>NC_064277.1:21121250-22405000 GCF_003254725.2 Canis lupus dingo
TCATTTGGACCACGAGCTTGGTTCCTGCTATCCCCTTTGCTAGAATGTGTTCCATTTTTTCTTGATCCATGCTCTGAAGTACACACACCATCTTCTCAGACAATTCTGGCTGCCGGCACCCTTGTCTTGGTCGCACTCCCCTGTTACTTAAACAAAAGCCGAGTCCCAATGGTGACCCCTTGCTGCAACAAGATTCCCTTGGCATAAATATTTGCATTTATAATCAAATTTCCAGTTCCCTTGGTTCCACCAGAAAATAGAACCTTCTCCTCATAGATTCTATCTCCTTGGAAATTTCTATGGAATTTTCTTGAAGATTTTCTATAGGATTTATCAGGTTGGTAAGTCAGTTATTATTATTTTTTGTCTTGAATAGGGTTTTTTATACCCTTGAGGTAGGATGTTTTGTGGTAGAATTTCTGTTATAAGATCATGGATCTTTAATGTGGCCAGTAATCCTCGATGACTAACAGGCTTCTATACACATAATGCCTTTACATCTCTTGCAATAATTGTTTAGCTATTAATTATTCTTTCAGTTTTAAAGTGGAGATAGGACCCCACCATAAACTTGTCAAGCTTTTTCCCTTTACAATCTTAGCTTCAGTTTGAACGGAAATGTAATTGATGAAGCCATTGCTGTGTGTCATAAGTTATAGGTATCCCACATGCATTAAAAGGAAAGAAACAGCAAAGCATCATGAGACTTTTATATATATAAAATGTATCATGTATATATTCTGACAGAGGAGGGAAAACATCGCAGTCTGGACTTGGAGCATTTAAGCTGCCACAGCTTTCTAATTTGGGCCACTCTGAACTGTTTGGTTTTATGTTTTCTGGCTCTCTGCAGTTAGCAGGGTGTTTATTTCCAGAGTCGAAGAAACTGATGTTTAGTCTGTATACACATGGGAATACCAAGCTCATGCAATCATATAGAAATAGAAAGAATAATCCAATGGAAATAATTTCTTCCCCTCGTTCTTGTGCTTTTTCTGAGCTTTTAGGATATGATCTACTTCTGCCTGTGATGCAGTCTTGGAACTCTTGACTCTCTGGAGGGCACTCTACAGTTGAGCCTACAAAGGATGACTTCCTTCTGAGTAGCACTCTTGTCATTACTGATGTCACAGCTGACTTCTCTTCCATTGTGGTAGATCCATCAGGCATGCGGAACATCTTGCGGTCTGTGAAAACACATAATGCTAATCATTTCTTCATCTCACCTTTGAGGCTTTGAGCCATTTTTTTGGAACATAGGTGTTCTATGGGAAATAGAATAGAATTTCAAAACCTAGCAAAATAATCCAAAATGATTATTTAGGAAAAACTGAGACCTGATGAAGAGTCCATTGTGGCTTTATTTTTGTAAAGTGTAGAATTTCCTTCTGGCATTGGGTCAGTATTTTGCAGAACATAACAGAGCTGTAAATAGTGCCTTCGTGTGTTCTCACAATCTTCTTTTAAGAGCTGAATGGCTTTCTCTCAGAAATGTATTTTGGACCTAATAATTCCAAATTGCTGATACACATAAAAGCTGGTCTTTGACATTGTCTCCTACTTAATTCTGTCCTTGGAGCAGTTTTTGTTCTACAAATGTACGACTACCTCCTAGTTGGGCTGACACACCAGGCTTCATTACCTGAGAATAAGTTGATGTTTTTCCATGACATTTGCTAGAGTAAAATATGAAGGAAGTGTTGCTCAGTATTTTCCTTTCAGTATGTGCGTGTGCATACATTTTTCAGTAAGCTAAAGTGTTTCTTTAAAAAATTTAACTAGAACTCTCTTTTGAGCACTGCTGACATATTATGTGAGAATAGTGTCAGTTTAAATTGTTTTCCTTTTAAAGTCACATGTGGTAACTTAAAATAATAAACAGATACGTACAATTAGCATTTTTCTTTAAAATCAGAATTAGGAAGTTGTGCATGAACAAAAATGGGAAGGGTGGGAGAAAAAATGCAATAATTTCTCCTCGAGACATTCTTTGATATTATTGGCAAGTTTAAGAAAAATTCAAAAACGAATTTTGCCTATTGCCCACCACAATCTGTGAATTGCATGGAAGCTGCCATTTGGTCCTCTGATTAGATTCAGAATGGGTGAAGGACTGTGCATTGGACCGCCACAGGACACTGAAGGAGAAGCAGGTGAAGAGAGGCAGTGGAGGGATGCCTGGGTGGCTCCGTGGTTGAGTATCTGCCTTTGGCTCAGGTCCTGATCCTGGGGTCCTGGGATCGAGTGCCGCATCAGGCTCTCCACAGGGAGCCTGCATCTCCCTTTGCCTATGTCTCTGCCTCTGTCTGTGTCTCTCATGAATAAACAAACAAACAAATAAATAAATAAATAAATAAATAAAATCTTTAAAAAAAGAGAAGCACTGGAGGGATGTGTTCCCTAATTTTATACCCTCTATAAGTGCTCTTTGCACTTGCATAAGAAGCTGCCACATAAACACTGTATGGTAATAATGAAATATAAATCCATAAAACCATGAAAAGGCCCTTGTAGGAAACAATCAAGTGTCCTCATTTTCCTATTTTGCACCGCCCAACATGTGTAATGTATATTTCTGGGTACAACAAGCATGAAGAGATTATATCACCAATTCCATAAAAGGCTGCAGAGTATGTGAGATTCGTGACCAGTAATGACCAAACAAAAATCTTTAGTTCTGTGCCCAGATAATTTTTAGCATTTTAACTAAATACAGTCTCATTTGCACTAAATGAAATTTGCATGTCCTGGTTAAAATTAGAAAGAGCGTGAAAACTATTTGAATGGATTCCTAAAAAATAATGTAAAGATAAGTCCTTCCCACTGATGATTAATTGATATTGTAAGCAGAAAGCATATCTATACTGTCAAAACTAAAAATATTATCAAACGAGTTTTTGCTAGGTAAAATTTGGATAGTGGTTGACTTCAAAGTTGAGTCTAAAGGAGACTCCTCAGAACAAATGACCTAAATCATGCCGGTGAATAAAATAAAGTTTGTTGATTTGATGGTATTGACCTTATAGTAAGTTAATAATGAGAAACTGGCTATACCCAGAGTCAAGCAGCTCTTAATACACTTATTATTGTTGATAAATGTTACACATTTATTCATGTGTTTTATCTTAAACATAATTACCAGTCTCACTATCCTCAGATAAAACAATTTGTTGTTTGGATTTTGAGAAAGCAACGTGGATGGCATTGTCCATAACTAAGTAAAGATCTTAAGTCAGAAGCAGATTCTCCCAAAAGTCATCCCTGTAACAAACTCAAAAGCATATACATACTTCATAAATTTCACCATACTCTTATGTTCCAAAAACTTAACACATTTATGTTGTAGAATTAACACACATTTTGATTATAGAAATTACTTACAATTTTTGAGTAACATGTTTAAAGTATCATATTCTCAGAAATATATACTTTTTCAAAAGATAAACAGTCACTGGCTGAATGTTTTTCAGTTATTCCTGTGACTGCTTGGAAATTTACCCACATGGTTTTCCACATTACCACTTGATGTTTAGACATGACATTATTGGAATAATTATGTCAAAAAGCATAGACAGCTGGACTTTTAAGAGTAGTAACTAAGGGATTTAGAAAGTAGATAAAGAGTAAAGATGGCCCTCTGAATCTCCACACAATCCCAACACGCTCCTGTCTCCTTTGTAGGGCTGGGAACATGTAGAGGATCTGGGGACAGTGGCCTGTGTCCATAGTTGTTGGTTTGTCCATATCCCTTAAATATGAATTGGCAGTCTGGAATGTTGGTGTATAGGAAGTGGTCCTTGTATGAAAGACATGCAGGAGGTGGTGTAGTCAGGGTCTGGTCAGGGCTGATCTGGATGTTGAACAACCATCCCATACTCCTGGCTTTGCGTAGTGAGGGATGTTGGTAATAGCACAACCAGGTGAAAATGGTCTCTGAAAGCTAGGGCCTAAGCTTGAGTCCCCATCCTATCCCTTATAGGTTCTGCAACTTTGGGCAAGGCATTTAACCACTCTGAATCTTGTTTTACTCATGTTTAAAACAGGAATAGTAATGGTCTTGCCTCTTAGGGTTACTATAAAAATAAAGTGAAATTATGCTTATAAATGTTTAGCTCTGTATGTTTTATACACTAAGGACTCAGTAAATGGTAGCTATTATATTATAGGTACCTATTATGTTTTTCCTGCTTAGGCTATGTAAAGCCTTTATGCATTTATTCAGAGGTATATATGTCCTAGATGTCAGCACATTTATTGGGGAGGGGTCAGCCAATAACTAACGCCCAGCTGACCTTTGGGAAGATCATACGAAAATCACCCATGGCTGAACTTTAGAGAAACATAACCAGTGGCATACCTAGCCATCATATGTAAAATCATGTCATCAGGAATTAAGGAAGGGGTGCTGTTGGTATTGAGCCTTTAAGAATAACTTTGATGATATATACACACTTACGCTCCCTGTAAGTATGTGATCAAGCAAATGATATAATAACACAGGGTTTGAGGAAGACATTCCTGAGTATTGTTCAATAGCCAACAGAATCTAGTAGAGTAAGGAGTAAGAAACTAAAATTGAGACGTTTACACAAAGATAACATAGACCTATTTTCTGATAAAATGGACCTAATTTCCTTTTATGTGGGTCAGCACTTGGTCACTTTAGGCACTTAAGAATTTGACGCATACAGATAATGGCCCTCTGACAGTATGTATTTATGATGTTAGCCCCTTGGGATTTTTCTGCACACAGTGTGTCATCCCAGAGAAAGTCATGAACTCCCTCTAGTCATAAGGTACTCAGGTTTTTTTGTTTTTTGTTTTTTGTTTTTTTTTGACAAACTTGTTAGCTGGAATATGTAAATTTTGCCAATGAAACAACCAAGGATCTAAAAGATCTATTCAGATTTATCCAATGAGTCACTGTAAAACCAAGACTTCCACCTTCTAAACCATTGCCTTTTATTCTTCCTCTGTTCTCTTTGGTCATCCAGACCATTTTGGACAAAATGAAGCATACCTATATTTACATCCAGAACCTAAGTTTTTCCAAATTTCAAGTTGAGTTGATTTACCTATTTATTTCCCAAACTTTCTTATTAAGGCAATTTCTGACTATGACCAAAATTGAAAATGTGTAACTATTGAAGCAGGACCACATGCTGTTTTCACCCAACTTAAAGCAGGAAATGTTGGCAAAGATATAAAATCCTTCTTGGATGGTTTCCCATTGGCTTCCAAGGGAAGAAGATAAGCAATGTATGAATACCCAAACATTTGGATTTTTAAAAAAATCTTCACTAAATCCTTGCACAAACTTTAAATCCTATCCACCACTCATTTATCTACACAATATACTTGGAAACAATAAAGGAAAATCAATGAGGCATTGAGTTGGCAGGAGAGTGGAACCTGAATTCAGTGTTTGGCTTTGAAAAGCAGGGCTGTAGCAATGCTGCTGAGACATCCCACCGGGAGGGGAAGCCAGTGGTGAGCCAGGAGGACGTGCTGCCTTTGGTGTCTGTGGGATTGTAGGACTCAAGTTTGTGGATGCAAAGCCAAAGCAACACCCCATTCATTACTCATCCAGAGCTCAGTTATTTGAGCTGATAAAATGGATGCCACACAGCATAAAGGAGGTACAATCTGAGATTTCCTGCAGGTACTGCATAACGTGTAGGCACCTGCCAATACTATCTGGGATGATTAGCAAGCCTGTAACAGCAGAAACATGAAATAAATAAAGTGACAGTACAAAATCTGTGGTAGGTATTTACTGAATTCCCAAGTATTCTGAGAGAGAGAGAGGAAGAGAGAGAGGGATGTTGGTGTTGGATGCAAATATAAGGCATTATCTATTTACACAGTTTCTCTGTTCATTAGATGAAATACACATTTTTAGGTGCCTGGATCTTAAAGAGGAGCGTCTATAGCCTTAGATTGTGCTTCACAGAAAGGCAATAGGCTAGCCTAGTTCTAGACTACAGGTTTTTTTGTTTGTTTGTTTTGTTTTTGTTTTTGTTTTTTTTTCTGGTTGCAAGAATTCTGTCTACAAATCCATCAATAAAGTCTATTTGTTTCTTAAGTTAGATACATAATGATCTCCTGAATACTCAGATTTAAAATTTCTATAGTTAATTGTACTTCTTGACTGCCACCTTTATACCTTCACTTAATTTTCTGGTAAAAATGATATTTTGGCTTGCAATAAAGATTGTAATAGTACAGATTTTGGATTAATAGAATGGATAGTGACAAGCTTGGTTATTTGTTACAGCACTGATTCTGAAGGGACTAATACTATTTATTTCATTACATGTTTCCATGTTCCCTTAAACTTTACTATAGTTACCCTATATTAGCCATAGTATGACTTTTTGGACATGTTCAGTTATTTGTGTGTGTGCTTGTTAGGACTTTTCAGACCTCAAGCAGACCTATTAGACACAGAGAACTCTAAAGGAATCTTTCTGAATTGCTTTACAATGAAATGAAATAACAGTGACACAGTTAAATAGAAAAAAAAACTTTATATATACTCGTGAATTAATATGCCACTGGCATTTCTTAGGCATGGGAATGCCTATATTTGTAGACTTCTGTTTTCTTAAATACTCACAGAAAATGGAATGGGATTTCCCCAGTTTTATAAGTAAAAGGATGTATTTTATTAATTCATCTAACCATCATTTATTGAGGAAATGCCATTGTTAGTGTATGAAACAGGGAGATCCCATGTTATCTTGTAGATTATATCCCAGTAGGAAAGAGAGAAAATAAATACGTCACAGGTATAATAATTTCATATCCAGATACGTTCTATGAAGGAAATCAAACAGGGTAGTATGTTCGAGTTTGGTGATAAAGGGAAGACTTATAAAAGAGGAATGTGAGAGAAGGTTCTGAGGTCATTGCATTTAAAGGGAAATGAGAATGATGAGGAGAAGCCAACAATGCAAATATGCTGAGAATGGACACTGTGCAATCTGAGACTAGAAAGTGCCTCGCAGATATTAACATGCAGGGACACTTTAATAAAACATCTTCCTCTAAGCCGAGTTCTTCTGTGAATCAAAATGGCACCTGCCCTACACTAACTTGATGGAATCCTGTTTCCCCAGAGTCCTAGAGAACAGGTCTGTGTAACTGCCAGCATTTGGTCTGCCTTCTGGACAAGCTCGTCTGAGACTAGGTTCTCTGTGACATCACTGTACAGAGATTTGGGGGTAAGAAGGTGAATCCACAAGGTAAGTGCCTAGGTCACTACATAGCCATGTGCAAGGTGATCTGCCATTCAGGAAGCCTTATTTTGGACTAAATATGAGTAAGTAATCAACTTCTCTTTTGTTAAGTCACTGCATGTATTAAAGCAGCTGGTGTGCCAAGTAAACTAATATACCTACTGCATCTCCTCCTGCATGTATACCCTCTGTGTTCTCACTCTTATTCTGACTAAGCATCCTATCATACGGCTCCCCAGTGAGTTTCTGCTGCCCAAATGTCTGCATCTCCCCAATTCAGAATTAATGAGTAGCAGATTTTAGAGGCAGAGGGTCCACAAAGTGGGAGGCTGTCAGCAAGTGTCCACCATCTCAGAGTATGAAAAGAGAGTGGGGACAGAAATCTGCAAGCTGTGGTACTTTGTTCCTGGCATGGTTTAATGCATACTTTGGACTAGCTTCTTGGAAAGCTTCCAGAAACTCAAGTGCCAGGCTCTTCCTAGTTTCGGGGCTTACAGTGTGCCTAATTCAGCTCCTTCAAAATGAGGGAGAATGCAAGGCACATCTTGCTCAAATCGAAATCTTCCTAATGTAAAATATGAATTATCTTTAATTTTGAAAAGTCATACACTCCCCGCCCCCTTCTTATATATGGACTCTTCCTTTCAGACAAGGCTCTCTTCATTTCTTAGTGTCCTGCCATCTGTCTTCAAGTGACAAGTGATTTAACACTTACAGTAAAAGTCATTACAACTTTTGTGGTGAATGGTGGGAAATTACATTGAAAGTGGTAATAAACTATTTTAAAGCACCAAACAAAGGAAAAGAGACTTAAAATTCAGTTGCAGATGCATGAGTAAGCATAAACATAAGAGAAGGATTTCCCATTTCTCACTGTTTGCATGTTATGGAGAAAAAAAGGGTGTTTTTTCTTTGAGAACGCCCCTCTCCTGGTTTGGATGTCTCAAGGACTTTAGAGGCCACCAAGTGCAAGTTGTGACTCTTCAGAGGATAGACTAAAAATCCAGGCCTGAGAATGTGGTTGGGTGGAAATAATGGGCTTTAAAACCAAGCAGGTCAGACTGATTCTGCCATTTTTTATTTCCATGTCCAGATCTCATTTTTCTCAGCAGTGATAATACAGTTTACTGCACAGTGTTGTTGTGATGGAAGCTGTAAAGTGATAGGCAAGTAATATCAATAACAATGTAGCCAAAATCATAAGTGAATAAATAAAATCATGAAATTGAGGGCTTAGGTACACCAAGCTCTGCTTTCAGTATTAAATGTATCCTCTCACTTAATCTTCACAAGTATCCTTGATGGGGAACTCTACATTGCCTCCCTGTCCATCACAAAGAAGGAAATCAAAGAAACAAAGATGATGTTACTTTCCCAAGATGGCATTCCAAATAAGTATGAGTTCCTGCTACCTTCCTAGAAATTAATATTGTTTCTGTGACTCTATCCTGTCCACTCTCCTCTCACCTTAAGTACACTACCAGCCTATGGTTTAGGCTGAAGAATTTGGGTGCCCAAAATCTGTCAATCTAGAAGAATCAGATAAAAATAGTCAATTTTAGTATATTTAGTCTGTCAGGAAAGACAAAGGATATGAAAGAAATCAAAGAAAACCTAAATAAATGGAGAGACATACTGTGTTCATGGACTGGAAGACTCAGCATAGTAAAGATGTCATTTCTCTCCAACATGATTTATAGATTGGACATAATTCCTATCAATATCCTTGCAAGGTTGTTGTGAACATAGAAAAGCTTATTCTTAAATTCTATATGGAAAGGCATAGGACCAAGAGAGCTAAAATTATTTTGGAAAGGAAGAATAAAGTGAGAAGGATCACTTTGCCCAATGTTAATGCTTACTCTATAGCTACAACAGCAAGAAAATATAGTATCAGCAGAGGGATGTATCAATGGAACAAACTAGAGAACCCAAAAAAATAGATCTGCAAAAAAAGGTACTCTGCTAATTTTTGACAAAATTATGGAATATGGTCACTGGAGGAAAGATAGCTTTTTCAAAAAATGGTGCTAGAGCGACTGGACATCCAGAAGCAAAAAAAAAAAAAAAAAAAAAAAAAAAAAGCACCTTACTGTAAACCTCACATCATACCTTGTAAAAAATTAAGTCTAAATGGACCACAAGTTTAAATTTAACATGAAACTATAAAACTTTTAGAAAAAAATAGGAGAAAATCTTTGAGAACTAGAGCCAGGCAGAGTTGTTAGACTCCATGAAAGGAAAAACCAATAAATTGGATTGCATTGAAATGGAAAAGCATGAGATTCCCAGCTGGTTCAGTTGGTAAGGCATACAGCTCTTGATCTCAGGGTCATGAGTTTGAGCCCCACGTTGTGTATAGAGATTACTTAAAAATAAAGTCTTAAAAAAAGAAAGTGGAAAACATAACAAAAATTTTTGCATTGTGAATGGCCCCATGAGAGGATAGAAAGACAAGCTACAGACTGGGAGAAGATGTTTGCAAAGCACATATCTGACAAATGAGGAATGTCTAGAATATATTAAAAACTCTCAAAACTGAACAGCAAAACAAACAATCTAATTAGAAAACACAAAATATATGGACAGACTTTTTCACTTAAGAGGATGTACAGTTAGCAACTGAGCACAAGAAAAGATGCTCAACATCATTAGCCGTTAGAGAAATGCAAATTAAAGCCACAATGAAAGATAACACACTCATCAGAATAGCTAAGATTAAAAAAAAAAAACACAGCAAAACTGGCGAGGATGTGTAGAAATTGGATCTCTCATGAACTACTAGTAGGAATGTAAAATGGTATCATCACTGAAAAGCCTATGAAGGTTTCTTTTTTTTTTTTAATTTTTTTTATGATAGTCACAGAGAGAGAGAGAGAGAGAGAGAGAGAGAGAGAGGCAGAGACACAGGCAGAGGGAGAAGCAGGCTCCATGCACTGGGAGCCCGACGTGGGATTCGATCCTGGGTCTCCAGGCTCATGCCCCAGGCCAAAGGCAGGCGCCAAACCACTGCACCACCCAGGGATCCCCCTATGAAGGTTTCTTACAAAACTATATATGTGACTACCATCTGACCTAGCAAGTGTGTTACTGAGCATGAATTAAACTTACGTTCACATGAAAACCTATATGTGAATGTTCACAGTGGCTTTTTAAATAATAACCCCAAGCTGGAAACAACATGAAGGTCCTGCAGTGGTTGAGTGGTTAAAGAAACTGAAGTTCACTCTTGCTGTGAAATACTGCTTAGCAATAAAAAAGAATAAAATATTGATACACATGAAAATTTACATAGATTTCAAGGGACTTATTCTGGGTGCAAAAAGGCTAATCTCGAAATGATTACATATATTAAAAAATTATTCCAATTTTATATTACTCTCAAAATGACAAAATTATACAGACAGAGAAATATGGTTGTAGTGGTCAGTTGTTTAGGTGGGAGGATAGTGTAGCACTATGAAGAAATAGCAGAATGGATCTTTGTAGTAATTGAGCAGCCCATATCTTGACTGTGTTGGCTATAACATGAGTCTACACATGTGATAAAATTGCACAGAGGTGCACACACACACACACACACACACACACACATAAGTGCATGCACACTGGTGAAATCTGAATAAGATCTGCAGGTTGAACCAACATCCATCTCCTGGCTCTGATACCATACTATAGTTATGAAAGAAAGTGTATTGAGTCAGCCACGTGGTGGGTCCATGGGACCCTCTGTACTATTTTTGCAACTTCCTGTGAATTTATGATTATTTCAAACTAAACAGTCAAATTGTAACTTTTCAATGGAAGAAAATTACAAACATATAGAAATAAATCCAACTATAGGTACATAGTTCATTACAGAAATTACAAACTTTAATGATGCTCACAAGGGAAAGGATAGAGAATATGCTGTGTTTGAGGAGGGGAAGTTCCAAAATCATCATCATAAAGAAGGGAATTTGCCTATAATTCATCCATAAATTTAGTGTCATTTCTATTAGAGAACTAATAGAGTTCCATGAGCCTCTTCATGGAACTCAATTTATTGAAAAATTCAAATGGAAAATATAAAGAGTTATCCTATATACTAAAAGGTCTATAATAACTAGATTTCTGTGGTGTCACAATACATAGTTCAAATTATTATGTGGTATACCTAAGATTAATATTGTGTTATATGTTAATTGTATTTCAATTGAAAAAGAGTTGGGGCACTTGGGTGGCTCAGTAGGTTGAGCGTCTAACTCTTGATTTCAGCTTGGGTGATGATCCCAGGGTTCATAGGATTGAGCTCTGTATTGGGGAACACGCTTAGTGCAGAGTCTGCTTGGGATTCTCTCCTCTCTCTCTGCCCCTCACTCATGCCTCAAATGAATAAACAGATCTTTAAAAAAAGTTATTAGAAAGCTATAATCATTACAGACATAATTAAGGAATAGAAAAAATATTAATAGAACAGAATAGAGAAGGTAGAAAGGGAACAAAGAAACTCAAGTAGTATTATTGAGTATTGAAGAAAAGAGAGACTATTCAATAAATAGTGTTAGACCAACTGCTTATTCATATGAAAAAAGATAAAATGAAGTCTCTTTCATGCACTATTCATTAATGAAGATCAGTGACCAAATATGAAGAACAAAACCTATTTCCTTTATTATATCTGAGTCGGGAGAGATTTCTTATGGAAAGATGAACAGCATAACACATAAAAGTAAGGATTGATATGTTTGATTGCAGTAGAATTTAAAACTTCTTTGAGACAAAAGGTACACGAAGTAAAGCACAAAAGGGAGTAAATGTTGCCATGTGTAGAAACAAATAACCACAGAAGGTTAGTACCCTGAATTGGTAAATAAATCCTATAAATAGAAAGAAAACTCTATTGAAAAAAATAGCAATTCATGATAGAGGAAGTCAAATTTTTTACCAAATGAACATATGAAAAGATACTCAACTTTTCTACTCATCATGGAAATGCAAACAAACAAGCGAAAAACAATGCCATATTATTATAAATTGGCAAAACAGATACTGCATATGGTAACAACATGTCTTGGTGAAGACAGCAGGAATGAAGAATTTCTATACAAAGAACTGGAAATTTGCTTCACTTCTGAGGATGGCAATCATCTATTCCTTTATAGGAGTGGTGCCACCTATGGTTGTACCATTCATGGCAACACTGCCCACACATTGCTGTGGAGACAGGAAATCAGTACCAGCATTTTGGGAAGCAAAGTGGCTATCTTAAAAAAAAAATGCAAGATACACACACCAAATGACTCAATCATTCTACTACTAGATATTCTTCCTCTTGAAACTCCAACACATGCTCACAGGAAGTCATAAAATAATGTTTATTGCGTTGCTGTTTCTAAGAGCAAACAGAAAATCTAAACAAACAAAAAGAGGGTAATTGAACTAGTTTTATGACTACCAGCATATACAAATCTTCAAGACAATTAACATTAAAAAGTTCATTACAAAAAGATACGTTGAAGATGTCAAATGTGTGTAATGTTAAAGACTCAATCATCTGGATAGGTAGGTGATATACGGATAGATATATTGACAGACTCATGAACACAGAATATGAGCACAGAAATGTAGATGGGAGTGATATGCAGCAATATCAAGATAATGGCCTAGGGAAGAAGGGATGGGAAAAGGTAGGGAGTAATGTGTGAACTCATACGGTAACATTTTCTATTTTTTAAATGATCTAAAGTAAGACAAAACTTGTTAATGTCTGTTTAGTCTCAGGGGTAGGCACATAGATATCCATTACTTTGTGTATTTAAAATATTTATTAATTTGAAATAATTCTGAAAGAAAGAAGCAAGCAAGCAAGAGGCAATTGCCTGGTAAGAATTTTATAAGTAATAAACCTGTACCTTCCCTGTGGCTGTTTTATTTTATTTTTCAATCTCCTGAAGCAGCAATCTGGAGAAAGAAATGTTCCTCAGTGAAGATTCAATGGGGGATGGAGAAGGTGACAAGTCTTCTAAGTGACAGGTTGGGGGGGAGGTTGACATCTCGCAAACAAGCCTCCTTAGTTGTGTGTGCACCCCAGGGTCAGGACAGCTGGGATGTTGCTGGGATTTTTAACAGAAGTCAACTTGGCAGGATTGTAAAAGCAGTTCCCTCTGGTTGGTAGACGTATTCAGGAGTGCTCACACCTGCCTGCTCAGGTCTTTTCCTTACGGGCTTGTGAAGGTCAGCAGGACGGGCAAGTACAGTCCAGCTCCTCACACCCTTGACAGCTGGGAAAAACATACCAAGTGTGGCCATCAAACCACCACTGAGTTTGATACAAATGAACGTTTTTTTCTCCTTCTTGGCCGTTACTCATGGGGAAAAAAAAAAATCCTATATAAAATGATTAAGTTCCCAAGTATTTCCAGACTATTTATGAACTTGCATCCTACTTGCATCTCTCTCTCTCTCTCTTCTCTCTCTCTCTTTTTATTTCCAGACTTATTTTCGTTGTCTGCTCCCATGTCCAAGCAGCAAACAGAAATTTGATCTGGCTTGTAGAACAATTCCTTTCCACAAAGAAACATCTCTAGCTCTGGCACTAGGTGTGTCAGCTTAGGAAGACATTGGAATTCACTGAGCCTTTGTTGTTCCACCTATAAAATGGATTATAAAGTAGATTTTTTTTCTTTAAGATTGTATCTATTTATTCATGAGAGACACAGAGAGAGGCAGAGACATAGGCAGGGGGAGAAGCAGGATCCCTGCAGGGAGCCCAATGCAGGACTCGATCCCAGGATCCTGGGATATCGACCTGAGCCAAAGGCAGACACTCAACCACTGAGCCACCCACGTGCCCCACAAAATAGATTATTATGTCAATAAGGGTTAAACAATATTACTCAGTACTGGATGGAGAACTTAATATATAAACTACTGTTATTAATTGGCAGGGTAACTAACTGCCTAGTTGTTAGAAACATCATTACGTTAAAGAAATGTAACATTGCAAACAAAGGAGCCAGAGTGTGCTCTGGAGTGAGTATAAGAGAAATTTTGGTAGGAAAAGCAATTGTCCTTTGACCAAACAACATTCTAGAAAATATTTTTTAAGGCATCTGGGAAGCTTGAATCTAAGGACAGCAAAGTTGTGGTGGAAGCATTATCTCTGGAACCAGATCACCTGGCCTCCAGTACTGGTGCCCTGTTCGTTATACTATCTTGAACAATTTATCCATCACTCTGTACCTTAGTTTCCTCCTCAGGTTGTGGTGAGAACATAAATGAGTTAAAAGATGAGATCCTTAGACTAGTGCATGACACATTTGTATATTGTGATGGTCTTTTTGATGTGTCAATGTGGCCGGGCTACACCTGACAGTTTTCAATTAAACACGAATCTGGGTGTTGCTGTGAAGGTCTTTGGGAGACACCAAGTCATAATCAGTTTTTTTTTTTTTTTAAGGTTTCATTTATTCTAGAGGGCAGGGGTGGGAAGGGACAAGCAGACTCCATGCTGAATGTGGAACCTGGTGCAGGGCTTGATCTCAGGACCTTGCGATCATAACCTGAGCCAAAACCAAGAGTCGGAGACATCCCTTCAGTTGAGTTTAAGTGAGGGAGATAATCCTAGATAATCTGGCGGGTCAGACTTGCCTAGCCACCCCCCCACGGCAGCATAAACCCATTCCTTGCAGTGACTCTCTCCTATACATCTATGCTTCTGCTTTGCTGACGGAACACCCTCAGTAACACATGTACGTAGTGCTGTAAACTATAGTACTACAAAATAAATCACGACTATTTTAGGTTAGAGGTTTCCCTGTGTTGACAGAAGAGGCCATATCACGTGAAGTTGACTGAGGAAAAGGGAAGAACATCAAATAATATTGGGAGGACAAGTAGTTCCTGGATACTGATAATGAGATTTCTAAGTTCTTATGCCATCACAAGACCCAGGACTAGGCCCCTACCACCCTCATCAGTCCCGACTCCCCTGGATCCCCTGGACCCCCATCTCCCCCATCTCACAATGGAAGGCATTCTGGGAATGTTGATTGCTCCTCAGAGCACCCTTGGGAGTATTTTTGTGCCTTGAAAAAGAGAGATATGTTTTTCTGCAAATTACAAGGTATCCATTTTTTTTTTCTGTTTAATATGACTGTAAAGACCTTAAGATGTCTGAGAAGAAACCCCGTCTCACCTCCTCATACAAAGAGTTGATTATGACTGAGGCCAGGATGACACAGGAGCCCAGTTGATGGGGGACTGTCAGAGTATGTCTGTCAGAGTATGTTTGACTACTTGAAATTTGAAAATAAATAATCCTTGAATTCACCAGCGCATTAGAAAAATGCACTCTGCAAGAAAAGAAGATCCTTCTGGTATGGTGCCACCATCCACATTGATCAAATGTGAGGGAGGGGAGGCATGGTTTGACAGCCAATTTAATTTCACTTGGCTGCGTGTGTGTGTTGGTGTGTGTGTGTGTGTCTGTATGTGCATGTTTTTGTGTATGTGCGTGTGCACACACGCACACGTGTGTGTTGGTGTGTGTATGCACTTGTGTGTGTTTATGTATATGTGTGTGTACACACATGCTTGTGTGTGTGTCAATAGGATTCAGTCCTCTGTCAACAGTCATTTTATTTCCACATGGTTTTCTTTTACTTCTGACATTTCCACGTATTATATTATATTAACGTATATATTAACGTATTTTTATATTAACGTATTTTTCCCACTAAATGCAGTTGTTGACAGTTGGCTTGATCCCGAGCCTCCACTGGGGGCAAGGGGAGAGACAAGGTGAACTCTGGAGGTTTTCCCCAGGCCTATACTTATATTTGTGCAAATGTTTTCATGAGATATGTAAATATTTTCTCCTTTGGTGCCTGTATTTTGTTTACATTGTTAGACTAGTTTTTGAATAGAGAGATTGAATTACAATGAAGTACTAAATATGACAACACATGGTCCCATAGATTGTACTGAGACAGATTTATACGTGTTGCAGAGAAACTCATTTTTAGCAATCCTAGACCAGATGGTGAATCAGCCCTTCCTTTTGGGATCCATCCTCTACACATCTTCTAACCTCCCTAGCCGTCTCAACCATGAACACTTCACCCCAGGACATAATCAAAGATGATTGGTTAGAAGCCATTTATGAAATAATGTGAATTAATCACTCTACATTGGGGAGAAGCCATTTTTAAATCTTTTCTTTGCCTGTATAGAGAGTTTTCATACTTCAGTCTAAGTGTGTGGTGGGAAGGGAAGTCTTTCATTTTCAACAGGAGGGAATACGGGCGGCACAATTAGAAGGTCTGGGTTCAAATCATGACCTAATGAATGTGTGCCTCTGAGTAAGCCATTTCATACCCTGAACTTGAGATTCGCCATTTTGAAGTAGGGGTTATATTACCTTTTTAACAGAGTTGTTTTCAAATCTTAAAATGATCATTTACTTTGATATTCTTTGTAAGTTGCAGGCACTCTGCCAATGGAAAAACTCGTTTTCTCCATCCATAAACACGTTGACCTCTCCTCCCAGTCCCCTAGGTCAGGCTTCTAGCTAAGAGCACGCCATCCAAAGGGCTAAAAATCATATGAGCTGATACATATTGGGTCCTTACTAATGCCAGACACTGTTCTCAACTCTTAAGCTTATAATGCATTTACTCAACACAACAGTCTTATCAGGTAGGTACTGTTACTGTCAGCATCATCCCCATTTTGCACAGAAGGAAACTGAGGCAGGGGAAGGTGAAGTAACTTACGCACATTTACATAGCCAGTATGTGGTGGGCCGGAATTTGAATCAAGATGAGCTGGCTTGAGAGCAGAGTTGTAACAGCTCCACTTTACCACAATGAGTATAAACCCTGGAAAAAGAGTGTTTTCTCTATGATGTCAGAATATTCCACTCTTTTGTAGAAAAATAAAAATAAAAAAGGATAGATAAATGAGATAGAGGAGAAAATACTTTGGAACATATGTTGAGCATAAGTGAGCTGAGTAGAGCCAAAGACATTAAAGATAGAGAAGAAGGCATGGAAGGGTCGAGGAGGCAGTACATATTCATGAGGCCTAAAATCATCCACCCAAGGGGCTCATCCTGGCCCCATGTGTCCCCTGCCTGAGAAATGCAGCTAAATCATAGCTGCTCATCAGGCTAATTGGCAAGTTATAGTTACTGGCCAGATGGACTTGCCCTGTGTCTTTTGGAAAGTGCAAGTGTGTGTTGGCTCCAGGCGTCTCCCATCTGCTGAGCCCCCTGGCTCAGATCCTTGCTGTGCTTTTTGCAAAGACAGCATCCACAGGGCAGGCTGATGTGGTAGGCTGGTGGGGGGGACTCCTCCTTTCTCACTTGCACACTGCCCCAGGATTATTAACACCCAATACTTCCCTTTGTTCTCACTGTACATTTTGTATTGACTTAGCAAGCTGTGTGATAATTTGATCTCCGAGCCTCTCTGTTCTGTGACCCCTGGGACAGCATACAAATTGGTGTACTTGGAGGTTACTTGAAACCGTTTTCCACTGGGCACCCCAAATTTCACCGTGGTCAACAACTTCAAACTCTTCCACCAAAAAGCATCTGCCAAGTTACGAGTAAGAGGTGAAAATCATATTTAATTTCCTATAATCCCCCTTTCTGTAACCATTCTCTGATGATGAAAATGATGCCAGTAAAAATAATGAAGACCCTGAAGTCGATGTGATGATTTTTCATATTTTGCATATGTGACAATTGGGGCTGGTGCTGAGGTGTCTGCAAGTACTATCTCATTTAATCCTTGCAACAGCCCCGTTAGGCAATTATCATTATTATCCTGATTTTGAACTTCATAACTCTTCCCTAGTTAAGGAGAATTCAAAATAATTAAGTAGTATTAATAATTAAGTCATGTAATTATGAAACTGCAGAGCAGGGATGCAAACCAAGGTCTGACTCCCGAGTTGTCCATGTTCCCATTGGTTTAGTGGTAGTAACAGACCTAATTTCCCCCAAATCAAGTACACACTTGGAGAAGGTAGAGAAGGTAATGACCCTGATCACCCACAAATCGAAGCAAAAAGCCTTTAATAACCAAAACCCGGCAATGTGAAGTCCTGGAGAGAAAATAAGCACTTCTTAGGAATGGGTACATCTGATGTACTAAATGCTGAAAGGGATAACCTCTGGAGAGCCAAGGACGTGAGGGGTGAAGATAAAAGTCTTTCCATTTTCATGTGTGCAATTCTGTGTTACTGGAATTTATATGCCTATATGATTGGGTGTCATTTTAAAATAATAGGAGGAAAGAAGTCTCATTTATATCCCTGCATATGAAGCTGATGGCCTAGAGCAATGTTTTTAATGATAATAATATTAATATAATATAATATTAATATTATATAATCATTATATTATATATTATATAATTATATTATGTCATATTATAATATATAATATAATATATTATTTTAGGTTATTTATTATATTATATATTATATAATAATATAATATTAATATTATAATATTAATGTGATTATTATGATTATGTTATTATTATATTAATAAAGCCTCAGCTTCAGGACCCCTTCCCAGACCCAGCGCTTAATTTTGCATTCCTCATTTTGTGGAAGTTTCTGGCACCACCAAATAAGGAACTGCCCCATGAAAAAGATGTACTCAGTAATAGAGAAATACCCAAAGTATAAAAGATCAAGGCAACGTATCATGTTCAACATCACCATCAACAGTGCTATGAGGCAGAGGCCTAGCACGTGTCAAGATAATTCTGAATTATTTTTAATAACATCTGAAGAAATATTAAAAATGATCTAACTCTAAAACACTAAATCAAAACATAAAAGGCAGCACATTTCCTGCTCTTTGTTTCCTTTCCCTGTGCCTTTTTAATTTCTCTTTCCTCCAAGTATGTCAGCTTCATCAGAGAAGGTGGAAGAGATGTCGAGGCGATTTCAGCAGGGAATTTTATGCAGATGCAGTATTTATGACGGCAGTCCTGGGGAGAGTCTGTGATTAATGATCACATATAACCTGGTTCAATATATATATTTTTAAAGTAGTCTTCCTTATTGGCAGCAGTGCACTCCAAAGGGGAATTTCCACGGCAGGATCTCTTAGTCCGAGGACACAGACCAATGGGTCAGTTGGGTATTGTTTATAACCTTTAAGATCAATGGTTTTGAAGGTCAGGCGTGGCACACATTTATTTAGCCTGCCGGTAGCAAGTCTATTTCCTGGATATGTTAACAAAACTGCTAACGTTCACTATTTTCTCTACCTGGCCTTGGACGCTATTTATTTTTCCAAACAACTCTTGGAAGACAGATTCGCCATAGCCATTAGATCTAGGAACAGTCTGGCACCACCTTCCTCTGACTCCCCCCTTCGCCTCTCCAGAAATTAGCCATGAACTCACGTCATTGGGAGGATAATTATGTGTCCAGAGTGGCAGCTGGGATAACCATAAAAATAAGAAACTCACCCAAGTGAGGTTATTAGAGAAGTGTGTTAGAATCACACCACCTCTTAACATCTTTTCACTTTATGGCTCTTTTTTTTTTTTCCCCAAAAAAAATCTTTTCACTGCAGGGTGTTTTTTGCCTGCCTGGAGAGGCCCTATGCCGGTGCCAGTGATACTAAACCTTGGCTGCACTTGAGAAATACCCTAGGGGGAGGTCTTAAAAAAATACGATTCGAGGGCTGTATGGCTAGAGACCTCATTCAATTGGTAGGGCATTGGCGTTTTTCAAAAGCTTTCTGGAGGTTTCAGGGATGCAGCAAGGTTGAAGCAACTGCTTTGTGCCCTAACCAACCTGTTCCATCATTCTGTTCTGTGAAAGATCTGCAGCGTATTTCAGGTCTTGAGATGTCCTACCTCCTTCCCTGCCTTTTACTCAGCCCTCTAGGGACCTGTTTTCTCATTTGCATTTGCTCATTCATTCATTCAAGAAACATTTACCAGGGATGTACTAAGTCTCTGACCCAGGGCTAACACTGAGGGTACAGAAAATGATAATGAAATTCAGGCACTGTCTTTGAAATGTTACAATTTGTCAGATAGATGATAAGCTAGTGGCCATCTATTTGCCTAGGACTAAGGGGTGGAGGTCCCTGGATGTGGGCCTTTTAAGACTAAAACCAGGAGAGCCTTGTGCAGTAGAGAAGTAACATTAAAAATATATATATATACTAAAAGTATATAGACACCTGGGAGGCTCAGTGGTTGAGCATCTACCTTTGGCTCAGGGAATGATCCCAGGGTCCTGGGATCGAGTCCCGTATCAGGCTTCCCACAGGGATCCTGCTTCTCCTTCTGCCTGTGTCTCTGCCTCTCTCTGTGTCTCTCATGAATGCAGAAATAAAAATCATATATATATACATTTTTTTTTCTCTTCAAGCTCATAGAGGGTAGGGTCCGGATAAGAGCACTACACCTAGTTAAATTTGAGTTTCAGATATAAAACAAATAATTTCTTAGTGTGAAAGTATTTTATCTAAATCCCCCCCCCCAAATCTTATAGCCCTAATAGAGGATGAATTCTCATCTTAAACTTGCAGCTCATCTAATGGGGAGATAGCAATTCCTCCCCACCCTACCACCCTGCCACATATAAAGAGCTGTGTTGGCTGAGATATAATGGGGTTCATTCTCTTGGTAACAGGCACAGCAAATGAGCTACGCATGCCTGTGTTGGACAGATATAAACTGAGTGAAATAGATATTTGTTAACATTTTTGGTGTTCTTTTTTTTTTTGTTTTTTTTTTTCTTACCAGCAATTCCCATATGGCCACACTTTTGGTCATTTGCAATTTTTGGTTGGGGAAAAACCCCCAACTCAGCATATTACTTTGATAATGGTGAATTATAGAATGGCATACCAACACAAAGGAAGCTAGCAGTTGAGGCATATCTAGTAAAATTTGAGAGAAATTCAGAAAACATTATTTTTGGCTACTTGCCAAGTACTGGCTGTTTGTAATTCATGGCATTTTAAATTAAAATTCAGGGGCAGCCCGGGTGGCTCAGCAGTTTAGCACCTGCCTTCAGCTCAGGGCCTGATCCTGGAGACCCAGGATCGAGTCCCATGTCGGGCTCCCTGCATGGAGCCTGCTTCTCCCTCTGCCTGTGTCTCTGCCTCTCTTTCTCTGTGTCTCTCATGAATAAATCAAATCAAATAAAATAAAAATTCAGCCAAGAATGCCCAGGTCATTGGTGATTATTTCAGATTTGGGGTCTATCTCTAGCATGTCTATTTTCATTTCAGCTGCTGTTTCCTCTCAGAGCCTGTGTGCTAGGGCACACAGAGGAGGCCAGAGTCCTGAGAAACTAAATGACCTTCCATGAAAATCATATAATGTTTGAAATCGGTCTTTGTGGTAGTTTGCTAACAATCTCTCATCCTTTGTATGTTTTGTTATGTAGATTTATTTGACTTTGTTCCATGACCCTTTCAGAAAGTAGGGACTCTGTTGGTCTACCCTTGGAACACGGGCCAAACTTGTGCCTTGCATTCACCAGTGGAAAAATAATGGTGGCTGGATTCCAGAGCTTAGGCTTCAAGGTACCTGGTGGCTTCAGCCTCACCTGTCCACCCCTGTGGCTGAGTTGTCAAAAATGCCCCATTTGAGGGGCGCCTGGGTGGCTCAATTGGTTAAGCCTCTGATCTTTGATTTGCACTCAGTCATAATCTCAGGGTGGTGAGATCAAGCCCTGAGATGTCCTCTATGTGGGATATGCAGCCTGTTTGGGATCCCCTCTCGCCCTCTGACTCTCCCTGGCCATGCCCTGGCTTGTGTGCACATGCACACACACACACACACACACACACACACACACACTCTCTCTCTCTCTAGAAAGAAAGAAAGAAAGAAAGAAAGAAAGAAAGAAAGAAAGAAAGAAAGAAAAAAAGAGGAAGAAGGGAGGAAGGAAAGAGAAAGAAGAAAAAAAAAGCAAGCAAGCAAATGAACGAATGAGTGAATGAATGAATGAATCTCTGGTCTGAAAATGGATAGGCCTGCAGCCAAGAATTTGTTGGTCAGGAAACGTACAATGGCAGGGTTCAACACACACCCCCAATGATACAGGAAGTGAATGAGATTGACTCAGAAGTTCAGGCTAGAGGTTGAAGCATTAGCCAGAGGGAGACCAGCCTCCTAACTGGTCTTACTATGCCCAGCAATGTTGATAATGCTCCTTCCTTACTTAAGATGTTTCAGTAACCAGGGCTTGGGCAAGAGTACAGGTCAAAATCCCACATACATAAAGTTAAATACAGCATAAGTATAAATCAATGTAACTGATGAACAGAAGATATTCTGTGAAATGTATGTCTTTATGTTACACATAAACTCATGGTTTTTTGTATGAATGAAGTCAGGGGTGCCTGGTTGGCTCAGTCAGTCAAGTGTCTGACTCTTGACCTCAGCTCAGGTCTTGATCTCAGGGTCGTGAGTTGGGGCTCTGCACTGGGTTCTGCACTGGGTGGGGAACCTACTTAAAAAATATGTATTTCAAAAGCAGCTAAATCATATTATTGTGCATGCCTAGGTATTCTAATACAGTCTGATTATGTTAGGATGATTAAGAAAATAAAGACACAAAATATATATTCTATTATGTATTATATATTATTATGTATTCTGTAATGTTCATCTTAGCAAAATCACTAATCATGTTTTTTAATCAAGATTTTCACATAATTTATGTTCTAGTGATAGTAAAGAATTGATCTAAGGAACTGAAAATCTTAAAAGTGTGCAAAATTAATGTTGGATATATTTTTACCCAAGATATATGGTAAAGCAAATGTAGAAAATGAAAAATGAAAGTCATTTTTCATATGTCTGTTCAAAAAGGACTTTTGTCCAAAAAGGTCAATGTTATCTGTAAAATGAAAAGGCAAAAGCCAAGTCATAATGAAAGAACATCAAAATAAGACATTTTAAAATAAAGCCTTTCCCCTCATGGGCCAATTTTTACCATCAGATACTGCAGATGAGAAGCCACCAGGAGAAAAAGCAGATCGCAGAGTTGAAAGCCCCAATCCTGTTAGACAGTGGGAGGGAGGATCCAGACGACCCAGTGCGCACAGGTGTGCCCAGGTGAACCTAACCCCCAGAGGACCCATCAGCTGAAAGCCCCTCCTGAGAGAGCCCAGGCAAGGTGAACAAAAGCACCAACTGGTCAATACACAGACTCCTAAGACTTATTATTAGAAATCTGAGGTGGTATTTTGATTTACAAACATGAAAGGAAAACAGAAAAAAGATGACTTGCCCAGTATAATACTCTCACTTCCTGCAGGAGCTGTGGTTTTAAACAGTCTCCATAATTTATTTTCCCTCCCTGCTATTTCTTAGAAAACTGCAGGGAATCTTTAGGAAATTGAGGAAAATTGTAATTGGACCTGGATTATTGCTTTGGCCCATAGATTTTATTTATCAGGTAAAGTTAATCCTCATTTTTAGATGCTCTGACACTTGTAGAAGAACAAAAAAACTAAAGGCAAAGTTTTTATTGGCACTGTGTTAATGTAGGCATGAATATATGTCAAATGAACTAAATAAGGTAACATGAAGGAGTGTTTTGCCAAATCCCTGGCACTAACATATATATTATTTCATTTTTTAGCTGCACACATATAGACTTGACCAAAAATGAGAATTTATTATATTCAGTGAAACCATGTGCATCTGGTTCTGTAAAGCTTATTACCAGAGGCACCATTAATCAAACATATCAAATTAATAGACAGATATTTGTTGAGTTCACACTGTGCATGAAGCTCTGTGTTGGGTGTTGTATCACATTTTCCAGCTGAAAAACCCAGTGTGGATGGCGTGCTTGAAACAGGCTCAGATTTCTGGAATGATGTGGATATTCCTCTTTGGTGGTAACCAGAACAGGGGACAAAGGAAGGCCCTGGATGAATTGCTGTGGACATCTGAAGGTATATGAACTATGTATGGGTCATCCATATATCAAATAAAATGTTCCTGTTGCATATGTTTTGCCCAGATATACATTTACAGTAACATCTATTTCAAATAGAAGTAAGGAAGGGATGCTACTTTTTATACTTTTTTACACTCTCCGGTTTGACTATTTCTTTATTGTGTACATACATTATTTTAATTGAAAAATATGAGTTTAGGAAACTACATGTGCTCAGAAGTTAGTATATTTAAGATGACATATTTCTATCTTTGTAATTGTTGTGTGAACATTTATTTATATTATTTAATGTACTTCACGCTTGCATTGGTCTGCTCAGGTGGCCATAACAAAATACCACAGAGTGGGAGGCTAGGACAGCAGAAATTTAGTCACTAACTGTTCTGCAGGTAGAAAGTTCCTGACCAGGGTTTTGACAGGTTTCATTTCTGCTGAGGCCTCTCTCTTTGGCTTGTGGATGGCCACCTTCTCCCTGTGTCCTCACGTGGTCTTTTTGTTGTGTGTGTACATCCTTGGTGTCTCTTCTTGCGTCCAAATTCCCATTTATAAGGACACTAGTTAGATTAGATGAGGACCCACCCAGATGACCTCATGTGACTCTGATTATCTCTCTAAAGGTTCTATGTCTAAATACAGTCCTATTCTGAAGTACGGAGAGTTAAAGCTTTAACATATGAATCTGGTGGGGGTGGGGGTGGGGGTGGGTGTCACAATTCAGCCCATAGCAGTTGTCATGATCCCATTTATAACATCAGAATACATCAATTCCTTTACATTATTGGTAAAGGGCATTTTATGTATTCCCCCTTACATTATTTGAACATCTTACACCTACCTTTTTGCTTACAACAGTAATTAATATTTAACATTTAATGCCTACTACTGTCAGGCTAACCCTATTTTATTTGCATTCCAGCATTTGGGCCACACAGCAACCATATGACCTAGATGCTGCTATTATTCACATTGTGCTGGCAAGAAAACTGAGATGTGGAGATGTTCGTGGGCTCACCAAGCTCGTGACTGGTAAGTGGAGAAAGCCCTCTGCCTGCGCAGGAGCTCTGTGAAACCCCTACAGCAGTTGTTAGGTAAGTCATGGCCGGGGGCGGGGGGTGGGGGGCAAGTGGCAAGTTCCCTGACCAGATTTTAAAACTTCTATATGGCTGCTCCACTTATTCATTTTTACCTTCCCAGCATTTCAGTTCAGTGCCCGGCAAACAGTTGGTACTCCATACATACTGAGCAGATGCTGGTTAGTTCAGATCACTGTTATTTTCTTTTAAGAAATAAATAAATGATAGATGAGTATCTTTGTGATTTATTCAACTGAGCATCCCAAAGCTAGCCTCATGACATGGTGCCCATCAGTCAACACCCTGCCGAACTTCAAAGTTGAAAGCAGGGTGCTTCATACATGTGCGAATCCAGCCACATGAAGAGATTGAAGGGTTTGCTGAAGGCTGCCCATTTAACTGGTGACAGATAAAAAAACCACAAGAACTTTAGTCCATTTCTGGTCCCATTACTTTTTTTTTTTTTAAGATTTTATTATTTATTCATGAGAGACACAAAGAGAGAGAGAGAGGCAGAGACACAGGTAGAGGGAGATGGTCCCATTACTTTACTCTTAAATCTCACCACCCCATTTAGGAGTGCAATGACCTAGTAACATTTGTAGGGGAGAGAGAGAAACATATGCTCTGTGTTTTTTTATTTATTAAAGATTTTATTTATCCATGAAAGACAGAGAGATGCAAAGAGAGAGAGGCAGAGACACAAGCAGAGGGAGAAGCAGGCTCCATGCAGGGAGCCCGATGTGGGACTCGATCCCTGGTCTTCAGGATCATGCCCTGGGCCGAAGGTGTGCTAAACCGCTGAGCCAGCTGGGATGCCCTCTGTGTTCTTTTGAAAATACTTGTTAGAGGGCAGCCCGGGTGGCTCAGCGGTTTAGCGCCGCCTTCAGCCCAGGGCATGATCCTAGAGACCCAGGATCGAGTCCTGCGTTGGGCTCCCTGCATGGAGTCTGCCTCTCTCTCTTTAAAAAAAAAAAAAAAAAAAAAAAAAAATACTTGTTAGATTTCTGCAAAAGAGAACCCCCATCTCCTTGCTTTTCCTTTAGTCAATCAGATATTTATTTAGTAACTCAGAGCCAGTTTAAAATGAATGGAACTTACAGCATCATTTTCAGAAGAGCCACAGCAGCATTTTAAAATTTATAATGAAAAAACAAAACAAAACCACAACCCACTTCTGTTGAGCGAACAGTCAAGGTGATACGTGTGTGCAAACTCAGGGGTCACAAGGGCACCTGTGCATTGCTGGTCGCTGCCCCGCATCGCCGACCGGTTGTGCTTCCTCGTTGCGGATGGTTCAGCCTTGGCTCGGAATGGAGAGCCCTGGAGTCTGGGCGAGCTCTCCATAGAATCCCAGTTCATTAGCGTCGCCTCCTTGGCCACCTGGAGACTGTGAGTGAGTGGGAAGCACTGACGCTTCATCAGAGCCCAGAACGATGAAATCCCAAGCACCTTGAGATGGTTCTTGGTTTTTCCACTTAGAAGTCAAATTTGATCATGTTATTCTTTTTGCTCCTTTTATTGTAGCCAATTCTGTGTTAACTTAATAGGCCTTCTCTGACTTTCCATCTTGTAAAAATAGGATACAGGTTGTTTACTGGCAATTTCTTAAACACTTTCCTTAAACAAACACAGAGGTGTTCCGCCTTGCTCTAAATTGGTGTTTTCTTTGTACACACCTGCTCATAACATACATATTTACTTCCTTTTATTTGGTTTTATGCTACACGTAAAACTGAGTGGTTCTGCCATTTATTTCATATATATTTTTCAAGGAATAGCTTTGTCTTTTTTCTTTAACCATTTAATTATTTGCTTATCTAGAGAGAGTAAGGCTGAATTATTTCAGGGGTAACCTGGGGAAATAAATCCCAGTTTGGAAAGAAGTTTAGGTGTCTCTGCTGAAGATTTTATAATTGATATTATTTTTGTTTCTATCAACCACTGTGGAAAGTAATAGAAATTTTAAATGAACGGGGTCCAAGCCTGATGCTCAATGGTTCAAGGGTAATTCTGTTTCAATTTAGATGCCTTAAGTTCAGTTCTGTATGTGATTGGACCCGCAAAAGGCAGAGACTCCACAAACTCATTACAATCAAATGGGACTTGAATTCTCTTGTCTAATGTCATAATAAGCAATTATGAGCATCTTCTCAGCATTCAAATAGGATAATAGTGAACCCCCAGAGAGACATTATATGCTGGCAGACTCTGGCTGATGGAATGCACATATGCTCAATGGACCCCTCAAGGCAGGATGGGTAGCTAGATGCCAGGGCAGATTGCCCTCACTATTTAGGGTAGACACTACCTTCAGTGATGACTTGTGTTTTGTACGCTGAGCAGTTATAATAATATGTGTGTTCATTCTGGAGAATTCTCTGTGGCAACAGAACAAACAGCCTTTCCCATCTATTTCCCATTTTCATGAGAGAATAGCAAGCGAACCTTGCCTTCTCACTTCACGTTTCTCTGATGGCCAAGGCTGCGAAAATACGAGTTGCTGCTGTGTGCTGCTATTTCATGTTAAGCTAAATGTCCTTTTGTCCACTCTGGGAAAGGTAGCAGATTTTGCATTAGCAGGGGGACTATTTGTAGAGATAATTGGATAAGTAAACACTTGCCGACCTGCAGCTCAGCATCGAGTAGTGCCTCATACTTATTGGACAATTTCCCTGCAAGCAAATGTTACTAAACTGTCATATTCTTTTCAGCCGGGTCCTCCCAGCAACACAAGATGGCCTCTTTTTTCACGAATTAAAAAGGAGGTTCAACCAGATGATTTCTAAGGGAGAATCCTGCTCAAAATGTATGATTCAGCGAAAAAAACGATAAGATGACATTTATACATGTTGTATTCTTTAAATTGGATATCTTTAGAAGAATGTACTTTCCATAAGGACCCAGGCTACGCAGTACAAGTAAAATAGAAATTTGGGCCAAATTAAATAACTCTAAAATGTGTATCAGCATTAAAACAATTTTTTAATGTGAAGAAAAACAAAAATGGGAATGGTTTGCAGAAATCATGGAGTTGTTTTCATATATCTCTAGTTTGCACCTTACCTACTTTCACAAACTATTTAAGGCCTATAGTACACATCAAAAATTAAACTATTAATAGACACTCCCAAGTGTGTAGAATAAGCCATAAAATTTAATATTTAAAGATATGATATCTATTTATTTTCCCACCAGCAAAACCAGTGTAGTTATTTTGTTTATCTTGATCAGATCACCCTGCTGCATGGTTGATATGATCCATGATGGTAGCATCCGTTTCTGAAATAGTCAGAAGCCTAATATGGCCATTCTATGCAAAGATGGTCAGAACCACACCTCAGCTGCATCCCAAATAGTCTCTTCGATGCATACAAATCATAAAAGGGTTCCTTTCTGTCTCTTTTTATCCATCAAAGTGGGTTATTTTAAGACTATCTTACCTGGTGATGGCTATTTTTAATTTTGCAGATGACAAATCTTACGCTCTGTTCCTCTCTAAATTAACAAAAAGAGCTGTCATTAAAGGGGCTGGCACCCACTTTTAACAAACAGAGTGACATTCTCCTGTTTATCAAAGTTACATGTAGGGATTTGCCTAGCACGTCAACAGAAAGGTAAATACAAATGCGTAAGCAGTCCCAAACACATCACATTGAAATTATTTTTGAGTTGAAAAAAAAATTGCTTGGCTTGACTTCCAAATTGGCAGAAACCTTCGCAGTAATATTTATTAACGCAATTAGGCTCAAGGATTGGGTGGAGGGATTAAAAACAAACTAATCAACAACAAACAATCAAGTAATGACAGGAGATTAGACATAGTTGAACAGTTGCCTGGAGTTCAAAAGGTCTTCTTATAACACATCGGTTTTTCATAATTCTGACTCCCTCTGTGTGGACTCCGACTCTCTGTTTCTATCTGATATCGAGCGCTGAGAAATAAGCACAAAACAATGCTCCCAAGTCCCACAAAGAGGGTTTTTTTTTTTTTTTTCTCCATGCTTTTAGCAACGTGACCTTAGGTATTGATTCATAGCCCGCCACAGCCCCCCAGAGCAAAAGGGAACATTTGATAATTAAGTCAGTATCTGCACTTTCTAAAATATTTTGTGCTGACTTACAACAAAGAGAGACCCTTTATTTTTCCTCTCAGACTCCCAGTGAATGCAGATGCAGGCTCTGACCTCTGACCTTTCTCCAAACTCTAGCTACAGCTGCTGTTTCTCCTTCTCTGGGCCTGTAGCTGCTGATAGACTGGTAAAATTCATTAAGTGGTGTGTGTATAATTTTCTTTTAAGCAAACATGAAACAATTTATACCCCAAGACTTACTTATAAAATATACCTTTATTGAGCTCAGAAAGAAAGTAAATTCTTTCATTGAGGCGCCTATCAGGGATTTGCCAGATAAGTACCAAGGCCGATTGACTAAAATAAGGCACAGAAAAATTATTTTGAAGAATTTTATATTAAACCTTGAGCTTTCCATTGTAAAACTCTCAAGATTGTAAAGCAAATTAAGTCAGAAATCTCTTTTTTTTTATATTCCATTAGAGTCATTACTGAAATAGGGCCACAAAAGGTAATAGCAATAAAACCAAATACCTTGAGGTGTGTATGCAAATTATATGCTAATATATGATAATCTGAGTACCATGCTCAGTGGCCATAAAAAATACTAAATGCAGCTAATTAAAGGTAGGTAAGTTGCTGTGTTTTATACTTCACAGCAATACAAGAGAGGTAGTATATTATGATAATTATAGCATCACTTGCCTTGGGGAATACATCCAACATTTTAACAGGATTTCTTAATCTGGTATATTTGTCCATTTCACCGAATGTAATCACTTACTCTCTTTTCTACCCCAGGTTGTAGATCCATGAAGTTAGTGCAGAACTAAATAACACATTAAGTCTTTTGCCAGAAGGAAAGCAAACACTCTTCTCCCTAGAAATTTTGAAAGTGTCATGCCCACTTAACAAGACTCTTCTGAGGGCTCCCCACCAGGGTAGTGGGGTTCAGCAGTCAGCCACATTGAAAATCTGGGTAACCAGAGCCAAGAATTCTCAACATAACTGGGAAATGCAAAGAACTGCTTCTCCCAGAATGTAAGCTCAATATAGAGTATTCTTTCATATAGTGAACTTGAGTCATGGAATATATGTTTCCATTTTTAATCCTAAGAAATTCAAAGAAAATGAAAACTAAAAATTGCAGTGAGATTTATAAGAGAGCATAAAGTTGATGTGAGATCTACCTGCCAAAAAATACCTGGTTTTCTATAATCTAACTAAAAAGTTACGTATGTATATTTAATTTTGGTAGTAATTTAAGCTCTAAAATGCTTTTGCTCCAAAATACAAAGCATATACTGTACCAGGCTGAAAATTACCTAAGGTAGGCAAAAAATTCACTTGAAATAAATTTACCAACTTGTGATGTTTATGTTGTTATTTTCTGGGCTTTTGGGTGGAGATTGAAGTGTTCTGCAATAAGATGAATTGGTAATTTATGAATTCATCATATATCATGTATCAGTATTTCAAATAAAATGAACTGCAGAAAGACAAAAAACAAAAGACCTACCCAAACCAACCTACCAAAAACCCCAGTGATATGGTTAGCATGTGAGTTAGTGGGTCTTAAATTTTGGAAGGTATTAGAATCACATGGAGAATTTGTTAAACCTGAGTACCAGACCCAGTCCCAGAACTTATTTTGAAATAGATCTGAGGTGGGGCTTGGTAATTTTGTCATTGGTATGTTTCTGGGTGATACTGCTGGTCCAGGGCCCACACTTTGAGAACCAATACTGCAGGCTAAGGAAGGCTAGTTGTGTAGCTTGCACCAGTTAAAAGTGTGCATTAGATTGCTTTGAAGACCTTTCAGGCCATTCCAGCAATGAACACAAGAGTCCTTGCTCAGGTGGAGGTCATGCTAATTCACCAGTGTATGGAGTCATTTTATCTCCAGCCATATTCAGGGTCTTGTGACCCAAGATTTGTGAATTACTTGAATTTTTTTATTACCCTGACTTGTTTGATGATAGTTCTATTTGTCGGGACTCTTTTCATTGCAAGAGTCATAAACCCAATTTAAAATAATTTAAGAAAAATAGGAGATTTGATTACCAGACCATGGCTGGTCACAAAATTCAGGCTACAGAGGGTTAGGAGAAGAGCCATACTTGGACCTCAGAGCCCAGGAAGACTGAGGGTCTCAGGCTAGTGCCTAGACACATTCAGCAGTTTCCATTTCTTATTGATTGTCTTTGTTTTTACAGATTATTTTTCTCTGTGTAGCAGAGAATAAAGCTGAGAGCATAAACAGCATCATATTCCCAGAATTACCACTGCTTTCCTCCTTTCTTCTGGAATACCAGTGGACTGACTCTGCCATCCTGGTCTCAAGTCCCAGTGAGTACATAATGACAGCAGAGAGACAAGTAATACATGTATTTAAAGCTCTGCCAGTTTCACTTCAATTAGGTGAAAAAGTTCAGCTTGAGGAGATGGTGGCTTTTTGTTTTAAGGTGAGTATATTTTCTTAAGAAACACTCACCGACAAAAAGACATCAAATTTTAATCCATAATGGTTCGCCACTCTCCACCATGGTAGGGGATCCAGGTAACCACTAATTGCTGTGGTACTTTGAGGTAGACACACAATCAGGAACATCTGAGAAAGCCTCCTGATTTTCCCCTGAAGGGATGGGGCCTGGAGGAGCAGTAATGCCTTTGGGGGGCTATGTCTTCTTTAGGACAAATGTTAGAGTATTCTTTGAAATATGAGATGATCCCCAACTCTACATTTGGAATGGATTGTGCCTACTGAGCTGAGATTTAGAGGACAGGCATTCACCTTGAACCTGTCTCAAACCATCTCTCTGGCAAGTGCTACTTGTATTAGTTTCCTTTGGCCGCTGTAACAAATTAACCCAAACCTCCTGTCTTCCAACAACATGAACTTCTTATCTTAGAAGCCCAACACAGGTCTCACTGGGAAACATCAATGTGTTACAGGGCTGTGCTCCTCTGTAGAGGCTGCAAAGGATAACTCTTGTCCTTGTCTTTTCCAGCTTCTGGAATCCACTTAGATGCCTGTACTTTGTCCCTTTCTTCTATCTTCCAGGACAGCAAGAGCAGGCTGAGGCCCCCCAGATGCATCACTCTGACCTTCTCTTCAGCTTCTGTCTTCCACTTTAGGCCTCTCGTGATTACTTTGGGCACACCAGATAACTCAGAAAAATCTTCCTTTTAGCAAACTTAATTCCTCTTTGCCACATAAGGACAACATATTCACAGGTTCTAGGGATTAGGACATGGATATCTTTGGAGGAAGAGAGCATTTTGCTGCCTACCACATTGGCATATGTGTATGGGGAGTAGATTCAGATAAGATTGAGCCATGATCCTACCTTCAGTGATTATATGGCCAATACCAAGAGATAAAAGTGCAAACAAATCCTTATCATACAGTGTAATAAGCAGTATAATAGAGGAATCTGCAAAGCCCATGGATAGAATAGCAAATTCGGTTTTGTTAGATCATAAAACATTTTAAGAGAGATGAGGGAATTTGCTTAAGTTTTGAAGAATGGGAAGAAAAGCTCTGCAGAGATACCAGATAAGTGGAGATTCAAGATAAATATAAAAGTTCAAGGTATAGGACAGGAGTAAGGGATGCTGTGCAGTTGCAATGATGAGTAGAAGCAAGTGCTTAACTATGCTAAGACCTTGAATTTCATCCTGTGTGCAATGTGGAATCACTTATGGATTCTGAGGCATTGTCTGTGGCATTGCATCACTGTAGCTATCATATCCAATATGTGCATTAAGTAGATTTTTTATATTGACAGTGTTGAGGAGAATTTATCGAGGAATTCACCCTCGATTGAGGAATTGTTGAGGAATTGGACACATCCCTAAAGAGATGATTGCAATATTCCAGGAAAGTGGATATTATAGGCATTTGGTGAATTCAGTGGTCAAGATGATGGGGAGAGAGATGGTTGGAGAAAAATGCCAAAGGATGGCTGAAGGATTTGCTGAGGGTTGAATGCAGAAAATCAGGGGAAAAGGAGTCAAGGAATCACTCCTGGTCTCTGCTTGGGGCAGCTGGTTAGATTGTGACACCATTAGCCAAGATAAAATGATAAGCAATGATGGAGAAAAAAATAATTGTTTCCACTTTGAGTGTATTGACCTAAGTGTGGGAAGATGTTGAAGATCCATCTTTACAGCAATTAAAGTGAAAAAATCTGGGATATTTGGTTGATTTTTAGGTTTAAAATAAATCCTCCAAATTGTGATCTTAGCTCAGTTAGATGAAGAGGTTCTTTGAGTGAGATGGTGTATATAGACGGGACTAGTGGCCAAGGATGGAGAAGGAGACATGGCACAGAACACTGGAGATAATATCAAGAAGGAAAAACCCAATGAATGTTCAAAAATGTTAAGAGTAACTAAAAGCACTCTGTAATGTATATTTAAAGCAGAGAGAATGTAAGCAAAAGGCATGTGATATATTAACAAATGACACTACAAGAGCAGAGTTTTACAATGATTTTCTTGGTCTTCCCAAAAGAATCATCTTCAACTTGAAAACAGGTATATGGATCCAAAGAAAGGTAAGAGAGAAACTTAAAGAATATCTTTTTGCCTGAACTGAATTCCTGTCTCCAGGCTGAGATTATTCCAGAAGAGCAAATTAATTTCCAGATGCTGTCAAAGAGCCATTACTCATAATCTCTGAGGAGTTATGAAGAACTGGTGAAGTGCCAAAAGCTCAGCACTCAAATAGTAAGGGCATGTGATTAGGGGAGTTTCCTGACAAATTCTACAATAGCTACTCTGACAAGTTGTGTTTAGAGAACAGTCACTCACATGAAGGGGTTAACGGAAATGCAAGAGTGGGAAGTCATTTCAACTGTATTTCATTTATATCTTAATTCGAGGGCACACAAAGTTTGGAGAAAGCTGATTCATTGGGACAAGATCAAAATAGAATGATATTTTCCTTCTGGAATAATGACCCACACAAGGTACAATATAGAGGAACAGATGTAAAGTCTTGAGTTTAGGTTTAAGAAACCAATCAAACAAGGCAAATGGGAAGATGTTGAAGATCTAGCTTTGCAGTAGTTAAAGTGACAAGATTTGCGTATTTGGTTGATTTTATGTTTAATACCCCAGGGACACCTGGCTGGCTCAGTCAGTAGAAAGTGTGAATCTTGATCTTGGGGTCATAGATTTGAGCCCCAGATTGGGTGTAGAGATTACTCAAAAATAAAATCTTTATAAAAAAAAAAGAAAAAAGAAATACCCAGAGATGTAAGTTGGCAAGGAATAGCTTTATCCTCACTGGCAAACATATCATTTTTAGCATTGGGTTGTCTTTGGGTACTCTATTTTAAAGGGACAAAGACTAAAAGAAAGGAAGCCCTTAGGACCTGGAAATTATGCCAAATGAGTAAAAGTTGAAGGAGCTAATTACAATGTTTAGGCCAGAGAAGACATGTTATAGCTTCAAATATTTGAAGAAATGATGAGATTAGGCTTCTAATTTTCTTTAGCTTGAGAAGCTGAAATTAGTGCAATGAGGTACGATTAAACTCAATATTGAAATAACTTTTAAAAATTAGATCTTCTAAATTTCATCTAATACCCAGTCCATACAAAAAAAAAAAAAAAATTAATTAAAAACCTGAGATCTAAAAAAAAAGGATTGAGCTGCCTGTTGAGAAATATGGTTCTTCTCCATAGCAATCCTCAGACACAGACTAAATGACCACTTGTCAGGGATGTCGGAAAAGAAATTCCAGCATCTTGTGTGAGTTTGAAATGTGTCAGTTTTTTCCTGTCTTTTTAACTATGAAGATTCCTTTTAATTAAAAAAAAAAAAAAACAAAACATTCAATGGGTCTTCTTATACTAATACTCCTATCTGTTACATGAGAAAGTATATACAGTAACATAAAAACATTTATTTGGGTCCAGAACTAGAGTCATATAAATATATATTGAAACGGCTCAAAAGTATCTTTACATTTTGCAAAAATTAAATTCTCAAAGTATACTTATTCCACAGACAATGCCTACTGCTCCTTTGGATTCATGGCTCCCATGAATAGTCATGAATCCCATTTCCTGTCTTCTCATGGTTTGCATGGTTCAGACTGGGATGGAAAAAGATAAGAAATATATGATTCAATAGGTCTGGTTAGGGCCTGAGAATCTGCATTTTTAACAGATGTAGAGAGAATGTTGATGCTGCCAGTTTGCAGATCACATTTTGAGTAGTAGCAGTAAAGCATCTCCCAGGTTCAAGTTTGTCTTAGGAGTTTTACAGTTTATCCAAATCCAAACTCAATACTGTCCCCTGTGGATTTATTTACTTATTTATTCATAAGAGACACAGAGAAAGAGGCAGAGACACAGGAAGTGGGAGAAGCAGGCTCCCCGAAGGGAGTCTGATGCGGGGACTTGATCCTGGAACTCTGGGATCACGCCCTGAGCCACAGGGAGCCGCTCAAGGGCTCAACCGCTGAGCCACCCAGGCGTCCCCCTTGTGGATAATTTAAAGCATAGTTCCCTGGCTTACTCTGAATCCCAGCTTTTCCATTTACGAAAGCAGAGTGATCTTGAGGAAATTCATTAAGACTTCTGACTCCTTTGTGAGGTTGTTATATAAGATTAAATGAAATAATGTGTATAAAGTGTTCAGCATAGTACCTGATAAATAGCATTCATTCTATGTTTATGGTTACTGATTTTTTTTAATGACAATGAACATAAAGGTGATAATGAAAAATTAAGTGGAATGAGAAGACAGGCATTTCTTCTCCAATGCTGTGTGTGTTCCTAAAAAAAAATGCACATTAAAAATAATAGGCTCGAGAGAAACAGACCAGTCCAATGCATTTTTTAAAAAGAATCAGAGTACTAAGAAGGAAGGAAGGAAGGAAGGAAGGAAGGAAGGAAGGAAGGAAGGAAGGAAGGAAGGAAGGAAGGAAGAAAAAGAGTTTATATCTGGGAATTAATTCAGATGGCCCAGGCAGATGGCTCAGCATTGCTGAAAATTGCTCCATGGATGTTAAAAATAAGCAAAAGAGAGTACAAAATCGATACCGGCAACACTTTCCTTGGAGCAGTGTTGGTGGGTGAAGGGAGTCTGGGGTGGTAAGGCTGCCATTAGGATAGGTGAGGGGGTTGGTGGTACCAGGTGGCCCTAGGGAAGAGTCCTAGGAGGCCCGCCCTGCCCCTGAAATCCCTTCAAGTACAGTAGAGGCTCCTGCTGAGATGGCAACAGCTGAGCTGAATTTTTTTCCCCTTTCCTCTTGAAAATTATAATTCTATTTTGCACCCATCCTTGCCTGGGAGGGGGGGTGGGGAGGGCAGGGATCACATCTTAGCCAAACTGACTCCCGTAATGTCCCTGACGTAATTCCAATGACAATGCCGCATTTCAGAACTGGTTGCTAATTTTGGTGACCAAGATCTGCATGGCAGCAGCACAGAATGTACTGGAGTTTCCATTTTAAAGTCTAAAGAAATAACCATTTCTTTTTAATCTACTGGAAGGCACAGAGAAGGAGCAGTACCCCTAACCTTCCCTGATTCTCTAACACCCAGGTGTAGACACCTCCCCAGGTGGAGCCAATGCAGGCGAATAGAGGCCCGGCAGGGGGTGGAGCAGGGGCCCACCCTGGGCTGCTCCCATCGCCCGGGAGGACAATGCTCAGTTCTGAAGCATTTTTCTTCCTAGTTCAAGCCAGCCCTATATGCCCTCTCCACATGCCACCCCGCCTCGCAGCAGCGACGTAAACTGGGTAAGCGAGCACTTTCAAAGGGAGCCGAGAGGATCAGGTGCGACTTTCGGGTTGGCAAACTCATTTCTTTGGGGAAGGAAGGGATTTAAAAAATATTTCAGAAAGACTGCAGCTCTCAGCCCAGAATCGGGGCTCACTACAGGCTTTCTGGCTTTTCCCTGATGTGTCTTGGAGCAGCAGCCTGCAGCCAGGCATGAGGAAGATTTTTCCTTTGCTTGTTTTTTTCTAAACAGTTTTGAAAAGCTCCTGTGAACCCGGACCGGGGCTTTGATCCGGTGAACTTAGGGGCATTGCCGCAAAGGACTCCAGCTCCAGCCACTTTGCAAATTCTCATTTACATTCAAATAGCCCATAATCTTAATGGGCAGGAGATAGATGGAGAGCGAGGAAGGCACAGGGAGCTGCCTGTCAGGTGTCCCTAAGGCCCTCAGATCAAAGGGAGCCATGTAGGCAGCAGGGAAAGGGTGGAAAATTCCTGAAGCAACTAGCAGAATGCCTGATGTGTGCCATAGCCCTTCCGGACCAGGGCTTCTGACCCACACGTGGTGCACAAACCCGCCACATGTTTATGGGGGTCTCCCCAAACCGTGCAAATCCGAACAAAGTAGCTATACATTTCTAAATAGCACGGCTGTCTTGTAAGATGTCTGAAAATTTTTAAGGCCTATTTTTGGTTCAAAATAGAAATGAAAGGCTTGACGTGGTGAGCAGTGCGTGCAGGAGGAAGCATCCTTTGCTTGGGTTCATTTCGTGGGCATTCCTAAAATCCATGGTCAGGTTTTTCTTTCTTTCCTGCCTCTCACCCCATTGCCTCCTCTAAATTCATGCTCAACCCCCACCCCATCCTTGGTGATTTGAGGAATTTATCTATTTTAGTGATATAGGAAGATATTTTTAACTTACACATATTGGCAGCAGATTCCCATTGTTTCACGGAGCTGCACAGGACATAAGAAACCCTTTTTCTGCTTTTCACTTTTGACCCTAGGGAAACAGCCCATCTCCCATTTGCTCTATGGTACAATTTGGGAACTCCTGCTTTGAGACTGAGCTCTCCCCGCCGTGTGCCTGCCCCCACCCCCATCCACTCTCCTCTGCATTTGGTGACTTTTGGGAAGTCTGTGTTTGCAGTATTAAGGCTTCTCAGCTAACTTCTCAGCTGTTCTCTGGCCCTAGAACTCTGCTCTTTGCTGGGGTCATTGGTCTATCCTTTGAGACAAGAGGGAGGCTCATTCCCTCAAGTACCCTCAGGCTCCACATTTGGGAGACTAAGATCGGATATGTTTTCTCACAAATCTGATTTCTCCAGAAGAGTTGACAGGGCACAAACTAAACAATGAGTTAATTTCATCATTGATCTTCAGGATACACCTGGGACACGTTATGCTTTTCTAAGTTACAAATCATTTCACCCAAGATCCATATCTAAAGAAATACATATATATGGTGCAGAGCCAGTGGGTAAAGATGATTCTACAAACTATCATTTCCTCAAACTTTTGTTTGCTTCCTATCTCCATTCCCTTTGCCTAAGATGACCTTATTCCTCATCACTAATTACCTCTCAATTAGTTCTTCTGCTGTCAGGCCTAGGCCTTTCGCCTTTCACATTGCCACCAGAGGATAATGTCAAAAATGTCGGAATGCAAGACTGGTAAAGTCTCTCTCTTGCTCTGGCGTTTCAAACATTTCACTTCCTACCAGGCAATTATGTCCGCAGTTTCTCAAATAAAAACAAACAAAACCAACAGGGAATCCGAGAGAAACTTTAGCAAATGAATAAATGGTGGAACACATATTTAAAAATCAACATAGTGAAAACCCCTCTTGGAGACTCCACCATATGCATTCATAATTCAGAGCAGTAATGGTTCTGAAGATGGCTACAGTAAGGAAAGGTGTTCAATCCAGAATTTTAACAAGTTCAGTCTTGGAATTCCTTTTCAAGTTTTACCTACTAAGTATCTACAGTACCTGTTTCCACAGAGACACCAAGGGAATGTTTTCTGGGGTGAAAACCAAGCTGTTTAACTTTGTAGCGCTGGGCACATTGTGACATGTTATTTCTTGTCTGCCTATCACATGGTCTGATTTTCTGCTCCCGGAAGCATTTACATTCTACGTGAACACAGATGCAGGGGATCTTCATCTGTGATTTTGCATTTGTTCGTCCCTCTGGCCAGAGTGTTTTTCTTCCATTTGTCTGCTTGGCAAACTTACCCTCTCTCATCTTCCCAAATCAAAATAGATGCCTCCCCAACATGGAGAATTCTTCCCTGACTCTTGCTCATTAGAGGGGATCCATCCTCCTTAGATCTACCGCCTTGCTTTGTTTCCTTGTTCACGCTGTGGTTGAATTCATATACGAGTTTATAATTGTGCTTGTGGGTCTCGTATACTCAAGTGGCTATGAGAAAATGGATGCAAGAGGTCAACTGCGTGCACATCGTTAGTTTTTAGGGTAATGCCTGGAACATGGTAGGAGCTTAAAAGATGTTTATAAAATAGGTGAATGGCCACATCGTACAGCGGTAACATCCTTTGGGATTCTAAGCTTGTAGATATCTTTAAGTTAAAAAAAAACAAAAACAAACGTGTACATCAAGAAATAAAAGCACCAATGTTCTCATTCTCATTCAATGTTCTCATTCAATGTTCTCAAATGATATTCATAAGATATGTGTGTATACATCTGCATAGATACATATATACGTACATACACATGCATAATACATAAACAGCTTATATGTATGCAAGAGATGCACACAAGCAGTTTTGCCTTCCCAGACATCATTTTCTCCAGTCATAAAACATAGTTATTTCACATACACGTACCTTATTTTATTGTGCTTCACTTTATTATGCTTTGCAGACGTGGTTTTGTTTTTGTTTTTGTTTGTTTTTACAAATTGAAGATTTGTGTGTCAGGTAAGTATTGGCACCATTTTTCAAACAGTACTTGCTTATGTCATGTCTGTCATATTTTGGTAATTCTTATAATATTTCAGTCTTTGTAATTATTTTATTATGGTGATCTGTGATCAGTGAGTGATCTTTGATATTACTGCTAATTGATTCGGCATGACATGAACGGTACCCACGTTTCACAGCAAAATTTATTGATGAATATATGCATTCTGACTGCTTCACAAACTGGCCATTCCCCATCTCTCTCCCTCTCCTCAGGCCTTGCTATTCCCTGAGACATAAAAATATTGTAATTAGACCAAATAATTACTATACAATGGCTTCTGCATGTTCAAGTGAAAGGAAGAGCCATGCGTCTGTCACTTCAAATCAAAAGCTGGAACTGATTAAGCTTAGTGAGGAAGCATCTAGAAAGCCAAAATAGGCTAGAATTTTGGCCTCTTGCACCAAACAGTTGACCAAGTTGTGAATGCAAAGGAAAAGTTCTTGAAGGAGATTAAAAGTGCCACTCTAGTGAACACATGAATGATAAGAAAATGAAAGAGTCAAATTGAGAATATGGAGAAAGTTTGAACGGTCTGGACAGATGATCAAACTGGCCACAACATTCCTTTAGGCCAAAGCGTCATTCAGAACAAGACCCTAACTCTTCAATTCTGTGAAGGCTGAGAGAGGTAAGGAGGCTTGCAGAAGGAAAGTTTGAAGCCAGGAGTTTGTTCATGAGGTTTGAGGAAAGAAGCCATCTTCATGACACAAAAATGCAAGCAAGAGGAAGCCATAAGTGCTGATACAGGAGCTGCAGCAAGTTCTCCAGAAGATCCATCTGAGATAGTTAATGAAGGTGCCTAAACAGATTTTTACTGTACATGGAACAACCCTCTATTGGATGAAGATGTCATGGAGGACTTTCATAGCTAAAGAGGAGAAGTCAGTCCCTGCCTTCAAAGCACAGGCTGACTCTCTTGTTAGGTGTTAACACAGCCCCTGACTTGAAGGTGAAGCCAATGCTAAGTCACCATCCTAAAAATCCTAGGGCGCTTAAGAAGGATGCTAGATCTACTCTCCCTGTGCTCTATAAATGGAACAACAGAGCCTGGATGACAGCACATCTGTTTACAGCATGGTTATTTCTGAATTATTATTATTATTACTGAATATTTTAAGCCCACTGTTGAGACCCTGCTCAGGAGGAAAAAAAAAAAAAATCTCTCTCAAAATATTCCTGCTCATTGACAATGCATCTGGTCAACCAAGAGCTCTGATGGAGATAAACAAGTAAATGAACATTGTTTTCATGCCTACTGACACAACATCCATTCTACAGCCCATGGATCAAGGAGGCATTTTGATTTCCAAGTTCTTCTTATTTAAGAAACCTGTTTCCAAAGGCTATACCTGCCATGGACAGTGATTCCTATGATAGGTGTGGGCTGAGTAAATTAAAACCCCCCTGGAGGGATCCCTGGGTGGCGCAGCGGTTTGGCGCCTGCCTTTGGCCCAGGGCGTGATCCTGGGGACCCGGGATCGAATCCCACATCAGGCTCCCAGTGCATGGAGCCTGCTTCTCCCTCTGCCTGTGTCTCTGCCTCTCTCTCTCTCTCTCTGTGACTATCATAAAAAAAAAAAAAAAAAAAAATTAAAACCCCCCTGGGAAGGAGTCACCATTCTAGATGCCACTCAGAATATTTGTGGTTCATGGGTTCGGGTCAGATTAACAATCTGAACAGCAGTTTGGAAGAAGCTGATTCCTACTCTCAACAGATGACCTTGAGGGATCCAAGACTTCAGTGGAGGAGGTCACTGCAGATGTGGTGGAAACAGCAAGAGAGCTAGAAGCAGAGCCTGAAGACGGGACTGCATTGCTGCCATCTCATGATCAAACCTGAATGGACGAGGAGATGCTTCTTATGGATGCGCAAAGCCAGTGGCTTCTTGAGATGGAATCTACTTCTGGTAAGGATGTCGTGAAGTTTGTTGAAGTGACAACAAAGGATTTAGAATACTATATCAATTGGGTTGATGAAGCAGTGGGAGGGTTTGAAAGGATTCACTCCAAATTCAAAAGTTCTGCTGTGGGTAAAATGCTGTCAAACAGTGCCACACGCTACAGAGTAATCATTCGCGACAGGCAGAGTCAACTGATGTGGCAAACTTTATTTTTGTTGTATTTTAAAAAGTTGCCACAACGACTCTATCCTTCAGCAGCCACCACCCTGATTGCTTAGCAGCCATCAACATTGAGACAGAACCCTCTGCCAGCAAGCTCAGATGATGGGTAGCTTTTTTTTTTTTTTTTTTTTTTTTAATTTTCAATAAACTGAGTGGCTTCTAGAATGGGGAATCCATGCTCAGGATGTACGTTCTTTAGCCATAATGCTATTGCACACTTAGTATGGCATAAACATAACCTTTATATGCATTGGGAAACCAAAAATTTTGATTCAATATGCAATCAAATAAAAAAATTTGATTTATATGCATTGGGAAACCAAAAAATTTTGATTCAAATTTTATTGCAATATTGGCTTTATTGTGGTGGTCTGGAACTGAACCACAGTATCTCTGAGGTTGTCTGCACTAAACAAATAGATGTGAATGAAAACCATAAAGCACATGCATACTTTTTATGGAATAGACTTAAGTGTGCTACTGGTCATTCTCTAAATCATTTCTGTGCCCTTTCCTGGCCTGCTGTGTGCCCTCACCTGACGACCCAGGCCCTAGGTGGCTGCCACTTGCATCAGCAGTTGATGGGAGGACAGGAGGAGGGAGGGTGGGGCCCATCTTTGTTGTTCCCTCCTGCTTTGCCTGTCATGAGGACAGCTCCTTATTGGGCCTAGATGACCCCCTCATCCCTCCAGGCCCAGGAATGGGAACAGACTCTCCTATTGCTAGTTTCTGGAAGTCTCCCCATCCCTCTCCTACCCACCCCCCTCCCCATCAATGCCATAGCTGGCGAACTGAGCCATCAGGACTGTCTTTTTATCTGTACCTTTTGGGATGAAGTGTCTCCAGGTAGAATCTTGTCCCATATTCAGGCAACTCTGCTTTTGCGTGTGTGTGAGTTAAGTATCTTCTGTGTATATGCAAATTGTGTGAGCATGATTTTCCTTTCTTTTTACATTTTTAAAAAATTTTCAGCTTTCTTTATATTATCCCCTGGTACAGACATATTAAAAGTGATTCATATCTGCATCGTGTGAATGTGTATATATATGTGTGTGTGTTTGCCATCAAGGGAAAACTTTTATTTTGAGGTGCCTGGCTAGCTCATCCAGTGGAGCCTGTGACTCTTGGTCTCAGGTTGTGGGTTCGAGCCCCATGTAGGGTATACAGATTACTTAAAAATAAAATATCTTTTTTAAAAATAGATTTTCACTTATTTATTCATGAGAGACACACAGAGAGAGGCAGAGACACAGGCAGAGGGAGAAGCAGACTCCCTGTGGGGTGCCTGATGCAGGGTTCAATCCCAGGACCCGGGATCATGACCTGAGCTAAAGGCAGATGCTCAACCCCTGAGCTACCCAGGTGCCCCTCAAAAATAAAATCTTAAATGAATTAATTTTAAAAAGTAAAGTTAAATCTTTAAAGATGTTTTAACTATATGAAAGTTAAAAACATTTAAACAATAAACAGGGGATGCCTGCGTGGCTCAGCAGTTTAATGCCTGCCTTTGGCCCTGTGATCCTGGAGTCCCGAGATCAAGTCCCATATTGGGCTCCCTGCATGGAGCCTGCTTCTCCTTCTGCTTGTGTCTCTGCCTCTCTCTCTCTATCTCATGAATAAATAAATAAAATCTTAAAAAAAAAAAAAACAGTATCTTAAATAAAACAAGAAAAGTTTAAGAAAATAAGAAGAAATGAGTTGCAAAATTTAACCTCCCCTAAATTCATCTATGAGTATAGGGCTAATTTATAGGGCTAATTTAATAGAAATATGAATTTTGAATGAGTATTGCTGTTAATTAGGGGTTCCCCCCCTTTTTTTTAAAGTCAATCAGATTTTTTTCAGGTAAACATTAAAGTTCTTGTACAGACTTCTAATACATGCTCATATATTTCAAGATGGCATATAAAAATGCTCATGCCATACAAAAATGTTCTTTATTGTTTTGAATATCGGTATCCATGCCAAATTTTAATGACGGTTAAAGTCAAAGTGAATTTTTTGTTTAAATAAAAATACAATACTTACATTATCTAATTCTAGAGGGCCCAATGATGTGAAAATAATGAATTCATAAGAATTATATTAACTGAATCTTTATTTGAAAAATACTATCTTAAAATTAGACTGCTAGATCTACTTGAATAAGAGTGACTGTAGCATCAATTAAATTACAGTAGCTAGGGATCCCTGGGTGGCGCAGCGGTTTGGCGCCTGCCTTTGGCCCAGGGCGCGATCCTGGAGACCCAGGATCGAATCCCACGTCGGGCTCCCAGTGCATGGAGCCTGCTTCTCCCTCTGCCTGTGTCTCTGCCTCTCTCTCTCTCTCTCTCTGTGACTATCATAAAAATAAAAAAATAAAAATAAAAATAAATAAATTACAGTAGTTAAACCAAAAAAGAGATCAATGAAAATTTGCTGTAAAGACATGTACAGATGCTGTGCCCTGGCTGGGGGTGCTCGGGACCCGGCCGTTGTGAGCTGAGTCACACCTGCAAGTGACCCTGGGGACCCCTGGACACTTGCAGCCTCTGCGGGCTGCGGGTGGAGCAGCGGGAGCAAACGGGCCCCTTGGGAGAGGCTGGAGTTGGACCCGGCAGTGGCCAGCGTTTGCCTGCGTGATGATTTTCTTCTCTCAGCTCCTTGAGGATTCTCTCAGTCAACAAGAGGCCGCCTCGCTGTCTTGGGCCCTTTCCTCATGGAAGAGGATCTCCTTTCGATGGTGCAAGTGCTTCTCTCGATTCTCTGCCTGCGTCTTCAGTCATCTTCTTGCAGAGGCTGCAAATCTGATTTGCACAGTTCATGTTTCTCCACGTGCTGGGAGGTTTCTTACTGATTCCCCAGCAGAGTCCTTCCTCCTCAGACACTTTTCTCTGACGTTGCGTGATGTGTTCCTGGTGTAATTCAGGCAGAATCTGAAGCTTCGGCTTCAGCTGCTCAATCTCACTTTCAAGCTGTGAATTTTCACGCTGCAAAGATGCTTCGTTGGCTTGGAAGCTTATTTGTCCCTAAGCCCCTCATTCATCGGCTTTCCTTCCCACGATGGCCCTGCTAGTTCCTCACTTTTCCCTTCAGTACTTTGAAGGGACACGTGGAAGTCAGTGTCACCAGTGGTACTTTCCGAGCCGACTGCTGCCTGGTGCACGGGGTGATTGCACTCTGCTCCCCTCTTTCACTCGCCTTCCCGGCTCCGTGACCTCTCAGGAGAGCAGAGAAGGGGAAGGAAGGTCTTCAGCAGGTTTTCGGCCGTTGGTGTTGACTGTTGGGGTTTCTCCTTCAGGACCTGCTCCATTCCTGCTGCATGCAGAGGCTCCAGCCTTTCTTTCGCTTCCTCCTTTTCCTGGACTCTCCCCTTTCCATCTCGCAAGTTCTTGTTCAGGCAGTTCTGGCCTCCCGGGGAAAAGAAGTATCTTCATTCAGCTCGTCTACCATGTCCTCCCAGAGTTGTCCTCCATCCTTGTCTGATGCTCTGAAGATGGGATTTTTGTCAGTTGCTTGGGCAAGTTCGGGAGGCTGGCTCTTCTCTGCCTGCTTCCGAAAGTCGACAGTGTCTTGAAGTGGCACCGCTCAGGTTTGTATCGGTCGGCGACAAGCACAGGTTTGTCGTGTGAGGGGACTGGCCTCCACCCCAGGCGACCTGAGGGCCTCCCCGGCCTGTGGCCTTGGTCCGTTCTTCTCACCCATTCCCGCAGACTTCACTGCACGCAGAACACCGTTTGCCAAGCGCCTTCACGCTTCTTAAGGTGCATCATGTCTTTACTATCACAATCAGCACCGCAGTACATGCCCGGATCTCCCAGGGAAATGCAGAGACTCGGGCCATGGCTCCAGCTTTCAGAAATCCCCAGCAGGGCACCCGCAGGTGCTCCTAGACCAGCTGGAAAGTGGATCTGGTGGCAGGCGGTAGGCCCTCGTGGCTGCATGGCACGCCACTGCTCTGCCTCTGGGTGCCCGTGTGCTGTGCGGCTCCACAGGCAGCTCAGAACCCTGGGCAATGCTCCATCTCTAAGGTAGACCAGGGCCAGACAAGCAGGGTAGATCAGTTGGGTCAGGGGAAAGGGTGGCCAGGCAGGTGCTAGGAAGCAGCTCTCCCTAACTCTGCCCTGAAACAGAACGTGTGTCACTTATCCAGTACAGGCAGCAGTGGAAGGGGATCAAAGCAGGGCCAGGCCATGTCCCCTTCTGTGCACAAGAGCAAGTCAGGGCAGTGGTGGGGTCCTGTCCCTGCGTGAGCCTCATTTTTCTGATTTAAAGTTTCTTTCTGCTGCAGGAAGCCTGGCGCTGCCCACAGGGTCCCAGGAATCTGCCCCTGCTAAGGTTCTCTCTCGCCTTTGTATGTTGTCACTGTAGGGAGGCAGGGGCCCCGGACTGAAGGGTCTCCCCAAATGTATTAACTAAGAGACCTGGATTCCAATCCTAACAAGTCAGGAGAAATCAATCAAAATTGGCAGGTCTTAACATTTCATGGATTTTCTGTAGGCCAGTGTGCCCCTGTTCAAGTGTTCAAGTGTTCCTGGAGGGCGGTGACTCGGCTTTGGAGGTGGCACAGTGACATGGTCTCCTTCCCTCATGGGACCCTCCATCTTCAGCCCACTCCTCCCATGACAGTCTCAGGGAGGGTCCCCAGTCCATGGAGCATCTTCAGAAGTGGGCCTCTGGGGAGGAGATGGGTCCTTCCTTGGGCTCCATTTGCCACCTTTCATTTCACTGAACCACATCTCACTCTCTGATCTCTCTTCGGTAGACCCAGCTCAGAGCCTTCTTGTCCATCCCTGGGGCTCTGTCATGAACAACTTGTCCCCAGGCCATTTACTGAGAGGGATACCAGGCAACTGCCAGCTGAAGCCAGCCTGAGGGTCCTCAGGGCTCCACGGGTACAGAGAACAGAGGCTCTGACTAAGACTGGGGGTGCGGGAAGAAGGTGGCCAAACACCCCCAATGGGAGGATTTCTTTTCTTCCTTTCACTGAACTATTTTTTTTAAGAGCATCACCAGTTTAAGGAAAAACTAAGGAGAAAATGCAGAGAGTTCATGTCTGCAAAGGATTATTAGGGAATATAGGAAGAGAAACCTCACCAGTGGCACCGAAGCACATCAACCATTTTAGAAACAACACCTTGGGAGTTTTAATCTTTACACATAACCTTAGCTTCTGAGGTCTCATCCAAACAACAGACCTGCAGCATCCTGTGCAGACTTCCATTTATCTACTTGGGCTGAGCTGACCCCACTGGAAATCGAACATTGCTCCAGATATTGATCCAGTCACATGGACACTGGCAGGGCTCCCTTTGTGTGAAATTTACAGAGGAGCCTGTTCTGGGGAGTTCTTCAGTACAGAAGTATCTGGAGGCTGCTGCTTCCCTCTTGGGCTGGTGGGAAGGGATCCTCCCCCCAGGGGGGTCAGGAATAGCACCTTCACGGTGCCTGTGTTTTCACGGGAGGGCTGGGTGTACTGGGCTCTGCAGCTCTGCTCGCCCGTTTGGCCCGCCGACCCTTACTGTAACGTGACCGCCTAGTCATGACCTTCACGTGCTGCAGTGGTGCTCTGTTCTGCTGCTGCTCTGTCTCTCTGGCCTTAAGCTAGAGTGAACTCACTGAGCACGAGATTCCTTTTTTAAAAAAATCGAACTGAAAGGAGTGTTGTTTGCTCTCTGGCCCTCAAACACCAAGGCACTGTTGTGCTCCTTAAAATTGTAAATTATGTCTGTTTAAGAAAATGTCAGTGTTTTTTAAAACAGAATAACAGTGCTGGAAAAGACTTGGCTGTGCTATTTGTTACCAAAGTTTCATGCAAGAAAAATGATGCATTCATCATTATGAGTGCAGTCAAGGGGCCTAATGACTCAGGCACAATGCCGCTTCAGTTCTTTTAAGTAACATGATGGATTTTTTTTTCTCCTCAGCAAGTTATCTGAGTAATGTAAAAGCTCATAAACTGAGATCCAGGGAGGCTTTGTCAATAATGCACTATACTTAACAACAATTAAAACGTAAGACACATCTCATATAATTAAATCGATTTTTTTTTTTTTTTCTGCCAGAAACAAGACTTTTTTTTTCAGGTAATGATTGCTTTGGCTGTCTAAAATTGTATTTATTGAGGTGGGGGAGGAAGAGATCTGTTGTTACATTCAGACACCATTTCTTGTGTCTTCAAAATCCAATTCTTAAATAGGCCAATAGGATGATTTTTGAGTAGAGAGGGTAAATAGGTATGGATAATCTGTGCCATCGAGATAGAAGCACTGTGCTGGGAATCATATTATTTAGTGACATAGAATTTCAGCCCTGCAAGTGGCCTCGGATACCTAGGAAGGCAGGGATAATGGTGTTCCCAGTAGGACCAGGCCTCTCATTTTGCTGTCTGCTGGCCAGTTGGGACCCAGGGCACAGCTCTTAATCTAGCCGTGCACTCTGCGGTGTCATGCAAGCATAACATGGTTACATTTTTGTGTCTAAAATATGTTAAGGTCTGTAAAAACAAGGGACTTCACTTTTTCCATTAAAAATTGCCTTTTAAGGGTAAATGCAACACCATCCCCCCCAAAAGCACATAGCTCCTCTTTGACCCCTGGATAACTCTGCTAAATTGGAATATTTACCTGAACTTTCCTTACTTGGCCTCCAATCATGTTAAACAGCTGTTGGAATGAATACAAAGGGACTTGCCTGACTTTCTAGTAATAACCTTGTTTTTTTTTTTTTTTTTTTTAACCTTGGTGGCTTGAAAGCATTATTTAGTGAATCAAGTTTTGCCTTTTCCAGCAATGGGAGTGGCTGTTTTTCCATTAAATAGTACTGGGTTTAATGGGGCTAGAAACCCTAGCCACATGGAAATTTCAAAAGAAGAAAGAAAGATTGTTTTCTTTGTATTTCTTTTTTTTTTTCTTTTCTCTTTTTTTTTTTTTTTTTAAAGCTGCAAGTACTCAGAGCGGACAAGGGTTCTATGCGAGCGGGTGGGTGGGATATAGTTGCTGTGAAATATGATGGAATGTTTGCCGAGCTGTTTTCCATGAGAATCAAAATGTTTCTCTACTCCTACTTCGTTTTCATGGCAGTGGCCTTTTAAAAATAAAGTTGCCTCAGGGGCTGGTGATCAGACTCTGGTGTTGCTCACTTTGGAAGTAATGGCCATAGACTGTGACCAGCCATTCTCATGCTGTGGGCAGAAATGCAGAGAGATATGCTCCATTTCCGACCATGTGGGGATTGAGTTCTGATGCTTTCCAGTATTTGTTGGAGAAATGGATGAGGGAAGGCGAGGGAGAAAGCTTATCTTAATGGAGTACTGCTGCTTTGTTGGCTGGGTTAACATTTATCTCTCTCTGTGTCCAACTCTTGCCTGGAGCTTCTGCTTTTGCTATCACTTGGGCTGGGCAGAGGAGGCAGGGTGGTGTGGTGGATAGAAACAAGACCATGGATTCTGCCCATTTCATGATTGGATTATTTGTTCTTTGGGTGTTGAGTTTAATACATTCTTTACGGATTTGGATACTAGCCCTTTATCTGATGTGTCATTTGCAAATATCTTCTCCCATTGTGTAGGTTGTCATTTGGTTTTGTTGACTGTTTCCTTTGCTGTGCAAAAGCTTTTTATCTTGATGAAGTCCCAATAGTTCACTTTTGCCTCTGTTTCCCTTGTTTTGGGTGACATGTCTAGCAAGAAGTTGCTGCAGCCAAGGACACAGATGTTGCTGCCTGTGTTCTCCTCTAGGATTTTGATGGATTCCTGTCTCACATTAAGGTCTTTCATCCATTTTGACTCTACTTTTGTGTATGGTGTAAGGAAATGGTCCAGTTTCGTTCTTCTACATATGGTTGCCCGATTCACCCAACACCATTTGTTGAAGAGACTGTCTTTTTTGCATTGGATATTCTTTCCTGGTTTGTTGAAGATTAGTTGACCATAGAGTTGAGAGTCCATTTCTGGCTCTGTATTTTGTTCCATTGATTTATATGTTTGCTTTTGTGCCAGTAGCATGATGTCTTGATGAAGACCTACAAATGGACAAGAGACACATGAAAAAATGCTCAACATCACTTGGCATCAGGGAAATACAAATCAAAACCAAAATGAGATACCACCCCACACCAGTCAGAATGGCTAAAATTAACAAAGTCAGGAAACAGATGTTGGTGAGGATGCAGAGAAAGAAGAATACTCGTACACTATTAGTGGGAATGCACACTGGTGCAGCCGCCCTAGAAAACAGTATGAAGGTTCCTCAAAAAGTTGAAAATAGAGCTACCCTACAACTCAGCAATTGTACTACTGGATATTTACCCCCAAACTAAATGTAATGATCTGAAGAGGCATCTGCTCCCCAATGTTTATAGCAACAATGTCCACAATAGCCAAAGTATGGAAGGAACTGAAATGTCCTTTGACAGATGAATGGATAAAGAAGATGTGGTATATAAATATAATGGACTACTACTCAGCCATCAAAAAAATGAAATCTTGCCATTTCAAATGATGTGGCTAGAACTAGAGGATATTATGCTAAGCGAAATAATTCAGAGAAAGACCATTATCATATGATCTCACTCATATGTGGAATTTAAGAAACAAAACAGAGGATCATAGGAGATGGGAGGAAAAAATAAAACAAGATGAAATTAGAGTAGACAAACTATAAGAGACTCTTAATCATGGGAAACAAACTGAGGGTCGCTGGAGGGTGGGGTGGGGGCCCGGGGTAATTGGGTGATGGACATTAAGGGGAACATGTGATATAATGGGCACTTCCCTTCCCCTGTACTCCTCTGTTTTGTTTCTTAAATTCCACATATGAGTGAAATCCTATACAATTGGCTTTCTCTCATGGACTTACTTCTCTTAGCATAATGCCTTCTAGTTCCATCAAGAATCTACTTTACATACTTATAGTGACTCTATCAGTCAGTTAATAGTATCCTCATTACACAAGTAAGGAAATCATGAGTTAGAGAATTCAGCAACTAGTCCGGAGTCACACTACCAGATCTGACATCCAAACCAGGCTTTCTGACTCCAAAGCCCATGATCTTGTTCTCATTGTTTATTGACTCACCAAGTCTAAGAACTGATGTTTGTTTAATGTGACGGCAGCCTAATTATTTTAATTATTTGGCCATCTGAAAAATATAGTTCATCACAAATACATATATATATATATATATAATTTTTATTAGTATATATATTTATAAAAATATTTTTCAGCCTTTAAAAATGGGAAAATTTCAGCTTTGTTTACTGAACTTTTAAACTATTCACATTGGTGTATTATGGAAATCCTACCCCTTCTTTATGAAGGGCCAACAATAGTAACCAACGTTTTTATTTTAATAATATAGCAAAGCTCATTTATGATAATTTAAAGTAGTGCCATGCTTAGATAGATCTTTGATGTTTCAGAACAATCTTCAAAATGTAAAATTACCTTGAGTATCAAATTTGAATTTGTTGGGATGCCTGGATGGCTCAGCAGTTGAGCGTCTGCCCTTGGCTCAGGGTGTGATCCCAGGATCTGGGATCCCTGCAGGGAGCCTGCTTCTCCTTCTGCATGTGTTTCTGCCTCTCTCTCTGTCTGTCTCTCTCATGAATGAATAAAATCTTTAAAAAAAATTTTTGAATTTGTTAAAAGATGTTAATTCAGGTCCTTAGTTTGGAAAGGTGAAAATGTACTCTTTCAGAGATTACTTGTAGTAATTAACAAGGTGTGTTTTTAAAAACAACAACAAATAAAATAACAGACATTTTGTTGTTTTAATTACTACTATCATGTTTTTTTTGAATTTCATGTTTTCTACCCATGTGCATCATTTTCTGTCTTTAAAACTTACATTAGGTATATAAAGTCTTTTTTTCTATTATTGGTAGATTCTGCATTAGAAAACTGCCAACTGTTTGTAGCTTGCAATTAATTACAAAAAGATAACTCTGCCATTATTGACTTCAATCTTATAAAACAATGAAACCAAGTATAGAACATTCTAAGTAAATTACTTTTATAGGATTTTTATCTTCAAAATTGAGTGTGACTCCATGGTTTGGTGTGATTAATTAAACCTCATTAGTTTGAACCTTTGATCAAATCAACTAGGTGAATTTATTTTGCTCTGCATTTGACCAAAAGTTTGATGGTAAGAGCCTAAAGTAGATTTTAGGAACAATAATAAAGCCTAGTAAAAATACTAAATAAGGAAGTGTACTCTTATAACTTATCAGTGTTAGAACTTGAAAATATTTAAACTAAAAGCAAGCAAGTAAATAAACAGAAAAGAAAGGAAGGAGTTACAGTCGGATGTATGTAAATAAGCGGTGTAATGTACTAGAAAGAACACTTGGTCCAAGTCAGGGGATGTAGGCTTGTACCCCAGCTTTAGAAATTCCTGTGTGGATTTGCATGAATTTTCCCCAGAGCCTTTGTGCCCTTCATTTGTAAATGGAATTGATTGGGCCGAAACAACGGATGGCTTTGTAATGGTTCTGTAGTAACTACTAAGAGAAGATTATAATATATCCTTTTTACAAAAACTGAAAAACTGGTACAAGCTCTACTCTTGTATGTTTTTTATACCCCTGTTCTGTATAAAGTTCAGTTTGGGATGCAGAACTGTTCTCTGTTCAAAAATCTCTCTTTTCTCACTCTCTCTCTATGTATGCATATACCTATCCTATATCTTGCATTCTAAACAATCACTGAGACAAATTGGCCTGCTCTAATATTTTATGATTTAGGATATTCCTCAGTGTAGAGAAATTCACATTATCCAGAACAATGTATAGATCAAAGTAGTGATCTTGGGGGACCTGGAATCCAAGTGCGTCCAAAACAAATCAGCCATATCACTGAAACCAAGTCAAATTTCTACAATGAGATCATTCATAATTGAATTCTCTGAACATCCATCTTGTCAGAATTTGCCCTGGATTTGACCTGCCCACCTGACATCTGCCCCCTTTCCAGCACCCTGAACATACTCACACTTCCCTTTGTAATGTAACGTGGACCATGCTGTGATTCGAATGTAGATTTCATTGCTCGCTGATTTTAGTTTTTAGGTTTCTAGAAACACTTTTCCAGAATGTTTCCTTCTCTGAACTTGTGTTAGCTGTGATGTTCTTTCACTAAAGCATCATTTATCTCCTTTCAGCATAGGGAGCTCTGTGCTCCTTGGAAATCTTACACCCACTAGCCCTCTTGTACAAATTACATCAACAAGTATTGGCCCGTGGCAGGTGGGATGAAGCACAGTAGGGTGGAGTCTCAGATTGCCTACCTGTGAGAAAGGTGGGAAGAGGAAAGAGAAGCAAGTGAGTGACCACAGGAAGGAAAGATGGGAAATTACCAGATGCATCAATTATAAAGTTCCTGATGGTTGTAGAGGAGTTTAAGTTCCTGTCATCAAGAAGCTTTAAGAATATTTTTGAAAGAAAAAGTGTAGACAAAATAAAATGGTTACATGATTATACAGGTATGTAGGGGCTCACTCTGGAAGTTGGTGGATCATACATAGAGTACTATGAGAGTTCAAAGCTTTGGAGTCGTCTTTGTCAGATGATTTGTGTATGAATGGACACCCAAAGGTAAAACCAAAAAGATTACTCGAGCCGACATCCTTGTCACATCCTTATTTTTATGGAAAATAGTGGTAAAATATCAGGATCTCAAATATTCCTGTTCTGATTAATAGGGTGGAATAACTCATGTTGGAAAGATAGCTGTCCCAGTCAGTGTGGGGAATGCCTTATGGAGTTTTTAGTCTTCAAGATAGGCAAAAAAAGAGAAGGTATCGTAATTAAGGTCAATGGTAGCAGCAGGACCTGACCTGGCCAGTGGTGCTAGATTCAACCCACTCTTATTTCTGTAGGTTTGTTTTGCCTGTTGTTAATAGAAATAATCACTTCTCACACATTTATATTCAAATAGAGACTAAGAAGTTAGTAAATGAATCTATTCACTCAGTTAAGAGAAACAATCCAATTTTCCCAGTGCACATATGTTTGTGGTTTGCCAATATATATATTTTTTTGTCTTTTTGAGAAATACATATACTATAGCTTCAAGGGTGGAAAATTTCACACACTTCTATAGTGAGGAGGTTTAATTGTAACCCTTTTGCCTATGTTTTTGAAGAAAATTTATTTTCTTAAAAAAATAGATATTACCTTGTCACCTAGGAATACAAATAAAATACTCTAAGTATCCTCCTCTAGCCTTTCCAAACAAGAATATCAGGTCACTGGTTCTTTCTGTGCCTCTTCTTGGGGCTCTGCTAATTCTACATAAACACATCCTAGAAAACAGCGAGAGGATATTGCCAGTTATAACCTTCCAAATACATTCCACTTCTCTGCATGCTAGAAAATATTTAAGACAGATTGTATTTTCCCTCTGTGTTTCAGTTTTCACAGTTAATAAGATAGGCATTTTCATGGCTGACTTGCTGTTTTCATGGGTAGCAAATATTCAGATTAGTATTCCAGATACCAAGTTTACCGAATTTTATCCAGAATAGAAAGTGCCATAAAAATGAAAGATTTTACTTCTTGCCATTTATATTGAAAACATCAAAATAGTTCTAATCATATTATTAAGTATGTTATGATTGCTCTGGTAGCTGGTGTTTCTAAGAAATGTCTTTTGAACCTATTTCTCTTGATGGATTTTCATGCCAAGTAGAAACTGGTGAGATTAAAAAAAAATAATCTCCTAGCATTAATCTCATATTCAAAACTGTAAAATAAAACCTTGCTTCTCACCAGAGAGGAGGCAAGCAGAAGATTCCTAACATTTTCTCAATGTTAAGAGTTGCATTTCTTAAGATCTGAATTTATTTGCTATTCTATGATACGTGATCAACCTTTTAAACCACCCACCGAGTACAAGTAGTCAATGGTAATATTGTGTTAGCCACTGGTAGGTTTTTGTAATTATTCTTGTGGAATGAACAGAATCAGTTCAGCTTTAGTACAAAATCTACTTACCTTCCCAACCTCTCTTTTCATGGAGAAAATTGAACCGGTGTTTCACTCATTTCCTCAATTTGATCTGTCCTTAGTCTTATGATATAAAGGATGGCACCATCCTAAATAAGATAAGTAAAGTTCAGGAAAGCGATTAGAAGGAAAATTGAATAAAATGTGGATGCCATGTGAGGGTGGTGATGGAGATGGACATTTCCAAGGGAAATAGTGAACCAACAACATGGAGGTCATGTGGATTTCTGTCATAACTAATAAAGATCAGCCAAAAACTACCAAATGAGTTTCTTTTTATTGTAAATATTATATTCTTAGTAAAAATATGGGGTCATATCATTGTTACATGGGCTTTAAAGCTCCTTGGTAAGCTTAGGAATTTAATTCATTGATTTTAGTATTGTGAAGTGGATGCCCTGTGAATCACAGTTTGAGAGTACCTGCAACAGTATCTAGCACTTATACTGACAGCATGGTTTCCAGGGAAGCTGTCGTCCAATCTCATGCATTGCTCTTCTCCTAATTAGAATTTTCCAGAAAGGTGTATACAGTACATGCAGTATCTAACAAGGTCCTTCTCCTCTCAAACTCACAGGTACATTTGATGGGAGGTGTGAAGATACACAGCTGACCAGCCCAGCTAATGCCACCCAGTGAAATGTTCAATGATGGGTATTGGCTTTAACTATCTTGGTAAGTATTGTTCTGATTGGACTCCAGTCTCAGGCTGGTTTACAGCTGGAAGATAAAACTTTTGCCGAATTACTTATGCAGGACCTTTTTATGGCTCTAATTTTGGTTTGGATCCAGAGCAGGGAATCAGCATGGTGGGATCATTTTTTTTTCCAGAACACTGAATAAATGGAAGAGAAGGTAAATGCCATCAGGAAGGACATACACATTTATTTTTGTTATTTTTTTTTCAGCTTTGAATTGTTTTCAGCTTTATTGATATATAGTTGACAATAAGATTATAAGGCATTTAAAGTATATGGTGTGATGACTCAACATACATGTGTATCATGAAGGGATTCCCACATCCCACAGCTGAATTAGTAACACATTCATCACCTCTACATACATACAAATATATGATTTTTTTGGTGAGAACATTAGATTTTACTCTTAGCAAATTTCAATTATATAATAGAGTATTATGAACAACAGTCACCATGTTTTATGTGAAATCCTCAGACCTTATTTTTAAAACTGAAAGTGTATACCCTTTTATCATCCTCCCCTTTCCCCCCACTGCCAGCCCCTGTCAACTACCATTCTACTCTTTATTTATAGGAGTTCAACTTTTTTTTTTCTTTTTTCTTTTTCCATTTTAGATCTCTATGTACATAATGCCATGAAGTATTTGTTTTTCTCTGTCTGGCTTGCTTCACTTAATATAATGCCCTCTAGTTTCATCCTTGTCACAAACGGCATGGTTTCCTTCTTTTTTAAGGAAATGCACATTTTTTAGAAAGATGTCAGTTAGGATACAACAGTCCCCAGTGTACCTTCAGAAAATTTCTGTTCTCAGAGGCAAACTTGGGTCCATTACCTATGGATTTGTCTTCTCATATTACATTAAAGACAGAGGAAAGAAGAAAAAAATGAATGAATAAATGAATGAAAAGAAAAAGAAGGATGAAAGGAAGGAAAATGGAAGGAAGAAATAAAAGAAGGAGGAAAGGCAAGATATTTAAAAATAAGCTACTTTCTGAAAGTTATCCAAGTAGGTAAATTGTAAAAGCAACATAAAGTCCAGATCTAGTCCATTTACATAAATTAGCATTCAGTTCTTTGTCCATTCATTTGTCAGTTCTGCTACTCCTTCATTCCGCCAGGCATGGCCAAACACTATTAGAAGTGGGATGGAAAAGCCCCTGCCATATAAGGCAATGGTGTGAACCCACAGGAGAGACCCTATCCTCCGTGTGCTTGGAAATATCAGGGTCTCAGCAAAATGACTGCCACGTAATGCCATCCAATTTCTATTATCCATCCACACGGCTCTCCTGATGTTTCAGGGACTCATAGATTATGCCTTTTGTATTTAACATTGATAAACCGGTTAAATGTCTCAGGCTTTGGCTTAAAAAGCCACACAAGATAGGACAGAGAGTGAAAGAGTGTAGTCAGATTCAGAGAGAAAAGCAGCAAGTAGCAGAGTCTCAACAGAGACCTAGTTATTTTCTGTAAGCACCTGGCCCTTGCAAACAACTGCTGTCCTTAGTCAGATGCCCAGCACGTGATGTGGAAAGGCCAGGGCTGGCACCCCGCACAGAGCATCGTGCCTCTTCACGGTGCAGGTGTTCTGGGCCCCCAGGCCCGCCAACCAGCAGTCTGATTCTCTGAAGGGATTACACACACTTGCCTCTTAGTTAAAATGGGACACTTGGGCAGACACGGGATCCTCTGTTGTTAATTTGGTTCTTGCCCTTTTCCTCCCATCCTCTGGTTTGGAAATGAGAGGGGCAGATGTAGGCAACGCAGGCTCTCCGATTCTTGTTTTCCTACTTGTTAAAATCAGCACCCATAGTTTCTGCACAGTGACTACACAACTCTGAAATGATGCATGAAATGGGGGGAAAAAATGGAAACAGTGTTTGCCCTGAGCACCCAGAACACAGACAGAAATTCATACAACAGATGCGGCTAAGTGTCTACTTCACTTGAGCCAGAGTGAAGCTGACTGTGGTCGGTCCTGCTAGTTAGCAGAGTCCAGGCCGAATGGGGGCTAGTCTGTCTCCTTGGATGTAATATGAATCTTCTCCAGCCCTGCCCTTCTTCTAACCCCCCACCCTGAGTGCTTGCTTATCTGTAACCCACGTTGCTTCCCGGTTGTTTGGTTTTATGGAGGCCTTCCCCAAATATTCAGTCCTCCCTTTGTATGCACTCTTTTCTTCTTTTTGCTCTAAGCTTTCTTAAACTTAGTGGCTGCTCAGGAAGTGTGCTGAAGGGAGGCAGAGTGGAAATGGGGTCATGGGACTGATTATTTTTTACGAATATACACTTACCCAGTAGAGAGAGCCATCAAGTGCTACCTGTCTTTAGGTGCTAGGTGCATCCTAAGGAAAGGAAAACTATGTTCTGTCACCACAGTTATGACTGTCAGGCAGTTGTCTCCCAGGAAATACTTGGGAAAGGTCACTTCACTTCCCATTGCACTCCTGCTTGTGAGTACCCTAAAACAGGAATTGGGTTACCCCAGATATCTGTCTCTATTTTCATTCTGTCTCTCCCACTGGAAGAAATTAAAATGTAAGAGTAGGGGATGCATTAGGAGTATATCTTTGAAGTTTATTTGAAATAAAGTAAGATAAAAAATTATGCCTCATTTTAAAGACCTATATATAGCTCAGGGATTTTGCTGTTCAGAGGGATAAATAAGGCTGAGGAAATTGGTTACAATCTCCCCTGCTATTTTTTTTTTTCTTCTGTGAATTGTTAGTTGACTTTTGAGAACTTCTGGAGTTTCCAGGAAAAGTTTGGGACTTGACATCAGCACACTGGCAAAGAATTCTGGCCGTGGCACCTACCAGTTGTACAAACTGCCAAAATTAGTTAATCTTTTGAAGGCTCTTTTTTCCTTTTTTCTTTTTTTTTTTTTCCCATAAGATCGGATTGGAACAAAGCCCTTTTGAGAATTTTGTGAATCAAATGAGATGGAGTGTGTTCAGGACCTTATAAAATTAAGCAACTGTGTAGGGAGAAGGTTATTATCTGCTCTATGGTGCTAGCCCCCACTTTAATTTGAGATGGCTAGACTGTAAGAATATTGTTTTAACTTCTTCAAAATTTGCCATATTGGTCCATAACCAAATATTTTCACAGTGAGAGTCTAAAATCAATGTAAAGAATCCATTTCACACTATGGATAGGAGCATGAACTCTGTAGCAGGTCTGAGTTCAGATCCCAATCTTGCTACTTGACTTTGTTTCTTCGTTTATAAAATGTGAATAATAATACTGCCTACCACCCAGGATGGTATAGGGACTCTGTGATGTAGAATGGGGCCTGGCACATGTAATGTGCTCCATAAGCATTGGCTGAAATAAAGAAAATAGAATGTGCTCAAGGCTCTTCTGGCCACAACTGCTCTCAGTACCCTCATCAAGTATGTCATTTGATTTTAGAACTTTTGCACAGAGATTAGTGCTACAAATTTCTTTCTGGTTCCAAGAAGATATTTGGATCCTTTTTATTTTTGTCTTTTCATGCCCAACAAGCCACTTCCCGTGATTCATTTTTATTGGCAATCAGACATGCCGCTCTAATGGCATGGCAAATTTAATCAATTAATGGAATTCAATAGGCCATTTGCAGTTGCAATATTTTGAGAGGCTAATTTTGCAAACACTTGACTACTTTGGAGGATTGTGAGGCAGCCTGAAGTTATGGCACATGCATAACCTCAGTGGAACGAACAGAGAATGATCAATATATAAGTATAATTTTTTTCTCTACCAAATGTCCTTGGACAAGATGCTAATCCCTTACTAACTCAGTGACTGCATCTGAAATTTACATTTTCAAGTTGTTTTCAAAAATAATTTCACAGAAAAAAATTGTTCATGGCTCTTGGTGACATTTGTCATGTATGCCAGTATTTTTCTTTACCATCGTCCACCTCCTTATTCACATGTCTGGGAATACACAACTATGTGTGACAAAAATACTCATCATTGAAACATAAAATATTAAAACAACAATAAAACCAACAACAGCAAGGGTGAAAAAATAGAAGGAAAAGTGTGTGTGTGTGTGTGTGTATAGAAACAAGGAAAATTGTTAATTATCAGCTATGCTTATAGTATAGAGAATAGTTAATATTAATAGTCATAGAACACTGCTAGCAAAACAAATTTCTTACAACTAATAGCAAGTTAAAAAGTACAAGTTAAGGTAACACTCATATTAAGTGTTAACTAGTTGGCTATGCTTTAACATTTCCCACATATGACACAAATGTAATCTAATATATTTCTTTTGCCCTTGAATTCTCAAACTTTTGTCTGCATCCGTATTACCTGCAAGGCTTGATAAACATAGATCTGTGCACCTGTCTTTAGAATTTCTGATTCAGTGCTTCTGGAATGCAGCCCAAGAATTGGTGTTTGGAAACAGTTTCCTGGTTATACTGATGCTGCTGGTCTGGGGACCACACTTTAAGGTCCCTTGTGCTACTATTCCCTTGTAGCAAAGGGAACTGAATTTTATTGTGACAGACTGTTAACTTCTGTGCCCCCCTGTAAATCACACCTCCTGAGGTCAACTCCCTTTGCATGTGACTTGCCTTAAACAATGGAATGAGGCAGAAATGATACCGTGCCATTTCTGGACTTGAGACTTACAATAGCCTGGCAGCTTCTACTTTTGTGCTTGTGGAAATCAGCCACTGGTAAGAAGCCTTACTTCCCTGAGAACTTCGTGTTTGGGAATGTTCAAGATAAGCACATAGAGAGCTAACCCAGGAACCCTGCCAGCAGAGAGACCGAAGGTCCCAGGCAGACAGCCTCAATTGGGCTCCCAACAGCCAGCCAGCACCAACTTATCTTAGAAGTGAGGGTATTTTAAACCTGCTTGCCATCAGTCAGCAGTCGGCAGAGCAGAAAAAAACGCCAAGTCAACTGATGATGGTGAGCACTAGTAAGCTATTATTAAGCTCTGGGTGATTTTTTTTTTTTTTTTTTTTTTTTTTTTTAAGGCAGCAACAGAAAATGAAAAAAATTTTTGGTACCTGCAAGTGGCATGTCACCATAACAAAAAGCTGAACCACATGGTATTAATTGGTTTTGGGATTAGGTGGTGGGCAGAACTTGTGAACGGCCTCAAGGAGACTTTCCTATCAGCTGTGCAGGTGGAAGGAAGTTCCTCTTGATCCCTGGAGGAAATGGGACCAACAGAGAAGTGAGTGGGAGACTTCTACCTGTGGTAAGGCAGGTGATATGGAAGATACTCCATCAGGTTGTGGATCTGGCTATGGAGATTGCCAAGCAGAAAGTTGAAAGTGCCAGTGTATTTCCTCTGATAAAGGTAAAAGGCGTGAGATGCAGTAACAAGGAAATTTTAGTTGTCAAGCAAAATTAAAAAGAATTAGAAAGAAGTCAGGATTTGGTTCATTCAAATATAAAGTTGCTTTTCATTCCCAGCTTTTCCATTTGTCAAATAATTCTCAAAATTATAAATGGCCTTAGGGCAAGGATCAAATCAGGTCGTTGTTGATGAAATGTGATGTCTGGTTTAGGGTCAGATCTTAAGGCCATTTGTTAATTCCTTTGAAAGACTTAAAGTGGTGTTTCCTAGATTCTCTCTGCTAGACAACAGGGTTTCTGAGCATCGTAAAAGTTTGCCACACTGAGCTCCTAAGATAAACAAAGGAAGTTTAAATATTATAGAACATTGTGCCATGGCCAAAACTACAGAGGAGTCTTTTTGATGAGGTATGTTGTAACATTTATGTTTCATAGTAATGGGATTAATGAACTGCAGTGAGATTCATTGGAAATCTACAAAGCTTTTAAGATAATTGTGCTAATAGAAGGATTTCCGATTTGGATTAAAAGGGACAGATACAGTTCCGAATTAAGGAAACTTTGGACCTTTGACATTCTATTGGCAGCAAGTAGATTGAGAAAGCTCCTTATCTACAAATATGGGTTACTTATTATGGAAAAGGAAGGACAGGTCAGAGGATTGTTTTGTGGGGAAACAATCCTAGACCCTGATCAAGGAACTGTTTATGTTTACCCTAACAGATTTCAGAATTTCTTTGACCAATGATACTACGTGCCTTCTGTACCCTGGTTTTGAATGGGAGTTTCTATTATGATTTTCCTATTCCTGATTTACAATTGTGTATTGGGGATGTGAGGGAGGGAAAGTCTATCTCATTTGCTCACAGATCTTAAATCAAGTGGAGCTACGCCTGATGAACCTTATCTGTGTCTGAATTTAGATGGTGAGTATCTGGACTTTAAACCTAAGACCATGCTGTAATGAGATGAAGTTTTATGGATCATAGAGGGGAGTAAATAGACTTTGCATGTGGAAATGACTTGAATCTTTGAGGTCCAGAGGACAGATGAACCTAAGTCCAGAAAGAGGCCAATTGAGGAAGAACAAAGGCCTTGCTGGCAGCCCATGAGCTTCAAGCTGAGAAGTGGCATCAGTTTCCCAGACTACCAAGTGAGTAGTACATGTGAAAGTATGTACTCAGCCCTAGCTGAGCCACACCAACTGATACCATGTAAAAGACAATTCAGCCCAAATTGCAGAATTATGAGCAAATAAATCAGTGTTGTTTTAACTCCTAGGGCCTAGGGTAGTTTTTTTACATAGCAAGGTATTTGTAATGTTGTCTTTAGAACAAAGACAGATTTGGATTTGCCCTAAAGCCACCACCCACCCCCTTTCCCTTTCCTCTATATAATAGATAATTCTGCTTTCTAGCATTCCTGTCGTCTGCACATTTATGAGTTTTTTTCTAGATGATACAGGCAATTTTCTTCATATTTTCACCCTCCCTGAGCTTTCTATTCATTGCTTGCATAGCAATTAGTGGATACATTTACAGTCATTCACTTTTTTCTGCTTCTATGTACGGTATCTAATATTTGACCTCAAATTCGGCTCCTTCCAGAAACCAGCCAAATGGACCCTACTAGGAAGTACTGGAATCTGTCTGGTATGATGGGGTTGGCAAGCTTCCTGGCCTCTGTATTCTCTCTGCTTATTTTCCTAGACCAAGAGGATGCATGAATGGCATCCAGTAGTGGCTCTACAGTGCCTACAGGACACTGCTGCCTCTGTCCTGCCATCTCCTGTCCCAGACAACAGGGAATTTATTTTTCTCTCCTTTATTTTCAAGTCCACTGACCTTCCAGTTTTCTTCTTCCAGGACTATATTAACATTCTTCCTGCCTTCCAAATATGGCTCTATTTTATCTTCTAGTGATAAACCTCAATAAATGTTCAGTATGAGATGTATTTGTAGTATTTTAACTTCTCATTCTTTACTTAATCCAGCTTCATTCATTCATATAAGTTCATTTATGTATCTCCATCCTTCCATCCATCCATTTCATATGCTTATCCTTTCTGGATAGCTCTACATATTGAAACAAACATTAAAAAGAAAAGAGTATAATCTCTCAACTGTGATGGATTTTTTTTTTTTAAATCTAGTTGGTTTCAAAAGATCTGAGAGAAATAGATTACTCTTGAACTTTATCACCTTATATTTGATGGGTACTAAAAGGTTTAAAAAAAGTAGCAGAAGGAAAATGGCACTTCTGACACATCATGGAGTTCTTTGTAAGTTTGTTTAATTCTCCACAAATGAATAGATGTGATGTGAAAATGGAATATCATCTCAGTGCTCACTCTAAACCCAGGAAGATCGAGAGTCCAGGGAGATTTTGCTTTCTAGATTGGAATGCATTCTCCTGAGTTGAAATCATTCTTATCTTTCTCTCAGTTTCCCTTAGGGGTTTTCTTGATTAGAAAATTGTTCCCCTTAGCCTAAGAGTTGCCAAGAAGAAAGGCAACACGTAAGAGTATCTTCATTGAGAAAGGAAATAAGAAGCTCCTCTAGATAATCACATGAACTAATAGTTTTAAAGACCTAAAGCCATTAAAGAGTTTTTTCTCTAAGAATTGCATTATCCAGTCTCTTAGAGACTCTCAATCTAGGAGACTGACTCAAAGCTGGGGATGCTGGATACAGTATCATAATCGAAGAGGGCCTGTGTATTACTGGTTGTGAAAAATAAATTCTATTTGACTTTTTAAAATGTAAAGGCAGTCAAGTCAATAGAAATATTTTGGTTGTATATCACTATAAACAAACATTTATAAACCTCTGTGGCTTCAAACAACCACCCTTTAATCTCTTCTCATCATGGCACAAGGCAACAGTTTATTGGGATTGTAAGAGGTGTATGGCTCGGCTTGGCCCAACTGGGGTCATATATCTGGGACTTCCATTTTCTCTTTCAACTGGGGAATCAGTTTTCCTCCTGTAGACTCAGGGTTTCTGCTTCTCTGTATGTTCTCTCCACGTGGTCTCATCACATGGTCTCTCTAGCCAGGTAGCCAGACTTCTCATAGGGAAGCCAAGGCTCCCAGGAATGCAAAAGCAGAAGCTTCCAGGCCTTTTCCCTCCTCAGGCCTGGAACTGGGACAATGCTGCTTCCATTGTTTTGTTGTTCAATATAAGGTTCAGACCCAGCCCAGATTTAAGGAGAAGGCATTACCCAAAGGTGTGAATACCAGAAGGTGCAGGCTCTTGTAGGCACTCCAGTGTACCAGAGTACAAAGTGCAATCCACAGTGTTTATCAGTGCAAGTAGCAAGTCTGAAAATGAAGCTTGCAAAACACTCATGTGGTTCCTGCAAAATGTACAGATGGCAAGAAAGGCAGATAACTGTATGATGATGGATGCTAGTCTCCCAAGGATGGACCAAGTAGAAAAAAAAGTGCCCCCGGAGGAAGAAAGACGATTCCAGTGGTCATCTCGAACATTAATTGTTTTCATTGAAGTCATGTTTTCCAATATCCCAGAACAGAGTAGTTTCATCATACTGATCATACTGCTGTGGATTACACTTTAGAAAAATCAGACTCTGAAAGTCAAAATCATATCTATTTCAGGAGTGTGTGCATTCCTGCGAAATTCTAATTCTTGTTGCTGAGTTCTCATAAAGATCTACAAAATAAAAGGAAATAAAGGGCATACTATCCTAACCCAATCTTATGTATTTTAGCTGAAGGCTGCAGCCTTGCAGAGGAAGACAAATACCCAAAGCGATCTTGTACATTGGAGCATCACCATTTATACCTTTTGTTCTCCAGGTTTCTTATGTATTATGCAAGGTCCCTACCTAAAAATGAATTAAAGGGCAGCTGTCAAGATGACAGCTTAAAAAATTATCTTTTCTGCGTTATTTCTTTGAGGTTCAATTGTGTAGTTAAAAAAAAAAAAAGACCTGTTTAATCATCTCCTTATCTGATTTACATTATCTCATGGCATGATATTAAAAGAATGACAAGGTAATTCATACTTTTGGGGGTATATTTTACTATCTGTTGCTCTAGGACTAACTCAGTTTTGCAAACTAATATTGGAAGAAGTAGCAAGGAACATTTCAGAGAAAAGGACAACCCTAACCAGATCTTCAGGTTTATTGAAGAATAAATTGTTTTCTTAGGCTTAAATTCTATTTTCTATATTGTTTTAATTTTTCATATCTGTGGTTAGCTTCCCATGTAGTGGATTTTTTTAGGTGCTCTCTAATTATAATCCACATTTCTATTTTTCTGTCACATAGAATGGTATGTCCTCAACATACATTTTTATGCAGCTCTGCATCAGTGCATGAGATGAAATATTTGAATAGCAACTGATGTTGTGTGTGCTTTTCACCCCAGGAGATTTCTCTCAAGAAAAAGCAGTAGCCGGGACGTCTTAGAGTCTCTCTATCAGTATTCACACAGCTTTTACCTGTGGCTTCATCCTAATCCTTGGGTATAAGAACTGAGCCCTAGCCATGTATTCTTTGTTTACATTATCCAAAAGGGCCAAGGAGGAGAAAAAGGGGAAGAAGAAGAGAGCAGAAATAAGATTTTTCAATATCATTGCTTCTGTGCTCTGGAGAAATTAGATGTGAAACCTCAGCTGATATTAACACATATATGCACACGTGTACGTGCGAGCGGTGTCTGTGAGTGGCGGCCACCTCTTTGTTGCATCATAATCAATATCCTTCTCAGAAAAGCTTACAGGCAAGAATGCCATTTCTACTTTGATACCTTAATAGGCTGATTCTTTTGACTTTGTGGCATTGGTGAGAATGGATATGTGTCCATGGGATCCCTCGTTATTAAAGAGAACATACTTGATTATGTTTCTGTATTAATAAGGTCACTGGTTACTTGCCTGAAAACCACAAGATAAGTCAAAATCACCTTCCCAACCCCCACCCACCTCACCACCAGTTTTCTGCACTGCTCTGAATAATCTAAAGCCCTATTCAGCTTGCAGCCAGATGTGAACAATCACCGCTTGACACGGGGTACAAATAACACCTACTCCAGCCATTACTCTTAAATTGGAGCCCTGCCCTTGATGGAGGCTGCAGATTGCTCTGGCTTTTGTAACTTGCACATGAACGGTAGTGAGCACAGAGCGACAAGGAGGCTGGAGCAGTTAGGTTGCAAGCTGGAAGCAGATCTGGACTTCTCCCAAATGTGAGTGGTCTATTTTTAAGTGGAGTGAGGTCACAGGTCACAGTTCAACCCGAAGGACTTCGTGGACTAATGTGCTGGGCAGACACAGTTAAACAAAACAAAACAGAACAACAAATAAGGCAATGAAAGGTGCAAGCCAACTTTGAAACCCACACGACCATTTGTTCTCATTCTTCAAAACTTTCGGGAGTCTTCTAACCATCCAAGGCTAGAGCTATTTATGGTTCATAGCATTGGAGCAAATGGAGTCCTGACATCTAACCTTGAATTAGCCGGAGACACAGAGTAGAATGAAAGCATCTGGACTGGAAAAGCCCTGGACCCCTAGCAAGCTGCTGTGTTTGATAATCATGGTCAGATTTTACCAAGATCCTCCGATTGTACTTCAAAAATAAAACTAACACTCCATTTTAATTCCATAGCATTGACTGGTTTTGTTTTTGCTGCATGAATCTCTCTCTCTCTCTTCCTCTGTCTCTTTTTAAAGTTAAGATTGCAATCATTCCTTCCTGGATGTCTGATATTTGTTGTGAAGAATAACAGCATGTGCCATGTGCAGAGAAGGCCTCTGCTGTATTAATGTTCAAGTCCAAGGCATTAGAGTCATAAAAATCAGGGAAACAGGTAGTCCTCCTTACTGCTTTATTCCTGAATTATTTGTTTTATTTAACTTTGCATTTTTCTTAAGTGTTGTTTTTAACAAAAACAAGATTGTCTTGTTTCTGATCTTCATATTGAATGATTCCCTTAGGAGAGGGACATGAAATTATTGCATATAATGGTAAAAATAAACATGGTCTACAAATTGTGATCAATAATGGTGACATTAATTGTTCAATAATTAGAAGAGCAAAGCAAAACGGGGCGCAATAAGCTCTTTAAAAAGAGATCCAGGTTACTTAAGGCATAAAATGCATAGAAATTTTCCTCCATCAGGAATCGCTTAGTGGAGCAACAGGAGCTTCCATTCGTTGCTGGTGGGAATGTGAAATAGTTCAGCCACTTTGGAAGACAGTTTGCCGTTTCTCACAAAACTAAACATACTATTAACATATGATCCGGCAATTGTTCTCCTTGGTATTTACCCATACAACATATGGCCACACCAAAACCTTGCACACAAATGCTTATAGCAGCTCAACGCATAATTCATAAACTTGTCCTTCAATAGGTGTATGGAGAAATAAATTATGGTCCATGTGTACAGTGGAATATTATTCAGTGCTAAATAGAAATGAAACTATCAAACCAGGAAAGGCAGGGAGGAATGTTAAATGCATTTTACTAAGTAAAAGAAGCCAATTTGAAAAGGCTACATTCTGTATGATTTCAACTCTATGACATTCTGGAAAAGACAAAATTATGGAGACAGTAGAAAGATTAGCGATCACCAGAGCTGGTAGTTGGGATGGGGGGAGAAATGAATAGGTGGAACATAGGAGAGTTTTAGGGTAGTGAAAATACTCTGTACGGAATTATGATGAGTACGTGTCATTACGCATCTGTCCAAACCCATAGAATGTACAAAACTGAAAGTGAATTGTAACATGCGCTACGGACTTTGGGTGATAATGATGTGTCAATGTAGGTTCATCAATTATAACAAATGTATGGTGCTGGTGGAGATGTGGATACTGGGGAGGGGGTTGTGGGTGCCTGGGGAAGGAGGGTGTACAGGAAATCTCTGTACCTTTTCTCAGTTTTGTTATAAACCTAACACTGCTCTAAGAAAATAAAGTTGTGTTCTTTTTAAGACTCATTTAGAAGTGAAAATTAGAATTGGAGGAAAGGAAAAACACTGCCACATCCATTAAATAGGAAAAAGAAAAATCTTTTTTTTTTTTTCTAAATTTTTATTTATTTATGATAGTCACAGAGAGAGAAAGAGAGGCAGAGACACAGGCAGAGAGAAGCAGGCTCCATGCACCGGGAGCCCGACGTGGGAATCGATCCAGGGTCTCCCGGATCCGGCCCTGGGCCAAAGGCAGGCGCCAAACCGCTGCGCCACCCAGGGATCCCAGGAAAAAGAAAAATCTTAATGTCAACTCTGCTTCTATTGAGTCTCTCTTGCTGTCTGACTTTGTTAGGGCCAAGGTGAAGCCTTAGCAGAAGCAACTCACTGGCTCCATTTAAATTTCAGTCACCTTGGCTCTTAGACCAATGAATAGACTCCTCATTTGCTTGTTCTGTGGGGAATATCACCTCTTGTAAGTATGCTTTGTTAGAAGGATACCAGAATTTCCTTGAAAGTAGTATTTATGTACCAAAACGTTTAAGAAAAGGAAAGTTACGTGTTAAATAGCAAACTATTTAAAAATTGATCAAATAAGATATTGTCACCTGAAATAGATATACATGTTAGAAACACTAAAATATTGCTTCATTTTTGTCTTTTTTTTTCTTCTCTGGGGAAATAGGAGGAGTATGGTTTAAAATGTTAGCCTAATGTCCTATTTCACTAGGTCTAGCAAAATCATGCCATATCTTCACTTTCTCAATATCTCATCCTTCCAGGAGAAATCAGCCTTATTTCTTCACTTGGGAAATATTCGTCAATGTGTTCATTCACTGACAGGTGAACGAAGGCTACAAACAGCTTACATTTGATCTTAGATGTTTTCTCAAGGAAATAAAGCAGAGAAAAAGTGATCAGTAAGCAGACAAATTGTGTCTAAAGGTTCTCTGTTGTTGAAGTAATGAAGAAACCTCATTCCACCATTGGTTGAGGAGAGTTGTTGAGGAAATATTCAACAAGTTGATAGGAGAATGATCTAGAAGCTACAGAAGAACTTCACCTCTTAAAGATAGAATGCATCATACGTTTACCTTTTTGAAGACAATAATACCTATGGAGGGAATTGGAGTATTGTCTGCTTAGTCTTTTATTTGCCATAAAATCTGAATAGTTATGTCAGTCCTGTGACGGTTCTGTGGACTGCTTAATTATATCATCTTTGGATTGAGAGAGCCGCAGATTCTAAAGTCTGCCATTGTCCTTATCATTTACTAGCTAATCTTACATAATCTCCTTAACTCCTCTATGCATCAGTTTCCTTATCTATAAAATAAAGTTAATAGTAGAATTTACCTCACAAGTCTAATTTGAGAATAAAATAGAATAATGTGTGAATTATTGAGAGCACTGTCTCTCATAAAAAAATATTTTCTGTTATACTAGAGCTCTTTTTTCAATTTCATAAAAACAATTAGATATGTTAGATATTTTGGGGTATGGAATTACTAGTTTCTAGGCTATAATTTTCTCAAATTTACAAAATAAAGAGATACATAAACATGGAACAACATTAAACTATAACAAAAAGTTGATGAAAAGTATTTGGATTCAGATTTCTCTTTTTTTTCTTTAATTGGATCGCAGATTTCATTTTGAGCTGCTTGATTTTGTTGAGTTATATCATGCATGTATATATTGAAGTGCACAGATTTTAAATGAAAATCTTAATGGATTTTTGCATATTGCATAAACTTCTTTCAACACCATGCATAGTAGGATACAGAACATTTCTAACACTCTGAAAGGTTCCCACCCCACCCTACAGTCAGTATATACCCCAAGAGGAGCCATTACTCTGTTTTACCTCTTTCTGAATATTCTATAAAAAATATATATAGAACAGATGTTTTTTTTAAACAGTTGAAACTTCAAACCACATCTTTTTTTTATTTTAAAGATTTTATTCATTTATTCATGAGAGAGAGAGGGGCAGAGACACAGGCAGAGGGAGAAGCAGGTTTCATGTAAGGAGCCCGATGTGGGACTCGATCCTGGGACTCCAGGATCGTGCCCTGGGCCGAAGGCAGGCACCAAACTGCTGAGCCACCCAGGGATCCCCAGAATGGATGTTTTTAACTTGAATTCTTTCTCCATCATTATGTCCATGATGTTCACCTACATTATTATGTGTACCTTTCATTCATTCTTTTTTATGGTTGAATAAGATTCTGTTCTAGTTAGGTACCACAATTTATTTATGCTCCTGTTGATGAATATTTGTTTTTTTTTTCCACTGAGGGGATACTATGTGACAACTGTTGTATATGTAATTTGGAGGACGAAACACTCATTACAATGTATATATACTCAGAGAAGGAGTTATAGGTCATGGAGTATATATATTTAATAGGTGCTGTCAAATAGTTTTCTAAAGTCATTGTACCAGGTCATAGCCCCATCAACAATTCAAAAGAGTTTTCATTCTCCTCAACCCTTTATATTATTAATTATCATTCTTCAGGTTGTTAGTGATATCATCTTTATTTGTATTTTTCTGATGAATAATTATCTTGAACTTTTTTTTCATTTGTTTGCTTTTTGTAAATATAAGGTTTGGGAGATCATTTTAAAAAGTTGCTCAAGAAGTGTTAGTATAATATCAGTTTCTTGGCAGTGAAAAAGAAGGTGAGAATAGAGAAATAATATTCACTTGGTGCCCATCATGTTGTGAGAACATTGCCTATACTATCTCAATTTTTTAACAGCTGTTTGTGGTGGATATTTTAATGGGTGGTAAATTCATATATTTATGAATAGAATCCATCCCATTTTTTAATTCTCTCTTCTCTTCCTGTATGTTGATATGCCCCAATTTTCCTTTAACTCCCACATAAGTCAGAAAATGTTTTTCCAGATTTATGAGAATAATAATTATTGCTATGGCTTCTTGAGGTTGTTTATTTAACCTGTAAACAATCTAATACCATGTGCAATAGTCTTCTGGTGTTTACCTTCTGGTATTTGAATTTTTATAATAAATCACCATTACTGTTATAACTTAAAAACTGTAAACTTATTTCCATTAAAAAAAAAATCATCCCTTCCTTCTGGTCAAATGAGGAACCAGATCCTTGCTCTCTCAGACTGTAGTATGAGAGGTAATCAATAACCTATTTGCATCATTACTTATTTTCAAAGGCCATTCAGATCCCAGGTTTAAAATAATAAATAGTCTTATCCCTACTTCTGAAGAATAAAATATTGCACTCTTAAATCTCAGCAATTCTTCCTTATTTGGGGCTTAAAAAAAGTTCTCATGTTTATGCTTAGTCTCATTGACACAATTAGCCTCTTTAAGAAAAAAGACACTGGATGCAAAATGTAAACCTGAAGGGAAAATCATTAACCTCAAAAACAAGTTTATAAGGTGCCATATTTGGGAGTGTCCAAATTGACTAATGGTGTTACTGACTTTACTGGGTAAGAAGTTTCCTACACCCCTACTCTCTCTTCAGTCTCCTTATTCAGCCCTGCAACCGCAAACAGAAAGGACATTACAAACTTTATGTAAAAAATAAGCTGGCATTTATCTATTAAAAAACATAAAAATATACCTTAAATATTAAGCAAATCCTTTCTGGTATGGTTCTCAAGAATTAAGGTGAAAGCCAATTGCAAATGTAAGCCTAGTGTATGAAGTTTATGCTGTAAGCATTTCATAGAAGGCTCGGTACATAATAGATACTCAAAAAAAAAAAAAAAAAAAAAAAAAAAAAACCAAAACCTTCTTTTGTATTCACCTGATCTTTCCTTGTCCAGATACTTTTAAATATCAGTGTTGTCTTGGTATGCTTGCTCATGTCCAAGCACAAACGCCTGTTCATCTTTGGTATTCTATTTACAACAAAACTAAAAACACCTTCCCTGAAATATCATAATAAGCCACTTCAATTTGTGAAATGTACCAGCTCCAGATCAGTTTCTTTATGTCTTCATTAACAACGAATACATTATCTACAAGTGTCACTGGGAGCAAATACATTAGCTTCTGAAATCTCCTGGAAAATGTCAAATGACATGGCATAAGTCCAGCATGCCCTTATTATATAATTTCTGAATGTACCTGTGTTTATGTTTTCCTATGTGATGTATTGGTCAGTGGTGGGAGGTGTGCCTCTAATTTCAGATCTACTTTTTGCCATACATTTGAGTAGATTCACACTATTAAGCCCAGAGAAAGTTTATGGATTTGATATAAATGTGCTATCTTGTGTTTGGCAATGGTAAGTACATATTTGGATAGACAAGAGGGCTGGCTGCCAGCTCTCCACAGGGGTAGCAATTTCTGATGCTTTTTTTTCCCAAGACTGTTTATTTTGCCCTCAAAGTAACTTTATTAAGTTAAAGAGTCACAATAAATCTCTATTGTAGAGCCCAACAGACTCAGTCCCTTTGTGGAGCAACGATGTTTTCTCAGGTAGTTTGGAATAATGTACTTTGCTTGCTTTCAATCTAATGTCATTTGAAAAGATAGAACCAGACCTTCATTAAGACAGAGTGGGTAGCCAGGAATCAATCAATCAAACAAACAAGCAAACACTAGAGGTCAGGAAGAATGTGGGTGAGACAGTGACCAACGTTTTGGTTGGAGTTCCTGCTCAAATTGCTGGGAAAGATATTTGTAGGCTGTTATTTTGGATATACATGAGTGGCTATTCTGAGATTTTTGGATAGGCTGGACCGGATATGGCTGGGTGTGACAGAGACGTGGCTTCTCAGGAAAAGCAACCAAACCAGGAAAAGGGATGACAGAAATGCATGCACTTCCTTGAGATGTATGTTTCTGGATCCCGGTATATTTGACGTGTTAATCTCTGAAACTGTGTGTCTAAGGCCAAGGGAAAGGAAGTGCGATTCCACCCCTTTCTTTTTTTTCTTTTTTTTTTTTTTTAATATTTTATTTATTTATTCATGATAGTCACACAGAGAGAGACAGAGAGGCAGAGACACAGGCAGAGGGAGAAGCAGGCTCCATGCAGGGAGCCCGACGTGGGATTCGATCCCAGGTTTCCAGGATCGCCCTGGGCCAAAGGCAGGCGCCAAACCGCTATGCCACCCAGGGATCCCCCACCCCTCTTTCTTGTTCAACTTCTATTTTCATTCTATACAGTGATGAGATACGGTATTTTCCACTGAAGATAGACCTTGCCAAGCCAGCATGTGAGCAGGTGTGGCTGCAAGCTACAGAAACCAGAAGGTGGCAACACAAGAGGAAGAACCATGCAGAAGAAGTGCAGTTGGAAAGACAATCATCAGGGCTCGCATCTTAGTAGCTCTGACACAAACTAAGCCTCAGAACAAAGCATTTGGTATATTTGATAATTGGTGATTGAAAATGACAGCAAACCAGCTGGTAAATTAAATAAATAAATAATATATTGCCCTGCCTCCCAAGTCCACAAAGCACTCCCAGTTTTTACTCTTGTGCATGTTAGAGAGGTTCTAGATATCCATTCGGGAAATACTTTCTCAGTTTCATTTACTTATTCAACAGATAATTGTTGAACATCTTCATATGGGAAAAGTCTCACATTTTTTTAAAAAAGATTTTATGTATTTATTTGAGAGAGAGAAGGAGAGATCACAAGCAGGGGAAGAGAGAGAGGGAGAAGTAGACTCCCTACTGAGCAGGGAGCCCGATGCAGGATATGATCCCAGGACCTTGGGATCGTGACCTGAACGAAAGGCAGACACTTTTCCCATTTCTTGAGTGTGAATTGCTAGGTAGGAAGACAGACGTTAACGTGGAAAGATCAGCAATGGTCAGGGCTGCCTTTTCTTGCTGAAGACTTGAGGTTCACCCTATGAGACCAAAAACATAGTCTATGCAAAGTGGACCCACTGAAAGGCTTAACACAGAGAAAATAATTGCATTTGAGTACTATACTCAGTGCTCACTTTACTTTCACTTTATGTGATTAATTTAAAGTTATGATTCCCTAAGTTATCTGAACATTGGAATCAGATGGGGATCTTTGAAAGTTCCAAAGCCCAGACCACATCCCAAACCAATTAAATCATAAACCCTGGGAGCGTATGTTGGGGAACATTGGTTTAGGCATTAAAAAAAAAAAAAGTATTAGTTGGAGCAGATTGAATTGACTTGAGATGGGTTGGGCCAATTCATTTATTTATTAGATATTTGTTTTTTTCTGACTTTTTCTTAATATTTGAGTGACAGAGAATGGCATGAAGAAATAGTCTCAGGACCTTTCACACAAATAGAAATCTATCCAGTTGTGTTACTGCATGAGCACTTTGTATCCTGTTAGTTAGAAGGAGGGACTTGGGGTGAGGCAGGGAAGATGATATTCCAGACACTCTATCCTTGGACCCATAAATTACTCTTTACTTCTCCATGGAATCATGCTGCCTGGGAATAATTTTAATATAACATATATTTGTGCAATATTTGTACTTTGAGAACAAATAATATTTATTTTTACCATAATATGGTGATATGTCTGAGCAGGCATGACCACATAGGTCCATTATATACGCTATTTCCTTGTTACTCAGTTCAGATAGGGATCACTCACACAAAGGGCTTTTCCATTTTGTCCTGGGTCTGACTTTTTTTTTTTACTCTGGGTTCAAACCAGAGCTCTTTTTCTTGGCCTTCCTTGGATGTCAAGAAGGAAGTTTGTTTTCTCTTTTTAGTCACCAATCCTATTTAGTTCATGCATGTGCACATAACACACATATACACACACACACAGAGACAACACTAACACAGATCATGAACTCATTGGTCTAGCTAGCAACCTTAAATTAGAAAGCTCACCTGAGACATGGCATAGAGTGATTCTGTGCCCCATCCCCAGATCTGGTCAATTTAATGTGTTGCTCAGAAGTCTGAATTTTAAACAATCTGATACTTCTGTACAGTTGGTCTACTATCACTATTAGAAACACTGATTTTTGGTAATTGAGAGGCAAAGATAAATGGGGGGGCAGTGGACTGTCTTGAAAGTGTTTGGGGCCAAAACAATTGTGGCTTCCATATCTGTCATAGACATTGTTCTGAATCTGAATGATTTTTCTTCTCACCACATGGCCTAAGAAAAATGTTTAAGCCAGGCCCTCTTCCATCTTTTAAATGGGCTCTCCTCCTTTTCTTCTTCTTTTTTTTTTTTTCTACTTTTTATGGTGTGTCTGCTTTCTCTCACCTCATATACTGTCTTTGTTGGGATTTTGGATTCTCCTCATTCCTTAGCTTTGTACCCTGTCCTTAATCCAATTTTCTAAATTTTTTAAAAAATTACTTTCATGGTGCTTGGCCTTTACGGATTTTACCTGGCCAGCCAAACCAGGATAGTCACTAGGGCCAGCTGAGCCTCCATTTAGTAGCTGCCTTGCTAGTCAAGGAGGGGGAGGCAGTAGAATGAATGTTGAGCTAGAAACCCTGTGACCTAGTCTTGCTTTAACATTTAGCAACAGAATGCTCTCAAACAAATTCCCTTTCTAAAGTATAATTTCATCTTCAGGGAGTTGGAGAAGCTAATATCTGCTCTGCTTATTTGACAAAGTTGTTATGAAATGAAGTGACACTGTTATATGTCGTCATAACTTGCAAATCTTATAAGCCTCCAGAATGTCGAAGGCAATGTAGCTTGCATCAGACTCACCTGGAGGGCTTATTGCACACAGCTGGCTAGACCCAGGATTTGCGAGCCAGCAGTTGTGGAGTAGGACCCAGGAGTTTGCTTTTCTAGCAACTTTCCAGGTGCTGTTAATGTTGATGCTGCTAGTCCCGGGATCGTTCCCTGAGAACACTGGTCTCGGGTGTTATTATAATATGGTTTAATTTTTCAGTTTGTCCTGTGTTCTCTGTGGTTCCCTGTGGGCCTGAAATCGTGAGATGCCATTAATGAAGTTAAAGTGTGCTAAGGGTAATTTGAAAATTGTTCAGGAGTGTAGGTCTTTACAGAGTACCTGCTACATGGGAGCAAGAAGCAGTAGCAAACAAGCTCTACAGTGAGCTCCACAAATCTCAGAGACATTTTATTTTAAACCTGTGTTTTCTCAGATAGTGAGTTAATTTACTTTTCAAGGCAATGGAAGCAGGCAGTATTATATTGAACTGAAGCTGGATATGCCTGATTGGGGCAATTGTGTAGGGGCCCCCTGCATGTCTGCCCACTGCGTGAATGTTTAATGGTGCAGTCGTGGGATACTGTAATGAGGAACAGGACATTGTCAGCTTTGAGGCAAATTTGCTGTGCTCTAAATGGTAACACAGCACACGAGATAACTTCAGCTGGGAAATTTTTTAAAATGTCACTGCATAGCTATGCAACTCTTTGCTACCAAGCTAATAGCATTGTGGCTTATGACTGTTAGATTCCATTTGTGCAAAGGGGGGTTAATTAATGAAATAAATCTGTTCTAGGATGGTCTAAAGGAGCTCTGATGGGTTGGGCCAATCTTTGAGATGCCAAATAAGACCGAATCTGCCTACGCAGAGAAGGAGTGGGCTGGAGTCAGTAAAAGTCAGAATGCCTGTAGATTTATGTTATGAATATGGCTTCTCCAGCCTATCTATGTGTAGTGTGTGTACTTGACCAAGCAGCAGAACAATCAAGCCTTTGAAGGAATGATGGGTCAGCCTAATTGGTCTTTCCCAAGCAGTTGCTCATACTGCTAAATTAAAAAGAAAAGATGGGTCAGCTTAAAGCCATTCACATGACTCTGATTAGCTGTCAAGGTCCTACAAAAGCCCAAGCCAGGCAATCCGTGCTCACTGTTTCTTCGGGGTGCAAGGATGGATCTGGCCAGCAGCATGGCTCTTGGTTGCCCTCTGCAGGGATGAATATCGGGAGCCTTGTTTGGGGAAAAGACTTGAGAACTGCAGGTCTTAGAAAGATCTATATGCTTGTGGCAGTAAATTTCAAGGCATGTCTGGCTTTTTAAGGGCCTATCCAGTGTGGGTGATTTAACAAGCAGGCAATATTTTCAGGAGCCAAGTCTAGTGCTTCCTATGTATAAGGCATTTGCTGACTTGGGCAAACAGGGAAATTTTGGTCTGGAAGACAAGTAAGAGAAGGATGAGGACTGTTTGTCCCTTTCATGGGAAGGCTACAGCATTGTGGGGGGTGATATGATGTTAAGATAAAACAAAAACAGAACAACACACCATGCCACACCACACACACACAACTCTTGTTTTTATATATTTAGTACTGATGTTAGTGGAACTAATGAAAAGCAGATTGGTCACAGCAACATAGAAAATCAATTCTCAAGCTCTTTCTTATTCAGGTTCTTGATAGTACCCTGCTCTCATCGGTTATGTGAGGGCCTCAGTGTGAGTTTGAAATGGTTTATTCTTTAGAGTGGAAATGAAGACACTTGCCCTGGGTCATGCACAATAATAAAAAGTGACCTCTTCCTCAAAATGGATATTTTCCATGTCTTTCAGTTTCCAGGCTAAAAGGAAAGAACTTGTACAATTCTCTTCCAGGAGACTCTTTCTGGGTAATAGGAATCACCAGCTGGAAAATGAGATGTGTGCATTACACATGCATTTATACATTAATATTGGTCACCGTTTAGGATATTTTGTGACTTCATGGTGACTTTATGCTTTGTCATTTCCTTACATGTTAGCAGGACTTGAAACTAGTAAACCTGACTATGTAAATACATATTCCAAGACAGATAAAAGACCTTAGTCTCTAGTCTACAGTCAAAGAATACACAGTTAATACACATTTTCTCCAGCAACATTTGCAGCAACATATCTTTAGGAAGTACATGGAAAGGAGATGAATAGGGGATAGGTTAGAAATTATTTCTAAGTATAAATCTGTAATGTTGCTATTTCTCTTTGTTGAAGGACAATGAAAGCACATTGAGCCATTTTGGGTCAAAATGCAGCAATCAGAAATATCTGGGGGGACAGGTGCATGGGCATGAGGGACAATGGTAAAATTCTAGATGACTAAAAATAAAATGAACTAAACAGGTAATCACTTTGGGCCTCAGTTTGCTTGTGTATGATAATAGATTTGGGTGAAACTAACATTTTCAGTGTATTCTATGCAATTTCTGTTGGAAATAAGTATCGATCCCCCAAAGTTTCCAGCATGAAATGGGTTTGAAAAAAAACCTGGTCAGATGAATTGAACGTTTTTATTGACCACTGGACTCTTCGGGTTTTCATGTACCAATGAAAGTATTCAACAGGTAGGTAAGTTTCCAGTGTTTTTGACCATGCAACCATTGTCTCCATACTACAATAAAAGTGCTGATTTTCATTATCATTAGGAAATTGCTTTGCATTTCCACAACATTATGGCACATTACTATTATTTTTCTTTAACTTCTATGCATTGCCTTAGTAGGATAAAGAAACTTAAGGTAGGAAAAAAGGCACCAGAGAAATATCCAGATATTTACATGGCAAGGAAAGAAACCTTTATGTAAAATTGTTAGTACCCGAGAGCTTCATCAGCAATGCATTACTGTTTTTAAAGGTGGCACAATATCCAGCCGTGAAACCAAAGCTCTTCCCTGTCTTCATTTTCTACCCCGGTAATTCGCACAATATGCCAGTGCTAGGCAGGCTCACAGCACTGTATGCATTTTGTGTCTTCATAATTAATTGAGAAAATGTGCAGCATCCAAAGGTGAGCCACAAAGATTATTAAGGAGTTGGAAAACAAGCCCAATTTGAAAAGGTTAAATGAGATGGGATTTTTTTTTTTTTTTTTAAGCCTGGGGGAAGAGTGAGTAGAGAGGCCAGTTTATAGTGATTTCTATTATGTGAAGTGTTATTAAACAGATGAAGGTGACCAGCTATTCTCCATTGTCTGTGAGGAACAAACAAGAGGAAATGTGCTCATGTGATAGCTGTGAGGACTTATTTTAGATGTGGGGAATAGTTTTCTTATCTGAATGTTTCCAAATGATGATTGCAGTTACTTACCATTTGATTAGGTCATAAAGATAGTTTCCAAAGGTACTTTACCAATGAATAACTAATAAAGCTAACCTTTATTAAATTCTTTTTATGGGCCATGAACCATACCCGGCATGTTATATACATTATATCGTTTAATTTTCATGTGAACTTTTTAAGAAATGTATTTTTATCCCCATTTTATCAATACAGTAAATGAGGCTTATAGATACTAACTACCATCAGTATTTAGTGGAGTCATTTTCCAAACCCATATCTTCAGGAGCTTAAAAGTCAAGCCCCTGCACACCATGATGTACAGTTTCCCCACTGTTGCACTGTCTCCCTGAGTAGATCAATCAATATTTCTTTGAGTTTATTCCTCAACATTAGTATATAATACAGATTTACTATGACAAATAGACCAAAAGATATTTAAATAAATAGTTTTGTCTTTTTTTTTTTTTTTTTTGACACAAGGGGACAAGTGTGATCTTATAGAGAATGAGCTCACTACCATGGTTCCATGTGTATCTGGGGGTTGCAGATTGGATTCTCTGGGGTCTTCACTACTACCCCTCACCTTGTCTTGATTTTATTGGCTCTTTTACTAAAGACAAAAGATGGAAGATAGGACTGTATATCAGAAGCATGTGTCCTGAGAGGGTCTGTAACTAAAGACGCTTTGGTGCTTTATGAAAGTACATAAGAAGGAGAAGTTGCTTAGAAAGATATTGTATGAAGTAGTTGCTGAAAGTCAATATCACCTCCTGTACAAGGGCTACGTAAGTAAATTTAAGCTATGAAAAAGAAGTAAAGTTGCTATGAAAATTTATATGGGTTCACACAGCTGTATCTGTATCTGACTTTGAGAGTCTCATCCGAGGTAGATAAATCAGTAATGAGAGAGAGAGAGAATGAAAGAGGAGGAGGAAGAGGAGGAGGAGGAGGAGAAGGAGGAGAAGGGGGAGGAGAAAGAGGAGGGGAAGAGAAGCATCATTAGAATTTCTATCTAAATTTTCCTATTTCACTATATTTTATACTAGGAAAGTACTAAGCCCCAAAAGTATATGTATCCATACTGTGGATGAAGTTAGTGAAGTTTGGCAATTCATGTAGAGTTGGGATGCTCACTTTCATAGTGTTCTGACTACCCTCCTGAGAAGAACCCAGAAGGTCTGGCAAGAGGTGTGCTGGGGCCTGGGCTCAGCATAAGTGCACACCTTATATGGTATGCAGATGTGTATTCCAAATTCTAGATTGTGCAGGCTTTTCAGTCTGAAAGGCTATGCTTTGTGTCTGTAGTTGTAGTACGTGGAACAAGGCAGCATCCTGCTAGAAAGCAAGTTGGAGAATCAGAGCAAATAACGGACAACAGCTCACCAAATCAGATCCAGGGTGTGGGGTCAAGCAGCCAGTGCCAATGAATATTATGTAAAATTATTCAGATAAAGCTGGAAGGAAAAGAGTCTACAGAAATGGGTGAAGAGCATATATATCAACTGAATTTTTGTCAATTCATTCCATCACATCACATAAGAGAGCTCTACTCAAGTCTTCAGTGGCTTTGAATCTTCATCCATCGGATTTCCATTGGTTTACATGTGATTTACCTAATGTATCCTTCATCTTCTTCTTGTCACTTGGAATAAGAATATATTGAAAAATTGACTCAACTATCTTCATGTTTATCATTACCTTGCTCACTTGGCAGCCAGTTTGAAGGACCCCCCAGAACTGCTCTAGATCAGTTATTGTTTCTATGCAGATTGAACACTCAAATTATAATCCAGAATCATCAGTGTCTTTAATGTTACTTAGCGGAATTACTGTCTCTGATAAGCAGGCTCTTTCATTGTCCTTAGCTATTACTGAAGACGTATACAATTCTGATAGCTTCCATCCTCACCCTGGCTACTTTCTCTCCCTCAGGAGGTAACTGTCCTTCATCTGATTTTATTTTTAATAATAATAAAAAGAGTAAAATAATAAAATAAAAAAAAGGATTTTGCTAAAAATTAAAGTCTCATTTGAGACTCTAAATTTGTATTTACAAGAATCTTATCTCTTTTGTCTCCAAAGAAGAGTGATGCTCATCCACTCTAAATGTATCCTTCCATATGAGCACTGTGTCCCATAACAGCCTTTTTCCTCAGTGACCTTGCTCCAGCAACTAACCCCATCCTTTCCTACATCTCTACATCCTTTCCTACATCTCATCCTTCATTTATCTTTTCCCTTGGCATATAAACAGCATGAAATCTCACCCATATTCTTAAAAAGACTTCCTCTCTTCCTTGTAGTAATGCTCTTTATATCTCCTTCTGTTTTAGCCAAACTTCCAAAAATTATTTCATTGTGTCTACTCTCTTCTTTCTCATTCTTCTCACCCCAGCTCAATAAAATCTGTGTTATTTTGTCATCAATCTACTGAAACTATACTCTCTAATGTTCTCAACATCTGCCTACATGTCAAATCCAATGGCTACTTTTAAACCTTATCTGACATGATTTCTCTCTGATGTTTGACATCTTTTCCTTTTTGAAACATGGCTTCCCTGAATCCACTTTCTCATGTGTTTCCAAAAATCTCAGACTATTTCTTATCAGCTTCTAGTTTCAGGTCCTTTTTCTCTGCTTTACTTTCAGATTTTAGAGCACCTCCAGATTCTGTCTTTTGTTTCTCTCTTTTCCTTTTCTTCTTACAATGTTCTCAATCATCTTTTCCTTTTTCTTGATCTCCATAACCACTTCTCTCCACCCCATTCTCTCTTCTGAACTCCAGAAACATATATCTGATCAATGAGGGGATGAGAAGTGGAGATATATTAGAATATGATAATTCCAAGACCAAAGTTAGAAGTTTGAATAAAGAATAGCAAATGTGGATTTGTGGTGATTTAATCTGTGCTGTAAATGAATCAATTATAATCCTATATGAAAGAAGATACACTAACTATACATGGATCAACTATACACTAACTATAAATGGATCACTTACTCATGTAAGTGGCCTGTGCAATACTTACTCATCAGATTAAAATAAAATGTCAATGAAAGGTCAAAGGTGGTCTGTAAGCCCTGGGATAGTTGAGGGTAGCACTTATTCTTCACTCCTCCTAGTTCCATAGAAAAAGAGAATGCACACTGCCCTCTCAAGAAAGAATAGTATGGGATAAGCAATTATTCTCTGTCCCTTAACAAGTCCCCAGGTCTGGAAGAAATGATTGGTGAATTTTGAAAAAAGAATTGAGTGCGGTGGTCTGTTCAGACCTTTCTCTTTCTCTCCCTCTCTCTTACATCAGTCTGTCTACAGGAAAGGCAGTGTCTTACCTGGTCTGCTCACCTGAAGTCCTGGGGAATAAATTCTATTTAGAGAGATTAATAGGAAACTCATTAAGGATGTCTAATCCAAGTTATATTATTAATTAAACTGATAATATGAACTTGATATGTTTGATTTCCTTATATATTATTATTTGAAAAGAAAAGAAAAAAGTTATTCAACTACACATTAGTAATGACAATTCTAACATAAATCAACCGTGATCAGATATTCTTAAACTTGGGCCTTTGGAAGTTTCTCAAGGTACATTTCCCTTTATACTCTTATTGAATCACAAAAATTGATTCTTTATTTTAATCCTCAAAAAGGATAACCTTCCAAATTCATTTATAAAGGATAGGTAAAATTTTTTATGTTTCACATATTTATTATATTTTTTAAAAACTTTTATAATCATATAAGGTATTACTTGATAATTAAGCAAAAAGTCTCAAAATTTCTAGTATTGCCCATGAAAGGAATAATACTGTCTATCATGAAAATATTTTGAAAGTGAGTATGTCTTATATAACTTAAAAATTAACAGATATGTGAAAGACATCCTTTCTTCAAGGATTGAAAGACAATATTATCAAGATGGTAATATTCCTAAGCAATCTTGGTGGAATCCTTATCAAAAATTTTTTAAAACATTTTATTTATTTATTCATGAGAAACAGAGAGAGAGAGAGTCAGAGACACAGGCAGAGGGGGAAGCAGACTCCATGCATGGAGACCGACATGGGACTCGATCCTGTGTCTCTAGGATCACACCCTGGGCTGAAGGCAGCGCTAAACCACTGAGCCATCCAGGCTGCCCTCCTTATTAAAATCTTAATGGCCTTTTCTACAGAAATGAAAAAGCTAATCTAAAATTCACATGGAATTGCAAGGGAACCTTAACTGAAGAACCTAACCAATCTTTAAAAATGGAGAACTCACACTTCCTGATTTTATAACTTAATACAAAGTTTTAATAATAATTTTAAAAAGGTATGGAGTTGACATAAGGATGGACATATATTCAATGGAATGATGGAATAGAATTGAGAATGGCCAAGTGATTTTTTTTAAGGATTCAGAGACCATTTAATGGAGAAAAATAATCTCTTCAGCAAATGATCCTGAACAACTGGATATCCAGATGCAAAAGAATGAAGTTGGATTTTTACCTTATACCTTATACCATATGTAAAAATCAACTCACATTGGATCTAAAATCTACATATAAAAGCAAAAACTGTAAAACTCTGAGAAGAAAACAAAGGAGGGAAACTTTATGACATTACATTTGGCAGTAGTTTCTTGGTTGTGACATCAAAATTACCAGCGACAAAAGAAAACAGATGAAGTGAATTTCAAAAAAATCTAAAATGTTTGTTTAATCAGTGGACACTATCAAGAGAAGAAACAACAAATGGGTGGAAGAAAATATTTGCAGGTCATGCATCTGATAAGTGTTTAGTATCCAGATTATATAGAGAACCTTGACAATTCAACAATGAAATGACAATTGACCCAAGGAAAAAAATGAGCAAAAGACTTGTATAGACATTTCTTTTCCAAAAAAAGATATACAAATGGCTACCATACTCATGAAAAGATGTTCATTATCATTAGTCATTGAAGTAATACAAGTCAATCTGCATGAGGTGCCACTTCAGACCTACTGAAGTGACCAGAATAAAGATATTAAAAAGGAAAATAACAAGTGTTGGTGAAAATGTAGAGAAATTAGAATCTTCCCATATTTGTTCATGGGAACACGAATGTGCCATTTCTGTGGAAAACAGTTTGGCAGTTCCTTGGAAAGTCAAACACAGAATTATCATATGATCCCACAATTCCACTCTTAGGTATATACTCAAAAGTCTTAAATATGTATATTCAAACGAGAAGTTGTACATAAATATTCATAGCAGCACTAGTCACAATAGCCAAAAGGTGAAATAACCCAAATGTCCATCGGTAATGAATGGATAAACAAAATGTAGTCTATACATACAGTGGAATATTATTTAGCCATAAAAAGACTGAAGTTCTGATATAGCTACAAGCATGGTTGAACTTTGAAAATATTATGCTAACTCAAAGAGGCCAGATGCAAGAGATTAAATACTGCATGATTCTGGTCTATGAAAGATCCAGAATAGGTAAGGTGATAGAGACCAAGGGCAGATTGATGGTTGTCAAGGATTGTGGGTGGGGAAGATGGGGAGGGGGTGCTTTAATGGATATGAAGTTTCCCTTTGGGATGATGAAACTGTTCTGGAATTAGTGATAGTAGTTTCACAGCATCATGAACATTTTCAGTGCCTTATTTACTCTTTTAAATTGGTTAAAATAGGGCAGCCCCGGTGGCTTAGTGGCTTAGCGCCGCCTTTGGCCCAGGGTGTGATCCTGGAGACCCAGGATGGAGTCCCACGTCGGGCTTCCTGCCTGGAGCCTGCTTCTCCCTCTGCCTGTGTCTCTGCCTCTCTCTCTCTCTCTCTCTCTCTGTGTCTCTCATGAATAAATAAAATCTTTAAAAATAAAATAAATTAGTTAAAATGATCAATTTTATGTTACATGTACTTTACCATAATAAAAACATTAATGTATATGAAAAGAATTTAATGATTCATGTAATCAAATAATGGGATTTTTTAAAGCTATTAATGAAATATAATGAAAATATGCTCAACCATACTTTGGTAACACTGAACTCTTCAGACTATTGTTTCTTATCCATGTGATGAGATACTGGTTGTTTTGCAGACAGCTCTGGAAGCAAGGGAGGGACTGGAAGTAGAGAAAATAAAGGTGTGTTAAAGGTTCATATCCTGCAATCATAGAAAACGATGTTACAGTATCTGAATAAAAAGTACAAATTGTCAGACTGTCTTTGAAGTCCTTATGTTTACATAGCTATTGTTTTTAATATTTATGATCTACTATTGAAATGAAATCTTTAGTGATTTCCTAGGGCAAGGATTATGTATGTTTTGGAAGAAGGAGAGAAAAGGAACTATTCAGCAAGATATGTACAGTTTCAAAAATATAGATTTATAAGCAGAAAAGTTTTTGTATTACATGAAACCTCTTCTGTGAAATGAGGGCTTGTAAAGGAAGGCTAAAATATTTCATTACTTGTATAACACACTGAAAAGATATTTGTCTCTGACTGTTGATTAATTCTGGCATAACGTGCATAACATATTTTTAGCAGAAAAAAACCTTTTTTTAACAAACAAACTCAGTCCATATTAATTAGATTTTATCAGTGTGGCTTACTCTTAAATTTCAGTAACTGCAAGTTCCCAGTCACTAACTCCATCTCATGATCATATAATATGTCATATCTCGGGTGCTGTCATGAGTGGAGTTTATAGGAACCATATCACTATTGCAGAGATGTCTTTGGTATTCCTTTTTTATTTTTAAGATGTTATTTATTTGACAGAGAAAGAGAGAGCATAAGCAGAAGGGTAGAAGGAAAGAGGTCTCACCTGCTTAGTGGTGAGACCAATGCAGGGCTCAATCCCAGGACCCTAGGATCATGACCTGAGCCGAAGGCAGACTCTCAACAGACTGAGCCACCCAGGTGCCCCAATATTCCTTTTTTAAAATCTTACACACACACACATACACACACACACACACACACACACACACACACACAGAGCAATTGGAGGGGAAATGACAGAGAGAGAGGAGAGACAGAGTCTTAGGCAGACTCCTCTCTGACTATGGAGTCCAGTGCAGAGCTCAGTTCCAGGAGATCAGTACCTTAGCCAAAATCAAGCTTAACCCTTAACCCACTGAGCCCCCCAGGTGCCCTTAACCCACTGAGCCCCCCAGGTGCCCCTCCTATTTCTACTTAGTGGGTGAGACAACTTGTGTTTTCATATAGAGGTAAGCTATGTTCACTTGTTTAGATGCCACTTATAAAAGGTGGAAAGCAAAGGCTATTTATCAGATTTTCCTGACAAAAATATCTGTATTTTAATTGTAGATAATCAGATGACTCTAGTGCCAATACCAATATTTTACAGGTTACTGAAAAAATGACAGAATGAAATACACTCATATAATAATATATATAATATATATATACATATATAAACATTAAAATTTATTTATTTTAGAAAGCACAAAGAGGATGGGCAGAGGGAAAGAGAATCTCAAACAGACTCTGTGCTGAGCTCAACACGGGGCTCAAATTCACAACCCTGAGGTCATAACCTGAGCCAAAACCAAGAGTTGGAGTCTCAACCAATTGCACCACTCAGGTGCCCCATATAGTAATACATATATATATATATATAATATATATATAATATATATATATTATATATATATTATAAACGTTTTATGAGGTAGAAAAAAATCTGGTTCCTCTTTAGTTTTGGGCAAATGCGAAAATTGTCCCATTAATAAGCTTTGCTTCAGTCAATGAAATTTGAATGAACATAACATCTAGATGGAAGCATTTGATAACCAGAGGGTAATTCTTCATCAGCCCTTTCCACTATAATGGCAATGAGAAATGTTTTAGCTGATAGAAATTCCATCATCATGTGTTCATTTTTTAAAAAGATGTTATGTATTTATTCATGAAAGACACAGAGACACAGGCAGAGGGAGAAACAGGTTCCCTGCGTGGAGCCTGATATGGGGACTTGATCCCAGGACCCTGGGATCATGACCTGAGCTGAAGGAAGATGCTCAACCACTGAGCCATCCAGGTGCCCCATCATGAGTTCTTATTTGAGGACAACATGGAACTGAGTTTCCATGGAACCAAAGTGAACATGTTGCATTAGTGTGTCAGGAACATGCTGACATGTTACACAGCATAGCCTCTCTTTTACTAATACAACATATTATAGGCTTAAGTTAAGGAGTATATACAATACGGCATACCATATGCATGTGTTTGCAGATGTACATGTAGTATATAATATGATATATAATATATGTATTCCTATATTGTTGATTCAAAGGTAACTTCCTTCTCTCCAAGAAATTGGTGTAACCTTATATAGATATTCTTCAAACTGCCATGGAGTCACGCCCTGATTACCTTATATTAAGTTAAGGTATCATAAGTTGAAAATTCTTTTAATATATTGAACTTACATAGCTTAGCCTAGCCTACTTTAAACTTGCTCGGAACACTTCTATTAGCCTACTGTTGGGCAAAATCATCTAATACAAAGCCTATTTGAAAATAAAGTGTTGTATATCTCATGTGGTGCACTGAATATTGTACTGAAAGTGAAAAACAGAATGGTTGTACGGGTACAGAATGGCTATAAGGTATTGGTTGTTGACCCTTGTGATCATCTGGCTCCCTGAAAGCTGCAACCACTGCTCAGCCTCACGGGAGAGGGTCATAGGGCACATTGCTGGCCCTGGTTGGAAAAGGTCCAACTTCAAAATCCATAGTATGGTTTCTACTGAATGTGTATGGCTTTCACCCTATTGTCAAGTAAAAAAAACATAAATGGAGCCATCGCGCATTGGGTACCCATCTGTGCAAGACTAGGAAGGTGTTTGCCCCGGCTTCTGTCTAGACTCACCTGTTTGGTCATCAAGTTTAGGACACTTCACAGCTCTATTTCTGTGTACCAGAATGTTCATACTAATCAACACTAGACTTACTACCTCTTGGTATAAAGGCCAACATATGGATTACAGAGTGTTTTCATTCTTTAAGCTGAAATTTTGGAAATTCAAATCTATAAATTATATCTTTAATATTCTATTTAATTTACCCATACCTGTCTACTGATTACTGATTGACTAAAAATGGAAAAATCTTGGAAATAGGACTCTGGTGGTGTTTTCTAAGTCAGCTGAAGAATGCTTCACGTGGTCTTTTTGCTGTCTCCTTAGGGTTTTGCTATCTTCTTGGGATTTTTGAGGAAAATTTCCTTTTCCTTTTCATAGAACCATGAATTTATCCTTCACTGAAACATCATGGTAATAATTATATATTAATGTGTACAATTGTATTTTTTAAATGTCTCCTTCAACAATTAGGCTGTCATTTCTAGGACTGTTTTGTTTACTCCTTTGTCCCCACAGGCCACACTAGGCCTGTCACATAGTAGGTTTTTAATAAATATTTATTGATAATGACTGAGGGAGCTTTCCAATGTTGATTACTTCTCATTCGTGTGTGTGTGTGTGTGTGTGTGTGTGTGTATTTTCCCCTCCCAGGACCACTTTTGTTTACATGAGACTTTAGTGAAAATCTATAGAAGAAAGAAATGAGTGGTTAGTGTCAGAGCTCTGTTTTCCCTCCCTCCATCTCACCTGATTTCATCTGGTGCATGATAGCAACATAACTGAAGCATGCATGTGGTCCTGAATACAAAGCCCATAAAATCATATAAATCACTTCATTTTTTTGCTTTTTTTTGTGGTTGTGATTCATGGCGGTGTTGGTGAGACTGGGTGTCAGGAGGGAGCATTGCATTTGTAATTAGAAAGGGAAACAGATGTTGAAGCCTTCATTTTAAATGATGTTTCCCTTATAATAGTCCTCATTGCTTGCTGCTCATTTTCTATCTCACCTGTTGAAATTCTCATTGAAAAGATCGGAGTCTCTAGATAATGCTCACCATATGATGGCCTCACTGCAGTGGGGCAACTGAAAATTTTTGATTCAATATGCTTATAAGACAAACCCCCAAAAGATCCCATGTGTAAAGACGTAAAAACAGAAACAAAATTTTAAAACTTATTTTTTGGGGAAGCAAAGTATTGGATGTATAATCATGTTTGCACACTGACTTTTTGACTCTAAATGGTTATAGGATTTACCTAGCATATCTTGATCAACATCCACTTTTTCCAGCTGATCAAAGAATAGAAAACAGAACCTGTAACCTAAGTCAACCTAACCATGTTCAAAGAAGAACAAGGCAAGAGTAATGAAATGTATCTCAGCACACCAAATCATGTGATGAGAAACACCATCTGTGCTGTCCCCATGATGTCCCCCCATCAGAGCGTGGTCACACACCTGCTCTGATGGGGGCTGAATGGCATTGATGTACCTCTATTTTTCCAACACCGATACCTGGGCCACAGAAAAGGTGTAATGCTGTTGAGTTTAGTTCAGTTAGGATTTATGAGAATGGTGTCATTGAGTAGGAAGGATATGAAACTGGGAGCGGAGTGTCAGAAATAGCTTCAGGCCACTTTATCTCTCCCTCTGTTCCCTTCATTCTTGCTCCCACCCCCACCTTGAATATAGAGCCATGTAGAAATATCTGGCTGCAGTTGGAAAAAAACTTGAAAGATTACAAATATGTCTAAACGGGGAGACCTGAGATCAAATGGATGCCTATTTACCACCCAGAATATCATGAGGGCAGGCAATATGTCTATCCCATCCATCACTGTATCTGCAGTGCCTAACACAGTAAAAGGTGGAAGGTAAAGGGTTAGTAATTAATTATTATTAAGCCTCCTAACATGCTAGTAATGTTACTCAATAACAAAAGTCCTGTATTGAACATTGAGTTAAGTAGACCCAGATTTTAGGCTCCATAAAGCACTAAAAATATCTAGAACCAGGTCTCAGATACAAATCTGCAGACCAGCTTCTCTTGCCTTTAGGAAGAAACACTTTTTTGTCTGGTTTCACCAATGGAAGTGATTATCCATATCTGAACTTGAGGGAGCCAGTCAGCTACTTCTTCAAACAGAATGCTTCTCTTAGGAAGAAATAAACATCAGCCAGTTAGCAAATAGAACTACATATGAGATAGGAAACTCAGGTAATGAGTTACAGAGATGCAGTGAACAAATCAGCTTTGATGTGACACTGGAGTGCTGGTGACATTAAGATGGTGGCCAAGCCCATTTGATAAAGCCCATGGAAAAACAAATTTAAACTTCTCTTGTAGCAGTCTATATAAATGTGTGTGTGCACACATCATTCTTTGATCAGTTAATGGAATCCCCTTAAAACACATTTTCGTCCCCAAATGGTTGTTAGTCAAGTTTTTCTACTTGCTTTGCATTCTTCGGCAGGGTCCCTTGACTTTGCAGAGTCACTCTTCACTTTACTTCAAAGAGAGGTGTGTGTTTATTGTCCCTCTTGTGCACAGAAGAAGAATAAAAAGGTTTTAAGTGGAGCCTTGCAAACTTGCCCAGAATTTATATCAGTGTAGAAAAACAATTGTGTGCAAGAGCAGACCTATAAAGTCTCATTCATTAAAGGGAGATGTTCTCCATTAGAGAAACTTCTCAAGTCCTTTGTCTATCCCCAGAGATAAGTGTTGTTCTTCCTTTGATAAGAAGACATTTATCAGGTGATACATCAATTTTCAATTAATCACCACTCCAATGATGGCTTCACTTTATTTCTATAAATGAACTTGAAGAATAAATCCCCAGTTTATGGATGACCCACTGCTGTAAGTGAAATGTTTCAGCACACACTATACGAAGCCAGACACTTACTTTGTAATCGGTCAGAGCTTCTTCAAATTAGAGTCTGAGCTCACTTCACTCTTCCCAGATGTTGTCCTTATCCCTTTATTAATAGTTAAAAGCTCTAACTGTAACTTGTGAGCAGCTAAGAGTAAAGGATCAGCACAAGAGTACTGGCTGTTGATGGAAGATGGTAAAGCCCAAGGTCCTGGTCTCCAAAAGCCCACCTCTGAGTGAATAGAATGAGCATCAAGAGAGACAGGGTAACGTGTCATTGGGGCCTGAGGAGAAACCTCTGCATATACGTATCACTCAGGAAGAAAAGGCAAAACTGAGTTGTTTATTATTCAGGAATGTTTTGCTCCTCATCTGAATTTTTGAATAATCATGATCTGATCTGGAGAGGGAATGTCATCTTCTTGTGAGACAATCTGGTGTCTGTCCTGTTTGTTTCACCTCGTGGGTCAACAACACCTCTCCACGGGCACACATGCTGCTGTGCAGGGTATGCGTGCACCTGCAGGTGGTGGCTTCCAGGCATCAGGCCACGGGAACTCACGGAAAGTCAACCCACACGTCAGAGCTCTGGACAAAAAGCCTTGCAGGCCAGGTCATGGTTTGGGTAGTTGTAAGCAGAAACTAAGGAGGAACTCTGAAAGCCTTGTCCACACTGTCCCAGAGGGAAAGCTGACAAAAGTTTGCTCTGCTGTGGAAAACATTTCACACACGTCAAATGCCCACTGTTCCCCGAGGTAGAAAAAAAAGAGAGTTTAAAGTGTGTGATTGAAGGAAACAAAAACCACCTCTTGAATGTTGTCTACATGCAGCAGGTAAATAAGACCTTTTTTCTAAGTGAAGGTCCCTTTGTTTCTTGGCAACTCAGCATTTACTCCTTCATGCTCAGTGACAAGAAATTTCCCCCTTCCAAAATTCAAGCCATCTGCGCTATTAGCAACATAATCAATCCTAGCCAATAAATCACCCCACCCAATGTTCTTGACAGCACAAATTCTGTAGTGTGTTAAAACATTATAATAAATGACAACATGGTATGATCTATGAGGCCTCTTAGCACTATCCACTTCATCCAGCTGGGAAAATTATGGTCTCCAAAATCTTCACAGTTTTGAGCTCTTATGTTTGCTGAACAGACTTCTAAAAATGTGTCAATTTTGTGAGATTTTAAAACCACTCACCCATGGAAGAAACCCTCAGCTTCTCTTGCAAGAAGACTTTGGGAGCAAATTGTCTTTTTAAAATTCGCTCGATGGCCATACAGAGAGTTAATAAAAATCAACAATCTGGGAGCTTGTTAATAATGCAAAATGGTTTCTTATGGTAGAAAATAAAAATTGCGTTTGCCATGGCTTATTCTGTATTTAGTTCTATTTCTTAAGGTAAGGTCTTACAAATGAGCTATGCTCTACTTTGCTGTGAAAATATCTACAGTGGCTTGCAAATATTAAGCCATTAATATCCTCTGTGTCCTTAGGGCAGACAAGCTGGGAGCATTCTATTTCAAATATTCCGAATCAGTGTATTAAGACTGGGTCCACCACTCCCACAGTGGCCACGATGATAAAGTAAGATGTGCAGAGTTGCACTGGATGACTCATTACGAATCTTCTTGATTATTTCTTTGCCAGGTAACTTTTCGTGAGAATATACCAAATTTCTGTAATAAAAATAATGCATGGTGATTCCTAATACCAGAAATTAGATGCTAGGTACACTTATGAAAAGCCCTTGGGAAACTTGTGGATTAACTCTTATCAGTAACAGAGGAGATATGAAATATTTAAAAGGCGATATAAATAGGCACCTGTGAGCCATCACTAGGCACATAATGTAATAGATGGCTCGAAGATTTGTTTGAGTTCAACTCTGGCATGTCCCTGGCCGTACTGACAGTTAGTGTCAATTACGTTGTACAGGTATGCTGCATCAAGAAAACATTATTCAAGAGAGGGCTAAAGCCCAACTAGAGTGCAAGATGTTAAAATAACAAACTATTGGGGGAGAAAATGTCAAAACTATAAAATATGGCACAGATGGTACAGCTGAGAAGAGGCTCTGTTCTGATATAAGACTAGTGGATATTTACATACTGAAATCGATGTCACTCATATGTCACATATTATTTATTGTTTAAATATACACAAACACACAGAGTCATTGACACAGAAAGCCATTTTGACAGTCCAGAGCGCTAAACTTCAGTGCATCATTCTAGAGATTTTTCTCCTAACATTTAAAACATCTCCAAAGCATGTTATTGAGAAGAGCCTGCCTGATGAATCCGTCATCACGTGTCAATCAGTCAATCATTCAATCAATCAATCAATCAACCAATCCATCAGAACTAGATATTCTCATAAACAATCACTCCAGGGCTTTTGCATTTCATCAACTAGTGAATTTTTTTTTAAATTACAAACCTAGAATTAATACAGAATTGCTAACATTGTCTTTTCCGAGCAGGAATTTAAATAATGGAAACTACTAGTACCATTTGCTATTACTACTACTCAATAAAATATATTTTGACATCAGAAAAAGAAATATGGATATATTTCAGATTAAAGCATAGTAGTCCTTCCTAAGAATGAAGAGTTTAGACTTTACCCTTATATGTCTCCCCATGTGCACACACAGACTTACATACAAACATACACACACATACATACATATATATATTTTTTTTCCTTTATGGATTCTAAACCACCAATCATTGTTTATATTGTCAGAATTTGGTAGATTGGGGAGGGGACTCTGACATAATCCCAATCCGAAATAGTCCCCTACATGCCCATAAGGTGATAATATGAGATAGTTTCCCAATCATAATTCAACCCAAAAACATCAGCTAAAAGAGAATCTTGGGTTTTGATATAATGTGCCAGTTTTGCCTCTTGGCTCCAAGCCTGCCCTCTGCTCCGCCAGCTCGAGCAGCCAATAGGGGGCGCTCAGGGAAGATACCAGGCTAAGAAAGGAAAAACCCCCGTCGGTGTCTTCCGTTCTACAAACCCTGAGCATCCTGTGGGCTTGCTGACAGCTCGCCCTGAGCATCACTCCAGCGATGCTTCCTCACCTGGGGAGTGGCAGTCCTGTCTAGCCTGATCTGCTGTGCAATTTTTCCAATATTTGCAAAACCAACTTCATCAGGCCTCTATCATTCGGCCAGTACCCCATCCTCAGGGGTTTGGGTCCCCCTCTTACAAGGGAAGGCCCCTCTTGTAGGTTTCCATATTGTAACAATCCAATCTTGTCTTTTGTTCTCTGTCTACTGGAGCTGCTTCCTGCAGCTACCACCTCAATGAAACCTTAGGGCAGGGGTTGGCAAACTATAGCTTGCTTGCTGTCCTGCTTGTTTTGCAAATAAAGTTTTATTGAAACACACCCAGGCTCACCCCTCATATCAGAGGCTGCTGCTTACTTATTTCTGCCCTAACGTCCAGTAATTGGTATAACTAGCAAAACTCAAACTATTTAATCTGGTCTTTTATAGAAAACATTTGCTGGCTTCTGACTTAGATTCCCTGTTTACCCTTTCAGTTACCAAGTTAATGACCTTCTATCTAATTAATTGGTTTTTTTGATGTTAAATTCTCTTTGTTCAGATAACGGGGTGAGATATTTTCAACGTAACAAGATATTGAGGAGTAAGAGAACTGGAAAACAGATACTGACACCAGGAAAAGCAAAGCAGTCATAGGTTAACAGGACCTCCCTAAAGAAGCCAGCAAATCACCAGACTCTGGAATTACCAGATTCCTAATGCAAAAGGAAACAAAATGGAAAAGTTTTGTACCAGGAAGAAATGATGAACGGTCAAGAGAAACTTTTTAATTGCACATACTAAAATCAGATAAACCTGCAGCAAGAATATTTATGAACAACTACCATTGCCATGGAGACAGATCCCAACAACAGATCAAAAGAACAACTTTAAAACTAAACTATATTTCAATGAAACTGAACTGTTAGCATTTTCCTTCACTTCGCTTTAATAATTTTAAATAGATCTTAGGAAAGTTGGAATTATGGGCTCAGATTACATCTCCATACAATTCTGCATTTCTCTTCTTTATATGGCACTTTTTTAAATTACAAAAAAAAAAAAGGCTATGTAAGGATGAGAAGAGAAATATAGGTATCTACTCATTATTTTTATTCCATCTTTTGACAGGAGCCCATTAAGGATATAACTAGTGGGAATATCGTTTCAACATAATATTCCATTAGGCAACTTATTTTTGGCTACTTATTAAGAAGTGTTGCCTAATGTACTGTTTTAATGACTAAATCAGGTTTTTCCTACCTGGTATACAAGGAAAGATTTCTGGGCTTTCGAAAGTAAATGTCAGTCACTACAGAGAGAGAACGTTTTGTCTACCATCTCTGGAGATTTCATTCGCATCATCTCTTTTTATTAGAAATCTTTTTTGTAGGACATTAAAACCTTATTAATATTCTTGGCCTCTGAACATTAGAAGAACCTGCTTGCTTGCCAAGATTTTCGACCCTAATTTGAGTCTATATTTTTAAGAGGATACTATTTTACACATACACAGAAACATGTATGTGCATACACACGTAATTCTCAATGGAGAACAATTATTCCTCTTTACTCTGATGTCTCTTAATACACACTTACTATAAATTGGTAACTGCTTTGTTTTTGAAGCCTGCTATAGTCTTTAATTTGAAAAAATACGTGTGTGCTATATGTATCTGCAACGAAGGAGAACGTAACAGCTGAGGTTAACTTTGAACATGCCCTTGGTATTTAGACAATTGAAAAATCATTTGATTTAATGATAGTAAAATCCCAGAGAAAACATTTCATACAGCATCCTTCTTTATATTAAGGTAGTCTTTATATCAGGGCTTGGCCAACCATGGATGGTAGACCAAATTAGACCCACTGCCTGCTTTTGTAAATAAAGTTTTATTGGAAGACAGCCAGGCCCATTTATTTACATACTGTCCATGGCCGCTTTCACACTACAAGAGCAGATATAAGTAGCTGTATCGGAGACTATTAGGCTTTCAAAGGCTAAAATATTTACTATCTTGCCTTTCACATAAAAGGTTTGCTAACCCTAAACTCTACAAACCTGATGTTTATAATTATATTTCATCTGAGAATTTTTCCCGCCAATTTTCATTAGTCTTCAGAGAACTAAAGTTTGGAAAATATGAACGTATGGCTTCCCAAGTCTCAACATTTCTAAAATGAATGTATTAAAAAAAATAATAAAATAAAATAAAATGAATGTATTCCCCTTCATCTCATCTCTGATATTCTTCTGCCGTCCATTTTCACACTTAAGCAGACTCCTCCCCTCCTCCCTTACCATCTGTGCTCTTTGGTGAGCAAGTCTTTCCCCTTCCACTCCTCATGTATCTTCCTCTTCTTTCCATTCAGACTGGCACCATGTCAGCTCCTTTTCCGGAGTATCGAAACCTCTACTACACTCTACCTTCTTCAGTCCAGCCCCTCATTATCAATAGACTGGTCTTGTCAGAATGCAAATTGAGCATGCCCCTCCCTTGACACTATCCCTTCACTGCTTTTAGCATCAGAGTAGTTCTTAACCTCGCTATCATAGGATATTGGGGTGAGGACAGCTGATCTGTGTGCATCTGATCTAGAGAGATAACTAGATCTCACTGGAATTAAAGAACTGAATTTCAAGGTGATTTTTTGATGAAGAAGAAAAGGACTTTGTCACCCTCTGTTTGCCTTGACTCCCTAGGATTCAGACACATGTTTTCTAAGAAGGAGAAAGTGGGCTGAAGCCTGTTAGTTCACCTGGGATTATGGTTTAATAATTCCTGGAAGGGTGGGGCATGCGGGGATTCTTCTAATGAGAATCCATGACCTATAGGATAAGCCTCAGAATCTTAGCATGCACTGATTAGACCCGGGACAAGTTTCTCTGTGGGACTTTCCATCAATTTGTCACATAGTCTTGATGTCTGTGATTATGACCCATTCATGGTTTCTTGGCTGTCTTTTAGTTTCTATCACTTCTATACACTTGGCACACTATTTCCTCAGCTTTCAATGCCCTTCCTCATCTTCATGCTTGATGTACTCCTGTTTATCCTTCAAGACTTGGCTTGAATCATTCCTATTCAAGAATAGCCCTTTCTGACCTATCCAGGCAGACGCATACATATCCTCCCCTGTTCTCCTCAAATGTCATGTTCATACTTTATGCCAGATGTTTCCTTTACAACCTGTGTGCACAATCTTCAATTACTATATTGTCTTCCCTCTAGAGGACTTCAACTGTACTTTGTTCTTTTTCTTCTTTACATCTATAGGGCCTGGGACCACACCTGTAATATAGTGAGTATCAAAGAATTATCTGTTAAGTGATTGGATCTATTCACACTATTTTCAAAAATCTGAGAAAACATGGATATTTACTGCTGGACCTCTGCCCTCGCTTCTTCCAAAGAGTAAAAGAGGGAAGAGATTTCACTCACGCCGCAGAGTTATGAGTTGAATGCCATCTAAATCGCTCAAAGCATTACTAGATGAAGAGCCTCAACTCAAATAAATGAATTTGCAAATGATATGATTTCATATGTCAGGAGAAGGTTTTGGGGGTAACAGCATTCCTCACATCATTTGCATTTTACTATATCTTCCACTGACTAGGAGGTCCCTGTAGTCTATTCTGTATGGATAGAGTGCAATTTGAGAAAGATTCCTGGAGAATCCCATAAGGTTACCCGGGCATATTTATATGAACTCTGAGGTATAGCAGATGCCAGATACAAGCAGAAGGGTTTTTCGAGAAGAGTTTGGGAGGCTGTCTAAAATAAAATATGCCGCCTTCCTCTTAATCCTGCATGCACCAGCCACTGAAAATAGAATACTTAAAAAAAACATATAACCAATTTCAAGTCAGTATTTTTAAATTTCAGGATTTTTTTTTAACCAGAGGGATTTTTTTTTTGACTCTATATATGGTTGTTGGGTCAACCAATTGATAGTGAAAAGTCCAAACAACTTTCAGTTTACATACTGCAATATTATATAACGATCTTTATTTTTAAACTGAATTGACTAGCTATATTTTTTCTCATGAAGTCACAGAGTTTAATTAGAGCTCAGAACCTAGTAACAATGGAATAGCAGGTTTTCAACTTCAAGTCTTTGTCTAAAAAATGGGGGAAAATCCATTATAGAAGGAGTTTAGGAAATTTACCGTGAGATAATTCAATCTGAACATGAATTGTGAGTGAGAAGTTGATTTCTGGGCTTCCAATAATGGCACAGGAAATAATCAAACTTGATCAGTGACAAGAAACCTGTGAAACTGGCAATGATAATGGGGCTATTTTGCCCTCAAAAGTTTTCCTGAAAACATAGGGTAATACCATTAGTACTGAATTTCCCCACCTGTGGCAAAATCGTTTCCTTAGGGCAGAATCAACGTGAATAGAAACCACAGTGTGATGAAGAAAAAGTCTGGGATGATTTATGTGTGTGGTCTGGCTTGAAAGTGGGTGGCAGAGGTAAGGGAAAAAAATTAATGACCTTTCCAGGCTCCTTTCTTCCTCTAGTTCTATAGAAAGAGCTGTGTTCCATGGAACTGCAGTGATAAAATGAGGGTTTTTTAAAAAAGCATAACAGGGATTATTATTAAAATATTCTCATAGATGTGGACAAAGAATGTGAGACTCAGTGAGTGCCGTGATTTCCCCTGGAATGATGCATATCAAGTGTATTGACGGCTGAATGGGAATACAGAATAAAGAAAGCCATCTTCTAGAAGTATTTACAAAATCCAGCAGTTGGAAAATAACCAAATAAGTAAAGCTAATTTATTTTATTTAACAAACGTTTATTTAGGGTTTATTGTGTGTCTCACTCTTACAAGTGCTTTACGGCTACCAAATCATTTAACCCTATGTGGATGCTACTACTGTTGTCCTCATTTTAGGAGGGCACAGAGACATTAAGTAAGTGGCATAGGGGCATGCAGCTAGCAAGCAGTGAGGCCATGATTCACAACCAAGGCAGTCTGGCTCCTGCCCTTCACCTCGTGGATAATGACATTCCCCGGGGGAGAAAAGGAGTGGGATATCCTGGGAATGCACAGCATAAATTGTGCATGGTGTTGACATTAATTAAAGCAGCACGGGACTAATTGTTTCTGGCCCTAGAGCATTTCCTGTGGCTCCTCACTTCCTCTCCACTTGCCACTTGCCCCTGATTCTTCTCCAGGGCTCAGGACATGAAGCGAAGAAGGCAGAGAGAAGCAACAGCAAAGTGATCCAGATACTCTGGTGAGATTTTCCTTGATTGAGATACTACTTATTAGGGTGGTGGCTCTTCCAATAGCGTTGAAAGGAGGGCTGCTTTAAACGGTTTTCATGCTTCACAAAGGAATGTTTCGACTTTTTGCTGTTGTTTGAGGATCTGTGACTGCCCTTAAAACTTTATTTCAACAAAGATCCAGGGAAATGAGAGATGATGATTATCCTTAGCAGAGTCTGTATATAATTAAAGCACTGCATGACTCTCTTAATGATCTTTTCACAGGACTGTAAAATCCTCTGTCACAGAGAACAAGTGTAACTTCTTCCGATGTCAACTGGAATTAATTGAGTGTTTTCTGTGTGCATGTGAGGAGAAAAGCCATATGATACCACCAACATTATCCAGGCCACCACCGACACAACAGCGCCGGCAACCCAGACACAACTCTTCCTTGCCCTCCTGCAGCTTATCTGACATTTTGCACACGAGGTTTGGAAAACTGAACTAGCAAATTTAACATACGATCCCACTTCAGGACTTCCCTTGATCCTGAAGGACGGTTAGCTATTATTGTCTTCGGCGGGGTCCTGGTGCGTCACATTTTTGAGCCATTCTGGTCTGTAGAGTCAGCTAGGCTTGTACCGGGCAACACTGGGTGTTGTGTCTTTCTTATTCCTTGTCCTTGTAGATTCTATGGCTTTTGGATCAGCAGCCTATTGGATACAACAGTTAGCACAGCCTCTGAAATATGTGGCTAAATAGACAGCAAGCTCTGCAACAGGGCAACTGCACTCTACTGCCAAGTCAGAATGATTTCTCAAGCAAGGCATACGACAAGGATCTTGAAAAGGAAGATGCCTGCTGTCATTTTCATTAGGTAGACAGGACCAGTGAAAACCTGTGCTTTGACTCTATTAAAGTAGACTTCTTTGAGGCCTCGTTAACAGGACAGCGTCTCCGACGTCTTACTCATCATGCCAGCTTGGATTGATACCTACTCAGCCATGAGTGATATGAACCAAGTGCTATAAAAGTGCAGTGACTGCATACAGAATTGTATGGCCTGTCAGGGTGTGTGTGTGTGAGTGTGACAATTCCCCTCTGAGGACAAGTAAAATACTGTATATAGCTTATCTATTAAGCTCAATGCCTATTACATTTAAGACCTAAGAACACACTCATCAAATGCTCAGTTCATCTACAAAGCTTGTCCTGTCCTGTTTCCAGATATGGGGTTTGGCCCTTATGTGTAATAACACACTGAGTGATAATATTTAAGCTGTTTCTCTGATTCAAACCAATGGTCCGTCTTGCCTGCTTCTCTCATTTGTAAAAGAAGATATTTAGAGAGTATAAAGGTATAAAGGCAGTCTTTTACTTTTGATTCAGAGAAAATCACATCTTTAAAAATAAGGATGTTCCAGGAGAGTTAGTTACCCTGCCTTATAACTCCTTTGTAGCTCTGAAGAATTAAACCAAAGGGATCTAAATATAAACCCTTTAGATCATTAAAGAAATTCCTATAGATCATTAAAGATATAACGTTAAAAGACACCAGAAATTTCTAATATTCTTCAACCTCTCTCTTATTCTCCAATTTATCTCTCTCTCACTCTCTCTCTCTCTCTCTCTCTCTCTCTCCCCTTTCCCAGACTGGTTAATAATCTCCTAGCTGCCTGATGTAGTGGGAAAAAAGTGATCTTTAGAGCTAACAGACCTGAATTTCCATTCCAATTCTTCCACTTACTAGCTGTCCAAACCTAGTAAGTGGCTTAATCAGAGGTTCGGCTTCTATCTGCAAATTTGGTATAAAAATCATTTATTAACAAGGCTACTACAAGGAACAATAAATGTATGTCTGATAATTCCTCTATATTCTTTAACACATAGAAATGGAATAACTACCAGATTCTTTTCCCTTTTCAGTTGGAAATGGCAAGCAGTAGCAGGACTACTCTGATTTAAACAATCTGAAAACCCACTCTGGAAAACCTGTGTCAAACAAGAACATATTCAAGAGATCCAGGGACATGATCCAGCCTACTGTTGGCTCTTCCCTCACACCCATATTTTCTTATTTTTGATAATCAAGAGACCGTGATATTTGTCCTGAAAGGCAGGAAGTTTGTACATCTGCTGTACTTTGCACCCAGTATTTATCGGATTACCTGGCATTATTTAAATAAACAAGAACATACCAAACACATCCTCCCCCATTGAGCGCAAAGCCAACTGAGTCAGAATATAATTTCTTTGTAGCTTGACACACCTTTAGGAAGATCAAACACTGAACCATCTCCCAGCTGCAAGTCCCTAAATAGAGCCCTTTTGTGGTGTCTCAAAGACTTTTGGTTGAGTCAGAACTTCTTATAGTCTGATGAAAGAATTAATGACAATGAATGATCTGACCCTAGCTCAGTTACCACTTGCAAATATATGTTTTGTATATTTGCTAGTATATAATTATTGTATATTATAATATATAAAATAATGGAGGATATTATATAACATAATATACAATGGGATATAATATATAATATTACATTATATAGCAATATATTTTTAAAAGCATGTGTATTTATGTATGTATTTATGTTTGTACACATACACACACTTTTTTTGAGTACTGTATATCCCAGTAAATTGAATGATACTAGCAAGAAGATCTACATAGGGGCAACTGGGTGGTTGAGTCTATTGAGCATCTGACTCTTGATTTTGGCTCAGGTCATGATCTCAGGGTGGTGAGATGGAGCCCCATATCAGGTTCCATGCTCAGCAGAGAGTCTGCTTAAGATTCTCTCTCTCCTTCTCCTTCTCCTCCTCTCCTTTTCTCTCTCTCTTTCTCTCTCTCTCTCTCAAATAAAACAATAAAGGTTAAAAAAAGAATCTCATGTACTACTGTGGCTTGCCAGAGCAATATCTGTCTGTATAATGCTTCCTTATTTTAGAACACAAGTAAGATTTGATTTTTCTCTTTCTTAATCTTTCTTTTTTTTTTTCAGTCTTTCATCAAGTTTTGTGGATTCTTTGCAAAATGTGTCTCATCAACATAACCACCACCTTGGTTAAGGCCTTAATTTCTCACCTAGCATATTGCAGTGGAGTTCTAGTGAGATTTTGTGCTTCCATTCCTGGTTCTCTTCAATCTACTTTTTAATTGTAAAAGGATCTTTTCAAAAGGCAAACCAGATTGGGACACCTGGGTGGCTCAGTAATTAAGCATCTGCCTTCTGGCTCAGGGTGTGATCCTGGAGTTCTGGGATCAAGTCCCGCATCAGGCTCCCTGCATGGAGCCTGTGTCTCTGCCTCTCTTTCTGTATTTCTCATGAATAAATAAATAAAATCTTAAAAAAAAAAAGACAAGCCAGTTCAACATAAGCAAGTTAGAGGTGACTTGGCCCATGTAAGAGAATTCTCCATCCTCAATCACAAATGTGGGTCCTCCAATATATCAATAGCTGGTGTGCCCAAAGCAGAGGTGAGATAGAATCCAGCCCTTCCTCATCATCTAAGGCTGACTCAGAATACCAGCTGTGACATTTACAATTATGGTCAAGAAACATTTTAATCTCTCAAAACTATCCTCGTGACCACTAACTATCACTCTCCATCCTCCTTATGACCCGTTACCCTTATGCAACAACAAATCTACTTTCTATTTCCTATCTCTATAGATTCTGTCCCCTAGTTTGGACATTTTGTATACATTGAGTCATATAATGCACGGTCTTTTGTGATAGGTTTCTCTCACTTATCAGCTTTTCTCTCACTTCATGCCTTTTCATTGCCAAATAATATTGCAGTTATATAGTTATACCACATTTTATTTGTCCATTCGGCAGTTGAAGGACACTTGGATTGTTTCCACTTTTTAGCTATTATCATAATGCTGTTGTGAAAATTTGTAGTACAAATTTTTCCGTGGATCTAGGTCTTCAGTTCTGTGAGTTGTATATCTAGGAACAGATTTACTGGATCACATGCTAACTTTGCACTCAACTTTGAAGTAGCTACCGATATCTTCCCAAAGTGACCACACCATTTTACATTTCCACCTGCAATGTTACAAGGCTTCCAATTTCTTCACATGCCATCCAATACTTGTTATTGACTTTCCAGAGGCTGTAAAGTCATCTCTTTTTTTAATTCTCACCTTCTTGAAGAGAAACATGAGTAAATAATTATTCTTTGCTCTGCCACATGCAGCGCAAATTGTCGTCAATAACAATGGGCTAGTAGATGAATTGGGTAGGAGATACAAGGAGAAAAAGGCTCCTGGTAGTATTGGGGGTTCATCACCATGAAGAACTGAAGTCACCTTATATTTATGCCTTTTTAAAAAAATATTAAGAAGGACCTCTCCTTATGTTGGGATGAGCCCTTGGATTCTTCTTGATGTATACATAGGATACCTGGCTTTATGGTTTTAAGCAGGCATATAACTGGGACCCTCATTATGAGAAGAGTGACTCAATGAAGTACAGAAAGCAGAGCAAGTTCTTTAATTATTGCTCCATCACTGTATTCAGAAAATTTGCATATTTCATGGACACTGTTAATGAAGCTGCACAGACTCGAAACCATCCCCAGAGCAAATGCTCACAGTAATAGGCTGAGGTAAAGGTTTCCACTCCCAAATTCTGGCCACTCTTACATCATGGATTCCATATTAGGCTAAGATCAATAGTGGTCAGGGATGCCAACAGTTTGACATGTTGTTCCATCTAGGGACAGTGTTGTAGGCATGACAGGCTCTTTGATCAAAAAGCTAAATTCATGGTGTCCATTTAAATTAGGGCATAATTCAAATATCTTATTGACATACTACTCAATGAATTTACCCACTTTTGATAACTCCTCACAAAACACCAGTACTCTGAAGCTTCCAGAATCACCAAAATAGGTTTAGGTTGGTGGGTGACTGCAGGGGCAGTGAGTACTTTTGCTAGACCATGCTGGAATGGTTCTCAGCCTCTAGATGCCTCATTAGTAGACCTGTATTTGAAATACCCCAGCACTCTTTCTTCGTCCATCTTTTCTGGTGACAAGAAATCCACTCAAACTCGTGCCACTATGGAGACTATTATAATAATACGACAAAACACCAGCATTGCATTAAATCGGGCCAGTTGTCATGGGAGCTTCATATGGGAAGACACTGGAACAAGAATTTGATTTTGATGTTTTAGAATGCATGTTTTACTGTGTCCCTACTCACTGGAGTTATGATGTTTTTTCCCTCTACTCTGTGTCTTCTGCTTCTCTCTCTCTTTCTCAATACACAAGTAGGAAGAGACACTGATCAGTGTGCAGAAAACAAAGCTAAAAAGCAAGAGACCAAAGGAAAGCAAAGTGAAGTGTTTAGCTAGAGGCAGTGGACCCTGAGAAGGAAGGTAAGGTAAGCGAGAACCGCTAATAGCCTGATTGGGAGGTAGAATGAGCTCCAGAGGGGCTGGTTCTAAAGCATATGCCACAAGTTTGAAAAGCCTATGGAATTGTGTTTGTAACGCATAGCCTGCTATGTTTCACCACACCAGGACCGAACTCTTAAAGGTACTACTCTACCCTGAGAAACGCATCCTCACTCTTCAGAGTTGACATGACTATTTAGGCATAAGTATCTTCTAGCCTTTAAGAAATCACTGGATGTCACTTCTAAGTAATTGTAGTGGAAATACATGACATCTCCCTTAACTTTTATGAAAGTATGTGACTTTTCAGCAGCTTAAAAAGATATTGCTTATTTAAGCTGGAAATGAGATAGATTTAACCTAAATGAATAAATATATCTTTGCAGTTTTATTCTATGTTAAGATTCTATAGGAGACAGAACTAAATGCTTTCTTCAGAATTAGAGCTGTTCTTAAGGGGTGCATTCACTCAAGATATGCATTAATACTCTAGAAACACATTGCCTGTCACTTCTTACTGCTTGCTGCTTAATTAAAAGGGATGTCAGACACTTTTGAAAAGGCTCTGGTAAATTGTCAAATTCAACAAAAGAAAGAAAATTTTAGATAAAAAGCACCTTATGTAAATTATGCTTTCCCCAGCCCAATTTCTTTCCTTTTTCTAGCCATGGTTACCGTCATTTTAGGTGACTTTTGTCTGGCATTTAAAAATGAAATGTGATTCTCTTATTCACTCCTTGGCAACATTCCCTGAAATACTCTGTTAAGTGTTTTCAATTATATCCCAGCCCCAATAGAATTTCAGTAAGAGGTTTTAAAAAGATATTTTATCTAGTACATAATGTTTTTCAGTTTGCATGCTATTTTTGTTATTTTTGTTGCAATAAAAATAGAACAATTAGGCAGTGTTGAAAAATCTTATACCTTGAAATCAATATATTTGTATATAATCAAACATACCGTCTGAAAGGTTAAGGATTTTAAGAGGTCATTTCAAACCTTTGCATTAGAAATATCATCAAATTTGTAAGCAGCTAAACTGCAAAAAAATCAAAACTAAAATTATCGTTCTAACAAGTGGATTCCTGGTATTATTTGGTTGTATACAGTAGCTTAAAGTTACATAGAAAATAAGTTGCTCATTGATATTCAACTTGTTAAAATTTTAAGTAAAAAAATGTTTTTCTTACATCCTTGGGGATCAATGTTATTGGGTGAAAAGTACAATAGTAAAGAAAGAGAACTCTTAGGGTTCAGCGGTTTAGCATCTGCCTTCCCCCCAGGGCATGGTCTGGGGTCCTGGGATCGAGTCCCGCATTTGGCTCCCTGCATGGAGCCTGCTTCTGCCTCTGCCTGTGTCTCTGCCTCTCTTTCTGTGTCTCTTGTAAATAAATAAATAAAATCTTAAAAAAAAAGAGAGAGAGAGAGAGAGAACTCTTGAGGTCTAGGTAGGCTTCACAATTTTCCCAGATCTATAGCGTTCCACAGAGTATTTAAACATCCCATGTTTCAATTTCTCCTTTTTTTTTTTTTTTTTTTTTTTAGATTCATCCATCCATTTCAGAGAGAGCAAGAGAGCACATGAGCAATTAGGGGTGTGGGGACAGAAGGGAAACAGACTCCCTGCTGAGTGTGGAACAGAGCCCATGTGGCTGGATCTCACAACCCTGAGATCACAACCTGAGCCAAAACTAAGAATTGTGTGTCCAACCAACTGAGCCACCCAGGTGCCCCCAATTTCTCCATCTTTTCAATGGGGATAATATACGTGTCCTGCTTATCCTATGGGAGTATAGTGATATTTAAAGGAGAAAATGGCTGCTGATGATTTTGTAAATTGTCATCTGTTGAGGACTTGCAGGTATCATTGTCAGTTTCTCTTCCAGTTATTATACCTCCATAGCCATCCTTGAACAAAGGATGGATTAAAAACAGATCACTGTTTTAACTTTGCCTAACTTGCTCGATGATAAAGGTAAACAAAGGAGAGTCCTATAAGTGTCCAGTTTGGTTGGTTGTGACATATTTAATTTGTTGACATCTTTTGCCAACTTCATAACGTTTCAAGATTCATGACCTAAGGCTGCAGGAAGTAAAACAAGTTGGAAATGAAAACAAAAGGCTGATAAAAGAAATCTAAGAGACAATTATGATACTCACCGTGAAATGAATTGGAAAAGTAGAGATTTCAAAAACTGCATATCTGTTTTAATGAATATTAAGATATTGATAATATCAGAGCATATGATAAGATGTTTAACAGAAATATAAAGTGAAAGTTATAAATGAATTTATAGATATTAAAATCAAGAATTTACAAACTTTTACTGTAATTTTGGAAAACAAAAATCATCCAAACAAGTCGACCCTTGTCAAATTCCTACTTTAATAGCTTAACTAGACTGGGAGTGTTATTTCTGGGAAAACACCCTGCTTGGTTAATTAGGAAAAAAAAAAAAGTAAAATTCTTTGTCATTTGCCATCAGGGTAAATGCTGTAATAAGTAATTGTTCTCTGAGTAGCTGCTCCTCCAAAGTGTCACTTCATTCTTTTTTTGCATGTTTCACAAATTTGAATATTCCCCAAAGACAGTAGTATGCCTTCAGCATGAATAAGATGATTATAGGATGACAGAATTTTTCTTGAGAGCCATTTCAAGAGTCATTATATATACTTTGTCAACTTGCAGTTGGATGCCAGATGCATTAGGCTATGAGACTACTATTTAAAATAAAACAGAGTAAGATAATTATGGCAAATGACCAATTGCAAACTGAAAAGTCTGCATGTTATGTTTTTAAAAATTTATTTCTACATCCAAGAGCATGTGACTTAAGCTTAATGGTTATACCCATTGACTTTTCAGTTCTCCTGCATGTCTCTTATTGATTTTTAGGTTATGAAGATTAGATGGCTGGCTTGCAAAATTCACTTTCAATCCTGTGTAGGTCTCAATAATCAGGACACAAATAATCTTTTTCCCTCCAACTGGCTATAATAAACACAAATCTAGTAGTTATAGTTTTCTGCTGTCTCGTATCAAAAGAGAGATTTTTTTTAGATACAGGCATACCTCCTTTTATTGCTTTTTGCTTTATTGTGCTTTGTAGATATTCTATTTTAAAAAAAATTGATGGTTTCTGGCCACCGTGCATCCAGCAAGTCTGTCAGCACCATTTTTCCAGTGGCATTTGCTCACTTCATGTCTCTGTGTCACGTTTTGGTAATTCTTACAATATTTCAAGCTTCTTTATTATTGTTATTTTTCTTATGATGATCTGTGATTGGTGATTTTGATGTTACTATTATAATTTGGGAGGGCCTGCAAACTGCCCATTTAAGTCAACAGACTTTTTTTTTAAGATTTTATTTATTCATTTATTCATGAGAGACAGAGACATAGGCAGAGGAAGCAACAGACTCTTTGTGGGGAATCTGATGCAGGACTCCATCCCAGGAACCCGAAATCATGGCCTGAGCTGAAGACAGATGCTCAACCACTGAACCACCCAGGTGTCCCTAAGACAGTAAACTTAATCAATAAATGTGTGACTGCTCCATTGCCTGGCCATTTCCCCATCTCTATCCTTCTGTTCAGGCCTCACTATTTATTCCCTATGAAATGACAAAACTGAAATTAGGCCAAATAACAACCCTACAGTGGCCTTGAAGTGTTCAAGTGAAAGGAAAAGTTGTATTATCTCTCACTTTAAATAAAAACTAGAAATGTTTTTTAGTACATTTAGTACGCAGTACAAAAACTAGAAATGATTAAGCTTAGTGAGGAAGACATGCTGAAAGCCAAGATAGGCTGAAAGCTAGGCCTCTTGTGCCAACAGTGGGCCAAATTGTGAATGCAGAGGAGTTCTTGATGGAAATTAAAAGTGCTACTTCCATGAACACACAAATGATAAGAAAGCAAAACAGTCCTATTGCTGATATGGAGAAAGTTCGAGTGGTCTGAACAGAAGATCAAACCAGCCACACACAATATTCCCTTAAGCCAAAGCCTAATCCAGAGCAAGGCCCTGACTCTCTTCAGTTCTCTGAAGGCTGAGAGGGGTGATGAGGCCACAGAAGAAAAGTTTGAAGCTAGGAGAGGTAGGTTCATGAAGTTTAAGGAAAGAAGCCAACTTCATAACACAGTACAAGATGAAGCAGCTGATGTAGAAGTTTCAGCAAATATTATCCAGAAGCTCTAATGAAAATATTAATGAAGGTGGCTACAAAGAAACAGATTTTCAATGTAGATGAAACAGCTTTCTATCAGAAGAAGTTGCCATCTAGGACTTCTGGACCTAGAGAGGAGAAAGTGCCTCCCTTCAGAGCTTCACAAGACAGGCTGACTCTCTTGTTTAGGGGCTAAGGCAGGTGCTGACTTGAAGTTGAAGCCAATGTTCAGTCACCATTCCAAAAATCCTAGGGCCCTTAAGAATGATGCCGGATCCACCCTGCCCGTGCTCTATAAATGGAACAACAAAGCCTGGATGACAGCACATCTGTTTACAACATGGTTTACTAAATATTTTAGGCCCCCCGTTAAGACTTACTGCTCAGAAAAAAAAATTCCTTTCAAAATAGTACTATTCACTGACAATGCACCTGGTCATCCAAGGGTTCAGTGGAGATGGGCAATGCTATTTTCATAGTCTAGCAACACAACATCCATTCTGAAGCCCAGGAATCAAAGAGTCATTTTGACTTCCAAGTTGTTATTATTTAAGAAATCCATTTAACAGGGTTATAGTTGACATAGACAGTGAGTCCTCTCATGGATGTGGGCAAAGTCAGTTGAAAACCTCCTGGAGAGGATTCACTATTCTAGATGCTACAAAAAACATTTGTGATTCATGGAAAGAGGTCAAAATATCAACATGAACAGGACTTTGGAAGAAGCTGACTCCAAACCTTATGGAAGACTTTGAAGGGATCACAAATTTAGTGGAGGAAGTCACTGGCGTTGTGGTAGAAACAACAAGAAAATTAGAGTTAGAAGTGGAGCCTGAAGATGGGATTGAGTGGCTGCCATTTCATGATCAAACCTGAACAGATGCTGCTTTTTATGGATAAGAAAAGAAAGTGGTTTCATGAGATGAAATCTACTCCCAGTGAAGATGCTGTTAGGATTGTTGAAATGACAATGAAGGATTTGAATCATATGTAAACTTCGTTGATAAAGCAGTAGCAAGCTTGGAGAAGATTGAATCTATTTATTTATTCATGAGAAACACAGGGAGATGGGCAGAGACATATTGAGAAGGAGAAGCAGGCTCCTTGTGGGGAGCCTGGTGTGGGACTATATCCCAGGACCCCGGGATCACACCCTGAGACAAAGGCAGAGACTCAACCACTGAACCACCAAGGCTCCCAGATTGAATCAATTTTGAAAAAAGTTCTGCTGTGGCTAAAATACTATCAAACAACATCACACACTGCAGAGAAATCATTTGTGAAAGGAAGAGTCAGTCAATACTACAAACTTCTTTGTTGTCTTGTTTTAAAAAATTGCCTCGGCCACCCCAACCTTCAGCAACCATCACCCTGATCAGTCAGCAACCTTCAACATGGAGGCAAGGTCCTCCACAAGCAAACTCAGCTGATGTTTGGCAAGTTTTAGCAATAACTTATCTTAATTAAAATATGTGCATTGTATGTTTAGACATAATGCTATTGTACTCTTAGATTACTGGATAGTGTAAAGAAAACTTTTATATGTACTGGGAAACCAAAAATTTTATTTGACTCACTTATTGCATTGTTTTATTATTGTGATCTGGAACCAAACCTACAATATCTTTGAGGCATGCCTGAATCTTTAAATACTATGCCTGAGAAAAAGCTGGTCCTCCATGGGGAAAAAAAGTCCTGAAACACCTGCATTTAGTGTTCAAGATGTCCTATAGACACAAACATTTCATAGCTTTGGACAGTAAAATAGGATGATCAGGTGACAGTGGATGTATATTAATTATTTTTTTCAATGAACAAAAATGAAGGAGAAAGTTATGTTATAGTATTATATAGTCTAAATCCTAAATTTGCTTGAAAGTGGCAAAAGAAGATGGTGAATGTTGTTGATTATTCATCTATTTATTCTCCTATGAATCCTGAGCTGCCCATCTGGACCACTTCAATTTGGGTTAGATGAGATCCAGCAAAGCATGAAGACTATATTTATTTGACAAATATTTATTCAACAAACACCATGTGCCAGACTCTGCTCTATACACTGAGACATTGATGTTCTTATGATGGGCAAAATCCCCACTCACTGTTCTAAGGGTTTTATGTTCTAGTATACATATACTAGAGAAAGCCTTCTCTGGGGATGGAGCATTTGAGCTGAGTCTTGGGCAATGCAGGGGAGGAGTTGCTGGGCATATCAGCAAGGGAAAAAGCCTAGGAGGAGGAAATTAGATTGGTATATCTGAAGAAGGAAAAGAAGGCCAACATGGCCAACGTATGAACAAGGGGAAAGGATTATCAGATATCTTTTGGGGGCATTTAGCTAGCATTAATCTAGTTACCTGTGGGAAATACATCCTTTATTTTTCATTTTAAAAATATAAGTAAAAATGTAGTAAAAAAAAAAATCAATGCAACCAACAACTCATGCTATCACTGGGATTTTTATTCCCAACGTGCCTTGACCAACTAGCTAGACATTACCAGAAGATGAAGGCAACCATTGTATTAGCCTTAAAATAGATATGACTGTGCTGGATGATCTATGAAATTTAAGGAAAGGAAGCTCACTTGATCTAGGCTGAAGATATTGTAAAATTCTGACATGAAGAGATAAAGTTTTATGTGCTTTAATATAAGAGAAATAAGTGATACCTAGAAATTCTGAGGATTTGGTTCTTAAGGAGAAACAACTCCATTCATCTAGATAATTTTGTATATTAGAAACAGATGTGAGTCGTCAGTCTGTTCAACATTTTCTCCCCCTGTTCTTTCTCTTAGGTAGACAGGCTTCTGGTTATGGCATCATAATTTTAAAGATATTCTAAGAGAGTAAATATTACTAAACAACTTTTAGAGTAAATATTTTAAATCTAGACCTCCAGAGTTGAGTGAAACCTTTTGAAATTGTATGTATAATTTTGTATATGCCTGTGTACATACAGATGTATGACATTAGAGTACAGCGTGCTATCAAGTCAAGTAGATTCTGGAACCGTGCTACATGGGTTTAAATCCCAGATCTGCTGCTTATTAGCATGGGATCTTTGACCCATTCATCTGTGCCACCATGCCTTCATTTGAAAAATAGAGATAATAGTATTATTCACCTGATAGAACTGTTTTGATGCTTAGCTGATTCAAGCATATGGTACTGTGCCTGGAAATATAATCAACACTTCTTATTATTTGAATTGAATTGAATTGAATTTTTGAATTTTTCTGGGAAGAGAGGCCATGCGAAACCCTCTCACCCTTCATCTCAAATAAAGAAAGTTAAGAAGGACTGTCTGAACACTTCAGGAAAATTATTTTTTAAAGTGGCAATAGGCTAACATGTCGAGGTAATTAAAATATCAATCTGTGCATGTTATTTCCTCTCTGAGGATATACTCATTATTCTGATCTTGTTTCAGAACCACTAAAGTTAACATCTTACCTTCCTTTATTATTAATTTCTCTCAGTGTCATATTAAAGATTTTGTTCCAGTAAAAATAGTAATAACTACTTAGCCTTGAAACCTACTTCCAATATGGAATTATCTATCATGAAGGAGAAAAAAATTTATAGTTAGTTTAAATAGAATTTTAGAAATAATCTTCAGTTAAAGCAATTAGGTTTTTTTTTTTTTTTAAAGTCCTCTCTGTTTTTTCTTTAATAGTCCTTTCTGTTTGAACTTCTACTCCAGTAACCCTTTGCTAGTTTTAAAATACAGAGTACTCTTCACTGATATAACTCCCAAACTTGCGTATGTCAATGTCTAGTACAAGCTGGAGAGAGTGTTTTCTAAAACATTAAAGAGTCAAGTGTTCCTCTGAGATGAGTTTCCTTTTTCTCTTTGAGACTTCTAGAGACACTCAGAACCATGGCATAAGCCTATGTGACCTCTCTCCTCTGTGTATTGAGCCCTGTAACTGTGACAAATCTCAAAAGTACCTGCCTTGTTGCATTCAGGAAGAAAAGGTTTCACAGAAAACCAAATACAACAAATTGCGGTCGGCTCTCAACCATCACCTTCAAAGTCTATTTAACACACAATGTAGCTGGAATAAAACATGTATATTTGTATGCATCCAACAACAATGAAAAGATGTCAGAAAACTATTTAAAATAAATTATGAAATACCCTATTTCAATCATGGTCAGAGTCAAATAAGCACTAGCATCCTGGTCTAGGAGTCTAACATTTGTTCATCACATTTCCCCCACCCTCCGCAAATATCTACCTCTCATTTCTATACTATTTTGACTTCTGGCAATTTTTCCCACAAGTGTATCATTTAGTCTCTGATTAGCCTGGCCCACAATATCTGGGACCACATCTCTTCAATACGTCTATACAGCATTGAATCAAGGCTACTATCAACAGGACTCCAAGCAGCAGGATGAAGCCAATTCACTACTTTTACCACAGCACCTGGTTCTGGTCTTGGGACCCATCAGCTGAACAAATCCCAGGAACCATCAGGCTCTAACTTAGAAAGACTTTCTTCTAAAGTTCCTGAATTAAACTTTCCTTTAGACCCAAGGCAATAATCCTAGTTTGGTAGGACACATTAATGTTTGCACAGACTGCCTTTGCCTGTGAGGAGGAAGTCTATGTATAATATATAAAAAGCCTGGCCAGTGAGTTGAGGCTGACCTGCTGACCTGGATTCCTTCCAGGGCCAATGTGGTCTAACTGATCAACTTAATTTAAATCAGGGAAGGACAGATTTCATAGTCACTTTTGTAAATGGATGACTAATGCTACAGTTTTGGGAGGGTGGCAAATGTGTCTGGTTTCTACACATGCCATATAATCCCAAGGACACACATGGTGACTGGAAAGAAAGTATTGTTCACATTGCTGGGATAATCCATATCATCCAGGGGACATAGGTTGGTAGAGCCCCTAAGAGAGTCTCTTAGCTAGCTAGTAGGGCTTAGGATCCCTAATTCCATTCTAATAATTGAGTCTATTCATTGTTTTTTGAAGGCCGCCAATTTACTCTGTTCTGTTTATTCACATCAACAGCCAGATGGCATTCATCTGCCCCATGGAATGCTGAAGAGTGGTGAGGTAGGGTGCAGGAGGACACCTGGAGGTGTTTCACATGGGAAGAGCAGGAACTGAGGGTATTTGTTGTTTTCAGTAGAGTCTCAGGAAGATTAAATAGAACAGCAATCACATCATGGTCAGAACTTTCTCATAGGAGAATATAGACTCATAAGTCAATGAAATTAGAGGCAATGTACAACAATTTGGAAGAGCCATATCAAGATGGCTTCCTTCACAAGCAAGGCTCTATGGGCATTTCTGAAGGACAAGAGATCACTAATGACCCTCTGTCTCCTTACCTTCCAAATATGAGGATTTCCTCACCATTTGGTTGGTTTGTGGCTCTCTCTCTATTGTCACAGGAATGGAATGTCCCATTCAGTAACTATCACCTTCCCCTCACCCCTGAATATTCCTCAACTCACATTCAAACCTTTCACCTAGAGTGGTCAGGAAAGAGGGATGAAGTCATCTTTATAAAACTTAACCAGGATTAAGTTTGAATCTCCGAGGCCCTGTTTGGCCAGGCTTCCACTTGGAGAGTGTGTCAACCAGGCTGAGCTGGTTTTGAGGAAAGAAAGACCATCATGCCCAGATGGTCAAAGCAAAATGCTGACTTTTCAAAATAGGTCTCTCCAATATCTTTCATCCTGATCATTAATTAAGAAGCAGCTAAGATTTGATGATGCCTTTCTGAGGATAGTTATAGCCAATGGCCAAATTTCCTTACCACTGTGCGTGGCCCAGAATATGATGAGGGAGGCAGACAAAGTCAAATTTTTGCCAAGGCTGTTCCACTGCTCATAAAGCCCTATGAATAGTAGGTGCCTGTAAATAGTACAGACCACTCAGCGTCCATCATAAGTTTTGACTATTAGTCTACTATTTAGTTGCTTTTGTAATAAAAGGTGCATACCTACCTTATTGTAATGGCCGCAAAAACCTAAAGCATGACACAGATCAGTTTCAATGGCCACAGTGATGTGGCTGGGGCAGGCTGATTGGACTGGAACAACAACACTATAACCTAAAAAAATTTCAACAAGATCCAATAGCAAACCAAGAGCCACTCTTAAAAAAATGATGTACCTGGTAGCCATGTCAGGGAGGTGACAAGTCTGAAAACTCAACAAGCATCTCTAGATGGAGACTGCCTTCTCTTTTGAGAGCCTCCATTGAAAAACTCTTCAGTCACCAAGATCATTAGGATTGTGGGACCTCAAGGAAAAGAGTGTTCCACAGCTTGCTGGACGGCTTCCAGAGATACCTGTTGGTTTGGTTCCCACTCAAAGGATGTTAATTTGGGGCCAGCCAACATAAAGGACCAAGTAGAATGTACAGGTGAGGAATACACTGCCCAAAGATTCTGCTAAAACCCTGGCCGGCACTATGATGGTGGGGGACTGGAGACAGAAGAATCTTGGAGGAATTGAACATTGTGAGTTCAATCACATTTATGTGATAAGCAGCCCCCTAAATTTTATAAAGGTTTATCAGCTAACTCTGTTGGCACAGGTGTGATAACACTAGTCAAGGCCATTGAGAGGAAGGCTTCTGATGTTCCTCCTGACAGTACATTATCTATGCAACCAAAACTTTGCAAATCAGAGGGTGGAGGAACTGGTCCGAATCTTGAGTCAACTGCTCCTGGAAAATGGTGGACAAATTTACCTTCTCTAGGTGCTGCTCTACCCAGTGAGAAGAAAATTTCCACCAACTTGTGGGATAGTGATACAGAAGCATAAAACCCATCAGCTATAACATGCAGATGTAGAAACAACACCAAAAGTATATTGAATTGGTGCATGGGATTCACTTATAAGATGACATTAGCCCTTCAGCTTCACTGTAAACTCTTCTCAAACCACATCAGGTGAATCCAGATTGCTCAAAGGCCTGGGTCAGATGAGGAGTTTGATTTTCACACCCGTATCCTGTGGATCCATAAAACCTTGAGTCCTTCCTCTCCACAGAGCTCCCCAGAATGTTCAGACAGATTCATATCTTACTTAGTTCCCATTGGAGACAGGGAAACTTTGGGCCTAATCCATAGCCATTTTTTGTTGTTGTTTGTTTGTTTGTTTTTCTCCAGGGAGGTGATCAGAAGACATGGAGGGAGAGAGTAGCTCCGTGACAGCAAGCAAGGCACATTGGCTGCTCATGGCTCAGCGGAATGCACTCCCAATGCTTCTGTTCACCCAAAGCCCAGGATGAGTTTTGGGGACCCCTTTATACTTCCTTCTCCAGCTTAGAGTTAGCCTGCTGCAGGTTGATGAATGGTATCAGAAGACATGAGACTCTCGGCTCAGAGACTAAAGTCTTTATCATTCATGGCACAGTAGGCAACATGAGCTTAATGCTCCCAGTGGTTTTGAATGCCCCTGGGTCTCACAGGAGCAACTCAGAGGGGCCCAGGTGGATGCTGTGCCAACAGGGGTATGTGTCACAGCTGAGGGATGCTGAGCTTTGGACACCTCCATACATGAGAAGAGGCTGCAAGCAAAGCTGTGCAACCTTTGCTTGAGAGAGACATTATCTTTACTATACTAGACAGCAAACAAACATGTCCTCTGCTCCAAAAGGAAGACACAATCTTTATCTTCCAAGGCTGTTCTCTGTGCAAACATCCCTGAAAAGACAAACCATAAGAAAGGGCTGTCAGCGACTCTGCTTGAAAGATGTGCAGATATGGGAGTGACCCATGGAAAATTGTTTCGCCACATACCTAATTCATCACACTGTTGGGATGGTTAAATGAGATAAGATGGCTTGTAAAGCATTTTAATGAATATTAGTTATCATTATTACATTGTTACAATTTCCATAGAGAAAAGATTATTTTGTAAAAATAGAGTTATTTCAATTCAGAGGCATTTTAATTTGTTTTATAGTCTTCTGTGTGAGAAAAATGCAGCCATATACACAAACAAGGTTTTGAGAGCCAAAAGAACTATATATGCTTAGAGAATGTAAAAATGATATTCAAGTCTTAGTATGCTTAAAATCCTAAAGATGGTATGTATAAATAAAAAACAGTTTCTACACTCTTATATTAAGTGAGCTTGTGCATTTTAATATGGTTATTTTTTTTCCACAGTTCTAACAGTCTTAATTGAATGCTTTAAGTTAATAAATAGATAATTAATATATTATTAGCAAACATTTTGCTTAAGAATGGGTATTGGGTATTGTTTCTAGAGCCTACAGTGGTGTGTTTTATGGCCTTATATCTATTTATCAGTCTCTTGTATACTTTATAAGTTCTTGGTTTTTAAAAATAGGCAAATATTTGTCTAGACCATTTGTTTCTCTCCATTTCTAACTTAGTTCCACAGCTTAATCATAGGATTTATTTGTGGAAATTTTGGTGAGGAAAAATGCTTGTTTCTGTAATATCATCTTTGAGTGAGCCTTAATATTCTTTTTTTTTTACAGCTTTCATTTATGTAAAATTTTAAACGGATACAAAAATAGAGAAAATAGTAAGATGCACTTAGTTTACTCATTGCCCATCTTCAATAATTTTTAATCCGTAGCCAATCTTGCTTCATCTTGCTCCCATGTAACATGACCTTCCTTCCCTCTGGATTATTTTAAAACTAATCCAAGATGGAATATTATTTCATCCATAAATATTTTAGTAATACTTAATACTTAAAAATAAATATTTCTAATACTTAAGAAATATTATAATATTAAGTTCTAATACTTAAGAACTGATTTTTTAAAGATTTTATTTATTTATTTATTTATTATTTATTTATTTATTTATTTATTTATTTTTATTTATTCATTAGAGACACACAGAGAGAGGCAGAGACATAGGCAAAGGGAAAAGCAGGCTCCCTGCAGGGATCCTGATGGAGGCCTTGATCCCAGGACCCTGGGATCACTACCTGAGACGAAGGCAGATGCTCAACACAGGTGCTTCAGGACTGATTTTTAATGACATAACTATAATACCTTAATCACAGTTTATTTTTTAATTTTTAAAAAGTATTTTATTTATTTATTCATGAGAATACACAGCGAGGAGAGGGAGAGAGAGGCAGAGACACAGGCAGAGGGAGAAGCAGGCTCCATGCAGGGAGCCCAATGCAGGACTTGATCCTAGGTCTCCAGGATCATGCCCTGGGCTGAAGGTGGTGCCAAACTGCTGAGCCACCCAGGCTGCCCCTTAATCACAGTTTAAATAATTTTTTAATATCATCAAATACTTATTCAAGTTCACATTCCCAATTATCCTATTAGTTGTTCTCCATTTAGTTGTTGAATTTATCAATTAGTCAATAGACACCACTTGAATTGGGATTCACCATGTTAGGTTTCTTTTAATCCATTTGGCTTCACTGGCACCGTTTTTTTGGTTGAAAAATCCAGATCATTTGTCTATAGGGTTTCCTTCATCTTAGATTTAACTGATTATATCTCTGTGGTTCTATTTGCCACATTCGCTGAATGTGGCATATCTTCTATTTGAACACCTGATGAAATTCAAGTTTAGTTTTGATTTTACTGGTTTATTTTGAAAATACAACCTCAGAGGTGACAAATTGTAGTCAGTGGTGCTTTCAACAACTGGTGACCTGTACCAGACTCACTGTTGCCTAGGGGCTTACATGTGGAGATGCAGTAAGTTTATTTCTATTAGGAGAAACTTCCTCTTATTAACCTTTTGGTTCTCCTCCAGTACCACTTACAAAGGAAAGGCACAGTGATTGCTTGCATCTTTCCCTGTATTTACCAATTCATGTACTCATGAAATGGTTTCTTAGCATCCCAAATCACCACCAATTAGTTTTTGTTGTTGTTGTTTTTTTTTTTAATATCATCGTAAACTCACAAATTTACGCATATTTGATTTTCTAGCCACGCAGGTTTTGTCTTTATCAATGGTTAAGTTGTTCCATTTTGGCCAGCAAGAATTTATCCAGATTGGCTGCAAAGTTTTTTGATAAAGAATTATCTTCTCTTCTTGTGTAACAAAATATCCATGCTTATTTTGTATTTTCCTGCCTCAGATGGAAATCAGCAATTTCTCCAAGAACCCTTATGTCCTTTTATGGGAAATAGCATTTCCCATAAACTCCCATGAAATGTCACAATTATGACATTTTTAAGGGGAGAAAACACACACTCTAGACCGGGCAATCCAGCAGACCTGTAAAATACTGGATTACATTTGATACCAGACAAAGGAAAACAGGAGGGAAAGATGTTGGGAAAGTCTGCTTTTGTGCTTTATCCACAAGGTCATCATAGTCACTGTCTCCAACAAAGCGAATGAAAGATCTTGGCCAAATTACATCCTTTGTTTCCGATAGGAGGATCCTAGTGGTTCCTATTTGCCTAAGCATACATTTATAACTTCAGGATTTGTATTAAGTGAAAAATTCTTAGTATTGCCCTTAAGTACCCTCTTTAAAACTGGATTTGCTTCAAGAAGATGTTTAAAAAGCCAGGCGTGGTTTCCTATTGATGTGACTGATTTAATAATGTTCCTCTTCATTTTGTTTATGCAGCCTTATTTGAACTGCTCGCTCTAGCCTGTTTTAAGCCTGATATCATAATTTGGTCTATTTCTGTGGGTAGTAAACTAAGGAAAGAGCAGAAGTGAGCAGAGATATATGTTATCCTCTGTGATCCTCAGTGCTGGGGCAGCTCTGCATTTGGTGACCTGCAATCACAGAGCCCGTTGGATGGGTAGCTCCAGGCCTGGATGTGCATTTTGATGAGGCTCCCATGACAAATCTAATGGAAGGCTCCGGCTAGCTGATGCATAGCTGGCCTCCTGCCCTCATTTAACACACAATGCATTCTTCATTCCACATACCATAGTCTATTTATGGATTCTATTCAGACAAACTCTGAAAATAAGATACACTTTGGCCTTGTTTAATAAAACTGGACACATAGGAAAAGGAAGGCAAGGATCGTCCAAACTCTCAGCCGCGTTTTAGCATACAGATGGTAGCTATAGGAGGTGTTAGTTGCAGGGGGGAAAAAAAGAGTTGATCAGGAAGATTTGCTTGAGTGAATTTTGATTTTGTTTCCAGCAGACCTCCTCACATGGCATTGTTTATGCAAATAGACCCTCTTTTCATAAACCGTCTGGCTTCAGAAAACCGCTGTCAGTAGAGCATAAAAGCGAAGTTGTACAGCAGCAGTTAGCAGATCTGAAAGGCTGGCTGAATGGAGCAATGGGTGCAATGTGCAGGCCAGCAGACAGAGGACTCATTCTTCTCTGCCTCCCAACGGTGTGCAGAGAGGCAGCAGACCCCGGAGAAAAACAGAAAAGGCCTGGAGAAAAGAGGCAGTCACCCCTCTGCTAGAGAAAAAGAAAAACCCCAAGGAACAGTAGCTCAGGATTTTATACACGAGTGTGCTGAAAGGAAAGAAAAAACAACCCAGGATTTTACCCTTTCGACTCTATTTTTAGTGTCTCTGATATCTGGAGATCTGTTTTTTCTGTCTTTCCATCTTTGATTCCTATGAAATAAGATTTAGGGAATCTAAATCTTATTTCATCGTGTTATTTACTCACTTCCAAAGAAATGGAACAAGCTTTGCCTTCCATTTTCCTAGCATTTCTTACAGAGAGCAAATTTTATTAATATTGATGGCAGAGGTAGAAGACAAAATCTGAGGGTCTTTGTTTTTTTTTCTTCTTAGTAATCTGTGTTTTCGTGGATAGCGTGCTGGGCACAGAAAAAATGGGATTCTCCATGTCATTGCAGTTTTAGTCTTTACTGTGTTTCTGTGCATGTGTATCATATGCATACCATTCACAAACCATCCTAAAAATATAAATACTTCACCAAGAACAATGGCTTTCTCAATCAAACAGCAGGGAACAAAGAATCATATAAATTCAAGTGTATTTTGGTTCCCTTAGAAGATTTTTTTTTCACTTTGTGAAGAATGTAGATTCTCCCATAGAATTTTCCAGAAACATAAGAGGCATAAAATCAAAGGTCGGTGAGGGCGCTTCTTATCAATAGACTGAATAACAGTTGATTTAATTGTTCCCTTGTGTCATTTATTATAACTCAGTTCAGAGGCAGCTCAGACTTATTTTCTCCTTTCTGTTTGAATAAATACTTTTTTTCCCTAATTGAACACATCAACATATAGAGGAGAGTATAACATAATATAATTGTGTGTAAATACAGAAAGCATTGACACTCCAATAATGAATATTTGCTTCAAATAGCATGGTGTTGACTGTATCTGGCCATGGTTTTCAGAGTATTCTTTATTTTTTTAACTAGTATAGAAAGACATCCCTTCTGATCAGGGATAAAATAAAAATAAAACCTTAGGCCAACGCTACATAAGGGAAATGAATAATGTATTTTTTAATAGTTCTGCCTTTCTTGCTTCAGCCACCTTTTAAAGTGATGAACAAGTCCTGGAAGTCTCTTTTAAAATCATTGTACAATCACAACCTGAAATTTTAAATCGCTTTGTCTTTGTGAGGCCTGGTCATCCCTGGTCATTATGTCCACCTTAGAAGAACATCCTTTTGAGCAACACAATCTAAAAACAGCAACAAAGGAAGAGACTGGCCTCAGGCACAGTTCACGGGACTGTCGTCCTTTCAAAACAGGATCACCTCCACTCTCCTTTATCACCCATAAGAATAACAACAGACATTTTCGGGGGAATGTTGGGGGCTCTTAGCAAAGGGTTATTTCCATCTGTCATCAGTTTGGATTTTGCCTATCAATAAAAAATTAATAAACTAATTTCAGGCATATATGACACAGTTAATGTGGAAGGCCTATTGTTAGGAAAGGAATAGTATATTCTTATCAGTAGATTTAAACAGCTATTCATCATTTCTAAAGGGCAATTATTTGGAATCCATTAAACTGGAATTCATAATACCCCTGCATACTGAATTTTAAATAGAAATCTGTATTTAGATGAAGGAATACATTAGTATAAGTCATTAGAGCACTGAAAATCCATGACTTGTTCATTTTTCACTTTTTCTTCAGATAATATGAAGCACCGGGGATGTTGGTCCTTCAGTAAAGCAAACAGAAAGGAAACCAGCAATTTTCATAGCATTGCTATAGAGAATAACATTCTCTTTTGCCTTTTTTTTCTCTTCATGTTCCAGATTTTCTAATTATTACACATGAAATGAATCATACTGTGGAAAAATCCTCAGTAATTATTAGAATTCTCCTGTCTCGACAGTGGTGGCCCTGTCTGCAGTTGAGTCTCCACTGGCTACCTGGCATCACACCCTCAAAATTATGGCTCAAGTTAGCAAAGCAGAGCTAAAGGGAGACATGCAGACAAGTGCACAGTTCCAAAGAGGTGGTAAGAACCAGGTTTGGTTAGTACAAATTTAAGTGATACAACATTTAAAAATAAAATTAGGCCCAGTAATTTTAAATACTATGGTTATTAGACCTGTTTTAGCACATGGACCAGGAGCATTTACAGTTATTATATTTATATCCGTAGAAATGGGATTTTTGTAATTGCTATAAAGGGACAAAAGAGTGTTTGGTTGACAGACATCTCACATAGTCAAACAATAAATATTACATTATCAGTTTGCTTAACATCCCCTCACCCCAATACACTATGCCTAATAAATTACAGTTCAGCCCATATTAGAATAAAAGCCGATTCTGATCTGGTACGGATTGATAGAAATTTTTCAGTGTTGCATCCCTTCCCTCAATTTGGACTTCTGTTGATTTTGATATGCTAGCTATTTATATTGACTTCTTTAATAGACATATTTGGCAAAGGGAAAATGATAAACCCACAGCTAAGAAAGATGAAGATAAAGACGCCTTCACTAACTCGGACCATTGCAAGCCAGCCTTTGCTAAGCTCCCCCACCCGCCAACACACACACCAATTCCTCTGCTACTGCAGAGTTTGGTAAGGCAAACTAATGTAAAGGCAACTAAAATAATAGTTCCATGCTCCATGTGTGTCGATGCGTGCTGGCAATCGATGAGATTTCTAAAAATCACAGCATATGGCCCTATGACTTGCAGCCTCATTTGGAACGGTGCAAACACAATCTGTTCCAGCATCCATACTATTAACATTTCTCTTGACAAGACATTAGGCTTTAAACATGGGCACAAGCATGTGCATCTGCTTATATGTGTGTGCACATGCAAGCAAGCATACGCTGTATTCACGTACTTTATATCAGACCACATGCCAGTAAACATGTAGCCTGAGTAACATTGAACTATAGGCAACCATTATCAAAGTTCAAAGGACCATTGGCCATGGAGTTGTTATTTCAAGCCTTGGATAATATACATCCATATTAAAAATGTGCAATAATGTGCTTATACGTGCTGAGGCAGTGCGAAATCCAGTCAGGTGCTGGCATTTGTGTTTGTGGAGACTTTGAACTATTTCTAGATGCACTTTCATGATGTTTATTTGTTTTTGTTTTTCTTTCCCTAGTCTGAATGTATGAATTTAACCTCAGTTTCTTTATTCACAAAAGAAAATTAAGCATTTGCTAAGCAACTCTTAAAGATGCATTAAACTATATCTTTATGTACATGGTATATAAATGTATGTCATATATGTCATATATTTTATAACATGCTGTATATATATTACAGATATATATATATATATATATATATATATATATATATATATATACACCTTTGTGTGTATGTGTTTGTGTGTATAAAATGGTGAGCAGATGACCATCAGAGCTGCCCTTCTCTGGAGCCTGTATAGTTTGCTAGACTGCTCTAACAAAGTACCACACACTGAGTGACTTCAACAACAAAAATTTATTGTCACACAGTTTCGGAGGGTCAAAGTCTAAGATTAAGGTTCTAGCTGGGTTGGTTCCTCCTGAGGGTGGTGAGGGAGAATCTGTTTCAGGCCTCTCTACTTCTGGTGGCAGACATTGATTTGCCAAGCTCCTTGACCTGTAGGCACATTAGCCTGATCTCTGCTTTCATTGTCATGTGTTCTCCCTGTGTTCACGTCTGTGCCCAGAAGAACAATGGTCATATCGGATTAAGAGCCCACCCACTCCAGTATGGCTTCATCTTAACTAACTCATCTACAAAGACCCTACTTCAAATAAATCTGCATTATGCAATATTGGATTAGGACCTCAATATACAAGTTAGAGGAGAAATAATTAAAACCCATAACAGGGCCTATATATAGACCCAAAGAGAATAGGCTCTGTGAATCAAATTTAATTAATGGTTTTGGGACGGAGTTGCCTTCATGGGAAGCTAAGCTCTCCAGAGCTACTCCCATTCTCAAGGGAAGAAGGTGTTCAGGTGGCTCTGTGCAAAGCCACCTTTTTCCTACACATGCATGTGTACTTCACCAGAGTAGCAATTTTCCTAAGAATTGGTTAGAGGCAAGCAGTTACACCAAATCACAGTCCAGTCACAGATCAAAAATGCAATGAAACTAGGCTTAGATACTTAAGTTCTGGCCTAAGTTTTGGAGTAGGAGAGATGGGCAGATGGAGGAGCTTTTCTGGGGCTCAGATAGTCTTCTTGAACTCTGATACATCAGGAAGACCCAGACTGTCCCGGGTATGCCTTTCTCTGGCAGAATGCCAAGAAGGACATTTGTTAATATTTCATAGGTAACTTGTTTTGAGAATTTAGACCAGTACTTTACTAGAGTTGAAAGTGTATCAAATAATATCTTGTTATAAACTAATTAGAGTAAAATGCCCACCTCTTAAAGCTAGCTCACTACATACCTTGCACATTTAAATTTCAATCCATCCCATTTGATAGAAAAACAATGATTTATCATTAGATTTATTACGTTAAAAACATAAAACATGCAAATGAAAAGCCAAAGGAAGTTGCCCATTATTTACACTTAATAAATGTTTATGAAATGGATCTTGCAATTTTGTTCAATGTACGTTAGAAAACAGATGATAGATGGTTCTTTCGAAGATGTGAATTTTAAAAATACCTAGTTGTTTGGTCAGGGATCGACAGCAGTTTGGGAAAAGCTGCATGAGAAAATCAAGACAACATTTAGACAAAAATTAATACACCATTGAAGTGACTAGAACAGATAGAGTCTGAGAAGACCTTATGCTCACTGATTAGAATATCTTGTTTATCTAAAAGGCGGGAATATTGTGTCATCTGCCTAACCAGTAGAAATATGAAGAGCCAGACAGTAAGCTCTGAATGAGTTCCAAAATAACAGTTTGAAGAAGCTTGTTAGGTATCGTTAGAAATAAAATTATGTTCAATAAATTACCGTATTATCTACAGTGCTCATTGTCCTTGGGTTGGCCTTTTATTCCTTGCATTTGTCAATGCTATCATGATTAAAATTAATGTCACTTAATTAAAATTTTATGTAAATAGTTTTACTTTTGATCAATTAGTTATAATCTCAGTTCTCTTTGGGGATATCACAGTTCTTAGTTTAAGCACGTGATTTTTTTTAGGTCATGAGGTATTTATGAGATGATTCTGGGTACTATCTCCCAATGGTGAATAACTACTGGATGAGTTTTGGGAGGCCTAACTACAAATGATCATTCAATTCCCCAACACTTCTGCATAGCGTGAGGTGGTCATATCACATTATTCAGTTAGGAGTAATTTGAATCATGATTGAATTATGTCCTCCCAAAAGATACCTTGAAGTCCTAACACCCAGTACCTGTGCATAGGACCTTACCTGGAAATACAGTCTTTGTAAATGTCATCAAATTAAGGTGAACTTGTTAGGGTGGGCCCTAATCCAATCTGACTGACATCCTTTTAAGAAGAGGAAAATGCAGGATGCCTGAGTGGTTCAGTGGTTGAGTGTCTGCCTTCTGCTCAGGGTGTGATCCCAGAGTCCTGAGATCAAATCCCACATCAGGCCCCCCGCAGGGAGCCTGCTTCTCCTCCCTCTGCCTATGTCTCTGTCTCTCTCTGTGTGTCTCTCCTGAATAAAAAAATAAAGTCTCAAAAAAAAAAAGAAGAGGAAAATGCTGTCTAAAAAAAAATAGAAGCATAGACAGAAGGCTATGTGAAGACAGAAGCAGAGATTGGAGGGCTGCAAGCCAAGCGTGCTAAGGAATGGTGGTACCTCAGCCAGAGGCAAGGAGGGGTCTTAGGGGTAGCATGTCTCTGCTAATACCTTGGTTTTGGCCATCGAGCTCTAAAACTGTGAGAGATCCAATCTGTTGTTTTAGGCCATACGCTGTTACAGCAGCCCTAGGAGTCTAATACATTAGATTCTGGGTACTCAGCTTTTTGCTTTACAGAACCTACATGCCTACACAGATAAAATTGCAAACGTCTTGAAAGCAAGCATCTCCTTCCTTTGTCTCTAATCCTGCTTTGAAGATATACATTTGCCCACATACACGTGGTGTTTTGTTTTGGTTTGTTTTTCCTACGTATTCATGGCATAATTCAATAAATGGATCAGGCTTACACAGTCTAAGGTTGGAGTATGTTTGGGAGTAGTCTGTGTGTTTCTTTTCAGCAAATACCAAATCTGGACTTTCATTAACTAAGGAGGTAAAAACCACATCTTTCCAACCTCTTTCTGGATCCCCTATCCAAATTATTACTATCTCTTCTTCCAAATGCAGATACCCTCTGCCCCCATGCTGCTCTTTGGAATCATAAAGTTTTTAAAGTGCCTACCCACATCAGCTCTCACATGAAAAGACCCTTTCCACCTTCCTGTTAAGGGCATAAACTGAATTGAAATGCCTATTTTCTCAGTAAGACTCATCTCAGCTGGGTGGAAGCAATTTGATTAACTCAGTTCACTTTAAGGAATTAATGGCAACCTATTTGATTTTCTCAAGGATATTTGCATTTTGAAAGAGGAAAATTATTACCATAAATTAGTCTTTTATTAATAGAAATTTAGACAGCATGCAAAACAAAGAATTGCATGGTGTGGAGAGAGATTTTGAAGGAGATGGTCTTTTACATTATTCATCATAGCTTACCATCAGGTAAGAGCGTACTCTGACATTCTAGTCAAGCAACCGTGTTTCCCTATTTTTGTCACTTGTAGGCACAGAAGAGATTGTGTTTTGAAAATACTGGGCCAAGGTGAACATTTGGGTTCCTATTTAATATTCATGGAATTTTTAGGGTAAAAATATTTTTAGGTAAAGACAGTTATAAAAAAGGTAGACCCAAGATTAAATTTTGGTGTTCTCTTATAGGGCAATGTGAGCTAATTATCTAGCTTCACAGTATCCCAATATACAGTATGTGAAATTAACAGTAAATAACAAAACACATCTAAATGACCCAGCACAGTGTCTGACCTTCAGTCATTAAAAGATATCTATTGCACACCTCTTATGCCCCAAAAGTATAGTATATCATCGATAACATTGCTTTATTTCTTTTGTTTGTTGGCAAGCATGCACCCAAAATATGCAGTAGTATGACATTGCAAAGATTGAAATATACCTAACTAATTCTGTCCAGCAAAACAGCATGTTTTTGCCCAGTAGGTAGTTACTTACAGCCACACCTGCTTCCAGCTTTGTATACGAATCCCCTTATTTGCCGTATACAGTTTACATTATGACATTAATCTCAAAGAGATTTGAATTACATTAAACACTCACATGAAGCAAAAGGCAGTTGCTTTGTAATGGATATTGGCCCTAGTGCAGCGCTACTATCTATTTAGATTCTGAGAACTTTTTTAATATGGAAGATTTTCACTTTATAATATGAAGAGGTATTTTTTATTGTTTTTATTAAGGAAATATCATATATACTGTCTAAAAATTGGGAAAATCTATTTCTTAAGGTTACAGAGCAATGAAATTAAAATCCAAAACACTGTCTGCTCCGATCCACTAACTGAGCTTTAAGAAGATGCTTCTGTCCCATTCCATATAAGGAGCTGGAATTGTCTCACATCCCAAATGAGATGTGCTGTAGAAAGACAAAGGGTATTTAAGGTCATGATTTAGATTTAGCCTTAGGCTTCCATCAATAATTAAGCTCTGAAAACCTTCTAGGCAACAATTCTTTTTGTTTTCAAAGGTTAATTGCTGGGTTTTTCTGTGTATTTCTATCCTTTGAGCAAATATTCCATTAGCAAATGAGTTACCTGGCTCAGTGTATCTGATTATTTGTGTCTGTTTGCTAGCTGTGAAAAACTCTCAGAAGTCCATCTTTGATGTCTAGGGCACATAATGTGTGTCTATACTCCAGTATTATGTGGCTTTGCATATGGTTTGTACTATGCAAAAAAGATTATGCAGCTCAACCACTAAATACCACGTCCTGTCGCTATTTTTTTTTCTGTCTGTCCATCTGCTTGCCTTCTTATCATTTACATATTAATTTAAACATAAAATGATCAGTAAGGCTGATCTGTCTGAATCACCGTTAGCTTTCTCAGGACTTTTCAGAATAGTGGTTGGCTGAATTGGGTTGACTATAGTCATGTCATTTCACTTGTTTAGATCTTATGTTTCACTTTCATGAAATTCCTCATTGAATTTCCCATGAATCCATGATTTCTGTGCTGGACAATGGTACTTCATTTCACAGGGGCATTAGGGAAGCATTCCTCCCAGGGGGTATTTATCACTGAGTCCACATGCAAATGGTGATGACACCAGTGGCAGTTACTAGTGTGGAAAACTTGTGTTGGTCACAAGGAAGTAGTAGGCTAATGGGGTACCATTAGTTCTACAAGTTTTCCTTTGATGACCTAAAATACTATGCTGTGTGTGGAGCTATTTCTGATCTAGTTATGAGTAATACTCAAGAACTCAGAGTAAAGAAACAGTAGCTTCCTGAAAGGTCTTCTGGAGGCCCATGCTGGTTTTGAACTACATACTTCAGTTAGCTTATTAAACTTGCAAGCCTGAATGACCTAATTCGATTTTAATTGTTTCCATCTATCAAGTTAGTGAAACCAATGACTAGATTTTTATATTGCTGCATTTTGCTTCAAGATGTTTATTGAACTCAAACTGGTACCTTCCTGTGTGTGTGTGAATTTGTGCAGTCAACAATGTTTTGATAAGTACCTACTGTAGAGCAGGAACTGTGTTAGTTTGGTCAAGGAAGAGCCACTCTTACTATAACCAAAGGAGAACTTGACTCTACCAGAATTTGTTTACTTTGCACTTGAAACAGGGAGAAAAGCATCATCTCTGAACATGCCACTTTGAGACCCCAAATATTTTAACTCTGACAGGATTATGTCTCTTTCTGTTTCTATCTCATATTTGTACTCTTTATGAAAAAGGGGTCTGTTCTGTTCATTCTGCAATTTTCTAAGCACAGCTAAACCTAAGCATCACTGGGTAAGCCAAGATAACCAAATCAACAAAGCTACACTATAATGGCTAAGCTGAGATTTACAGTAGGGAGTATAATGAATGGGATGACTGAAGGTTCAACCATACTGTTGCTACCTTGTGTTTCTGGATCCATTTCTGATGTCATTTATCACACATGAAAGCAATCCTCTCTGACTCTCACCTAACCATCATAGGAAATTGGCAATCCTGTTTTTACTTTTTATTATTTTGGCTTTGGTATTTTCTGTGGGTTTCATTTGTTGAAACTGAACAATGATCAAACAGATTTTTACTGGGTCCATTGTTGGTCTGTCATACAAGCTCAGAGAACCAACTAACACATGCCTCTGTTCTAGAGAGCTAGTAGGAGCACTCAGCAGTTAGGGACAGTGCACTTTAATAAAAACTATTATTTTATTGTATAAATTCTGCTGCTTTCTCAACCAAAGGTATACACTAGAATAAAAGAACCAAGCAGGGAAATTAAGAAGATGACACTTAGTGCCAGAACATTCCTCTTTGGACTAATGGTTATCCTAAAGACTTAGAGGTGTCAAGTGCTGTTTCTTGCTTACTCAGAGACAGTCCCACTAAATTTACTTTCTGCCAGGGCATTATGTTTTAAGCTCAACCTGAAATTCTGAAGGAGAGCCATATCATAAAGTCGTGATATGAATTTGGTTTTTCCTCCTGGCACACCAAATTTAGTGAAATATTTTGGAAAGAAGATAAATGCATTGCTTCAATTAAGCATGTAAAAGTATTGTTTGGGTTGCTTGGGTGGCTCAGTCAGTTAAGCATTCAACTCTTAATCTCAGTTCAGGTCTTGATCTCAGGGTTGTGAGTTCAAGCCCCACATAGTGCTCTATGCCCAGGGTGTGGAGCTTAAAAAAAAAAAAAAGATATTTTTATTACATGTGCATACACATAAAATGGAGAATGAACTACTCATCTAAGGCTTTGCAGTAAAGAGACATCGATGATATTTCTTCCAGTGTAAGGTCTACAGTTTAATTCCTTAGCTAGCTCTTATCTCCTGCTCTCACCTCTCTGGGTATTCATTCATTCACTTGTTTTTTTATTATCTGCAATTAGGAGTTCTAAAGAGGAAAAGCTTAAAAAGTTTTGTTCTAAGCAATGTGAGTGTGAATGAGGCAGGGGGAAGTAATAGGCACAGTATGGTAATGGTTACATTTTTTCCCTCCGTGGAGATGTTAAAATTTATCTAATCACCAAATACTGTTCTGAGCTCCATCAGCTTATTTGAGGGTAACACCAGCTCCCATTACCAATATCAACAAAAGAAATAATGGCACAGAGGGATAACCTGCATCTTTTTGAAATATATGAATACTGTAGATCTTCTTTTTTTTTTTTTTTTTTTTTTTTAAACTCCAAAAGGCCACAGAACATAAAGCTTAAGATAGAATGATCTGGAGAAAGGTTGCCTTGGAAGGAGACAGTTTAATGTATACCTTCTCCTGACTCTGTAGTTTTCTCCCACTTGCAACACACTTGCTTACTTAGATGTTAGCCATCTGTCTATGCTGCATAAGTATCCCAGCTCAGAAATAGCCCCTTCCAAGTTTTCCTTGACACTCAGAGGCCATAGGAACCTCTATTTCCCAGTCGTTGTGAGCAGTTACTATAATTTTTATTACTTTTTTAGTTTTTAGAATAGTCTCTTATTAATTTTTTTAAAAAATTTATGTATTTATTCATGAGAGACACAGAGAGAGGCAGAGACACAGGCAGAAGGAGAAGCAGGCTCCCCATGAGGAGCTCCCCTGTTAATTATTTTGATAGGCCCATATCTCTTGTCTCCAAGTCTTGTGTGTTATATCTTTTACATATGTGTAATATGCATTGTATATATACGTACATAATATGTACTATATAGTGTGTGTATATCTATATAGATCTTCCTTAACTTTCCATGGGGTTATGTCTCACTAAACCATGTAAGTTGTAAAGATTGTAAGTTGAAAATGTGGTTAAGTCAAAAATGCATTTAATACCCTAATCTGCTGAACATCATAGCTCAGTCTAGGCCTACCTTAAATATGGTCAGTTGGGCAAAATCATCTAACCCAAAGACTCTTTGCTAATAAAAAGTAAATATTTCAAATAATTTATTAAATACTGTACAAAAAGCCAAAAGCGGAATGGTTGTATGGACACAGAATTGTTCTAAGTGTATCATTTTTTTACCCTGTAAATTATGAAGCTGACAGGGAACTGTGGCTAGCAATCACATTTCATATCGCTAGCCCTAGAAAAGATTCAAAACAAAAATTTGAAGTACACTTTTTACTGAATGGATATTGCTTTCACACCATCATAAAGTCAAAAGTTCCTAAGAGGAACTATCATAAGTCAGGGACCGTCTATGATATTATGTTGATTTTATGTATCATATCTGCATATTTATTTCATGTGAGCCTAAATCATTGTGTAATATCTATATCACCCCTGGAATATCTCTAATAGGGAGTTAATGATAAAAATCTCCAATAACACAAGTCAAGTTAGAAATACAGCCATTTTTGCAAAATATAATTCCATAAAGTAATATTTGCTCTGATAGACATCTTTTGAAAAATGGATATGATGGACAATTAATTTGAGGTATGCTAAGTAAAAGCCATTTAAAAGCATTCATTAAAGAACTTTTAATGCATTGGGTGTAATATGTGTAATAGATAATTAAAATTAAGTTATAATACACAGAAGTTGTCAATCTTATTTAAAAATGGCAGACCATTGGGGCGCTTGGGTGTCTCAGCTGGTTAAATGTCCAACTCTTGATCTGAGCTCAGGTCTTGATCTCAGTGTCATGAGTTCAAGTCCCACATTGGGTTCCATGCTGGATGCAGAGTCTAATTAAAAAAAAAAAAAAGTGGTAGATTATCCTCTAGTAGCTCACCTACCGAAATAAAATTTGACAGTGTACATTTGAGGAATCACCAGATATTTAGGAAGCACTAGAGGGCTCAAGTTTATAGCTTGCAGGTAAAGATACTATAAAAGCACCCCTGTTAATAATGTTTTAACTCCCGGTCTTGAGTAACTATTTTTGCATCTTGACATACTCCCAGGAAACTCTAGTTTCCTGTATTAGGAAACAGCAGTGTTGACTCAGTGTTTAGAAGCCAACTTCTTCAAGAATTAGTTAAGATAATTGAGGGAAATGGTATGGTTTATCAAATCAAATGTTTATTGTCCATTGGATAAGCATTATTAGAAGGGAGATATAAATGTAGCCAATGTTCTCATGGCATTGACTCCAGAAACCTTGGGGCAGAGATAATTATTAGAATATTTCTCTGGCTGTAGCCCTGACAGCAAATATATCTGAAATTCTAGCCGTTTTAAAGTATTACCCATGCCACCCTCACAAAAACAATTTAGAGCTTCCAGAGGATTGGTCCATATACTTTTCAACAAATTAGTTATTGAGATGTCCTAGAAAATATCATCTTCCTCCTTCTTGACTCCATTTAAATATGTGTGCTTCTCACACGTCTTCATGCCTTGCAGGCTAATCAAATGTGACTTGTCACAAGTTCTGATAATGAGTAGTGTTCAGTGAGGATGCACAGAGGCTCATCATTACTCACGTTACCATAATTGTCCATCTGCCCCTGGCATCTACTCCATTGCAACAGAGCCCCAAGAGCTTAACCAACGCTGTAGGGATTGCCAGGTTCCCATGTGAGTGTCAAGGTGTCTGGTGTGCCTGTTAATATGGTGTGCTTCATGAGGAGCATTGCTCCTATGTCCAGGGCATGTTTTCATATGTTGCCCAGATCTCAAAGGACCAAAGGCCTGCTTTGTTGCTCAGAGTGCTTGGCATTCTAAACTCATGTTCTTGTTCAACTATGTTGAAAGGACCTTGATGCAATATTCTTATGTGCTCACAGCATCTTCTGTTTTTTTTTTTTTAAGATTTTATTTATTTAATCATGGGAGACACAGAGGGAGAGAGAGAGAGACAGAAAGAGAGAGGCAGAGACACAGGCAGAGGGAGAAGCAGGCTCCATGCAGGGAGCTGGATGTGGGACTCTATCCTGGGTCTCCAGGATCATGCCCTGGGCTGAAGAGGGCGCTAAAACGCTGAGCCACCTGGGCTGCCCTCTTCTGGGGTTTTTAAAGTCACTCTTCCTCAGTTTTTACTTCAGTGGCATTAACACTCACTCCCCTCCTCCTGTACTATTGGAGACATAGTGCTCACATCCAATTTTTCTGTTGGAAATTCCTTTCCTTTGAAATAATTTATTTTCCAATTGGTTCCTAAGGCTATCACATATTCTAATCATTGATAAGTGTGTTCTGCAAGTCTGAGACATATCCAGATCATCTATGCTCTTGGGTGCCTACAATTAGAAAGACAAATTTATTAAAACATTAAAGTGTGTTGTATTTCATGATCCTTTTTTTTTTTTTTTTTTGGAGGGGGTGTCTATTTTTAAGTTGTGTTAAGTAGTAGGACCCATCTAATGTAAGAACGTAGTGTTGAAAACAGAAGATTCTCAGAGAGCTTCTTTTCTGGCATTTGTAAGTCTAAACTCAATGAAAAGATTTTGACTGGATATGTAGGTAATGGAGGGGAAGATGCTTTTGAAGGGAGGAGACAAAGATTTCTTCAAGCTAAAGGAAAGGGTGGTGATTTCTGAGATCCAAGAGGTTTCAGAATTCAAGAACAAGTTTCTTGGAACACAAATTAGTGGCTGGAGTCCAGGAAAAAAGCTCAACTAATAGTTCAAGGCATTGGAATTCCCAGTCTTGAAAACTTCTAGATTACATGGTGCTTCTAAACTTCAAGGACTACACAGACATCGATAATGATCTTCCCAGGGTGACTAGGGCAGACCAACAACTGGAAGATAAGCTTGTCTCCATTTAAGATCTCTGGATGATTAAATGACCCAAGAATTACCAGAGTTGAATTTTCCACCAATCTAGACAGACAATGGGAACTTGGAGTAGAATTTAATTTCATTTAAAGAGAAACCCAGATCTGAAGTAAGACTTGAACCTGCAAGAACGGTTTAATTAACTTAAGAATCCAGCCCAGAAATACTAAAAATATTAATTAGTATCTTTGTCCTCACAACACTTACATTTTTTTATGATTTGCAACATCTAACAATGCAAGGCAATATATACCAAATGCCCAAATGAGTACAGAGCCTAAAAATTTTTAAATTTCAAAGCAGAACATATGCTTGAGCATAAATATGGGAGAAGTCTTCAGAGAAAATACATGACTTCTCTTGAGCCACAACAGTGGGCAGTTATGGATCACAAGAAGAGAGTAAAAATTTTCCAAGTAGCCAAATAGTGTGATGGGAAAGAGAATCCTATTTTCAGGGAAGAGTGAGGCCATCAACATGGCAAATTGGTAGGGATGAGAGGATGGAGAAACAGATCCACTGAAGAAACTGTTAGGACATAAGACCAGGATTTGGTCCTTCGTGATCCTCCACATCACACAAACCTATGTTATACCAGAAACTATGCAGTTCAGCATAGAAATGAATAAAAGAATGAGTTAACAATTAAAATTCCCTTTCAGGGGCACTGAGGTGGGTCAGTGGGTTAAGCATCCAACTCTTGATTTCGGCTCAGGTCATGATCTCAGGGTTGTGAGATCAAGCCCTGCTTCAGCTCTGTGCTGGGTGTGGTGGAGCCCGTTTAAGATTCTTTCTGTCTCTGCCTCTCCCCCTCAGCTCCCTCCTCATGTACATGTATGCACTCCTTCTATCAAAAATAATTATCTTGTATATCTGCTTTATAGGCCAAAGCTGTAAGAAGTACTAGATATCATTTATAAAATAAATACTATTTACAAGGCTTTGCACTAGGCAACTTACCTCTATTACACCTAATCTTCATCATAAAAAGGCATAGGAAGTATTTGTGTCTCCATTTGACAGATGAAAAAACAAGGACTAATGAATATTGGATGATGTGCCTAAATCAAATAGGTGGAAAGTGCTAAGCTATGAGCCATGAATGATGACCAGATTCATCTCTGGCTAAAGCCCATATGTTGTAACTACCCTCACATTATCTCTATCATTAAAATATTTTTATAGCACATTAACAATTCAATAGATGAATTCTTATGTTCTGGGAGAGCATATAACTAAATCATTAATTGAAAGTAAACAAATAGCTATTTCTTATTTTTCTTTCAGCTTCAAATCGTGTTTGAGGAATTTTAAGAATGAGATAAAATTAAGCTCGCTGTTGATTTAGAGCGATGTCTTATAATCAGGTAAAAGATGCATGAAATTTGCATCAATTAACAAAGCCAAATAAAATCAGAAGAGAGCAAAATTTCACTGTTTGGAGTCACATATTATTTTTTATTTAATTTAATATCATTATGCAAAAGGAGCAGAATCAGCTACACTACAATGTGGCTAACAGGAAAAATAACAGAACATGACTGTATTTGGTTGAAAGGTGGCCCCCCGAGAGATACATCCAGCCAGAACCCGTGGATATTCCTTATTTAGACATAGGACCTCATTTTTGAAAAGAGTCTTCACAGATGTAATTAAGTTAAAGAAGTTATGGAGATGAGATCATTGTGGATTAAGATGGGCCCTATATCTAATGACAGGTGTTCTTGTAAGAGTAGAGAGAGAGCTACAGGACACAGGACCCAATGATGAAGGCAGAGATTGGAGTGATACTACCAGAAGCCAAAGGGCCCTGGAGCTCCCAAACATGGAGGAGTCATAGAGTAGATTCTCCCTCCCAGCTTCCACAAGGAACCAACCCTGCCAGCAACTTGATTCTGAATTTCTGGTGTCCAGACTGTGAGAGAATAAATTTCCATTGCTTTAGGCCATGTGGTTTTGCTGTAATTTGTTATGGCAGCCCTAGGAAATGAACACAGTGACACGATGCAGTGTAAACCACAAGTTAAACAGAGTTCAGAAAATCCTCTCTGCTGTGTGCAATGATACTAGTCTTTACCAAATAGAATAGTTTCCCCATAGGCAAAACAAACAAACATATAAAACAAAATAAAGAAGGGGCACCTGAGTGGCTCAGTTCCTTAAACATCTGATACTTGGTTTCAGTTCAGGTCATGATCTTATGGGTGGTGAGATAGACCCCTGCATCAGGCTCTGCACTCAGGGGGAGTATAGAGGGCTCTGCACTTACTCTCTCCATCTGTCCCTTCCCCCACACTCCCTCTCTCTCTTTCAAATTAAAGTCAATTTTTAAAATCTTAAAAAAATAAATAAATAAATAAAACAACATTGAGCAAGGTATTGGAATTGGGCCTGAGTCTGTTTCTAGAAAGAATCCATATAAATGGATTTTGTCCATTTATATGAAGCTTTATTCAAAGAACAAGTCACTATATCCTTGAAAGGATAAATATGTATATTTTCTTATATTAAGCTCAGAATGTAGGTTTCCCTTGCTCTGTTCTTTAATATCAAACACAAATATATTTACATGAAGTGACTAAGTACCCTCATGTTCATGTGAAATGACTGTTTGATGATTTAGTTATAAATCACATGCAAATGCCCCACAAATAAAGCCTTTATTATAAATTTAATTACTTATGTGATTTATTTTGTTTTTATGAGACCAATACTTTAATAGGTTTTTTTTTTAAGTCACAGAAACAGTTGTTTATGTAACCACCATAAAAAAGAATTAGTATTCTCATAAATAATAGTGCCTACATTTAGAAATAGCAAATTACCAAATTCTGGAGCACCTTTCAGTTCTATATTTGGACACCATAAATCAGTCTTAGAGACACATGAATATTTTAATTATCTTAGCCATTTATTGGAAAGTTTCCTCCTCTTTGATTTAAAACATGATGGCACATGTAGCAACCTTGTAAAATCCAAGCTCAAACAATATATTTTCATACTCACAATGTAAAACAATACTTATCTCCTTCCATATCTTCTCTGCTTTTACATTGTAAAAATTCTTACTTGACTCAAAGGCCACTCTATCCATGAAGCCTTGTGCTGTCACCCTGGTCAGAAATCATTGTTCTCTAAATATGTTTTATTGTTACATCATTTTCCAAAATTTGCCACGTACTGCCATGTGTTGCAGTGATTTACCAGTGTTGTGCGCATCTCTATGATGGTAAAAGCTACTTAAGTCACCTCCAGTGACTGGCAGGGAATGCCCGAGGTGCCATGTTGAGAAGCATCCAAAGGCCCTGTTCTGGCTCCGCAGGAAAACAAAACAACACAAAACAACAACAACAAAAAACAACAACAACAACAAAACTCTGATCAAATAAGAATGTTGACTACACACAAGAGGACTTTTGCTCTTTCTGTTCTTCAAGGTAGGACCCGATTGCATTTGTGTGTCTGTTGGCAACACAGCCTAGCACCAGGGCATCTGTTCATCTCCTGTCTGCCTCTTTAATTAGCTCCAACATAAAAATACAGAAGGCCACAAAAACTTCACAAAAACTAGCCACACAGATCTGATCTCTCACTGATGTAGTTCTAGAGTTTTGTTTTGTTTTCCAGTTGGCTTCAAACCTTCTTGTTTTGGGAATGCTGGGTCCCCCATTTGATTGCATTGTGATTCCTTTTCTTGATTTATACTCTTTTGGATTAATAGCTGCTTTCAGATCATCATGAAAAAAAGTCCCAATGGATTTTTCCTTGTTTCTCTAATTGTGATTCCAGGCACAGCGGCCACTGGCTGTCTCTTCTCAGACTTTACAGTTTGGTGTGTGTGCGTGTGTGGGGGATCCTGTAGCTTTCCAAAGGCTGGGGCTGCAGCCCCTGGCCCTAGTATGCCAACACATTCAGGAAGAAGAGATCCTGAACACAACACGCTATGTATAAATAGTACTGGCACATTTTTGATCAGCTGATTTTTAAGTGCATGTGCATTTTAGGGGGACTCACACGCCATACAAATCCTCCCTTTTTTTGAAAAACGCAATACTTTATTCTTGAGTTATTATGCAAAATGAATGAAAACACTGGATCATTGGCTTATCTATTTTAAGTGAAATATTTAGTACCAAGAAAAGAAAAAGTGAACTGACCCTGAAATTTGCGGTTTTGAAAAACACTTAGGTATACTGTTTCAAGGAACAAGCTGACCTTCACAAGAGTAAAAGCTATTTTTTTCTGCCTTTATGTTTCATTTTGATGATGGTATTTTTTTTTTCAGAATGTCTTTTGAATAAAGTCTAACTAGTAAGTAAAAAAAAAAAAAAAAAGACCTCTATGGACTCAGAATGTTTATTATTCAAAAAAGGAGAATAAAGTATTTTTAGTTTTTGTTTTACCTTTCCACAGTCTTTCATAAATGATATTATGTGTGTATTGTGTTGGCAACTGCCACGATCTTGGTGATTGAGAAGAAAATAATGCATTTTATGAGCCTTTGGGTGTTTCTCAGGGAAGCACATGCTCTAGGACGAGGCACTAACAGATCCTGGCAGACTGACAAGTCTGTTCATTGGGACCTATGGAAGTGAGAATAGAAGCAAGAGTTTTCTAAGCAAGTGGCATGGTTATATATATGAATATACATCCATGTATGCACAAATGTACATATATGTCATATAAAAATGAGAAAGTCAGGGGAAAGCAAATAGGTGTTATATTTGCAACCAGACAACAGAGTCCTAATAGAGAAAAAAGCTACAGTTAAGGCTGGAAGGTATAGGGAAATAAAATATACTCCGGCATAAAGAAGATGTAAAGTCTGGGGTACCCAGCTTCATCAAACAGAAATAGAGAGCTCCAGCCTCATGAAATTTAGACAGACATGAATTCTAGAATGCAGTGCGTTCCAGTTAAAGCTCTGGTGAAAGAGGAGTGGTTTGCAACTCAGAAGAGATTTAGACAAGGAGGCTTGTTATTAGCCTAAGCCAGGAATCCAGGCGAGACTTGGTGGTGATCTAGGTTTTGCATCTTGTAAAAGCCTCAGAACACCGAGAAGGGTGGTGAAAGGAATGAAGTAATTTGGCTGGAAGGGAGGCCCGGTGTTGCTTTAGGCCAAGGTTGCTGGGGGCAAGAGGGTCACAGTGCCAGTGCTCTGAGGCACCATCTCCCTCTCCAGTGGCAGCTGGAGGGTGGTGGTTACAGTATGCAAAGGTTGACTCTGCTCCTTACTAGCTATTCAACTAGACAGCCTTCTGAGGGACAGTGTCCTCAAATAGAAACAGTGGCTAATACTTCAATGTTCATCTGAGCATTAATTGACATGATACATGTGAAGCACTTAGCAAATTGAAGGACATGTACTAAACAGTCCTCAGAAGAAGAAGAAAACCTCTAAAAATCAAATTTTTTACCACTCTAGATGGGACATCTGAGGATCAGTGATTGTAGGTCACTCTGCTCCAATCACCCAATTTGTTTCACTCCAGAACCTGGACTCTTTCATGTAAATCACACTAAATGTGAGTCCAATTCAGCCCAGACTCGGAGGCTATCAGGAAGAATGAGTTCATCCTGGCTGATGACATCGGTCCTATGGCTACTTTGCCACAATAAGTAAATCTCCCTAAACAAGATCTGCTGTCAATTTATGTCAAGATGGATCCCACTAATAATAATAATTAAAAAAACCCAGTCACTACTAAGTTTTACTTGATTTAGATATTCAAGTGACTTTAAGTAATCACTGCAGCATGTGGTGCTGTTCTTAAGAAAATAATATCCTCTATGTTTCAGATAATATGCTTTGGGGAAGTGTTGTTCTCAGGCTCACAGGATGAGCTAGGGGAAAGAGCCTTTTTCAAACATCTTGACACAGCTGACACAGGCACCCTGTCGAGACTTAGCACTGGAGCTTCTCACTATTCTCTCTATATGTTTAAAAAATATCTGCCCTCCACATTTCTCTCCTAACCTACGGCCACTTGCTACTTCTCTGACACAGCGTGCCAGTCACAAAAAGTAAATGTGGAATTTGAAAGAAGGCGGTAATGAGCACGTGACATGCTTCTCAAACTCTGCCCCAGATCCAGTGTGATATGGTTCCCTAGAGATGTCATGGAATTAGCAGTTTCCACCTGGAGGTATAGGTATTTACCTATTTGTTCAAGCGTACATCACTCCATAGGCAGCAAAAGGAGTTTTCTATGTAAAACTACAGCAAGGAGGCAGGTCCTGCAGCTCTTCAGATTCTCACTTTGATTTATGAAGAGACGAAAAATAAGACAATACAAAAAATGCTATGCTAGTCAGAAACCAGTGGAGTGAGATCAAGAATAACACTTTGCTCTGATCAGTGGAAGGTCAGAACTAATCCTCTGTCTCACCCTCATTCTCAGACTATCAGAGTGCTGCTTTGCAGGGGAATGATGAATTGGGGGTTGTCTTAGCTCGCTTGGTGCTGTAGATCTCATTTATTTTATTTTACAAGTCATTTGGCACAATGGTAATAATGACAATGAAATTGCATTCTTGCTACTTAAAAAGGCCTTCTGCTTTGTGCATAAATACGTTGGTCCCTGCATTCAGCTGTCAGGAGAAGGCCATTATCCGGTTACCACCTCTAGTTACAGAAACTTTAATTCAGTAATTTGAGTGGCCCAATCAGACCCATGCATAAGCAGGATAAGAATTTGCCTCCACAGTGCATTTAGAACTGTGAAAATGATCTTGGCTCAGAAAATCTTGTCTACCTACATGTAAAAGAAGCAGAAAACCTACAAGAGGACCATATCTTTCTTTTAAAGCTCTATGCCCTTATGTATGTTTTAAGAAGCGAATATTCAAGTGTTAATAAGCCATTTAGTTATCACCGTGGATCATATTATCTCCTCCAGGACAACTAGCAAAGATCTCAAGTAACATGAAATAAGGGCACGTGTCTGATTATTCTCTATACCAGACACTGTTCTCAGCATGTCGTAGTGCCCATTGCAGTTGATGAATAATTTTAGTTAACAATAAGTAGCTGAGTTCAGTGTACAGTGGAAAATACATGCCAAAATTCCAGGTACTACAGGATGAGAAATCTTGATGGCAGATAAAAGGAGAATAATTAGAGGATACAGGGACCACTGAGGCACTGTCAAAGATGAACAAGCCAAGAATAAGTATGTATTGGGCCTGGAGGGGATGAGGAGAGATACCAAAAGAAAAAGCAGAGGCTTAGGCAGGCCATGTAGGAAAAATATCCAAGAAAAGACTCACAGTTCTGCCTCAAAGTGATCATGATGGAAAAATTTATAAAATTGAACAAACTGAAAGCTGTTCTCAGCAATCAAGTCCACACTGACCATTTCAACCACACATCTCTCTTCTCTAATCTGATCCCACTGTGGGAGAGTTGATTTGGATTACTTTTTTTTTTTTTTTTTTTTTTAAAGAAGAAAAAATCCTTTCCAGGATCCCTGACGAAGTGTGCTGAGAGCACATTTTGTCGCCTTGAAGTAGATGTGCTTTCCGTGGTTCATTAACTCACTATGTTTCAAGTATAATTCAACTCCACCCTCCTGAACACCATAGAACTGAGCCATGCATTACCACTGAAACACCACTCCTCTTGACTATCATGGAAATGGAGAAAGTTGTCTTTTCTGAAAATAAAATATATTTCCAGAAATGAAATTGCTCAATTCTGATCTGGTGCTTCTAACGTATAGACCAACGATAGCTTTTCAGCTTATTTAACAACACTCATTTCAAGAGTATTTATATACAACATGTAATCCATCCACACACACATATGCACACAAAATAGAATTTCAGCTACTCCTCCTCACCACCAATGACCCTGAGGAGTCAATATTCTCAAAGCTGGCCATTGTTAATATTTGGGGCCATACAAAATGGATTTGCCTCAAAGGGGTTGCACTGCAGTAGAAGCTGGTTAAACGGGAATTCTGAGCTTTCTGCTCAGTTAGCAACAGGCTCTATCTTCAAAAAGTGACAATTTAGAAACATAAGACACCTCTAAATGCCCAGGTGCCCTGAAATCACAAGAGGCAACACACTGAAAAACTGAGGCTTCAAATAGGTAATCATGGAAAGAAATGTTTACAGGTGAAAATGCTCATGATTGCTATAAACAGTGTTCATCCCTGCAGAATTCAGGATTTTTTTTTTCTTTCCGAATCAAACCCATGATTTCACTTCTTATATGGTTCCATATATTTCTTACCGTACTATTGACAAATCTGTCATATTGTGTCTTTTGGTTGAAATAATATGTCCTGCCTTATCACCGACAAGGGTATACTAAAAAATATAGAGGGAGGAAATTGTATTTCAAAGATCACACACATTCACTCATCTGCCACTCAGCATTCACTATGGAGTGTGTGTCCTGTGCCATGAAATGCTGTTTGGTTAGTGAGAAAGTTGGGTAAAGTCCCTGTGCCAAAGGAGCTGACGTGTTCTCAGAGGAAAATAGATCTTGAAGAGCTGTACCCATAAATAAATGGGTAATTTTAGAGCAGGATGATGCTAAGAAGATATAAATCAGGGTACCAGGATAGAGAGAAATGGGTGAAGTGATCAAAGACAGCATCTCCGAAGAAAAACTGGCATTTGACTAGAGCTCCTTGGTGGGAAGAAGTGAACCCTGAGGTCACAGGTGATAATGCCCTTGGTCCATAGAATAGCAAGGAGAGTGATGAACAGCTGTCATCAATACAGGAAGACCACTGTGGTGAGAGTGGATTGAATAAGAAGTCAAAACAGGAGAGAGAGAAGAGTTGGGGTGGAGGGAGGGGGGCAAGGGAGGCAATTTGGGAGTTTGAATGTATTCCAGTGATATGATTTGGATTTCCAAAAATGACTCTGGCTCCTACTTGGGAGTAGTCTGTCCTAATCCATTGTGGCAGCTATAGCAGAATACCATAGGATGGACAGTTTATAAACAACAGAAATGTATCTCTCATAATTCTGGAGGATGGAAAATCCAAGACCAGTGTCTAATGAGAATCTACTTCCTGGTTCATAGATGGGTATCTTCTCCCTGTGTCCTCACGTGGCTGAGGAAGGCAGAGGGCTCTCTGAGGTTCCTCCTATAAAGGCAGTAATCCCATTCATAAGGGCTCCACCCTCCTGACCCAATCATCTCCCAAAGGACCCACTGCCTAACAACATCACACTGGGGATTAAGATTTCAGTATATGAATTGGGAGAGGAGCAGAGAACTACATGGTCTTAGGAAGCCAAGAATGGAATGAGAAAGACTATTTATTTTACTTTCTAGATCTTTATAGTTCTGTGTGTTGCTTCTTAATTCTTTTTTGATGCATGGGCTATCCTGGCTATGGAAGCACACAGCATCATTGCTCTGTTTTGCTTAACACAGAAACAGGGAACCTGGTCTGCAGCTTTACAGGCTTCACATCGGGGTGATGGGGAAGGGAGATGAAGTTCTCTCCAGTCCATTCCACTTGAGCTTTGTGCATGATTTTCTGACAAGAAAATCACAGATTTTTGCTTTGAGTCTCTTACTTTCTGAGGCAGGGTGGTAACTTGGAAATGACATAAGATTCAGAGTCAGGTTTAGAGTTGATTCTCCATCATTTAGTAGATGCATGATTTTTAGAGTCAGTTAACAGCAGAGCTCAGGCTGCTCCACTTCGGAGGGTGTGCAAGGTCAAACAAGACAACTCATGTGATAGTGCTCCACAAACTTGAAAGCATGATATAATGTTAGGCATCTTGACAAATGAGTGTTTAGGTTGAACTCTTATTCACAAGACAGAAATGAAAGAATATCGAGGTGCATTGTCATATACAAAATTGGGTCTCTAAACGTTGACTCCCACCCCAATCCTAGAACACCTTCCACACCCCAAAGCCAAGGCGAAAGTGGGACTGGAAAGAGAAGAAGATAACAGTCACATTAAAGTAAAATAAAAATTGGAAAGGGAATTTGAAAGTTCATGTGGGCTAGGGACACATTCTTTCTATGAAGGACCAGAGATAAAGTATTTTAGGTTTTGCTGGCTATGTGGTCTCCACTGCAACTACTTATCTCTGAGTTACAGTATAAAAGTGGCAATAGACTTTTGTTAAAAAAAAAAAAAAAGAAAAGAAAGAAAGGAACAGAGTGTGGCTTTGTTCCAATATAACTTTATTTGTGGACTCTAAAATTTGAATTTCATATAATTTTCATGCGTCAAAGATATTCTCCTTTTAATTTTTCCCAGCCATTTAAAAATGTAAAAATTGTTTTTAGCTTGCAGGCCATCCAAAAATATGGGATGGATTTGGCCAAGGGTTGTCGTTTGCCAGATCCCGAAATATTCCTGTCTCTCCTCGATTAACTTGAGGGACAATCCAAACCACCTAGCTTCTAATTTATCTGTTAGGGATCCTTGAGAAGATGGGATAAGTAAAACTTTGCAGGGAGAGAACATCCTTCAAAAAACAAATTATAGAAAAAAAAAAAAACCTTTACTTTTACAGATAATTTTGAAAAGACATTAATTAAATGAAGAGGATGGCTTACAAACGAGGTATTGCAGCAAATAAAGACTGGCTGGACCTCTACTGATAAGAATGTCCAGCTACATTAAGAAGTTTGCTAATTGACATATGTAAGTTTATAAAAGATAAATCGAGCTTCATTTGTAGAACACATAGGCTGTGTTGTTATGCACAGACAGACCAAGTTCACTGTTGCTAAGAATCCTGTCAGATTAAATCAACCTGCAAATCTATAATTGTGACATCTTGTTCTCATTGGTACAATGCGTGCCACTGTAGTCATTATCTGAAAGCTCTTTCACTCTGAAGAGCATCAGTGTTTAATTATATTCTTTTATGAGACCTCATTTGTAGACATCATCCTCCTTCAGAGTTGGCTTTGCTCAGGAAAAGTAGGCCATTATTTTCAAGACTGTCCCCAGTAGAACTGAACATTAGGTCTCTCAGCAGTGTCCTTTTAAAGAGAGCATCTTGTGTAACCAAAACTCCATGTTCTCGCTTCAAATTCTTTAGTTGTAAGTTGACAGATGAACTCATTCCCAATTCCTGTAGGCCCTTGCTATACTCATCAAGACCCGGAGAAGATGACACGTATGTGGACTGTTCAGTCTGGCAGCAGGGTTCATAGTCTTCCTAACAAATGGGAGGAAAACAACATTTTATGTCTATGTTTCAGATAAAAAGTTAAAATTATGGATAAGTTGAGAATAATTGCTAAGACCCTCTCTGTGAGGAAAGGAATTTCAGTCAGCGCAGGAAATGATGGTTGCTAAAGACTAGGGGTTGACAGACTCTGGCCCATGGGCCAAATCCGGCACACCGCCTGTTTTAGTAAATGCATTTTTATTGGAACATAGTCATGTTCGTGTTATGTATTGTCTGTGGCTGCTTTCCTGCTCCACAGGGTGAGTTGAGTAGATGCAACAGAGACTTACGGCCTGCAAAATCTAAAATATATGCCGGTCCTTCATAGAAAACTTTGCTGACCTCTACTTAGAGACTGTTGAAATCACTGAGTTAAAAATCTAAATGCATTCATGTTAGCACTTTTTGACAACACTCGATTTTTCTCAGAATTAAATTCTGGCATGCTATTTTCAACTTGAAACATGTTGTCTACAGAACTCCCCCCTCCCCTTTGTTCACCTAAATTAACAGTATCTCAGAACAAGGACTACACATTCTACCAGCATTTCAAAGACACTCCAAATAAAGTTTCTTCTGGGAGTGTGTGTGTGTGTGTGTGTGTGTGTGTGTGTTTAATAGAAACAAGAGTTCTCCATTTTTAAATTTTGCATTGAAATATGAGGTCTATACATTCTTGCTATCATACTCCACCTGGACAGGCCTGACAGTTCCTCAATAAGCAGCAAGCTTGGCAGGAGAAGATGCTTCCAAAGTAAAAAAAAATTCCTCAGATGCTTTACAAAAGAACCACTGCCCTCTCCCTTACGTGGGACTTCTTGTTTTCCTAGCATCATGTGAGAATAGGAATCATGCTATCTATTACCCTTGTCCATACCTCCAAAAGTGGTGGGAGGGCTTGCTCGGGAGTCAGATTTTGTGATAAGCAGATCTTGTAGATAAATCAGCCAACGCCTTTATCCATGCATTGGAGATGGTCAGCATGCAGAGCTAGCTACTCAACAGAAAATAATCTGGTTTGATGGAAGAAAAAATTCAGCCAAGAAACCACAGAACTTCTTTAACTAAGTTTAGGTGTAATTGTTTTCTTTCACTTTCCCGTAAGTTATTTTTACATGCATACATTGTTAAACAGTACATTCTACATTCTCTTCCAGCCAGCACACAATAGGATAGTGAGACTTCACTTGGCAGTTATTGAAAAGCTAGTTTTAAGACTGGATGCATAGATTTTTTAGAGTTCCACAAATGTGGTTCTATTTCTAAACATAAACTTTTCCTAACTAGGATCCATTCACCAATGCCAAACTAAATGTTGTTGTCAAATATGGCACGAAGAAATAAAGGAATATAGAAGCATTTTTTCTAGAAATTATGATTTTTATGATACATCTTTTTTTGAAAGTCTGAAAGGAACACAAATACCCATCACTTAACCTACTGAATGCTAACCATTAATTATGATTTACTTATTATAAAGGTCTTCTGTGAAGTGAACAAGGGCTCAGTATGTGGAGTGGCAGCTTGATTTTCCTTCTTTTGACATCTGTTAAAAATGAGCTATGATATCATCAATCATATTAGCTCTGTGGTATTGTGTTATTCCTTGGGTGTTCCCGGATTTCATTTGACAACTTTTTTTTAGGATTCAAACCATAAACACTTTCTCCAGAGACTATAATAAGAGGAATAAATAAAAATCAAGGGGACTGGAACTGATTTTTAAAAGCCAAGAAAACAAACACACTTTGGCACTCTGTCTCTCTCTAACCTACCAAATGCATCCTTCACCATAAGTTCCTACAAATATAAAAAATTGGTAGCATCACTACTCCCTGAAAGTCTAGAGAGATATAAATTTAATCACCCACAACTAAAGACAGGAAGAATTTTTTGGAACAATATTAAATTTGTTAGAAAATGATATGAAGCAGTATTAGAAAATATGTATTATCACTAATATGAGCCGAGTGTAACAATCTGCACAGTGATAACTAAAATGATAATTAAACAAGAATAATGAAAAAATAAACAAGAATAATGTACATATTTTATCGACAACTTCTAGGAGTATCTTATTTACACAAGGAATAGTAAATAAAATAGTTTTGTTTAAAACAATGACTTTGATAGGAAAATTGTATCTTCTCATACTTAGAAACATTTGTATATTTAGCCACAACCCAAGAGTTTGGAAGCCACCTTTCAATTAAAAGTCAAAATATTGTGTGTATTTTTAAAAGCTCTTTAATGCTTGTTTGGACTGTAAACAATACAATAGCATAAGCAGTTCTATGTGACAGGAGCTGATCTGAGTGATTTTCAATTCATTTTATACTAAATGAACTTACATTTTTTAAAAAATTATTATTACTCATTGCAAGGTAAGTACCCTAGAGACTTTACCAAGGCCTTCCTGTGGGAAATAGCTAGTCTTTCATCCTAGTTCTCGTTCTTCTTGGGTAAAATGCAGCTATGCACATATGCTGTGCAGGTAGCAATTCTGAACAGCCATACAGCTGATTCCTGGCATCTCAATGTGTACGGGTAAAAGTTGGATGTACACCGTTTCCAGGCTTGGCCCATAAAAGCTGTAAACATGCAATTCTCTACATTCTTTCCTCTTTCATGATGACCTTGGAAGCTATCCATGGAACACAGTGGAGCCACAAGGTGGAATGGGATCAGCCCCCTGAGTCATGGGGAAGAACTATCCAGCAATCAGGAGCACCTGTTCGGGACTTTAAGTGAGCAAATAATAAACCACTGATATTTGGGAGTTTATTTATTATAGCAGCTATGGCTACCTTTGTTGTTACAAGCTTGAACTAATTTAGATATAATTCTGAATTATTTTTTTAAGTTTGAATACTAACAGGTCTATGAAAATATTGGGCCAAAGTTATCTAATTCCCACAAAGTGGGAACAGCTGGCTCACTCGGTAGAGAGTGTGACTCTTGATCTTGGGGTTGTAAGTTCAAGCCCCATGTTGGCTGTAGATATTACCTAACAATAAAATCTTTAAAACATAATGATAATTCCTACAAAGTAACTCCAGTCATAGTGAAAAGTTCATCTGCCTATGACCTGCTAGCCAGCTTTGACATAAGGGATCTGAATCATTTTAGAATAAAAATCACAAAGAAATAATGCAAAGTTCAGAGACTCACATCACCAGCTATATCATCTTTCCATGGTAGAAATTCTAAACACTTAATAGGCTCAACTTATATATGAATCTCAGAGTCTTATTGAAACTAAATTCTTATGTGCTGACCATGTGAAGAATTGACTTCCAAAGGAATGGTCCTCGATTCTATATAACTTTTTTTTAAAAAAAGATTTTATTTATTCATGAGAACATAGAGAGAGGCAGAGACATAGGCAGAGGGAGAAGCAGGTTCCTTGCAGGGAGCCTGACACGGGACTTGATCCCAGGACCCTGGGATCGTGACCTGAGCCAAAGGCAGACACTTAACCACTGAGCCACTCAGGTGCCTCACTATAGGGCTTTTGCATCACATTTAATCCCTAGTAGAGCTGGCTGGCCTTCTTTACTTAATTAGAGGTAGTGACCATGGAGGAAGAAGAAAGAAAGAAAAAAATAGCGACATTCACACCGAATCAAGTTTTATGACACAGGCCACAACTCTTCTGTTCATGGAGAAGTTCTGGACATGCCAATACCTTTTTTTTTTTTTTTTTTGTAAGCATCCCACCCTGTAAGTAGTCATAGAAAAAGGTAAAAGTCACAGACAACAATCTCAGCAAATTTAGGTTGGCATTGTGCAAAAGAAAACAGTGACATGCTGCACCTCCAAATCCTTTTGGTGGACCCAAAGTAGAATTATCATTTGTAGATGATAACTTTGAAGGTGATGTTCAACCCAGAGTTTGCTACCTCTGGGAATGCCCTTCCCTTTCACCAGAGGTTTCTTTCTAGGCTTCATATCTGGCTACGGTGCACTGTATCAGTTGTACAGATAAAATTCTCCCTCTGGAAATTGGTGATGTAGAGATAACAAGAGCAGCAAGTCAGGACTATACCTGGACATAGTGGTATATAAACTGTGGTGTTGAAATGGTGCTATTGATCTTCAAAGTAGAATGACTCAGGCCTAGCAAAGGGGAGAATCTGAGCAGGAGAGGCAAAAATAAAAAGAATGAGAGAGACAGAGTCAGACCACATGAGTTAATATGAGAATAAGCCTAGATCACTGGTGGCTTCCCTTTTCCTAGGATAGACCCTTTACTGGAACATGTTGGCTTCTGCACTGGAATCAAGGTACCAACGAATGGCACTTTCAAGGGTCCCCAGGACAGGCTGCCCTAGCGAGCATTATATTAGACCTTTCACAAGCTTGTCTCTTTCCACCCTCCCTCCTTAGCTTTTCAAATATTCTTTCTTCTGCTTTACTAAGTTTTCAGCAAATGCTTTCTACTTATCTGTAAAGATCTGGATCAAGTATCACCTCCTCTGTGAAGTGTTATCAAATTCTGTTAGATGTAGTTAGGCATTTCTGCACCTGTGTTTTCATAGTACTTTCCACATTCCTGAATTACAACTATTTGCTTATGCAACTCTCATCCCTCAAACTGGGAGTGCTCATGGGTGGGGATGTAATAAATATATATATTTAATCTCTAGCATCTAACAGTGTTTGGCACGTAGTAGGTTCACATTCAATGAATGAATCAGTGCAGCTAATTTAGTTGGTGTTACCTCCTCCATGATATCTTAAAACACCAAGGCACTCCTACAAATGTTGTGTGTACCCTCAATATTTTGAAGAATACCTTTCCCTTTGAAGGAACTCTGCCTCCTTGCCCTCTCTTCTCACTCATCTTGAGGCAGGATCATTCTAGAATACTTATTTTATACCTAACATATTTTTTTATGAGAAGTTACTCAGTCCTGCCTATGGCTAGGTTTCTTTAGCAAATGAGGCTTTTATATTCCAAAAGTCATTGCTACAATGAGTTTACATTTAGAGAAATTATGTAGAAAAATGAATTTGAAAAATATCACAAATTGCTATCATTTATTATGACTATGGTTTATTACTAGATTTATTAATTTTATTGTTGAAACTAACAAGATATGTTAGTTATACCAAAAAGCACAAACTGATGTGAAAAAAGTATGATTTATAATATAGGTTAATTTTTTAAAAAAATTTATTTATTTGAGAGAGAGAGAGGGAGAGAATGAACGGTGGGAAAAGACAGATGGAGAGGGAGAAGCAGACCAGACCCTCTACTGAGCAGGGAACCTGACTTGGGATTCAACCCCAGGACCCCAAGATCATGACCTGAGCTGAAGGCAGATACTTAACTGACTGACCCACCAGGCACCCCTATAATATAGATTCTTTTGGAGACTAGGGCAAGCCTAAAGCATAGTGAGGGAAATGAGTTGCATATCCTAAGTCCCAGTGGTTCTGGCTATCACATTGGAACCAAGATTTCCAGGCTCACTACTTTTAATCCAGGGGGGTAGATACTTAAATAAAATATACAAGTAGCATACATGGCTACAGGGTTTTTATCTTCTTATTTCAAAGAAGAATGAGCTTTTAAATTGCCGGATTTTTGAGATCTATGGAAGAGAAAAGAAAGGAAAGGGATTTTTTTTCTGCATGTATGTGTTTTTCTTTGTTTCTTTCTGGTGTGTGTGTGTGTGTACACACACACAGGCAAGATTACATGCATAATATACACGAGTACATATATCCAAGTGTATATATAGATATATGAGCATATCTATATGTATAAATCTGAAAGAGCTCTTCTGATATTTCTTCTTCCCTTCAACCTTTCATAAGGTGAATTTCATCAAACCATATCATGTGACTCTCCAGGAACCTCACTGAACGGGTCTGACTCATCGTCTGGGAATTTTAAATAGGCATGTGCTTCCATGAGAGTTAATACTTAAAAACACACATACACACAAACTGGCAGTGAAAGAGAGAAGGAAAGAAAGAAAACACACACACACACAAACACACACACAAGTGAAACTTTTGCTTGGCACAAACACTCGGGTCAGACACTGGCCACTCCATATTTCACAGTTAATTACCAGGTGGAATTACCTTTAGAGTGGAGGTGGTGGCTCAGTGCTCAGGGGACAGAAGCAGTAAATCTACAGTTTATATCCTTAAATCAGCCAAGGTGGATTAAGCAGTGAAAGGAACTGCCCCTGAATTAGTTGACCCTGATTCCCCTCTGAGATAGGACTTATCATCAGAACCAAGGGCTGTGCCTGCCCACTAGTGGTCAAATGGCAGAGCTGGTATCCAGACATTCCCTAGAGGATTTTGTGCCAAGTTCCATCTGGCTCAGCCTGGGGATGGCCACAGTCACCCCATCTGGCTTCTAAGCAAGGATCTATCAACTCAGCTCCGTCACAAAAGTTTGTAAGAGTAACAGGCCAAGTTAACTCCAAACAAAACTGGCAAAAGTGCTTCCAAACCCTTACTGATGAGTAAGTTTGGCAGTGGAAATGAGTTTGCTAGTCTATTACCTATTATCTATTATCTATTATCTATTAAAGGATCAACTGTGATAATAACACCTAATACAAATGAACAACTTTCTTTTCTCTTTTCCCAGATATCCATACTATAGCACACTGGAATATTTTTCTGTTTAAAAATCACTATCTATTCTAACTTTGCCAATGGAATTAATTGGAAAAGCCTTAGGTTGGAATTAGAACTCTTCCACAAATTGGTACCAACCTATGTTTTCATCATTATCTTCATTAGGTCACTAAAAAAAATCCATATTCTAACTAAACTCAATTAAACACTTCTTAGCAGAATTTTCCCTGTTTGTTCTCCATGCATTGCTCATGACTACCCATTTGAACTATCTACCATGTTCTTTTTTTTTTTTTTTTTTTTATGATAGACACACAGAGAGAGAGAGAGAGAGAGGCAGAGACACAGGCAGAGGGAGAAGCAGGCTCCATGCACTGGGAGCCTGATGTGGGATTCGATCCCGGGTCTCCAGGATCGCGCCCTGGGTCAAAGGCAGGCGCCAAACCGCTGCGCCACCCAGGGATCCCTACCATGTTCTAATATCTACCTAAACAAAGAATACCTTCAATTCAAATACACACACACACATGCACACGCACGCACACACACACACGCACGCACATATACAGACAGCTATTCCTTTCTCCTAAAATCAACTCATACAGGGCCCAGCCATAGTAATATTCCTAAAAGTTGAAGTTGAAGTTGCTCCAAAAAATTTTACTCTGTCTAAGCTGTCTTCTCAGCTTCTTCAGGAACTATACATTAAGGTAATTTCAAGTTTCAAAGTCCAAACTTGGAACAAAAAAACAAAACCGTACCCTGTTTGATTATACTGCCTTCAAATAAATTCAGTACAAAATACATCAAAAGGGGAGAATTAATTAAACAATCAACCTAGGAACTGCCAAGAATGGAGCCATTATACTTTTTAATCTCTTCTCTCTAAAATATTATCAGAAATCACACTTCAGACATGAGAGAAGGATGTAACTGGTAGACAGGGAATAGTTGATAATGTCATGTGGAGGTGAAGGATTTTTTGTCACTTAACTCTTTGAAGAATCTTTCACTTTGTTAGTGTAAAACAGTGTTTTTGAAAATATTACAATTGCTCCTTTCATTCAAAAAACAGTTTCTGAGCATCTTTTCTGTTTCAGCCATGGGAGAGGCATTGGTATAAACATGTGTGGAATATATATCATCAGTTGAAGTCATGACTCTGCAGACTGAGCCAGGTTTATGTAGATCTTTGCTATGATACCACCTATGACCATGCAGATAAAAAACTAGTCTGTACTAAATCACGACTTTTTATCTATTTACTTACTGATCAGGTCCATTGTTCAGGGATATATGGTATAGTCATTGAGAAAACCAAAAACAGGTGAATAAATGATATTTATGTTGGCATTTATCATTGGTTTGTGTGCCATCCATTATACCTCCTAAGAAAGAAGATAGGCCTATTTAGAAAAGGAAAAAAGGAAAAAAAAAAACCAACAGAAATGGCACAAAAAATAGTGTAATGACTCTTCATGATATAAATGTATAAAAATATCTAATCTTATGCAATAGTGTCTTAAGAAAATGGGAACAATATGAAGCCTACTGTCATTCAGAAATATAAAGTTACCTATCGTAACAGATGGAAATAAAAGCAAATAGAAGATTTTCACTAGGGCATTTATTTCTCCCATCCACAAATTAAATAATGAGATGACACAAAAGGAAATAGTGGGTGATACATAACGGCTGTCACAAATAAGTAACACCTCAAAGCAGAAAGGTAAGGTAAAATTTCACTCTTTTTTATATACAGGCTAGAAAAATAGGGTTTCTTTATTATCCAGGCTGTATACTTCCCTTTTAAATAAATTTTCATGTAAGACTGTTGGTGTATGGGGCACCTGGGTGGCTCTGTTCTTTAAGCCCGTTAGTCTCGGTTTCCACTCAGATCACAATCTCAGGGTCTCGGGCCCAGCCCCACTTAGGTTTCCATGCTCAGCAGGGAGTCCGCTTGAGATTCTCTCCCTTTCCCTCTGCCCCTCCCTCCTGCTCTATCTCTTTCTCTTTCAAATAAATAAATAAATAAATAAATACACGGAATAAAAAAAGATCATTGGTGCACATGAAGATCAACTGCATGTTATAGCAACATGGAGCAGAATATTACAGACATTTGTTTTAAAAAGATTTTTTATTTATTTATTCATGAGAGACACAGAGAGAGAGAGAGAGAGAGGCAGAGACACAGGCAGAGGGAGAAGCAGGCTCCATGAACCGGGAGCCCGACGTGGGATTCGATCCCGAGTCTCCAGGATCATGCCCTGGGCCAAAGGCAGGTGCTAAACCACTGCGCCACCCAGGGATCCCCTATTACAGACATTTAAAAAAAAATTTCATGATACTTACTTTGTGTTGGTCACATAAGATAGACTTCCAGAGAAGCACTAGAAAACAGCGCTTAATTTTTTTCTCCTGTCTTTATTATTCAAAAAATATAAAGAACTTATACAACTCAACACCAAAAACCAAATAATCCAATTAAAAAAATGGATAGAAGACACAAACAGACATGTCTGCAAAGAAGGCATCAAGATGGCCAAGAAACATGACAAGATACTTGACATCACTCATCATTGTGGAAATACAAACCATAACCATAATGAGAGATCACCTCATACCTATCAGAATGGTTAAAATCAAAACACAAGAGACAAGTGTTGATGAGGATTTTGCAAAATAGGAATTCTTATGCACTGCTGATGGGAATATAAACTGGTGTAGCCACTGTGAAAAATAGTATGGAGGTTCTTCATAAAATTAAAAATAGATCTATTTTATAATCTAGCAATGGCACTAACTGTGTATTTACCCAAAGAAAACAAAAACACTAATTCAAAAGCATACATGCATTCCAATTTACTGCAGCATTATTTACAATAGCCAATTGTTTTTTTTTTTAATTTTTTAATTTAAAATTTTTTTTTTTATTTATTTATGATAGTCACAGAGAGAGAGAGAGAGAGAGAGGCAGAGACACAGGCAGAGGGAGAAGCAGGCTCCATGCACTGGGAGCCTGATGTGGGATTCGATCCCGGGTCTCCAGGATCACGCCCTGGGCCAAAGGCAGGCGCCAAACCGCTGCGCCACCCAGGGATCCCACAATAGCCAATTGTTAAGTGTCCACTGAGAAATGAATGAATGAAGAAGATGTAGGGTACAATGGAATATTATTCAGCCATACAAAAGAATGAAATCTTACCATGCAAAAGCACAGATGGATATAGAGTATATAATGCTAAGCTAAATAAGCCCATCAGAGAAGGACAAATATCATATGATACCATTCATATGTGGAATCTAAGAAACAAAACAAATGATCATGAGGGAAAAAGAGAGAGGAAAACCAAGAAACAGACTCTTAACTTTAGAGGACAAACTGTTGGTTACCAGAAGGAAGGTGGGTAGGAGGGTGGGTAAAATAAGTGGATTAAAAGTACACTTACCTTGCTGAGCACTAAGTAATATAAGGAATTGTTGAATCACTATATTGTACACCTGAAATGAATATAACACTGTGTGTTAACTATACTGGGATATAAAAAATAAAATAGGGGGACTGGGTTCCTCGGGCAGTTAAGCATTTGACTCTTGATTTCAGCACAGGTCTTGATCTCAGGGACATGAGTGCAAGCCCCACATTGGGCTCCATGCCGGGTGTGGAGCCTACTTTAAAAAAGGAAAGAAAAGGAGAGAAAAGGAAAGGAAAGAAAAGAAGAGGAGAGACAAGAAGAGAAAGAAAAGAAAATTTTTAAAAAGAAAACAATTTGTTAAAAAAGATAAAATGAAAAATAAAAATTAAGAAAGTGGAAAAAATGTAGTCTTCTGATTTTGTTGACGGTGAGAATTTCTCAACTATGTGGAGAAAACCATGATATTATAATGCTGAAAGAGAATTTACTTATCATTTCATCTAATCCTCTATTTTGCAAATGGGGAAAGTGAGGACCAGCATGTTTCAGTGACTTTTTCAGGGTCATATATCTAGCTATAAAAAGAAAAAAATTACAGGTAAAATAGCTTTCTTTTGGGTCACAATCAAATATACTTTCTGTAACACCGTGTTTCCCTTACATTTTGATGGTAATTTTGTTTGACTTAGTATTTGGTATGAAAGGCTTTATAGAATGTTATTTAGCAATGCCTTGTTTATTATAACATAGGACCTATGGCTTCTAACTTCAAGTTCTCTCACTAATCATATCAAATCTTCTTCAGTGGCTGGTAGTTTCTGGGATAAAAGAAAGTTGATAGAGGTTAAAGAGATGGGCAGAGGCTTCTGTGCCTGTCTTGACCCAAGCTACTAAAACAAATTATCACAGACTAGGTGGCGTAGGCAACAAACATTAATTTCTCCCAATTCTAGAATCTGGGAAGTTCACGACCAAGATGCTAGCTGATTCAGTGTTTGAGGGGAACTGGTTTGCAGATAGACATCATGTATTTTGACAGGGCAGAGAGAGAGCAAGATCTCACGTCTCTTCCTCTTTTGAAAAGGGCCCCACCCTTTAGTTAGACTTCCTCTAACTTTTAAGTACTTCTCAAAGCCTCTACCTCCAAACTCTATTACTCTGGGGATTAGGGTTACAACAAATGAATTTTGGAAGGGACACAAACCTTCAGCTCACAATAGCACTCAGAAAGGGAAAAAAGTCTTGTGAACACTTACAATGTCCGTACATTCCTATGAAACTGCTTCCAGCACTCCACCACTAAGCACGAGGGGCTCTGGATTCATCACAGATAAGAGAACTTTCACTTCTCTCTTGTCAAAACTTGTACATTCATACTTTCAGAATATATTATTTTTAAAAATTGCTATTTACTCTTTTCTTTCCAAATGTAATAAAATAAAGGATTATATGCTATCTGCAAGTGTGTTGAGAATCTGAAGAGAAAGAAGGAAATAAAACTCACCTACAATCTCATCACTCAAAGTTAAAACAATTCTAATATAAAATATTTCTAGCATTTTGAGATATGCGTAGTGTAGGTATACTTTGTTTTATTCAGAAGGCAAAAAAAAATCTCAGAGAGTTCAAATTAAGTGTTTTACGGTAATTTCATTAACATTTCTTCATGAATGGGATAAAGTTTTAGAAAAATCCTATTACACGAAAATGTTCAAAGTCTAGTACTGAGATCAAGACAAGAAGTTTTACTCTAGAGAAAGGATGGGAGAGGAAGGTATAGTCACAACAGTGCTCTTCATTTTAAAGAGCTGTTGACCAGTCACTCCCAGACTTACGCACAATGATGCCTTTTTCAATGTTGACCAGGCATGTTCTTCACCAGTCAAGGGCTTTCCTGGACACCGGTTATTCATGAAGTTGGTCAGCACCAATGTGTATTTAGATTAGCTGCTTGATTCAAAGTACTCTCTGAGGTAGATTCTTTCACACAACCTTCCTCAGGTGACCTGGAGACTTCCATTAGCTTAGAACCAGTCATTTCACCTCAAATAATCTTTACACTTCTTTGAATACCTTTATTTCAGACAGACTGCAATTTGCTTCGCATACACAAATGAGACACCTTTTGAAAGAGTACAGGCTAATTGAAACTGTCTTGAGTGTCTTTATTCTAGACAGCATCTATTACAATATCTATTTTTACATACACTTTGTATTTTACCACTTTCAGGCTGATTAAGGTTCGAAGCAGGAAGTAAAATCATACTTTTTTTTAAATGATTTGGATAATTCTAATGGCCAATTCTTAAATGGCCTTACATCTTAAAATGGTCAATTTTTTTTACATTTTATAATAAGAAAGTGAAAGCAAAGCAGAAATGTAGGAACCCATATATTTTACATCTCTTGAAATGTAATATACAGAAACTGTAGGATTCATGATGTCCGTGATGTTCTGAACCTAAAAATATGCATTTTTTTCGGAAAATAAAAAGATTCATTTACTGTCTGTCACATATGGTTTCCTTCAGCTTTTGTTTTGAAAATTGTTGCTCTAGGCCCTTCTTCACTTCCTGTACACCTTTAAGGTGCTATGTTAAAATCACGCATCATCAGTAGTTATTGGATGCACTACTATATGAGTCTAGACTTCACAACAGAGTAGAGACTTCAGAATCAGTTTTCATTAGCATTTTTCAGTCCTTGCTTGTTTTTGTTTTTTAGGACTTTCAACTTGACATCATTGATTTTAGGCCACTTCTCACTTTCCCTCCAGAGAATTGCTTCCTTCTCTTTCTTCCAAGCTCACTTCTTACAGCACATCTCCTTCCCAGGCTTCATCCTTTGTTGTGGTTGTTTCTTGTATTGATTGTTTATTACACAAGGAATTCATGAATGAATTATCACTGTGAAAGAGTCAAACTATACAGACTCATGCAGAATAAATGGTACAAATCACCCTCTCATCACTCACACACTCAATTTCCTTAGCAGAAATACTCTAGGGTGAGACTTCTTGTCTTTTTCCCCTTGGTAAATGTCTGCATATACTGCATTAAACACAAATCAAGGGTAGTACAAGGATTGTTCTGTGACACACTTTTTTCATTTAATGATCAGCTTGGAGTTTGGTCCTGACTATTATGTGGGTCTATCTCTTTCTTTTTAATTGTTGTATAACCTTTCATAATATTTGATACTTTATATTTTACCTAAAACTCTCCTTTTAGGCACATTTAGTTCTTTTCATATTTTTAATAGTTTAAGCAATACACAACAAAATCTATATACATATATCATTAGGCACACATATTCCTATGAGATAGATTACTTGGAATCACATTCTGGATCAAAACATGAATATTTAAATTTTGATAACTGCTGACAAATTGCTCTCAAGTTATTTTGCATACCCATCACCATTATATGACAGCACCGATTTTTAAAAATCTTTACCAACACAGAATATTAATGCTGGTATTAGTCAGGGTTCACTCAGCATATTAGAAACCATACCAGTTATTTAGAAAGAGAAAATGCAATATAAGGCATTGGCTAATGGGATTAAAAGACTGGCAAAGACAAAATAACAAGAAGGAAATGTAAGTCACTGCAGAAAGTAGCTACCACCCTTTGTAATTGTGGGGAAGTGAAAGGATAAAGTTGAATTTATCACTTAAATGTCTGAGCACATGCAGAGCTGGGACCCAAACTACTAGCCCATCCAGTTGGTGCTGGGATAAGAAATCCAGAGAACAATGCTTGAAGAGCTGGAAATGTCCAGAGAAAAAACTAGAAACTGGAACTAATTGCTTTATTGGAACCAACTGCTACTTCTAGGGTGAAGAGTTACAGTTGTTACAATTGCTCAAAGAAACAATCTGAAAAGAGCAGCTAAAAGTGTTGGGGGTCCCACCAATTCTGATTCTCAGATGAAATCAGATAGGCTGTACAATGGAGGAAGATGCTGGAGCATTCTCAGCCCTACAAAGTCTCAGCACTAATAAACTAAAGCCTTCTTTCAGTACAAAGACTGACATAGAAAATTTTCTAGGAGTTTAATCCAATTTGAAAGATAGAGATAATAGGTGGACCAAAGATGATCAAGATCAGGATTTTGCCAACTTTCTATAAATTGCCAGATAGCAAATATTTCAGGCTTTGCTAGCCATAGAATCTGTGTCATAAAGCTTCAAATCTGCCTTTGCAGCATGAAAGACATCAAAAGGAACAGGTAAGCCTATGGCTGAGGCTGTGTTCTAACAAAAGTTTATTTATAAAAACAAATGTCAGGCCAGAGCAATTAAGTTGAAAGGGAACAGGTATGATAGTTCTCAGGCAGTTTAAAGTCATGTTTTTATTAATTTTTAAAGGGACAAAAGAAGGAGCTCTAAAGCAATGAGGCTGAAATTTCTCTAAGCACACCATTTTCTACTGAAAGTACAGAAAAAAGCATCTCACTTTAAAAAAGGACAGGGAAAAAAGAAAGCAACAAAAAGAGATTTGTGATCAAATCCAACGGAAATTATTGTAAGCCAATAAGAATAAAATATAGGATAATACACCTCTAGACAATGAAATCCCACTGAGTAATAATCTTAGAAAACTATAACCCAATATATTTAAATGCAAACAAATATTCTTGATTTCTTTGATCTCGTTAAAAATATTAGATTAGGGTTTTCTGGGCATAGCATTTTGTGGGTTATCATTGTCTAGGGACACTGTAGTGATGGTTTCATGGATGTACCCTTACCTCCAAACTCAACAAGTTGTACATACTGAATATATCAAGCTTTTTGTATATCAACTCTACCTCAAGAAAGTGTCTAAAAAGCAATTAAGAATTTTAAATTAAGGAGTCAATCCCATTTACAATTGTACCCAAAAGCATAAGATACCTAGGAATAAACCTAACCAAAGAGGTAAAGGATCTATACCCTAAAAACTACATAACACTTCTGAAAGAAATTGAGGAAGACACAAAGAGATGGAAAAATATTCCATGCTCATGGATTGGAAGAATTAATATTGTGAAAATGTCAATGTACCCAGGGCAATTTACACGCTTAATGCAATCCCTATCAAAATACCGTGGACTTTCTTCAGAGAGTTGGAACAAATTATTTTTAAGATTTGTGTGGAATCAGAAAAGACCCCGAATAGCCAGGGGAATATTAAAAAAGAAAACCATAGCTAGGGGCATCACAATGCCAGATTTCAGGTTGTACTACAAAGCTGTAGTCATCAAGACAGTGTGGTACTGGCACAAAAACAGACACATAGATCAATGGAACAGAATAGAGAATCCAGAAGTGGACCCTCAACTTTATAGTCAACTAATATTCGACAAAGGAGGAAAGACTATCCACTGGAAGGAAAACAGTCGCTTCAATAAATGGTGCTGGGAAAATTGGACATCCACATGCAGAAGAATGAAACTAGACCACTCTCTTGCACCATACACAAAGATAAACTCAAAATGGATGAAAGATCTAAATGTGAGACAAGATTCCATCAAAATCCTAGAAGAGAACACAGGCAACACCCTTTTTGAACTTGGTCACAGTAACTTCTTGCAAGATACATCCATGAAGGCAAGAGAAACAAAAGCGAAAGTGAACTATTGGGACTTCATCAAGATAAGAAGCTTTTGTACAGCAAAGGATACAGTCAACAACTAAAAACTAAAAGACAACCTACAGAATGGGAGAAGATATTTGCAAATGACCTATCAAATAAAGGACTAGTATCCAATATCTATAAAGAACTTATTAAATTCAACAGCAAAGAAACAAACAATCCAATCATGAAATGGGCAAAAGACATGAACAGAAATCTCACAGAGGAAGACATAGACATGGCCAACATGCACATGAGAAAATGCTCCACATCACTTACCATCAGGGAAATACAAATCAAAACCACAATGAGATACCACCTCACACCAGTGAGAATGGGGAAAATTAACAAGGCAGGAAACCACAAATGTTGGAGAGGATGTGGAGAAAGGGGAACCCTTCTGCAGTGTTGGTGGGAATGTGAACTGGTGCAGCCACTCTGGAAAACGGTGTGGAGGTTCCTCAAAGGGTTAAAAATAGACCTGCCCTATGACCCAGCAATTGCACTGTTGGGGATTTACACCAAAGATACAGATGCAGTGAAATGCCGGGACACCTGCACCCTGATGTTTCTAGCAGCAATGGTCACAATAGCCAAACTGTGGAAGGAGCCTCGGTGTCCATCGAAAGATGAATGGATAAAGAAGCTGTGGTCTATGTATACAATGGAATATTCCTCAGCCATTAGAAACGACAAATACCCACAGTTTGCTTCGACGTGGATGGAACTGGAGGGGATTATGTTGAGTGAAATAAGTCAATCGGAGAAGGACAAACATTATATGGTCTCACTCATTTGGGGAATATAAAAAATAGTGAAAGGGAATAAAGGGGAAAGGAGAAAAAATGAGTGGGAAATATCAGAAAGGGAGACAGAACATGAGAGACTCCTAACTGGGAAATGAACTAGGGGTGGTAGAAGGGGAGGTGGGTGAGGGGTGGGGGTGACTGGGTGACCGGTACTGACGGGGGTCACTTGATGGGATGAGCACTGGGTGTTATTCTATATGTTGGCAAATTGAACACCAATAAAAAATAAATTTACAAAAAAATTTTTAAAAAATCTATAAAAAACAACCATATCAGAATTAGAGAAATTCAGAAACTAGGTAACTGAATAAGGGAGATTTGAAGAGATGTAATAAAATCTAAGAACAGGATCAGAAATTAAAGAAAGTTGTGAAATAAGTATCAAAATAAAAGAGCATAAGAAATGATGATATTGCTTTAACATAAAGAGAAAATAGGAAGAATATTTTTAAATCTTGGAGAAATTATAGGGATAGAAAATTAGTGGGGGGAAAAGAACTAATATATGTATAAGAAGTGTTCCTGGAAAAGAAAACCAAAGCAATAGAATAAAATAAATATTAAAAATACGATTCACAACAATGTTCCCATCATGAAAGCAACCTAAAAATACATATTGAATGCATATTATGCACTTTGGAAAACTGACCCCAAATTGCCAATGCCAACATACAGTTTCAAAAGTTTAAGAAAAAAGAAATAAAAATGGGGAGCTGTTGGACAAAAAGAAGACCAAGCCATTTATAAAAGAAAGAAAACCATATAGTCAGTCTGCTTTATATCAGATATTAAAGAATTAAGACATTTAAGATACTTAGGAAATATGAGCTAAGATTCTATGTCCCAACAAAATGACCTTTAATTCTAAAGGCTCTGCATGACCATTATGAACATTCAAAAACTCAGGGCATATTGTTCCTTGTGTCTTATTTTTTTAAGATTGCATTTATTTTGACACACAGAGAGAGAGCACAAGTAGAGTGGCAGGCACAGGAAGAGTGAGAGGCAGGCTCCCCGCTGAACAGAGAGCCTGATGCGGGGCTCCATCCCAGACCCTGAGATCATCACCTGAGCCGAAGGCAGATGCTTAACCAACTGAGCCACCCAGGCACCCCGTTCCTTATGTCTTTCTTAAGGAATTTCCCAATGAACAGGCTGCAATAATTGAAATGATTGGAGAGACACCAAGCAAAGGACTGGTAGGTTTTCAAATGCCATTTAATTTCAGAATACTAAAAAAAATAAAATAAAAAGAGTTTTTCAAAACCAACATTAAAAAGCAGATGATTTTCAAATAAGCAACAGAATAACTGCTACATTTTCATCAGCACTAATGGATTCCAGAAGACCACAGAATAATGTATTTAATGTACTATAAGGAAATAACGGGCCACCATAACATCTATCTTTAGGAAAAAGAACTTTTAAAAATAATACTAAACTAAAGATATCTTTAAGCAAACAAAACTCACAGGAGTTTGCCACCAAAAATCCTAACTAAAGGAATTTCTAAAGGCAGAAAAAAATAAATCCAGATGGCTGATGTGAGATGGAAGAAGGAGTGAAGACCAAAAATGTGGTAAAATATAATCAAACACTAATTGTATAATGCAACAATAATCTATCTGGGTGACAAAAAAAAATTAAAACCTCCAGATAATACTAAGACACTGGATGAAGGCTGCAGTTATGTCCTGAAACTCTTGAGAGTGGGATGGGATGGGATGCTTCAGGCAGTAAATGGTAACTGGTATACTTGGATGTTTCTTTTATCATGATTTATATATATTATATATTTTATAAAATTATTTTATATATATTTATATTTTATATTGTTTTCATGTTAATTAAAATAAATTATGGGTGGGGGGGCAATGCACCTCCCAATGGTTGGTTCAAGCCAGTCATGGCATTCTTTTAAAATGTTACTGAGAGTTTACTTCTTTTTCAAACTATTGTCAAATTTATTAGCTATGATATGCCCCATAAGAAATGATTTTCCTCAAAGATCCTGATGTGGTTCATGCTGTTCGGGTGACATTCAAGAAAGAAAAAACAGTTTTATCTTTCTTTTTCTCTGGAAGTTACAGTTGGAATAAAACTAAAGTCAAAGTGATAGAGAGTACTAACTACTATTCTTATTAGCCCTGTGATTTCCACAGCTAATTTCTCTCCTTTCTTTTCTATATATTAAGATAATTATAGTCATTAGTATTACACTGTGATAAAGATACTATCACTATTGGTTAAACACTATTGGCTTTTCACAGGAGTGTTTTCACAGAATGGAGAGAGAGAAAATGCAGAAGTTTGTCCTCAGAGAGCTTTAAATGTACTGATATGTTAAGTAAGAGTGGGGCTTGAGAAGGGAGGAGCAGAGACAATGAAAGAAAGAGCTCGAAAGCTTTAAATGTAAATGAACGTTAATCATGAAAAACACTGATTAAAGTGTAATGATGTAAAAGTTAATCTAGCTACTATGCAATTAACTTAAAATTACAACCATATATTGTATGTGTAATCACATCCTAAGAAACATATTACATTTTAAAAAATTAAACTGCTTTAACCGGATGCTTATGGAAGCCTGCTGACAGATAGCTATACCAATTTGATAATTAACTTTTTAAGGCTAGTTCACATTTTGTGTTCCTAATTAATGCCTACTTAATTTTTGATACATTCTATATTAGGTTAAGTGCCAATTAAATGCTGTGCAAGCTCTAGGAGTGGAAAAATCTCTAAACCTCAAAAACCATGTGATTTTATCATTAAATTGCTCAATAGAAATTAACTAAGAAAACCACTTTCTCACTAACTCTCTAATAATTTTACTCTCAAACAAAACTATTAAAAAATAGATAAGATTTTCTATGATGACTTAGTGAATTCAAGTTATTACGATGGCCACTGTGATAATGGTTTCTGGTTACATGGTAACCAATAAAAATTTCATAAATAACCTTGCACACAATCCTGTAACAATCTCTGGGAGGTCCCCATGAGGTACTTAATTATTTCTTCATCTGTATCAGAAAGCAGGAGAGCCCAGGACTGAAATCTTATCCAAGAACACCACCAAAGACAGAACCAGTGCCAGACCACAAATAGAAGACACAGAGTGAAGCATCAGGCAAGTTTGTGTCTTATCTGAAGCCTCAGAGTCTCTCTTAATGTAACAAGAATGACATTGCTTACCTCCAAGAGTGGCTGAAAGAATTAAACAAACCTGCCAGACGCATGGCTGACAGCAGAAATTACAACAAACAATATTAACAGTTACTGTGCACAAAGTAGCCTAAATTCCTTGTAGAACCTGGTCATTCTCACAATATTGCTGTGAAGTGAGGTGTCTTCCCTCCCACTTTGCAGATGAGAAATCTTAGGCACAGAGGGCTAAGGAATCTGCCAAAATTGCATTAGCCAGTAACTGGTAGAATCAAGGAATCGATCCCGCGTACTTTGATTCTAGAACCTGGGCTGTTAACAACTATGTCACACAGTTTAGTAAAAATGAATTGGGTTTAGGAGTAATTTGCTACCACTGTTTTCTGCTTTGTGCCTGGGCTTCTCAATCTAGTGAACTCTTAAGCCTGCAGGATATTTATTGATTGTTGTATAGACTACACTTTTATCAAACTACTGAGTCATGTGGCCAATTTTCCTGAATGTACAGTTAGAAGAACCTTTAAGGAAAAAAAAAATCAGCATTAATACATTTGAAGTAAATTTTAATTTTAAGTATTTAACGTATATATTCTAAAGAAAAATTCTTGAAGCATCATATATAGAGTGCCTAAATCATTAGTATAAGGCTAGGTGAATTTTAAAGCAAACACATCCATGGAACAGCATCCACATCAAAAATACTAGCACCCCAGAAGTCCATCAACATGCTTTCACTGACCATCTCTTCTATAAGCTTGGTCACTATTTAATTTCTAACGTCATAGATTTTTTTTTTTTTTTTTTTACTATTTTAGAAATCTATAAATGGAATCATACCCTGGGTATTATTTGTCTCTTTTATCTCTGGCTTCTTTCATTTAACGTTATACTTGTGCTATTCGTCTGTTTTGTTGTTCATAGTTGCATTTCACCTTTTCTCACTGCTATGTAGCAATGAGATACCACAATTTATTAATGTATTCTATCATTGGTGAGCATTTAGTTTATTTGTAGTTTGGGGCTATTATGCATCGTTTTGGGGGGTGGTGTTTTGTTTTGTGTGAATGTATGCACACATTGCTACTCACCCTCAATGTGCAATTGTTAGATCATGGGGTCTGTGTAGCGTGACTGTTCTTGTCTGCTCAGGACTGTCCCAGCCTGACTTCTGAAAGCCCTTTGCTTCGGGAGACCCTTCAGGTCTCATAAGCTAGGACAGCTGGTCCTCCTAGGTATGCTAGCTATGCGCACACTTGTCTGTAGTTGATGCTACCAAAGAGTCTTCCAAAACATACAGATTTACATCCCTGAGAGCTTCCTCTACATCCTCATCAGTGCTTGAGATTATCTGTCTTTTCATTTTATCCATTGTGCTTGATTTGTAATGGCATCTGCTGGTGGTTGTTGGGACTGATGGATCAGGCAATTCGACTCTTTTGTTTGTGACATTTCTGTTCCAAACTCCCACCTATTTTTTAGTTGATTCCGCCTCATCATTGATTTATTGGTCGTATATGTTGCGAATCACATCCCCCACTCCATGTCAATTCCTGTGTTTTTATTTGCTTAATGATGCCCTTTATTGAACAGCAGTTGTTACTTTTTAAAAAAGATTTTATGTATTTGTTCTTGCTGAGAAAGCACGTGAATGGGGGAGGGGCAGACGGAGAGGGAGAGAGAACCCCAAGCAGACTCCTGCCGAGCACAGAGTCTGACTCGGGCTCCACCTGACCCCCCAGATCATGACTGGAGTTGAAATCAAGAGCCATATGCTTAGCCAATGAAGGCGCCTGGGCACCCTGCAGTTATTACTTTTAATGCCATCGAATCTATCATCTTTTCCTTCATAGACAATACTTTTTATCACTTATTTTAGAAACCTTTTCCTGTCCCAAGGCCATAAAGTTGCTGTCTTTGCTATTTTCTGGAAGATTCATTTTATCTTTTGCATTTAGATCTTCAATCTCCTCAGAATTGACTTTTATGTGAGGTATGGATAAAAATTCATCTTTTATTATATGGATATTCCATTTGTCCAGTACCATAAAATTCCAAGTGCTCTCTAATGATATTTTCATAAATTAAGGGTCTGCGGTAACTTTGATTCTTTTGTGCTATTTATTCTGCTCCACTTTTCTATTTCTTTCCTACTTCCGTTCTTTAAAATTCAACACAGTGTAATTTCCTATAGGACTTCTGAATCCTGTGATATGGTCTAAACATCTCTCATATGTTCCAATATGAGCTGGTGGAACATCTAAGTCATTTTTCAAATCACATTAAAATTAGGCTCAAAATTCCATAAAGGCCAGGTATATACTTATTCTGTGTTCTATCTCTGCTACTCAGCAGAGTGCAAGGCATATGGAAAATATCTATAAATGCTTGTTGAAATGTTGAGCTTAACTGCTGGGTAGAATATAATTTCAAAAGCCAATATAAGAAAACTCAGTATTTTGTAAAAATCACCTTATAGATTATAAGAATTTTCAACCCATTTTTCTAATTTGAGCTCCACAAAAATTTTATAAAATAAAGCACAACTGTTATTTAACCAATTTTACCCTTACAAAAAGGAGAACTTAGAAATACATCATTTCACTGCATCATTTATTTTTTTTTATTTTTTATTTTTTTCACTGCATCATTTAAAGTAACATCAAATAGAGCTAGAAACTGTGTCTTTGGAATACGAAACTCAGCATTTCTTGAAATCTAATGCATGTTTATTCACTATCAGATTATCAATGGTTTGTTTGTTTTTGTTTTTGTTTTTTTGGTCTCAAGTTGTATCACTTTTACTTTCTCAACAATTCCTTGGAGTTTTCATTACACGACAATGTCCTGATAATACCCAAGGAAATGAAATGATTGTGACTACAGTATCTCTGTTGTATTAATATGGCATTTTACCTTTGCTATTTACATTTTCAAAATGCTTAATTTTTCCTCCTAAATATCCCCATGTGTCTATTAACGGGACCCACAGCAATCCTACATTGGTTTATAGAATTTATTTTCCTTAATACTCACTGTCAGCTGCAAATACCACATGGGAACTTCTTTCTGGACATACCTTTCAGTCTTAGTCTATATAGATTTGGACTTGCTTAGAGCCTTTATTTACTTAGACTTTTTAAAAATCTGTGATGGATAACCTTTTTATGCTGTGCCTTCTTTTGAAGCGCTTGCATATCTGTCTCTTGATTTATGCTTCTACTCTATACAAGTTACAATTTCCTGTAAAGATTAAGAAAACACTTGCCTGATCTGCCATAGGTGTTGCCTCTATATTTAAATAGGAATGCTTTATCTCTTTTTATTTTTTTCTTGCTCTTCTTAGAGCAAGTGCATTTATCTTAAATGGTCAAATAATTCACATGAATACAAGGAAAATACTTGACCTCATTTAAATTTTAGGCATGAGATTCCAGATGGTTACAATTACTGCTGTGGGGCATTTAGCCCTAAAACTTTTTTTTTTAAAAAGGTTTATTGAATCCAGATTTGTCATCAACTTTCATGAAAATCATACGTCTCTGCTATCTGAAACATTTGGCCTATTTTCAAACCAAAAGTCTGGTGCACTGTAGGTATTTTTATTTACATAAATTATCTAAGATTATTATTTTTGCACATTTTCAGAATGGAAATAGAAATTTCACCTGATTTTAATAATATTTATAGCCTGATAAATAAATCATGTTAGGTAACTTTTAATTTTACATTTTACTGTGTTTTATGGTCTTATTTATTTACTTGAGAGAGTGCACAGAGGGAGAGAGAGAGAAGTAGAACTTGCCACGGAGCAGGGATTCCGACATGGGGATGAATCCCGGGCTCCGAGATCATGACCTGAACCCAGGGCAGTCACTTAACCAACTGAGCCACACAGGTGTCCTCACATTAGATAATTTTAAATTGATTTAGATATTCTAATCATTCTCTTAGGTATCATCTTGCTACTACCATGAAAAAATCTTTATTAATAAGCAAAACATATTAATTACTACTGAATGCGGAGAAAGTGTTCTAGGGCATTCATTTCTTGCCAAACTCTTGTCTCATCTTCCTTTCAGCTAAAATGAGCTATTCTAGAGCAGGGACTTGTCATAATAACCACAGTACACCAGGTAAATTTAATATTTTTTGTCATGCAATCAGCATTAGTAAAAGTTTGTAGAAAAATGTCTTAGCTTCTCTCACAAAACAAAACAAAACAAAACAAATCAATATTGGAAAGGTCTTTAAGAAGTCCATTTACTAAAAGGTTTATCATAAAATTTCATTTCTATTTTTACTCTACAAATTGGAATAAGTTGACAGGGGAGTGGAAGGAGAATGGTAATATTTCAGATAGACTCATATTGTCAAGTAATGGAACTAATATCATATATATGTAAATACACACATATTACTTGAGATGAGAGAGTCAGTTTATACTCTATTCAATAATAATAAAAATATACCTTTCTTTCTTTCTTTCTTTTTCTTTCTTTCTTTTTTTTTTCTTTTCTTTTTTTTTTTTTTTTTTTTGTTTTGCGATTGATCTGAAAATTTTGACCTGGTTGACTGAATGCATATGGTAATAGGTTAAGGCTTAAGCACAATTAAACATGTCCTTTATGAATAATGATGGATATTTTTTATCATAGCCCTTTGTATCCCCAGAGAGCCATATTCATGGTATTAACAGAAACCTCATAAGCCTCATTTAATTCCTTTCTCTATCCCTTCTTAGTTGAATGAACTTAACCAACTTACATGACCTCTTTATAGATCTGCTAAAAAATGAGTGAGTAAGATGACCTTAAATGGATTTGATCTAATATACAAATGTGGACATGCCAAACTACTCCATGGATATAAATGCTCTAGTCAATACACATTCAGTAAACATTTGTTGTAAAGGATATAATTAAAAATTCTCCCAGTGAACTTGTCTCCAGTGTTCCTAAATGCACTATCACTATGCATATATATTTAAGTTCCATGTCTGAGTATGACATCAAGAATTGATGTCTGGATATTGTACAAAAGATATAAACATTTTATTGGACATTTATCTGGTCCTACTTCAAGTAATACCAAGCTTCTACTACTAACTTCTGGTCATATTTTTTTTCTTTGTTAGGGGAAGCCGAAAAAGATTGAATTTGCACATTAAGATAATATAATTAAGGATAATGAAGTTACTATAAGATCATTATTCAAGCAGAATCCTTCCAAATAGATTGAAAAAGGAAATGAGTACAGGAAAAAAAAAATGAGAACAATAACTGTGAGTCAAAAGGACATCATCTAATATATTCTATCAGTATTCACATGGAGTTTCCACTATAACATTTTTATTTTTAGTTCAATGCCTTGATTTACTACTAGAAGAAAATGTCCCCCAAAATCCATATATCCCTTTCCACTACTTTGAACATCATTTTGCACATTGTCTTGGTATATTGTGTCTGGGTGAGTAGCATTTGCAAGAGAAATGCCAGAATAAAAGCCTCCTTTGTTGGTGTCTTCAACAACTTTAAAACTGGGCTTTGACATCTCAGCCCTTGTCCCAGAAAACCTATAAGCCATGCCGAAGGGAAGATATGGTGAGGCAGATCCATGTGTCTGTGTGTGAGAGGAAACTCTTTTTTTTTTTTTAATTAATAAACAGGCCTTTAGTCTCCAGGGCCCATTTCCCCAGCAGTCAATTCACTTAGAAAAATAAAATGTCACTTAATTGGCAAGAAAATTGCCTAAATTTTGTGTGACAAACTCAAAGAAATACATTCTGTAGATGGAAAAAAGGAAAGAGAAAAGGATATAAATTAAATGTTAATTATGAAGATGATTAAAATGTAATAATATACAAAATTCATCTAGCTCCTTGGTAATTGACACAAAATTATATAAATTTGGGATATGTAATCACAATCAAACTAATATTATAAACTTAAAAAAATAAATTGCTTAAAATTGATGCTTAGGTTCCATTGTGTTGACAGCTATCTACTAAATCTGTAGAGAGCGCTAATTTGATAGGAATGACTTGCATTTAAAAGTCAGTTCAGATTTTAGGTTAATTGGCATCCACTTAACTTGTGAAGTCTACCTTGTTAAATATAAGTTTTTTAAAAAATTAATGCCAATAGAAGTGAGAAAACCATTTGACACAAGGCAGCAATTAACTATATAAAACCAAAATTCAAGAATCTAGAAGTTGGTAAAAATGCAAAATCTTTTATTTGCCCTTGAATTTACAAATCAATCATATGTCAAAATGAAATGTAGGGGAAAAAATGAAATGTAGGAAAATAACCTGCCAAATAGTATAAAAGAGATATCAGAAAATCCAGAATAAGTGCAAGTGCAAAGATTAAAATGGAAAATAATGAAATAAATGATGAAAAAAAAAAAGCCAAGTACTCTCAAAAAGTTGTGTACCTCTTTGTAGCCTTGTTTAATACTTGAATTTATTATTGCTTAACATCTGTAAAGATTCTTTCATCTTTTGTCCAACTTTTGTTAATGCTAAGTTACATTACACAGTCAAGTATATTCTAATCTAGAGGATGATATTTAGTGAAAAGCTCTAGTGCCTATGTTTTATAATAATATATCTCTTCTCTTTCTCTTTATTTTCTGGGTCTTTTATATTTCAACCCAACACATGCTCATTCATAGTCTCTTGTATTTGAAGCACTGAAGTGGTTACTGGAAATATCTATCTCCTAAATCTAGTATCTATGTGGCTATGGATGGGAGGATTTGACAATTACTTGGGGACATCTCCTGTTGACAATTTTTCAAGAACAAATAGGGACAAATGCAAGCATGTTTAAATGAGGAGAGACGATCTAGAAACTGTCAGGGACCTTGGCAGAGAGTATCAAGGGAGCACAAAACAGTAAAATATTGAATGCAGACAGGGTTTTGAAGTACAAAAATGATGGAGTTTTAATTGATTGTGGTGTCTTAGCCATGATGCTGGAAAAGATTAAAGAATTTGTGAAAAGGACAGATTTGAAATGAGTCAGACATAGTTCTATCCTCTAAAGAACTCTTAACGAATGGTAGACTTGAGATCACCCTCATCTTGCTTAGCAGACTATTTTATTATTATTAATTATTATTATTATTATCATCATCATCACCATCATTATCATCATTATTTTAGAGAGGAAAAGAGAAAGGTGGGGAGGGGCAGAAGTAGAGAGAGAGAGAGAAATAATCTCAAGCAGACTCCTGCTAACTCTTCAATGTAGGGCTTGATTTCACAACCCTGAGATCATGACCTGAGTCAAAATCAACAGTTGGAGGCTGAACTGACTGAGTCACCCAGGCTACCCCTATTTAGCAGAGTCTTAAGAATGTAAGTTCAAAATTCAGTCAATGTGAGTATAGATCTTAGCCCTGCAACTTGCTCTGTTTGACTTTATGCAAATTACTGCAATTATTCTGCTTCCAGTTTGCTCATATTTAAAATGGGAAAGATGGTAATTGAAATCCTGGAAGCATGAAGAAACACCTGGTCTGTTGAAGGAAAAATAAGAACACAGCTCTGAAAGCACAATTTTAACTAGAAAGGGCTTAAAGGATGCATACATTAAATAAAAATATCTAAACATAAATAGAGCACAGAAGAAAGCACAAGACTTAAGATTAACATCCCTGCAATTTCCCAGATTTCATAAAAAAAATACACCTACAAAAGAAAGAGAATAAAGTTGGTATAAGAAGCCTCATCAGTGGCTAGGCAACATGGCAGGTGACAGGTATGGGTGGTGAACATTACCTTAATGTGCAGAGGAAAATTATTTTCAAATTAAAATTCTATACCCAGCTAAAATGTAGTCAAATGTGCTAGTAAAGACAGTCTTAGATATGCAATGACTACTCATGTATCTTTTTATAGGAGTATATTAAGGATTTCTTTCTGGAAGAATAAAGATAGAAGCCAAGAAATAGAAATCCATGGAGAAAGAAATGGTATAGGGAAAAACAAATAAATCATATTTTAATTAATCAAAAAATGTCTATCAGAGGTGGTGGAGTAGAATAGGAAAAATTTCAAAAGAGAAAATACAGAATGCAAGGGCAGGTATACATCTATATATTTATCTATCATCTATCTACCTATATCTATCTATCTATCTATCATCTATCTATCTATCTATCTATCTATCTATCTATCTATCTATCATCTATCTATCTATATTTTTTATATAAAAACTATATAATTAGAGCAATATAAGTATAAAAGATGTTTAATAATATTTAATACCCATTTTTGCTGAAAATAATTTTATTAATATAGGAATACAAAAAATTCTTTAATCTGATAGAGGACATCTCCCCACAACTGTAGTTCACATGACTTATAATAATGAGGAATGGTAAAAACATTCTTTTTAAAGTGATTGCAAAGACAGTAAAGCCCAGAATCACCCAGAATCATCTTTTTTCAGAATATAGTCAATAGAGGACAAAAGAAAAAGAACTAGAAGTATTAGAAAGAAAGACAGCATTTTTAAAAATTTTCACCGGTGATTTGACTATGTATTTAAAAAAAATATATACAGGCAGATTATTAGAATTAATAAGAATGGCCTAGCAGCCAAGGCCATAAAACAGAATACACAGGCAATATAAGGAAAAGAGATGGTACACACAGGAAGTAGGAAATTTTAATTCACTTCTCTCAGTATATGCCAGATTAAATCAGATAGATAAATAAGGTATAGAAGATATATATTATGTAACTAATAAGATTCTCATGATTGATATATTAAACCCTGCATTCTGAAATAAAGAATATGCATTTCAGTTCTCATGGAAGTATCATAAAAATTTACCATACAGTATGACATGTGGAAATGTATTAAGATAGATTTCAAAAAATATAAAAGCCAACTGGTTTAGTCAATGAGGGCTGCTATCACAACAAATCAAGGAGTCAGCCTTCTTCCTGGCTCACAGATGGTTACCTCCTCTGTGCCCTCATGTTGTAAATAGAGGGACAGCAAGCTTTCTGGCCTTTTCTTATAAGGGCACTAATCCCATCAGAAAAACCCCACCCTCAAGACCTCATTTAAGCCTACTATATCCTAAAGCCCCAGACTCCACACACCATTACACTGGGAATTAGGGCTTCAATGTATGAATTTTGGACACAAACATCTTATCTATAACAATAACATTTTTAATCATAATGGAATAAAAATACATCACAGCATTTAAAAAGTCACCTATACATGAGGAAATTTTAAACATTCTTTAAACGACTTTTGAGTCAAAGGTAATTCAAGCTGGATATGCAGAATATTGACAAAATATCAATAATGAAAACAGTACCTGTAAGAACCTACGACATACATCATATGCCACACTCAAAGGACAAAGAATGACATTAAATACAGCAATTAAAATAAATTAGTAAGCATCTGAATAAAAAATTTAGAAAAATTGGTCTAAATGAAAGAATAAAGTTAGACAAAACAAAAGAGTAAATAGATGAAAGCAGGTATAAATAAGTGAGAAAACAGAAAATTTGTAGAATAAAAAAATTAATAATAGCTTTTTTGAAAAACATACACCATAAGCTAACCTAGTTAAGGAATAAACAGATGGAAATGGGACGTGGGGTGAGGAGAAGTGGGAAAAGTGCCAATCAACCACATAAAAATTTATATGTAGAAATCAAATCTATCTATCTAAGGACATTTATGAAACAGTGTTGAGTCAACTTTTTCCAAACCCTTTACAATAACTTAGAAATCTTATTAAAATGGATACAATCTCATAAATAGGACAATTTCTATTTATTTCTACAGAAGTCAGGGAAATCCATTAAGAAGCCAGCTTCTCAAACATCCCATACCAGAACAGTTTTATTCTGAATTCTACCAGCACCTTTAAGAGTGAATGTTGCCAATGTCATTTAAACTGGTCCAGAAGGGATGCCTGGGTGGCTGAGTGGTTGACCATCTGCCTTTGGCTCAGGTTGTGACCCCTGGTCCTGTCCCACATCAGGCTCCCTGCGTGGAGCCTGCTTCTCCCTCTGCCAGTGTCTCTGCCTTTCTCTCTGTGTCTTTCATGAATAAATAAATTAATTAATTAAAAATTAATTTATTAATAAACTGCCCCAGAAAATAGGAAAAGAAGTAAAGCTTTCATTCTTTTTATTTATATTAATATATCTAAGAAAAAAATCATGGATATCCTTGTATATACTGAAAAAGAATTTGAAATTTTTCAAAATCTGTTTTCGGTTTCAAAACAACCATTTCTTTTCTTCTCACCTCTTTCTTGCTTGCATCTTTCTTTCTTTCTTTCTTTCTTTCTTTCTTTCTTTCTTTCTTTCTTTCTTTCTTTCCTTTTTCCAACACTTAACCATTTCTTAACATGTTAAATTGTACATTCCTCTCAGCATTGAAAACCAGCTAGTAGAAAACATTGGATATAGTCACACTAAATTCAAAAGCAAGGCAAACTACCAGTTTCAGCTCTAATACTGTGTTGTTCTGGAGGTACTAGCCTCCAGGCTATTTGAAATTACCAAGAAAATAAAGCTACATGCATAAAGTTAATAAATTAGGATACAAAATTTATTTGATTAAATTGAGAATTCATATATAAAATTAGCCTTCAGTTAAAAACTATAAGGAGAAATGGACCCCATTTATAATGGCAATAAAACGGATAACATGGTTAGGAATAAATCGAAAGGAACATGGAAGACCTAGATGAGGTCTTTCACAAAAGAGATGTGAAAACAGGAGAAGACACACTGTTCTAGTGTCAGCAGATGCAGCATGGCAAACGTCTATTGGGTCTCCATAAATCTTTATTGTTCTATTTCTTAAAAAAAAATGTTTCTACTTATTTGGGATAGAGAGAGATAGCTAGAGAGAGCACACAGAGTATGAAATTAATGTGTTGTTCATGTGTATGTTTTTTTATTTTTATTTTTTAAAGATTTTATTTATATATACTTGAGAGACACACAGAGAGAGGCAGAGACACAGGCAGAGGGAGAAGCAGGTTCCCTGTGGGGAGCCTGATGTGGGACTGGATCCCAGGACCCGGTGATTATGACCTGAGCCAAAGGGAGACGGTCAACCACAGAGCCACCCAGTTTGTTTTAGGTAATAAATTCCTTAAAAGTTTTAGAATTTCAGGGAATCACTGAAATAGATGTGATATAGTGGGGAATGGAGGCCAGTCTTACTAAATATTGAAGTTGAACACAAAGTCTTAATGATTAAAACAGTGTGGTAATGATGCCTGGAGAGATAAACCAGTAAAACAGAAGTCCAGAAACAAACCTTGATGCATTGGGGTCAGTTTTGTACAAAATACAGAAAGCATCTCAAAATCTGCATGGAAAAGATGGAAAAGATTAACTAATATATATATAAAAAAAAAAACTGGGTGAGAACAGACTCAGAACTCATATTTGACTGAATTCCTAAAGAATCAAATGTTTTAAAAAAAAAAAAGGAGCAATAAAATGACTAGAAGAAAAACAAGTAATAATTTGTTATAATTATGGAGTAGAAAAGACCTTTAATCTATGACAGAATCCACAAAGTAGGGAGGAAAATATTGATAAATTTTAATATTTAAGTATTAAAATGAAAACCTTTTAGAGGCAAACAATAACAATAGCAAAATAACTTAGCATTGTGGCAAAGAAACAATGACAGCGGTGCCTGGCTGGCTCAGTCAGTTGGTTAAGCATCTGACTTTTGATCTCAGCTCAGGTCTTGATCTCAGGGTCATGAGTTCAAGCCCAACCTTGGACTCCACATTGGGTGTGGAGGCTACTTAAAACAAAACAAAACAAAACAAAACAAAACCAATGGCAGAGATAAACCAGTAAAACATTTTGCAATCTACATCACAGGTAAAATTTAACAGTTCTTCCTAATGTACCAAACAAAAGCTCCTAGAAATTGAAAAGGAAAGGTCAATAATCCACAAGCAAACTTACAGCCACGAAAGAAAGAAAGAAAGAAAGAAAGAAAGAAAGAAAGAAAGAAAGAAAGAAAGAGAAAGGAAATGCTAGATGTTTAAACCTTATTTTTTTTAAAGATTTTATTTATTTATTCATGACAGATACAGAGAGAGAGAGAGAGAGAGAGAGAGAGAGAGGAGAGAGAGGCAGAGACACAGGCAGAGGGAGAAGCAGGCTCCACACGGGGAGCCCGACTGGGACTCGATCCCTGGTCTCCAGGATCACACCCCAGGCTGAAGATGGTGCTAAACCGCTGGGCCACCGGGGATGCCCTTAACCTTATTTTTATAAAGAGAAATGCGGATAAGATACCAATATTCACACATCAAGTTGACAAAAATGCAGAAGTTAAATACCATTCTGTTCACAAGGCCATAGAATCAGGGACTTAGTTTCTGGTAGGAGTACAAATTCTTACAAACTTGGTGGAGGGCAATCTGGAAATATCTATCAATAGTAAAAGAAATACACATTTCACACCTGTGAAACCACATTTATAAAGCAATTTTTGCAGTACTGTTTCTTACAGCAAAAAACTGAAAACAATTTAATATTCATCCATAGTGGACAAGTCAAATAAATCATGGTGCATTCCAACATAATAAAATACAGTTGAAAATAAAAATGAGAAATCTCTTTTATAGATTGATATGGAAGTATCTTCTGGGGATATTAAGTGAAGATGCGAGAAACAGAACCATGTATATAGTATGCTACATCTTCTGGTTGGTGACAGGGAAGGAGGAAAAAGAAGAATATATTTGAATTTGTTTGTAAGAAAAATAAGATACAAGATACAATTATGATGATTCCCTGAATGGTCTGCCTGGATATTCATGAAGGTAAGAAGGACACAGTCACTTAAATGTGTAAATCATGTCAATGTATTATATCCTCAAAAAAGTTAAAATAAGCCAAATATAGTAATATACATGTGATAAATGTTCTAATCAAAGTATGGCAAACACCAGGGAAATGGTGATGAGGGGATATTCAACTAGCTCAATTGGTCCAGCTGGTAGGAAAGTTAGAAGAAATAAAATCCTAACAGTACTGATATTGGTTCTAGATTGCTGAGTAAAAATCCACCAGGGAAACAAGGTGGCAGGAGTGAAATCCTATGAATCTGGTGGTCTCCCATGTATAATGAAGCAAGTGGAAAGTCTACCAGGCTTTAGAAATATACTTTTATGAGTGCATTTTTTTTTAATTCTTGTGAGATGAATATCAAAATAAGACATTATTTGGAAAAAAGTTAGATTTTTATTTACATACAAACTATAATATCAGTGGATCAATGCCCAGATTTTTCTACAAAATTAACAAAGTGATTGCTCATTAGGATGAAACGTGTTGATTTTTGGTTGTTCCCCTCCCCCAAAGTATGTAATAAATTGAAGGCTGGACTGTCTTTATTTTCTCTCTGGGTCCCCTTTGTGAGGATCGACGAGGATTTAACAAATGATGGAGTCACTTCTAAAGCATCTTCCATTTCTCACCTCTCACCTTCTGTCAAATCCCACATATAACATCTCATTGAAGCTCATCTTCCCCTCTCTGAAGTATTTCTATGGTTCTCCCTACCTCTTAGTGTAATACTCCCACTATTACAATCTCTGATACCTGAATACCTCAAAGCCTTGTCTCTCATTTTTTTCATCCAGGTTAATAATTTCAAAATGCAAGGCACTTGAGTGGTTCAGTGGCCTTTGGCTCAGGTTGTGATCCTGGGGTCCTGGGATCGAGTCCCACATCGGGATCCCTACAGAGAGTCTGCTTCTCCCTCTGCTTATGTCTCTGCCTCTGTCTCTGTGTCTCTCATGAATAAATAAATAAAATCTTTAAATAGTAATAATAATAATAATTTCCAAATGAATTTCTTTTCTAGAGGTTTCTTCATCCTCCAGTTTGAAGGCACTGTCATAGGAAATTGTATAGAGATTTGATGAAGTTATTAGGATTAATTGTTTTCCTGAGGCATCTAGTGACTTACCAAGGCACATTCTGAATTCTTTTCCAAGACACATTTTCTTCATCATTGACTGCTACATGAGTGCCTGTAAAGCCTCAGAAACTTAGATTATGCTACTTGGAAATGTGTTATCATTCAGGCAGAGGTAGAGCTAAAGTTCCGTTTGTACTTCTTATCTAGGATTCTTTTTTAATCCAGGCAAATTAACAGTATCAAGACTGGGTAATTTTTAGGCTATGTAAGAGAACAGATTGTTTTCAAGCATTGGTAGGCAGTGTGGAAGAATCTATTTACCTTTAAGTTATTTGCTAATTAAAAATCATTATTAGCTATTAACTAAGAAGAGTCTTTACGTAAAGACAACTACCAGGCCAACACTTTGTTAAACTTGTTCCAATGTCGGGGACTGGAGAACAATAAAACCAAGGTTAAACATAGTTCATAATCCATATCTCTTTCCATCAATTCAGATACCTCCCGCCCTCGTTTCCAGGCCAAATGCTTGTGGTTTTATTGGACCTGAAATATCTCAGTACAAAATAGTACATATAAGAGGAGTGCTGATAAATTGTCTGAATTCAAGAAATCATACCCTTCAAGGTTATATCCCAACTAGATTCTTTGCCTGGATTTTTTTTAAAGCCTATAATCAAGGAGGTAGCACAACACAATCTCAGAAAAGACAGCTGCGGGGGAAGCAGGGATAAGCATTTGTTTTCACTTTGAAAACGAGCCTATTGCCAACAGGTTTTGGGCTCTTGTACAAGCCTTTGCAGAATTACACAAAGATTTCAGGACAGAAGAGAACAATGGTCACAGTTACCTTTGATTAAGCATATCATTTTTCAAGTCTGGACAGACATACATCAAAATAGATGTCCCGTCATCTACCAGAGAGGTCAACTTAATGGAAGAAGGAAGAGAGCTTTGCTCCGGTCCCTCCAATGCTCTATGGAAGCAGGATAAGCCCAGACTATTTCAGGGGTCTGTTGCACTATTAGACTCCATGTCATGGGAAAAACATACAGCTGGATAAGATTCTGGTTCTGACACTCTTAATCCCTCCTGTGGTATGAATCATGCTGCCCTTACAGAACTGGTGAAGATTTGTGAGAGCTAATTCTTTATATAAATGGTTTGTGAACTAGGTATTACTCTCTAGAAGTAGGTGGTATCATTACTACCTGCTGGTGGACACTGCTAAACGCCTAAACCCAGAACGATAGGACTTAGAAATGATCTTCCTGAATGGTGTATACAGCAAAAAGGCATGACAAGATATTCATTGAAAAGAGAAGACATGTTATATGAAAAGTTGCATGTGACAACAAAGACTGCATTTTCACCAAAATATTTTTATAAACTAGGGTGGAGTGAAAGAATGCAAGGACTGCATAGAGGTCAGTGATTTCCCATGTTTACTTCCCATGTAGAGCAGAGGGTTCACAGATTTCTGATATATTATTAAAACAATCAGATAGCACCATGCATGGTTCAACGAAAATCTGCCGTAAATAAAAAATCAGGATTCATCCAATTCTGTGTACCTGACAGGTCCTTAAAATATGTCAGCAAATTAAGAAAGATTTTTTTGAACTCTTACCAAGTTACTTTCAATAAGTTAAATAAAGTCATTAGTGTCTGTCAACTGTCAATAAAGAATTTGAATTTCTTGAGTTCTTCCATTCCTCTACTAGAGATCCCATATCTATGTCCCTCACATAGACTAGCAGTTGTTGTAGTGAACAAATAGAAGACCTTCACAGTGGCACTGTGAGCAGGAAGCTGCTTAAGGAATGTTCTGTTTTGTGTCTGAAGGCATTCATTTGTCCCTATTTGGTTCTTCAGTATGAAAATAAGACACTCCATGAATTTGTTAATTTGATCAAGAACTCTTTACTAGGGTAATGAGTTAAGCCAATTGTTTTAAGATATTTAGCAGAATAACCTCTTGAATGATCAAATAAAATGTTATGTTATGTTGAAAGAGTGGGTATTGTGTTATTTTAGTCTTTTGGTGATTATTCACCAAATACTACCATTCTTGTGCCTCTATTTTGCACATTATTTTGTAAAGAATAGCAGGAGAGAATGGTGTTCTCTACTACCCAACAGAGTTCTCATAACCTCCCTAGATGGATCCTCCTTGGCTTTTGGCTTTTAGCTTCCTGGTTCAGGCCACATGCTTAAGGCTTATAGTGCTTTTAGGTGCTTCTGTGTTCCTTCTTTTTGCTACAGATCACTTGGTATCAAAAATATGTCCCTCAAAATAATTGGGACTCTGGCTCAGTTTAAGAGGTGACAAAGTGATTTTTATGTGGGTCATTTACGTTAAACATTCATCCAAATTTTAAGATCTTCTTTTATATTATCTTTTATATTTCCCTTTTTTAAAAAAGATTTTATTCATCTATTTGACAGAGAGAACAATCAGGGGGAGAAGCAGGCAGAGGGATAGGGAGAAGCCAACTCCCCACTGAGCAGGGAGCCTAATGTGGGGCTCAATCCCAGAATTCCAGGATCATCACCTGAGTCAAAGGTAGGTACTTAACTGACTGAGCCACCCAGGCACCCCAACTTTTATATTTCTTTACAACATATAATGCTAACAGATAATGATAACAGACTTTTTTTTAGGTCATTGTCCTTTTGAAATATTGCAAAATAGGTACTAGGAGCTAGGAAGAAGCATGAAAAAAAGAAATATCCCTTTGGTTGTCTATACTATGACTGAGTAGAAGAGAGAGACACATTCCATGACTTTGCCTATACTTGAGACAAAACTAGAAGTTGGTTCTAGAATATTCAGCTGAGCTGCCAAGCCTAGAGCCTGGCTGGACCGAGACTTAAAAAATGCCCTGCTGAAAGACAAAAAACAAATGGTATTTCTTTCTTGGAGCTTTGTAATGCACACACTCATGGAAGGCTCTGAGAAATTTGATGGAAAGAAACCTGCCAAATTAACTGAGGAATGTATAGAATAGTTGAATCACTATATTTTATACCTGAAACTAATGTAGGACTGTATGTTCGTTATACTTCAGTAAAAAAATAGCAAATTAGGAATTAGCAATGTGAGCATATTATGTAGATAAATGGCAAAATACACCAGAAGAAATAGCAAATAAGTTTAATGTGGTTCTGGGACCAGGGGGATGGACAGGTAATGCAGAGATGTTACTTTTTTAATTGCTATTATTGTAAGTAAGTCTTTTAACACTTCTTTTAATTTAAAAACAAACTATATGTAATACTCTGATAAAATAAATTTAGAATATAAATTAAGTTCTTAAAAAAAATAAAACAGTGATTACATATGTTTTCTCACAGGACAAAAATACTATTTCACAACCTGAAAGTGCTAACAGTTTCCTTGAGCTGAGTCATTATTTGGAACTTCAACTCTAAATTGGTGCCCGTGACACAGTCAAAGCTGTCAGAGCCAGTCATGGAGTCCCCAGGAGTGCCAGGTTGGAAATGAAGTATCCTGTAGTAACAGCCTAGGCCCACGGCAACAGTATTTGATAACCACATTCCATTGTCATAGATGATGGGGAAAAGTTATTCTCTCTTTGTTTCTTCTCTTGAAATCATATAATTTACATAAGTAAGAAATGTTTATTAACCATAAATCAATTATACTGAAGCATCAGTGAATATCTTATTGTTTAAGTATACAAATTTGTCAAGGTGATTTGAATAGTTACAGACCACTATAAAAATGATGTTGACTTTTTTCCTTTAAACAAACCAACCAAAAAAAAAGAGTCTGCTAAATTTTATTTAATTCAGATTTCTTTTAAAGTCTTTGAAAATGGAATCCTAATTTTGAGAAACACCTATCAAATTAGACAAAACTCCCTTTTGTTGGAATGCATTTTGGGACATAGTGATTTATACGTGGACAATTTATATTCCTTAGTATGATAGTGAGAGGGTGTGAGAGGAAGCACATAGTACGGGGAAATAGAATAATGAAGAACGTGACCAATGGTCTTCAGCTGCTACTAGTAAGAGACCTAATCAGGAAAACAGGATCATTATTTTGCTGAAGCACAATTGATAAGCATATGATAATTTTAAGAAATTACCAGAAATCTAAGATGCAATAAATAGAGCAGAGTTTTTTAAAATATGAAATGCTCTTCTTTATTTTTCAAAAAAGTTTACCTAAAAAGATCTTTGGAGAGTTGATTTAGAGAGAAATATTCCTGTTTTCTCCCTTAAAACTCTTCAATCCATGTCATGCATAAGGAAAGACATTTCCATCTTGTTCTCCCTCACAATCATGTTCTAGGGATTACAAGCAGCCCACTTCTCTTCTTACTAACATCTCCTCTTGGAGAAGAAGTAGCCCTTAGTATTGGAGTGTGAATTGAGTATGGTCTGGTCTCCTAAGGAATGTGGGGAGCACCTAAGAGAATGTCAAGCACTTCATTGTACACACTCTCAGTGGATCTTGAATATTTGTGTAAGCCATTGAGGCTTACAAAGGGGTAATGGTATATTTTTTGGAGTAGTTGCTTCTTTCCAAAGCAGAGATTTAATCTCAATGCTCCTCTTGGAATTCAGGGGAAAAAACAAACAAACAAAAGAAACTGATTGGAAAACGTGTCTTATAGTGTCCGTGCTGTAAATATTTAATGTTACAATGTTATCTAGGAGTCACAAACAACATGCCAAATAATATTTGCTTATTTTCTATTTTGTCAAAGATTTATTTTCCTGAGGTACCAGTATGGGAGGGAGGAGTTATGAAGGAGAGAGGAGGACAAGAAGGAGAGAGGGAAGGAGAATGGGAGAGAGAATGGGAGGGAGAGAGAGAGAGAGAAGGGGTGCATTCTCTCTTTGTTAATCTATAGCAATCACTTCCTTTCTCTTTTTTTAAGATATTTATTCATTCATGAGAGACACAGAGAGAGAGAGAGAGAGAGGCAGAGACATAGGCAGAGGGAGAGCCAGGCTCCCCTGTGGGGAGCCCAATGTGGGACTTGATCCCAGGACCTGGGGATCCCCACCTGAGCCAAAGGCAGACGCTCAACCATTGAGCCACCCAGAGGTCCCTATAGCAATCACTTTCAATGAGAAAAGCATTCAAATTCTGCCTCAGAGAGGGAACAAGTGAGAAGATTATCCTTCCTGGAAGCAAAGCTTTGATGTATTTAATAACAAAAGGTCTGTGTCTGCCACAGAACCCAGAATTATCTGAATGTCTACTGAAAGTAATAACTTCCCCACAAGCTTTCTGACACTGAAAATTTCCCTACCCTGAATCAAACTAACAAACAACAATATATATTATTATACTATATTATTGTATAATAATGTATAATAAAGTATATATAATACTTATAATAAAAATGCGTCAATATATGTTTAATACTATATGCTTTCATTAAATAATTTTATAATAAAATAATAGCTCTAACGAACATTAAAATGACTTAGTGCAGACAACATGAACAGATGGTAAATGCACACTGAGTGAAAAGCAGGTGATGATATATAATAATACTTACAAATGAATTCATAGGCTTCCCCTCAACTCCTGCAGCCTTGATAATTTTACTGTAGTTACCTCTCCAAAGCAAGTATTCAACATATAGTACATAGCACAATTTCCCTTTTTTATCAAAGCTCTTTCACTTGCACACCACCTGTTTGATAATGTTATGTGAAAATCACAAAGAAAAACTTGTTGCCTGGGGTGCCTGGCTCGCTCAGTTGGTAGGGCATGTGACTCTTGATCCTGAGAGTCTAAGCCCCATGTTGGATGTGGAGCCTACTTAAAAAAATAAAAATATTTATCATTAATTAATTAAGAACAAAGCAGAAGCAACTTTATTCCCTGAAACATATTGATCTCCTGAGCTAATAAGAATGACTGGGCTAACCTGCATTAGGATTTAAGTGGTCAACTAAGCATTCCCATAAGGGTATCTGCTCTCTGTTCTGACATACTCTGGGGTTCAAAGGTGGCAGAAAAAGTATCTAGGGTCCTCAAGACACTGTTTACTCTTTTAAAAGCAATGATGGTCATAGTAATATAACTGAAAAACCAAAGTTGTGGGTAGTGTATGTATGAGCAAGTGGTCTAGGAGTACATAGTCAGACTGTGTCTTTTCTAAGACATCTGGCCTATCTTAGCTTGAAGCTAAACTTACATGTAGCTTCAGGTCATGATCCTCTACATGTTCTCTATCCAAACAATATCTAGCAATGGTCTTCTGAAAACTCAGACTGCAAATGACGATCATTGCTAACTGTCCTTCTAGCTATGAATGCCCTGCCTTCTGTCACCATACTGGAAATTTGCTTGCACAAATATGGATCTCTTCTTATTAAGTAGGTATCAATTACTTAGTGGGTGAGAACCTACCCTCAAGAATACTTGGGTTCAAGACATGACTTCTTGACATCGCTTGTATGTGAGCTTTGGAAAGGGATTTTTTTCCTCTCCAAACCTATTTCTCCTCTGTGAAACATGGGTAAAAGTATTACCTACTTTACAGGGATCAAGGAAAAGGAAATTCATACAAATTACTGAACACATTCATGTACATAGGAAATGATAATAAAAATAAGGTTAATTGTGATCTAAACTGGATTTGGAGGAAATGGGACAATGATTTTACTGACAGAAGTGAACTGGTTCTATGTCCTCAAATTGAGCCAGGTCCAGTTTTTTGCCCAGTAATGCCAGGAGATCCTGTAAAAGAAATAAACTTGGGGATCCCTGGGTGGCGCAGAGGTTTGGCACCTGCCTTTGGCCCAGGGCGCGATCCTGGAGACCTGGGATCGAATCCCACGTCAGGCTCCTGGTGCATGGAGCCTGCTTCTCCCTCTGCCTATGTCTCTGCCTCTCTCTCTCTCTCTCTCTGTGACTATCATAAGTAAGTTAAAAAAAATAAAAATAAAAAAAAGAAAGAAAAAAAAGAAATAAACTTGGACCTATTCTCTATTGAAGGATGATAAATACTTCATCTCTTTTATTCATACAAGGCAATAGGGATGTCATTGACTTACTCAGGGTTCCTAAGTCTTTATTTGTTTCATGTATAAATCAGGCATGATATAATTTGCACATTGTTGACCTAAAAAGTCATACAAATGCTGTTCTTATTGTTAATTTTTTCATTGGTGCTGACATAAATGAAATGAAAACTAGGAACTTTAACCACTAGGATTTGTGTTTTATCAGATTGCAGTGAAAAGCTGTTCACATTACTCTGGGGAATAAAGTCATTCCTTTCTTAGTTCTTTGCTTGCACATAGATGGACACAAAAATCATTATGACAGGTGTCTTACATATAGTATTTTTCACTTACAGGTAAGTCCATGAAAAGTTTCCATAATATACTTTGTAACACTTAATTGGATATTTTAAAAATATAGATTATCTTAAGTTTAGTTCATCTTAGCCTTGGCTGTCATGTTTCTTTCTAGCTGGAAATAAACCACTGATTTTATGAAAATTTAAACAAGCAAACAAACAAAAAAGAATTAAAACCACCATGAAAGCTCACTACTTTCTTCCCAATTCTTTAAATATGATAAAAATAAAATGCCTAGGTTTCCTTCTGATAAGTCAATAACTGAATTGTGGACATGTAATAGATGTAGAGATGTATGGATATGCAATCTCCATGTCAGTGTGATGGGCTACAAAGGCAAGATTCAGAACTCTTGCTCTCAGAAAGCCAAAATATTGTTTTGTGCAATCTAATCTAGTTCTAGAAATCAAAGCCTACAATGAGTTTGACTACCATGGAATTCTATGACTATTTAACTGTGTCCTCTCTTTTCCCTTTGAAAGCCTGAAGAATATTTCACAATAAAAAAAGAGGGTTACCCTAAAAGGACTTTCTTCCAGCTTTCTCTTCCCTCCTGCCCAGTGTGCATGGAATCTCCACCCCTGACTCATTACCTACTTCCTGGGATGCTGAGCAAAGAGAATGCCAGGACTTTAGGGAATGTACCAAAGCCACTGAGGTCACTGTATAAACAGACTTTGCTTAAAGGAAATCTTAAGAGATCCCAGGAAATATGAAACCCATTGAGGTTCTGCCCAGAGAAAAGACGCCCCCACTCCCTAATTCTCTCTTGCTTAATCCATGGAAAAAGATTCAACCAGACAAGTTCCTGAGTTTAAGGTCACATTGAAATTCTTTTCCCACCTCTTTTCATTTTTTCCAAGCCAAACATTTTACTGGCTCCAATGCAGAAAGCATAGAAGTTTATCCTTACTTGCCCTAGAAACCCTGTTATTTTCATCTTAAATAACCAGTCTTTGTGCTTGGAGCTTTTAACTCACTACCAAATGAGGTTTCACTGGATTTGCTCTCCCCTGATTTGTCTCAATTTGTACCATTTTAATTTGTAGATACACAAGCCAATGCGTTGAATTTTGCTTACCTACAATAACCAACCATCCTACTCTACCTATAAGGTTTCTTTCCAGCTACAATCTCAATTTTCACTTACTCTCTACAGCATAAATCTATAAAAATGGTCTCAATTTTCTTTTCTTCCATTTTTTTCACCTATTCTTAATAGGCCTTTGCATAAATTAATGCTCAAGCACAAGTCAACAATGGCATCCATCTTATAAAACCCAGTGGTCAAAAATGTTAAATCAATTCCCACAAAACTTCTAGGAGAAATATAGGACATGACTTTTGTGAACTTGGATTAGTTAGGCAGAGATTTCTTAGGTACAGCAGGAAAAGCCTAATTCATGAAAAAATAATATATTGGACTTCAGAAAACATAGAAACTCCTGTGCTTTGAAAGCACTATTAAGAGAAGGAGATGACAACCCATAGACTGGAAGAAAATCTTTGCAAAGAATATATCTGTTTAAAACCTGGTAGGTAGAATGCAAAAAGAACATTAGTAACTCAATAATGAGAAAACAGCCCAATTAAAAGATGGCCAAACTACTTAAAGAGAGAGTTTGCCAAAGAAAGAAAATAAAGCTGGCAGATAAGTACATGAAAAAATGCTTAATATCATTAGTCATTAGAGAAATGGAAAGTGAAACCACAATGATATACCACATTTTAGAATAACTAAAATTAAAACAAAGAGAAGAAGAAAAAAATATGGAACCAGTGGAACTCTCATATATTTCTGGTGGGAATAAAAATGGTTCAATGACTTTGGAAAACAGTTTAGATTTTTTTTTAAACTTAAACATGCAGTTATCATATAACCCAGCATTCTGTTATGTTAGTGTTTATACAAATGGAATGAAAACCCATGTTCACACACACAAAAACCCCAGTGAATATTTATGATGGATTCATTTGTAATCTCCCAAAACTGGAACCAGCCCTCAACAGGGCTGCATAACAAACTGAGGTTTATGCACCCAATGGATACTACTTACCAGTGAAGGGAAGGGAACCATCTGATGAATCTCATGTGATTTATGCTAAATGGAAGCAGATTTTAGAAGCTATGTATCAAATAATTCCATATATATGACATACTGGCAAAGCTAAAGGTGCAGGAAACAGATCCATGGTTGGATATGGAGACAGTGTTTACTACAAAGAGGCCCTGAGAATTGAGGTTTTGATGAAAAATTCTATGTCATGAGTATGCTGGTGATAACACAACTGTAAATATTTCTCAAACCATATGTAACTGGGGGTGCCTGGGTGGCTCAGCTGGTTAGGTATTCGACTCTTGGTTTAGGCTCAGGTCATGATCTCAGAGTCCTGAGATCAAGCCCCACATCAGGCTCTGTGCTCAGCAGAGAGTCTGCTTGAGATTCTGTCTCTCCCTCCGCCCCTCCCTTCAACTCATACTCTCTCTTAAAAACAACGACTTATGGAACTGTATACTAAAAAGGACAAAGTTTCTCGTATATAAATTATATCTCATTTTAATAAACAGAAAAAAAAGTTCGTGGACCGTTACTTCCTAAATACCTAGGGTCATTGATTATCACTCAAAAATGAATCCACTAGTCAACTCTAAGCCCTCACCCTTTCTGACCACTCTGAGGTCATTTGACCAAGGTGACCAGTCCTTCCCTTCCTGAATTACTTTTTTCCTTTTTAAAGTTTGGCTTCCTAGATGACAAACTTCTCTTGTTTTCTTTCTACTTTACTGACTGCTCCCCTGCAGTCTCATTTGCTGCTCTATCATTTTCTGACATCCTCTGTTACCGCTGTGCCCTTCACTCAGTCTGCTCTGGGTACACCAGCTACCTTGCCCATGGGAGTGCCTTTCCTCCCACATGCTAGTCCACTAGCACAGAGCACAGTTCCTTGCAAGATTGGTCCTCTGTTGTCAGGTTTCTGTTCAAGGCTCAGGTCCTGAAGGTGGTCTTCCTGGGCCACCCTGTCTAAAATAGCTGTCGTCCACACCCCAGGTTTAGCTGTAGTCCCTTTCATGGAATAATCTGTTTTCCATAGCACTTATCTGGGATGATCTTTGTTTATTGTCTGTATCCCTTTTGAGCATATAAATTTCAAGAGAGTAAAGGCCTTATCTGGTTGTTTGCTGTATATCTGGTGTGTAGGATAAGGCCCAACACAGCAGACTCTCAGTACACACACACACACACACACACACACACACACACATCTTCTTTCCTTTACTACTTGCTATAAAAACCCTCACCTCCATCCATCCATAGTAAATTAACAATAGATTGGACCATATGCAATTGTGAAATTGTCAATATTTAATCATTTTGGAGCTACAGGATGGAAATTTCATATGTTCAAATTAACACTATTGTTTACAAACCAAATAACACATGAATGTGCCAATGACAGCTAGATTAAAATAATAAAGGTGCTAGATAGATCAGACATCAGAACAGAATAGTATTACATATAAATAAAATCTGGTGCTGCTGCTGTGATGCCTCTACCTCTCCGTGAAAGTCTATAAGCCAGTGGACAGTGACAGGACAACTGCTTCCTGAATGATAAGAAGAAATGAATGTATTTCACACTGACGCCTTGTTAATCCATTACCTGGCAACCACAATATCAGAGACCAGTCCTCATTTTCAAAAACTCATGTTCTCTCTTGAAGTCTTATTTAAGTAATATCTGTGCAATCTGTGAATGAAGCCAGAGCAGAGACATGTATAAAAATCACAATGACATTCACTGACAGATATTATTAGCTCTTTCTCTGTTAATGCAGAGAATGGATTTTTTCATTTTTCTTTCCAGCACACCAACTATAATTAAATTTAAGAAGTGCCAAAAATTAATGCTTTCTTTGTTTTCTCTTTCTTACATCTGAAACAAATAATCCCATGGTATTTATACAGTGTACTTAATTGCAAATGGTAATCGACAGCATAAATCTTACATTAGTATGTGCTTCAGTGACATCTATTTGTACCTCCAAACTTTAATACTGCAGATGGCTTAATATTGAATAATCTCCATTTTTCAATCTCTTCAGCTGCTTTTACCTTTGTAAGTTTTTTTACTCAGAGTTTTTCCAACAGCTTTGTGAGTCTAATAGATCTATGGGTATCTAAAGCCCAACAGCTGGAAACTTGATGGTGTTTATAATCCATATCGTGGGTTTCCCATTTGGGCATCAGACTGAAGATTTTCTTCCTTATTCATTTTTCTTATTTTCTCCCATTGGCTAATATAATTTATAGGCCCAACCATTCTTTGAGTAAATTTAAAACCTGATGTTTATGCTTTTGAAAAATAGGCACTAATTAAATGTATCCTTCTGTTTATGTATACAATCATCACACTCTGCTGACTTAGTCAATGACACAAATGGTCTTCTTACTAGAAGGATGTGCTCAGTTATTAATTAGCTGGCATTGGATGAACAAAGAGTTATTACTAACAGTAAGGCAATCAACTCAGTTAAAATGACAGTGATACCTTAGGAAATGAAAGCAAGGCAGAGATTCCTTGAATATACAGAATAAATACCTAAGGTTTCATCTCATGCTAGGTGAATTTTGAAATTTACTGGACAGTTTTGTTTTTACTAGCCAATTTTGAAATACCCCCGTAAAACGAGTGGACTGCCTAAAAATCTCACCATGAAGGTACTGATAAAGATTCACCAAGGGGGCAGCCTGGGTGGCTCAGTGGTTTAGAGCCACCTTCAGCCCAGAATGATCCTGGAGACCCGGGATCGAGTCCCATGTTGGGCTCCCTGCATGGAGCCTGTTTCTCCTTCTGCCTGTGTCTCTGCCTCTCTCTCTCTCTCTCTCCCCCTCCATCTCTCTCTCTCTCTCTCTCATGAATAAATAAATAAAATCTTTTAAAAAAAGTCATTTGGTAAAAAAAAAGATTCACCAAGGATTCAATATATAGTATATTTTTTATTTAATGCTGATTAATTTAAGTTTGGAGAGTTAACTGCTTATTTTTTATGAAACAGTATTTGAAACAGTATTCTATAATAGCACATGTAGAATGTATGCATGTGTGGGTGCTTGTGTGTGTGTGTGTGTGTGTGTGTGTGTGTGTGTGTGTCACTAAGGACGAGACGCAAACAATACTGACATGGTCTAAAAGACCAACATCTAATAACAAGGGGGTAAATATAGCCTGCTGGGGAAACCAAAACAGTGCAGACTTTGTAATCTTATCTATGCCATCTCCTTGGACATTTGAGAATGTTTGACTAAATAGTGCACATGTAGACACTTGGGAGGAATAGATATTTTAATTCACAAATTTATTTTCCTTGTTTTCAAACTATTCAGGTTTTGTGGAATAAACATGTTCAAGAAAAAGCAATATGGTTTCATAAAATAGATGTGAACAGAAATACTCACAAAAGAAGGAAAGATAAAGAATTTAAAGTGGAGTTTTTGAGGCACCTAATAGATTTTTCCTGCATAGTGCAATTCCCATTGTGGGGGAGGGTGCCTATATGAAACACAGATACGAATTCCTTTTTTCTATATCCAATTATTGTACACTAACCCAGACTTTTAAATTTGGCAGATGTTACCTATTTTGCTGTAAAATATGACTTCCTTGACTCTTAGATCTCCTAAGGTTTGAGTCTACTCTTAACAGTAGTTTTCAATGCTGGCTGTGTATTAACACTGCCAAGAAGTTTTTAAGTAAAACTGATGTTTACACTCCTTTACAGAGTTATTACATCAGAATTTCTAAGAGATGAGACCTGGGAAATCATATTTAAAAATATATCAATTTTAATTGAAGAAAAATATGCACGCGGAAGAATGCAGCTCCCATAAATGTACAGCTTAAGCAATTACCACAAAATGAACACACCTATATTCTAGCTACTAGAACATCACCAGTGTCCCACCTACATGCCCTCCTAATAGGCATTAGTACCTCTTAGAAGCTCTTTAGCAGATTCTAAGGTACAGCTAGGGATGCAAACCACTCTATTAACTGCTAATTGTTTTCTACACCAGCTTCTGTTTGATTGAGTTCTGAGGAACGAGTTATCAATTGTCATTAAACATACTCTATGTTGGAGATTATACAAATATGATCTTGTTTTATCTTTAAAATAACCATTTTGAATAGCCAGCATCACATCCTTTTGTACAAATGAGGGATCAGAGGCTAAAAGAGTGATGTAATTGTGGAAGTGGTCGCATTAAAATGAGGGCACTGGAAAGTCAACCCAGGTCAGTTCAATGGTTTAAAGTCAAAGCTGGAACCAGACAGGCTTGGGTTTGAACACCAATTCTAAGACTTCCTACATGTGCAATCTTAAGTCAACAGATTCAGTTTTCTTATCAATAAAATAGAGATCACAATGTCATCTAGCTCATCTCACTGGGCTTACCTGTAAATGACTCTACACAGAGTAACTGTAACTATTATTTTGGCCAGTGTTGGTCATATATCTGGTTCTAGACCCAGCTTTTCTCACTCTCCCAAACTGCCTCTTCTAAAGGCTCAAAGTTAATAAGTCCAGTTCATGACCTCTTGTCAGATTTTTAATTTTTTTAATGATTTTATTTATTTATTCATAAGGGACAGAGACAGAGAGAAAGAGAGAGAGAGAGAAAGAGAGAGGCAGGCAGAGGGAGAAGGAGGTTCCTCAGAGGGAGCCTGATCCAGTACTCGATCTCAGGACCCCAGGGACCTAACCCAAAGGCAGATGCTCAACCACTGAGCCACCTAGGTGCCCCTATTTTATTTTTGAATAATCTCTACACCCAACATGAGACTCCAACTCACAAACCTGAGACCAAGAGTCACATGCTCTACTGACTGAGCCAGCCATCCACCCCATGACTTCCTGTCAGACCTTTAATGTTGTAATTATTTGATTTAATTTCTATGAGGAGAAGTTCATCATAATATATACACATCACAGTGTGTTCCCAAATTCTAAAAACACCGGGCAAACAGTATGCTTATTATTCCTTTTTCAGATTAATAATTAGATCCACTGACTTAAGTTTTGAGGGACTCCATCCTAAAAGGTGTCCAGATACTGAAGAGAAACATATTAAAATGTTAATTAGGAATGAAACTGACATGCTGTTTTATAATAAATTTATCATACATTTCTTTCTTTTTATGGCCTGGAGATGATAGATAGATGATAGATAGTCAGACAGATAAGTAGATCTATATATTTATAAACAGGTAAGGAAACCAGATTAAGTACAGTAAATCATGATATTTCCTCTCCTGGTCCCCTGAAACTGAGCCTACCTACCCTGCAGAGCCTTTAGAAAGTCAAGAGCAGAGGAAAATAACATTACATCACTGTTGTCCTTTCAGGTTAGCAAACAAAGGCTGGATACAGCAAATTATGAAAATCTGAGCCAGATACCTTTGCCTTACTTCCCTACCAAGTTGGGGAATTTCCACTGCAGTCCTGGGATGTGCACTGTGAATAAGCTACTTCCTTATTAGACCAGTTACCTCACTTGACCCATTGTTATTGCTAATCATGCAATTCTTCTAGAAAAGAGGAAAAGAGAGAGGAAAAGAAAGAAATGAGAGTGGTTAATGATCATATTTTATCCGTATTTACCCTTCTACTTTGTATGAGCAGGTAGAGATGAACAGCTTTCTTAAAAAATGTCATCAGTTCGATCAGGCATGTGCTCTAGGAATTCCATAATGAAGGCAGATCTATTTATGGAAAGAGCCGAGACTGATTATCAGCAGGGTATGTGAAACTTGCCTGTGACCCTTAGGTTGGTCAAGCACTTTAGGTTTCAGCTGCCTGATGTGTAAAATGTTCCTGTTACCTCAGATTCCATGTGTGATTTGACTTAGGAAGGATGAGGACAAAAAAATGGAGGAGTCACAGGACTTTATTAATGTTGTTTTCTTGTTATTTGCTTTTTTGTCTTCAAGGCTTTACGTTTATATCTGTGTGAAAGCAAGAATTTCCAAGATAAGCCCATCAGAGACTGGCCCGGTAATCACAAACTCATCATAATATTATAGTATCAGTATAGATAGAAAGGGACATCTATGCACATAGAGCTTTCTGCCAATTTCAGTTCTGACTCATTTCCCCAGAATTCATTCACCTTTCTGGTTTTTAAAGTTTTATTTTATTTATTTATTTTTCTGGTTCTTAAAGTTCTATTATTTTAACCTCACAGATTGGAACTTAGAGAACTTTGTTTTAATACCAAGTATTTACTCTTAATATTATATATTATTAACTAATTATTAAAAATTTTAAAGATTTTATTTGTTTATTCATGAGAGATACAGAGAGAGGCAGAGGCATAGGCAGAGGGAGAAGCAGGCTCCCCCTGGGGAGGGAGCCTGATGCAAGACTCAGTTCCAGGATACTAGGATTATGACCTGAGCCAAGGGCAGATGCTCAACCACTGAGCTCCCTAGGTGCCCCATTAATGTTTTTTTTAAATTAAATATAGATGTAAGTCTCCAGTAAGAGTAATCAACAAAGACTATCAAATAAGAGTTCTCAGGACTAAGGGAAACTTCCTATTTGAACCTTTCTATCCTATTTCAGGGCTCAGCCAAATTGTACAAAACAATAAAAAATTTCCTCTTTAAGATGAAGGATGATGATGAAAATAATAGGAATAGAGATCTGAAACTTGTTTAGAAAGGATCAAGTGGTTGTCAAATGTAAGCTGTCAGTAGCTATACCATGAGCTACTATAGTTGCTGCTTTCTGATGGGCAGGACTGGACTAATTACATATACAAATGTGTGATGATAGATAAGGGTTTCAGCATAATGACAAAGTTTTCGATCATGTTAAAGATAATGAATAACAGCAATGCTGTTTGGCATATTTTATACAGAATTTAGGATTTAACCTTGCGCTGTTTCTGGTACACTTCAATTACTAGGGTATGTGTCTTGATACTAAATAAAGGTTAAGTTTGTGGTGAGCCATTTGGAAACTAGGTACTATTCTTTGGAGTTAGAAAATCTGTCATCAGCCACACAAATCGGTGTTTACCAAAGTTAATTTCATATTACATTAGTCTAAAGCAGTCTTTAATTGTGAGACGTCTTGGGCTGGATAATTATTTGTTGTAGAGGGCTGTTCTATGCATTGTAGGATGTTTAGCAGCTTCCCCAAACTCTATCCAATAGATAACAATAGGACCCACTCCTTTGGTAGTTAAAAATATCCCCAGATTTTGCCAAATGCCTCTGGGTGGGGAGGTGGGGGGTTGACTGTGAACATCCATTTTTCTAATGTTCCATCCATCCTCAATGGTTTTGTGATGGGATTTACATGACAAATTCTGCAATAGTATAGCTCTTACAGATTCATATTTATTATTAGAATATTAAAGATTCCAAAAAGTCTCATCGCAAAGAAACCAATTTATTTTTGTTTAATTTAACATTTCCCAAATATTTTGACTACAGAATCATCTGTATCTCAGTAATTGCTATTATAAATCTTTGCACTTTGTTACAAAACACACCAGAAAATCCTGGTGAAATTGAATGTGTACGCAAGCACTTGATTCGCTAAGAAGAAATTCTTAAAGCTTCAGAGTTTCTTATTAATTATGTGATGAATTTGTGTACCTTTAAACTTAAAAACATCTTCACTTATATACATAGCCACAACATCGACCACAGTAAACTAACAAATTCTTTTTATAACACATAATGGTTTATAAAATTACTTGGCGGGTGTGAAATAATAGAAAATATATATATCGGTCTCTGGCCTCAGTTCCTAGCATGGAGCTCTTAAAACCCTTGCAATTTCCTAAGTGATAATAAAAACACTGAGAATAGCTTTCACTCTAATACAGATTCCCCCCACCAACATTCAACCCCACCCCCTCTCCAAAGGTAGAACATTCCAATGGAACCTGTTGTAAGCTGAAATGGTTTCAAGAGAAAAAGCAATTATCATTAATTTATGTGAAAAAAATTTTAAGTGTTCCCAGATCCAAAAAATCAACTCTCTTCGGCTTTTCTGATGCCTTAGGACCCATCTTGTTAATGAATGCACAAAGTAAGTCAAGTTAAAGCTCAGATGCTTACAGTCACAGTTCAAAGTTAGGGCAACTTGATGCCGATAGGAGTGTGTTCTGCAGGAAAGCACATCCACGGGGCCACTCTTGCTGTGTGCTGCCCATATACATCAGCTTGCTGCAAAACAGAAACAGATTGATATTTTCGCTTTTCACCTTTTATTGTAAAAGCCAAAATTCTCGATTTCTTTTAGATAGCAAAAATATGCTAATGTAGATCTTTTCTTAAAAGTGAACTTTTAAAAAGCAGGGGATACCTGTATTTGGTCTTTGACCCTAGTTCCTGACACAGAGTTCTTGAAATACTTGTAGTGTCCTGGGTGATAAAAATGTCTTTTGATCTATCAAGATACCTCTTGGTGGGTCTGGGTAGCTTCAGGATGGGAGCTGGTCACTATAAGACCAAGCCATGATTAGAAATTTGGAACTTTCAGCCCCATCCTCCATCCTCAGGGAAGGGGGAAGGGTTGGACATTGAGTTAATGATCCATCATGTCTACTGATGAGGCCTCCTAAAATCTAAACCCCTCCTTCATATCTATGGGTTTGAAGAGCTTCCAGGCTCATGAATATGTGGAGTTGTGGGGAACATGGTACCCGGAGAGCGTATGGAAGCACCACACCCTTCCCACATAGCTTGTTCCAGGTATCCCTTCATTTGACTGCCTATCTCTATCCTTTGTTATATTCTTAATAATAAATCAATAAATGCATTTCCCTGAGTATTTAATCCATTCTAGAAAATTTGAAGCCAGGGTGGGGGTTGTGGGACCCTGATTTACACTGTCAGAAGTCAGGTGACAACATGGGACTTGTGATTGATATCTGAAGGGGGGATTTCATGTGAACTCCAGATAGTGTCCAAATTGGATTGTTTCAGAGGCCACTCCCAGTATCACAGAGAATTATATGATTCACAGTGAAGTGTGGTAAGAGCACGAGAGTCAAGGAGAAACACAGGCAATGTTTCCTCATTTTATAGAGGACATTCATTAATTCCTTTCCAGGATAGAGATACTAGTATTTTTCTTCTTTATGAGTGAAGAAACAGTCTTAAGAATGTGAAGTGACTTGCATTGGGTCTTACTACTTTGAAATGGGGAGCAGAAATCTCAATCACATTCCCAGAACCCACTTTTAGTCACAGTACACATCATAGAAGTAGCCACTCAGCACACTGCTCCCCCTCTCCAATGGGGCACAAGCTGTGCAATGAACATAGGACCACCCTCCCTTTCCCCATGTCCACTAGGGATTAACTTCATCAACTCAACTTAAATCCTTCTCTATTCACAATGACTGGTTCAATGAGAGGTACCTAATCCAGGCTGACTCAGAGTATGACATTGGACTACTCTTCTGAGAGTCCACACTTGACCTAAGTTGGTCTAGCAAAAGAGCAGTCTAGGGCTTCACAGCCATGCCAGGGGAAGGAAAACTTTTTGGTCAGATCAATCTGATGGTCATATAAGCAGATATGAGGCCACAGATTGCTGGGAATTTTTGCTGCCATGTGGGAAACTCACCCACAGAGAAAGCCAACACATGGAGCACAGAACCAGAAAATTCTAGAGTAAGAGATGCCTCATCCCACTCCAACTGCATAAAACCAGATTTACCATTTGATGTTTCCAGTCATCTAATATTTTCTTTACTATTTTTCCCCACTTGAGTTTGGGTTTGTGTCAATTGCAATAGAAACCCTTCTTAGCAATACACCTGATTAAAAAAAAAAAAGTAGCAATAAATGATTTATTGCAGTAGAAAACAAAAAATTTGACTTAAAATGTCTTATATATTTTAAACCACTATATATTTATATTGCAACTCTTAACTTAGATGTGTCTAACCTAGACTGCTGTTAATCACAAACTCTAAAAGAGAATGAAAACAAATTCCAGGTGGTATAGGTAAACACAATTAGTATGGTAACCCTAAAGGAATGCTCAGATAATCAGCTAACTGCCAGATATAAAACAACAAGAACAACAACAACAATAATAATACCTGGAGAGAATGGCCTAGGTGAAGCTTTCTAAAAGGAGAAAAGTCAGGGTGAGCAAAAAATTTCATATGTAACACATTGGTATTGGTATTTAGTAGTGGTATTTAGGAAATTCATCTGAAGCAGTAAGAAAAATAAGATATCAGTTGCATACTTTTTGGCAAAATAGATGAATGATCCAGCTTAATTATTTAATTTACCGTGGAGAAGTTGGAACTGAGGAAAAGATTAAAATCAGTCCAAATATTTTTCTAGTTTTCTCCATAAATAGAGCCTCATAAGAATTTTTTCTCTTTCAATTCCAAATCTGGAATATAGTTCATGCAAGAGACACATTTCTTTATTATTTCTGTAGCTAATAATTATTCTAATTTGGTTAGAATTCTGTTCTTTGAAGTCCAGACACATTCATAGCAGTGAATAACAAAGAATGTTCTTTAAATATTGTCTCATACCCACGCCATTCAAAGAAATGTCCAACATGTCACTGACTATATCCCAGAGTTCCTAACTCTTCATGTGGAGGAGCCACACAATAATCAGTAACAGAAACTACTGCCTAAGACAATAAAAGCAGGTTTTGTGCAAATCTGAACCCATTTTTATTGTCTTCGGTAGTAGCTTTCAATTACAAGAAACAAAAACAAACAAACAAAAAATTCAAATGGGAAGAGGATCTACTGACAATGGCCACCTCTCACTGGGGTCTTGAACAGAAAGACATTTCTGGATACACAATGTATCTAGAGATCTCTACAGCAATAATCTGGCAGTCTTTATTATACACCCTGCTGTGCCCACGTTATGGCATAAATACTCTCCACATGCCCACTTTTTATATCCTTTGGGAGAAAAAAGTTTCCTTAGCATTCACTTGATATTTTTTTTCTTTACCTAATTGCTCCGCTTACTCATAGTTTCTGTTACCTCATAACTTTGGCAAAGTCCATCACGGTCTTTCCAGGCTGATTTCTACAATATTTAACTCTGGTTCCTGCTGCTAAATGACTCATTCTCCTAGAATTTCCTCCTTTGAAAGAATTTCACTTACTGAGCTCATCTTTGGTGAGCCAGGCCACATCACAGCTTCCTCATCAGCTTTCGGGTTGACTGCCCTTGAGTCCAGTGTTCTAACCTCTCCCTCTGGTTGGGGACGGCTAAGGAGGTAAAACGTTGTGCAGTAAGATGTTTATGAGGCAGCTCATCCTGCTAAGAAATGTATCCACCATGAGCACAGTCCTCAACATGTTTAACAGAATTCAGCTCTCGCTAACCAGTAAACTGCCTACACCCCACCCACATAATTTCAAAGTTGCTGCCACCTCACACATTCCATCCATCACACATATTGTAAATACACCCACATCTTGCAAATAGGATGCCATTAATATTGCATCAACATCATCTGTTACCTCTAGAGACAATGTCAAAAAAGTCATATCAAAAATTGCTTGATGACCTTAGAGTTTACTGAATAATGATAAAGGCCATTGATCTGAGGCTAGACTATGAAATCTGGCTCTGATATTTAATAGCTGGACAATTGTTGCAATCTCTTTATTCTTCATTCTCCGAATCTATAAAATGAATATGCTTCTTACCCACCCTCTAAGATTTTGGGGCCAGTTAATTGTATCAATATATCTTAAGTACTTCAAAGACTATAGGAACATGAAATGTTACCTACTGTTTTAAATAGGACCATTGAATGCATTCAGTTTTTATTTGGCTCCTCTCTGCACTTGTAACTCACATAAATACCACTAAATAGCTGATATAAAATAGTAGTAGAAACCCACAACTGTCATAACAGTTACCTTTTGTGGAAGAGAGAAACAAGAAGAAACCTTCATTTCTCAGTACCTGGAGCTCTGTATCATTCATTTGTCTCTGGTCCTGAATATATACTTCATTTTCTAGAATAGTTCACTAACCTTGAAACATGTGGTTTCCATGGTTGGTATTACAAGGGCATTTATTTTTTCATGGTAAGATATTTAACAGGATGAATTACTAAGGATATTAGCTTGCTACCTACCTTCTCTTAGAGTGAGGAGTCCTGATACTCCTATTCTCCAGAAATCACAGATGAAGAAGATGAAGACTTGATTAGCTGTATTATAGCCACAGTGAGGCACTAATGATTCCAATTACCCCACCATTTCTACTTGCTTACACCTGATTCCTGTTACAAATTTAGGTTTTATTTAAAGTCTTTTTGTTACCAGTAAACAGACTCATTATAGTGGCTTCAACATAAAGAGAACCTCTCTTAAGGATCTATGCAGTCCAGTTCTAGAACAAGACTCTTGACCAGAATTGAAAAAGCTCTAGGAACCAGCTGCTCCATCTGTGTCTCTCAGGATAAATGAGATTCTGTATTTTGATGTCTTTGTTTTTTTCTGAGTGTCTATTCTTTTATGGCTTTGGTTTGCCATATTCTCTACCTTAAGGCCTTAACACTGTCTCATGGCTTCTTTATGCCTCTTTTGACCTTTAGCAATGACTACCAATTACTTGATTTTCTTTGTGCTTCTCAATTAAAATCCAAGAGAAGCAAATTTTGTTTGACTAGCCTGTTATATCATAGGTTCTGTATAGCTAGTAGCTTGACTATCTTTGGTCATTACCAACTCCTACCCAATTAGTAGAGAGAAGAGAGGATATTTCATTGTTTTACAGAGGGCTGCCTCTTCCTTCGATGCTAAGGGCAGAGACATTTTATTTAGAAGGTTCTATACACACAGAAGGGGATCTGAAAAACATGTTAATATAAAAGACTAAGAAGGAATCACATCTTACTCCTTTGGGCATAGTACTGCTCATCAGTTTTTAAGGAACATCAAGAAAAGTTTGCATTTAGTGGAGTGAAGTCAGTAGCTTAAAATCATCTAAAGTAGGAGTATTTTCTCTGTGGGAAATCAGCAAACACGACAAATTGGAGCTTCCTATCTGTACTACCCACTGGCGCCACCATCCTACATCTGATTTATCAACACTTTACTGCCTCTTACCCAGTAATTTCAAGGGAAAAAATCCTATTTATATGGGCCAGGAATCCATTCCTGAGTCTATTACTGTTCTCACAGAGTAGACTAACCAGGTTGTCCAGCAGCAAACCTCCATGGAGCTAGAGTATTAGTTGTCCTTGCTAGATTGGCAAAGACAGAGGGGAGTAGAAGTGGTTTCATCACTAGAATTGAGATGAATAATGAATATGCAAAAATCACAAGGCAAGACTCTTGGAGAATCTGAAACATGTTTCAATCTAGAAGACAAAATAGAACAGGGCAAGCAGCTAAGGTCATAAAAGATTTCAGGACACTGGGGGATTGTGTGGATGTTTCTGGTTATATTTCACTACTCTAACATAGAATTTCTTATTAAATTTAACTTCATTCATCATAACTTCTCTAAAGTAAAATAAGCATTCAGTGTATATAAGAGAATATAGGAGCATACAAGCCTTTTCCCCTCTTGAAACTCTTAGAAAATAAGAATGACACCTATATTTTATGATTATTATTTAGAGTAATTTGGCTACTAACAATAAATAGAGGACTCAATCTTAAAATCACTTAGACATTTCCCCAAATGCTCCAAAATTAGGATGTGTATGTGTTCTCAACTAAGAAAACATAATAGCATTCAATGATTACAGCTTATTCATGTCTGCACAGCAAGGCCTGGTTGGTTTGCCCCAAGTGATATGAGCTCACATAACCACACTTCTTGTTAAAGAGTAATGTCAAAGTAATGAACACTTGCTTATAGGTCTCCTATGGATACGGATGCAATTGTTAGAAGGTCATCCTGACCACAGAAATGATTTCCACCAATTTACTGAGGAGTAAAACCTAAATACAAACAATACAGCTTCTTGGCATCTTTTATTTGCCCTAGCTGATGCTGAATGCTACAAAGATTCTAAGAAGTTCTAAGGGTTCAAATGTGATATAACCATTTAATTTCACTTTATGTTTCCATGAAGCATGGAAAGCATAGATAGAAAGTAATTGGTTCCCACCCTCTCACCCCCACCTATATCCTTCAAAAATGAGCATTTTTGTTTGTATTTCATTCTATATCCTTGGAGTCTTCTTCACCAGAATAAAAATTTTATTTTTTTTTAAATTATCATCGTGTCTAGGACATACAGAATCAAAAATGCAGAAAACTCTTTGATTATATTCACCACTTCTAACCCTCAAATATACCCAAAAAGGACCTGGATTTTCCTACTCCTCTTTTAGTGTATATCCCAATAAAAACAACAAGTATAAAAACAAAGGCATCTCCAGTGAATTTAAAATCATTAAATTAACTAAATTAATTAAATAATCACTCAATGCTAGTCTTTCCTCTATGACTCTTGATCAAGACTATTTCATTGAAAAAGTAACAAAGATATCACCATGCCTGTTAATAAAAATATACTGACATTAAATAACTAAATAGATCAGGAACAGGAACAGAAAATTAAAACTAGACCCACTCAGTCTGTATTGAGCATACCTGACGTGAGGATACAATGACCTTTTCGCTGTCTCTGCTGAATTAACTTCAATGTGGTGCCTTTCATCCCTATGTAGGAATGAGAAAACCACCTCCTGCGGAGGTTGAGTCTTACAAGAGGTATCCTTCCCTTGCTAAGATCCTTACTCAAAAGAAAGGTCATGAAAGCTGCATACTGATCACATTCTAAACCTTTTTGGCCAGGCCCCAGTGGAAACCTGGATTAATGAGACTGATAAACTCTGACTTACCCTTTAAGACAGTTAGAGAAAAACACCCTGTGGTGATCATTCAAGGCCAATAGGGGAGGCCATTACCAACTTTCAGCCCTCTTGACTGACTATTGTTCCAAAGACACTTTTGATTCAATAATAGGCAAGTGTGCAAACCTTCCTTTCTTCCTCTTTCCTTGAGTGAAGAGGGGACACAAAAGTCAAAATTTCCAGAATAAAGAAATATGTCAAAGGTCACTAGATTGTTATGCTTACCAAAATTATTGATAAAGATTTTTTGTCCATATCCATTGTGACGATTTTATGTTTAATGATCCCTGTAGGTAACACTGATATCTCTGATATTTCTTTTCACTTCTTCAACTTAGGGTGAAAATAGCAATCAGTCAGAAAATGTTCACATTATTTGTGGAAAACAATCTCATTTTGACAGCAACTCAAACAACAGATGCATATTGTTTGTTCATAATGAGAAAAAAATATTCGACGTACAATAATAGTCTCCCGAAAGATGTCTATGTCGTAATTCCTAGAATCTATGAATGTGTTATCATAAATGGCAAAAGGTACCTTGCAGATGGTTCGTAATTCCTAGAATCTATGAATGTGTTATCATAAATGGCGAAAGGTACCTTGCAGATGGTTATTAAATGAAGAATCTTGAGGTGGGGAGATGATTCTGGATTACCTGGATGGCCCTGATTTGTCACAAGCAAAGATTTTATGAGTGTAAAGTGTGGCAGAAAAGTCAGAAACAGGGGAAGTGATAGATGTGTCAACAGAAGAGAAGTTTGGAGGGACACAAATGCTGGCTTTTGAGCTGAAGTAAAGAAATGAGGGCAGTCTCTAGAGCTAGAAAAGGCAAAACAAGGAATTCGCCTAGCCTAGAGCCTTCAGAAGGAATGCAGCCCCTGCCAATGCCTGAATTTTGACTTCATGAGACCTATTTTGGCCTCCTAACTTCTAGAACTGTAAATTCATACCTATGTCTTGTTTTCATCCACAGAAATTGTATTTTTTTGGCAGCAATAGGAAACTAATACATTGTCTAATAACTTACTTACTAAACCATTGTAAAGATTATGAGATAACATAGATAAACCACCTAATTATTGCTCATTGTTAAAATGATTACTAACAAATCTTAGTTGACTTATCTCTTATTTTCTAAAGAATTAGGTCATCTTTAGAGTCTATGAAAACCCATAACTAAAATATAAAATCATTGCTCAACATAGACCATATTATCTGCTCTAAAAGTATTTGTAACTTTATCAATTAAAAAACTATACAGATCTAAAATTAAGTTTACTTCAGTAGATTTAGATTTAGCTTACCTAGTGTACTGTTGGCTATCAAATGACAGTATTCAAAAATAAAGGACAAGCTATAAAGATCTAACCTTTTGTGGATTCTAAGAACTAAAGTAGTAAAGTCACATTTAAAAGAGTTAAGTGACTTTTTAAGCTTTTCAAAATTAAGTAAGTTATTTAAAATGTGCTTTGGGAGCAAACAGAATGACCGATGAAATATGCTTATGTATTTATTTTAAAAGAATCTAACTAGAATGAAATGTTTCATGATTGCATTAAACTTAGGACATTTCAATTGATTTAAACATCATGTGTATGAACTCAGAAGTGTTATCATTGTGTTGCTTATTGCTTGTTTTTTTAAAAAAGGAACTTTGATATTTTGATCAGGAGAGACAATGCTTTTAATTCCCTTGCATTTGTTCAAGGAAAGATCTAAATTCAGACTACTTCTGTGCCCACAGAGATAATGATAATATTCTTCCTATCTTCAAGGACAAAAGCAAGTATGGGAAACTCCAGATGGGTATTGAATCTATAAACTTAAACTCTTTCATGGGGGAGTAGGGGTGGAAAAAAAACATGTTTTGTTTTGTTTTGTTTTCTATAAAATTTTTACTAAAAGAGTCAGTAAATCCTTGCTAAACCTTAGAAACATTATTTGGAAAATTTTAGAGGGAGAAACTTGAAGAAAGAAAATAATTTGGTTGCAGCCAGAGTATTTGGCCTGGGCCCCATCTGTACCCTGAAAATGACCCAGTGGGTGTTCCACTTTCATAAGTGTGTAACCTCTACATTTAGGATGACAACTGAGGTCCTATATGTCTGTACAATTTAGGCGAAATCCAGCAATACATTTTTTTTTAAACCAAGGTATACATGCCTTAAATAAAACATTGGTTACTTCTAGAAAATTGGTGTTTTATAAGCTTTTAAATAAAAAGAATATATATATAATATATGTAAAAATGCACTTAATTATGATTGTAAGTGTTCTGTAATCTGCTTTTTCCTACATGATTGTACACATCAATCCTCAATAACATTAATTTGCTTCTGAATACCTCACTGCTATATCAAAAATCAATAAAATAAACATATTTCCATTATTTTATTGAAATATGACATATTTAATTCCATCCCAATTTTTGCTGACAGAAAAAATTCACTTGAGCAAGTTACATATGCAATCAATGAAAACCTGGAAGTGCATGAATATAATTTTTTATAAAAAATGTAATTCAATGCAGCTTATTTTACTCACCTTAGGAAGAAAAAGACCCATAAAGGGTGGTGGGTGGAGGAGAAGACCCATAAAGGTACAAGTGGGGCCTGAAGGTGTTGCTATAAGAAAGTGTTTCCTCAGGGTACCCAGATGGCTCAGTAAATTAAGTGCCTGCCTTTGGCTCAGGTCATGATCTCAGGGTCCTGGGATTGAGCCCTACAACAAGCTCCCTGCTCAGTGGGGAGTCTGCTTCTCCCTCTACCCCTCCCCCTGCTGTTTTCTGTCTCTCTGTCTCTCTCTCTCAAATAAATATATAAAATCTTAAAAAAAAAAAAAAAAAAGAAAGAAAGAAAATGTTTCCTCTCTGCACTATTTTCTCCGCCCCCATTTTGGCCTCACCATTATTTTGCACACACACCACTTTTACAAATGGAGTCATAGCACAGAGAAAACCTAGAAAGCAAATAAAGTTAAAAAACAAGAGTGCTTCAAAACACGAGGAAGCAGTGCAGATGCCCAGTGACCCAAAAGCCAAATGCCCTTGCTTGATTCAGCACCCAGGCAAAGGTACTGAGCTCATCCAAACACTGGGCATGATTCACACCTGTTTCATACAGCATTCTCAGACCAAAACTAGTTGTGTCAAGTAAACTATCTCTGCTTGAACCAATTGTGTTGAAATATTTCTTCTTAGAGAATATTTATTTTAGCAAGTTTAGGGATAAATCCCTTATGATTAAAAAGGTGGGAAAAGGGATGGGAATTATCTGGAAATTGGTAAAGCTTTGCAGGCACTATTCAGAGAAAAACTTATTAACTGAACTTTTATGTGAGATAAGTGTATCATGAGTGTAATTAGTTAGCGATATTACCAAAGGTATAGATCTTGGTCTTCTCCCGCAGGAACAATCCAGTTTAAGAAACAAGGTGTTATCCCATCTACACATAGCAGCCACTGTGAGAAAATCTATCTGAGAAACACCAATGAGCTTTTGTATGGTATTGTAGCAATTAGATAAAAACTTTAAAATATATATATTCATAACCTTAAACCCAGTAGTTCCACTTTGGAGAACCTAGCAAAAAAATAGAAATTGATGTACATGTACAATTATTGCTGTGTTCTTTATAATAGTAAATATTTGAATCCAGGGGGTCCCTGGGTGGCTCAGCGGTTTAGCGCCTGCCTTTGGCCCAGGGCATGGTTCTGGAGTCCCAGGATCAAGTCCCGCGTCGGGCTCCCTGCATGGAGCCTACATGTCTCTCTGCCTGTGTCTCTGCCTCTCTCTCTCTCTCTCTGTCTATTGTGAATAAATAAATAAAATCTTTAAAAAAAATTTGAATGCATCTGTATCTGTAAACAATAATATTTAAGTAACTTAGTGCATCTATATGCTGAGATAATTCAGTCATTAAAACACATCTCAAATAATAGTTAATGCATTTTCATGCATTTGATACATTGCTAAATTAAAAAAAAATCAGATTGCAATATATTCAAATCAATCTCAATTTTGTAAAATACCTCTGTAAATGTAGATTTATTATTAGAGACATTTGAACAGAAATAAACCAAATATTTTTTATGATTTTATTTATTTATTTGAGAGAGACAGAGGCAGAGAAAGCACAAGCAAGAGGCAGGTCAGAGGGAGAGGGAGAAGCAGACCCCCCCTGAGCATGGAGCTCTACATAGGGCTTGAAGCCAGGACCCTGAGATCATGACCTGAGCTGAAATCAGACGTTTAATTGCTTGAGCCACCTAGGCGCCCTGAAATAAACCAAAAACTAACTATGATTTTCTGGGGACGCATGGATGGCTCAACAGTTGAGCATCTGCCTTTGGCTCAGAGTGTGATCCCGGATTCCCAGGATCGAGTCCTACATCAGGCTTCTTGCATGGAGCCTGCTTCTCCTCCCTCTGCCTCTCTCTGTGTCTCTCATGAATAAATAAATAAAATCTTAAAAAAAAAAAAAACCTGATTTTCTGTGTTGTGAAATTTGGGATGATGAATATGTTCTTTTTTATTTATTTTTGTATTTTCCCATTTCTTTACAATAAATAAAAATACTTTAACACTTTTTAAAGATTTTATTTCTTTATTTGAGAAATAGTGAGCAAGACAGAGTGTGCAAATGAACAGGAGGAGGGAGAGGGGGAGGGGGAGAAGTGGACCCCCCACTGAGCAGGGAGCCAGATTCAGGGCTCCATCCCTGGACCTTGGGATCATGACCTGAGCAGAAGGTAGATGCTTAACTGACTGGGCCACCCAGGTGCCCCATACTTTGACCTTTTTAAATGAATAAGGCATTCAACCGGAAGCAGTTTTCAAGATAGCTTGATGTAAGAGAATGAGAAATAAGCTTGAGTAGGAATTATAGTTTGAAGTAATAGAGGCTTAAAGTGATGAGGGTGGTAAGGATTTGGTGGTTGTAGAAAAGAAAGTTTCTGTAGAATTTCGAGGGGAAAATTTAACCAAGTACTCAGTAAAAAGTTAGCAAAATGCCCTAAAATAGTAGTCATTGAACATATATTTTTAGTTTGAGAAGGAAATGGATACATTCTAGTTTTCTCTTAAATCTTCCACTTTGGTGAATTGGACAGTTCTAAAAATCTCTGAACTTTCTAAGAATCTTAAGCTCAAGAACTGAGTATACTTTCATTGTTAAGTTCTCTGAAGTAGCCATCAGAGAATTGTGTCGACTTTTGAATTTCATCTTTGGCAGAACCTGCTATATCATATCATCTATGTGGACATAATTGAAGAGTTCTGATGTTGGCCAGAGATTTGGTTTAATATAAAGTGACTGGTTGCTCAGTCCTATGATGCATTCCATATGAGTAACATTCAGCTTCCTATATTTTGTTTTAGGAGAGGAAACAAATATGGAACTGAGTATAAGATAGTCAGCTTTACTAGTAGATGTACACATCGTTCTTAAAATTCAAACCCTTAGAATATGTAGATATGAAAAAAATAAAGTCAACAAATGTACAATTTAGAGATTTTTTTTCGGTTCAACATTATACATACATTGAAATAAATTTATCATATTTTGAGTCTATTTCAAATGTTCAATGCACAAGTTTTATTTTGTTTTGCTTTGTTTTTAACAGGAGTATAATAAACACTGTATTGAGACTGCACTGCCCAACGTTCATAATTATCTCAAATAGTCTTTTTACTCTGGGCCACCTGGAGGCAAAATTATAAAGAAGGGAAAGTTTGCATTCATCGTTTCCTTTCCTATTACCTTTTACTTTTAGGGATGAATGTATACCCTAGATCCTGAACTTACCTGGATGCTCATATATAGCCTTTTATTCTTACCCCTAAAATAGGTTTCTTGTCTATTCCATAGGACTCGGTACTCTATGCTTTCCCAATAGCTTTGTTTTAAGGACAAGTAACTGTTCTTCCTTTCTGAGTTCCGGCCTCTACCCTATGTTTAAAATGAAAATGGAATTATTCGCATATTGAGTGTGATTATCTCTCACCAGCAACCACACACAGAGAATGATACACAGAGCCATTATCACATCTGCACTTCGCATGGATCAGAAGTCGCCTGAAATAAATATGCCATCTTAGCTACCTAGACCAGCATTGAATGTAAAAAATGAAAGATTTTATCCTGGTGGCTATAGCTGAATAGTCCTGATGAGTTTCCATACAAGTAGAGTGAGAACGGCAACCAAGATTTCATGGGAAACAATACCACTCTGAGTCACTCAACTGATGTTACTTCTCCTGTCAAGGTTCCAATGCTAAAGACATCACAGATATTAGATTCTTTTTCCCCCAGTTCACCACATCCTTGCCTTCACCGTTCTTCTCTATGGAGTTAAGGCAAAGCTAACCCCAAGGATCAATATATCATTCTGGCCTTGTTAAATTACATCTTTAAATATGTTTGGGGCTTTCCTCTTTTACTTCTGTGTGATTTTGTTAGTTTATTTTTATAATTGGTATGGTTTAAAAAGGAAAAAAAAAACTCAGAAGGGTATCAGAGGCTATTTTTAAAGAACTAATACAAAAAAAAGGAACTAATACAACTACATAAAATTAATTTTAAATGGAAAACAAAAGCAAGAGAAAAGCAAAAAAAAGATAAAGGTTCTGTATAATTTATGTTTTATAGAGACATCTGTGTCTCAAGCTGAAACGCTGCAAACTTCATAGAGCATTTGTTCTGTTGTCTTATTCATCTTATTAATTTTCTATTTGGTTCACCTTGTAAATTAATTTTGGGCAGTGCAGAATGTATATAGGTAAGTAACGAGAGATCTACACAGAGAAAGAAGAGACATATTTCCCAAAGGTACAACTTCAGCTTCCAGGTGTCTCTGTGGAAATCTTGAGGACAAAGGAGACTGGAACATGAAGAGAATTGTTGCACAGCCAGTCTAGAAGAAATCTTCTCAGCCATTTAAATCTATGTTAACACATAAAATGAAGACAAAAATAAAAACAGCCTGAAATAAATTAATGCCAACTTCCTAAGAATACCCAAAGACATATTATTGATAAGAAAATAAAAAGTTATGATTCCTCTTTTGTTATAAAGTATTATGCTCTTTGTTATCATCTGCAGATAGAGATTGCCTGTCGTGTCTCTGGCCCCCAAGATATATTAGTGGGGGTAAAGACACTGACATCCAGGGAAGATGAGGGATTTGCCCAATGTCACCTAGTAAATTAATCAATGGGTAAAGAAAGAGAGCAAAATACAGCTCCATTTTTAAGTCTTTGTTAGATACTCAAATAAACCATGAATTCCAATGCATGCAATATGCTGACACACATGTTTATAAGTCAAAATATATATGAAAAAGAAGTATATTCCCTTATTTATGTGCATATTTTTAACTATTTTGAAGTGATTATAGACTTATGTACATATTCAATATTTTTTTAAAAGAAAGCTGCAGGATCCAAGGATTTCAGGTTTGTTAGGATTGCCTCAACATTTAAGTTATTTATAAACCTTGATTCTAAGAGTGCTTCCCCCAAAATCTTGTCTAGTGACAATCTTATGAGGGAGGATGATAGTAAATATACTTTACTAATAAAATGTCCTCCCAAGCCACATATAAACACTTCCCTACTCATTTCCCCAAAATCAAACAGGTAAGTGTCTGTATCTCATAGGATGTTCCCTGGAACTAAATTTATAATAAAATAATAGACACAGACTTGACCCTACAGTTCGTATAGTTTACTTGGTGAAATGATATTTATGTATCTCCTTGAAAAGTTCTATGCCCTAACACACAACTTTTAGCACTTTCAGTTTCTGACATTGTCTGAATTGCTGCTGGTAGAATAAGACACAACTATTTTGGACAAGTTAAGCAACATGGAATATATATATATATATATATATATATATATATATATTTTTTTTTTTTTTTAAGATTTTATTTCTTTATTCATGAGACACACACACACAGAGAGAGAGAGGCAGAGACACAGGCAGAGGGAGAAGCAGGCCCCATTCAGGGAGCCCGACTTGGGACTCAATCCCGGGTCTCCAGGATCATGCCCTGGGCTACAGGCAGCACTAACCCGCTGTGCCACCAGGGCTACCCAGCAACATGGAATATAAAAACAAAACTGAAGATTTATTTATTTATTTATTTATTTATTTATTTATTTATTTATTTTTAGAAAATGAAATCTTTTATTGCACAACTATTTACAAAGCCCTGTCTATGAGCCAGGCGCCACTCTGAGGGCCAAGGACACGACAGTTGGCACAACTGTCCTAAACCCTTGAGCTCAGAGAGCTGGAGTCCCACCCAGCATGTCCACACGAGCCCAGCGTGGTAAAGAGGAGGAAATCCACGACTCTGGCTGGTATAGATGCTTGTCATCTACACCGGAACAGCAGTTAAGGTGGTGATGTGCTTTTTGGGTCCAAAACTGAAGATTTAAAATAAATCTACTTCTTATGAATAATGTTTATCAAACACCTCAATATGCAAATATAGAGAATTGTAAAGCTTCAAGAAATGAACATTGCATATAAGACATGGAAGCAGTTTGAGTCCGGGTTCTGACATACCTTGTCTGATTTTTGAAGAAGTCATTTAACTCCTATCATCACCAGGTTGATATTGGCATTTGGACAGGATAATTCTTTTTTGGGCCTACCCGAAAATTTGCCAGATATTTACAATCCTTTGTCCCTCATATCAAAGGTCAGTACTATCTTCCTTTTATTCCCTCCAAATTTTTAAAGTTTTTAATCAAATTCTAGTTAGTTAACATACAGTGTAGTATTAGTTCCAAATGTACAATTCAGGTATTCAATACTTCCATATATCACTCAGTGCTCATCATAACAGGTGCCCTCCTTACTACCCTATCCCCCTACCCACCTCCCCTCTGGTGACCATCAGTGTGTTCTTTGTAGTTAAGAATCTGTTTCATGGTTTGCCTCTTTCTTTCTCTCTTTTTCTTCCTTTGCTTATTTGTTTTGTTTCTTAAATTCCACATAAGAGTGAAATCATATGGTATTTGTCTTTCCCTGATTTTCTTTACTTAGCGTTATACTCTCTAGCTCCATCCATGTCACTGCAAATAGCCAGATATCATTGTTTTCTATGGCTGTTATGGCTGAATAATGTTCCATTGAACATTGTGTGTGTGTGTGTGTGTGTATATATATATATATATATATATATATATAAATATATATATATCACCTTTTCTTTATCCATTCATCACTTGGGTTGCTTCTATAATTGAGCTATTGTAGATAATGCTGCTATAAACATCAGGGTACACATATCACTTTGAATTAGTAATTTTGTATTCTTTGGGGAAATACCTAGTAGTGAAATTGCTGGATCCTGGTTCTATCTTTAGCTTTTGAGGCACCTTCATACTATTTTCCAGAGTGGTTGCGCCAGTTTGCATTCCCACCAACAAGCACTATCTCTCATTTATCTTGACACCAATCCCCTCTTCTAAACCCTCACATTTTTCAATACATTGGGTAGAAGTTAGGAATGAGTGAGTGATATTGCCCTTGTGAGAACCCCTCCTTCTTTTTACCATTATGTATCTTTTATTACCTCATTTATAGATAAGACTTTTGCTTCACAAATTAATTTGTTTCCTTTTGTTTTGAGTTTATCAAATTCTCTACAGCTGAGTACATAAAGTAAAATGATAAGGATAACTCTTTTGTGAAGTGGTTTGACTTCTCATGTTTTTATTTTTCTTGTCTCACAAATAGGGCTATTATGCGAAAGGCATGTCTTGGTGGATATTGGAGGACATGATAGGCAGCTAGAAGCAAAGTATACAATAAGAAAGAAAGAAAAAAAAAACCTTTCTCAATGATGTTCATTTCTCAGAATCTTTCTTATCTTTCAAAGTCCAATACAAATGCCATTTGAAATATTTTATTTCATTCCCCATCTTTTAATAAACTTACACTATGTGTATGCCATGAAATTGGAAGCAACAACAAATTCATTGGATTATAAAGCAACTGGGCTTAGCAAAATAAGGTGAATTTTAATAAAAACAGATGCTAAATCTTGGCACAGGGGTCGAAGAAAATTAACTGTTTAAGTGTATAATAAGGAATATTGCTCAGCAGCATCATGTATTACAAACAATGGAAGATTCTTGAAACTTGTATGAGCTACAACAGCCAAAAGACCGTGTATGTATGTTAAAATAAAAAAGGACCAGAGAAGGATAGTCATCCCCTCTTATTTGTATGGGATATGTTCCAAGATCCCCAGTGGATGCTTAAAATCATGATAGCACTGAACACTATATATGCTGTTTTTTTTTTCCTATACATACATAGCTGTGATAAAGTTTAATTTATAAATTACATACAGCAAGAGACTGATAACAATTAACTAGTAATAAAATACAACAACTGTAACCATTTCCTGTAATAAAAGCTAGCGAATGTGGTCTTTCTCTCCTTCAAACCATTGTACTCACCCTTCTTTTTGTGATGATGTGAGATGATGAAATGTCCCTGTGATGAGAAGTGAGCTGAATGGCCAGGCATTGTGACCTAGCATTAGGCTACCATCGACCTTCTGTCCATATGTCAGAAGGAAGATTGTCTGCTTCCAGATAGGGCTTGACGGTGGGAACTGGAACTGCAGAATGAAACAGCAGATAAGGGGGCTGCGGAATCCCTATGACTTCAGGATAAGGCTCTTCTTTCTAAAGTTGGAAGGTCCTTTGGATCCTATCTGTTATATGTCTCAGGGGATCCTGCTGGGCCCTTCCCTTGTTGACCTGTCAGCTCCTTTCTATGTTTTAAGTTCATCCTATGCCAATGGAAATAGGAAGGTAGGAAGGTTGAGAACAAAATATTCAGTAAATGAAAGTTGATTTTGGATAGCCACCCTTGCCCTCTCAATCTCTCTCTCTCTCTTTCTCTCTCTCTCTCTGTATGTTTTATGATTTTATAACCATTTTCTTTTGTGAAACTTAATTGAGTCATATTCCAAGACATTCTCATTCATTTTGTGATGGAGCCCCGTTTTTTTTTAAATGGAAAGAGGGTTCATTTGAATACAAAAATGTAGGTGACCTTTACCCAATGATGAGATCTTGGAAAAGGTTTATAATCTTGAAGGGATTTGTGTCTAGCAGATAGCAAATCCCAGCATGTCCAGGCTCTGCCACTGCCTCATTTCCTTCTGCCACCTTGTTTTGCTGCAATGTTCAGTCATTGTCTTCTTCAGTATGTTTCAATTGACAGGAACATTTACAAATGAAATCTTCACTAAAGGTGAAGTAAAACGATTTTCTCCTTCAGGGTCTGAATTTAGGAACCTGTCTTTTCTCATAACAGCTGATGGCATCTCTGTTGTCTAGGAACAGAAGGGAGAATCCATCTGTTGGCAGGAAGAGAAAAAAAGAATATACACAAGGTACTGTATATTTGCAGGTTTTTCCCAAACACCAGAGACAGGAGACATGTAAGTTAAAGTGGCAATGCTAAATGTCTAGGTGCATGATCTTTTATTATTGCACGATGATGAAAAACTGACATTTAGAATGAACTTAGAGATGACACACTGAATAGTAACTGTTCTTCCCCCAACATAATTTTTTTTTTAAAACACAATCTACACTAGTAAGGTTGATGATATGTCAAAAAAATTAAACTAGGTTACAGTGCACTTTAAAATTATCACTGCCGTTTAATGGATAATCATTTAGATGCTCTGGTGCAGAGGGAAATACATAGTGAGATATGCCCATTAATTTGAAATCCTGGGATAGTCTCTTTATATTATAAATGCTTTTAAAATTATTAATTAAAAATTATTAATTTTGAAAAAAGTAAAAAATATATTAATTTTTGTCTTAGGAGAAAATATTTGTATACAAGACCCCCAAAATCAGACTGAATCAGTAGAATAACCTATCTGGCTCCTGTGTATCACAATTCCATCATTACCTAGAAAATTGGCTCTTGGGAATGGCCTGGGTTGGATCGTTTTAATGATATGTTACAAATATATCTGAGCTGTTATAAACAATTCCTTGTTTGTTTAAATGGAAGAAAAAAAAGAGAGAAAACAAGAAAAAGTAAAACACTTCTTATTTCAATGTGATTATTCTTGAAAATATTCATACACTTTTGACAACATTCCTCTTCAACTATCACACCAGCAACCACATACAGCCAAGGTGAGGTGTATATGAGTGTATGCACACACCTCTATCTCCTCACACATGTCATTGGCTTCATTGTGTGTCCAAAAAGTTATGATTCCTCAAAACAATTCTAATACTGGAAAAATACAAATGGGCTGAAGACTTAAAATGCCTGATCAGGTTTACTGTAGTGAAAAACATAGTGGACTCTGTGTTTCAGTTTACCCACTAAATGAATACTGCACATAAATAAAACTCAGCACATGGATTTGGTGGGATTCACATAAAAGAATGTGTATTTGGCACGTTGCAGGTGCTTTACAACTGGGGTTGGTTGAACCTGACTCGAATCTAGTCTGCTGTTCCCTTTGAGAACCAAAACAATATTCCAGAAGGTATCTCATCTTTTGAACCAAAACCCAAACAAAACATTGGAAAATATACTCATAGACACACATACGACCTAAAAACAAAACAAAACAAAACACTCGCAAAAAAATGAAAACAGGAACTAAAGCAAAGTTCAACTTAAAATTCAAGAAGAAAGACATTGAAAATTATTCAAGTGGGGATCCCTGGGTGGCTCAGTGGTTTAGCACCTGCCTTCAGCCCAGGGCATGATCCTGGAGGCCCCAGGTATGAGTCCCACATCAAGCTCCCTGCACGGAGCCTGCCTCTCCCTCTGCCTGTGTCTCTGCCTGTCTTTCTTTGTGTCTCTCCTGAATAAATAAATAAAATCTTAAAAAAAATAAAGTAAAATCACCCAAGTGAATCATTGGGGCCTTTAAACATGTACCTTCTTTTATAATGGACTCTAGCACAATGAAGTGATTGGTCTTGAATTTGGTTTCTCCACATCAAAGATCGCCCTTGAGTATAGTAAACCAGGAGACTGAGGCTCAAGCTCCACCCTAATTTTCTCTTCCTATCCTCCAACTTAACACAATAATACATGGGTAGTGGTGGTTAGTCAACAGAGAAAAACACATGGTATGATTTGCACAGAGCTTTGAACTTCAGCGACTTGAGGTTGAGTGCAGTTTCTAATTCATAGAGAAGAGACAAAGTATGGTTTTATCACTAATAGCTTTGCATCTCACCTGCTTTATGTGAATGAAGCTTTATAGTCACTGAAACTTCAGTGGGACCTCACACTTTCTGAATATTTTGATATAGGTTTGAACTTCAACATGTGATACATTTAACCATATACAGTGATATATAACATAAGATATATCAGGAACTATTATTCAGGTTTGAACTTCAACATGTGATACATTTAACCATATATAGTGATATATAACATAAGATATATCAGGGACTATTATTCAGCCATGAAAAAGAAGGAAATCCTGACATTTGCAACAATTTGAGGGCATTATCATAAGTGAAATAAATCAGATAATAACAAATACTATAGGATCTCATTTATATGTGGAATCTAAAAGAAAACCAAGTTCATAGTTACAGAGAATAGATTTGTGGTTGCCAGAGGTAGGAGGGTGCAGGAAATGGATGATCAAATGATCAAAAGGTATAAACTTCAAATATTATTTTAATTTTTAAACTATAGTCACCATGCTATGCATTACATCTCCAGAATTTATAAGAGGAGTTTGTACCTTCTAATCTTTGAATCACTCATTTAACTCAACAGGCTTTTATATAGGGTGACTGTTTTCTTCAAGTTCTGCCAAATACAGTTGCCAGAACCAAAGTCAGCATGCTTAGAGTTCCGATATATTCTCCTAGACTGATTATTAACACATTCTCGTATAACACTGTATCTGCCATTGATGTGTCCACCATTGATGTCACCTCTGCTATCCTTAGTTGTTGCCATCTATTAACTTCCAGGTCTCTTCTCCATATTCATTGTCCATTTTGGCTCCTGCTTTATGGTTTTATCTTCCTTAGGCATTGATGCCATTCATCACACCCTTCTTCACACATTCTACATATTAACCCCCATATTTAGGTCTTGCTACCACTTCCCACTGATTTTATGCAATTTTCCAACCCCTTAATATACAGCAGGGCAAATCCAGTTAAATAATTTTGATATAGTCTAGGTAATTTGTAAGTGTTTAGAAAGGAATTTTCTTTAGTCCCCAATATCTTTGTCTTTTCATTCTTTCCGGAAAGCTAGAGAACCTGTAGGAATAAAGTCCATTATGAACTTGTTACTTGCTTTATAGACATACCTTGAGAAGAAATCATAAAGAAAAATAAGTGAATAACAAAGTTGAAAGGATGGGGCACCTTAGTGGCTCAGGGGTTGAGCATCTGCCTTTGGCTCAAGTTGTGATCCCAGGGTCCTGGGATCAAGTCCTGCATCAGGCTCCCCACAGGGAGCTTCTCCCTCTGCCTATGTCTCTGCCTCTCTCCGTGTCTCTCATGAATAAATAAATAAAATCCTTTAAAAAAAGGTTGAAAGGAAAGCAAGAAAGAAGAAATTCTTCATCAAGAAATAGAAGATACCACTGGTTGGTAAGGTGCTAAAGATGTTCTTTGGCCTGGAAGAGCCTGGTCCTGAACTTCTCATGGTTTGGTTGAAAAATGAACTTGAAAATATAAATGAAAAGAAAGGAAAATAACAAAAATCCCTCCATTTGGCTGATCTAATGGGCAGTATGCCAAGGATGAATTGGTTTATGCAACCAGGGATACGTGTTTGTGAAATAAAAGAGAGCCTAAGTTACTTACCCATTTCAGATTGATCTCACATGGTTCCCTTTCCTTACATTCACACCAGCTCAATTCTGAGTTTTCTTTTCAAGGCCAGTATGACATATCAGTGACACTGAAGAACAGGAGGGGAGCTTATTCACACATGCAGAAGGAAACTCTACTATCTTTGAAGATGATATATATTATTTTATGGATAACTGAACTAATCACAACCTGTTTCTGAATATCATTATACATCATGACTATTTTTTCGTGAAAATAATAAATGAAATAAAGATGGTAATTTGTAAGCTATAGTGCACATAAGCAAGAAACTAACCTTCTGGAAGTGACAGCTGAATCACAAACCACCTGTATGTTAAGAACTATCCTTCTTCAAATGGGGGAACATCTAATTTTCTGAGACTATCTCAAACACTGAGAATATAGCAGGAGCAGTAGTAGTAATAGATTACAATAAACCTGAGTTTATTTGATTTATAGGGGGAAGAAAACACCATTCATCCTTTCTATTCTTTCTTACATATTTATGTTAAAGTACTATTAATAATATTACAAATACGTGATAATTGTCACAAGAATATTAATTTTTTTTAATTTTTATTTATTTATGATAGTCACAGAGAGAGAGAGAGGCAGAGACACAGGCAGAGGGAGAAGCAGGCTCCATGCACCGGGAGCCTGATGTGGGATTCGATCCCGGGTCTCCAGGATCGCGCCCTGGGCCAAAGGCAGGCGCCAAACCGCTGCGCCACCCAGGGATCCCCCACAAGAATATTAATAAGAATAATGTTGAAGATGTCTTTTCATTTCATGTTTACATAAGATAAATACTCACCAAATGGTGGGGATCAGCATTTCTTACAAGGGTGAGGGGTAGTACTACTGACCTTTTGAACAGGGAAGTCTTGCACAATGCTGATTTTAATCAACATTCCTGGCTCTGCCCACTAAATGTCAGGAGCATCCTTACCCTCTGTGTGTAGGTAAATAAAGAATACTCCCCCAGCACACACACATCTGCAAACGTTCCCTGGGTGGATGGTATTACTCCGATTGAAAGGCACAGATCTAAAATAAAACATTTTCTTAAAATAAGAAAGACAGTTCTCAAGGAGAGTGCTGACTTTTTTCTCTTTGCATTTCCTCTCCCCTTCCCCATCTAAAACAGGTAACCAAACCTAGAGAAACCTCTTCTTCTTAAAATCAGTCATGTTACAGGAATAGGAAAAGGTGTAAAACATCTAGCACAGAGTAGGTGTTCAATGAACATGGAATTTCTTTGCTCCTGTCCCTTTTTCCAAGAGGAGGAAACAAAGTAAGGGAAAATTTCATATGAAATATTTTCATTATGACTTTATTGCTCCTTTGTAAAAGGTAAGTCATTTTCTTACCAATCTGCTTATCAACAGCAGGCTGTCCACTCTTGTTTTGTTGTTTCTGTGGACAAGGCATAATTTGTTTCATATTGTTAACGTGGAGCCAGTGTTTTCTCGCCAAGCTGCAGGCAAATTTCAATGGCAGGAGTTATCAACCTTTAAAGGAAGCCGTGTACAACAAGGCACCGGCACTTTGCTGACTGATATAGACTGGTATTTTATTTTTGGAAAGTAGCCTAAAGCTATTTTGGCTCTGGGTGTTTGACAGCCATCATGTGTTGCTATTTCAGAAGAAAATTTAACTTTAAAAATCAAGTAGCCTGAGGCTTTGGAATCATACTTAAATTTTTAATAAGTTGTCAAAAAATACTTTGTGCAGTACTCATTTGTAACTGGACCAAACTCTGCAAATTAATATGTAAACCGTCACAAATATATAAACCCATTTATAGCTGGTTGTGTGAAAATACTTAAAGGGCCAGTTAGCAAGTTATACTCAGAGAAGTAGGAGGCTCTACCTATTTATTCTGTCTGTGTTAGACAAGATGGACTCTCCTGAACCTATTTCTGTCTGGAACTAAACTGATACAGGCTTGGTTGCTTTCAATTTGACCAATGAAGTTCTCAGAACAGCCCCTGCAGTAAAGCTGGTAATTATCCATAGGTCACTGAGAGATCTGTTTAGCATCCAGAAGGAGAAAGACACAGAAAGGGACTGCTTTAGCGGAGATGTAGGTGGTGGTCAGTCAGTAACTTTGCCATCTGCAAAGCAGGTTTTGGAACTGATTATTTGATCACTGTCATCTGACCAAATGTACACACAATTAAAAATATTGATTATTCAGTTGACTCAAACATTATTACTGACCTGGGAAGCAGATGGATCTGGGGCATGAATGCAGGAATCATGGGTGGTTTGAATAAAGTCTATGAGAAGTGTAGAGGGTCACCCTGGAGTCTTTGAACACTCCTTGTGTTAAGTGAAATAAGCAAAACCTTTTTAAGCAGATAGAGCTTATTTTAAACTCTACGTCTTCCTCTTACAGGCCATGTAACCATGTCTAAGATTTTTACTCCCTCTGAGTGTCAGTCCCTTCAAGTAAAAATTCCCATAACAATAATGATGGAAATGCTAATAATAATTGTAATAATATCTGCCTTATTACATTGTTATGGGGATTAAGAAATATACAAGAAACACATTCTACAATTATTTCTGCATTAGAGAGCTGATATTTCTTTTCCTGTCTACTCATAGTTGGGACCCAGGGCCAACATGGTGGCTCCTATAAACCTCCAGAACTTATTCAGGTTATTCAGGCTGACAAACCTACAGGCAAAATACCCATAGAGTGGTATTTGACTGTTGTATATCAGGATAGTTAGTTAGCTTGCCAGAAAATAGAAAGTAGGCGTAAAAGTCAGCTGCTTCCTGACTAGCAGGTGTTTGAAAGTTTATCTAAAATGCAGGAAGAATTCTGCAGTTGCACTGTCAGAATGACAAATGTATATGTAAAATACACAGGTCTCTAAGGACCCCATAGAGTCTGATCCCTTACCAAGGTGTCTGAGATATTCTGCAGAAGCACAACAAAATTTCAGCTGGACTTTAATGAGTGGTTAAATGCAGAGGGTGAAGTACAGAATAAAGTCATTATAAGGGGTTGTGGATGATCCTAATCTTCAACATGCAAACACTTATGCCTTATTTCAGGGACAAAGTTGTTCGGAGCAATAGAGTCTAGAGTATTCTCATGAGAGAAAAATAGAGAGATTATTTGGAGGTGGTGTTTAGAAAGTCTTGAACACCCAGTAACTCCTATATCTTCAGAGTGTTTGACCATTGCAGTATAGGAGGAGAATAGAGCCTCCAGAAGACCCCACGTTGATGTGTGGGGCAGAGAAACCAGAAATACACACTAAAGAACTATTGTGCACTATGAGTAGTGTGTATGATTTTTCTCAGAAACACAACCAAAAGTGGTGTGGAATGGATAGCAACATAGAATCAACAAAGTGTTGGTACTTTTGAAATGAGGTGCCACCTACATGAGAGTTTATGTTACCATTATCTCTAATTCAGTGTATGTTGAAAATTTTTCACAGTAAAATAAAATAAATATATAATACCAGCATTCTTTTTTTTTTAATTTTATTTATTTATTTGAGACAGAGAGAGACAGAAAGGGAGAGAGAGGGAGAGAGAGCACGAGCAGAGGGGAGGGTTAGAGGGAGGAGCAGACTTCCTGCTGTTTAGGGAGCCTGATGTGGGGCTCGATTACAGGACCCTGGGATCATGACCAGAGCCGAAGGCAGACGCTTACCCAACTGAGCCACACAGGCACCCAATGCTAGCATTCTTAAAAATGCCTGTCTTCAACGACTTTGAATAGCTAATAAAGGCAATTGATAGTCTGTCCAGAAATATGCATGCACTCAAATGTATGTGTGTACATTTGCAGAGTCATGGCTCTCCCTTCTCCCTTCCCCTCACCGTGAAGTTCATCCATATACCTGCTGGCCCCATAGGTTCTTTTTATACATACAGAAAATGCCTCCAAATTGAGACTTCTGGCGACTTTCAACTGGGACTTTGGATCTTCAAGTGAAATTCACCATTCTCAGCCCTCTGAGCTTGCTGCAACTCAGATCACTTAATTACTCCTCTTCCTAAGCATCTTCTGTTCTATGTCACACAGAACTTTCTCAAGGGTGACAGTGCTTCTCTTGCCTGTGCTCTATTTAAAGAAACACAGGGAGCCAAGGTCAATTCAAAGGAAAGAAGTGGTTTATGATCCCGTACTGCATAGCCACAGAATTGTTTATGATAGTGGAGGCATTTTCTAAACTCCAGTGAGGAATTTAGGACATCACTCAACAGCTGAGCTGTATTACACATATCTGAACTGATTATTGTTCCATAAAATGGAATTGATGTTGGTAAAAAGTAGGAAAGGAAGCAAAACACTCCTTTGGTTAAAAGCTGAGATTCTGGAATGACAAAACCCAAAACTCAGTTCCAGAAATTTCTCATCTTTGCTACTCTAAGAAAATCACTCACTTCTGTGAGCTTCAGTATTTTCTCTTCTATGAACTGTGTGATATATAACTGAGAGTTGTTGGAAAGATAAAAGGGAGACAGTATTGATGATCCCTCCAATTAATAGCGGTTATGGGCTGCTGTTTCAACCCGGGGCTTGGCCAGGTTTTTGTGTAGGACTCAAGACCTCATTATTTTATCTGAATAAAGCCCTCAAGCATATCAACAATGTGGCATTGATCATCTCTGATGTATTTGTATAACAACATCTTCCCTGAAGTCGCTTTTCCTTAGGATCACTCTTTTCTGTCCTGACTTTTTCACCTCTCCAGACATATACCCTGATTGACCTCCAGTCTGCCTCTAATCTTCTTACTCTATAAACAAATCCTCAGGATCCTAGGCAGTCTCATTGTTTTAATTACTGCCCATACATTGATGGTTCCCAGTGTAAAAAATATATATATACTTTTAGCCCTTTATTATTCCCCAGGCTTCAGACTTTGAAATGCAAACTCTAGGAAGTCAACATTTCTGGAACCGAGCTCCTTTTTATTCCTGTCTCCTTCCATCCTTACAACACTTACCACTCTTGGCTTAGTCATCACAGCTCAGGTTATCACAAGCCAACTAGGAGGTCCCTCTCCGGCAGACCCTCCCTCCCTCATCATTCAAATCCAAGTAACTCTTGCAGAATCTTCCGACCCAATTATTATTAATTTTGCATTCTCTCCCATTCTCTTCCTGCCAGTTGCTACTTCCCCCAGTGACAATGTCATTGTCTCTCCCCTAGTCTTCTGAAAAAACCTGCTTGCTGGTCTCCCTGACCCCATCGTTTTCTCCTTTTCTGATGCCAACATCTCTCAACATGTGGTTTATCTGAAATGTGAAGCTTATCTTGAACTCCCTTGCTTAAAAGTCAGTTTGGTCACTACAGTCGGACTAGCCTCCATCACCAGCAACTCCCTGATTCATATTTTATGTTTGGGCAAAACCAAAAAAGCAAAAACAAAAACATATAGGGTTCTCTCACTCGGGGAGATTTCACATCTTCCTGCCTTTGTTCTTACTCTTCTGAGTGTATGAAGTATTTGCTTCCACATGTGTTTCATATAGTAACTCATCCTTGTTCTGTAGGGTTTGTTCTTCCCTAACTCTATCATACAAATTTCTTTCCTTGGCTAGAATAGTTGTATGGCTCTGTGCTCCATTGCATGGCATGGCTCTATCATGACTTTTTATTTCTTTTTAAAGATTTTATTTTTAAGCAATCTATATGCTCAATATGGGGTTCGAACTTACAACTGGGAGATCAAGAGTTGCATGCTCTACCTACTGAGCTAGCCAGGCATGCTTATCAGGGCTTGAGTTATTCCACCCTTCCAGTAAGATACATTTTCCTCAATGGCAGGATTTTACCTTATTTTTGTTCTGAATTTCTATGACACGGCACATGTTAAAAACTTACCGAGTGTCCGTTGTACACAAACTAAACATGGCCCCTGTAATCATAGAATATTTTAGAAACGTAGTCACAGGTAAAATTCTAGGAAAATATGAAGTACAGTAGACCCCTCCTTTATCTTTGGGGCATATATTTCCAAGACTCCCAGAGGATGCCAGAACCTATGGATTGTATCAGACCCTATACAGGCTGTGTTTTTTCCTATATATACACACCTAGGATAAAGTTTGAATTATAAATTAGTCATAGTAAGAGATGAACAATGGTAACTAATAATAAAATAGAACAAAAAAAGAACAATTATAATGATACACTGTAAAAAAAGCTTATGTGAATGTGGTCTCACTCTCAAGATACTTTGTAATCCTATATTCCCCCCTTTTTGTGAGGATGTGAGATGATAAAATACCTGCATGATAACATGAGATGAGGCGAATGACAAAGGCATGTAATGTAACGTTAGGCTATTACTGACCTACTGATGATTTGTCAGAGGGAGGATCATCTGCTTTATTGCTGTTGACTGCAGGTAACTGAAGCCATGGAAAACAGGACTGCAGGTTAGGAGGACCAGAGTAGTAAGAATCTCTAAATCCACCATATACTACCATCTGCACTCTTCACTGAGCTTCTTGTAAAGTCAATGATTTCTCCTGAAGTGATGTTTTCTCCCTCATCAGCATGAGAAAGTTGAAGCCAGAGTAATAAAAATGGTAGGGGTTAGACTCCAAAGGCCTTCTGGTCCCCAGATGTTTCCCTCATATAATCTGGAATTAAACACTCTGCCTGCTTTGGAAGTTCTACCAATTAAAGATCACTTTGGGTTCATAGAGGAGGGTCAATCATTAATTCATTTTTGTTGGCTGGAAACTAGAATATTTTCCTCATGTTAAAGGATCGAGATAACATCGGTTAAGTGAAAAATTTTCAGTGTGGATAGCAGAGAAAACAAAGGAGGGAATTTCCTTTTAAATGCAGGGCAATGGAGAATAAGGACAGATTTAAGCAAAGTGACAAAATAGGGGAGGATTCGAATAACTTGGCAGCATTATGGGGTTCTCCTCACAGTGTGGTCATAATGGCTGTACACTATACACTTACACTATAGAAATCCACATTACAGTCTCTGCAAATGGAGCTACTGGTGTGGCTGTAGTTGGTGGCTCTGGGTGGGCCTGGGGGAGGAAAGATGAGAACTACTAAGGCAGCATAGAGCTACAGTGGATAAACACACAAAAAATCCAGATACTGTGCACATATACACCCTAGTGCCTGCAGGCTTCTTTCTAATAGACTAAGTCATATGATATATACTAGCAAAATCAATTTTCAATGTAATAAAATCTCTCAAATGCAGTGTCTAAGCACAGCATTATGAAAAAATAAGTTGTTAGAAAATCTCTAGTGAATGAACACTGTGCATAGAAATATTTTTCCCCCTTGGCAGATGGAAACAACTGAGAATAGAGGCTTCTCCATCCTGAGAGGTGTATAATTGGGAGGATTTGCTGGCCACTCACTAGGGACATGGAGTCTTAATGAGAGAGTGGACCTATATTTTGAGTATATTCTGACTATTATAGTAAACTTCCCCAAAACAACACACACACACACACACACACACACACACACGCACACACACCGGGTATGGCAAAGTATCCTATTTTTCTGGCTAGTCAAATTATTTGTAAGTATACACAAGAGGATCAGGTATTTGAAACTGGAACCATCATAGAAAACCTGGAATATATATTATATTGTCACGTTTTTATGCAGAAAAATTCTCATGACATGTCTACTAAGAATGTCTTATGTTTTATTGGTCCTTCCAATATAACGCAGTGCATCTTTAGAAAAAAATTCCTTACACTGGAAGATATTTAGTGGATTTGTACCTTGAAGTCTAGAAACCAGAGTCAATTATTAAATAGGAAGAATACATGATAACATGTCGCAGGGATCTTTAGCACAGATGAATTTATGATCAAAAGATACCACCAAAGACAATGGAGAGCTTTAAGCTAGCCCTCCATATGAAGTCTCCTTTATCAGCCTTTTCTATCTTTGAGCCCAAAATATGATTGGTTGACTGTTGAAAAACCAGAACATTTCTGCCCATTACCGAAAAGTCTAGCTAGTTTATAGATTTCTCTGAAAAAGTTTATCAACAACTATAGCATCCAAGAAAGCAAAAAGGATTCCATTTTTAGTACTAAAATAATGTTGAAATGAAGTATTTTGGAGTTCCTATGCTTCCTTCTCTGGAACCATCCCCAGTAATTTAGTCAAGGAATGTGATAATAGGAAATAACCAGTCTCTGCAAAATTTAAGATTTAGAGAAACAGACTTTTTATTCACCTTAAAACTAAAATTTCCCAAAATAAACTCAGGGAAAAAATGTTCAATAATAAGAAATAAGAGAGGACCTAACTAGAAAAAAAAAAAAAAAAAAGGAATCATAGGACTACTCATATTTTTGCAAATTCAGCATTTCCACTGTTTGGTTCCATAGTTAGCTGAGATAAGGTAAACATTTTTAGAAAGAAAGAGCAGGAACATTCTGGCTTTCTTTAAGGCCAGGTAAAGTTGCTTAAGGAACAGTTTTATCAATGTGTTAGTTCCTAACCAATCCCATCCCTGTGAAATGAGTTACCAGTCAAAATATTTAAACAATGGCTGCTCAAAATAGCTAATGGTCTATGTAGGTACATACTTCCTGACCTAGAATAATTTAAAGTAATCTTATATGACAAAAACTGTCAACTCTCACCCAGCTCATCAGTAAAGAACAAAAATAAGAAAGGAAAGATTAAAATTTCTAGCTTGCTATATCATACCAGTTTGTTTTTTGGGGTATTTTAAATACCGGCTTTTCAAGAAATTGAAGAGGGAAATCCAAGTATATAATTTTCTATTCTACATTTTCTGTGATTTTAATGGGTTATTTCTGTAGAGTTCTTTAATTCTAATGGACAGTGGTCTGAACATATACTTAAAAGGGATGCAATTGGCACACATATGTATGAGAAACACAGGCAAGTTGGATAAACATTATTGCTAAAGAATCCAGTAAATAAAGGTAGATGACAAAGATCATTTCCTGAAAGACACTACAGGATAGAAAGTTACAAGCCCCGAGATTAACTCCTTGTTCAATCTCTGAGTACTGTTAAGATATTTAAACTCTGTTTCCTTATTCAATTTAGTTCAATTTAATAAAAATACACTAAGTCCAGCAATTTTTATGATGTATAAGTTGGGCTAAACGAGTGCTAAGGTCCATTCAAGGGTGTTTGGTGATTCTTCAATCTGCTACTAAATCAAGCCATGATAACTGCGCAGATGATTTACATTGAAGGAAATTTGCCTTCTTTACCCCAAATTTTGGACCTAATTTGCATTTGTCAGATATACTTCCTGTCTGAGGCAGGTGATCAAATATACATGAATACTGTTCTGGTTTTCCTCTAGGAAGATACCAAGATATGTTTAGCTTGATCAGAACTTCGCTCTAGAACACAGCTTTCCACATAGAATAAAACAGGCATTAATATATGCTGTTTTATTAATGAGTAAGGAAAGGGAACATATACATGCGGAAATAACTCATTTGAGTCTTTCATCTTCCCATATTTATTGGTTATTTAAGGTGTTCCTAAATTGTACTGAGAGTTAACACAATCAATCCCCTTGTTTAAAGTCTTACTCCTAGTTTGAAATATCTTTAATCCTGTGGACAAGGAGAAAGACCCTTTTGACTTCTTTTAACACCTCCCCCCAAAGCTCTGGGTCAAAAAACTGAAGTATCTAACTGTTCAAATATTGCTGTAGCAAAACCTTTACCTAGAGCTTGTTGTAACAAAATAAAACTTCACTTCTGGACTGAAATTCCCACCATTAGAAGACTCAAGTTGCAGACTCGATTTGGTGTGAAAGTATCTCCTCTGTACCACCACCCCCACGAACACCCTTTGTTCCTCTCCCCCTCCCCCCTTCCCATAGGCCTCCACAGGTGGGAAGATGGCCTGGAGGGAGAGAACTGGTGGCAGCTTCCTTCCTTCCTCCACTCCCTGACCTTCCTCTCCTCCAGCTGGTTCCTGCTGTGTCTGACCCCATAGTACAGGGACACAAGGAAAGTTGAGAGGAAAGCCCTTCAATTAACAAAAACTCTCCCCTCAGCTAGTGTCAGCTCTTTAGGGGCTTGGCAGGAATTTAAAACTTAGTTTCTCCTGAGATTTATGAATTCTTTGGAGACCTCTGTGCATCTCCTCCATTTCACTTCCACCTATCTAAAGAACTTGCAAATCTCATTTTTCAGTATGGCAAATGTCCTAGGACTCCAATGACTCTTCTGATGTCTTTCTGCCAGATCCTTCTGGACTCATGGGTTTATCTAAGGGAAACACGTATTCGTCCTTCACTTTGGAGTCTCTGGGGGTGGGCTTACTTCACAAACCTCCTCCCTGTCTTTGCCAAGTTTTTATATATCTCTAGGTTGACTTGGTCCCGAGTTCGGAGTAATTTCCTTTGTAAAAAAGAGGTGCTGAGAAGGCAGGAGTCATTTTGGTGATTCTTTAAGCCTCATTCTCCTAAAGTAAGGGACATTCTCATTTCCCTCCCTTGGGTTGGGAGAGAAACATCACTCTCTTCTAGAAAGTGTTCTCACATATACTCTCCACTCCCTAGCTCCAAACTCATTTGTATCTTTCATGTGCAAGAGGAGTTTCAGAATTGTCTAGTGTAGTTTTACCTTTATTAAAACAACAACAACAACTACAACTTCCCAGTCTTGAGCTGGCACCATCTTTAAAATGTTCTTCCCTTGACACATTCAATTAAGCATCACATAAATAACACTAGCAAATTTTCCCATCTATTCTTGTTTATGTAGAGATAAGTATGTTTGTTGACTAGTTTCTGAGAACTTAGGAAAATTAGTCTTTGAAACATTATTATATCTGCCAATATCTTATTTTAACACTGCATATGGTTTATAATTATGTAAATCTAAAAGAATTCAACTGTGAAATGAAAGATCTACAGATGGCCTTTGAAACTTCAGTTTGAAATGCCCAAACATAGGCTGTTCATGGAGCATTATCAAAAACTAGGCAATGTTCTTTCTTATCATCTCAGACTGAGATGCCTGTTATCATATTTTGCATTTAACAATATAAAGGATCAGAAATATTGTTACTTATATATACATTAAGGAATTCAGCATCAAAAAGTTAATTCTAGGCAGTTACGGAGCCATGTTATCCACAATAATACTCACTAGCCACCTGTAGCTATATATACATTTAAGTTAATGAACTTATATAAAATTAAGAATTCTAGTTCTTACATGCGTTAGCCATATTTCAACTGCCCAATAGTCATAATTGGCTAGAGACCGCCATATTGAAGAGTGAAAATATTTAAAAATTTTTTTTGCATCATTATAGACTCTAAAGGAAAATGTGGTGATTAAAACTATATGCATGGAATCAGATACTCTCCTTGTCAGGGGAGTCGGATGTTTGGGGGTTGTTTAAGGTGGGCCTCAAGGCAGAATTGAGGGTTTGCTCCCATGTAAATGATCAAATGCCTTTTGGGGGACAGCTCAGTCTTGTTCTGGTGATGTGATTTAGGAAGGTTTCGAGTCGGGCAGTACATTACAGAAATGGTTCTGCTGAATTACAAAGTTATAGCTACCAGGAAATAATTTTGATATAAGGAGATCTAGACCTTTACTGTCTGAGAAACTTTGAAAGATAATCTTCAAAGGGGCAAAGTGAGGACACTACATGGTGCAAATTGTACTCACTGCTAAATATTAACATTCATTTTTTTTATAGAAACCCACACGGTTTACAAATGTGAAATAATTCCATTCTCTTTTCTTACCTTTCTAAAATAGTTACCATTTAGATTCAGTCATTTTTTTAAGATAACAAGGTCTATAGACATGGTGGGTAAGATGTCACTGGCACTTTCTTAGGGGAAACTGTAGTGCGACTTCTCTTTCTAATTTATTTATTATCCTTTGCTTTTAAAAGTTGACTTCTTTTGTTTCAAAAGAGCAGGAAAGGATGAGATAAAACCTGGAGATGGTGAAAAAAAATATATCCTGTTTGTCTGTTTTCTGTACAAAACAAAAGGTTAGAGCTATTATTTCTTCTCCAAAATAAAGCAAATATCTCTTTGGTCATCCATAATAGGTCAGAGCTATTTTGAACAGTTTGATGTCATTTCTATATCCCTCAAGGAAACAAAGGGGAAAGTCAGAGGAAGGGGAAAGGCAGCTTTGATAAGTTATGCCAGCCACTTGTCCCCAAGAATGAAGCATCCTGTTTTTATCATGTGGCTGATAACAGTGGGGGGGAAAAAAAACCCACCGTGATCAATGGAATTCATTCTTTTGTTTTTTCACAGTTACCTGCCATCATACCCTAAATAAACTAAACGAGGGCCTTTTGGTGACAACTGTGAACAATAGGTCAGTCTGGGCAAAGGTCACTGCAAAATTACAGCTGCAGGGGGAGAAGGAATGGTGACAAGCCCGAGAAAGTTCACAATACAAATAACCTCAGTCTTGAATGTCGGTTGTCATTAGATTTTATGACAGTCCTATCAGTGCCATCAATTAATACTTCAATTATTGTAAAAGTGGGCTATATGACATATAAAAAGTAATAGGAAATTTAATGCTCACAAAAATTAAAAATCCTCTCCAAACCAAAATGTCTTTTAAATAGACTTTGTGTGTGTGTGTGTGTGTGTGTGTGTGTGTATGTGTGTGGTTCCTAGGAGAACTCTAGCCATTAATCACCCAACTATTTAAAAGGACTTCTAGCAAAATGACCTCAGAGATTGCTACTGAAGGAGACTAGAGTATGTGACCCCAGAATGTGCCACTTTGTCATGTGGGTTATGTTGAGTTGAAGACAGTCAAAGCCCAGAAGACTTGGGAAGATATTTTAACCTTTAACTTAACTGCCCCTAATAATTTAGATAGAAGGCATGGCTCAGGAAGATAGCTATCACCAGAGACAACTACAGAGTCTGGGCCAGGTGTCATCCGCTGAGGGGAGCTTGCCAGGGTCTGCATGTTCAAAGTACTCTCCATGTCCTGCCGTCTCCCACTGGCATGGCAAATTTTGCTTACCAAACATTTGCTTTTCCCATCTTCCTGTGCATTGTCTTCCTTTCCCTTGAAGCCTCAGACCCCTATTCCCATTCTTAGCTCAGGATGGCATATATGCCTCAACTGCCCGACTTTGCCCTTGAACCTCATATCTTTCTGGCTCTCATATAAATGAAATTAAATTTGTTTTTTCTCATGGTTTGTCTCCCTCTCTTATTTTTCCCATTCAGTTCCCCTCCTTTCCCTTATAATCCTATTCATTATTTCTTGTATTCCACATATGAGTGAAACCACATAATGATTGTCCTTCTCTGATTGATCTACAAACCATGAGAAACTCCTAACTCTGAGAAACAAAGGGTTGTGGAAGGGGAGTTGGGTGTGGGGTTGGGGTAATTGGGTGATGGGCACTGAGGAGGGCATTTGATGGTATGAGCACTGGGTGTTATACTATATGTTGGCAAATTGAATTTAAATAAAAAAATAAATTTGTTTTTCTCCTGTTAAATCTGTCTTGGATGTTAATTAATCATTAATTAATAAACCAGCCAAAAGAATCTGGAAGAGTATAGAAAAAAAATTTCCTCCCCTACAGTACTTTTGGAATTCATATACATTTGGCCATCTTATCTCTGGGTGTCCAGGTGCATTCCTATAGCACTTATCAGCACAGCATTGACAGGATGTCACTTCAGCATGAGTACACATGCAGCAATTACAGAAGAAATGGCTCTTCACCCATCTACATGTCAGACTAGCTTCTAGTACATTCTCCATGGTGGGGCAGGAGGACAGCAGCATCTCTACATTTCAGTACCTTTAGGAATAATATGTGAGGAAAAGCTCTAAGTTATTTTTCTTCACAAGTATGGTTCTTTGGGATGCCTGGGTGACTCAGCAGTTGAGTATCTGCCTTCAGCTCAGGGCGTGATCCTGGAGTTCCAGGATTGAGTCCCACAAGGGGCTTCCTGCATGGAGCCTGCTTCTCCCTCTGCCTGTGTCTCTCCCTCTCTCCCTTTCTCTCTCTCTGTCTCTCATGAATAAATAAATAAAATATTTAAAAAACACAATATCTTATATTATTTTGATTAATATAGGATTCTCAAAAATGAACTATCTGGGAAGTAAATTGCATTCTTTACTTCTCTGTCAGGACTTGGAAGAAATATTTGAAATTCCAGTCCATCATCTGGATGTTTGTTTTACTTCCTGCCAAACATCTGGATATTCAAACATACCAAGATAAAGTAAGACTCTTCAATGATTTTATATGAACTGTATAGATGTACCCTTAGATTGGGGGCAAGAACAGCTAAAATGATTTCACAGAGTTATCTATACAATTAAAGCCTTATCAAGGGGTGGGGGATGTGATTTAAACCTCTGTCCTTGGGAACATCACTATGATTTATATGGGCTTGATTTACCATTTTAAAATCTCTGTATGTTGTTTTCTTCCACAATAGCTCCAAGCCTCCTAATGAATTGAAAATATTCAAGTATTTAGAATCCCAATGGATTGCCACAGGGAATGAACAGAAGGTCTCTCTCCCTCCCCCTCCTTTTCCTGCGTTCAAGTTACAGGGCCAGATATATGGCCCTGAGACAACACAGAAGCAGTGTCAAGAAAACCATTTTGCTCGAGGGACCTGGCAGCTGAACTCTCCCCAAATGCTTTTAAAAAGAAAAATATACATATTAAATGCCAATTTTAAACAAATCCAAAGATTTGTGGAGCCCTCATTCACCTCATGATGTTGCTGTAGATATGAATGTACACCAAATGAGGTAACAGATTATGAAAAGTCAATGCTTAGAGTCTCTCGAGTTTTCTAACAAGAGATCTGGGAAGTTTAAAAGCATATCAGGTTTCTCAGAGATTATTAATTCTGGACTGCATTTCAAAGTATATCAAGTGCAGTCTGCTTTATACCAAACAGAAGGGAATGCACTACCAGACAGAACTAATAAGATCTCTAATAAATCAAATTAAGAAATATTTATTGAACATCTCTGTGTCTCCAGCATTGAGCTGTTAGGTGTGCGATGTATATAAAATATAAATGAAAAGGTCTGTGGTCTCAAAAAGCTTAAATGAATTTGGAGAGGTAAGATGATTGCTCAGAAAATAAATAATAATACAAAATTTGAACAGTGATTCAAAACGAATGTCTCAAGAAATATCAAAAATGACAAAAATAACCCAAAGCAGGAACAGCAACAGAAAGTCATTTAAATTTGGGGGCTAAAAAGGCAACTTCAGGAAAATGTTGCATGTGGAGAAAAAAATGTTGGCCTTCAAGTTATAGATATTACTGCTTCAGAGATACCAGGCTTCAGCTGAATCCTGTACTTGTTCCCAGTTTGGCGCTGTGTTTGTAATGGCCGCAGATAGCCAAACTGATTAGCATAAATGGTGCTTGAGGAAAGAAATTTTAAAAGTCAATTATAAAATACACAATAGCCAAGAAATGGCATTGCAATGTAGGAAGAATTGGACCCTTGCTCCTGGAGATGTAGTATGACACAGAGGATGAAGTTGCTATTTGAATCTCTGGGCTTCACCTGAATTAGTTACCAGATCTGCCCATCTCAGAAATCTCTGGAAGGCCCAGCTGTAGAGTGGTGTCAGCTCATTTCCTCTTTCTTGATTTACTATGCTTATTAAGACAATCAAAAATTATTTTAACCAAGGTAAATTAAGCATGCCTTCCTTCCCTTTGACCCCTGATGCGAATGACCTAGCTCCTCTTGACATTCAGTTGTTGCTATTACATCACTATGAGGTGCAACAAAGAGTTTAAAGAAACAATAATAAAAAAGAAATAAAATAAATTAAAAAAGAAACAATAAGAAATGACCATGGAACACAGTATGAAATAAATAAACAAACGATATGTTTTTAAAACGAAGAAAGACATCACAAACTCAAAGTGAATGAGCTAAAACAGAGAAAGGGAGAGAGGTGGGTAAAGGGTCAAATCCTTTACCTAGAAGAAAGAGGAACCAAAAATTATTTCGTTCTACAATTGATAGTTTAATATAGTTCAAGATGTGCTGTTAAGACATTAAGCTCATCTCAAATAGAGCTACAAATAGAATGCTTACCTTGAAAGTCCCTGCTGAAAACAAAACTAAAAAAACCCTCTACTAACACAGTCGAAAATGAAAAGGCAAGGGAACTGAGATTAAAGTCTATAACAAAATGAAAAGGAGTTCAAGCAAACACAGTATAGCAACAAGGGACTGGTAGGAGACAGGCAGAAGGGGGGTATTTTGTTTTTGAATTTTAAAATTTTTATTTAAATTCAATTAATTAACGTATAATGCATTCTTGGTTTCAGGGGCAGTGCTCAGTGATCCATCAGTCTTATATAACACCCAGTGCTCATCCCATCACGTGCCCTCCTTCATGGCCATCCCCCAGTTACCCCATCCCCCCACTCTCTTCTCCTCCAGTGACCCTCAGTTTGATACTTTTAATCATAAGAAACAAACTGAGGGAGGCTGGAAGGGGTCATTTAATAAAATTTCTGTTTAAAATGCATGAATAGGTATAGGGACATCACCAAGGTAGATTCAGTATTACAGAGCAAACAGCCTAAAGAAACTTTACCAACCGTGAAGCATGAAGATAATGGCAGAAAACACTGGCCAGGAATCCCAAAAATGGGTCTAGAAAGAGAGCTTCTGACAGGCTGTGGCATTTGGTGGAAAGACAAAGCAATCCTGAGCAATACAGCAGGATGAACTAGGATGACTCCTTGACCTTACTCTCTTCACTGATTCATTCAAGTTAATGTGTCCATGAAGTTTAGCATCCTGGAGTACAGAGCAGTGGAAAGTGGGAAGGTTGAGGGGGCGGGTGGGGGGCAGAAACAAGATATCCTGCACACAACAATTACAGAAATCATCATAACTGGGCAAAACATCGTTTTGAAGATTGGGTTTTTTAAAAAATTGCTTCCTTGAGATAAAATTCACATACCATAAAATCTACCTTAGAAGTATAGAATTCTGTATTTCTTATTATAGAGTTTTAGAACATTGCTATATCAATTTTTTTTTTGAAATATTAATCACCCAAACATAATCCCCTGTTTGTTTCCCCTACCAGTAAACTATGACAAACACTAACCTTTTCTTCTCTATGGGATTTGCCTATTCTGGACATTTCATATACATGAAATAATACAATATGTGGTCTTTATGTGTCTGGCTTTTAAGCTTAGCATGACGTTTTTCAGGGAATATCCATGTCATAGGAGTATCATTATCTCATTATTACGGCTGAATAATATTCCTCTGAGTGAACTTATCAGTTTGCTCACTCATTCTCCAGTTGATGGACATTTGGTTATTTTTACTTTTTGACTATGGATAATGCTGCTATGGATATTCATGTACAAGTTTTTATGTGAACATATGTTTTTTAATTCTCTTGTGTAAATATTTATAATGGAAATTGCTAGATCATGTGGTATCTCTACGTTTAACATTTTGAGGAACCGCTAAGCTGTTTTCCAAAGAGCTATTCCATTTTACATCCCTGCCAGCAGCACACAAGGGTTCCACCTTCTCTGCAGCCTTGCTAACACTTGTTATTATCCATCTTTTCTAAAACTTTAGCCATCTTCAGTAGATATGAAGAGGTATCTCATGTGATTTTGATTTGCATTAATGACTACAGTTATGTTTTTTAAAGTATTTCTTGGACACAAATATTTTTGAAACATCTCTATTCAAGTCCTTTTCCCTTTTAAAAATTGAGTTGTCTTTTCATTGTTTTGTTTTTTTTTTTAAGATTTTATTTATTTAGTTGAGAGAGAGAGAGTACAAGCAGGGGGCGAGGCAGAGGGAAGAGACAGGGACAAGTAGACTCCTCGCTGAGCAGGGATCCTGACTGAGGGCTTGATCCCCAGATCCTGGGATCATGACGGGCTGAAGAAGACATTTAACTGACTGGGCCACCCAGGCGCCCCTATTGTTGCATTTTAAGAGTGTTTCATATATTCTAGATACAAGACCACTATAAAACATATGATTTGCAAATATTTTCTCCCATTCTATGGGCTTCATTTTCACATTGCTGATGGTATTCTTTGGCATGCAAAAGATTTCATTTGGATTAAGTCTGATTTACCTATTTTTTTAAATCATGTGCTTGTTGGTTCCTAACCCTCCTGTGAACTTCTTGGGTATAATCTGAAACTTGCCCCCATGAAAAGAGGGCAGAGAGAGAAACCAAAAACAGAGGCAGGCTACCCAGGGTGGAAGGTGGCAGTTTTAATAAAGCAAAAGAAACTTACATATGAGGCTTGTCTTGGGTCTCAGCAAGACCAATGGATCACTGCACCTGCCCACCATATCTTAAAAGCTTATAAAGAGGCACTAATGGGGCTCAGTCACATATACCATATACGTTTTTTCAACACCAGGTCACTATGTCAAGGTTATGTCCTTGAAGTAGCCTCAGGGACCAGGAAAGGCAAGTGGGACCCATGATCCAAGGGCAGGGTAGGGGTGAGAAGCCTCCACACTCTTGAGTCCAGCTCATTGGTCAATTAGCAGCCACATATTTTTTTATCACATCCTTCAACAGTACTTTCAATGTCCTATCTAATGTCTATTGATGCCTAGTCCAAAGTCGTGAAAATTTATTGTTATATTTTCTGCTAAGTATTATATAGTTTTAACTCTGTAATTTGAGGTTATGGTCTAATTTGAGTTAATTTGTGTATATAGTGTGAAATAAGAGTTGCTACTTCATTCTTTTGCATGTGAATGTACACATGTCCCAGCATGATTCCTTGAAAAGACTTTTCTCCCTTGAATTGTTCTGGCACTCTTGCCAAAAATGAACTGATGATTAATGTATGGTTTTATTTCCAGACTCTTCATTTTATTTACTACCACACTGTCAGTACAACATTGTCTTGATTACTGTAGCTCTACAGTAAGTTCTAAAATTTAAAAAAAAAATGTGAATCCTCCATTCTTTTAAAGATAGCTTGGCTATTCTGGATTTCTAATTTTCCATATGAACTTCAGGATCAGTTTGTCAATTTCTTAAACAAGCAAAAAAAAAAATAATGAAGCAAAAGCCAACTGTGATTTTAGTAGGGATTGTATTGGATCTGTATATCAGTTTGGAGAATATTACCAAATTAGTAATATCTTCCAATCTGGTTATGGGATGTATTTCTAATCATTGTTTCCAGTGATGTCTAATAGTTTTTCATTGTTTTCAATGATGTTAATAGTTTTTAGTGTACAAGCCTTGCATTTCTTTGGTAAAATTTATTTCTGAGTACTATATTTATTTTGATGTTATTATAAGTGCATTTGCTTTCTTAATTTTATTTTCAGGTTATTCATTGCTAGTGTATAGAAATGTAATTGATATTTATATACTGACTTTGTATCTTGAAACCTTACTGAATGCATTCATTAGTTCTAATCATTTTTTAATGGATTCCTTAGGATATCTACATATAAGAGAACACCATCTACAAATAAATATATTTATTTTTTCCCCAACTAGAATGGCCTTTATTCTTTTTCTTGTCTAATTGCTCTGGCCTTAGAGAAGTGGCAAGAATGGACATCTTGGCTTGTTCCTGATCTTAGGGAGATAGGGTTCAATCTTGCCTCAATAACTGTGATATTAGCTGTGGTTTTTCCATAGATAGTCCTTTTAATTGAGGAAGTTTCCTTCTATTTCTAGTTTTTTAAGCATTTTATCATAATACAGTGTTAGATTTTGTCAAATTATTTGTCCTGCTCCAGTTGAGATAATCATGTGTGCTTTGTTTGTTATTCTATCAATACAGTGTATTTTATTCTTTGATTTTCATGAAAAAATAAGAATTACTCCACAGATGGAACCGTGCCACATGGTGTTATTCCCTTGAAACCCAACAGAGTCTGGTTGACTAGATTTTGAAATTGCTTGGGATTAGTCTGGTGAGTACTATTTTTTTTTGTCCCATTTTCTTTCATTTTGAATAAGTATAACTGTTATCCTATGCATTTTCCACCTTGGTATTTTGGCAAATGATAACGTATCTTCAGTTTCCAGGTTCTCAGGTAGAGAAGAATTGTACTTCAGGACAGATTTGTTTTAGATGATGAAATTTGGCACTTTTTTTTTTTTTTTTTTTTTTTTTTGAGAGAGAGAGAGAGAGAGCAAGTGTGTGCCAGCAGGGTGGGGAGCAGATGGAGAGGAAGACTTTTAAGCAGACTCTTTGCTGAATGTGGAGCCAGACAAAGGGCTCAATCTCAGGACCCTGAGATCATGACCTGAGCCAAAACCAAGTTGAATGCTTAACCCACTGAACCACCCAAGCACCCTGAAATTTGGCACTGGTGAGATGATGAAATATAGATGAGATCTTGGACTTTGCAATGATTCTGTAATGGAATGACAAGAATCCACGGGGGATGTCAAGATGAAGTAAATTGATTTGTAATATTCTAGTTAATAAGGTAAAAATTAAGTTATAGAGGCCTGGTTAACATACATTAAAACAAGAACTGAGAGAGAAAGGAGAAAGAAAGATGCCTGTACTGGCTGAAGTGAAAAATCTTCTGTATTATGATATCATTGTGTACAAGAGAATTTCAGAATTTCAGGTAAATAGCTTCTGGGGAGAAAGTGATGGAGAGAGATATTATTTTGTGCATTAGTATTGCATGTTCTTATACTAGGACTTTAGTATGTCCTTGTGATTTAATATAAAATTTTGATGATTCTAAGTTTTGTTTTCTAGGCTATATTCCTTTAAAAGCAAGTCCACTTAGCAACCATGAAGCCTAGTTACATTTGAGTAAATAATGAGGCCTAAACTCTGGGTTGGTGAATTTAAAGTTCTCAGTTTTACCTCCAATTCAAATTATTATCCTAGGATTGAGACAAGAGTTCATTTTTATCAGACTTTTGGATTTGGGAAAAAATACTGTAAAGAAAAAGGAATGGGTGGTGTTAACAAGCTTCTTGGGGTATGACAGTTCTCAAAAAAGAAAAAAAAAGGAACAAACTAAAGCACACATACACACACACACATGCACACATACATACATAAACTCATCCCAAAAAACACACATTAAAACACACACACTCATGTGAGAAAAAGCAAAACGATATCATGGAGTTTACACTGAGGTCAAAATTGTTATACAAGAAAGAATGTGTTGCTGGGGCTCTATATTCCATAGAGAAAACAGATTCTATGAGTCTGTATATGTGTTCACCAGCTAGAAGAAATCTTTTTAAAAAAAATTTCTGCATTTGCTGCCTGGGAGTATTTAATCCAACCTCTATGGAACTCCTGTTTCTTAAGAAGTTAGAGTTACTTCTGGAAGTGTGCAGAAGATTGATGGCAGCCAAGTTTGGATTAATTCAGAGTTTCTAGTTCCACAAGTGAAACTGGATCCCTGGGGACTTGGAAATTGCTGTGGGATTTTCAAATAAACAGTCTTTGGAACCACTGATACAAGCTAATTGCTAACAGAAACTTGAGAAACTGGCAGAAAGAACCATGCCAATGACTGGTGAAAAATATTTGGTTTGAGAAAGATTTTTAACAGTAAAGAATAGAAAGTCTCAGAGACTGGGATGTTCTGCTGACTCAACTTATTCTGCAGAATCTGGCCTGAGTCTTTATCAGTGTATTCATGGCCATCTACATGTAGTTCTGTCCTGGAATCTCCCATGCTTTAAAGGAAACTTAAAAACTGATGACTTGTTGAATTTAAAATGATGCTTTAATAAAGAAAAAGCTATTCACATTTACATTGGATTAAAGTTCCTGCTGAAGTAATGTGCTGTTGACCAGTGAAATAAAGCTTAGATATTTCTCCAGAGTTGGACAAGATTCATGAAAGGGTAATCTATGAGCCCTGTTTGCTTAACATTCTTGAATTGCATAACGAAACCTAAAGGATAATTTGAATATTCACCATGGGTTGTATTCATCAAGATTTAGGAGGAAAAAGCTGTCATTGTGACTACACTCTGGAAGTTGGATTGAGGAATGACATTTAGGATGGGAAATGCCCGGGTAGCCTTTAAAGCCAGAAGTTATGCAGACATACTTGTGACTCTGAAAGTTGGACCATCAATGAGTGGGGTGCTGGTAAATGGAGAGCAGGTCAGTTGGTCAATGTGGATTAGTGTATTCCTTAGCACTAGTCAGGGTCATAAGATGGGGATGATGCCTTTACATTTGAACCCAGTATGAGAGAGTGGATCATAATATTTTAGGCACAAATATTAGTTATACTATGAAATTAAATGCAACCCAGTCAATGAGGGATTGGTTGTAGACAATGGAAAAGACAATGCTATGTTTTTAATATTGGTGGAGATGAGTATGATTGATAGGGTGTGTTACAAATTGAAGATAAAAGGGGGAAAAATTTGCAAGGAAGGTTATCAGTATAATTCTAGATTGACTGTAGAGCTGTTCTCTTTATTAGTCAGGAAATAACTGAGGCCTCCAAATCTCAAGTAAGCCATAGAATTAGCAGAAAAGATAATTTTAGAACTCAAATTTATAAAAACTGAAGTTCCCAGTTAATTCATCTCAGGGATGAAATAACTAGTATTTTGACTAAATGATCCAAATGGTGAATTGAGATTTGAAGAATTATTGTAGAGCCAGTGAGAAGGGTGGAAGCCTGGAGGAACATTTGCCCAGTTCCTTGTGAGTATGAGGGTCTAACAGAGAACTCAGTAGAAAGAGGATAGCAGTTAGATGATGAAATGTGGTTATATAGTACGAGCCTAAGTTAAATGGCTTTGTAATATGAAATGGGTTTGCTATAAAAATAACAAAGTAGATTTGCCTGGGTGGCACAGTCAGTTAAGCATCCAATTCTTGGTTTTGGCTTAGGTTGTGTTCTTAGGGTCATGGGATCAAGTCCCATGTCAGACTCTGAGCTTAGATCAGAGTCTACTTGAGATTCTCTCTCCCTCTCCCTCTGCCCCTCCTCCTTGTGCTTGTTCTCTCTCTTTAAAATAAGTAAATCTTTGAAAAGAAAAAAGAAAAAGAAATGACAATGTAGAGTGCATAGAACCATTAACATAAAACAGTTTTAGTGTTACAGTCATTTTGCATATAAAACAAAGTCAATTAAAGGGAAGTAGACATTGATACTGGTGATTAAAGTTTGCCTATGATTGTTGGCTTACCCAGACCTAATTGTTTTTTACAAAAATAAGCAATGCTGAATGGGAATATGTACATAACACACACACACACACACACAAACCTTTGAAAATGATGGCCAACAGTAGAACCAACATTGTATCACTAGTGGCATTTTCCCAGTACTGCTTAGATCTACTTCTCTATTTTCTCTTTTTAAAAATTTCCCCCATATCTTCCCCATACTTGATCTCCTTTCCAAAAAGAATTTCTTCACTTTGATTTAAAAACCATTTGCTCACGGTGCTCCTACAGACCCCTAAGCCGATAGAATATGGATTTGTTCTCTTTGTTCTTTTAATTATATGCCATGTAAACAATATAAATGTAGTTAAACAAGCCAGACAATATTCGTGGATCTGATCGTTTCTAGTAGCCAGTGGCTAAACTTCATAATTATCTTCATAATGTCATCTATTTAAAGTTATCAGTACACATAGGTTATATTTACTCTAAGGAACAAAGATAGAAAAGCAAAGCAACTCTTCTAAGGTCAGGATGAACAAAATCAGAAATAGTTATAAAACCTTTTGTTTCCTGATTTAATATTTTGGCACTATCTTTAATTTCTTTTATACATCTGCAGCATTTAGTATGGTGTGGATTACCTGGAAAAGATGTGTTCAAAATTGACTTTCTCATTTTACAATCTGCTAAATATGTAGAAAATACAAAATATGATAAAGGCCGTCTTTTAAAGGGGGAGATTACACTATTTATGCTATGTGTGGAGGGAATTAATAGAAATTAGTCTCAACACCGAAAAATCAGTCGTACATATAATATTTTACATTGCAATGCTGTTGTCCTGAACATTTTAACATGATTTACAAAAAAAGGTTACTCTCAATAAAATGTAGAATACACAGAATAGATTTATGTAGTATGAAATACTACGTCAAAAATAAAACTGTCCATATACTTTCCTCTCTCTTTGTGTTATGATATAATCTAGTTCTTGCTGACATTTGCAACTCAAAGCACCGTGGCTTTACAAGTGGAGACTAAGAAGAAACTTTAATAGTGATTAATGCTGATTCTAAATATATATACTTTTTGATGGATGCAAAAAGTATTTAATAAAATGATTTAAGATCTTCCAAAAGAGTATCGTACAAACCTAAAACAAGCTTTCTTGGAAAAATTGAATTTGCTCCTTTTAAAAAAATGACATCATACATGATGTATTTTTAATCAATTATCATTGTAGATAATTCAGGGGGCAAAATGTATGGAAGTACAATGGTGTGATTAACTGGGCGTTGACCTCGTGTCATGGCACTGGTCCAGAGAGAGCTTATTAGTTTGAGTTAGTAGTAAATATGAAACTGAGGGCATCATAAATCACAACAGTGGGATTAATCTGAATGTGGATCAGATACATGGGTAAAACTGAAACATTCCCAGTTTGTCCAAAAACAGCTACATGAGGTCAGTGGAGAGAAAATAATTTTTGTACTGTTTGTGCACAGTCCTTTCCACTTTATCTATTATTTTCAATTGTAGAATTTCAACAGAGGCTCTTACCACTAAATAAGAATTTTCCTTAATTAAATAAATCAGAAACATGGGCTCTTGGGATTGTTCATGATGCTGGTCAGGGCAAAATCATTGTGAGGGAGAGGTGTATGGATTCTGTTTCTCAAAGTGTTTTGTCTAGTTGTATCATTAGAGGCTTGGACAACCAGCATACCTTAAGGCTATCTTTTTAGTTCCATAAACTCATTTAGTTTGTCTGGCTCATCACAGGAATTTTTATTCTGAGAAAAACATTGCCACCCATGTTTCACTGTGCCAACCAATTAACTGGCTGAACCATCTTAGACAATAATACAAAATTGGTTGGAAGAGTTTTGAACCCTGTTTTGATTCTCAGGATTTCAAAAAGATCCTTGGGTAATGACATTTTCAAGCTTATTTTCTACATTAAGAGGAAGAATTCTAAGAGTTTACTGTTTTTTACACAATAGGGTTGGCAGGTAGATGCATTTCTTACCTGTCATGAATATGTCAACTGTAGTTTGAAATATTTGATAATTGGTCAGGCTCAACATGTTTGAATTTTCATTACCTTGTAATTTCTGGGTATAAGTTTATGGTAATATGGGACATCTGGGTGGCTCAGATACTCAGGGAGTATCTGCCTTTAGCTCAGGGTGTGATCCAGGATAGAGTCCCATATTGGGCTCCCTGTGAGGAGCCTGCTTCTCCCTCTGCCTCTGTCTCTGCCTCCCTCTGTATCTCTCATGAATAAATATATAAAATCTTTTTTTTAAGTTTATGGTAATATTACTATTAGAAAGAAATGAAAAGGGATAAAATGCCAGCAAAGTAATTATTTGGTATTATGGTAAAATGAATACCAACAATAAAATTGTTTTAGTAAATATACTTTTTCTTTTTCTTTTTCTTTTAACTTTAAGAAAAAATTCAATAAACCCAGCTGGCTAAGGAAACATAGCCATGTCAGTATAGTAAATCAGAAATGTTAGTTAATCAGAAACATACATGAGCTTCATACTCTATTGGGGTTTCTCTATGGTATTCTTCTACTTCCATAGATTTATTTTTTCAAACAGACATACTAACTACATACTATACATAGTATATATTTCCCTACTGTAGTCTGCTTATAAGCTATGTGCTGTTGTTGCTTTCATATTTTTCATTGAGACCTACTTGTTCTTCACCAGAGGCATTGGCAATATTCACTGTAGTGTGAGTCAGTCTTACAAATGGCTCCTTTATGTCAGAGGATGAACCAAATATGAGATGCCTAATTCCAGAAGGTTCTAGGGGAGCAGAAGAAATGGTGTGTGTATCTTCTAGCTCAGCTAATGCCAGGAATGTATATATATATATATATAAACAATCAGTTCTTGTCATCTGCAGCAAAGTCTTCTTCAAGCACTTTAATTGCCTTGGAGATTCACAGTAGAAACAAAGCATGAATAGAGCATGAATAGAAAGCATGAATAGCTCATGTAAAATTATATTGTACATGTTCATTATTACCCTGAGATGATGATACACACTTTTTTCAACCAAATAAGAGAGGGTTAAGTAAACTTAGTAAATTAAAAGATCATATTAAAGGAAGTTAAAAGTGAAAAAAATATTTTTATGATTGGAGAAAGTATGAAATTATATAGGGTAGGTGAAACTTTTATGTCATTCAATTTTGTTAGAATATAGCAAGCCAATTAGATAAAATTAAATTTCAAGCCTGATTGATTTTTTAAATATTCATTTTAAGCACTGCATTTGGTGTTTAATATATTATATAGGAAATATGAAAGAATGTCTGCTGCATCCAGGAATTAAATGAAACCTATACTGTCAATAGCCTAGCCTAGTTTTGATAGAGTATTATGACATTTCTATATTATGCAGCACCATAAAATGCTAAACATACACAGAGCACAGGACTATAAGTTTCAAAAAGCACACACTGGAAGCTAGAGTGTTTTGGCATTTATGGCTGGCTAGCACGGGAAGATAATGAGGAGTTTGATACCTTGGAAATCATAAGTATGAAATATATACAATAGTTTCCCATCAAGATGGATCATATATCATGCAATATTAGAGGATAATTCAAGTCTGCAATGCAATCTGCTTTTCATTTCAAGTGGAGGGCAATGTAAGCCATAATTTATGCAGGTAGTACTCACATGGGAAATAATGACAAATTTAGAGCAACTCATGACAAAAAAATCCACATAGGAAAACATGAAAGATTTGATATCCTCTTGCCTCTCAACTTTTTCCCCCTTACTATTCTGACCCTTCTCCATAAATTGTAAAATCTTTGGTCTTAATATGGATTCAGGATGAAATATTAGTATTCCTTAAAAAATATAAAGAGACATATACAATTACTAGGTACTACTTCCCAAACTGCTGGTGGAGATAAAGTGGGAGAAATCACTTAAGTGATAGTTTATTGTGGTTATCGTGGAGTCTCCAGGAAGATCTGAATTTAAATAATTGTCAACCTAAAACTACTTTCTGTGTTAAGATGTGCCATGGCTCTTTGCTTATACACTGATTACTTCTTTATCAAAAAAAACCCTCTAAAAACAAACAAACAACAACAACAACAACAACAACAAAACTCTTTTATGTCATATAGAAATGGAGTCTGGGAGGCACAGGACCAGAACTTGTGGATAATGGGAAGAGCTAAATGACTGATCCTCTGTTTTCACTTTTAATTTCAATATTTGATGAAATATTGAGAGACAGTAGGAAGATAGAAGGAATTTTTGAGAAATAGAATAGTCCTTGTTATTGGACAAAAGAGTGGGAATTCTGTGGCCTTTGACATTTTTCATCGTGGACGTAGGCTTGGCTACTTGGGCTCTCTATCTCATGCCATTGGTTGAAGATCTACCTCTGTGTGAGGGAAGTTTAGGTGAAGTGCAGCAATATGGACCTGATCATTAGCTTCATCTCTGCCATTATTTATTTATTTTTAATGATATGAAGCTATCTCTCTGCTCTCTAAAATCTAAAGACAGTGTATGCACAATACAACAGACACAAAACCATGGGCTGTATATTTAATCTTTATAATTTCTCTTCCTTTTTTTTTTTTTTTTTAAGGCTAAAGCTTACATCCCCATTTTTCTGTTCCTGAAAATCAAAGAAAAATCAGTTTAGACCAGTAGTCAAGGGATGGGTGGGCCTATCTTTTCATATCTGAAGACAAATGGAATACTGTGAATGTTTTAACTTTCTTGAGCTTAAGTTTTATATTCCATTGGTGCTTATAAACACGCTGATAACACTAGCAAGACACCAGCAAACAGAAATAATGCAGAAGGTAATGGATAAATTCCAGCATAAAGTTTTCCAGTAAAGGGACACTTGAATGGCTCAGCAGTTAAGCTCTGCTTTCAGCTCAGGGTGTGATCCTGGAGTTCAGGGATTGAGTCCCACATCGGGCTCCCTGCATGGAGCCTGCTTCTCCCTCTGCCTCTCTCTCTCTCTCATGAATAAATAAATAAAATCATTTTTTAAAAAAGTTCTTGAATAAAATATTATTTAAGCACACAACACCATCTTCCCAATGTTCATTTCAGACTTTTAAGCTTAATTCCTCTTATTTTTACATAGGCTTTATTTTCTAAAGAGATGGAAAACAGTTTTCTTGATGGATGAGATCTCAAAAACTGTTATTTAATTTCTTTATAGTCACCTCCCTTTTTTTTTAAGGTTTCATTTATTTATTCATGAGAGACACAGAGAGACAGAGAGAGAGAGAGAGAGAGAGGCAGAGACATAGGCAGAGGGAGAAGCAGGCCCCATGCAGGGAGCCTGATGTGGGACTCCATCCCGGGACTCCAGCATCACACCCTGAACCAAAGGCAGATGCTCACTCGTTGAGCCATCCAGGCATCCCACTACTTGAGTTCTTTTACCCATTCAAAAATTGTCTTTTTTATCTCATTTGCTCTTCAACATTTTGGACACAAAATAAAAAATGGTATGGTGTACACATCTTAAAAGTTAAATATTTTTGAAAAACTATTACATAGCAAGCACTCACAAGGAAGGCACAGGTTAAATAGTCTTGCACTTCGACATCAGAGCTTAACCTAGATTTACTTATCTACTTGCTTATAAACTCCCTGACTTATTTTAACAAGGAATTGCCAGAATTTACCAAAATAATCATAAAAAAGATAAAAAAAAAAGTTGAGAGAGACAGAGTAAGGGGGATACATGGGTGATGTTCTAATAAACCCCTTGATATACAGAAGTATAAATATATGTGATGGACACACTGTAGTTACTACAAGCAAGTCACAAATTTGGCCCTAAAGCTTTTAGCAGTTAAAGTAAAAAGGGAACTAGTATCAATTACAAGAATCACAGTGTTCCTAAGACTCAAAAATAAGAACAACAGAGAAAACCATAATTCGGGAAAAAAATACCCCAAACTAAAAATCCGAGAAATTTCTCTTATGGCTTCTCATAAACAAGTATCAGAAAATGTAATAGAAATAATCTTACAGTAAGTATAATGGCACAATTTACTGGGCTGTTTCTTACGGTGTTTTCAATACAGACAACTGGCATAAAGTTACTGGACAATTTAGTGAAAACTGATAGAGATGGTGCCAAACATTTTGGTTCAATGCCCAGTTCTTTGGTTTGATCCAAAGATAGAGTCAAAATACATGAAAGAATAAATATTTAGCATGCCCACCAAGCCTCCATCTACAAACATCTCTTCACAGCGGCATTTTGATAAGCATTAAATAGCACGGATTTAAATATTGTTACCTGCCTGAAAGAACCTGAGGGTAGCTTTTGGGTGCTGCAGATTAAGGGCTGAATCCTATCCTTCAAATCTCAGTTAAACAAAAAGAGAGCCTTCATCTACCTTCCCTACCTGAGAAACAGTAAGACTTAACTTTAAAAGCTCAAGGAAATAAATGAAGTATCCTTTTCTAGGGACCATCAGCTTCACCAACATGCAGTTCTAATGTACTTGCGTGGAAATTTTATCTATGGTTAGCTGCCCACTTCTTTGAGCAAGATAAACTCAAACTCCAATAGAATCAGTGCTACCAATGTTAACAAAAAGTGGACTTATGGAATGATGTTTTCTGCGAGATGTGAATCTCAACAGAAATAGTTTTTGATAGTATATTTGAGATCAGAACACCAATCATATTTTGTAACTGTGAAAGTGATGTGAAATGCACACAATGGACCATAAATATAGTTTTGATTTGTTTGGCTTTCCACAAAATTAAAAATAAAAATGCTACTGCTCATTTGCCAAACACAACTATTTGGTCAAATTCATTTTGGAGGAATCTTGAGAATGTTCCATGGCTTTATTTTTATTTTATTTTTTTTTTTATTTCAAGGTTTTATTTAAATTCTAGTTAGTTAACATATATGGTAAAATTGGTTTCAGGTGTAGAGTTTAGTGATTCATCGCTCCCATTACTTTAAAAGTTGCATTTTTAGAGGAAAGAGTAGGCTTCCTCCCACCTCCAATCCCCAAGAGAGAAATGACAGAGGAGAGAATTATGGAAAAAATTGCAGGTTCTACATTCTCAGGGAGAAGGAACTTATTTGCCTCCTCAATCCATTCCAGGGCCACATGACAGTTTTGTTCTACTGCTTGCTTCCCCCCGCCCCCTTTTCTCCTGTAACCTCTCATCCTCATAGTACTGAAAGAGTTTAAACAAAAATGACTTTGTTTGGTTCTGCAGAATTAACACGACACTCAGGCATAATTCTAATTGAATGCAGATGTTTTCTAAGCAGAGAAAAGCCTCAGCCTTGTGTGCATAATTCTTACACTGCCCTAATGGAGAGAAGGGAGTCCAAAATTAGCAACTTTTTAAAGCAAAATCTGGCCAAATGCCACAGAGACTTCATTTGCTTTTTACTTTTTTTTTCTTTCCTTCTTTTTTTTTTTTTTTTTTTTTTTTTTTTCAGTTTCCAAGGGCATGCAGACAGAAGATCTTTAAAAATCTATACGGGGAGGGCCACCATGCTTCCAAGAAACTTGAAGGAAAAAAAAGCAAGCCAAACTAATCAGTGTGGAGGTGCATGTATGTTCTCCTCTGCTCTCTGCCCTCAGAAAAAAAACGTTGAAAAATTCACCAAAATGTTGATCCCCGAGTGGCAGAGCAGCAAGCTTTGGAGGGACTGAGGTCAACTCGAGGGCTCTGTTTTGACTGTCTTGAGACAGAGTTGCTGACATGGATGGACTTGTGAACACCAGATGAAGAAAGGGATGCTCTGTGTTTTTTCAACTCCCTATTTCAACAATTTGCTCTAAAGATGGTACAACCTCATTGTTCCTTCCAGATTCATGGCCATGGGCACATACACTAGAAGAGCAGATTTTCAGCTGGAGTATGTTGTCCTTTCTTTTTTTCTTTTTTTTTAAAGCTTTTATTTATTTCTTCATGAGAGACACAGAGAGAAACAACAACACAGGCAGAGGGAGAAGCAGGTTCCCTGCGGGAAGCCCAATGTAGGACTCAATCCCAGGACCCTGGGATCATGACCTGAGCTAAAGGCAGATGCTCAACCACTGAGCCACCCATGTGTTCCCCCAGTATGTTGGCATAAAAAAAAAAACAAAAAAACACAATCATTTTGATTGTTGAGAACTTCCTAATGACAGTTTGTGTACAATGTGCTCCAGAGGCCTGACCACAGGATTGACAAGAGAAAGAATGCACAGCTGATGGAAATTCATGTTTTAGATAGAGGATGTGTGTCTTCTTCCTTTCCCACCAGTGAAAGAGTTCAGGACAATTAAGCAAACTTTCAAATGTAGAATTCCATTTAATGTGAAAATAAATAATCCCCAGAAATTACCCATTCATAATTGAGAACAAAACGTCTGAGTTGTTAGAAGGATGGTCTAATAATCTTAATGAACTTAAAAAAAAAACTCAGCTTATACTAGCTTACACTTAGGTTTAGATTTAGACAGATATTTACCTTAAAGAAAAGGATTCCTGACTTCCACTAGCGTTGTTAGCCTCTCAGTGCAACCCACCTACATGAGAATAATTCCCCTGCTGCCCCACAGTCACTGAGTTTTTATTAATTTCAATAATATTTTTGCATTTTGTAAAACTTCACCTGAAAGTGTACCGTTACACTAGGTTTTAGTGATCTAGAAAACAATGGCCTGCCATGGATTTTGCCCCCATGGAATTATTTTCAAGGATTCGGTTGTGTAGTCTTTCAGATACTACTTTAGTTAGAAATTCATCCTTTGGCACGAGGCTGAGAATAAGACTTTTAAATAGAGCTCAACATTTTGGAGAGGGAGGAAAGGAAGAAATATTTATTCCCATTTCTTACAATTTATGATTGACCTTCCAAGGAAAGCTCCATTACAGAGCCAAAGTAGGTTACAACTTTGAGAGGCTAGAAGTGGAATTCTCCTTCTATAGAACTAATTCTTCCCTTGCTCAAATAACGTATATGAAAAAGGAAAAGTCATGAGAGCATGTCGTACTGCTTTTTTTTTTTTAATTTGCCACACTGTAGGTACTTCTTTATATACTACTTACTTTTTCATGGAACATTCAACATGTGGGCATCTCTCAAGTTGCCTTTATAATAAGACACTGCCCTTGCTAGCCAAAATATTTTAACAGGTTCAACCTATCTCCATACCCATGAGATGATTTGGGATTTTCATGATACAGGAGTAGTATGCTACCTAAAAATAAAATCGTGATACGAAAGCCTAGGAAAAAGAATTATTGGAGATGTGAGAAATGTCTCTATAAATACTACCCAACTTGAGTGTTCTTAAAGGCTCAAAGATGTTTTATACATCAGGTAGATCACAGGAAAAAGACTTGAATTATCTGTAATCAAGGGAAACATTTAAAGCCAATGTCAACCATGAGGACTCAGGATACTGAATTGAGTGAATAGTTTGGTTTTTCCTCCACGTCCTGAAGCATCAGGATGGGTATTTACACAACCAAAGCCTTTCTCCTGGGCCTTTGAAGTTCTGTGCTAAGTAGTTCCCCGTTCACCTACTTTTCGGTTTCTTCTCCTTTGGGTTTCAGTTACCTGTTCTATTTAGTTACCTCTAGGGCACACAGCTAATAGCTTTTAGCTGAGTAACTTCTGCTCTTAAAGGGAATTCACAGTGTGGTGTTCCCAGGTTATCCGTAACTGATTGTTTTTAATGAATGGGTCTTCTTGTTTGACTAAGGATTTCTGACCTTTAAGACTGTTAGTATTTCTAGGTGATATTTACTCTGTTGATCTCTTGCTTTCATTGTTTCTTTGCACTCTTTGTGTGTAGTTTCTGTGTTTAAACTAGTGATTTCATGTGTTTTGAAACTAAACACTTAATCTCCTTTGGTTTGTATACTTTTGAGTCTGTGCCTATGGAAGCACTCCCCCAATGCATTAGAGATGTTGATATGCTGGTTTCAGATAAATTCTAGTGCTTCTTGCCAGTGGAGGAGAGCCACTTGATGTGGCTTAACAATGCTGGTTTATTTTCCGTTTAACCTTGGTTTATTATACCTAATAATTTCAGACACTTGCTGAGAACAGAGGAAAGGGAAAACAATCCTGTAAGATCTCCACACTATGGATTATTTTTTACTTTCTGGGAATGGTAAAGGGTAAACTGATACACTCAAAATAATGCTATTTATTCCTGAAGAGTAATATCAGGTTATACATTACCTACCAGGAGCCCGGAGGCCAGTTTTCCTAGTTTGGCATAAGACTAGGGACAGGGGTGGCATGCCCACACCTTACCAGTGAAATCATTTTTAAAAACACTTAAGGAGGGATCCCTGGGTGGCGCAGCGGTTTGGCGCCTGCCTTTGGCCCAGGGCGCGATCCTGGAGACCCGGGATCGAATCCCACGTCAGGCTCCCGGTGCATGGAGCCTGCTTCTCCCTCTGCCTGTGTCTCTGCCTCTCTCTATCTCTCAGTCTTTCATGAATAAATAAATAAATAAATAAAATCTTAAAAAAAAAAAAAAAAAAAAAAAAAAAAAAAAAACACTTAAGGAAGTTCTAAAAGAAAGAATTGAACAATCAAAGTGGAGTGTGAGCGGAAAGGGTCAGCAGAACCATAATTTTTATCTTAATAATTTGCTCTGTGATTCTGGGCTCATAAGCAAAGTTGAACCTGTGATTTCCATTATCATGGAGTTACTAGACACACTCCTGGCCACATCCTTGTTCCACAGCGTGGACCCTGGAGTGAGAAGCCTAGAACACACTCAGTGGGATGATGACTTTGATTCACTGCACCCTAGAGTGGATGCCACCCAATCTTGCAAAATCAGTCCTGGGTTAGCAAAGCCATTCCCATCTGGAGAGTATCCAGGGACCTCTCAGGAGTCTTGGACAAATAAAAGCAGTGAGCAAAGGTGAGGTCCTTACACAGTCCCAGCAAGCAAGAAAAGGCAACATACACCATTCCATTTACTGGCTTTCAAAAATTCGGGGGAAAAAAAAAGATTTAGTGCCAAAGCACACATACGAAAGAAAAATCAAGAGAGTACAGCAGAAGCTGGGAGAGGAGAGAACACGTAGAGTAAAAAATTCCCTCTGAGCCCATGGAAAGCAATAAGAGTTCTCATTTAACCTCGGAAAATGACTTGAGAATCACTTGTACTTTGAAACGATTCTAAATTGCAAACTAATTTCCCAGTGGGATATGTTGATGGCCTACTGTACACAGCATAAATAATGAGTTTGCAACCAGGACCCCAAATAAAGCAGTGCACGTTCGTGGAATTTATGAACAATTTTTCCCCCACCTGACATTGCAATGTTAATGCTTTCCAGTTAGGAGTTTTACTGTGTCAGCAGGTGAATCCCCTGGCAGTAAGTCAAGCTTTAATGGAACATGCTGGTAGGAACGATTATGCTGCTGCAGTGTGAAACTCTGGTGTTAGTATTGGGCTTCTAATTCTAGAAGCCACAATACATGGCCACAGTCTGCAACCTACCTGATTGCAGGTGTTCCTGGTTGTTTGACTTTTAATCTACACTTCAAATTGGCAAAGTGAAATTTCTATCTTATAGAAGATTTAGAACTGGAAATCATTGTGATATCTAGTGAAACTTGTTTTTTTTTAAAAAAAAAAAGAAGAAGAAGAAGAAAGCCATGGCTTGGGGGGTTACCTGGCTGGTTAGATAGTCCGCATTAATAAGAGGCTATGTCCTAGGAGTCCTCTGTTCTTTTGGTACTCTGTGCCTGCCTCCCTTGAGGATGCTGCCTTTTGTTGAGAAGCAAAAATGGTGAATGCAATGCATTTTAAGAAAATGTGACAGAATTTGAAATATGCTTTAATGACAGAGAACAAAAAATACTAGCTGGCATATACGAACATCCAGACTTCTCTGACTGAGGGAAGACATGTAACAGAGACAAGTTTATAGGTGATCATGATGTTCTTATAAGGCTTCATCCTCAAATTTCAAGATATTATTAGATCAAATGTCACTAATGGATTAATATGATGCTTGTAAACAACTTGCTGCAGGTAAGATACCATGGTCTTTATCTAATTTCAAAAGTGGTGTCTCTTTAAAAGCCACGAATAACTGATGTTTCTCAAGAAGTCTCATGTGTCATGTGGCTTAGGAATCTGTAGCCAAGGTACACCCGGCTATAGATCTAATGAGATCACTCAGGGGTATTTGCACTGTGGGGGCCATGTGATTCCTTTCACGAGAGCAATACCCAAATTCTTAACCACCTATTTCCAGATGTTTACTCTACAACAGGGTATGGATTCTTCTACTCAAAGCAGTCCCATTTGTCGAGTATCCCTGGGTTCTCATAGCTCACAAATAGTGCTGCCTTACTGTCCCTTCTTCATCAAATCTCCAAGCCTATGAGTGAGATCTGTGTTCTAGTCAAGCATGAGAAATGGTGCCACCATTAGAAAGCCATCCCATCTAGGCTTGGAATGCCAATCAGTGATCCTTTCCTCATTGGTTCCTTTGCCTAATCTTTTTTTTTTACCTTTTTATTTATTTATTTATTTGACAGAGAAAGAGAGAGAGAGAGCAAGTAGGGGGAGCAGCAGGCAGAGGGAGAGGGAGGAGCAGACTTCTCCCTCCAATGCAGGACTCTGGGATCATGACTTGAGCCAAAGGCAGATACTTAACTAACTGAGCCACCCAGGCACTCTGCCTTTTCCTAATTTCTATATCAGCTATTGTAGCCAATCCTCCTTTCAAACCCTCTAAGTCATTCCTTCATCATCATTCTCCAGAATATCTGGTCCCTTTTTCGTAGAGAATGTCAGTCAAGGACATCTCAAACTGTATTCCAAACCACCATGCTTTCCTTTCCTATATCTGTACCTCTATTTTCTGGATCCCATTGCATTTTTCTGCAAACATCATCCACTCTTCTCAGGTAGCATTTTCCTTCTAGGAACGAAACATGCTCAAATCTAAATGAAACAGCCAGAAGAAAGCAAAAAACTCACTTGGCCATAGATGCTCCCTCTAGCTGTTACTCTGACAAACTTCTATTAAGAGCAACCTGCATTCTTAGCTCTTCCACAAGACATTAAAATACATTATTAAAATAATTAATTAAATATTATTATTATCATAATTATTAAAATACATAATTTCCCTGTGAACACACACCTCTGGACACTCCATACCAAAACTGTCCATGACTTTTCAGATGCTAATGACAAAGACCATGTATCAGTGACATTACTTTGTCTCACATTTTCTGTAGTCCTTCTTGACAATCCTCAGTATGTTCCCATTTCTATCTGTTAAATGTTGGCATTCCTCAGGGTTTCATCATTAGCCTTTGTTTTTTATTCCATTCTATCCACTCTCTTTGGGTGAAAATATGCCTCTCATGGTTACAACTACCGTTTTGAGGAGATAACTCCCACTGCAGAGCTCTCTTCTGTGTAATAAACAAGTATATTTTCCTGTAAACTAAGCTTATTTTGCATAAATTTACATATGAATCGATCTAACTAGATGCAAATCTGGAAACAGTACCATTTTGCCTAAATCTACCTAATCCTCCCCTGTTCTTCCTCTTGATTAGTGACATAGTCAACTATCCAGTTAACTAAATCAGATAACTCAGGGATATATTCCCTCTCCCTTAAATTTTCAATCCAGTTGTTGACAACATTCTCTATATATTCTTCCATCTTAATGTCTCTCAAATCTTCCACCTTTTCATTGTCTCGACTCCACTGTCTTAGTTCAGACCAGTTGGTTCCCTCCCAGAGTATGAATTCCTGAAATGGCAAACTGAGTGGTTTCCCTGCCTTCACGTACATGTCTCTCCATTCCTTTCCCCTAGTGTAGACCGTGAAGTGAAAAACAGTCTTCAGGGCAGCCCGGGTGGCTCAGTGGTTTAGCACTACCTTCGGCCCAGGGCCTGATCCTGGAGACCTGGGATCGAATCCCACGTCAGGCTCCCTGCATGGAGACTGCTTCTCTCTCTGCCTCTCTCGCTCTCTCTCTCTGTCTTTCATGAATAAATAAATAAAATCTTTTAAAAAAAAAAAAAACCACTCTTCAAAAGCTTTCCACTAGTAAGGCCAAAACCAAACCACTTGATATGACAGTAAAGGTCCTTTCTCATTTTTCTGTCATTCTACCCTACAGTCTGGAACACAGGCTCAATTGCCTGGACAGTCCCTTCCTCTCTCTTCTCTGACAAAGCATTCACTCACAGCATTCTTCTTGGTGTTTGTCTTCTCCCTTCTCCATAAGCTACGTGGTAGGAGATGGGGACCATGTCTTTTAATAGCTCACAATGCCTGGTCCACAATAAGTACTCAATAATACTTAAGTGAATAGAAGTCAAGTATCTAAAATACATTATTATAATTGTGATTGTACCTTCTCATGTATATGCTTTCATGTATTTTTGATCTTTTCATTCAATGATATGCATTTGCCAAATATCAACAGCACATTGCATTTCTTACCTAGCTCTTTAAGCTGATAATAAACATATTTATTAAGATCTTATTATTTTTCTTGGGTATTCTTTTTTTAGATTTATTTTTTTTATTTATTTATTTATTTATTTATTTATTTATTTATTTATTTATTGGAGAGAGACAGAGAGAGAGAAGGAATGAAGGGAGTGGTGGAGGGAGAGGGATAAGCAGACACCGTGCTGAGTGGGGAGCCTGATACAGGGCTTGATCTCAGGAAACTGAGGTCAGGACTTGAGCAGAAATCAAGAGTCAGACGCTTAACCAACTGAGCCACTTGGGCACCCTTAGGGCACATTTTTATTACTCTGTGTGAATTTATTTAATTTTTCTAACAAGACATTATTATTATCATCACTATTTTACATATGAGATAATTGATGCACACAGAGAAGCAAAGTAGGGATTGGAAGCCAGATGATGTGAATCTACAGTCTTGCTTCTTAACTGCTCTGTTATCCTTCCAAATCTCAAAGTTATACTGCCTTGGGATTATGCTTCATCCTAGCTTTATCTTTGACCCGTTCTTTTTTTTGTACATTCCTTAAAACTTTATTTTTGTAGTTTCAAGTATTAATAGCAATAAACCTCCCAGTTTGAAGACTATCCCTCTTCCCAAGACTAGCCTATTCTTGTCCTTAGCAGTCTTAGTAATATGTACATATGATGGAGAACTGTTTCAATATAAAGTATAAAGAGAGGATTTAGAAAAATGGCCATGAATGAGTGGGAAACACTACTAAATCTAAAAGTGCTTGAACATTCCCTTCAGAATGCAGAGGCAGTAAAAAGATATTTAGAATATATTTAGAGCATCTATCCAGAGAGTTCTATAAAAGATAGCCAAAAGTGATTGAGATTCTTTTTGTGTGTTTTTTTTTGGGGGGGGGGGGGGTGCGTCAGGAGAGCATTTGTTGACTGAATTATGAATGAAAATATATCCCAGTCAGTGCCCATGTTGTGAAGAGCTCTCGATATGTTCATGTGCCTCCAGAGTCACATGATCCTCAAACTTCCAATGATTATAAAATCTTTAAAATAAGGTATTATCCTCCTATTCTAAAATACACTCTTCCAAGTGCTAAGTTCTTTCTAGAGTATTATGACTTATTTCAGGGTAATGGTGACAGAAGGAATAAATCTGTTCATTTGTTTATGCCCACAGTTGAAAACAAAGTGAATATCAGCCAACATAACTCAGTTGACATTATTCTAAAATATCCTCCTCCCACATGAAGCATGATTTCACATTTACAGAAAATATTTATCCCAAGCTGCAAGCCATACTGACTCTTTGTTTCAGACTATTCAATCACCATATTTAGGTAGGATGCAAATATGAAGTCAGGCGTCTTTCAATACACTGTAAGAAAGGGATGTGGTGGAAAATCTTGTACATTCTTAGAAGGGCTGCATGTGACCTAAACAATCTGTAATTGCTATCAGTGGGATAGTAGCAGAATGTGCATTTATCACTTTTTGGCCAAGCAGCTGGCCATTTGCATTAGCCCTCTGGTTAACCTGGATTGTTCAGTGTGGATTCATGACAATGTGGTCTGGCTAAATTGGTCAAAAGAAGCAAAAGGAAGTAGGGCCACTCAGTTATCTAGTCTTCACATTTGCTTAAATGCTAAGTGCTAAGTTATCTTATTGCTAACTTTTCATTGCTTGAACTTTGCCTGTATCCTGAATACCATAATGCTATTCAAAAATAAAAATATGATTTCCTCTTAACTTTATCACGTCATGATTTTTTTAAAGATTTCATTTATTAATTTATGAGAGACACACAGAGAGAGGCAGAGACACAGGCAGAGAGATGTGGGACTCGATCCCAAGACCTGAGGATCATGACCTGAGCCAAAGTCAGATGCTCAACCACTGAGCCACCCAGGCATCCCACATCATGATTTTTTAATTAAAAATAAGTATTTACCCTTTCCCTTTTAGTTACTAATGTATCTCATATGTAAAAGACACGAAACAGTTAAGCAGCAAAGCACAGGAAGATAGAATTTATTCTTGTTTTTTTTTTTCCAGAAAGTTGAATTTTTAATTAACTTGTTCTTTCTTTTATAAATATTTATTACTGGTACTTGAGACGTCTCTGTCACCAAACTGGGCAATAGCGGTGCAAGTGCAAAGACCATCTCCTGGGCCTTCAAGAGGTTTACAATGTCTTAGAGAAAACATACAAAATTAAGTTACAAGTGGGATATGATAAGTACTTTTCCAGTAATATGAAGAAATACTGTGTAAAACAACAACAAAATCTTTGCAACTTACTGATAGACTACGGAGAAGAAACTTGAGTGTAATTAGTGAATAGAAGTTCACCCCAAAATGGAGTTTGTCTTATACATGAGTGCAAAAATATGGAGTGTCAAACTGCTCTGATCTAGTCTCTGGACTTCTGCTGCTATAGTGGAGAGTGACCACGGTGCTGGGAAGACAAGAAAAATGAGGAGAATTTTCTCCTAGATCAAGTTAAACATAAGGATAAATGACCATGAGGTTTCATTTTAGAAGTTATTTGACTTCCTCTTACTTTGAAGAGGCTTATAAATCTCTACCCATCACCTACTTGAAGTTGGGACATATTTGCAAACATTTCAAGCCACTGAAAAGATTTTCTATCTTTTAATGGTTATAAACATTGCTTAGATTTAGGTGGTGGTAATCAGGGATCAGAAATGCTACAAGGGAAGAATTATCACTAGTAAAAGCAGAGAGGACGTACGGATGAGACTTGAAATGCTGTACTTGGCAGAGATTGAGAAGGCTCCATCATTATCTTAGATTTCACACCACAACACAGCCATTCTTACACAGACAACTGTAGAAACTAGAGCCACAGAATTGTAATGACGAAAGAAGATCTGAATGAACACACCAGTCAGGACCCCTTGTCCCACCACTTCTAGATAAGTCTGCAAACACCACAGTGAGGAGGTAATTGGTTGCAATTATGCCTGCGTGTTGCTTACTTTTTATTTTATGGACAGGCAAAGAGGCTAATAGTGTAATATTTAGGGGCACATTTCTTGACATATGGGCAGTTCTCCATAAATATTTATGGAGTGAATGAATATGTTGTAAATTGTTTATTCCACGAAGTAATTTTCTTTCCCCCATATTAATCCTTCATTTGTTATTATAAACCCCATGTTAAAATAATCCCTTCAGCTCTGGTTTAGTGAAGGTCTTTGAAGTGAGAGGACTTACCCTATATGCTTAGCTGCTGATGGCTATTCCAGTGAGAGAGACCATAAGGAAAGTTTCTGAAACAGGCATTCTTCAGTGTGAGAGAGCCTCCCTGTAGGCTAACCTCCTTTTTCACCTATAGTTCTTGCCTTTCTATACATACGCAGCTTAAAATGACCAAAACAAAAACAAAAACAAAAACAACCAACCAAACAAAAAACACCATCATTGTGAATGTGGATTGATAACTCTTTTGGTGAGAGAAGAGTTTATGTGGGAAACCAAAAGCTGTTGTAATGATATATTGATGACGGCTTTTAGGAAAAAAAGCTACCTTGTGTGCTCCATCTTTATTAACCATCACTAGAGATATTCCTCAAAGCCCAGGCCCTGTTAGAACAAAGAAAGGCATTCTCAGCCATTTTATAGGAAAGGGGATGATTAAAGATGTTTAATGCTTTTTAAAAACCATTAGGAGATAACTTAAATTTTCAGTACCCATCAAGAGTACCAATAACCAAAAACTAAAATACTCCAGATCTGACTGCTACCATGATTCATACCATTGAAGTAAGAAGAGAGATAGGAGGATCCTAGTTCTTTCTGAACCACAGAATAAAAATTAAATTTAGAACAATTTTATTGCTTCCTATGTTTGATAATGTTCCTTTTATATGAATGCTGGTTAAACATGTATTTGTTACATATTCATTCATTTATTCAAAAGAAAGCTTTTTCCCCCTATTTGAGAGCCAGTATATGCTAGATGCTAGGAGTACAAATAAATTGATTGGTTCCTGCCTTCAAGAAGCTTAAAATCTGGTATTTTAAAACTGGAACTTCCTGTTTATTTTGTCATATCACTCATTTACCATTACACTTGACTAAGATGTTGGATTCACAGTCACTGTACAAAAAGAAAGTGAAGTAGAAGGACATCAAGAAGAATGAAAGGATACTAAAAATCCCCTATTGTGATAGCAGCACATTATTATTATTATTCATTATTATTATTATTTTACCAACAAAGTGTCATTTTTTTTCATCAAATTGAAAACCTGTTCTTAGGATATTTTAGCCCAAACTTCATTCATGAAAGAACCACAGCCACATGGTGGTAAAGAAAATTCAAGATTCAAGGCAACTGAAATCATAAATAGCTCATTGCTCGACGTAATTGGTCTTTCTCCTCTCAATACCTTTCTCCTGTTAACATTTTGCAATTGGAATGTCTTCCATCTGTGCCTTTACTTGAATTGTGTGAATATAGCTGATGAAAACCATTATCACTCTGTCTTTTAGTCTTTGATCTGCTTCGTGTTGACGCACTCACCACCAGATAAATGTTAGCTCAGTCATACACTTGATGTTATGCTATATATGCTTCATGCCCATGTTCAAAGTTTTCCATCTGCTTTCCTCATTCTGATGGAGGACACCGACATACACATGGGCAAGATTGTCCACAGGATCAATAACTGTGAAAGTTGCATCTGGTTAATTTAAATCTGCAGCCTAATATTAAACACACAAACTATTGTATCAATAAATGAAAGCAATAAAATAAATCAACCTAGCCAATATTGGAGCTCGATATTCTTCCAGTAAAGTGCTTAATTCTCTACTCTATTCTCTCCCATGTTTTCACATGTTCTTCTCAGAAGGCTGCATTAGTGACCATGTGCTGTTCCAGAGGGTATGATTCCCATCACAAATAGATGAGGATGGTGGCCGCTGACACCACAGTGCACAAACACTTGGTTGATGCAGTGGTCCTGGGTAAGGACTTCATGATTGTCATACCAACCGCAGGGGCCCAGAGAGACCAAACCCATGTTAGAAAAGCAGGATGGTATTGGGCATGAAGATGCATTTTGTTTTATGCATATGGAAATTTGTTAATTGAAAAGAACATGAGTCGTTGGAATAAATGGCAAATCAAATGCTAAGCCGTAAGGAGTGAGTGACCAGAAGCTGAATCTAAAATCAGAGAGGGGAGACGGCTGTGCTGCAGGGTGCTTGCTTTGGGTTTGAAATGAGAAAACAGTGCTAATTCACTTGATTATTTTTGTGGTGATCTCATTTACCATCTTTACAGATAACATGATCGGAAGAAATTTGGACCAGAAAAAGAAGCCAAGTGCTCTTTTGTATTTCTGCTTCAAAAAAATATTATTACCTAATTTGGGAAATGGGAGTTTCTCTGCCTCAGATGATGCCCAGGGAGAAATCTGAAAGATCTGACTTTTTATTCTCCCAAGTTCTGAGGATGTTTGGTTGCAAGGATTGTGACTGGTTCCTCTTGTGTGGCAAGGAGATAATGCCGGTGCCCCTTTCTGGGCCAATAGGAGAACCAAATAAAGCAGTTTAAAGCCGGAAGCAACATTTCTTCAAAAGCTACAGTTTCTCATTTAGTTTCCAAATAGCAACCCCAGAAGCACAGGAAGCAAAGGTAATACTGAAAATAAAATGTGTTTAAAAGTCATAGTTTGTCTTTTCTTCATGTGATTACATTAGGAGAAACCTACTGGTGAATGCCGAGTAGGTTCATTGTTAATGGGCGTTATGTGTGTTGTTAATGGGCTTAATGTACGTGTTCACAAAATTAATATGCTAAAATCCTCACCCCCAGTTTGTCTGTATTTGGAACAAGAAATTATTTAAGGTAAATGGAGATCATAAGTGTGGGACCCTGACACAATACAGTTAGTGTCCTTATAAGAAGAGACACCAGAGAGCTCTCTTTATGTCTCTGTCCATGTACATGCAATAAGAAGGGATGGTGTGAGGACATATCAGAAGTTGGCCATTGGCAAGCCAGGAAGGGAGCTTTCACCAGAAACTATCCTGCTGGAACTTGATCTGGGACTTCTTGCCCTCAGAATGGAGGAAAAAACTTCTGTTGTTTATGTTGTTTATCTGAGTGTTTAGTATCCAACCTATGGCGTTTTTATGACAACCTGAGCTGACTTATACAGTACTTAAAAAAAAAAAAGACTGTTGGGGCTCCCAGTCAGTGGCTCAGTTGGTTAGGCATCCGCCTTCAGATCATGATCTTGGGGTTGCTTGGATCAAACCCTGCGCCAGGCTACCTGGTCAGCAAAGAATCTGCTTCTGTCTCTGCCTCTCTCCCCTCTCCCACCCAACCTGCTCATGTTCACTCTCCCTCTCAAATAAATTAATAAAATCTTTTTTTTTAGAAAAAGAATGTTGTAGTTAACTCTATTTATAGATGTCCTTTGTTAAAACCTCCCTTTCTAAAACAATTTATTGGGGATTTCTCACATAGGTTTGTATCTTTATTGTGGGTATTGCTCCCACATCCACTCCATGTTTACATTTCTTAGGTACAAAATAAGCTACGTGTGATACCAAAACTTACAACCAAACAGACCACTACCTACTTGGCCCTTCCATTGTTAGCTCATGCTTGTGAGATTCTCCCTCTGATTATTACTTTCATAATTGAATGTACAGATATTTCTGAACTTAAGTGATCCAAATATTTCTATGTCAATACCTAGTTATGTAGGTAGAACATTTACGCAGTTCAGTCAGTGGAATATAAGCTATTTTTATACTTGAATAGATTTGTAGCTGATTAAATCATAGCATACACTACCGCAGTACCTCTTCTTAGGAAGTATGCTAATTTCATATAGTTGTTTTATGATGGTGGTGTACAAGCATGCACATATGTATGTATGTATTTGTGTGTGTGTGTGTGTGTGTGTGTGTGTGCTTTCAGCACATACTTCCTATTTCTCCAGTATTATCCAGGAAAGCATTTTCCATAGTTATTTCTAAGCTTCACATGAACATCTGCAGTGTTCAAGGTGAAAATGATTTCTCACGGATTGGTTTTAACAACAACCTGGGTAGTGCAAAGTGAAGAGGATTAAGGCAGACAATGTGACCACACACCAATTTCCTTCCTTACAAACCTTTTATATCACTTATCAGAATTTTAATTCCATCTGCTAAACAATGCAGGTCACCAGAGCAAAGGTTATGCATGTCCTCAGTTGCTTTCTCATTATTCCGTGCCCTGCAATTTCTGTGGGCCTCTTTGGTGATAGAGCAAGAGATATTTGAGTTAGACGGTTCATTCTTTTATTTATTGTTTCAATAGGGAAAAAAACTCCACGTATTTTAAGAACCATTCACCCATTGCTGGATAAGGACAGCCCTACGATCTTTAGACCCAAATAGTCCCAACCCATCAATTGACATGTTTTAGAATAGTCACAGATCCCTTCTACTACACCATTTAAGAATGATTTAAGTTGGAGTATTTAAATATAATTCTTGGAAAGGAGACCATCTTTCCTGAACAAAGCTGGAATACTCATTGGCAGGCAGCAGAGATGGGCTGTGTTAATGTCAATTTCTTTACTTTTTACAAATGCCACCTGTGTTACCAGCATTGATTTGAAGGTGATGTAATTTTCTTGCAAATCCATTAGTTTTATAGGTTTTTGGCAAGCCCCACTGCTGTGTTGATTAGATATAGTAACTGTGTCTATTTAAACAGGGTTTTAAATGCCTGGCTCAAGTCTCTGTATTGGCTGGATAACAAGACATACAGTGGATGCTTTAAGTTAAGGTTGTGCTAAGCAATGATTTGACATATAGCTTAGTGTTTAGCCATTTGTGATAATAAGCACTTTAATTGTGGAGTTAATTGCAGGTACTGGCAAGACATACCTTAAAGTGATCCTGACAAATAAGATACGGACTATCCACCCTCTTTCAGTGGTTTTATTCTAACAGCATTTTTCCAAGTTCAGTTCTCAGACAGCAATATCAGCATCATCTGGGACCTTGACAGAAATTCAAATTCTTGGCCCTATCCCAGATCTAGTGAATCAGAAACTCTGGGAGTAGGGCCCAGTAGTGTATGCCTTAACAAGCCCTCCTTGTGACTCTTCCCCATGCTAGTTTGAGAACCATGGCTGTAAGAGAATCCCTGACACACTGGAATCACACACATTCTATCTGGCAATGAACAGTTCAATGTGAATCACTTTTGTAATTACTCTCAATGAATTAACCTTCCATATCCAAGTTGGATCATACTGGAAAATCATTTTATATTAATAAAATACTATCAGTTCATCTCTTAATTCTTCAATATTTACCTTTACTCTGATAGACGGTGGCTTATTATAAATGTATTAGGATTGAGGTTTGGGGTGAGGGAAAGTAGCTAATCTTTATTTTCCTTATCTATCCTTGTCTTCTCTTTTTCATTATCTAAAGAAGTGAACATTGCATGCTCCATTAAACAAGATGCAGTTTTTATTATCTTGTATCTCTTCCTGAACCCTTCCTATAAATGCTACTTGATTACTCTTGCATGTTGAGATAGACATTTAGAATAATCAAAACATCAAGAAAGCGATGCTTGGTTAATCTATGGCAATACAGCTTCCTTGACACAGACAAATGGGTTGAGACACATGCAAGCCTAAATTCTACCCGATGAGCTGAGATGATGCTTTACAGAAGTAATCAGGTAAGAGACTTGATGTTAACAAATAAATAAACAAAATGATAACAACTATATTTTCCAGCAAATGAAAGTTTAAATTTCCTGAAGGAAAGGAAGATAATTGGCCATTCACATATCCAAAATTCACTGTGATTAAATCTTCAACATGATCAGTTGCTTATTTGTGCATTCCTTCATTTATTAAATATTAATTGAGAAGTTTTTATATTCCCTATTATCTTCTGCTTTTAGCTGAGCCGGAAGTATGTTTACAGAATTCCCTTCTCTGTGTAGTTCCAGATTAGTGTGGGCCACAAAAGAAGAGATGTTTTGTGTGAGATTTGGAGGACAGCAATAAAACACAGCCATGTTCTCTCGGGAACTTGTCACTTACCCCTTGGCTCACCTTGTAGAAAGGGACCACAGCCAGGGCTGCAGCACTTCCAGATTTTTTTTGGATATATTCCTCCAGTTTCTCAGATTCCCATACCACCTGCAGATATACCACCATTTTTAAACTTCCTTGCTTCTTCTGCTGGTCCTACGCTATCAAAGTAGACTATTAGAGATAAGTATGAGTTCCAATTCATCCCTGTGGATTCCAGCTTGCCCTCCCAGTTCCCCATTGATTCTTATTCATGCCCCACTCTCCACTTCATATCCATCTTTCCTTCAAAGCTGCCTGCCCTACCTATGATGGGTCTGGAATCGGGAACTACAGCTTCAGACAATCTCTAACCAGCTCTCATATTTTCATAAAGTCAAATTCCCATAGATAAATCCTTGCGAGCTATCATCTCTGGCATTTCTACTTCACTGACTAAACTATGATATAGGATTTGGTACTAGAAATGGCTCCAGAAGAGCTGAATCTGAAACTGAGAGTCTCTCCAAATTAGTCCTGCATTTTCTAGAATTGATTCTCTGCTTTGTTTAGATTTATAGGCATCACTAGCTCTATTTCCAGTGGTAAAGGGGCTAAAGCATGAAGTGCTACAGCATTTACTTTTTACCTGCAGCCATGCTAATATATGACAAGAATTCATTGATCAAGCCTGTGGTTGGAACCCCTGGCCCACCCCCTCCAAAAAAACCTCTATGGCTTCCAAGTCACAAATATTTATTTCTGGCTCCTATTACATGAACACCTCTATAGGGGGACTGCAGTCACTTTCCTCCTGTAATTTCATTTTGTAGCACAATCAGAAGGAGCAGTGCTGCCCTGAAAAATGCCCTTCTTGTGGCAGAAGGGATGGGCCAGAGTGCTGGTGGAGCCTATTCTCCTCATGGGTTAGGCTCAACACACAGCATTGGTCCCATGAATTCATATTCACTAGGCAAACATGCCACATAGCCAAACCCGATTGCTGTGGGACAGGACTGTATCATCCTCTTACAAAGAACGAAGAATGAATAGTGGCCAGCAGCAATGCAACCACACACAGGAACATTAGATGAGTCAAACTGAGAGGCCTGGAAGATCAAGTGCCAACCTATCTCAAAGCAGAGCAAAAAAAAACCCCAAAACAACAACAACAACAACAAAAACAGCGTAATGAAAATTACAGTGGATAGGAAATAAATAAAATAGTAGTTCCAGAAGGGGAAAAAAAGCAATTATGGAAAAAAGCATTACTGAAACAAATAAGAAAAATAAAATGTCCTTGAAATAAAAAGTTCTGAATTTGCACCAGGCTATACGGATAAGAAAAAGACACATCTAGGAAAATCCCCAATAAAATTTCTGACTATAAGAACGGTTAAAAAAAAAAAAAAGGCAATTATTCAAGAAATTTCCCCAAGAAAATTTGGCAATTTCTTCAAAGGAAAAAAATCAAGCCATCAGCAGGCTTTTCATCTCTAATACTGGACAACTCTGAGCAACAAAAAAAAGTAGCAACAGGGAGAGGAGTGAAGGGAAAGAAGTGTTGTTTATGAATCTTCTACCAGCCAAGACCCCATTTGCTGGGGGAAAATATTTCCTGGAAGTTTTTAAGGACTTTTGAAACGGAAAAAACATCCTGGCTTTGGCCTCTTTATTGGGATGGAAGTGGGGGTGGTGGAAAAATCGGAACTGTTTTAGTTTCAATAAATACTATGTTCATAAGTGTCTGACTATAAGAATAGTAACTATTTTGATTGGAAAATTTCAGTAGAATTCCCAAACTAATAAGGGAAGCATGGAAGGAATAGTAACTTGATCAACTGAGCAAAAAACAAGGAAAGAAAGAGAAAAAAAAAGAGCAAGGTATAATAAAAGATAAAATACAATAAGATGGAAAGGATAAAATCAAGATTACCAGTTTTTAAGGTAAATGTGAATAGTAATTAAGAAATTTTGAAGGTGAAATAAACCACTATCTAGAAAGTGAAGAACACTTCAAAAGAATATCTATGTAACATAGCAAAACAATACCTAGCTTATATTTCCTTCTTTTCTTAGTGGGAAATGAATAGACTTAAATGCCTTTGAAATTAAACAAAAGAAGGAATTAAATATTCATTTTAAGAAATTAGAAAACAAAAATGTAAGAGGTAAGAATTAATAGAGAGAAACTTAAGTTAATGAAATAGAAAACAATGAAAACATTTAAAGTATAGATCAATAAGTCAATTCTCCTGGGAGAAAAAAAAAATACAGTAAAATAGATAAGCCCCTAGAAGTCTGATTAACTAAAAGTGGATAGTCAAAGGAGATAAGATTAAGTGTGAGAAGAGAAACAAAACCAAATATAGAAGGGAAAGACAGACTAAAAAGAGAATGCTACTTGAATAATATAGTTTGCCAAAAGTGACACAGTAGAAAGCTGAATAGGGCCATTTACCAGAGAAGAGACTAGAAAGGTGGAACTTAATAATGAAAAATGGGTCAGAACATCCAAACATGCATGTTCATACACAGATATCCACACACAGAAAAGGAAATTAGCCTATCTTATCACACATACCATATTGTCACTAAATGAAGTAAATATGATATTGATGTAGGAAAAGGCAAATAGAATAGTGAAAGAGGCACAGAATGAGGGTTTTAGTTTGTAGAGCTTTAATACAGAGAAAAACAATAATTAATTCAATGACAAAAAGATGAATTTCTTAAGGCAACCAATACAGGCACAACTGGCCAACCATCTGGAAAGAAATAAAAATGGAACCCAATCTTACACCAGAGACAAAAATATATTCCAGATGGACCAAAGCCTAGAGTGAAAAACAAATGAACAAACAAAGAAAAAATGGAAAATTTTATAAGCAATCTAGAAGACTATACATACCGAGATGTTAGTGGTTGGGTGACATCATGATCAATTCTGGAAGACTAAACAGCATTACAAATAAATACAGTTTATTTCATAGAAACAAAAACTATATATGGAAAAATACATAATCAAGTCAATAGACAAGGATCCATCTATAGAACTATTTCTGATGGCATGCAAAGAGTTGATATTTATCAGTTCCTAAAAATAGAAAAACATAGTTCAATAGAAAATGGATAAAAATATAACTACAGAATCCACAGAAAACTGAAGCCTTATAGAAAAGAAATACACTAAGATATTTTCATATTTTCTAGTAGGCTGAACAAGAGAAACATACAAGTTAAGCTTACAAAAAAGTGATTACAAAAAAAAAAAAAGTGATTACCTTATACACAATAGACCAGCAAAAATTAGAAAGAAAAGATATCCCTGTCAGTATAATAGACAAAAGAGCATGCCTATCCAAAGATGGATGAAATGTGAAGTATTGCAGTCCTTGTTAGAAAAAAAAAAAAAAAAACGACTACTTATATTAATGTTAAAAATACAATATGTCCTTTCAATCCAACAATTTCATTCAAGAGATCAATGCAGTAGAAATACAGGTGCCAGCCTGTAAGAGTCTAAATGCCTAGGGTGTCTAAAGTGGGGTTGCTTAGACTGGTCCAAACCAGAAACATTGTAAATGCCTATAAACAGTGGAATGAAACTGAAAGTTACCAGAAAGCTAAAAGTTTTTCCTCTAAGTTTAGGAATAAGACAAGGAGGCCCAATCTTGCCAAAAAGCTTTCAGCTTTTCACTGTTGGGTATGATGTTAGCTGTAGAGTTGTCATCAAAGGCCTTTATTATGTTGAGGTATACTTTGTCTACTCAACATATTATTGGAAGTCCTAGCCAGAGCAAATAGGCAAGAACAAGAAATTAAAGGCATTCAAATTGGTAAGGGAGAAGTAAAATTGTCACTATTTGTAGATGACATGGTATTATATATAGAAAACTCTAAAGATGCTACCAAAAACCGGTTAGAAATAATAAACGAATTCAGTAAAGTCACAGGACACAAATCCATATATCAAAATCATTTGTGTTTCTATACACTAAGGATGAACTACCAGAAAGAGAAAGTAAGTAAACAATCTTATTTATAATTGCATCCAAAATAATAAAATACGTAGGAATAAATTTAATCAAGGATGTAAAAGACCTACACCCTGAAAACTATAAGACACTGATGAAAGAAATACAGAATGATACAAATAGATGGAAAGATGTCTCATTTTTGTAAATTGGAAGAATTAATACTGTTAATATGTCCATACTACCCAAAGAAACCTGCAGATTCAGTGCAGTCCCTATCAAAATTCCAATGGTGTTTTCACAGAAATATAAAAAAAATTGTTCTAATATTTATATGGAACCACACAAGACTCTGAATAGCTAAAGCAATCTTGAGAAAGAAGAATTCAAACTATAACACAAAGCTGTAGTAATCATAACAGTAGTGTAATGGCATAAAATGAGCATAAAATATAGATTAGTGGAGCACAGACCTAACCCCATGCATATATGGTCAATTAATTTATAATAAAGAAGCCAAGAATATACAACGGGGGAAGGATAGTCTCTACAGTCAATGGTGTTGGGACAACTGGACAGCTACATGCACAAGAATGAAGCTGGACCACCTTCTTACATCATACACAATAATCAATTCAAAGTGGATTAAAGACTTGAATGTAAGACCTGAAACCATGAAACTCCTAGAAGAAAGCAATAGGTAAGCTCCTTGACATCGGTCTCAAAAACAATTTTTGGGGAGACTGCAGCAAAAAGCAAAGGCAACAGATGTAAAAATAAACAAGTGACACTACATCCAATTAAAAAGCTTCCTTACAGCAAAGGACACCATCAACAAAATTAAAAGGCAATCTATACAATGGAAGAACGTATTTGCAAACCACGTATCTGATTAGGGGCTGACATGTTAAAATAGGTGAGGAAGGAATGGGAATGTGAACTGGTGCAGCCACTGTGGGAAATACTCTGCAGTTTGCTCAAGAAATTAAAAACAGGACTACCATATGATCTAGTGACCCACTTTTGGATTTAAATCTATAGGAAATAAAAATCACCATCTTGTGGAGATACCTGTTACCCCATATTCATTGTAGCATTAGTCACAGTAGCCAAGGTATGGAAACAACCTAAGAGTCCTTCAATAGATTTATGGATAAAGAAATATGATATACATAATGGAATATTATTCAGCCCCAAAAAAGAAGGAAATTCTGTCATCTGTGACACATGGATTAACCTGGAGGGTGTTATGCTAAATGAAATAAAGAGAAAGACAGATGTTGCATAGTATTGCTTATATGTGGAACAAAAAAAAAGTAAGCATATGAAATGATGGATTTGTTAATTAACTCAATCAGGGGAATAGTTTGATTCAATTGTGTGTGTATATACAGTGGGTATGTATACTAAAAGTATGTATGCTTTAAATAGCCAACAGTTTTATTTGTTACTTATGCTTCAATAAAGCCAAAAAAAGAACATTATAGATATCTATACCTACAAAACAGTGAACGTGCATAACCTTCTCTTCCTTCTCAGCCTGCTGATTCTTATAGTATTGTACAGATTGCAAAAATTTGATAATACTATTACACTATCAGAATATTATAAAATAAATTTTATTTTCATATTATAATGATACATTATGCATGTGTCAATAAAATTAAAAATCTACAAATAATAGCCAACAACACATAAATAATTCAAGGGTTAAAGACAAGAGTAATAAAAATTATAAAGCATTTATAAATGAAAACAAAGAAGCTTTCAACCTCCTTTCACCTTTCTACCTCTTCATTTTATGAGATATTCATGTATGTGATATTTATGTGTCAAAGTTTATAACATTTTATTCTCTTATAAGCATTGTACCCAGTTCATCATCCTTTTTTTTTTTTTTTTAAGATTTTGTTTATTCATGAGAGACAGAGAGAGTGGCTGAGACACAGGCAGATGGAGAAGCAGGCTTCCTGTGGGGAGCCTGATGCAGAACTTGATCCCAAGACCCGGGATCACAACTTGAGCCAAAAGGCAGATGCTCAACCACTGAGTCACTGGGTGCCCCTCAGTTCATTATCCTTAGTTTTCCTTAATTCTATACTGGAATGCATGATGATGGACGCCAGTTATGTTACCAGGGCCCCTCTATTCATTCTTTGTTTAGTTAAATTGCCAACACCAAGGAGGGTCCTTCTACTTTTACTTCCACCAGGGCTCCCAGATACCATCTTTTCTGAGTTTTTATATATTTAAAAATATCTCTCTGTTGTCTTCATATAAAAGCATTTTGGTTCACACATCCTCTCCCCAAGGACTTTGTATATATCGATTGTTTTATTCCCTTCTGTCACTTAATATTCCCCTGGAGAAGAATGTTGCCAAGCTTATTGATTCTCCTTGTTGATACCTGTTTGTTTTTTAATGCCTACATCACCGAGAAAATATTTCTTCGCCTTAAAGTCCAATTACTTTAAGGACATGACTTAGTATTAATTGCCTTGTATCAATTTTTCTTAGTACATGCTGTACTTAGCGTACGTGGTGTAAATTCAATTTGCAGATTCAGGTATTATTTATTTTTGAAAAGTTTACTGCTTCTTTGTGGTAGGGAATATAATTCAATTCCACTTTTTCAGGGTTCTGTTCTGAAAGAAGAATTATGTATGTGCTAGATAACTGTTATAGCTATCATTTTCCACTTAAAAATTAATTTTGCTCACACTGTCTTCTATATTCATGATATTGTTTTCTGTCACATCTTTGAATTTCTGCTGCTGCCAGTGGCTTCTACTTTTCTCTTTTCCTTTTGGTCTTTCTTTTTTATTAGTTTTAGGCAGAACAGTGCTTTAGAAACACCTATTTTTCTGAAATATTTAACCCAGAAATACCAATTTATGATATTAAATGTTTTGATCTGCTACATAAAAAATCAAATTAGTCAGGACATATGTGAATAAAAAGTGTGATGGGACACTATTATATCACTTAGGGGAGAGGTGATTGGTACTTGAAATATAAATATCAGCTATAAAGTTTATACCGTTAGGATCACATTGAAATCCTCCACCCATTATTACACTTTTGCTTAAGATTATATATAATGAATCTTTGAGGAAAGCAGTCAATGGCAAAATTCAGCAGTAAATAAATACTCTTAATCCAGCACACAGCACCAACTATACATAAAATAGTGTCCTTTTTTAAATATACATACTTTTCCATTTCTGTTAGGTATAGCTCCTACTACCGTCTTTTGATCTTAATAAAGTCTAAAGAAAAGAATGCCAAGACATTGACTTCTTTTTTAGTTGTCCAAAGAAAGGGATTTTGATATCCAGTCATAAGTTCTAAGTAGGAACCTGCTATGGAAAACAGCCCCAAATGCTGAAAAAACATAAAAGCACCACCTTAAATGTGTTAGTGGGATGGTAAGCAATCAAGAAATACTCAAGTGAGGGAATGCATGAGTATGAGTCCACAATAAGGTTAGCAGAACACCGAAACTGGCTTTATCCAAGGGAATTTGACAAGCCAGGTGATCCTGTCCATTGGTATTATTATTATTATTATTATTATTAAAGATTTTATTATTTATTCATGAGAGACACATACACAGAGAGGCAGAGACACAGGCAGAGGGAGAAACAGGCTCCCTGCGGGGAGCCTGATGCAGGACTAGATTCCAGGACCCTGGGATCACACCCTGAGCTGAAGGCAGATACTTAACTACTGAGCAATCTTAACTAAAGCAATCTTGAGAAAGAAGAATTCAAACTATTTATATTTTGAGCATCCCAAGCATCCCAAGTCCCTGTCCATTGGTTTTCAAGGTCTCCAGGCTTGGAGTACCTGAAGAAAAGTCCACTGCCTGTAACAGGATCTTCCTTTCATTAATCTGAGATGTCAAAAATTTGTGCCTTGAAACAGACATAAAAATGGGAATGAAAAAAAAAATGGGAATGAACCAGTCCCTCAAGATATCTACCCCAAATAGATTGCAAGGAAAAATTGGGTATTTTAACCCTGATGCTGAGCATGGAACTGCAATAACCCCTGGGACTTTCTACCCATCAATTAGCAAGCTCTCCTGCAGAATCTGTGGGCTGGATTCATATCTTTGTGGTCAGAAAACCATAAATCAATGATTAACTTTAAAGTAATCCTACATTTGTATCTGTCATAAAGGCCTAGAAGAAACAAGCCACAAAGCCTCCCTGGAAGGCTTCACTGTCTTCCAGTCTCCAAATAAATCATACAAGTATAATTCTTTGTAAAAGGAGCACAATGAATAAAGTAAAAAAAATTCAGCAGGAAAAGAAAACTCCCTGAGGGAAAACCAACAGAACAACAGACCACAGAAAGAGATCTGCAAATTCTTCATTTACCAAGATTTTATAGAAAAAAAAAAATCAAATAACTGCATGTTTAAAAATGCAACATTTGAGTATTTTGTAGAGTATAAAAACCTACAAAGAATGAGCAGGCAGATTTGAAGCAGAATCAAATAGCACTTGAGAGGTTAAAAGTAAAATGAGGGGAATTTTGAACCAGGCAAATTGAGTGACAGAGAAGATACGGCTGAAAGAAAAATTAGTAGTCTGAAAGATTCTGGAGGGGAATTATTTCAACTACAGTGGGGAGATAAAGATGGATGAATTGATAGATTTCCAGAAGGAGAGAAAACCAGAAATTGGGGGCAACATCATCATTTAAAGAGGGTGTGATGTTTCTGAATAAATGAAGGGTTAAAACCTACGGAGGTAGGCATCCGGGTGTGTAGCGTGCAGTATATAATGTAAAGAAATCCAGACCTGTTCCTATCAGAACAGCACTGCCTACAGCAAGGACCAGGCAGGTACAGGGAGAGGTTCTGCTCGTGGTTCTGGTAGTGGCATCAGAGTTAACAGGGCAACAGGAGGCTCCCACAGATTTGCAGAACTTTTTTTTTAACGACAGCAGGTCTGATGGCACTGATCTGGTTTCTGGCTAGAGCCAGTAGTACTGCTGTGAGCAGTTCCTCAGCCCCTTTGTTCCGTGCCAGAAAGAGCAGCCAGGAGCAAAAACAGCTTCATCAGCTATCACAACGTTTTCTTCTCTGTTGTTCTTTCAGCTTTTGTGATACTGTTGTGACAAGTTTTTGTATTTAATAAAACCTTCTTAATTTGAAACATTTAGAGTAGTTTGTTTTCTTGGACAGCACAATGGTTGCTAAAATAATGAACAGGCTTGGGGCAGCCTGGGTGGCTTAGTCATTTAAGCCATGGATTCTTGATTTTGGCTCAGGTCATGAGCTCAGGGATGGAGCCCCCCCCCCCCCAGCAGGGAGTCTACTTGCAATTCTCTCTCTCCCTCTCCCTTTGTTCTCCCCTTGCCTCCCCTCCCCTGCTTGTTCTCTCTCCTGCTCTCTCTCAAATAAATTAAAAAATAAAATCTTTAAATAATAATAATAATTAGCAGTCTTAATCTAATGTATGCAACAAGTTAAATAATACACTTGGGGATTTTTCCAAGCCCAGAGAACACTTTACCTTTTACATTTTGTCCACTAAGGTAGGAAACTAGGTCTTACTTAAATCTGGTATTTTAATAGGCAGTCAGCCTCTTTAGGTTTATGATGTGGTCTTGGCCTACTTTCTCAGGTTGTGGTTCCAATGGCAGTTGAATTTTCAGAGCCTTTATGGTGTTATTTTGTTCTGTTTCATTTATCTAGTGCTCCTGGGGCTCCCATTTCCATTCTCTGCTGATATTACCTGAGGGGGACAAAGATGCTACCCAGGCCAGGCCACTGAGCATCTCTTGATGGGAGAGAAATATGGTAGGACTCTCTGAGGTGGCCTGGTGTCTCTGGGTAAGGGGGACTATCTCAGTCAATGGGGACAAAAGATGTTCAGGACCAGGCCACTTGCTTTGCCTGCATCCCCTTTGTCTGCTCTTGCAGGCCTATACTGCTCTTAAAGTACAGAATATTGGGCCCACAAGGACAAAGAGGCTTCTTGAACTATATTGCTCTCTGTAGCTGGGTTTTCTTGCCAGATCTGCTACCTCCCTGCCTTGGTACCTTTTGACGGGATAAGGAAGTCTCATACCCAATGGGAACAAGAATGCTTCTCCTGGCTGCTAATTGTTCGTGGGGCTCTCCACTGAATCCTCTTGCCAGTGTTATCTGGCTCTCTTTATATTGCCTGAAGGATGTCTGGTCAGTCTGCCAGTAGAATAAATCTATCTAAACTACCTTATTTTGTTGAGTCAGGGATTAGGAAGTGTGGTGACCTTCTATTGGTTGATATTTGAAACCAGCTCAGTTTGGTTGACCCTTGTGCCATTTCTAGGTTTTATAGTGACATGGAGTAAAGAAGTAAGAAAAAGGCGTCTATGTGATCATGTGCAGCCCGGACATATTCTTAGTATTTTTTTAAACTGAATGCACCTGTTTCAAATGTTCTTGTTATCTAGGTATTTTAAAAACCATTTAGAATTTTAAATATATTTACTAGGCTTAATTTTTTAAATTATTTATTTATTCTTTTTTTAGAGAAAGAGAGTGTGGGAGGGGCAAAGGGAGAAAGAATCTCAAGCAGGTTCAATGCCCAGCACAGAGCCCAACATGCAGCTCAATTTCAGGACCCTGAGATCATAACCTGAGCCAAAATCAAGAGCTGGATGTTTAACCAACTGAGCCACCAAGGCAGCCTAGGCAAAATATTTATGATCTGTGTAGTGCCCCCTTAAAATGTACTCTTGGAATCATTGCCTATACGAAATGCAAAAAAAGGAGTTTGCATATGAATCAAAGTAATTTTTTCTAACTATACATTTCTAATCTAAAAATTAGATTCAACAAGCAGTGATCATTCACCATATAATTCATTACTTCATCTGCACTTTATATGTAGCATATATTTATTTATTCTAATGGATTTATTGTATTCTGAATCTTATAATATGCTTAGAAATATAGAATGATTGTTTGAGTACCATACAGTAAACTGTCATATAATAGATTGATTCTTTTTGCTGTGTGCCTAATATACATTCGTTATTTTATTCTTTTATATTTGTTATTTTAAATATACCATTGAAGTGTCTCCTCATAATAGATCTACAAAGTATCATCATCTACATTCCATAAGTGAGAAAATGTGTTGATTCCTCACATTCCTTGGCACTTTTTTATGATCACATGGCTGTAAAAAGTGACAGGCCTAGGAAATTAGCTCCCATCTCCTCCAAGTACATGTTCCCTACACTGTACTAGTTCCTTTGTAACAAAAGGCCAATACTAAATTAATGATGTAAAGAAAGAAAAAAAATGTTAATGTGCATATCTAAATTCTCTCTCTCATTGTATTTTTCATAAATTAAAAACTAGGATTTCTAGGTTTTTAGTAGAAAGTAAAAACAAAGATTAAAATGGTAAATCCTACAGAATGCGGAATCTAAGATACCTTTTTCTCTCTTTTTTTGGGGGGGTGTATTTTGTTTTCAAAATTCTATTACAATAAAAAATACATACTCAAAATCAAAAATAGATATTAGGTTGAAGAAGTTAAATATTCCATAAAATTTAAAGAAATGTTTGCACCCTAATCTCACTATATTCAAGTAGACGATAGGAAAAGCTTTCTTAGTTTAGACTGGCTACTATTACTTTGAGCCTGATAGAAATATTGTCAGGAAAATAAGATGAGTTGTGTTCCTAGAAACACCCATGAGAATAACTGTTTTGTCAGTGTATTCATAGAATTTACTTGTAGCTTTAATCTGGAATGTTTTTGCCAAGTACAAACTTTTTAAGTGCTTTATAAAAAGCAATTTCATTCTGAGATGGGATACTGATGGCAATTTACTTTTTTATATTTGTTCAAGGTCTAAATGATGTTGTATCTGTGTAAAAAGAGTTCCCATTCTGTCATCTCACAAACAACCTTCCATTTAATGTCTGAGCTTTGGCTTATTAAAGAAGCTTCCCACACATTTACTGGAACACACAACTATCTAAATAAAACTGGAAATACATTTCATTTGGAAAACACAAATTAAAAACCAACCAACCAACATTCTTCAGCTTTTATAAGTGCCATCATCCCAATCAAAGAAAGAACTTCTTTTGAAAAAAAAAATTAATAAAAAATATACTTGATGTATTTTTTTCAAATTCTTCTTTTAACAATTGGAAGTAATTGCTTTTCAGTTTAATATACACAAACAAATAAGCTTCGACCAGTATTTTATATCTTCTTGGGTTGATTATACCCAACCAAATCTTATTTAGCACTTACCTTTCTTCTGAAAATGCTTGGATAACAGTTTAGGAAGAAAGAAGCAAATATTTCCTTAACCATTTTAAGGTTTAGGGTTTTTTTGTTTCCTCTTCTTTTTTAAGTTAGCATTAAATTGTTGGTTCTGGAGCTATTGCCTTTGTATTCCTGGCTCTTAGGCTATTTCTTGTCCTAAGATTTACTGCAGTACAAACTCAGCTATTACATTAATTTGCAAAAGTATTTTCTGCTTGGGTATAAATTAAGATCACTCAAGGAGAGGATACAATTATTTACTGAATTCTGAGTTGTAATCTGAAATCAAATATTATCATTTAAAACCAAAAAACATTGATGATGATTTATCTCTTGAGGATGGAACCCACTACGTTTTTCATGAAGAAGTACACAAATATATATTTATATTGATATAGTTAAATATAGATATATATAGTACATTAACTATATGTGTGTATATATATAGGTTTTTAGTAGAAAGTAAAAACAAAGATTATATATGTGTATATATACATATATATATATATATGTATATATACACACACACATATGGTTAAAGAGCTAATTCCCAACTTTTCCTCCTTACACTAAATTAGAAATTCCTTTTTTTTTTATTTTTTTTTTATTTTATTTATTTATTTATTTATTTATGATAGTTACACAGAGAGAGAGAGAGAGAGAGAGAGGCGCAGAGACACAGGCAGAGGGAGAAGCAGGCTCCATGCACCGGGAGCCCGACGTGGGATTCGATCCCGGGTCTCCAGGATCGCGCCCTGGGCCAAAGGCAGGCGCCAAACCGCTGCGCCACCCAGGGATCCCAGAAATTCCTTACACAATCTCTGAACTCAAAACTACTTGGGTTTTTTGTTGAAGAAAGAATACACTTTTTGAGTAACACTTTGCTACCACCAAATAGCAGGCAAAGAGGTTTGCTGTTCAGGAAGGGAGTAACTTTATGAAATCAAAGAAATATAGGCATTTTGCTACATACCATTCATAGATATGGAAATAATGTTGTTTGTGAATCTAATTACATACTTTCCCTTTATATATTGTAATTAAAGACGTAATTCTTTATTGCTATAAATAGCATTCCCACATGTTCTGTGTGAATACCATTTTTTTTCTGACTTTCTGAAAATCAGTTGGTCTTGGTTGATATTTTTGGTTTATAGTGAATCTTATATTCTCTGAATACACATTTGACCTCAACAGACATTTGATGGGCACCTAATGTGTGCCAAGTCATGGCTCTCAGAGCCTTTCCCCATCACATCCAGTCCCAAGCAAACACAATTATAAACCAGAGTTTGAACTGATAAAAATAAAACCCAGCTCTATTTCTATTCTCTACTTCATGCCTATTCTCCTTCTCCTGTAACTAACAAATCCCAAAACAGTATATCCATCTGGTACTCCACATAAATACAACATTGACTATATTTTATTTTAATCACAAACAAATGATGCCTCCCCACACCTTTTTTTTGATAGGCATTTGTTTTGGAAGCAAAAACAACAAAAATAATTTCTGGGCTAAAAATTGAGCATCTTTGGTGATAATTACAGATCAATCACAACTAATATAGAACAATATGTTCAAATCAGATATTTGTTACCCATAAATGACATGAATATACATCTCTACTCCCCCCATGAGCTTTATTTTCAATTGTTTTATTATAATTAAAAAGATGCACAGTAACAATGCCCTATATAATACTATAAATTCAATGTACTAGGCAAGTCTAACAATCGTCTGCAAGGTTTACCTCATTAAACAAATGTTCCTGACATGTTTATGTATGTTATAATTAAAAGCCATTATTAATGGGTTAGAACTTGCTTTAAAAATGGGCCTGGTGTAAATTTCAGAAGTTTGGTTTTATTTTAACCCAAAGACATATTTTCTACATTATTTTCCATATAATTAAAGGGATATTGCTCTATTCCCTCTCCAGTTCAGTGATATTTTAGCTACTGAAGATTTAAATGAAACTGTTCAATTATTGGATTTAAACTATTATTCTGTTGAGGCTGGCAGGGCATTTTTATAGTTTAAGTACCCAGTGATTAATCTTCAGTAAGGTCATGCAACTCTTTAAGGAGACATATGAAAGCAGGGATTGTTCTTATTATTTCCATAGGGTTTAAGTCCGTGCCTTGCACATAGTTAGCACCCTATAAATGATTGTTAGATTAATGAGTGATGATTAGAGCCTTCAAAAATATCAAGCCTTTCTTATCCTTTGATTCTCATCCTGCCTCCCATTGGATTACCAGAAATGGTGTGGGGGTTTTCCCTCTGCTGGAAAATGCAACTGTACTCACCCAGATGGCTGCATTCATGCAGATAAATCCATAACCTACTCCTTCCTTAAATCCATTTTAATTAACAATTGTGAATACTTAATTTACAACGAAGCCTCTGCAAAGCTCCAAGCATCCCTTTCTCATCACTGAGAAATTCAAATGGTGATAAGACCACCACATCCATCATGTTGGAAATTATTTAATTTCCAACATGAGAGGTATTATTTAAATAAACAAAATCATTGTATCTTGCAGTATTGAATAGTGTCAGCTACAGAATCGACAGTAATTTGTTTTTCTCATGAGATGCTGCAGTTCACAGGGGAAGACATGGAAAAACTATGCCCATGCAGTTGGGCTCCATTATCCTCGCTTCAGGGGTTCTCCAACCAAGTTCTAAAGATTGAAATCAGTTCTAAAGATTGAAAAAGTCAGGATGTGGTGGATTTTCAAAGAGCCCATCTGTGTGACGTTTCACCTCCCAGCCCCTGGCCTCTCCAATACTCATGATAACTAAATCTCCGTGATGTGCTAGACAGCATGGGCTGGATTATTTGTATCAGGAGTAATCTTCTGGTTGACCGCACAGGTGCCCAGAGCATGGTCAGCAAGCAGTGGGTTGATTCTTAAAGGATTTTAGCAAGGTGAATATTAACCGTAACTTAAACATTAGAATAAGACAAGCTGATGAGATCCTCATTGTTGCTGTTCTGTTACACTTCACTTCCTCTGTGTTACATGTATGTCCATCCTATCCTGCGAGGCAAACACATGTCATTCCATCAGAAACCAGGAATTTCAGGCTGAATGGCATGCAACTTTTTAAAACATTATGATTATCACATCTTTATTCCCTTTCCCTTCTTTAGATCCTCAAAAATTATTAAGAGGAGATATTTTCAGCTCATTCATGATCTATTACTATGAGGTCAGGAGAAGTCTGATTTTAATAATTACAAGATTTCAGTTGGAAGAAATTTAACTGCAAAAATTATGCTTCTATCTTTGAAGAATGTACAAGGAACAGAGGTTCAATACTACACTGCAAAGTCACAGAGAGTGTTCCATGAAAATTCTTGGTTTTGCCATATTTGACAGAATTTAAGTTTCTGACTTTTTTTTTTGAGGTATAAATTACATTCAAAAAATTCACCTTTTTAAAGATGTTCATTTCTATGAATGTTGACAAATGACTATAGTCATGTCACCACCATGATAATAAAAATCGTTTCCATCATGTCAGAAAGACCCTTCATGCACCTTTGACATCTCCCCACCTCCAAGAGACTGACGGCTTATGGTCTACTCTCTATTCCTCTAGTTTTGCTATTCTCAGAATAGCAAATCCACAAATGGATTTATGCAGTTCTAAGTTTTGGGGTCTTGTTGCTTTCACAAAGCCTAATGCATTTGAAATCTATCCATCTCAATGCTGCAGGAAACATTTGTTTTCTTGATGAGTAGTATCCCATTGTTTCACTTCAACATTATTTGTTGATCCATTCCACAGTTGACAGGCATTGGAATCATTTTCAGTGTTTGATGATTATAAATAAAATTTCTCTAAACATATGAAAACAGGTTTTTGTATGGATATATATTTTTATTTCTTTTGGGTAAGTGGGATTTCTGGGTTATATAGTAATTGCATGCTAACTTGGCAAGAAATCACCAAACTGTTTTTAGAACTGTTTTTACCTATTTTCATCACCACAGAGACTAATGAAGTTACTGGTGGTCCGTATTGTTAGCAAAACATGATATTGTTATTTCTTTTTACAATTCTTATAGGCTAAGTGATATCTCATTGAAGTTTTTTTTTTTTTTAAGATTTTATTTGTTTATTTATGAGAGACACACAGAGAGAGGCAGAGACACAGGCAGAGGGAGAAGCAAGCTCCATGCAGGGAGCCCGATGCGGAACTTGATCCTGGGACACCAGGATCATGCTCTGGGCGGAAGGCATATGCTCAACCACTAAGCCACCCAGGCGCCCCATCACTGAAGTTTTAATTTGCATTTTTCTAATAATGAAGTTGAGCATATTTTGACATGTTTATTTACCATCCATATAGCATTCCTGATGAAGCATGTGTTCAATTCTTTTGAATTGAATTCAATTCTTTTGAATAATTATTTAATTATTAAAAAATTATTATTTATAGGGTGCTAACTATGTGCAATAATTATCAATTATTACTTAATTGATTAAGTAATCAATTACTTAATTATTATTAATTAATAATAATTAATTATTCTATATGTCCTGGAAACCAGTTTGTTACCATATATTTATTACATACATGTTTTGCAAACATTCCTACCAGTTTGTAGTTTCTCTTCATTTTTATAGCTTTTTTTTCCAAAGAGCAGAAGACTTTAATTTCGATAAAGTCCACCTAAGCAAACTTTTCTTTTACTATTCATGTGCTTTACCTGCTAAGAGACATTTAACCATTGCCTAACCCTAGATCCCAAAGTGCTAAGAAGGGCTAATATTTAATGCTTTGAAATACATTTGTAAGGCCTAGTGATCATGTATGCACAGTAGGCATAGAAGATGTGGCCTCCTGAACCTGGTCCATGTCACCTGTTAGACCCCAAGAACCCTGGTGGAAATGACCTGCCCACAGAGTCTGACTGCCTAAGGATAAACACACAAGCAGACAAAGTGTCCAAAAAGGCAGAGCAAGTTCAAATGTGATTCAAGTAAGGGTCAACAACAGGTCTTATAAGACAGGTGGATGGGGGAACACCTGGGTGGCTCAGTGGTTGAGCATCTCTACTTTCAGCTAAGGGCATGATCCTGGGGTCCTGGGATTGAGTCCCACATCAAGCTTCGCACAGGGAGCCTGCTTCTCCCTCTGCCTATGTCTCTGCCTCTTCCTGTGTCTCTCATGAATAAATATATAAAATATTAAAAAAAAAAAGTGGGTGAGGATTAGATGAGGTTGGTGAGGGTTATAAGGATCAATGCACTGGCAAGTCATTACTCAGAAAGTCTGCCCCCTTGTGTCAGAAATTCCGCTAACATGATGCTCACTTCATTTGTAACCTGATGATACTTGTTTCTGAGAGAAAAGATGAAAAAACACAGCTTCCCGGCTCTCCCTTCTGGGGAAACCTGATTCCAGGAATATTAAGGTGCCAAATGAAAGCCTGTGATCTTGATTACAGGATCACAGAGACTTTAAAGCACCCGTTTCTCAAAAGTGTGACTCGAGACCATCTGGGTCAGAAGTACCTGGGAGGTCATTTAATATACAGATTCCTGTGCTTCGTCTAAGGCTCGTTGTAGAATGGCAAGCAAGACTGTAATTTATACGAACTTTCTTTGCTAACTGCCCCACTGACATAGGTATAACAATCATTAGCCACCAAAGGATGGGGTTAGACGGGGGGTATGAAGAGAGGCAGCTTTGTGTTTTTATACCATTCCTGCCAGTGGACGAATTGTTTCAGGAGCTGGAGCTGTGTCTGATTTTAGAAATAGAATCAATCAGTTATATTTCTGCTGAGGCAGAAATGGAGAGAACTCATTTTATGAACTAATAGACCAAATGGCAATATATTACATGATACAGATTACATGATATGTAATATATTACACTGAGATAGGCTGATAGATTGATGGATAGTATCAGCAGAATGATTTGCACCAATAGAAGATTCGGTAATTACAGAAACTGTATAAATATAATAATCAGAGGGGTACCTGGGTGGCTCAGTTGGTTAAGCATCTGCCTTCAGCTCAGGTCATGAACTTGGGGTCCTGGGATTGAGCCCCAGATTCACTGGGGAGTCTGTTTCTCTTCTCCCTCTGCCTCTCTGCTTGTGCTCTCAATCTCTCTTTACCCCTTATATAAATAAATAAAATATTAAAATATATATACATATATATGTATATATAGTAATCAGACAGTATTTTAACTGGAAAATTTAGGGTTTTGTTTTAAATTAAATACTTTATCTCATCATTTGTAGTGGTAGCATTATCTTTCATGATGTTTCAAAAATGTATGAAGTGTTTACGTTATATATAATACATAATTGCAATAGTGTGAAAATAAAGGTATCCCATTAAATGAAACCTGGCAAACCTTCTCATACAGGTCACATGTATTAATTCTTAATCAGAACTCTGGAAGGCTGTTTCTTGATTTCTCTTCTACTTGGGGTATTATGCAGTGCTTATTATCACATTTGTTTCCCATTTCCTGATTTTACACATTTAAAATGAATCTCTATAATGCAAGTGAAAATTTAGTCTATGCATATAAATAAAAATTTGAATAGAAATACACTTTGTGAAATAGAAGAGCAAACGATTTTAAACCTGAGACACAAAGGCATCCCTGAATATATCAACTACAGGCGATTATTGTTTAAATAGAACACCAAAAAAAGCCACAGACAATTCGTTTTAAAGCATGGAGCCATGAGCACAGGAAGACTGTGACTTCTGAGCTGGTTTTATCTGTTTCATAAGTGAGAAGAGACCTTTGGCCTCATGGGCTGCTTTGTCTTCATGCTCTACTCCAGTAACTCACCAAAAATGAAAAACAGACTTTGGGTCTGCTATAGCATTATTTACAAAGAATAAATCATGTTACCACATACAAGTGGATTCAGTTTGGTTTGGTTTTTCTTGCAGCATAAATTAACAAGGTGTCAAATGAACATGGTGACCCTATTTTTATGTCAAGCAAAGCACACTAAATTCATAACTGAGAACAGGGCTTCCTTCTGCAGCTCAGTGAAACTGTGTGTGGAGAATTTCACAAGCTCAGCTGGTTCTGGGACAGAGAAAATCTGTATCGTGACCATCAGCTGGTGAGAATGTTTCCACACTGGGTGACTCACAAGCGTCTTGATGTCATGGTGCCTGCACTGGCGGCCCGGCTGGTGGCCACCTCAGCTTCCTCAGCCCCAGCGTGCAGAATGTGCCGTAAAGAAAATACCCTTTCAGCTATGGGTTTGCTCCACACAGCACTAGCCGGGTTTGGAAAGAGCTCAATTCTGTACCTCCCCTGGGTACATAGAATAGCAGAATGGAAGAGTGAAAACTGCCAAAATGCTAATCATGGAAAAAAAAAAAAAACAACAACAACAACAAGATCCAGATGGGACAAAATGGACATATTTCATTTATCCTGGGAAACGCTACAGTATATCATTTGTGATGCATAATACACCCAGCCTTGGCCCTTTATAAACAAACACTACAGAGGCATATGCCACAAGATTATAAACAGAGTTGGCCATAAATTTGATGGGGCCGCACACTCAGCATTGCACACACGGCTGCGGCTTATTCAGCGGGTTCTGGGGGCTGCAGTCTGTTCCTCTGGCGGCTCATCAACTGTAATCTCAGCTCACCCAATGGGGCAAAATCCCAGTGGATCAATTCACCCTAATGAAACTCAGAAGTTTTTCACACCAAAGAAACTACAGATTACTTTGATGCGGCCCATGCTCATGCAGGAAATCACATTTATGGGGCAGGGCTTTGAAAGAGCTAGAAAAGCTGCTTCCAGCCTTCAGTGGGAAGAAACGGGCTGTTTATAAAAGCAAAGATTCTTAGGATTCTGCTGCCAATTCTCAACCTCAGCGCTTCTCTGCCGATTTAGGAAGTTTGGGTGAGGGAGGGCTTCCCATCCACCTTTTACTAAGTTCTTCAAACTCCAGGAAACACACTGGGACACAGGCTAGAGAAATCATTACTAGGTAGGTGTGTTTAGGAGCATCAGAAGCATTTCTAGGAGTCACTCTTTCAGCCTTGCACATGAAAGGAAAATGTCCTGCAGCCTTGGGGGGACATTCTTGATGGAATAGGAGTAGCCAAGCCACTTAGGTTAGAACATTCCAGCAAAGTATTGCAAATCACTATATATTCGTTCAAAAAACAAAAACAAAAACAAAACAGAGACACCTGAGTGGCTCAGTGATTGAGCATCTGCCTTCAGCTCAGGTGGTGATCCTGGGGTCCTGGGATGGAGTCCCACATCGGGCTCCCCGCAGGGAGCCTGCTTCCCCCTCTGCCTGTGTCTTTGCCTCTCTCTATGTGTCTCACATGAATAAATAAATAAATAATAAAAATCTTTTTTAAAAAATGGTTCCTTTTTTATGCAACATCCCTCTAGTGTACTTGGCATGTAATTTGCTCTGGATCGACGGAAGACACTGCCTACGTCACTGTCTTCTGTTCCCTCCACTCTTGGGTCTTTAGTCCTATATACTTCCCAGTGTCATGATTATGGGGAAGGCAGGACACTGTGGTTGCTTGTCTACAACCATCCTATAGAACTGTCTGAAGTCTGAGCAAATAGAGCATAAATATCACATTGCACCATGGTGTGTCCCTTCAACTTTTCTCTGGTTTAAACTTTTTTTCTTTTGAAAATGTTCTATAACTTGTTATCATGGCACATTGTAGGAAAATCTAAATCTTAATACACCTTGATGTCCTTGTCCAGATCTTCAATGGACTGAATGTTTGTGCCCTTGCCCCTCCAAATTCATATGTTGAAACCCTAACCTTTCTATGATGATATTTGGAAGGAGGGCATTTGGGAGATGATTATGTCAAGAGTATGGAGTATTCAAAAAAGGGATTAGTGCCCTTAAAAGGAAAGGCCTAAGAGCCTGTGAGCTCTCTTTCCACCCTGTGAGGACACAAGGAGAAGTTGGCGTCCATACCTCAGAAGACGAGTCTCACCAGAATCCAAACATGTTGGCACACCAGTCTTGAACTTCCAGCCTCCAGAACCGTGAGAAATAAGAAGAAGTTTGATGTTTATAAGCCACTCAGTCTATGAAACTTTGTTACATCAGCTTGAATTGATGAAGACAAGACCAAAGTTGGTAAAGGAGACGAGTCACTTTATGTCACTCTCTAAGGCCTTTCCATCAAATACCTCAAACATGTAGAAAATAATGTCTTAATTTTTCCCACATTACTCTAATTCCCATGTTATGTTTCTTCCTCTTGCTTTACATAAAAAACAACTGCAGTTAGATTAGTTTTCCTACCTCAACTTTCTTTCCACAGCATCTAAATTCTAGGGACTTCTGTGATGCTATGCTTGGCAGTGGCAAGCATCTGATTCTTGGTCATTATTGCTTCAGACTGACATCTGTTGAGACACATTTCATCTCACCTGCTCCAGAATGTTCTCTGTGGCTGAAAGATATGCTTCTTCCGTGCTCTTAGATTTCCAGACTAATCCAAGAATTCTAATTTTCCCTGCATCCCCAATGTGGTCTTGAGGATAAAGAATAAGGTGTACAGAACTTCTCCCAAATTTCTATTTCTCTTTTCTCCTCCTTGTTCTTCTTTTCTTCCCATGTGATAAATTTTGTCTAGACTTTAGGAGTTAAAAACAGTGCTCTGGTTTTGTATTCTTGTTTTCTTTCAAATCTCTTTTCTTCCTGTATCTTGCCTTTTAATTTTAAAATTAAAAACTAAGGTTTTTATTTTTCACTCGTTGTTGTCTTCAACACATACTTCACTGACAGAATGCCTTTTCTAGTTTGGTTGGGGTTGGGGTAGGGGTGAGGGTGGGCGGAGAGTAGAGGTGCAAAAATAGTGGGGAAGGCATGTTGGCTAATAAATAAAAATATTTTTTCACCTCAGTTACTTATCTAAACATAATTTTAGGTTTAATCACAGAATAGTACAAAGGATGGTAGAGTTGGCAGGATGGGGTCAATAAGTAAGTGAACTAAATTAATGAATTTGATTTTTAAAATGTGCTTTGAATTTAGACTTTTGTTTGGTTTCCATAAACCATTTATATTTCATTTCACAGAGGCATAAACCACATGGAGCATTGAACAGACAAGATAATCAGTACAAGAAAAAGTGCAGATCTCTTTTGTTTTGGAAATTTAGAGGTTTGAAAGTTTATAAATGACACTTGAAGATCAGCCATGACTCTTAATCCTGAGCATTTGTCTTGGATTGTGGAATCCTAATTCATTTTGGTAGCAGACATAACTATTTCTCTGTCTTTTCTTTAGAAACAGCTTCTTCTTTGTACAACATTTTTTTTGAGCTGATAATTAGGGTCATTAATTGCCTTTACCTTAGCTATTATTTAAATCTAAGTCCCATAGGCTATGGCAGCATAGAATTCCATTTCTTCTGTGATGAAGCTGCTGAGCATCAGCATGCAGGTTGGCAATACATCCAGCATAACAGGCGCAGTGCCTGGTGTGGGAAGGAAAACAGAAGCTGAGATCTGGGGTTAAGTTTACCCAAAGCTCAGAGGGCAAGAAATAAAAGCAATTATATCAAAGAAATAAGTCTCCATGCCATCGTCCTCTTTAGCACATTAGAAATGGAGAGGTGAATTCTTAGACTTATCATGTAATTTCACGTTTTGCTCCTTAAATTATCAGCTGGCTAGTATCTGGAAGTTTATTGATCTGTGCTGATATGAATGAATGAATGAATGAATGAATATCATGTCATGATGCTTGGAGGTAAGGCAGAGGGGAAAAAGGAAATTAAGATGTGTTGAGTACTAACTCTACAAAAGACGTTTATATTCATCCTGTTGGTAAATATTTGTTGACTTCAATATGTGCCACACACTTTATTTTTGGTGTTTAGTATAATATAGTGTGCAAAAATATAACTCTTGTCTTTATTGAATTTACAATCTCATGGTAGAAAGTTCCATCAGATCATTTTACAAATACAAGTAAAGTTATAATTGTACAAAGTATAATAAAGGCTATATGCTCTATAATGATTTCTTCGTAGAGTGGAGTTGATTCTGAATGTTACCAACATCTATAGGTAAACTGCAACTCAGTCTAAATACTGGCATGCAACAGATGGTACATAATAATAATATAATAATAATATAATTTGTTTTACTTTCAACAACCATACTGGTTTTAAAATATTAAAATAGTTAGTAGTTGGCAAATATTTGATTCTTCAAGTGTTTTAGTGCCCACCTTCCCTGACTATTCTACTCTCTGTTTGGGAATGTCCTGGATGATCCCAACCCAAAGCACAACACAATCCAACAACTAATGGGTGGACTCTTTGATTAGTGTCCTTTGGATGCTTCTGCGGTAGCTGGCCATGTGTTTTGATTGATTGATTTCCATGTCTTGCTTGTTAAAAGAATTTTGGCCATATAGAGAAGTTTAACGTGATTTTTTCTGAAAGGTCATTATAGCTTCTAAGTAAAAGTCTACAGCTCCCAAGCAGAGAAGCTATAATTAGGCATTAATTTGGAAAATTGATGTGTTAGGAAGAATACACAGTGAGAACAGATACTTACAGGCCTGTCAAGTGAAGGATCATGATACATCTGTAGAATAGAAAGGTCGATGTGGCTAAAGTACATATGGGATATGCAAATAGTGAAATATGGTTTGAGGGCAAGTAAAAGTAAGACAACTTAAGGCCTTAGAAGTCATGCAAAACTTTTGTGCCTTAAGAAAACAAAATGGCAATAATGCTGTTAGTTTTATATGTCAACCTGATGGGGTCATAAGGTGCTCAGATATCAGGTCAAGCATATTTTTGGGTGTGCCTGTGAGGGTGTTTTTGGATGATATTAAAATTTGAAGTTGTAAACTGAGCAAAACTGAAATTTCCCTCCCCAATATGGGTGGATCTAATCAGTTGAAGATCTGAATATAAGTCAAAAGGCTGACCTTCCCCAGAGTAAGAGGAAACTCTTCCTGCCTGGCTCCTTTGAGATAGGGCATTGATTTTTTTCCCCCTTGACTTCAGACTTTAATTGAAAAAACCGGTTCTTCTAGTGTCTTGAACCTACTGGATTTTGGACCCGAACTTACATCATGAGATTTTCTGGATCTCAGGCCTTTAGACTCAAACTGGAATTCACATCATCAGCTCTCCTGGGTCTCTGGCTTACTGATTGCAGATCTTGGGACTTAGCCCCCATAATTGCATGAGCCAATTCTTGTAATACATTCATATACATCTTCATATCCTAGTGGTTCTATTTCTCTGGAGAACCCAGACTAATACAAGTGAAATAATCCAGAATTGAGAAACAGCACTAGCTAAGGGAGAAGATACATGAGGGAGTAAAAGTAAAGCCAAAAGAACTGTCAGGAAGCTAATGAGTTAAGAATAAAGATAATTTGATCTACAGCAGTAGTTCTCAATGGGAATGCCATACCCTTCCATGACACTTTTGGAGAGTAATGAAAATGCTTTTGTTCTGTTTTCTTCTATTTTTTCGAGGGGGTGGCTACTGGTTACTGGCACTATTAGGTAGGTGAGGTCCAGGTCTATTAGGCATATCTTAAAATGTGCAGGATGTTTTCACTTGAAGAGACAATTGTCTCTGTCTTACAAAACTTTGGAATGGCCACTTAAAAGCATAGGCTTTCATGTACATGAAAATTCTGTATAGAATCCAATTATATTTTACATATAAACACCAGTATTTTTATGTGATTTAAGTATACATTGAATTTTCCAGGAATGCATCTACTGTGTTAATGAAGACATGATTGTACTTCAGTTTGTTTGGGAAGTTACTAAGAGTTTTGGCCATTTTGGAAAATCATATCACTGAAGGTAATTGACTCAAATTGACATTTAAGTCCAATATGACAAACTTGTTATCAGCCTGACTTTGTAGCTTTCAAATCCAGAATGATTCTTTATGTGGGCACACACTCTGATGGCATTATTTAGGTCTGGTCTAACCACATCTGATATTTACATATTCAAATATCTTACTATAATTTGTACTTCATATTGAATATTTACATATTCAAATATCTTACTATAATTTGTACTTCTATTTGTACTTCATATTATAATTAAAATATTTTCACTTTGTGTGGGAAGCTTATGTGTAACTGTGGTTATATTAGGTATGAATTTCTTTCATTAGGGTAAGGGAGGTATTATAAAATATTTTCTGTAAGTGGAAGGCATTGATCTGACATAGCTAGCCTTGGAGTTACTTTTCTATCAGCAGACATGTAAAAATGTGAATAAAGTCCAAAGAGATTTAGGTGGTAAAATTAACAAGAAATGATGAGTGATTGACCATGAGTGTGGGATGAATGGGAAGTGAAGGAAGAATCAAAGATGACTCATGGATTATGGTTGGCATCAAAAAATGGATGGAGAGGTCATTTACTGTGCTAAAAAAAAACCCTGGAAGAGGACCCAGCTTGGAAAGATAAAAATTAATTCAGTTTGGGTCTACATAAGATAGACAGGACTAAGTGTCAGAGAAAAAAAATCAAGCTAGTAAAATAAATTCAAAAGTCATCACATATGGCCAAAGGAAAGCCATGATACTCAAGATGATATTTCATTTCCTGTCTATATTGAGCCGTGGAGAATTCCGGCACTTAATGATGCCTAACATTAAATTCTACCACAATGTGTTAGAGTGGCATTAGTTACCACTCCCATTTTATGATGGAGAAAATTGATACTAATAGAAGTTACTCTGACTAAAGGCAGATTTAGGGACTGGACATTGAAAAACAAAGTCTAAATCAATTTTTTTTTTTTTGCCTTTTGAGTGTATCAGTGAATAAATAAAATCTCTGATGGAATTTACTTGGGGAGCATATATCATAAAGTAAAAAAACTATATTATAGTTGGGAGACAATTTGCCATGGATCTTTTGTGTTTCTGTACATCTTGCTAGTGAAGCTTTGGTTGTCCCTTTTCTGGCCATTACTAACAAAAATACCTGTACCATGAACAGCTTTGGAAGACAAAGATACTATCTCATTCTGCAACAAGGAGTAGGCTCATTTATTGCACACTATAAAAGAATCTGAATTCTCTAAGCTTCAGGTTCATTACCTGTAACACTATACAGTGGGTATGTAGGCACCCATCTGGACCCAGTTGCTTCTCCTCCATAGGGCTCGAAGCAAGGGGAACTGGTGCAAATATGCTGACATTTATGTGTCTCATGTGTTTTAAAGTAAGAAAATCCTTTCTCTCTGACCCAGCCTGATGATTTCTGCCAGAATTCACAATAGGATGGTAGGCTAACTTGTTAGCTTTCGAGTCAAGTAAAAGCTTGAAAATTCTTGAAAATTACATATACTCCTCAACTTACAATGGGGTTGCATCCTGACAGATACACTGTTAAGCTGAAAAATCATTAAGTCAAGAATCCATTTAATACACCTAACCTTGCCAACATCATAGCTTGGCTTAGCAAACCTTAAATGTGCTCAGAACACTTGTATTAGGCTCCAGTTGGGCAAAATCATCTAACACAGAGAATATTTGATAATAAAAGTGTTGAATATGTAATGTATTGAATACTGTACTGAAGATGAAAGAACGGTTGGGCAGGTAGAGAATGACTATACCTGTGTATGTTGTTCACCCCGGTGATGATGTGGCTGACTCTGGGCTTCAGCTATTACCCCTGCCCCACATTATAGGAGAGAACTGTAACCACACAGAGTAGTCTGGGTAAAGATCCAAATTCAAAGTCAGAAGAGCAGTTTCTATTGAATGCATATCACTTTTGCACCATCAGAAAGTGGGAAAATTCTAAGTCAGACCATTTTAAGTCAGGAGCCATGCATATATAGTGTACCAAGTACTTACTTACATAGTTTGCTGGGAAAGGAGAAGATCTGCAGGAAAAAAAGAAGGAAGAGACCAGTGTAAAGGGGAGCAGATGTCCTGAGGGGGCGTGGAGGGTCCTAATTTTAAATAGCATGGGGAGTATCTCACAGTAAGAGGACTTGGAGTGGTTGCTATGCAAATACAGGGAGGGAGACTATCTCACACCAAGAACAAAAAGTCCATATGAGTGATCTAAGATCGGACAATAGTCAATAAGGCGAAGAATGTGGGTGAGGTCCGAGAAAGAACAGGAGCCACCTCAGAAAGTCTCTGTAGGGTGTGTGAGGACTTTACTTTTGATTCCGAGTCAGATGGGGAGTGACTGTCAAGCAGTAGAGTAACATGATTTAACGTCTATGTTAAAAGAAGCATATTTGCTGCTCTGCAAGGACTACGCTACAGGGAAGCAATGGTAGAAACAGTCAATTTAGGAGGCACCTATGCTTTATGGGTCAAGGGCTGCGTTACCTTGTTTTCCCATTTTAGATCAGGGTAAAACAATCTTGCTTTTTAAAGACAAAAATTATTTGACGTCTGTCCTGTCTTCACAGGAGTGCTTGCTGTCTATTGCTCAAGTTAGATAACATTTAAAATCCCCTCTTCATAAACTAGGTGGAATTCAATATCATTAGTATCCAGGAGCAATGAATTTTTTTTCTGAATCCTTACATGTCATGATATCCAGGAGAACAATAAGACCATGTTGCGACATGGACCAACAGCTTTTCTAAGGGTGATGAAGGTGCTGAAAAAATAAATAGACAGCATTTCCCAACCAAGTTGGTGTTAACCATACCAGGTATCATGCCTTTATTAAAATACTAATTATTTGGGGATGCTAATAGACAATATTAACTCGGCAGGTGCAGTAAATGACTGTGAACAAGGGAATTATTTTAATACAATCTATTCTTTCATTTTTGCCTATTTAGACACAATATGATTGGAATTCCACTTGTGCATGTTGGCACCTGCAACATTATCTTTTCTAAATGCCACAAAATAGATTTTCCACACTGCTCCAACCGGGAAACTTCATTATGGTGTCTCTGAGGAGCCTGAGAAGCAACGATTTTTGTCACAGAATCAAGCACTGCACAACCTCTAAATCAGTGGTTCGCTGACTAATGTGAACCAGAATTTCACCGCAGTCTTACAGAAGATTTGGATAGAAAGGTAATTGTCATTAAATCAGGGTGTGTTCTAAATACAAGTCTGACTGTACCTCGGAAACAGAGCAGGTGGGCTACTCACCCCCTCATCACCACCACACAAAACATAACTGGAAACAAAATACAAAATGACCGGTGAGTGAGTCGGAAGGGTGGGATTTGGAAGGAGTAGGCAATTTCCAGTTTGCCTAGGGTAAGCAGAAATCCGCAGTCAGTTGCTGACTAAATGGATTGACAAATCCAAACATTTTCAGGTTAGGGAGAAAGGAAAATTTGCAAATGAACTGACAATGGATTTAACAAGTTTTAGCCTGAGGTGATTAAAAATTTTGAAGGCCACTTGCCTTCGAAATGGGGGCAATCTTAAGGCCAATGCTGGTATTAGACCAGCTTTTCTATTACTTAAAAACCCCTGGGTTCACTAACTTTCCAAATTACTGTTGATTATTTCAGCATTTTGCTAATTGGGCCACAAAAATAGGTGTACGTCCTCTGAGAAATCATGATACATACGTAGCAGGCTCGCACAAATCAAATATTCTATTTTCTGTCTTCTGTTATTAAAGATATTGAAATATGCCATAGTCACAACACAATGAAAATATTCAAACTGCAAGGGAAAGCATATTCAAATGTAGTTTAAAATGTCTTTGCACACTGAAGGTATATATTTCACACAGAAATATATATGTCCAGGGAATCCCTGGGTGGGTTAGAGCCTGCCTTTGGCCCAGGGCATGATCCTGGAGTCACAAGATTGAGTCCCACATCAGGCTCCCTGCATGGAGCCTGCTTCTCCCTCTGCCTGTGTCTCTGCCTCTCTTTCTGTGTCTTTCATGAATAAATAAATAAAATCTTAAAAAAAAAAAAGAAATATATGTGTTCAAATATTAATAAAATTAACTGGATTTTCTACATTATGTCTCAGAGGCTGTTTTAAGGTATATTACCAGCCATAATGTATTCATTGAACATTTTGCTATAATATTATATCACAGGCAAATATTCTACCCAAGTGATTTGATCAGGCGAGATTCCAGTATGTTTTTGTCTTGATTAAGCTTGTGACCCTGACTGAAGAACATGGCTGTGTCTCCCACTCTGAAGCCAGGACATAATGTGCCAGAGCTACAAACCAGAGCTAAAAGCCATGGAGCTAGTAAAAAATAATCCCCAGTACAAAATTTCATACAACTTCCCTCTTTTATATATGTGTTATATATAATTGTATAATATATAATACATAATATATAATTATATATAATATATAACTCTTAATTGTAAAATGATATATTTTACAATTAAAATATAAAAATATAAAATATTAAAATATATATGTTATATATATTCTATAATAGAATATTTGATTTGCGTGAGCCTGCTACGTATATATATATATAACCCATTTTACAATAAAAGAGTTACATCAAAATTTCGTACAACTTCCTTCTTTGAGATTATATATATATATCATTTTACAATTAAAAGAGTTATAACTTTTCAGTTCAAGCAGAGAAAGCACTCTTTGGCCAAGCAAGGGCGGGATACTTTGGGTTTGAATGGAGCACGGGAGGCAAGGCATCCTCCACAGAGATGAATTCTGCAGAAGGAGGAGAGAGCATCATCCAGCAGGAGAACCCTTATTATCGCTCTGTCACTTACAAAGGTGATAGGAGAAAGATGAAGCGATGTTGGTTAAGAAGAAGCTATGTCCTCCATTGTAGCGGGCTTTGATAGGATTCAAAGAAGTTCATGTCTAAGGGTCTTATTTTCTCATAGAATTGGGAAGCAGAGCAGTTTCCTGACAACGAAGCAGGCAATGGGAAAGTCATTGGTTTAAGAAAAGAGTTGAGTCTTTAGTGCTGCCAAAGCAGAGAAGGAAACAGTTACTTTAAGAGGGAACACAATAAAATTGCAAGACAGAACACGTGCTCTGGGCGAGTTCCTTTGTGTTTGCAGTGACTTAGAAGCACAATTGCCAGAGAAGACAGCTTCAGAGATCTTTTGAGCAAAATATCCATCTTTAAAAAATTTGTAGTCTTTAAAGGTGATTAGTTGTCTTGAGGGGCAGTCCTTATTTATATATTTGAGCATTGACACTTTTAATAATAATAAAAAACATGTTCTTACATTCATATAAATGCACAATCTGATTGTTATATGAAATTACATATGTAGTAAAATTACATAGAACAGTAGGACTATCACATACACTGTACCAACATCAAATTCCTGGTTTCCATATTGGACTATAATCCCGTAGGATGTAACCATTGGGTAGAATTGGGTAGAGGTTACAAATACTACCTTTGCAACTTCTTGTGAATCTATGATTATTCCAAAATAAAAAGGAAACAGAACAAAACAAAATAAAAGAGTACTCCTCCTTGTAGAGCTGAACATACTTTTTGGTGTATTCTGCAAAGTGGGCATGAGCCACAAGGTAAAACTAAATTTAGCATCAATTTCCAAGCTTTCCATTAGCCATTGTAAAAACAAATACTGCACTGATATTGAAAATAAGAACTCAAAGTGCATGTTAGAAATATGGCCCCAGGCTTCTTGTAGATATCTGTATATAGCTGTTCCAGAGGAAAAGCACATCGCCCCACTTTTCTTAAGAGGAGTTTACTTTATTCATCACAAATCATGAAAGAAGGGCCTGCAGCCACCTTTAATTGATTAGGAAGCAGTTGAGAATGTTATTTCAAGTACACAGGGTGCATAAGAACATATCAGTTGTTGTCTGAATACCAAGAACAACTATCGATTAGTAACTACAATTTGTGTTTTTGAGCATAAGAAAAGCCCAGGAAGATATAACTAAACAACAAAGAAATCTCAAACCATCTTGCTACAGTGAAGTCCCTCCAACTCTGAACAAATGAAAATGAAGAAAGCAATGTTGCCAAGACTTCACCTTTGCATCAGCAACTGTATGCAGATAAGCCAAGAATAATGCCCCTAATGAGACACTTATATAAAAACATTTTAAAATTTGGATCTTCAAGAGGATGACAGATAAGATTTACTTTATTTAGCCAAATTTAGCCTTCATTATAATTATTGCTCCAGATTTGAACTACTAAAAATGCTGTTCTATGCACACACCTTATACACATTTTAGACTCTGTGATGTTTCCGAAGAGCTAAAATGTTCTTCAGTTCACACATGGTTTCTTAAGTTGCCTCAAAGAGTCTATGGTCAGAGGGGATGTTTTAATCATCTAAAATATAATTGTTTTTAATTCATTTTCCTAATTATTTTTAAAGCCTTTAAAAATGGAAAATTATGATGATTTGATGTCTCAAGTGCTTTCTCACCCCAGAAGTTGGATGCACGTACCCTTAGTCAGATATGTAGTGTCTCCAGATGTGCTGAGTTGGCAAGGTTGTCAGGTGTCATTTTGTTCTCAGTTTTCTGATTTTGAGAGAGAGGAAGATTCCATAAGTAACAGCTGGAATGTCAACCGATGTTATTGCTGATAAATTACTAAACAGCGTAGATATTTCTATGAAGTGGTAGGAAAATTGGAGGGGTTTCAGAATATAATTTTAAAAAACCATATTTAGCTTGAGAGCAGAATAAAGCAGTAAAACAGCTTTATATTTTTTATTTATTTATTTTTTAGTTTTATAGTTTTAAATACTGTTTATTCACTAATGATCCCACTGGCTGTAACTTCTATGAACTTCAGAGTCATAAATGCAGTGCCTACTCAGCATACCCACATGGATTTCTTGCTAAAACACATCTCATGTCTAAAACGGATCTGATAATTGTTGCAAAATTTGCTCTCACGGTACTCTTACCAGTTTCCATTGATGTGAATCAATTATTCAGGGGAAAACCCTGAGTCAGTCTTTTTTTTTTTTTTTTAAGATTTTATTTACTCATTCACGAGAGACTAAAGAGAGAGAGAGAGGCAGAGACACAGGCAGAGGGAGAAGCAGACTCCCTGGAGTAAGCCCAATGCAGGTCTCCATCCCAGGACCCCGGGGTCATACCCTGAGCCAAAGGCAGATGTTCAACCACTGAGTCACCCAGGTGCCCTCCTGAGTCAGTTTTGAATCTCCTCTTTCTCCCAGCAGCAGCCAGCTCCACTAGGGTTTATACTGGCTGTTCCTTCAGATATACTCAAAATCCTACCATTTCCCCCACCAATTCCATCTTTGTCCCAGCAGCCATTTTTTCTCACATAGGTTGGTTCATAACCTCCCTGCTCCACTCTGTACTCGCCTATAGTTTATTCTAGTGAAGTAAGCCAGTCCCAGAAAGACAAATACTACATGATTCTATGTGCATGAGGTACCAAAATGGCTAAATTCATAGAATCGAAAAGTGGAATAGTAGTTGCCAGAGACTGAGGAAGGTGAAGTGGGGAATAACTAAACAATGGACAAAGATTTTTAGTGAAGACAGATGAATAAACTCTAGAGATCAGTAGTACAACATTGTACCTTTAGTCAAAAGTAATGTAAAACATTGAGAGAGTAAATGTTGTCTCTCAAAATACATACAAAATAAAAATAAATGAAAGTACATCTACAAAAACAGATGTGTTGATAGTTTATTCATAAGAACCAAAAGCATTGGTTGATCCAGCATTATAAAAAATGAACTAACAGGGGCACCTGAGTGGCTCGGTTGGTTAAGCATCTGCCTTTGGCTCAGGTCATGTTCTCAAGGTCCTGGGCTTGAGCCCCATGTTGGGCTCCCTACTCAACAGGGAGTCAGCTCCTCATCTTCCATCCCCCTGTGTGGGCTCTCTCTCTTGTGCTTGCTTGATCTCTGTCAAATAAAAAAAAATAAAAAGCGCAGCCCGGGTGACTCAGTGGTTTAGCACCACCTTCAGTCCAGATCGTTGTCCTGGAGACCCTGGATCGAGTCAGGCACCCTGCATGGAGCCTGCTTCTCCCTCTGTCTGTGTCTCTACCTCTCTCTCTCTCTTTCTGTGTGTCTCATGAATAAATAAATGAAATAATAATAAAAAAAGAAAGAATAACAAACACAATAGCCTGGATGAATCTTAAAAGCATTTTATTGAGCCAAAAAAAAAACATACATAAAATGTACATGCTGGATGTGCACACAATGTTCCAAGCAAAGAAGCAGAGTCCATGTTTAGGACTGGAGGGGTGGGTAAAATTTTAGGGGTAAAGAAAATATTCTGTATCTTGATTGTAGTGACAATTACAAAGGTGTATATATTTGTCATAACTTGTTGAATTATATGGGTTAGTTTCATTGTTTGTAAATTAAGCTCCAGTAAAGCTGACTTAAAGATGGGGGGAAAATGAACTCAATTTATTTACTATGCATCAGGAAACTAAGAATTCCAAAGAATCAATAATACTTATACTATGTCTCTGAATTAATGCTATCAATACAGAAATAAATACCAAAAAGACAATTATATAAATCCAGTGACATTCAGAAAAAAAGGTATCTATTTATTTTCTATTATTAATTTAATAATTATATAGTAATTTATTAATATTTATTTCATATAGTATGTAATAAACTGAGCTAAAGCAATTAACATTATGGATGCTTTAAAGTACTTAGTCCTTTACCACAATGAATATATTACACATTTAACAATTTGTGGATTGACATTAAGGAGGTACTTAGGATAAATTTATAACTATAAATGTATTCATTACATAGCAAAAGTGGCTAAAATATGTTTTCTAATTTCTCAACTGACAAACCCATATGTTAAAAAATTAAGGGGAATAAAAGGAAGAAAATAATAAACTTAAAATACAACAAGCAAAAATATATAGATGATCAATAAATTCAAAGTTGGGTTTTGAAATACGAATATAATAGACTCAATTCCTACACATTGGGAAAATTAGAGAAGGTATAAATATATCACTTTAGGATATATTATATAGTAAAAACTAAACCAAAATGTAAATGTACATTTAAAGATATTATTCAATTAATTTTAAACTTCACAGGCTTGACAATTTAAAAAATAATCACCAGAATTTAATCAAGAATAAATATCAGTGAAAAATATTAAAAGGGAAAGGATTTGAAGTAAAAAATCTTCTATTCCTTCAAAAGAAACAATTTTACAAAATTATCAAAGATTAAATAATTCCTATTTTAAGCAAATCGCCAAACTGGGAAAATTTAAATAATTAAAAATATAGATGCAAGAATAATCAATAAAAGTTTTGACAAACTGAGTCTCTTAGCTTATTAGGACTATGGTATTTTCTTCAAGAATGCAAAAATAGTTGAACAAGAAAATAATGATCAATATTATTACCCTAAGTTAACAGATTTAAAAAAAGAAAAAATATCAAATCTCCTTAATAATCATAGATAATAGTCAATAGTTAATTACAAAAAGAAATCCTTAGGAAATAAAAAAATAGATTGTTGATAACGTGATAAAAGGAAACTTCCAAATCCTACAAAAATATTAAATTTGATACTGACATATTAGACACATTCCCATACAAGTCTAAACAAAATGAGGATGCTTAGTGCTTCTATCAACACTCAATATTATACCCGTTGTCCTGGTCAATAGGATGAAAAAGAATAAGAGAAGGCATCAACATCTATTATTGAAAAATCCAAAAGTCATTATTTGCAAAAATCAATAGATTTCCAATGAACTTGTAGTGAAACATTACAGAATATAATAAAAAATACTATTACAATAATTAAAATAATAACAACAGTAAATTTAACAATGACCACATAGGAAAGGGTTTATTGGCTTCCATCAACCCTCCTGATATGGGCTAGAAGGAGTTTGGAAACAGAAAAACAAACATGCATCCCTGCTATCAGGCAGGGTGGAGTGGAAATGCATAATAGGGGCAGTGTGAACAACTGAACCTTCTTGGAAGAGCATGGATCTTCTGTGGACGGGATGGAAGGAGGCCAGCAGGGTACAGAGGCTGGTAAAGACTCTGACTCTTGTGCTAAGGCTTACTTTTGTTGAATGCCCTGAATGCTGGTCCTATCAGTAGCCCAGGATGGCTTTGCCTTTAGCTGCCCTAAAATTGTATAAACACTTGGTGATGTCCTAGCCTAACCAAAAGCTACAATAACTCTCACAGAGAGATTCAATTAGCTTAACAAATTATCAATTTGTTGAGTTTCTCGTACATGTAGTAACATGGCCACAAAGCATCTCTTTGTGATACAGCAGCTGCCCCATCCTCAATTCACAGCTCCTGTTAATCACGTGCTCTACTCCCTGTTGTCTAAATTACAGAGCCATTTGAGATGGGAAAAACATTGGAAGAAAATGTTGCCTACACGTTGAGAATTGAAAGGGTCACAAATGAGAAGGAGAAATGTATTTCTGAATCAGTGATAGGATATTTTAGTGCTGTTTTAATTACAATATTATATAGCTGCATTGCCAGACCACCCGCTATTTTTCAGTTGCTTGTATATTCTTCTTTTCTGCATGTTAAATATCCTCAGCTAAATCAAAACAGAATGGCAACTTTTTGTCTTCTCAAAGTAATTTTATACTTGCACTTCAAGAGGGAAAAATGTGATGTCTTTATGTGGAGTGTTACCATAAACTAATAAAGCAAATATTATAGGTTGAGCTCAAATAACCTCGTGCAGTCAGCCAAGCAAGTGAGTTGTCCAGCTTCTTGACTTCATCTTCTTTTACTCTCCTAGTAGCGAGTTATGAAGAAAAAAAGGCAAAACAATTCAAAATTGTTCTACTGTCCACTTCTCACCCACTCAGGTAGGGTGCAAAAGTTGGAAAGTGGATGCAACCACCACTAGAGATTGCTTGATTTTTCAGGTATCAAGAGGTATGTTTTCCAGAGTCCTTGACATTCCTCATCCCAGTGCTAAATCTTGATTAGTCTCTAAGTCTCAATAATTTGTTTTCCTGATTGTTACTAATTTATTTAAGAAGAGGGACATGATGCAATTCTGGCCAACAACCTGAATCCCCTTCCTGGGGGATTCTGGGAAATCTATTCTTGCTCTTGAAAAGAAATACAAGTCAAGGACAAATTCTCCTCCCTTTTTCTAGGTCTTTATGATTGAGTTGTGGCTGGAACTGCTAGAGCTGAGTTGTGTCCATAGGACAAGTCAAAGCCAGCTGAGCAGGAAGGGGGAAAGAATGCCAGTCCCCATAGATGTGATGCAACCAGTCACTTAGTCACTGAATTAGGATGCAAAAGTTTATTTAGGCTCACTTCCACAGTTTTTAAAGATGAGGGATGTCATGAGAGCCATACAAGAAACAGCTAGCTTAGATTTCTCTGACCTCCAATAGAGTTAGCGAGAGAGACAGAGAGAATGTTAGTTCATTTTCTTGTCTAAGATTCCAGACTTCTGGTTCCCTCCCAAATAGTGATGTTGGGCGGGTGATACTATGTGGCTCTATGGCTAACTTTTTCATTTTTCAAGAGTGTCTTTTTGCATTCAGTGGGAGAAGTAAAACCCAGGAATGTCCAGAATAGCTTTCAAGCATACAGGATCAGGTTAAGCTTTTTGTATGTGAGGATTTTTTTCCCAGGTTGTGTGCTGGAGCCATTCATAGAGATGAGAGAGAAAACTATACATCAAACAGGACTTTTTCCTTTCTTTTCATTTTTTTTTCCCAGGCAAGCCAGTGTGTCATACTACATTCAATAACATCATCAGTTATCTGCAGCAAACGTCCCCTTAAATACTTTTCAGATTGTCTGATAAGTTGGAGAGAGCTAGACTTTATGGAATCCAGAGCATTTCTTTCATTTGCTATTATTATATGATCATTAATAAAAAAAAAATGGGGATCACCAAGACAACCAGGAGTGGAAGATATGCAGTTAGCTTGCTCAAATTCCTTCTGTTTTTGTCCTTCTACCATGGCTAAAAGAATGCAAAAAATTCCAATTTTATTTTTTTTCCTCTCTCTCAAGTTTGTGTCTTTATCTCTCATAGCACTCACTCTTTGTCTCAATGACTGATTTGCATATATTCACCTTTACTAATATAAATATTTCTACTATATGTCTTTAAAATCTACCCTCCCTTCTTGTGCAGTAGCATTCTAATAATGGGGTTGATCATCATAAAAATTTTAACAAATCTACTAGTTTATCACAAGATTTAAAGGAGAGGCACCTGTCTGGGTGTTTTGCTACCTGTCCGTTATTATTCAGCTACTACTTTTATTTTATTTTAAAAAATATTTTATTTATTTATTTGACAAAGAGAGAGCACAAGCAGAGGGAGCAGCAGAGGGAGAAGGAGAAACAGGCTCCCCACTGAGCAGAAAGCCCAATGCAGGGCTTGATTCCAGGACCTTGAAATCACAACCTGAGCCTAAGGCAGATTCTTAACTGACTGAGTCACCTAGGTGCCCCTCAGCTACTAATTTTAACTATCGATAAATAAATTCAACTATTGATAAATCCTTAAAAAAATAAATGATCCCTGTCTAATGGCTTCAAATTTTAATAGAAAAAGGCAAGCTCTATCTATGGCCATACCACCCTGAACATGCCCAATCTCGTCTGATCTTGAAAGCTAAGCAGGGTCGGGCCTGGTTAGTACTTGGATGGGGGAAAAAGGCAAGTTTTTGAATGCCTTATTTTATTTTATAAACCTTATAGTCTTCAAATGTTCAATAAAAATATTATACATAGGGAAATACCTTTTTTTAATTTCTTAGATTTTAAAAATATACCTGGCAGAGGGTTAACATTTTAAGTTGCTTTTAACATCATGCAACATAAAATAGTATATTCAATCCACTCTTTGTTATCCAACAGAAATGAGAAAGGAGAGTCAGGTACTTCCATGCCAATGTTTATAGTGGTATTATTCACAATAAGCAAAAGGTGGAAATAACCTAAATGTCCATCAACAGATGAATGGATAAATAAAATGTGGTACATAGCTACAATGGAATACTATTCAGCCATGCAAAGGAATTAAGTTCTGATACCTGCTGTAACAGGATGAACCTTGAAAACATGCTAGTAAAATAAGCTTGACACAAAAAGGACAAATATTGTATGGTTCCACTTATACACAAAGTATATATAGAACAAGGCAAATTGTTAAAGAGGGAAAGTAGAGGCTACCAGGAGCAGGAATAGGGGAATGAGTGGAGAATTATTGCTTCATGGGTAAAGAATTTCTGTTGGGGTGATAAAAAAAATTGGGGACTAGGTTATGATGATGATGTACAACACTGTGGATGTAATTCATACCATTGAATTGTATGCCTAAAAATGGTTATAATGGCACATTTTATGTTATCTATGTATTTAACTACAAAAACAAAATAACAAAAATATAGTATATTTGAGTAAATGTTTCTATTGGAAAACATTTTATTGTTTTTAAAATTTTACTTGCAAAGTGATCTTTGTTAGTTTAGCGAGAAATGCACATGAAATGCACAGTTCCTTTGAAAGTGAGATACAAAACATTAGACCCTAGATGTCTAATCATCCTCTTACAGCCTCAGTTTTGCTTAAAACCTGAGCTGGTCACATGTTTCCTCCTGGGTGTTGGGAGATTTTACAGTGATGGCCTTCAATTCTTTAATTTGCCTGCTTCCCCGCTAAAATCTAGAGTTCAGCTCCTCAACAAAAGTCTTTCTAAAATATAAATTTGTGCATTAGAAGGATAAAATAAACAAGGTGCAGAAAGCACAAACGATCCTCAGTTCTGGACATAAGGGGTGCTCACCCCGACCCAGACTATCGAATTAATTATCATGTAATTATAATTAAAAGTCCTGACACTAATACATAAGTAAATTCTAATGCCTAAGTAGTGAGGTTCTATTTATTCCTTTTCTCTAATTCGAGTAGATATTTTCTCAACTGATCTTTTTCCGAGGTCTTCTGTGATAGAGCAGCATATTTAGGTACTCTTTCTCCCTCTCTGCAAGTATTAGCCTAATATTTCACCATGGTTACACTGTTCCTCAGCTTGCATCTAACAACAAATCTCTACACTACGCCTACCTCCAACTTTGCCAGAATTCCAACAAAAATAATCATCATTACATGAAGGAAAACACAAGGCTTTACAAGTTGGATTTAGGGGAAGGAGACTGGTGGGATGTCTGCAATGAGATGAATCCATTAGGAGCCCTGAGACACTTTTGACTCATGAGGCAGGGGGTTAGCAATGCTGGAGCCTCACCATGAACAACTGTAATCCCTAAAAGTGTCTCCACTACTAAGGATGAGGAAGGACAATGGTTTGGAAAATCACTAGGGGCAGGCTCTGAGATTGCCCATACAAATTCAATCCCTGAGGCTATTAAGAATCTGCACACCCCAGAAATCACAAGGGCTTGACTGCAGAAAGCCCTCAAATCAAGGAAAAATCATGTCACTGGTAAAGAATGACATTTTCTGCACTGGCAGATGACATCATCACTGTTGTATGGATAACTTCCAGGACATAGGAGTTGGCTTTATTTCAGTCCTGAGTATTCTTCCAAGGTGATAGGGACTACTTGAAATTTCACTTGAGTCTAAGAATAGTTATCTGGACTAGAATTTATTTACTTTTTTTGTTCTTTACAAAACAAAGGCAACAAAAAGTGTGCTGTGCACTGAGAATTCTAAAAAGAAAAACCCAGTTGTCCTGTCCTTAAGCGCAAGTGGGGAATCAGACTTCTAAATAGCAATAACTATAACGATGTGGTGTGTTGAGAAATGCGATGGGGTGCCCTGGCTGTAAGGTAATTTAGTCTAATTACCCCTTATGGAATTTTAAGGAAAGAAGTCAAAAAGATTTTTGAAGGAGTAGGTAATGTTTGAACTGATAAATACAAGATAACTTTGAATTAATCACAGCAGTCAGAAGTTGGGTTGGTAGAGGACTGCTAGAGAGATTCATGGGCAGATAAAACAATGCTTTTATTTTTGTAGTGTTGATCCAAGCAGAGTGTATTATGAGGATATGGTTGAGTGTTTTAAAAAGTGTGATCTCATCTTCCACACTATTTTCTTATAAGGGTTAAAGGTTCTATAACTGAAAAATCTCCAAAGAGAATTCTATTTTTTCACAGAGAAAATTCCCGGTCAATGCTCATTTCTAGTGAGAGTCCGATTGCAAAAGAAATTGTTCATTCCCTATCCTGGAGTGTGTGTGTCTGAGAGAGAGACAGAGACAGAAACAGGGAAGAAGAGACAGAGAGGAAAGAGAGAAGGAAAGGAATGGATACCTAACACAGAATACCAGTATGACCATAGTTCAAAGCGAGAGTATGTACTGTTGGCCGGCCACAGAAGGCATCATTTTCTCACAGGAATGGGTACAATGGCATTCCCTGCCACTTATTGGGGACAGTTTTGGAGGAGAAATGGAGAATGATTCCTGATATCTTGGGGCTTACAGAATGGGTGAGAACATGAACTTTAAATGAGTAATTACAGATTTTAGTGAGAGAGCCAAACCTTTAGATAGAGGATAGATAGGTAGATAGATAGATAGATAGATAGATAGATAGATAGATAGATAGATAGATTTGATCTCTTATAGAGACATGAATTTACCTAATTGTGAGGGAGTCTCTGTTAAGGCTGACGCAGGAGCTTGAGTACTATAGGGCAGGCAGTTAAGGAGGGAAAATGGATTTAAAATGGAGAGAGGGACACCTGGGTAGCTCAGCAGTTGAGCGTCTGCCTATGGCTCAGGGCGTGATTCCAGAGTCCCAGGATCCAGTCCTGCTTCAGGCTCCCAGAAGACAGCCTGCTTCTCCCTCTACCTGTGTCTTTGCCTCTCTCTCTGTGTCTCTCATGAATAAATAAATAAATAAAATCTTTAAAAAATAAAATAAAACAAAATAAAATGGAAGAGAGAGGAGCACCTGGTGGATCAGTTGGTGAAGCATCTGCCTCCAACTCAGGTCATGATCCCCGGGGTCCTAGGATCCAGCCCTGTAGGAGGCTCCCTGCTCAGCGGGAAGTCTGCTCCTCCCTCTCCCTCTTCCTCTGCCCCTCCCCCTTATTCACACGCTCTCATAAATAAATAAATAAATAAATAAATAAATAAAATGTTTTTAAAAAAGAAAGTAATTATAGGGAATGTGTGTGTTGGGAGAGGGCTGTAAGGTGTGGTATCTCACTCCCACAAATAGTTATTCTTGGACAGATATGTGCAATGTGGGAAAGTTTCTTGAACCCTCTGCTCTCTCACTTTCTCTCTCAAATAAATAAATAAATAAATTAATTAATTAATAAAATCTTTAAATAAAACTAGATTAAAAATTAAATAGTAGTTTTAAAAAACTAGATTAAAAAATTAAATAAGTAGTTTTTTGTTGAAAGTGGTTTTTATTAAAAAGTAGTCTTGCCAATTTTATTTGTTGCTATTTTGAAACTAGTCCTTTTTCATTAAAGGAGCATATAATTAACAAATTATGTTAACAATGTTAGGAGTCAAGATTTTCAGGGTAAGAAAAATATAGAATTATAGACAAATTAAGGGAAATACTAAAATACTAAAATTGAATTGAAAATATCAACATAACTAATAGATTTTGAAAATATATATCCTTTCCTCAGAAAAAGAGCCTAGAAGTAACATTGTCCCAGTATAGCTGAGGATCCATAGAGACCAGTGTGTTTTATTGTACCATTTCCCACCTGTAAAACTGGGCTTTTGGCGGGGAAATGGGTGGTTCCAGTTCTAAGAGACAGAACGTACGAGATAAACCTAGAAGGCAAGAAATATATATATTTTAAAAATGGGGCCTGTTTTTGAAAATGATCTGATTATCTACATAAAAGTCATAAGGCATCTACAAGAAATCACTAGAAATAATAAGTAAATTAACAACATCGAGGAATACAAGATGAAATATAAAAGCAATTGTATTTTTTAAAATAATGTCAAGGAATAATTGGGAATTGAAATGAAAGCAATACCTAAAAATATTAAAATGTGTGGTACAGATTTCACAATATCCATATTCAATTGTATTTTTTATAGAGTAGTTGTAAACAAATGGGAAATGAAATTTTAAAACTTCTCTTTACACAAAGCATCAAAAAATTACTTAGGAATAAATCACAAATCAGGTATGCTACTTCTCTAAAAAATGTAAAACATTCTAAGTTAAAGGAGAGCAAAATGAATGTATACTCATGTTAAAAAATAAGTTATCCATAAATTGATTTATAGATTCAATGCGATCAAAGTCATAATCTCAGAAAACATCTCTGTAGAAACTGACAGTTTTGAGTTTCTAAAATTTGTATGGAAATCCAAAAGCTGAAGAGAACCTAAAGCAATCTTGGAAATGGAAAATAAAATTGAAAACTTGAACGACTGACTTCGTCTTACTGCAAAGCCACCGTAATCAAGACACAGCGGTATTGGCATAAAAATATACAGAGAGAGGAATGGAACAGAATAAAGTCTAGAAGTAGGCAGACACGAATAACGCAAATTGATTTTGACAAAGATGCCAAAGCGGTTTAATGGGGAAAGGGAAATTTCTTTAACAAATGATGCTATAACATCTGGATAAATACGTGAAAAAAAAATTGGATGCATCAATTAAAAAAATGAATCTCAATCTTTACCTCAAGTCATATATAAAAATTAACTTCAGATAGATCACAGTTCTAAATGTGCAAAACTATCAACTTTTAGAAGAACATAAAAGAAATGATCTTCACACTCTGGGTGTAGGCAAAGATACATATATCTTCAAACGTGTGTTATGTGTGTATATATATACTATCCATATATGTATTTACTATAATATATATATATATATATATATATATATATATATATATACTTTTCAATCTGTACATACTGAGCTCAGGAGTCAGGCACCATCCAAGGGAACAGATCTGAGGAACATTGACATGGAGACAGTTATTGAGACAGTCGAGACTGGCTGAGATGTGTTAGGGTAAAGAAGACAGCCAAAGCATACAGACAAAACATTATGAACATTTAAGTATCTGGTAAAGAAGATGCTGAAAAAGTCACCTGAGAAAACAGCTTGGCACATCCCATCCTCATGTCTTCCTTCAGTCTCTCAACAAGACATATTGTAAATAAACTTGCAGGAGATTTTTTGTTAGTGTAATTGGATAAGGTCGTCATGGGGAGCTCCCCCTAGATCACTCATGCAGGAAAATTGCAAGGGAATCTCTACAAAATATATGTTGTATGAGATAATATCACTAATTATATAATCAGAAAAAAATGAACTAGATTAGACAATGTAGAATATTATACTCAAGGATGAGCCAAAACAGTGGGATACAATTGCCCCCTTATACCGACTTTGGAGGTATATATACCAGCCTACAAAACCAACAGGTAGATTCTGCAAAATGAAGATTACAAAAACAGGAGCTAATAGAAATGTACACCCCACTTTACATGTTCCAAATAAACTAGGGCACATTATATGTATTTTCTGATGATGATTTTGTGGAAAAGAAATGTAAAGTAGTAAAAGTGAATTCTACGGGGAAGAAAATATTCAGCTTCTCAATGTGCAGGTGTTTCCTAGATATTTTTCCTCTTCCCATCACTGGCAAGTTCATCATTTCCAGTGGGCCAAGCTGAGATGAAAAATAAAATTAACTTCCAGAGACAACTGTTTACAAAAATCACAGTAAACACTAAGAAAATATTATGAATTATGAAAATAGCAATAATAATTTTAAAGCACATTTCTAATAAGAACTACTGAATATTTAGGTAGTTTGAAAGGGAAATTGGGCTTGTGTTTGTTTGCTATTCACCTTCCAGGTGTACCCTCCCTGAAATACCTCGCATGGTAGTGGACAAATGGGGACATAGTCACAGAATAATGAAAAGCGTATTAGCTGGATGCAGAATCCCAATCTGGAGATTAGAAAAAACATATTTAATGTCTCTACCATATAGTTATATCCATCTATGTGACTAGTGTAAAAGCAAACCCAGAATTTTATCTGCTTGCTGTATTTCTCTACCACACATTAATGAATGTTCAAAGTGTCTTGATGACTACAAGGAAGATTTGGCAATGGAGGAAAGATGGCATGTTAAGAGCACACTCTGAGAAAGATGTGGCTTTGCTGGCCACTTTCCACCACTTGCTAGAAAGTCTCTGTGAATATAGAAGGAACTGTGGCAGTGTCAGATGAAAGTAGGGTCCATCAGGTTGTATATTTAGATCTATCTTTATATGACAATCTAATTGTTGAAGAGCCCAAGGGTATGACAACAGAAGAAAAATAAGTGAACTATTACAATAGGAAAAAATTCCCTTCATTCTGTCATTTTTAATATAAGAGCTAAACTTGAGTTCAGAGCATATATATCTGCAGTAAGATTTCATTTTATCATTTAATGAACCCAAACGGAAATTGTTTAATGCAAGAACTCATAGGATAGTTCATGCAAATGGAGGAAGCTATCAATTCAAAAGAGCTGTTAGACTAATGTCTTCCAGTGACTATAATAAACTGAAATGCAAGCCCCTACAGAAGCCCCTAGTCTGCTTCAAATCACTGAGCCAGAGACACATCCTGGTAAAGAGGAACCAGCATTATGGCATATATTTTTTCAAGTTTACAAGAGACTTTTTGCTGTGAAATTTATTTGATATATTTCCATTCTGCACAGAAAACAAACAAACAAATAAAAACAGATACTAAAAGGCTTCTTTTATGTCAGAGAATTCTGATTATGCCAAGAGATAAATTTGAAAGGATTGTTTCAAAGGATCCATGTGATGTAGTCCTAATGGGTCCAGTGAATTTTAGAATACATTGATATCTTAATCTTGTCTTTCGAAAAGATTTAGAGTTTCTATTGGTAAAGTTTTTTGAAGCTCTTGGTTTAAATGCTGACTAAAGTTCAATGTCTGATTATTTATCTTTTCATCTGGCATCATGGTTTCCAAAATGTAGCTCTACAGATTGTGCACCATATGTTTTCAAGTTTAGGGCTATTTTCCAGAAGTATTTGCTTCTTATATTCAATAACAGAATTACTTGTCTGCTAGATACTCTGTAATTCTGCTATGCAAGGATAATAAATTTTGAGAACTGACATTTCTCTCCTTTTGAAAGAATAGTTTCATAAATGGAGAAGGAGAATTTGTAAATTTTACCCTGTAGAATAAGGATCCATGTTCACTGGTAAAAATATGACATAAGATGAACTGCAGATTGATAGATTGGGTTAACAGTGGCATTTGGTTAAAAAGGAATGGTTGACTGCAAAGGGACAACATGAAGGAACTTTCTTGGATTATGGGACAATTCACTACATGATTGCGAGGATGATTTCACAGTCCATGTGGGCCTTTATAATCACAGAACCATCTATATAAAAGAAAATGCTACATATTATCTATTTAAAATAGAGGTATAGAGGTGGATGCATGGGTGCATACATCTTCAAATTCACTGAACATTTAAAATAGATGAATTTATTTGTATATAAATCATATCTAAATAAAATACATTAAAGATATGATTTTTCTTTCCTACATATTCAAGCCTACAAAGCTACAAAGTAATTATCATTAACATGTTTCTGTCATAAAAAGGAAAAATAATATTTTTATGCAATATACATAAAGCTATTTTTAGCTTTGAGCAAAATCAAATATACAATCCCCTGTTGCACAACATATTAGTAATTTTGATTAAGACAGCTAAAATAATTGACTTGTATTCAACTTTCTAATCTAATTGAATACACGAATCACTGTGGTTTTTTTTCCCAGATTAAACTCTTTAACTTAGTGCTTAGACTTTTTTTCCCCATATTTCAGATTCTAGAATTATTATTGGAAAACAATCTACATATTCAACTTCAGAACAAGAGTTCTATTTATGTCAACAGTTTATAGTTCTATTTACATTACATACATCTAGAAAGAAGTCAATGAGTCTATTTATATTATGAATATATTGCCACCTGCTAGTAAAAGATGTTTTTTTGTTTTTTCTTACATTGTCTTTTGATGACTTAATTTTCATCCACTATTTTTTTTCAGAACTACTACAAATCATCATTTGTATGGGACACTGGATCACTTGGCATCATTAACATTTTACATCACCAAAGTTCTTCATGTCATTAGATTACATCATTTGGTACCTTTCCTTATTACATTAAAGAATTTCCACATAGAAACATGAAAATCTCAATTTTTAAAATACTTTAGGAAAATAAAATAGAGTAATTTAGAAAACTAAAGCTCTCATCAATATGCAAAAAATATATAGGTTCATAAAATAATTTAAATGAACACAATTGTTGATACAAGATGATTGTTGGGCAAGAAATGTCTATCAAAGGACAATTAGGAAAGCCAATCATGTAGGCTAAGCATACATTTCTGGAAAAATTTTTACCTTTATAAATTTCTAGTTGGAGAATTATCAATCTACATGTACATCTTTAGGGCTGTGTTTGTTCCAGATTGTGACAGCTATGGTCACTACAGTCTCATAAGTATTAAATAACCATGATTATACTTTTGCATATTTGCTGCTTGAGTGATTTATATATACATGGCATGTCACTTAATTTTCATTTGTCTGATTATTAGTGAGGCTGAAAATTTTTTCATATGTTTGCTGGATATTGGATTTCTTCATCAGTGAATGCAAAGAGCATTTATTAAACACCTACTGTGGGGATCCCTGGGTGGCTCAGCGGTTTAGCGCCTGCATTTGGCCCAGGGAATGATCCTGGAGTCCCAGGATTGAGTCCCACGTCAGGCTCCCTGCATGGAGCCTGCTTCTCCCTCTGCCTGTGTTTCTGCCTCTCTCTCTCTCTCTCTGTGTCTCTCATGACTAAATAAAATCTTTAAAAAAATAAAAAAATAAACACCTACTGCAATGAATGAAGCATAAACATTTCTGTCTTCATGAGGCTTGCATTCCAATAAATGCTGAATTAAATTCTTTGATGATGTTCTACTAATATGTTTATAATTAATATATTAATATTTAAAGGATATCATTTGATTTAGTGTATTTTTTAAAGATTTATTTATTTATTATAGACACAGAGAGAGAGAGAGGCAGAGAGACACAGGCAGAGGGAGAAGCAGGCTCCATGCAGGGAGCCTGACGTGGGACTCGATCCTGGGTCTCCAGGATCAGGCCCTGGACCGAAGGCGGCGATAAACCGCTGAGTCAGCGGGGCTGCCCAAGATACCTCTTTCTTATATTTATCTTATAATTTATTTTTAATAGACGTTTTAGTCAATGTTGCCATTGACTAAATGTATGAATGTATGTTATGATACTAATTTCTAATCTCTAACATTGGATTAATTGTCCAAATCTTTTTGTTGAATAATTCTCCCCTTCCCTATTGACTTAAATGACTATAATATTAAATATTGTTTTATTTTAAATATAAGTGTATATTTAGGATACTTTCTCACTTATTTTACTTTGTATTAACTTATTCCCTACTTATTTAATTGTCAAACTATTATATATTTCAATATTTAGTCACAACTCCTTACTTTTCTTTAAAAAAAACCAACATCAATCATGGTTTATATCTTCCATTCATAATTTCTAGTAAACCTTTTTTTTTTTTTTTTTTCCAGTAAACTCTTACAACACTTTGCAGGATGCCTGGGTGGCTCAGTGGTTGAGCGTCTGTCTTTGTCTCAGGCCATGATCCTGGGATTCCAGGGTTGAGTCCCACATTGGGCTTCCTGTGAGGACCCTGCTTCTTCCTCTGCCTATGCCTCTGCCTGTCTCTCGTGAATAAATAAATAAAATCCTTAAAATAAATTAAAACACACTGCAGTTTTCTAAGAGAAATTGTTAAGATTTTATTTGAAATTATTTTGAAGCTATTTTTAAAATGAGAATAAATTACCATTATTAAAGTATTTAGTATTTCCATTTAAGAACATGACATAGTTGTCTTTTTCCTTAAGACTTTCAATTTGTCAATAAATTCTATAGTTTTGAACTAGGGGTGGTAGAGAGGGAGGTCGGCGGGGGGTGGGGGTGACTGGGTGACAGGCACTGAGGGGGGCACTTGATGGGATGAGCACTGGATGTTATTCTATATATTGGCAAATTGAACACCAATAAAAATAAATTTATGAAAAAAATTCTATAGTTTCTTCATATTTGTCTTACCAAGGGTTGGCTAAATTAGTTTCCCAGTGTTTTGTATTTTTGGTTGATAATACACATGGAGTTGTTTCTCCATTATATTTTCTAGTTGATTATTAACCACTTTTTAATGTTTCCAATTTAAGTCAGATTTCCCTCCCCAATGGATCGGACTAATTGGATTTTGTGATCCTGAAACGCTTTCTGATACTGATGCATTTTGGTTTTCTTCTTCATTAACTCATGACATATTCACTGACTTTAGAAAATAGTCTGGTTTGCTGTCATTCAAAGACAACCTTTTCAGTGTAGTTATTGAAAAAAAGTTTTATTTTTTAGTTTGAAAAACTTAATATGCCAAAGGCTTCACACTGATAAATCTGTGTTACTTTTCAACTTACAGATTTTCAGCCCAGATAGCGTAAATGACAAAGTACCACAACCAATTAGCCCCTGTGATAGATGTTATTACAAAAATTAGGATAAAGCTTTTAGGTGAGCAAACAAAAAGGAATTTTTCCTTAGCTTGACATCTCAAGTGTCTGCAAAAGCTTAATTAAAGTCTCAGGGCAGGGGAGCGTAATGATGCTTGTAAAGCTTCATTTGGGTCTCACTACTTGTCCCCTCATTTTTCCCTCATAGACACAGTTACTCATAAGAAAACCACTGAAAGGGGGATCCCTGGGTGGCACAGCGGTTTGGCGCCTGCCTTTGGCCCAGGGCGTGATCCTGAAGAACCGGGATCGAGTCCCACGTCGGGCTCCCGGTGCATGGAGCCTGCTTCTCCCTCTGCCTGTGTCTCTGCCTCTCTCTCTCTCTCTCTCTGTATGACTATTATAAATAAATAAAAATTTAAAAAAAAAAAAAAAAAAAAAGAAAACCACTGAAAGGGAAGCTGAAGCTGTGCAAAGAATTTCAAACACAATGGGACATCAAGATGATCCTGTCTTCTTCTTTTCTTCCTTTCTTTTTTTCTTGCTTCTGATTGAATTTTCACTCAGCAAAACTGGTCCCATCAGGGTTTTAAAAAAAATTAAGATTGCATTTTACTGTGAATTCTAACTAGACAGACCTGAACCTATTCCCATGCTGAGTTCAGTCCAGTCATTTATTTTCTCAAGGATCTTTATAAATAGCCTATTGAATAAATTGCTCTTATTGGAATAATTATCTTTCATCACACTCAGGCTCCTGTTTGCAGAATCTAGGGACAAAGTTAGAATAACAAGGGCAAATTGAAATGGGATCCAGAATGCAGCCTTTGGTTTACCTCAGAATAATAACCCTACCCTATATCTGTTCAAAAGCCTAGGCTTTCTGCTAAAGCAAACATAGGGTAGGGGGTGCTCCTGGCAATCACCTAACAAATTCAATCATTCAACAGTCAAGCAGAATCATTCAGGGGAAATTTTACTTTATATGTAGTTTTTGTCTATTTGTGTGTCTGTTTGTTTTCATAAAATCATAGTTGGAAAATTTCATCCACCTAGACCATATAGTCCCCAGAAGGTAATCTTTCTAGGTGATTCTGTGCTATGTGTCTCTTTTGCAAAATGACACAGAATTGTTCAGTGAGAAAAAATACATAAAGTAATAGATTTTAAAAATAAATATGTTATTTGAGCCCCAGCTATTCCATTTGGCTCAATATTTTTCCTGTCCTGGCTTCTATACTGTATGAAGTCTCTCTACTGTTGAATTGTAAGGCCTTCCTATTTGGTCCACTTGATCATAGATTACCATCTCTAACGTCTACTTCCTGACTCTCAAATACTGAACTTATCCAACATCTCTTGAATATCCACAGTTTCAATACCCTACCCACCTCTTCACCAGATGACAACCATTCCCTGGCTCTGATTTGCAAATCTCAATAATTTCCAACTTGATTGCTCCCAGCCACCTCACTTTGAATATCTTATAATTGCATAGCATCCTCTAGGCCATGATGGCAGAGTCGATCCAGCGAGGGAACGGAAATTTCTGATCACTACCTAGGAAAAATGACCTAACTTCAACCTCGTTGTTTGCTGACTCTAGACAATTTTTAAAATATGTGCCTTGTGACCCCTATCAAAATCATCAACTAAGAAAGACGTAAATCTAATCTAATAAGAATATATTTTGTCTTTTTTCTAAGTCATTTTTAAAAATGGATTTTCAGAGTTGCGTATGTTACTTTGAGCAGCAATGAGAGTGAAAAGTCTTTGCTCCTGAGTTTATTTGATTTTCCAATCATCAAGCTTCATAAGATTATTATGTTTTAGGAAGAAGGGAAGTCATTACAAAAGAATGGCAAAATTTCTTTGTGTTACTTTAAAATGATGTTTTGATATTATTTGCAAAATCATTCTAAATTAGAACTTCTGAATTGGGTTGGAAAAATATAAGATTGTTCAAATAATTATTTTAAAAATTCAGAGTAAGTAATTTAGTAAAGAAAACAATTTTGGGGGACATACTCTGTTGTGTTTTAGAAAACAGCCCTATCTTGGGCAACTGTATTCTATAGTAGCAATGAACATACCTAGTTCCTAGGTCTTGGTCTCTAAATCATACTTTCATTAAAAAGTAACCAGAGCTCCTTGGAGAAATGGGCTGATTCTTGAGAATGTAGCATTAAAAATACAAGGTGAACTTGGAGCATCCTGTAAATGTCAGAAAATGAGAATATGCTCAAAGACAAACAAGACAAAGCAAAAAACATCTCCCATTGATGAGAGTATGTTAAGGGATATAGAGGCCAACTGAAAGAGCTGGTGGCCAAGTTAATAATGATAAAAATAAATGATTAAATAAATACTGATTCAAACCAGAATATTGATTTGATACAATATCTGATACAAATAAGTGATTGAATAGATTAAAAGTGGGGAAGGAATAAACACATTTCTACTACAGAAATTCTATTTAATTACCAAATAATTTAGGTAAATCCTCCATCTTCAGGAAGATAGACCATAGCTCCTTACCCCTTACTTGTCAGCTGCAGGTGTTGACTGCTTTCTAGAGGGTACTGTATGGATAGAAGGAAAAAACAAGTGGTTTTACAGTGTAGGAACTTAAAAAACAGTATTATTATTATTCAGATTTCCATTGTTATAATGCCCTATTTCTGTACCAGGATCCCATCCAGAATACCAGATTACATTTATTCGTCTTGTCTCCTTAGGCTTCTTTTTCTTGGTTGTGACAATTTCTCAGAGTTTTTCTATTTCTTTTCTGATGACCTTGACTGGTCTGAAGAGTGTTAGGTATTTTTAGAACACAGCTCTATTGGAGTCTATTATTTTTCTCATGATTAGACCGGTGTGGGTTTTTGCAAGGAAGACTATAGATGTTAAGTGCCATTTTCATCACATTTTACCAAGGGTACATATTTTCAACAGGACTTATCACTGTTGGTGTTGACCTTGATCAGTCAACTTAGGTAGTATTTGTCAGGTTTCTCCCCTGAAACGTTATTCTTACCACTCCTTCCTTTTCATACTGTCCTCTTTGGGACAGCCCAAATGTAAGGAGATTGACTGTTGGGTGTATAGGAGTTCCCTGTACTATCTTCATTATTTTTTGTAAATCTAAAACTACTCTAAAAGTTAAAGTTTATTTTAAGAAATCAATCAGCTCTACTACTTTATATGATAACCTTCATAGAGTGTGGAAACTGAAGAGAACCTGAGTTCCATAGAATAGCTTCCACAGAAGAAATATTTATTCACTCTGTCTAAAAACCTAAAAATTTGCTACTGTTAACCAAATCAATGAGAATCTTTGATCACATTGGGTTGTGCCTCCATCTTACATTTAGCTCCAGGAAAATAAATTCTAAGCATGAAAATAGCAAATAAAGATTTTCACACATGCAAAAATGTTAATAGTGGCCTGAAAATTAGATAAAATTGGTTTTATACAGGGCAGTGGTCCCTATGCAGAGCATTAATGGTTGTACCCAACCCATCTAAACTACGTAGCATGATTCTTATTTTAGATATATTGTGTGAAATGGTGTTCAATGGATGGAGATTACCAATGTTCAATAGTTTTGCCCAATAGCACTGCTAAGCTCCTTCTTCCTTTGAATGTCTCAAGTTAACTAGCTTTAACCTCAGCACATACAGAAAATTCTAGCTTCTAAGACGTGTTGAAAATGCAATGAATCTTTGCTCTTTCATCTAGAATTTATACATTTTAAAAAGCATATGTAAAATGTACCCCTCTCTTAGCATTCTGCGTAGGTAAAACCAACTCAAATGGAGTCTTTTTCTAGTCAAATTTTCAATTCACAAAGGTTAGCCTGTCTTTTCCTTTCTGGATGATCAGATATCCCAAATTGTCACCTTACATATTAATAATTATGTTTCCAGGAATATGAAAGAACAGATGTTATGAAAACACTATTGATGGAACAAATAATTTATATTCAGAAAACACTAGAAAACAAAAAACACATAAATCTTCAGAATAAGAATCAGAAGACACACAGCATGTTTCATTTGCATTAGTAAAATTTTAGAATTTCTAATCCCTAATTCCAGTGATAATATATTCAGCAATATTACCTTACTGTGTGATAATGTGTTCTATTATATAGTTTGCTTTATAAGAATCCTTTGTAATGCCTTCAAGATTAAACTAAGGTCTATTTGTGCCAATACAGAACATTAAAAAAAATATTGCCAGAGTTCATACAATGCAAACTGGAAGACATGATGTTTTCAAGCTTTGAGATGTCATATATAATATTCTATGCACTGACATTCTTTCATGTTTCACTCAAAATGCATATTTCCTTAACTAAAGAGTAACTTTCTGATCTGATAGACTCTGAACTATTGGAATATAGGAAAAGTAGATATAAAGATAAATGATATTTTTCTTCTTCTGTGATATATACATGAGAAAGATAAATAATTCCTTTAATTTCCAATGTTTTGAATTCTTAAGTTCTGGTTCTCATTGTCCACCCTGTGTTTCCATGGTTTGTAAGAAAGTCTAGTTATTCATTGTGTCATTTCTTATTTATTCAGTTCATTTTTTTCCATTTAAGAAGAGTATTAAAAACTCTTCTCCCAGACAGTGTATTAAAAATTATCTCCATAGGAGCCTCAGGTTAGAAAAAGGGCCTGTAACTGGATATAAAATGTACTACTTTGTTTTTATTCCCATGTACTATTGATAACCAGATCAATGCTTTTTTGGGGAACTGTAATGAATCCAAGATCTCATTTAGTATTCATGAATCCAAAGCCAATTTTTCTCTTCCGGTTCATAAATCGAGTATAGCACATAATTGTGACAAGCTATAGACATGTATTATCCATTTTTATGAAAAATATAATGCTTAGGGAGTGGGACTTAAACATTTTCTGTGTCTTTTGTTAAAAAGTGTGAGAGGTTGATCTCTTTGAATTAAAATCTCACATTTAAAAGCAAAGTTATGGGCAAATCTGCAAAAACTAACACCTTCAAAAAAAAAGAAGAAGAAGAAACACTAAACCTTCAAAACCAACAAAAAAACTTAGAAAAATAAATCTAAGCCATAAACAAAACTGTCTCATTTATTAAACTGTAAATTAAATTTAAAAACATTAAAAGATTTGAGCTGACAGCCTCAGTGATCCCTTACTGCTCTAACCTGCAGTGCAAAAGACAAGGAGATATTGAAATGTCAGTAAAAATTCCATTCTGCTATACTCCTGCTAAACAAGAAAAGGCATTTGTCTTTTGGCATCAAATTATTTAAGAGGCAAGAGCAAAGGTAGAAAAAATAATTGACTCTATAAAAACAATGTAATTCAATTGACCACACTGGCTACAGGGAGAAAGGTCTAGCAGCAACTGTAGAGTCTCCTAGAGGAAGCTCTTCCAATCAGACCGTACTCATTCATCCAATAAAGTATGAGTGAAGAGCATTACCTCATGTAGGAAAATTCTCATTGGCTACTCAAACAGAGAAGAAAAAAGAAAAATCCTGGCAAATTTAATCTCATTGACGTTCACATATATTTTAGTTGTGATTGTTTTAGCCTTATTGTTAAGAAAGTCTTGTTAGCTCTCTGCTCTGGACAATGTCAATTACTTCTTTGGACTCTCTCGTTTGATTTAACCCCATGAGCAAGGCAGCTTCTGCTCTGAATTTTCTTCTAGTCAGTGGGAGGAAAGAGAGTAATGCATTTCATTGGGTTATTATAACAGTAGAAATGACTAAACCTGTTTTAAATAATATGTAACATGATGTATAATTATCTGAATTGAAATATACAGTTGGTCATTTAAAAGTTCTATAGCATTGCTCCAGCATAATCATATATTATTATAATCATATATATATAATTGTGTTCTCTGAAAATAGTTTTGAATTTTTTTTTGTTTTCATTCAAGTGCTAATCTGCTTTCTATGAAAATACTTTTGCTTCTTATTTGCTTTTCCCAGGATTTCCAATCTAAAGTATCAATCATTCATGCTAAAAAAAAAAAAAATAAGCTGAAGTAGTTTCCAAATCTTTCTTTTAAATTTCCAAAACTTGTGATATTTCTTGAATCTCTGCATAACTGGTTCTCTCAGAATCAGAATAGACTATCCTCCTTAAACCACTTAACTGTGCCAATAATGACTTCATCTTTATTAAACAATGAAATTTAAACCAGAAACTCTGCTGAATATTTTAGGGTTTTGTGTTCTCTATGTACAAGTGGGTTTTTTTGGAACAATTACACTTTCAATGGAGACTGATACTTAAGTCAATACTCCTCCAGACCTTCAACTTTGGGACTGTCAGCTCCCAAATGCCAGAAACTACATACAGAACCATTCAATGTTTAGGAAGGAAGGTCAGGATGATTACCATGCAATATATGACCATTATAACATGAACCTGCATAGCTGCTCCACAGAGAAGATACTATCACTTAACCAAGCTCATAACAAGAGACATTTCTGGTTATGTTAGTTCTAACACCAAGAGTCCAACTGCAAAGTCAAACTGAGTTTGAATGAATATACTCGTTTACACATAGCTATACACAAATGCAAGGTATCACATTAGAAATGTGAAAAGAATCAAAATATTATTGCTTATGTTCAGGGTACTACCTGAAGTCATTTAAAAATCAACAATTGCCACTATCAATAGATCTGGAATTTCTGGTTCATATAACCCTCGTTTATGAGTAAGAAATTGACATGGGCATGTGACAACTTTTTTTTTTTTTTAAGATTTTAGTTATTTATTTGAGAGAGACAGAGAGCACGACCAGTGGGGAGAAGCACAGGGAGAGGGAGGAGCAGATTCCTGACTTAATCCCAGGACCCCGGGATCATGACCTGTGCCAAAGGCAGATGCTTAATGGACTGAGGCACCCAAGCCCCCATGACAACTCTTTTGAAGATCTAAAATCCAAAATAGTTTTCTGACATATCAGGGAAAATATATCTATCTTGAAAAACACAAATGTATTCATTCTTTGATTCAGTAAAATTTATTGTTTATACTCCATGCCCATTGTTCTTGTATGTGGCAGAAGAGAGTACAGGTGCAGATATGACCAACAAGGTCCCTGATCTTAAGGAATATATGAGGAAAGATAGCAAAAAAAAAAAAAAGTAATAAATAACAAAAATAACAGATAATATCTATAATAACTGCTATGAAGAAAATGAAAAAGGGAATTTTACAAGGGAGTGATTGGAAAATTGTCACTTTCAATTGAGTAGTCAGAAAAGGCCCTCTGAACTTTGATTCTATGTTATTTCTAATCACAAACCAAGGGAAGATTTTAAGCAGGAACACAGAGTATCAGTTCCTTTTTTTTTTTTTCCCCCTAAATTGTACATTGACTGCTCTGAGGAGAATGGATTATAGGTTCAGGGCAGGGCAAATGTGTCAATCTTAAGGCAGCAGACCAAGACTGGTAGCAGTAGAGATAAAGATAAGTGGCAGGACTTGGGATGTATTTTGAAGGTAGAATCAAGTGGATTTATTGATGCATTGGATAATATGGGTATGGAGGGAAAGTATAAGGTTAAAAATTATTTCTAGATTTAGCAATCATTTGCAACTAGGTGGATGAAGTACCATTTACTAAGATAGGAAAGACTGGAAAAGAATATTTGATTGAAGATAAATTTCAGACATTCAAATAGTAATTTCAAAATGGCAGCTGACTCTATCAACTATAATTCATTGGCAAAGTTAGGGCGAGATATACCTTTTGGGGAGTCATTGCAGTATAGATATGTAAAGCCATAGATTGGCAGGGTAGAGCATGTGGCTAGAAGAACATAGAACACACAACTCAACACTAGAGCATTCCAGAATGAAGAGCTCAGACGGAAATGGAGGAGCAAGCTAGAGAGAATGATCATAACTTTCCAGTGAAGTTGGAGAAGTCATGGAAGTTCTATTTACCTATTTATCTGTTGATATTATGTAATAAACCAGTTTAAAACTTAATGGATAAAACAATCATTTTATCATTATGTCTCATTGTTTGGGGGCTTGACTGTGCTTAGTCAGGGAGCCTTCACTTAGGGTTTCTCTTGTAAACAGATGGTGCAGTCATCTTAAAGTCATCAATTAAATTCGAATTTAACGCCAAATTTTAAACTAATGTGATAAATTAACTTATGTTTTTATTCTAAGTGAACTGTGAAGTTTGGAGTTTAGAAAACTTGAGTCTTTTTCAAAAATGTTCCTCCTTTTAATTAATAACCTGAAAACCATCCAGCTTAACTACTCTGGATTCTGTTTCCTTTTTTATAAGGAGTTGTTTCTAAAGTTACTTTTATCTCTAAACTTCTGTCATTTTTCCAGCCAGTCTCCTTTCCTTTTAGCCACCTCTGCCACTGATATGGCAAAAGTTTCTGATTTCCAAATTTGAACTCAATTCAGGTATAGCAATGTAAAAATAGCTCTGGAATCCATTGATGTAATTAAGGCTTGACCTGCAAAAAAATAGTGTGACGAACCAAAATTTATTTTTGCTGCCCAAACTCCCATCTCAGTGGTTTCTTTTGTGTAGAAAAAATCTTTACTTCCCTTTTAGGCAATTGTGACTTATTATCATCTCCATGTTCTTCCCATCCTAACACTGAATCTTGAAAAGATCAAATGTCATTAAAACTCATATCTATTTATCTTTCATCTATGTATTTATTCTGTGCCTTAATCCAGAAAGGATTAAACTGAACAAATAAAGCAAATCAGTGTAAATCAATGGTTGCAAGTTCAAGAGCTATTTTTTTAAAATTTTAACCTTAATATCTAACTGAAATAAATATCTATTAGTCATGGATATCAACTATCAGTTGATGAAATAAGAATGTTTTGAGTTATTTGGGGAAGGATGGAAATTTCTGGAACACTCAAATTGCTATCTTTTCAACTTGAACAGAAAAACAATTCTGTTATCTTCCTTGCATTCCTAATATTGTCTCACATTAATTATGTCTATACAGCATGTCCTGAATATAGTTCTTCTGTGCATGTGTGTGTATGTATATGTGGTTCTTTCCCCTGCACATAAATCTGTGCAAACTGCGGATTTAAGTTCATCCTGTTCTCTATAGGAGGCAAGAAGAGCTAATGAATTATAGTTTCCAACAAAGAAGATTACTCAGAGCATCTTTGGAAGAGAAGTGGGGCAGTAGGCCAGTCTTTTATTAAACACATCATACCTAGGACCTCCCTGAAAAAATCCTTTCCCTTGTCTCTGTAAATTTAAGGAGAACATATCTAAAATCTGAGCAGTCTGAAAATTATATTGTTATCAGAATAAGGCACAGATCACAGAAAGCCATGAATAAAACCCCTCTTTCTGCCACAAAAATATCACATGGTTTATTTGCTTAAAAACACATAAGGAGGGGTTGTGTGAGGAATTAGGGTAAAATGCAAGGCAAAAAGAAAGGCATGCCAGGCAGATAGTTGCCAATGACCTAAAACAGATGCCAAGTTAATTTGGGGGCCAATTTGTCAAACATTCGCTTTGAACTGCAAATTTCGAAACTACAGAAACTTCAGCTTGAAATATCATGCTGTCTCTGAGAAAGATCCCTCAGATAATCAAGGTTATAATTATAGTGGAGGTGATGAAACATGTTCTATAACCTATACTTCAGTTGATGCTGTCTATTTAACTCATCTGTTTTTTTTTTCTCTTTACCCTATTATCTTTCCAAATTTTCTATAAATTTCTTGGACAAGTCATTTATGTTACATTGCCCATACTACTGTATAAAAGAACATCGGTGCCAAGAACCAAAGAAAATTTATCAGGGGACTGGCAGCCTGCAAATCACTGTGACTGGTAGAAACATTCTTGCTGGTGTTAACAAATTGTGTCAAAAGCACGTACAAAGAAATTCAAATATGCTAATGCTACAAATCCAATTTGACATCCCAGAGCAGATTCATGCCTGGACCTCAGAACCAGCACCAGGGTGTATAGAACTATTTTTCTGCTATTTTAGTCATTCATTGATCTAAGACATTTTATTGGAAAGCTACCTTTTAAGGTAGAGATGGAAAAATGGTGGTGGGGAGAAGCTTAAATTAAGATGAAACTATCAGATATTCCCAAGACACTATCTTTAGCTGAAAATGTGTGAAGGGCAGTTAACCATTACAATGTTTCCATGGCAGAGTTTGATAAACAATTTTGAATTAATCAAAAGACTGACTCCCTGCACAGACACTGTGTTCTGTATAATCAATCCCACTTTAAGAAACAGAATGCTGATCTTTCAAATCTGGGATAATTCCTCCTAATTCGGCAAGCCAGGATTATACACGGATGGTTCTGTTTGTCCTAAATATGCTCTACACTCAGTAAGGGCAAAATTGTGGATTTTGTAGACAAATGATACTATATATGTAGAAGGTAGGTAATCCATCGGTACCATAGACAATATAGAATGCTTGCTGGAAGTAAATGGGAAGATAGAGTAGGAAAGGAAAGGAATATTTATTAAGCACTTAGAGCATGCAAGACATATTTTCTATGTGAAATTCCTACCTCAGATTTTCATTTAATGCATTCCTTCTTATCTCAGATCCTGTTCTGAACACTTGAGCTACAGAGCTGCAGTAGTGTGATAAACAGTTAAAAAAAAACTCTGCCCCTGATGGTGTTTATATTTTATAAAGAAAATAAACAACATAATAAATATAATAACTAATTTTAATACAATATTAGAAGACAAATAGTGCTATAGGAAAAGAAATAAGAACTAGAATAGCCTAAGGAGATTTGAAACAGAGAAAGTACCATGTGAATCAGAGTGTTGGGGTAGCTGGCATTGAGAAAGCAGCATTTGAGCAAAGGTGTGAAGGGAATGAAAGATGAATCACAGGGTTGTAGAAGGGAAGACAATTCCAGAAGGAACAGAGAGCTCAGATTCTCAGGAGAGACTGTGCCCAGGATATTGAGACAGTGGTGCAGGGACAGTAGGGTGGAAGGGCAGGGGATGCAGAAGATGAGGTCAGAGGGGAACAGCAGTGAGTCCCTGGAGACTGTAGACCATTGTAAGAATGCTGGGGGTTATTCTGAAAAGAATTGGGAACTCTTAGAGATTTCACTTAGAGGTTTCAGTAGAGGAATCATGATGAACATGTTTAAAAGGCTATTCTGTGAGTAATAGACTGCAAAGGGTTGTAAGGATGGAAAGATGGAAAGAGCAACATCACTCAGAGGCTTTTGAAAACATTTAGGTGAGAGTTAATAGTGACTTCAACCAGGATCTTCATGGTAGAGACAGTATGAGGTGGGTGAATTCTGGTCCTCTTTTGAAGATAGAGACAGGAAGCTTTCCTGACTGAAAACACGTGGGGTGGGAGATAACAGGACAAATCAAGAATGACTCTGAAGTTTTGTCCCAAGCAATTGGAGAGATGAATTATTTTTGCTATTTGCTGACATATGGAAACAAGTTTGACAAACATTGGGGGTTTATTTCTTGAGTGTGTTATATTTGAGATACTTAGCACTCTGTCAGGCAAGTTGTTGGACACATAAGCCTGGAAGGCAAGAGTGAGGTCTGAGCTAAAGTTATAAATACTATAAATAAAAATAATAGTAATAATGATAAATAAAATAAAATGGTACCATGGACCTGAATGAGGAAGCCAAGGAGCAAGGATACCTATGAAGGAAGGGACACTATGGATGAAGCTCTGAGTCACTCTGAAGAGTGGAGGATGGGTGGAGAAGTCAGAGGCTGAGAATGAATCCCCAACATAAGAGGAAATGCAATAGAGCACACCACCCAAAACAGCAAGGAAAGTATTTCAAGAATAACGTGATGAACTATGTAAAATGTCACTGATAGTTTAATGAGATTAGAATTGAAATTTGAACGTTGGATTAAGCGAAGTAGAGATCACCAGTGACCTTTATATATACAAAAAAAAAAAAATTAGCAGAGAGGAGGGGAAATCTTTGGGGTAGTTTAAGAAAGGATGAGAGAAGAGAACTGGGGATAGCAAATAATGACAACAGCTTCAAAGATAATTTTTACAAACGTGTCAGAAATGGGCCAAAAGAAGCTTTAATTTTTTTTTAATATAGGAGACATGATCATACTTGATATGTCCATGAGAATAATCCAATACAGCAGAAACAAATGATGGGTTGTTCGAGGGCCAGGAGGAAGAACGGCTGGAGTGATGTCTTGGATCCAGGAGATGGGTGAGCAGGAGGGGGCGTTGTACACAAGCCCAGGGGCACAGTGCTCACCTGGGCTGCCTTAAATGAGCACACCTGCAGCCTCGTAGACGCTGGCGCGTGGGTGTTGAGAGTCTGCGGAAATTCTCTTCTGACTACTTTCATTTAACAGTGAAGAAGGAAGCAAGCTCAGCAGCTGAGAATGAGGAAGAGGGAGGAGGTTTCAGGGAAAAGGAGAAAACATCAAATCGTCACTTAGGAGAGTCCAAGAGTAAACAGGCTTGCAAATTATCGAATGGTCACCAGGAGGGGTCCTGCCTGCCGGGGACCCCTGGCCACGAATTAAAAGTGCAACCTGCCAGCGAGGTTTGTCTGTCTCAGGCCAAGTCCAGACACAGAATGAACAAAAGTCACAGAGTATTGTGGTCCTGATTTTTCTAATATTTAACGTGGTCTTTGGCCAGGGGCCATACTCATTCACTAAAGCAAGGAGGGGGAGGCACGTTTATTTATCTTCAGTTTAAATTGTTCTGTGCCTTCCAAATATTTAGCAATCCCTGCCAATGGTGAAGTCCATATGGGATAAAGTACCTCTCAGATGGTACTTCTTTCATCTCTTCCTCCTGTGGCCTGGTACATGGGGTGTAGTTAATTTTATCTAAAGGCAGTAGAAAAAACGTGTGCTCTACACTTGTGTTGTCTTCTCTTCCTGTGCTGTCTTGGGTGGCCACATGCTCTGAATGCATTTGTAGGCAGGCATGACCATGGAAGAGCAGTCAACACTTATCCTACCAGCCATATGGAATCGGGTGTCATCCTGGGGCGTGAAGGATGCTCTTTCTCCTCATTCCCCATCTAGAACTCGATAGCAATTATCCCCCAAGCTGTCCCACTTCTACCTGAAGCTAGGTCACAAATACCACAGAAAGTAGAAAGTATAAGGAATATTTGAAGGATATCAATTAGGCTGCCATTTGCATGATGCAGTGGAAAGACCGCAGGATTTGTACACATACTTTGGAAAATTCTGCTTCTTTCCTTTATTCTCCACTCAGATTTAAAAGAGCTAGTTAGCTTCTTTTCACCAATTTCCTTGGCAAAAAATGGAAATAATTTTATATTATCTTTCAAAGATTGTTGTGAAGAGTAAATGAGGCAATTCAGATATATTATCTCGTACCTAGCATGACTTCCTAAATGCTTTGTGAAAAATAATGATGAAAATGAGGTTTGGGATGAAACCAGGGCAGGATTTCAAAGTCATGATAAATATCCAGAGAGGATGTTATGCCATGAATGATGGTGGCATGGAGAAAGGTTATGAGCTAGATATGTTACCACTGATCTCAGCCGAAGACAACCAGGAAGATAGCTTTGGCTGATGGCTCTTTGCAGCAAGGGATTCAGGTGTTTCAGCAAGAAAATGTTAGGATTTATAGGATCTAGGTTTCAGTTAGGTGATTTGGGGGAGGACATTGGGCTTTTCTCTGGATTGGATGTTGTCAAGAAATAGGAGTAAAACTGGGTTTTGTAATGAATATAATCCAAAAGGAGAGAAGATTTAAGGATAGAGATGGAGTAGGTAAAGAAGCAGTCACACATTATCCAGCATTTGGGCTTTTTGGTCATTTTTGTGGTTTGGACAACATTATTGTTTTTCTGTGTGGTCAGATAAGATTGCAAAGTCATCTTGATATTGTCTTGATCTCTGAGGGTCCAGAGCTACCTTGTCTGATATCTATGTTCTATGAAGCTGTGTATGTTCAACAGGAGAACACCCAGATCTAGCTGGGAATGCCATATAGGCTTCCACCACACCAAGACCTGACATGTATACCAGGCCAGCTCCCAGATGTCTGGGGATGCTTCTTCCTTATCAAGAGTAAGGACAGGGATGTACGCTTTAGGAGATATATATAAAATTGGTTGCAGGGGAGAAACCAGAACTGGATCTTCTTCTACCAGATGAATGAAAATGAGAAATTGAACTAGACAATACATTAATGGATTGCTGGAGGCCCAGAACACTGGATGACTTGTCTACTAGAAATAGTTTAAAGGAATTCCTAGGGTATGTGGTCAGTTGGATAGGCATTCTGTGTTCTCTTTAATGCTTAGGATTCATAACCTATGCTTCCTTTAACATGACCTATCAAAGAAGGGTTTTCTATCGTGGCAGTGGTTTTAATTATCTGTAGTCATTCCAATTGTCAGTTTAGAGTAATGCTTAACAAGACTCTTTCTCCAGAGCCCTAGAGTCTTGCAAAACTTCCTGAGATATCATCTCAAACTAGCAGGGGGAGAAGAACTGAGTGGGGCTCTCCCCACACCCCCCACCTGATACCAGCCAGAACCAATTTCCTTTGATTTCTATCATATATCAGGATTTTTGTAAGACTATAAAAAACAAACGAATGTGCATTGCTTCCTGACATTTCATTGCATATGTTAACTAAAAATCTCCATTCTGGGCAGAGTTAATTGTAGGCAGGCCTGGCTGTTATGTCCTAACAGGCTGTTTCAAATGTAAATGTTTGTCCTGACTCCGTCTTTGCCTATGGTTATAGCAAGACCTTGCTAAAAAGTGAACAATTATTCAATCTCAGCATTCATAGCAACAATCCCTTTGATAGCTTTTTGCCTCATTTTGCTCCCAGTAAGCTTGATTATTAAGCAGAATGGTTTAAATGAAGAAATGTTTAGAACACAGGAAATGGCTTCTCAGTAGTATTTGCTTTATAAATTCATTGGTCTTCCATCTTGATATTAATATTTTATCTAGTAAAAGATGTATCAAGGCAGGCAGCCTTCTTGAGCTGTTTAAAAATGGAGCTATTATGTTGTCTTTCATGCTTTCACATTACTAACACTTAAAATAATATCTTTTGTGCAAAACAAGGCAGACTGTCCACTGTTGAGGCAAAGCGCCACTTGTACATAGCTTGATTTTAAATTCTGGACATTCACCAACATAATCTCTCATGTACATTATAAATATTATATTTCTTTGGGTTATTTACTCCTAGTGTTTATCGACAAGTTTCTATTATTATAAAGTACCTACAAAACTTCAAAACTGAGCCATATTCTCCTTTTATCTAAAATCAGGTTATACAGATTTACTTGGATGTATGTTGTGACCAATATCCATATCGTAACTCTGGTGCCATTTCTGGCAAGATATTGTATTTTTAAAAAGCACTTGTTTATCTGTATTGACTTCTCTCAAAGAACGTCATAATCTCTAGAATAGCAATTGTACATATTAATGATTACATACAAAATCATCTGTGATCTGGACCCATGATGTGCATGGTCAGCCTCATGTCCCTGACACTGTTGATTGCCATCTGAAAGATGAGCTCAGTATCAGGTCACTGAGCTCTTAATGTAGTGAGCTAACCCAGGCCTCCCTAGGCCTTATGTTTCATTGCATCTTTCTTTCCTAATGCTTTGCCTCTGGGACTCCTATTTCCTCATAAATAAGTACTGCTGCATTATTAATCTATTCCAAAGGTGTATTCCTATCTTCTACCTTTAACTGACATATGACTATGAAAAGCAATTTCACCCTTTAGAGGTAGGAGCTTCCTTTATATCCATAGACACCTGGTTGCAGAGGTTGGTTCAGTGTCCACCTGAACCCTAGGACCTCATTCAAATCTTCACTTCTTTTAGCAAGAACACCAATCAGCATCTGCCAGGCCCAAAACTCTGCTTCAGAAAAATAGTTCCCACATTTTTTCAAAGAAGGGGCAACTTGGGATCCCTGGGTGGCGCAGCGGTTTAGCGCCTGCCTTTGGCCCAGGGCGCGATCCTGGAGACCCAGGATCGAATCCCATGTCAGGCTCCCGGTGCATGGAGCCTGCTTCTCCCTCTGCCTCTCTCTCTCTCTCTCTCTCTCTCTCTGTGACTATCATAAATAAATAAAAAATTAAAAAAAAAAAAAAGAAGGGGCAACTTTACTTGGAACCCCTGTGCTCCCTTTTCAGATGTGACATGATTAGTGGAAGGCCATCAGCTCCAAAAGTAATCTGTGTGAGTCGACCAACAGTAGAAGATTGGATTAGAGCAAAAACAATGAAGACACTACCCAAATTCCCTCTCTGGATAATTTGAATAACTCAGAGAAATTATTGGGAACCCAAGGGCGAAAAAGGCAATTTAAAATGCCCTCTCCTTAGAAATTGCTGCCTTTAAGGATAAGGAAACCAAAGACAAAGTGGTGAGGTTTGAAAATGATCCTTTGGTCTTACTGTCAGCACCAGAGATGTGGGATGACAAAGGAAAAATGATGCTAGAGAGATTGATTAAGATAGAGAAAGAGCCGCCTGTGGAAAAAATCCTTGATACTTTGGCAGATTCACAAGACGGATATGGAGTGAGAGAGAGGAGGCCTTGAATGCAAAGCTGAGCAGAAATAAAAGCAGAACAGAGGTGCATGCAGGTCTAGTTACTCTTCAAGAGAGCCTTAAGAAGGGATGAATTGATTTAGTAGATGTTTACATCAGAAATTGTAACTGGGCCCCCAAAGAAATTTATCAAGACAGAGAGGTCAAAGATCTCATTAATAACCTGGAATTACTCCCCAGAGATAGCCCAAATATAGGCAGCAATTGAGAGCCATTCTCTTAAGGCAACTCAATATAAGAGCCATCAGGAAATCACCCCTTGAAGACTGGAGACCTATGCCAAGAGAAAGAAAAAGATAAGTAGACACCTAGATCTAGCACAAAATGCTAGTCCTACATGTGGTCGAAAAGTAGGGTTAGATGTCTAAAATCCTGCTGAGCTTTCCCCAAAACAGTAAGGACTCCACAGGGGAAAGAGACCATTGGAGACATAGGCGGCATATCTCACTGTTGCATAAAAGTATGTCCAACAACACTTGTCAAAACCCAAACATTAAGGAAAAGTAAGTAAGTATTGTGTCTTATAGAGTGGATAGCTGAGTTACTGGTAGTTCTCAGGCCCGAGAGGCAGGAGTTCCAGATCCATCAACAGTAGTCCTCTGAGTGCTGAGGGGGATTCTCCAATGATGGGACTGGGGGAACCCTGCCTTTGAGGCATAAAGCAGTCATACTTGCAAGAGTCTGTGGCTGCAAGCTGTCATGACCTGGAGTAAATATGCTTTTGAAGCAAGAAAGTACATGCAGGAGGTTGTGAGGCTTGTTACCACAAATTTTCCACACTCTGTGTGACACCAGGGACACTGGCTCCTGGAAGTTCGGAGAGAAACTAGAAATTAAGATTTTTGAATGTGCTAGATGAGGATAAGTTCTGAAGAACAGGCTTACTGCTGCTGCAAATTTTGAACTCCCTGAGATAGCAGGATTATTCTAATGCTACACACTGAGAGGGAAGGCTTTCTCTCCAAGATAGGGAGAATTTAAATAGTGCCATAATTAATTCCATAGTGAGATGCTTCTCCCTACTAAATTTTAATTCAAGTCTTGAAACCTAGACCCCTGGGATAGAATGAATGGCAACTTGGTGAGCCTGAAACAAAGACTTTCCTTGATTTTATCTCTCCTCTGTTGCTCAGATATCATTAAGTCTTAGGCAAGAGTAATGTGGGTCTAGTTTAATTGTGTTTTTAGAACCTTCCTTTTGTTTGGGGTAACTGCTATCAAGGTTGAGGATTGGTTTATTGTCTTCATTTTGTGAGTATGTGGCTTAATGCTAAAGTATTCCTTTGTTCCTGATGTATACTTTAGACTTTTTATAAATAGGAGCACATGAGAAACTTGGCAGGAGTAATCCAATCTCAAAGGCCCTGCAAAGCGACATCCCTTCCAGTGAGAGACAGACAGGCATCTACTCAAATATCTGATTTAGAGTTCTGCTTTCTTGCTGGGAATTAGCAGCATTCAAATAAAAGCATGGGCAATGATGCTTGCTAGACTTCACCTTGAAGATCCGGGGTATTCTTTGAACTTAATATTTAAAGGCAAGATAATTGTGTTTTGAAATTTATTTTATTTTGACATTAACCTGAGAATTTTGATCTTTGATTTCTGTGGACGTAGATTTGTAAGATCTTATTCTTGACATTTTGCTTTATCCTCAAATGGTAATGAGGGGTGTTCGTACTTAAAATTGGGATATCTCTATAATGCTGACAAATTATTAGAATGTTTTTATGCTGTCATTTGATTTAGAAGCATAACATATGGTTATCTTATGCAATGTGGCTGAACATACTTTGAGAATAAGAAAAATGAGAATAATAAATACTTTTCTATCCTAGGGAACAGCAGGGTCTTCACTTAAATACATGGAACTGCCCCATTTCAGACATGTGTTGGAGCAAAATCTAAACTCTCAGAAGCAGAAGGAAGCCCAAACAGCAGCAGTAGGTTATTTGGGGAATGGACTCAGGAGAGATGAGTAGAACAGTCTTCAAAGAATGGGGCTTGACTCTTCTGAGAAGAGTATGCACACAGCTAGAGTAATACAGACCCAAGAGTTAAATGCAGTCATTTAAAAAAAAATAAGCTGAAATGTAATTGGGAGAATTTTTGTTTTCCTATCTCATTTTCTTATTTTCATTTTTCTCTTTCCACTAGAGTAATACACTCGGTCTCACTGCCTACCTCTTATTCATTCTCCTCCTTTAGTGGAGGAAGAGATTGTATATTGGAGCAGGGGATTTAAAAGAAATATGTGGGCATGACTAGTCCAGCTTGTAGTGTATTGAATAGTAACCCCTCCTCCCAAATTCGTGTCTACCCAGAATCTAAAAATGTGACCTTTTTTTGGAAATAGAATTGTTGCAAATATAATCGAGTTAAGATGAGGTCGTATGGCATCAGGGACACTCCATTGACGAGTGTCCTTGTAAGTGAAGAGAGAACACACAGAGACAATAAGGGGGAAGGCCATAGAAAGATGGAGGCACAGCTTGGAGTGATGCATCTACTAACAAAGGAACATCAAAGATTTCTGGAGGTGAACAGGAGATAAGAAAGTATTCTTCACTAAAATCTTCAGAGGGAGCGTAGCTCTTCCAACACATTGATTTCACACTTGGGGTTTTGGAGTTTTCAGGGCTATGAGGAAATAAGGATTTCTTGTGTTAAGCCCCTAAGGATGTGATAATTTATTACAGCAACCCTAGGGAAGAGCTCCATCTTTCTGTTTTGCATCATGGTCTGTCTGCAAGCGGCATGCATTTTGGTCTGCTATCTGACATCTAGCCATTTTGGTGATGAGGGTTGGATCTGTCTGATGCAGAAGTATAATGTTAATGAGCCCTTTAAATTGGAAATCAAAAATATAACCTGCAATTATCTTAACAGGATAAAGATAATAATCTGATCATCTGTATGATCCACATTTTTCTTGGTTGACTCAACTCAGAAAGCAATTAAGTACATAACAAAAAACATACATTCATTACACATTGTATTACACACAGTATATATTTACCATATTGTTTATTGCCCACCTAAAATCCCAATACATCACGATATATAGCAAAACTCCCAACCCTGACACATGCTATAACGTCTTTTTTTCTTCTAAATTAATTAAATTAGATGGTCCCTATTTTAGTCAGATTGGGAGAACATGACAAGCTGCCACAAACTGGGAGGCTTAAACAGCAAATATTTATTTTCTCACAGCTCTGGAGGCTGGAAGACCAGGATCAAGGTGTCCTCAAGGTTGGTTTTGGCATCACTTCCTGGCTGGTAGATGGCCACACTTTCCCTGTGTCCTCATATGGCCTCTTCTCTGTGCACACAGAGAGAGATCTCTCATGTCTCTTCCTCTTCTTATAATACCAGTCCTCTTGGATCAGGATATCACCCTTATGACTACATTGAACTTAGCTGCCCTCTTAAAAGCGCTGTCTCAAAATGCAGTTACAGGGGATCCCTGGGTGGCTCAGCAGTTTGGTGCCTACCGTCGGCCCAGGGCGTGATCCTGGCGACCCGGGATTGAGTCCCACGTCAGGCTCCCTGCAGGGAGCCTGCTTCTCTCTTCTCTCTCTGCCTCTCTCTCTCCCCGTGTGTGTCTCTTATGAATAAATGAATACAAATCTTAAAAAAAAAAATGCAGTTACATTGGGTGCTAAGACTTCAACAGGTAAATTTTAGGGGAACACAATTCAGTCTATAATAACCCCATTGATTTTGATCTTCTAAGTCTTTGTCTTCAAACTCATAGGGTTTTCAAGGACAAAAAAATTATCTTATTTATCCTTGACACTCTGGCAAACTTCCTAATGACTTTCTCCTTAAGCCCAACCCCCGGGAGGAGGCTCCCTACTCACTCTTGGGATGGAGACAGTGTTCTTTTCTTTTGTTTTCCTTATAAACTGAAGTAATTATTTGAGCCTTAACAAACTGTCCCATGTTTATAACTTGCCCCAGACCATCTCTGTGGCTTAAAATCCTGAATTTACCTGCCTTCTATATACATTAAAAACATTAAATCTGTTCTAGTTTTAAGAATATATTTTATTGTTTTTTTTTCTTGTATTGGAGCACTTTTATTGCTTTCTCCTTTCCTAGAACATTCTCCCCCTCTTCACTTTTCCATGGACATGCACAACTCTATTCAGTACAATTTTCAATAAGTTCTGTAATATCCCACCCTTGCAAGACTTCATTAGTATTCACCCTAATTAGTTTAGTTTGATTTACTAGAGGTTCAATAATTAATTTCCAAAAATATAATTAAAAATTAGCAGTTAATATATGAAAACATTTAATGAGAATAACAAGGATTCCAACATAAACTATTTTCATAACTAAATGGATATATTTTCCAATAAAACTGAACAGAAAATATGGATGGGCCTAGAGGGTAACTATGTTAAGTGAAATAAGTCAGTCAGAGAAAGATGAATACCATATGACTTCACTAATATGTGGAGTCTAAAAAAAAAAAGACAACATAGCAAAAATAATAAACCAAAAGCAGAAACAGATCCATAAACAGAACAAACTAATGGTTGCCAGAGGGGAGATGGGGAAGAGGATGGGCAAAAAGAGTGAAGGGGTCAGAGGGAGGAGCAGGCTTCCAGTTATGGAATGAACAAGTTGTGAGGTAATATAGTCCATGGTATCAAGTAGTGTTGTAGGGTGACAGATGGACGGGAGCCACCTTTGTGGCGAGTAGAGCATAATGTAGAGAATTGTCAAATCACTGTGTCCTCCACCTGAAACTAATGTAACGTTTGCCAACTATACTCAAATAAAATGCTTTTTAGAAACAAACTAGAAGTATTGTGTAAAAGAAAGCCTATACTTTAACTACTCTCTCATCACAATTTGTGTTTCTGTTCTCTCCTTATAGCCACTGGGACTACAGCATGTGCCCTTCCAGTGTTGGTAAATTTGTGAGGGAAAATAGGAAAGAAGGAAAGAAAGGAAGAAAGAGAGAGAGAGAGAGAAGGTGTAACAAATGTTCTTTGGTTCTCAGTTCTACCAGCAGAAGTGATTCCATTCTGCCTCCTTCCTCCGGGAGAATGGTGAAAACAGTACAAAGGAACTACCATTAGGTGATAAACCACGTGCTGTTTGCACTGTAAACTGACATGGTAAATTCCCTACTTTGCTGTTATGTTTTTTGCTCTTATGTTTTTCTCTCTTGTGCTCTATTTTTATTGAATGGGAAGGTGACTGTCCTGATTTCAGAAGTTAAAGTAACTAAAAAGAAGTTAAAAGGACTATCTTAAAAAGGATGATTAATCTATATACAGATCATATCATGATACTGGAAAATATAAAGATATATGTAAATATATAAACTATATATAGATGCTATCATCCTACTTGAAACTACAAAGGTGCATGTAAATAAATATATTTTATTTATATAAAAAATTTGTAGGACACCTGGGTGGCTAGTTGGTTAAGTGTCTGACCCTTGGTTTCAGCTCAGGTCATGATCTCAGGGTCATGGGATGGAACCCACAGTCAGGGTTTGAGGTTCTCTCTCTCAGTTTTCCTCTGCCCTCTCCTCCACCTCTCTCCTTCTCTAAATAAATAAATACATACATACATAATTTGTAAATATAAATATATGATGCTATTACATGCCTAGTATGTTCATACATGAGTACATTATATTATCCACATCAAATGTTGATTTGCAATTGTGAATAAGAGGTTCCTTAGTAATAAAATAACTCACCAGGAATGATTCTCCCTCTACTATAGCACTCTTACACTGTATTATCAACATTTATTCATCTGATTTCCTCTTTTAAGAGAAAGAAGGAATAGTACTTTGTCTTTATAATTTAGTATTATGTCTTTTTTTTTTAGTTTTTATTTAAATTCCAGTAAGTTAACATATAATGTAACATTAGATTCAGGTGTGCAATATAGTGACTCAACACTTCCATACATCACCTGGTGCTCATCACAACAAGTGTACTCCTTAACCCCATCTCCCATTTAACTCATCCCCCTACCCACCTCCCCTCTGGTAACCATCAGTGTGTTCTCTGTAGTTAAGAGTCTAGTTCTTGGTTTGCCTCTCTTTTTCCCCTCTGCTGATTGTTTTGTTTCTTGAATTCCACATGAGTGAAATCGTATGTTATTTGTCGTTTTCTGACTTATTCACTTAGCATAATACTCTCTAGTTCCATCCACATCATTGCAAATGACAAACTGTCATTCTTTTTTTGTGACTAATATTCTATTGTATATAAACCATTTCTTCTTTATCCATTCATCTATCAATGGACACTTGAGCTGTTTCCATAATTTGGTTATTGTTGATAATGCTGCTATAAACACCTGAGGACATGTATCCTTCAAATTAGTATTTTTATATCCATGCAGTAAATGCCCAGTAGCTAGCATTATGTCTTAAAGTTTACAACAAAGCAGGTGTTGGATAAAAATTTTGTAAGTTTTAGGAGGAAAAAAAGACTGATTGAATGACCTTACCAACTTTATTTCCAAATATCTTGATTGCTGCCACACTGTTTGATATTAAATGTTTTGAAATGAAACCCCCAATATTCCTTTCTACCTTCCACTAACTCTCCAAGATTTACATATTACTAGTGACACACAACAAGATATTCACAATTTCAATGAGGCTTTTAAGCAACATCCATTTATGAGGCTTTGTAAATTCTACCTTATATTTACTAAGAGCATACTATAAGATGAGTCACTTAAACCCGACTGAATAAGTACAGGGAGAAGAGCACAAGTTACTGTCTCAGTAATACTATTGGTATCCATTTGCTTTGACCTAAAATATTTTCATTTAGGAGGGACCCAGAGGGAAGGTTAAAAGTAAAATAATGCCTAGATAGATGTTTCTATTTAAAGCAAAAAAAGTCACTGTTCATAAACTTCATAGGACACAATTGAGGGAAAATAATCTCCACAAAGAAAAGCCATTGCCCAAACGGGTGTAGATTTAAATATAAGTCCTTTCTACTAAAGGGAGATGCCATCACCAACCTGTGACAGGTTTATTCTTGCTAATACTTATAACAAACAAGGATGGACTGCCAGGTGATCTAACCAGGATAGACTAGTCTGTGTTTTTTAAGTGAAGGCCCAGAAATGTGTGCTAGAAGAATGACCGGGATAACAAGTAAATTGGAGGTCTGAAAGTAGGATGATTTCATTAGGCCTGGAATAGAATAGTTAGTTACACAGGACATCAAAATGAAGAATACTAGATGACCAGGGGTGAATAAGCTAGGAAAACCCTAAGACATGAGAACATCAGAATTGCTGATCAACAACCATCCACAAAGGGTTTAAAGGGATTTCGATGAAAGACAGCTGAAAATAGTACAAAATGGTGGCTAATTATAAGAATTGAAACTCAGCAGTCAGGCCTTAAATTTCTGCTATTTCAATGACAAGATTTAGAATTCTAAGCAAGTTAATTATAGCTTGATTTCTTCATCTGTGCAATGGAGAAAATTATATATATGTAATAATAGTTACAGTTATTGATATGGAGATTAAATGAGATAATATATATAAAACACTTAGCACAGTGCCTGATACATATAAAAGTTCAATAAATAACATAGAAGCACACCCACATTACTGTTATTGTTATCATGCAATCTTTAATCAGGGAGCTACTTGGACACCAGTTTGACATGTGAAAAAAAATAGAAGAAAAGGATTTTGTTTTTTTCTGTGACTAAGAAAACTACACAGTAAGATTCTGTATGAAATTGACACAGAAGCCAAGTAGAAGACTGAGAATTTTAAAATGGCATAAAATCCTGGCTCCACTGTAAAAATCTATCAGGTTGTAATGAAAAAGCTGGGTTCTATAGATCACCAATTGAAATATGACCTGTGGCCCTGTGACCTCAATGTGAGTTAAATTGTACTCCATAAATCATGGATCCAAGTTATGTAGGACAGTTCAAAAAAATGAAGTGGAATAGACAAAATCCTAATCCCATATGCTTTGGCATTAAAATATCTAAACTCCTGTAGTTGTATAACTGCAAGATAACTTTATTTGTTAGCCACATATCAGTTATAATCCATTCGATTAGACCTATGATTGTTTCAAGGATAAATATTACCTAATTTCCAGGCAACCTGGTATTTTTTGTTGCTAGGAAATGTTTTTTACAATTAATCTTTACTTACAAAAATATGAATGGGGCAACTTTAATCAGGTTTAAATAATATTGAGATTCTCCAAGCCCATGTCTAAGTCCTAAAAAAGTGTCCCAATTAGTCTTTTCTCAATCAGTAGATTAACATTCATGCCAACACCAAACAAAAAGTGGTTACTGATTCTCACTGTGGTTCTCAGTTCTGCCTTGAGTCCTTAGACTGATCTAACTCCCCTTCAAGTTCTGATCTATTCTTGATGATTCTGGGTTCTGAACTTCTGACTTCCTTTAAAAATAGTTTTATTTGTTCCCAGATTTAATCTCAGCATTATTGCCAATGATACCCTATAATGTCATTTACCAAAAGCTGGGTTAGTTCTTTGTCTCCACTTCTACGAATTACTCTTTATAAATAGTCCAAATAGTCCACCCACCCTGGAAGGTAGATGTGCATGACATTTACAGAGGAACCAGATCTTGGGGAGCCCTCACATTGGAGGCAATTTCTGGATAGAACTTCTAACTTCAAACTTGAGCCCCACATTTAATATGGTGATGAAGACAGTGTAGAGATTCCTTTTAATACTCTTCATTAGTTAGTTAAAAGCCCCACACTTATGCTCTTACAAGAAGGTCCAAAGCCTGTTTTACTCTTCAAATTAATGCACAATCCATAATTATGTTACTCCTCTTATTCAAGCTATTGCCTAACATTCCCTTCCCTGTCATGTTTGGACAGAAAATATGCTTAGTGAATAAATAAGAATGTTTCCAGTTACTTGTCTCTTTCTGGACCACAGAAAAGGGTTTTCTTTTATTACTTCTTAGTATTTCCTTGGTATTGTTCTCTGTCCTTTTTGGATCTCTTGACTTCATATCCTTGAAGCTTCCTAGAGTTTTTTCCTAATGATTTGGGTGAGAGGCCAAAGTTAAGTGTGGGGAAATCAAGTTATATTTCAGAGCAGGTGGTAATGTCAATGTCATCATCATGACATTCCTGAATTATTTGATTTTAAACCTTCCAGTAAAGCTACTGTTTCCTTCCAGGTTTCAGTTAGCCAGTTCTTTCCGCCTCTGCTTGTACTTACAGCTATAATTTTCCTACTTTATAATTAGTTCTCTACATTCACTGGGGAAGAAATAATGGAAGAGAGGGAAGGGAACAGTCATAATGCTTCAATTCTAAAACATGGCCAACTGTTAGAAAGTGAAAACATCACTGATTTAGTATTAGCTTGGGAGGAGGAATCTTATAAAACATATCACAGATGTTTGAAATGTGCAAAGCATCTTAGGATGGAAAAAATGTAATATCTGTAGTTTATCTTTCACTGGGTCAGGCACTGTGCTAGGCACATACTGCATGCGTTAACTCGCTTATTTTTCTCCATAGTCCTACCTTGCATTCAATTTTAGCCATTTTGCAAATGAGGAAACTGAATTTCTTTATACCTAATGAACTCGTTTGAGGTCACTGAGCTAGTAAGTGAAAGAAAGGCCTATGTTCTTTAAATTCAACTGCCAAGCTCATGTGTTCTCTTCTGAATAGTAGGCATGGTAGATGAAACCCCCTGCCTCCTAGCCTCAAGGGGATGGATGGGACAGGAGTTCTGATGACTTCTTACAATCCAACTGTCTTCTTCAACAGCATCTAAGTAGTAACTCACTCCCAAGGTTTCACATTTTCATTGCTCAAAATAGTTATAATCCTCAAAGTTTGAATCTACAGCCCCACTTGAACCACAAAATTTTGTTTACTTATCATGTTCTTTTTCCATCTTCCTACTCACATTCCTGACCTCTGGGCCCTTGAAACCCCTTGCTTTCTTTCCATCAATGGACTCCCTGTGTGTCTTCACTTTCTTTTCTACTGAACATGAATCCACTGGCCCATCTCCCCATGTGCTCCTTCATCAGCAAACTTGGCTCTATCCCTCTATCTCACCATTCCCTGTCCCTCCATCTCACCAACTCAATTCCCAACTTAGAATCGATTTAATCAGTTCCTGCTCTGGGAAGCACAGTGTTCAGGAAAGCATGCCACTATTCAGACTGTGTGTATCTGTTACATGTGGTTAGTGTCCACCACTACCAGAGCCTCCAGCACTGCTGAAAATGTGTTTTCTATTCTCCCTGGTTGCTTCATCTTGCTTGTCCCATGGCGGCTCTTCTAAACTTTAATTATTCTCACTACTTCTTTATTCCAAGCCTGTGTTTTTCTTACTATCTGATCTTGTTTCCTACTTTTCAGAGAAGGTGGAAGACTGATGCCCTTCCTTTGTAAAACTCCTTTTCCTCCATGAACCCATGTCAGTTCTCCCCAGTATCTACAGGACTCACTCCTTGGACTTTTTCAAACACTTGGCTTGCATGCTGTTTTGGGTTGGGTTTTTTATTGTTTGTTTGATTTTTTTCCAATTTCCAAGTACCTTACTTAAGTAAAAGCATCTCTTTCCTCCATTCATTTGGTCCTCCTGGTTGTCCTTAAAGCAATCACTTTCTAATATACGGTCTAATTTATTTACAATGTTTATTATGATTGCATATATCTCCCTCAGTACAATGTAATCTCCACTAGGAGCTTCATCTATTTTGAACACCAGTGAATTCTAAGCATCTAAAATAGTACCTGGCTCATTGTAAGTGCTGATAAATATTTGCTGAGTGAATAAACAAATATGCACAAGCATTTTGGTTGCTTTCTTTCTCCCTTGTCCTTCCAAAGAAAGAGGTTACTTAAAACGTGTTTAGATATGATTGATTATGATACTGCTACTCTAGCAGAGATCAGGAAGATGATAGAATTTACTTCTTCACATCGGAATTATGATGTTAAGGTTGTATACTTGACACCCAGAATGAGAAAGCTCTCCTTGTGACTCCTTCTACCTAAATAATTCAAGGGCAGGGAATGCATTTGCTGACCCCTCACCTCGGATTATCTCTCAATAAATCTGGACAGAACACATACCTCTGCTCTACTCCATCTCTGTCATTAAATACACTCCCCAAACAACTGGGCTCCAGGCTGACCCAAAGGGACTGAATTCTGCTGTATTTTATTTTCTTCGATAGCTTTGGCCAAGGTTTTTTTGTCACTGCAACCGAATTCTGTCCAGATGATCATCTACTAGGGGCTTCGTTAACACCAGCAAGTATATTTCTCTTTGAGCACAAGTTGAACTTGAGTCATAGTCTCCAGTGAACAGGAATCATCAAGTGTAGAATAGTAATATAATCGATATCCCCTTTTGCTAAAAACTGCTTGCATGGAACCCACAACCTAATGGAAAACACAATGCAAAACAAACACCTGCTAGAAAAAATATTCTTGTAATAAAATATGATTGCAAGAAATACTTTATCAGACAGAGAATATTTCCAAATGCTGAATTTCCAGGCTTTATCAAAGAAGCTGTTCTTAGAAGATCCATTGCATTTACCCTGAGGACTTAAGTCCCACAGAACAAATACATCTTTTCCTAATGTTTGAAAATGGGAATCCCTGGGTGGTGCAGCGGTTTGGCGCCTGCCTTTGGCCCAGGACGCGATCCTGGAGACCTGGGATCGAATCCCACTTCAGGCTCCCAGTGCATGGAGCCTGCTTCTCTCTCTACCTGTGTCTCTGCCTCTCTCTCTCTCTCTCTCTCTCTCTCTCTCTCACTGTGTGCCTATCATAAAAAAAAAAAACCCTAATGTTTGAAAATGCTATTTTGTGGCCTGCTTTCTTCTCCTCTTTTCGATGGACAATAGCAGTTCTTGACACACGCACACACACAAACTCACAATAGTTTTATTCAATGAACTCTTGGAGCTGTCTTTAATTCTTCCTTTGATTCTTAATCTTATCTGGGCTTGGATTCTTTTGTTTTATGTCAAATCATCTTTTGATTTTTAAGTAAAATATTGTGTGAAGTAGACACTTGATTATTTTTTATGATATTAATATATTGTTTTTAAAAAAGAATGATGAGGGTCACTTGGGTGTCTCAGTTGGTTAAGTATCTGCTTTTGGCTCAGGTGACAAACAATCTCAGAGTCCTGGGATCAACCCAGCATCAGGCTCCCTGCAAAGCAGAGAGTCTGCTTCTCCTCCCTCTGATGCTCCCCCTGCTTGTGTTTTCTCTCTCCTCCTTGTCTCTTTTTCAATCTCTCTTAAATAAATAAATAAATAAATAAATAAATAAATAAATAAATAAATAAAATGTTAAAAAAATAATAATGATTCAATCTACAATCTGTATTTCATGGGCAACAATGTTTGAAAGAAATGATTGCCATCTGCTTGTCTGATGTGGGGATTGGGAATTAAAGTAACTTGTGACTAAGGATATTAGGTATGGAATTGTGTTTTCCATTGTTTTCCTTTAAGGAGCCTTTTCTAGCTCTCATTTTTCCTCTTTAAATAAACTATTGGATTAGAGATCCCACTTCACTTAGGCTGTGATAAGTCCAAACAAGCAATCAGTCTCCAAACTACAAATGGATTGTGTCACTAAAATGTATTTGTTATCTGCTTTTGGTCTTGTGAATCCCTAATAACATTTTATACAGAATGACATTCCCATACTAGTTACTGTGAGCCTCTTATCATGACATTTCTTATATGAGACAGGAATGGCGGTGGCCAGTTCAGGTGTTTTGCACTTTTGTATCTCTTGTCCTTTCAATTTCTCTTTTGTTTTCATCAGGTTTTCTCTCTGATCTTTCTGAGGCATTTTGTCCTTCCATCTCTCCTGTTAACTCTCAATCTCTTTGCCTTCTTTGCATGGCTTCCACTCCCATCGTACCAAATATCAACCCACTCATCCATAACTACACACTCACTAGCGATGTCAGCTTCTTGGCTTTCTCCTACAAATGTCTATCAAGGCACGATTCCTTTGTCATCTCATCCCTCATTTATTTTCACCTGGATATGCAACAATGATTGACCATTCTCTTCCAGATTTTCACAATATTTTTTAGTTCTTTTGCCTCATTTCCACCCACATTCTTTCATGCTCTGTGGGAAATGTGTACATGTTCTTTAGAGAGAAATTAGAAACCACTGGACATACATTCCCTAAACTTGCCACTAATGTAAACATTTGTCCTTATCTTCTATCTCTTTCAAAGGGCATGTTTTTCTTCCTCTAAGCAAGTTCAATCCTTCCACCTGCACTTTTGCATTTTTCTTCACCCGTCTTAGATATTTTTCTCCATCACTAATGAATGAAACTCGTAGTTTTCAACCACTTATTCTCCATTGGATCTTTTTTGAATATGCATTTGAAAGTATTATATCTATAAAAAAGAAAGAAAAATAGATCTATAAATGTTTCCTCTTATTTTCTCCTTTGCCATCCATCTTAACTAAGCTTCTGAAAGATTAGTCCAGAGGTAGAAGAGTTTCACAAGAAGCCAGGTTCTGGCATGAGCCTATGGTGATAGGTTTAAAATAGACTAGAGGCAAATGGAACAAGATGAGAAAAAAATAAAGAAATGGAGAGGTTCTTATGTTAGATGGTTACCAAGGTTAGGTTTGAAGTCACCTAAAATAAAGGCCCAACTTAACCAGGAGAAAACACTATGACCAGGTACTAAAATATTAGTTAAATATGAGTAAATGAGCTAGAGAGATCAGAAAGTCCATGGATGATTTATGAGGTGGGTGAAGAGTGGTTGGTATAAGCCTCAAGGAGAAGGATTTTTCCTCCATGAAGAAGGAAAAATAGTATAGATTCCAGAACAGAAGTCAGGGAGATGCCAATCTACTTCTCAGATGTGAGGCCTATGAGATGTCAGGAAAAAAAACTGAATCCAAATGAAAGGGTTGCAGGGAAAATACCTTTGCATGGCAAAGTCTACTTCCAATTAAGATCAGGAAATGTTGGGATGTTCAGTGAACAACTCATAAATGAGGGAGAAATTGGTAACCAGATCAAGGTCTTCCAGAGGCACGTAGAGGATGAGTACAGAGCAGAGTATATTAACTGAAAATGTACACTGTCTATGAGTAGAAAAGCTCATATCCTAGGCAATGAGCAAGGATAACAGGCTTGAGTAATGGACTAAACTGTCCATGAACTTCCAAGATTTGCTATAAAAGTTTTCTATTCATCTGGGAAAGACTAACTATGGCTTGAGTTACTATAATTCTTAAAGAAAGGGTGCTCAGTGAGGAACTTCTGATTTGAATTGACCGTACTGGCTCTGATGACAAGCTCTGGGCATGAGGAATATACTGAGGTCCCTTCTATTTTGATGTGTATTTTGAAGGGTTAAAGTGGAGATCTATTGCTCAGAGGCTGGGTCATAGAAACTGAGAGAAGCTCATCATTAATCCATGCTTCACAAATCCACAGGAGCCACCAGCTACAAGCATCTCCACTAATAGTACTCAGTCTTGCTCTAATTGACGTGTTGCACAGCGGGCTGCAATACCTAGGACTCTATTTAGAAATCTAGGAATTATGATTGCTGCACATGCAATTATAGAAATGCTCATCACCCCTTCACCCTCTTTTTTTTCCCCAATAGAGATGTATTTTTGTTTAAAATACAGCCATTTAATGAACTTAACTTGACTTTGTTTCTGATGCATTCACTGATAGAAAACAGAATTAGGCCAACTTTATTTCTGGGTTTGATGTGCCTTCCAGACTTGTTAGGGTTAGCTGGAAGTAATCTTACTCCCTATAGTGTTTAGATGTTTAAAAGTGCTTTGCTGCACATACAGAGCAGCTTTTTACTGTGGCTAATCAGAAATAAGCAAAGAGACAGATTTACAGGGGGAAATATAGGGAATATAAATGAAAGAGTTCTGCTTAGCTAACCTGAATATAAACATAAAATTAAACCAAGATGCATGGTAGGGGTAGCCACGTTAAAATTTCCAGTTTTCAATTAGGTATTGTACATCAGGTAGACCCGGTTACTAACATCAAACCTGCTCTAAAGCGTATTCCAATTGTTGTCATCTGCAAATTATTGTCATGCAGATGTTATGTGCCTTAGGATGGAAAGACTTCCAAAGGGGGAAAATGGTTTTTTTCATGTCAAATGTAATAAACCCAAACCAGGTAAGTCAGCTTTGCAGCCTGGAATCCTATTTGTTTGCATTAGGTTGGCTTTTCTCATCTATCTTTCACCAGTAATATTAGACTATACATCCATTCTGACGATGTATAAATGGAAAATTTTCAATGTAAGATCACATGGGAACCTCTACAAGATCATTCTGACATGCTTTTTCTCTTATTTTTTCCTGCTGTGATTTTGGAAGGCTATACTTTTCTCCTGTTAAAATGATTAGTGCTTTAAGTGAATGAGATCACTTACTGAAATGAAAGTCCAGCCAAGCCATATTCTCATATCGTGATCTCATACAGGCTCAACCTCAAGAGAGGCCTCTTGAGAGATTTTGCAAAGTTCTTCATCCAATTGTTGTATGCAGCCTCTGTTCAAAAAGGAAACATGGTTGACAAAATCTAGTAAAAAGGGCCCCTGGATGCCAAAAACAATATAAATGCATGTGTGCCTTAATATAGGCTGCTATCTTGTACAAATAATCTTCCTCTGTTGTAAAGCCCACGGTGCATGAAACACCTGAATACTTATGTAATCCTCACTTTCTGCACAGTGAGAGGCCCAAGATGCTGGCCTGTGAATGTAGCCCTGAGCCCACAAACAGACCATGGGGCATCTGGAGACGCTGAGACCACCTCCAAGTGTCACGTGGCTTCAGAGCTTTTGAATTGCTATTCCTCTAATACATATATGTTTCAATTTTCCAATTACTACCCACTTACAACTAGAGGCAGTAGTCATGGAACATGTCTTAGTATCTAAGTAGTTCGAAAATTATCATGGAAATATGAGATAAAATAAAGCAATAACTGGCTTACCAGCAGGATTAATCTAGAAAACACTGCACTATGAATCTTTTTTTTGTCGTTAACAGATATTCCTTGAATGTTTAATTTGACAATGTTGTATGCAAGCCTTGGTTATGCATCATTCAGAGTGTCCAACATAGCTTCCAGGCTAAAGCCTGCATCTGAGAAACAAACCTCATCTCCCCATGTTTATTTCTGATACCTTCTTGGGCATTATCATTTTTTTTTAAGTTCCAGTATAGTTAACACACAGTGTTATATTAGTTTCAGGTGTACAACATAGTGATTCAACAATTCCATTCATCAACCCAATGCTCATCATCTATCCTTCTTTTGTATTGGGATAAACTTGACATAAAATGAAATGTGTACAGTGAAATGAAATGTGTAATTTAATAAGTGTTAATAAATCAACACACTTTTGTCCCATCTTCATCAAGCATAAAACATTACTAATACACAAGAAAATGTCTATTTTCCCATCATCAATTCTGTCCCTATAGGCAATCATCACTTTGATTTCTAGTGTCACAGATTAATCTTGCTTATTTTTGAACTTCTAGCAAATGGAATCCTAGAGTATATGCTCATTTCTTCTGGCTTTTCCCAATTAACATAGTGATTTTGAGATTCATCCATGTTGTTATGTGTACACCATGAGTGGATTCTTTATTACTGCTGTTTAGTCCACCATGGTATGAATAGCCCATGATTTATTATTCTCCTATTGATAAATGTTTGGTTTTGTTTCTGGTTTTTGATACTAAGAATAAAGCTGCTGGAAAGAGTCCATACACGTCTTCTGTGGACATGTTTTCATTTCTCTTGGGAAAATACTTAGGAGTGAAATTAGATGGATATGTTTAATTTTATAAGAAACTGCCAAATAGTTTTCCAAACTGGTTGTACCATTTTGTGCAATGATCTGTGAGATTTCCAATTGTTCCAGACTCTGACCAATATTTGTTTTTTTTCTTTTTTTTTTAATTTAGCTGTTCTAGGTGATGTGAGATGGTATCATAGTCTGGCTTTAATTCACCTCATAAATAAGGATATTAAGAATCTTTTCTTGTGCTAATTGCCCATTCATATACCTTTATTACTTTATTTATTACTACTTTTTTATTACTGCCTTTTCCCCATATTTGTTGGGTAAGAAGTACTCTTTGCCTCTTCTATTGATATATTCTGGCATATTCTCAGTAAGTTCTTCATTAAATATGTGTATTTCAAATATATTGTTTCATTTTTTTGGCCAGCCTTTTTTAACTTTTTAATTGTCTTTTGATGAATAGAAATTTTTATTTTGCATTAAGTCCAACTTCCCAGTGTTTTATTTTATGCTCAGTGATTTTTGTGTCCTCTATAAGAAAACATTGCCTACCACAAAGTCATTAAGATATTCTTCGATGTTTTTTCTAGACATTTTATAGTTTCAGCTTTTACATTTCTATTATATACTCCAAATTAATTTTTATGTCTCATATGATAAAAATACTAGATTCAGGGATTCCTGGGTGGCTCAGCAGTTTAGCACCTGCCTTCAGCCCAGGGTGTGATCCTGGAGTCCTGGGATTGAGTCCCACATCAGGCTCCCTGCATGGAGTCTGCTTATCCCTCTGCCTTTGTCTCTGCCTCTTTCTCTCTTTGTGCCTCTCATGACTAAATAAGTAAAATCTTAAAAAAACACTATATTCATTTTTTAGTGAATCATTTAATCAAGCTTTTCCAATCAATTAAAAACCTGTATTTTTCTCATTGAATTGACTTAGTGCTTTTGTGAAAAAAGTCATTCAACATATATGCCAGGGCTTAATATTAAATGCTCTATTCTATTTCAATGTGGTTTTGTTCATTTCTATGCCAATACTATACTTTTTCAATACATAATTTTATAACAAGTCTTGAAATCAGATAGTATAAGCTCTTCAATAACGTTCTTCTTGAAGATCCCTTTTGCTATTCCAAATCTTTTACTTTTCCAAATAAATGTGTGTAATTAACCTGACGATTTTTATGAAAATGGCAGTTGGGATTTGAGTTGGATTACATTAAAGTTATAGGTCAGGTTGGGGGCAATTCACACATCAAAAATATGTCAGCAAGTGATTTTTGTAAAGAACTAAAGAGTAAATATTTTAGGCTTTGTAGGTAAGGCATACTGTTGCAACATCTGCTGTAACAAATCAACTCTGCCATTGTGGGCTGAAGGAAGTCAAAGAAAATTTACAAATAAATGGTATGTCTGCGTTCAAACACAATTTTACCAAAACAGGCGATGGGTTGGGGGGCCTGTGGGCTGTGGTTTGCCTTGCATTAAAAAACTGAGTCTTGGATGAGCACTGGGTGTTGTTCTATATGTTGGCAAATTGAACATCAATAAAAAATAAATTTATAAAAAAATTGAGTCTCCTAAATCTATGGACATAGTACATTTCTCCATTTGTTAGGTATTATTTACTTATTCACTACAGAGACTTGTAGTTTTCATTTAGAGGTCTTGCATTTCTTTTCAGTTTATTCTTTAGTTCTTTGTTTCTGATGTTATCAGAAATGGAATATTAAGATTTTATTTCCCAGTATTGGCTGCTGATCTCAAAAAGTACAATTGATTTTAGTATGTTGAACTTATGTCCTGAAAACTTGCTAAATAAACTAAGTTTAGTAATTATTTTGAAGATTCCATATGATTCTTTGTAAACAACTATGTTGTCTGTGGATAAATACAATTTTATGTTTTCCTTCCCAATCATTATGCTGTTTATCCTCCCCTTTCCTTTGCATTACACCGGCTATGACATCTGGTACAGTGTTGGATAAAATGGGTGAGTGAATACATCCCAGCATTGTTCTTGGTATTAGGGGAAAATGCCAGTATTTTATCATTAATTTTAATTTTAGCTCTAGATGTATGTAAATGCCCTTTAATCATATTGAAGTTCCCTTCTTAGTTGTTGAGAGGTTTTCTCATTAACGGATGTTGAATAATGTCAAATATTGGTTTCTAAAACTATTGAGCCCTTCCAGTTTTATTTGGAACAAAATTGGGCCAGTGTTATCTTATTTTGGTACTTTACCTTAACCACTGGTATCTTTATATTTAAAATAGTTTTAACAGAGACACCTCATAGGTCTTTTTTTCAGTGTCTAGTTTGACAAGTTCTGCCATTAATTATGATGTGTAGATCAAATAATTTAGCATGATAATTGATATAGTTGAGTTTATTTTTTTTTAAGATTTTATTTATTTATTCATGAGAGACACAGAGAGAGAGATAGAGGCAGAGACACAGGCAGAGGGAGAAGCAGGCCCCATGCAGGGAGCCTGACATGGGACTCGATCCCGGGTCTCCAGGATCACACCCCGGGCTGAAGGTGGCGCTAAACCGCTGAGCCACCAGGGCTGCCCGTTATAGTTGAGTTTAAATTTTTCATCATGCTATTTGCTTTTTATTTGCTCTATTGCCCTTTTCATATTTTAAAACTTTAAAACAATTTTTCTGTTTTTTTGGGCTGAGTATTAATTATGACTATTTTTCTCCCTTGCTGGCTTATAAGCTATAACTATTGTTTGTTTTATTTTAGTGTTTGCTCTTAAGTTTATAGTAAACAACTTTAATTTAACACAGTTTACCTTAAATGATCTTTTGCCACTTTACACATAGTAGGAGGTGTGGAGGCCAAGAAAATTAAGGCCATTCCACCTTAAGTTCAGTGTTAGCACAAGTACAGCCATCTCAGGCCCCTGTGAATAAGACCTGAAGTTTACCTTACTTTAGTTAAGCTCCATATTAGAATGAGAACAGAGCTCGATGCCCGTGGCAGAAAGTCCCATATCAGAATGAGAACAGAACTTAATGCCCTTGAAAACCCTATATCAGAATGTAAACAGAACTTGAGAAATCCCTCCACCCCTTCTGGAGGTTCCCTAGACCAGCCCATAAATACCCAGCTGGAACCCACCTCGGGGTTCAAGTCTCTGCTCCGCTGTGTTGGGTATACTTGGACCCAAGCTCGAGTTTGTTAATAAACTCTCGTGTGCTTGCATCGGTGTGTGCTCCTTGGTGGTTTCTCGGATTCGCAATCTTGGGCACAACAGGAGGAACAACAGTATATTTCAAATTCTCCCCTCCTAGAACCTGTGTTTTGTTGTCATACATTCTACTCCTTCATGTACTATCAACTCCATGATTTATTATTACTTTTCAGACCACCACCACAAGAAATGAAAAATGTGCAAGTAGAATAGAACAAAAATCATATGAAATGGAAATATGAATCTACATAAAAAATTAAAAGTCATAAAAATAATGAATGATAAATAGAAAAAGAAATTTTCCTTATTTTCGCATATCTTTAAAAGACCATAAGTAGTTTAAAACAAAAAAATAACTACATGTGCAAACAATCACACAATAACTGGTAGGTAAATGGAAATATTCCAATCTAAGGCAATCATACTATATTTAAATATCAACCATGAAAAATTAAAGATTTATATTGTAAATTCTAGAACAACCAGAAACATAAAACCACAAGAGTATAACTGAAGACAATGATCAAGGAAAAAAATGCAATCATACAATATGTCAAGGCAAAAATAGGCCAAAAAAGGAAAGAAAAGAAAAAAAGAAAAGCAGTAATATGCAGACAGGTGCATAGGAATCATACAACAAGAAAGAATATGTAAAGCAAACAATGATAATTACTTTAAGGGTAAATTATATAAACAATGCAAATAGGAATCAGATTGTATATATATCAAAAAAGAGCAAAGCCCTGATGTACCTTATGTGCAAAAAGCACATAAATATTATCAGGGATAAAATGGGATATTTATAATCACAAGGAAGCTAATACTCAAAAGGACTTAACAATTCAAAATGAATATAAATCTAATAACAGAGCTTCAAAATACATAAAGCCAAAACTAATATAATGGAAAGAAGAAATCTACCTTTATTGCTAGTTATCACTGTTCAGCTCACAATAATTAATACAAAATGTTGACAGAAAATCTGTAAAAATATAAAAGACTCGAGCAACACTATTGATGAAATTGATATAATTGATGTTTATGAAATACTCCATCTATCAACAGCTAAAGATAACTTATTAAATGGACAGAAAATATTCTCAATTATAAATTATATTTTGGATGGTAAATCTCAACAACTTTAAAATATTTAAAAACATAAATTGACAACTTTTAAATATTTGAAAACATAAATCATATATTTTTGAGCAAGACAAAATTAAAACAGAAATCAATAACAGAAAAATATCTGGATAACCCCCAAATATTTGGAAATTAAAAATTTACATCTGAAAAATGAATTTCTGAAAGAAAGTACACACATTATTTCTAATTGGATCATAGACTTACATGTAAGAACTGAGACTTTAAAACCTATAAGCATCAACTTAGGAAAAAAGTCTTCACAAACTTATGTAGAGTAATATTAACTAAAGCAGAAAGAACACTAACCATAAAAGAAAAAGACTGATAAATTGAAATTTGCTGAACTTAAAACTATTAACAATATAAAGAGACAAGCCACAGACTGGGAGGAAAAGACTGGTAAGACACAACACCTGATAATGTACTCCTCTCCAGAATATATAAAGAACACTTACAAATCAATAAATTATTAGGGGGAATAATTATTTTTAAAAAACCAAAGATTTGAACAGACATTTCTAAAAAAAGAAAAGAAAAAAAATAAAGAAATCAATGAGCACATGAAAAGGTGCACAGAACCTTTAGGAAAATAGATATTAGATATTAAAACCACAATGACGGGGGTATAGGGTAACTGGGTGACAGGCACTGAAGAGGGCACTTGGGATGAGTACTGTGTGTTATACTATATGTTGTCAAATCGAACTTCGATAAAGAAAATCCACAAATAATAATAAAATAAAATAAAACTATACTATAAAAAACCCACAATGACATACCGTTACATACATATTAGAATAACTAAAATAAAAACTCCTGATTACATCAAGAAATATAGAGCAATAAGAACCATTGTATATCACTGGTAGGAATGCAAAATATAGAAATCACTTTGGAAAACACTTTGATAGTTTCTTATAAAGTTGTACATATACTGTTCTAGGACTCTACCATTCCATTCTTAGTTATTTACCCCAGAGGAATGAAACATATATTTACATAAAGATTTGCAGTCTACTTTTCATAGGAGTTTTATTCACAATAGCCAAAAAGTGGAACAACCCAAATGACCATCATCTGGTGAATGGATAACCAAACCGTGGTATGCACATATAATAAAACACTATTCAGCAATAAAAAGACACTAGCTATTGATGCTATGCAACCAAGTGGATACATCTTGAAAGCATTATGCTAAGAGAAAGACGCCAGACACAAGAGATTATATGGTCAACGATGCTATTGAATGAAATTCTAGAAAATGTAAAACTATAGTGACAGAGAGTAGATATGTTTGCAAGTGGCTTAGGGTCCGGGTAGCAGAAGGACTCCAAGGGGGCACAGGGTACCTTTTGGGGTGATGGAAATCTTTGATATCATTATTCTGGTGTTGGTTACTTGATTATGCTTTTGCCCAAACATATTCCCTTGTATCTTAAGTTTGGTAAATATTATATATAAATCATCAGTAACGCTGTTTAAAAATAACACCTTTCCAAAATTGTAGAAGAAATAGCCTAAGGTATTTGTTGGCAAAATAGCAATAGAAAGGAAAAAGAAAAGAGAATTTCTGGAGGGTAGAACCAAAACCGGAATCGTCTCTCTACAGACTAATGACTTAGAATGGCCTCAGGACTACCTAATTTAAAGGTAGGTGAATATTAATAGGAGAGCTCTATTTCACATAAGATGTGTGTGTGTGTGTGTGTGTGTGTGTGTGTGTGTGTGCTTGTACGTATGTGATGGAAAGACTGAGGTGTCAAGGGGGCCACCGGAGAGAGGATGAACTGGACCCCTGTCCTAGATGGGACATGGCCAACAAGCTGGCCAAGTCTAGGTAGGCTCTTGGGAAGGCTGGTCACAATTGCAGCATTGCTTTGAAAGTTCTGCTTAAAAGTGCACCTTGTTTGCAAACAGTATTCCATCTCCCCAGGTAACATACCCCATGTGTAAGCACCCTTCCTCAGGAATAAAGGAGGTGCAGATTTGCTGCTAATATGCAAAGCATTTCATTTAGGAAAGGCTTTCAGTAGGCTCATTTAAAGCTCTCTTACTGCTATGGCATAGATTGGATCTATATGTTGTTTCCTAACAGTTGCTGTTTGCACTAAATACAATCAAATGGCAGCACACCTCTAAAGTAAACAAAGAGGTTTTTATTCCCTTCAGTTTTCTCCAAACAAAATTAATCTTACCACTGTTTCTTGGTTCAAGTTATTTTCTCACATACTGCTTGGAGGCTTTCTGAGAATACCCCACTGCTCTTGTGTTCCCTCTTGGCAGGCAGAAACTTATCACGGGAGGGACAAGGACACAGAAAAGACTTTGTCTCCATGCTTTCTTTACCTTACAGCAGTCATGCTTGCTCCATGACACAGTCCATCCCTTCTGAGAACAATGGGTGGTCATTATTTTACTTGAAGAGCCTGATCTGGAGGTAAACAGAGGTGGGAAAGGCGTGGTAATGAAATAGGAGAGATAGTTTGGGGAATGTTTGCTGATTTTCCCAGTGAACTGTTACCTGCTCAGTTGCAGTCATTCAGCAGATCCATCACAGAGGCAAGTGGTGGGAGGCAACTGTTGAAAGCAGTTGATGGAAAACGACTGAAAGTCTATTAGTCGGATTCTTTTCCATTCCACAGGGAAAAACAGGATGCAGATCTGGCTTTGTGTGGCGACCTAGGATTTGTACATATTTGCATGTCATATTATTACTGTTTCCTGCAAATACTTCCTGATTTGTACAGATGAAGTCATGTCCTCCACCAACATCTATCCTCTCCCACCAAAAAAGTAAGCAAATGAACAATAAAAATAAAAATATCCCTTTATACTAAGCCAAGTTCAAATTTATTTTTCAATTTGTGAACCAATATATTTCACATGGAGTTGAATCTAGTTGACTGTGTCAGAGAGGATTTGAATGGGACTTGTTGGGATTTATACTAGGATGAAAGAGCATTTATTTGAATGCACTTAATTACCTTCAGGTAATTATTTTCTTCTGCCTCTTGTGTGTCTCCATTGATGTACATGCAAGATAATAATAAAAACAAAAAAATTCTGGTGAAATGTTAATAATAAATGTGATTACTGTGACTATCAATTTCTCTTTAAAAACCTAGAAGGCCTTCTATGTCAGGTGCCAGGTTCTTGTTCTATTCAAACTCAGAATGTCATTTGAAATCTCCTAAAAGTTTCCAGGCTAAACTATCAGTCTTTGGGAGAAGAGAAAAAAATTACCTGATGATGAAATCACAGGATCATTGAATTTTACTGTATTTAGGGACCATCAAGCACAAGTCTAACTCCATGACACTGAGATTAGAGAATTCTAATGGATTTGCCCTTGAACATGTAGTTTGTGTCAGAGCTGGGATAAAATTCTAGAACTTTTATTCTCAGTATGATGGCTGCCCCACTGCACTAATGGCAGGAAATAGGGCCATAAATAAATACACTGGCTGCATATATCGATAAATACATGATATATAAATAAATAATAAAAATAAATGGGTCATATATATATTTAGTAGACGAAAAAGAGCTCCCTACTATAGCTAGTCAGAGAGCTTTATGAAACGCAACCTGTTTCCAACTTGGACATTGAAAATAAACCCAAACATAGATGCCTCATCTATATGCACCCCACATTGGTAAGACAGTAGTCCAGGTCAGAATAAATCACAATGCGATTTGCCTCTGATAATTCACTGGACTTCCATACCACTCCAAGTGGCTTTCATCTTCACAGTCTTATTTTACCTTGTCAAACCTTCACAGTCTTATTTTACCTTGTCATAACCTATAGAATTAAAATGGGATATTTGTTCCAGATTCAACAAATGCTTATGACACACTAGCACATAATCTGCCTCTTGCCAGGTGCTGGCTGCACAGCACTGAACAAACCAGAATTTGTCTCTGTCCTTTTGTAGCTTACAATCAAACTTGACAAGGAACACCAATGAACAGTGCAGAATAAGTTCTAGGGCTCCATCTCTAGTGATCCTGATTGAGTAAGTCCAAGAAGGCCTAAGAATCTGTGCCTTAACAGGTGCCCAGGTGACTTTCAAGCAAGCTTTCCAAAGGTGTTGCTTCAAGAAGAAGCCCATCTCCTCAGACAGCTCAGGGACATAAATCTTGAGAGCCATGACATCTGTATTAGTCTAGCAAGAGTTGCCTAACAAAATACCATTGATTATCTGGTTTTAACACAGAAATGTAATTCTCACAATTCTGGAGCCTAGAAGTCTGAGACCGAGGTGCCAGCATGGTCAATTTCTGGTGAGGGCTCTCTTCCTGACTTGCAGACAGCTACCTTCTTGCTACTATGCACCCAAATGGCCTTTCCTGTGCACATGTACACAGAAAAAGTGAGCAAGCTCTCTGCTGTCTACTCTTACAAAAATAATAGTCCCAACTGGTCCAGGGCTCTACCCTCAGAACCTCTTCTAACCCTATTACCTCCCAAAGACCCCATCTCTAAGTACTATCACATTAAGGGTTAGAAATTCAACATATGATTGGGAGGAGAGAACATAATTCAGTCCATTGGAGCATTTGCAGTATATCTACTCATTGTCCCATCCCACTGTCCCTCATTATCTTAGAACTTGGGGAACCCTCCCTGATGGTGCTTCAATGTTCTGACAGAATTAGAATCTTGGACAACTTGAATTTGCTCTCTGAGAGGACAGATGCATTTTTTAAAGAAATAATGACTGCCTTAAAAAAAATTAGTCCCCAGGCACCTGGGTGGTTCAGTTGGTTAAGCATCTGCCTTTAGCTCAGGTCATGACCCCAGGGTCCTGGGACCTGTGGTGGGCTGCCTGCTTAGTGGGCAGTCTGCCTCTCCCTCTCCCTCTGTCCCACCCTTGCTCATGCATACACTGTATCTCTCAAATTAATAAACAAAATCTTTAAAAAATAGTATCAAATTATTTAGCTTGAGTAAAAGTAACTATTAGATAACACTAATGGTCCCTCACCACTGATGTGATACCTTCATTTGAGAACTCTAAACAGTGAACTTTCAAAGGGAACAGGTGGAGACAACTGTGAATTCAAACAGCATTTTGCATTCCACAGAAACATCTAAAATCTCTGCAAATGTCTTCTCCAAACTTGTAGATTCTGAATCAGTCCAGAGTAAATACAACCAAAATCAAAGGGAACGATACTTTGCTGCTTTATAGTTGTCACCCAGGCCTTTCCCTGTTCTGAGAAAAGCAGTTAAAATCTTCTCAGCATTGTATCTTTGAAAGTTTAGCACAATGTCTCACACAGATACACAAACACACTGCACAAGAATAAAGATATTACAGGTGTTTAGGAGCAAATGTTGGCAAAGTGTTGTAAGCATTTTTGAACATTACACATTTCAGATTTTTCTTTTCCATCACCTTGGATTTTTTTTAACAGTTTTACTGATGTATAATTGATATATACAAAAGAGAACTGGACACATGAAATATACATAATCTGATGAGTGTAGAGATACACATGTACCCGTGGAGCCATCACAATGATCAAGGCAATAAACATTCATCACCCCCCCAAAACTTTTGCTCTGCACCTTCATCACATGTATGTAACAATATTTAACATGAGATCTACCCCCTTAACAAATTTTTAAGTGTTCAATACTGGATTATTAGCTATAGGCACTGCACAGAAGATCTCTAGAACTTGTTCATCTTGCATAACAGAAACTTGCCTAGAATATTGTAAAACAAATTCTTGCTTACAGATAAAAAAAAAAAAAACCCTTGGCTTCTTTATATTGAGACATATCTTGATGCAAAAAGGTACTATATTACTGGTTTCCAAGCTCTTTCTGGCTCAAGACCTCTATTCATGATGACACTTGACCCTTCACTATGACTTTTACCCTGTCCCCTAATCATAATCATATGTTTCAGGTTGGTGCCACCTCTTTATTCTCTATTATGTGACTCAGATAGCAGTTTTCACAATTTGATGTTTCTTTCTTGGCTGATTACAAATATAAAGTCTTTATTCCCTTTACACTGAAAACATTACTTTTGGGACACAGCAGGTGCTCAAAAATAAATTTGTTGAATGCATAAATTCACCGCATTAATAGGCGATCAGGACAGATGCATAGGGCATGGGTTAAAAGAGTTGTATGCATTTTTGCTTAGTTGTGTATATTTTTCTCCTCAGAAATGGAATGCATGAAAATATGTTAATCCTTCTCAATAAGAACACCTGACAGCATGTCACACTTCAGCATAGTTGATATGTCATGTTTAGGAAAATTAATTTGTTTTTTAATAAGATTTTGATTCTTGCACACGTGCCAGTGTTTATGAAAGAGAGAGAGAGAGAGAGAGAGACGGGAGAGAGAAACCAATGGACTTGATCTTCCTGGGAGTGTTTTTAATTCCTCTATGTGTGTCTATGCTAAATAAAAGGAAGAGATGTGGGTGATTACAGGCTCTTACGGTATGATTTTTCAAGTAGCCACCATATAGACATGTTTTATTCCTTCCAATTCCAAAAGATAGCAGTTAATTTCATTGTGAACTAAACTCTTTGATACAAACAGAAACTATTTTAAAACATACTGGTTCAAAGTTCTCATCCTTACCAAATTAGCCACCATTTTATTCAGGCATATGGAAACCATACAATTTCACTGCAAAGGAAAAAAAATGAAACTGATAAAGTATAATAAAACTGATTTCAAATAATATCATGGGGTTTTACAGATAAACATATAAGCACTTAAAGGCAGGCAATTATTTCTAGAAACAAACGAGAAATGTCAATGCCCTTTACAATTAGTGTAAAACTATCTCAGTTTGCCTTACCAGGTAAAAGTTTTAATAGAGCATCTTTCACCTTCAAAGATATTCTAGTCTATGGGTAGTCCGGGTGGTTCAGTGGTTTAGCGCCGCCTTCAGTCCAGGGCCTGATCCTGGAGACCCGGGAACGAGTCCCACCTCGGGCTCCTTGCATGGAGCCTGCTTCTCCCTCTGCCTGTGTCTCTGCCTCTCTCTCTGTGTATGTCTCTCATGAATAAATAAATAAAATCTTTCAAAAATATATTCTAGTCTGTACAGTAAATTATATGACCACCTTATTTGTGATATATGAACATCTATAGCTTAGAAATCTAGGAAATTCAAGATATATCTAAGTAAGCAGCAAAACATATCCCTAAGTATTGGTCTCATCATTTTAAAGTATATCCTAGAGAAAAACTGTCAGAATAACAACTCCAATTCGTATTCCCCATATATGACTGGATATAGCATATTATTTGTGATAACAATGCATCCTATAGTAATCATGCTTTGAAAATGTGTGTCAAATCAAATGCAGGGCATTAAAACAGTGATAGGTCACAGGATAACTATGGAAAAAACCTTGGACACTTGGAACTTCTGTTCAAGGGACCTGCATTCTAACCTAAACTACTACTACTGTAAACTAACTTTGTGGCCTTGGGCCATTCATTTAGCCTTTCTAAACAAAAATTTTCTGATACGTAAAAAGAGACTAGAAAATTCTCCAGTCCATTTCACAAAATTAATAGCACCAACTAAGAAAATGCATTATGCCATTATCATCATTCTATTACATGAATGGCATCTTACCTATGAAAATGGACAGGTATGAAGCCCATGAGGTTCTGAATGTGATTGGGCTGCTGGATGTCCCAGCTTACCAGGTAGTTTACCTTGGAGAACTCACTCCATCTGCTTAACTCTTTGTGTGCAAAATGGGTATAATTGTACTAAGCCTTGCTTCGCATGTGAGATAATTCAAAACATCTCACAAATAAATACTAGCTTTGGTACTTCAGAGAAGGGCTCTCCTGGTGGTGAAGATGGTTTCTTGCAATATAAAGCAGTGCAGACCCGAGCACTTCCAGAAGTCTGAGATGTATCTACACAACAAAGCACTAAGGGTGGGGTGGGTGTGGGGGAGGTGAATACAATTTGTTTTGGAAACAAGAGTAGCAAACCCCATAGACTCTACCTGTTGTAGGTTGGGTCACTAATGCGTTCCTTCAATTCTTCTATACTTTATAATTGTGCCCAAGATTGCGAATCCGAGAAACCATCAAGGAGCCGACACCGATGCAAACACACGAGGGTTTATTTACAAGCTCGAGCTTGGGTCCAAGTATACCCGACACAGCGGAGCAGGGACTTGGACCCCGATGTGGGTTCCAGCTTAGTTTTATGGGCTGCTCTAGGGGACCTCCAGAAGGGGTGGAGGAATTTCTCAAGTTCTGTTTACATTCTGATATGGGGCTTTCAAGGGCATTGAGCTCTGTTCTCATTCTAATATGGGGCTTTCTAGGTCTTTAAGCTGTAATCTGTTTTGTTTTGTTTTGTTTTGTTTTTCCTGTAATTGAAGTAAGGTAAATTTCAGCTCTTATTCACAGGGGCCTGGGATGGCTGTACTTGTGCTAACGCTGAACTTAAAGTGGAATGGCTTTAATTTTCTTGGCCTCCACAATAATAGCCTATATCCAATGTTACCAAAATTTTAATTTGTAATATATATAAACAGTTGTTAACTTTGAAGAAAATTTTATACAAAAGTAGCCACAAAAATGGAAACAGGAGCATGTTAGTGATTATAGAACTTCACTGACTAGATTGAAGCATATGGAAGGACACCTGGGATCTGATCTTCAGAGATTTAGTGGGATTAGGAGAAAAACAAAGTAGCAGGTAGATTTCCAGCAACATGATATTTGAAAGTTGTCACTGTGGTAGAGGAGGATAGTGGTTGAAAATCCTAGAATAATTCAACCACAGTTATCTGGTTTAGCCTGTTTCTTAAGTCACAGAAGCCTCAGCATTTTTCCTGGGCAAGAAGTGATTGCAGATTTTCACACATTTCAGAGTAAGGTTAATTGTAGAATTAAAGAGAGGAGAAACAAAATACAGATTTGTTGCTCCATGGAAATTTTTATGAAATGTAACTTGTTTTGTAGCTTTTTAAAAAAAATTGCTTCAGCTCTTTGCTAAATAAGATTTGAAACATTTCATGTGTTATATGTTAAATATTGAATCTCTGATAATTTTTTAAGATCTGAGAATGGAAAGGGGATAGATATTATTGTTAAGGGGATAAATAATTCATTTTTCACCTCTTTGGGTTGAGAATTGTTCTGAGTGTATATCTAAATTGACAGTTTATTAACCAACATTGGCAATTTTTGATGGAGGTTCTTTCACTATTTTGTCTCTTCCGTATTAGCTATTATTGATACATCCTCTGAGATGGGCATTAAAATGAAAGTAAACTCAACCTGACAAGAAAAAAATAAGGGGGGAATCAATGTAAAACCTTATAAATTGTAAAAAGATTACTAGTAATCAAAGTGTCTGACTTTCTCTTTATGCAAATATTATTGAAATCATGCATATGCAAATAAAGATGCTTCTTTATGACAGAGATTAAAGACATACAGTACAGTGATTAGTATTCTTTGTATACATTCAAATACAGCAAGATTGATATGCAAGCAAAATGAATTACAATCAGGAATAACACTCTATTATTATCATATCACTCAAAATCCACACCAAAGTACCAACTAGGCAATATAGAATTCAGGGCAATGTGGAAATGTGGTAAGGCATTAGCAAGCAATAGGACAATTTCTCTTTTAGCAAGATGATTTTATAACCTTATGGTTTAAAAATCTATAGGCAACAAACAATATAAAACACAATGGAAATTATAATTATTTATAATTACATTATATAATTATTTATGAAACAAAGTCAATTTTGCATACATTTGCAAACCTTGGGCAAGGCTCATCTCTTTAGAGCTTAGCTCCTGAAGATCAATGCTAAACTTTCCATAAAACTCTTCATTGTAGGAGACAGTTGTAACTGATTCTGTCTAGTATTTTAAGGGGGAAAAATTCTACAAAATCCAAATTGGATATTCAGTTTGGAATAATAAAGACAGAAAGAAGGGAGACCATAGGGGTTTAAGGAGTCAAATAAATATCCTGAATAAAAAATACATTGCTGAGCACAGAGGTTTTTAAATTCTGCACTGTCACCAGAACAATTTCATATGGGGAACTGCCCAATCTGGTCAACAGGATTGATTATTGCCACTTTTATATTTAGTCAAAAAAGTCAAAATATTTACTTTCCAAATACAAGAAGTGATTAGTACCTAACTTCCTTACTTGTATAATGATGGTGGTGAGGATGATGGTAGTATCACCACCAATAACATGGTTGTATAAAGCTAAATAATCTTCATGAATTCTCTTTTTGGTCTTCACAACAAGACCAAAAGGGACCAGCACAGATTTAACCGTTAACCTACCTAGGGAGAAAGTTGAGATAAATTACTCACCAAGGATACATGTCAAGGCCACATAGCTGCGGTAAGGGACTGGAACCTGAGTATGAAAGCTCCATACCCAATAATCTATGGTGGATACCATAGAGCCACTCTCACTGCCTCATGATGAAATAGATACTCCTCAGTCTTAAACTTTGTGTAAAAATACAGAAAGTGATGTTTAGAACAATGAAACCTGCTAGTATTTCTTATATTATGTTTCAGTTTGTAATTATCAACACTGGAGTCTGTTTGCACTTAAAAGGCAAGATTCTATTTTTATGAGGACCATTAATAAATCACTGTTTTATTTACCATAATAATGCTGTTCACATTTCATGCTAAAAACAAAAAAATACCAGTCACCTACTCAGTGTGAGATCTGAAATCAAGTTATAAATCTTTATTAAAACATAAGCAGTGTTGTCTTTTTCTCTTGTCAACAATGGCCTTTATACTCGGTTAATTTAATTTTGGTTAATTTAATTTAATTTAACCTTATTTTTCCCAGCATTATTAAGATATAATTAACAAATACAATTGTATATATTTAAAGTATACAGTGTGATGATTTTTAAAAATATTTTATTTTCAACTACTGTGCTACCCAGGTGCCTTGTGATGATTTGATATATGTATACATTATGAAATGATTCCCACAACCAAGTTAGTTAAAATAAATTTAAAAAATTAAAAATATTTATATTTTTGTGACAAAAAAATTAAATATTTGCTCTTTTGGCCAATTTTAAGTATATAATACAGTATTATTAATTATACCACAATCCTTCACATTAGATTACCAGAACATATTTCATCAGTGGTTAGAGGTTGATCCTCAGTCCAAGAACTCCAGCGTGCCCTTCCTGATAAACTACCCTAAGGATTCTGGTCTTGCTTAAACAGCCTCACTCTGTGGGTATACACCTTTCTTCAGTTACTTTGAATGTTGACTACTAACACTCACAGTTGCACCTTCTGAGAATCACCCTCCTCAGATAAGAGCTACCTAATAAGCATACTGTAGCTCATCAGGAGTGAGGTTGGGCAATACAAATAATCCAGAATAATCTCTCCATTTTAAGTTGAATTATCTAAATTTCTTTGTATGAGTTCTAGTCCAAGATGGTGACCTAAAAGTCTCCTGAATTCACATTCTCCCATGGACAAATTTTATATATACATATAAAAATATACTGGATATATAGCTACCCATGGAGTAATTCCCTCTGATACAAATCTAAAAAACTACTGATTTATTCCTATAGATTGGATAAATGAGAAAATATCCATGTCATAAAAATGGTGCTCAGTGCAGAGAGAGAAGAGAGAAACACCTACCTTCTGGTCTTTTTCTGAAAGATGTCTACTTGCAGGCTTTGAAAATGCTTTCTAAGTGTCTGACTTCCAATCAGCCTGTTTCTGGATGCAAATTGTGATCCTTCCTTTCGGGACACCAAAACTTCACTGGATACCTTCATCTGCTGGAAGTCACTAAAAACAAAGAAAACACAATTGCAAATGTTTGAACAATCACAAAGGTTTGAGAGAAAACCAAGAGATTGAGATTAGTGCAGTGATCAATTTCAACAGAGATAGAAAATATTAAAAAATACTAAAGAGAAATCACATATCTGAAGAATACAATAACTTTACTGAAAAAAATCCAATAAAGATATTCAACAATACACTAGATCAAGAAGAAGAAAGGATCGGCAAATGCAAAAACAGGGCAATGGCATTCATCCAGAGGAGCTGAAAGCAAAAAATAATGAAAAAGAATGAACATAAATTAAGGGACTTCTGGGACACCAATGAATGGACAATTATTCACATTATATGTATCACAGAAGAGAAGAGAGAAAGGGGCAGAAATCTAATTTGAAGAAATTTTGGTTGAAAACTTCTTTACCCTGGGAAAAGAAATAGACATCCAAATGCAGGAAGCACAGAAAGTTCAAAATAAGATGAATCTAAAGAGACCCAGACTGAGATACATTATAATTAAACTGTCAAAATTTAAAGACAAGGAGAGAGCTTTAAAAGCAGCAAGAGAAAGACAACTTGTTATCTACAAGGGAACAATCAGATTTTTCCACAGAAACTTTGTAGGTTTAATGGGTGTGATGCAATATATTGAAAGAGCTAAGAGGAAAACAAAACAAATAACAATCAAGAATATTCTATCCAGCTAAGTTATCCATCAAAACTGAAGAAAAAATAAAGAGGTTAAAGGAGTTCATCATCACCAGACCAGCCTTATAAAAATGAGATTTCTTCAAGGAACTTTAGTGGGACTTCAAAGGGACTTTTTCAAGCTGAAACAAAAGTATAAAGGTAAACATATATATTTTAATTCAGAATCCTCTAATATAAAGGGGTAGCTAAACTACTTATAAAAGTACTATGGAGTTTAAAATGAAAAATATTAAAAATAACTAAACTACAATAATTTCTCAATAGAAACAAGATATCAAAAGATGTAAATGGTGACATCCAAGATGTAAAATGTGGGAAAAAGAGTAAAGGTGTAGAGTTTTAGTATGCTTTCAAAATTGTTATCAGCTTAAAATAGACTGTTACAAATAAAAGATGATCTAGATAAGCCTCATGGTAACCAAAATTCAAAAACCTATGTTAAATACCAAAAAATAAATGAAGAAAATCAAAGCATACCACTACAGAAGAAAACATCAAATTAAAGAGGAAGAGAGCAAGAAAGAACAACAACAAAAAAAATCACAGAACAACTAGAAAATGATCAACAAAATGACAATAGTATGCCCATACATGTCAGTAATTACTTTAAATGCAAATAGACTAAATTCTCCAATCAAAAGACACAAAAAGTTGAATAGATTTTTAAAAAAAAGAAAAGAAAAAAGAAAGACCCAACTATATGTTGCTTACGACTCATTCAGCTTACATACACTGTAAATGAATCAACAGAAAAAGGTATTCCAAATAAATGGAAATGAAAAGAAAACAGGGGTAGATATTTACATTTATAACAGACAAAATAGACTTTAAGACAATGACGGTAATAAGAGACAAAGACAGTCATTACATAGTGATAAAAATGTCAATTCATAAAATGCTATAATATTTATAAATATTTATGAACTCAACATAGATGCACCTAAATATATGAAGCAAATAGAGACATACTTGAAGGGAGAAATATAGAGCAATACAATGATAGCAGGGACTTTAATACCCTACTTTCAGCAATAAATAGATTATCCAGACAGAAAATCAATAAGGAAATATTGGGTTTAAAACATACTTAGACCAGATGGACTTAACAGACATTTACAGAACATTCCATTCAAGGTACACATGGGACATCCTCCAGAATATATTATAAGGCACAAAACTAGTTAATAAATCTAAGCAGATTGAAATAATATCAAGCATCTTTTCTAAACATAATGGTATGAAACTAGAAACCAATTATAAGAACAAAAATGGAACTTAACAGATATGTGAAGATGAGACAACATACTCCTGAAAAATCAATAGGTCAGTGAAGAAATAAAAATAAAAATAAAAATAAATTATAAATGAAAATGGAAATACACCATACCATTCTAATGGGATGCAGTAAAAGCAGCTTTAAGAGGGACTATCCTAGCAATAAAGACCTACATAAAGCAAAGGAAAAGATTGAAAATAAACAACAAACTGTAAACTTCAAGGAAATAGCAAAAAAAAAAAAAACAAATAAATTTATATAAACTTAGTAGAATGAAAAAAATAACAAAGCTATTAAACAGTTCAGAGCAGAAATAGAGACTAAAATGACAATGGAAAACACTATTAAACCAAGGGCTATTTTCTTTAAAGATAAATTAAAAAAACAAAGAAACAAAAGAACCCAAAAATGTAAATAAACAAACCATCAGCTAGACATACAAAGAAAAGAAAGGTGATTCAAATAAAATTAGAAATGAAAGACATTACAATTGATACCAAAAATATATATAAAGGATCAAAAAGACGACTATGAATAATAATATGCCAATAAAATGGATGAGCTAGAAGAAATGGATAAATTTCTAGAAAAATACAACCTACTAAGACTGAATCATGAGGATACAGAAAATCTAAATATAGCAATAATGAGTAGGAAGACTGAGTCCATAATCAAAAACAAAAAAACCAAACCAACCAATAAACAAAACCTCTAACAAAGAAAAGCCCAGCACCTGACAGCTTTTCCAGTAAAGTGTACCAAACATTTAAGGAAGGATTACTTCTTAAACATTTCCAAAAAATAGAAGCAAGGAACAACTTCCAAATTCACTTCAAGAGTCACCACTATCCTAGCATCTGGAAATTCCATTCCGGAATTTTATATGAAAGCTTATCCTCTAAGATCAAGAATAAGACATGGATGTCCACTCTTGCTACTTTAATTCAGCATACTGTTGGCAGTCTAGCCAGAGTAATTAGGCAAGAAAAAGAAATAAAAGGCATCTGAATTAAAAAGAAAGAGATAAACTGTCAATATTAGCAGATGTCATGATATTATGTGTAGAAAACCCAAAAGACTTCACCAAAGTACTGATACAATTAATAAATTCAGTGAAGTTTCAGGAAACAAAATCAATTTAAAAAATCAATTGCACTTCTATACACTAATAATAAACAATCAGAAAGAAAAATTAAGAAAAACAATCCCATTTACAGTTATACCAGAAAGAACAAAATATCTAGAAATAAATTTAATGAAGGAATTAAAAAATCTGTGCTCTGAAAACTGTAAGAAACTTATGAAAGAAATTGAAGAAGATACAATTTCATGCTCATAAACTAGAAGGATGAATATTGTTAAAATGTCCATACTACCCAAAGCAATCTACAAATTCAATGTAGATCAAAATTCCAATGCTATTTGTCACAGAAATAGAAAAAAACAATCCTAAAATATGAATGGAGCCACACAAGACCTCAAATAAGCAAAGCAATCCTGAGAAAGAACAAGAAAGCTGCAGTATCACATTTCCTGATTTCAAACTACATTAGAAAGCTACCGAAATCAAAACAGGTATATTACCTGCATAAAAACAGACATATAGATTAAAGGAACTGAATACAAAGCCCAGATTTAAACCCATGCACATATGAGCAATTAACTAACACAAAAGAAACAAGAATATACAATGAAGAAAGAAAAGTCTTCAAAAAATGGTATCAGGGAAAGTGGACAATCACTGAAAAAGTATGAAACTGGACCTGTATCTTACACCATACACAAAAATCCACTTAAAATGGATTAAGGACTTGAATGCAAGACCTGAAACCATAAAATTCCCAGAAGAAACTATAGTAGGGATAAGCTCTTCGACAAAGGCCTTGGTGATGATTTTTTGGATTTGAAACCAAAAGCAGAGGCAACAAAAATGAAAAATTAACAAAGGAAATCATCAACAGAATGAAAAGGTGACCTAATGGATGGTATAAAATGTTTGCAAATATACTTGGTAAGGGGTTAATATCTAAAATATGTCTTGAATTCATACTACTCAATAGCAAGAAAACAATCTGAAAAAAATTGAGCAGTTGAACTGAATAGGTATTTTTCCAAAGAAGACACACAAATGGCCAACAGGTTCATGAACAAAGTTGTTCCATATTATTCATTATTAGTGAAGTGCAAATCAAAACCACAATGAGGTATCACCTTACACCTGTTAAAAAGACTATGGTCAAAAAGACAAGAGATAGCAAGTGGTGACAACAATGTGGAGAGAAGGTAACCTTTGTCCACTGTTGGGGGGAATGGAAACTGGCACAACCAGTATGAAAACAGTGTGGACTTTCTTCAAAAATTAAAAAAGAATGACCATATGATTCAGCAATCCCATTTCTGGGTTTATATTCAACAGAAATGAAAACAGGGTATTGAAGAGATATCTCCCATGTTTATTGCTATAGTATTCACATTAGCCAAGACACAGAAGCAATCTAAGCATCCTTCAGTGGAGAATGGATAAAGAAGATGCATATATACATACACAATGGCATGTTATTCAGTCATGAGAAAGAAGGCAATCCTCCTGTTTGTAGCAATATGGATGGAACTTAAGATCAACTATGTTCAACGAAATAAGCCACATAGACATAGACAAATATTGCATGGTATGTGAAATATTTTTTAAAGCAAAGAAAAGTCAAACTCATTCTCATTGAAACAGAGTAGAAAAGGGCTTGCCAGTAACTGGGGGGCAAAAGGGAGTAGGTATCTGGAAAGGTTAGTAAAAGGTACAAGCTTTCAGCTACCAGATGAATAAGGTCTGCGATCTAATGTAATAATGTTAACTATAGATAGCACTGTATTGTATAATTGAAATTTGCAAAGAAAGTAGATCTTAGGTATTCTCACCAAAGAAGAAGGAAAGAAGAGGAGTAAGAAGAAGAAGGAGGAGGAGGAGGAGGAGGAGGAGGAGGAGGAGGAGGAGAGGGGGAGAAGGGGAAGGAGGGGGAGGAGAGGGGGAGGAGGGGAAGGAGGGAGAGGAGGAGTAGGAGGAAAATGAAGTGATGAATATATTAATTAACTAGATCGGGGAGGATTCTCTCACAGTCTATACGTATATCAAATCACCACGATCTCCACTTTAAATATCTTATAGTTTTATATGTCATTTAAACTTCAGTAAGGCTGAAAAAAAAAAAAAAAAAAACCTTTAGTCACAACCCTATATATTTTCGGAACATATTCATCTTCACAATGAAAGTTTATATTCTCTGACCAACATCCACACTTCTTCCCCTGCCCCAGTCCCCTAGCAACCAGCCTTCTATTCCCCATTTCTGTGAGTTTGCCCTCTTTTTAAGGGTTCACATAAGTGAGACTGTGTATTACTTGTCTTTTTCTCTGCCTTATTTCATTTAGCATAACATTCCCCTGTGTCATCCCCACTGTCACAAATGGTAAGATTTCCTTCTTTATTAAGGCTAAATAATATTCCATTGTATGTGAGTGAATGTCTGTGTGTATATATATATATATACACACAGACATACATATATACATTAAGTATATATATTTATCCATCAACAGATTCCTAGGTTGTGTCCATATCTTGGCTATTATGAATAATGCTACAATGAACATGGAGTGTGACTCTCTCTTCAAGATCCTGTTTTCATTTCCTTTGGATATATACCCACAAGTGGGATTGCTGGATCATATGGCAGTTCTATTTTTAATACTTTGAGAAACCTCCATACTGTTTTCCATAGTAGTCCACCAAGATACATTCCCACCAATGAGCAAGATTTTCCTTTTCTCCATATCCTTACCAACACTTGTTACCTCCTGTCTTTTGATAATTAAAAGAAAGACAGTAAATGTGGATTCAGAGCTCGTTTTACTCACTTTTCTAAGTTTTTCCACCATACACATGCAGGGGAGGTAAAACTTTACCCCTACCCCCTTAAATATCAGCTAGACTGAGTGTCACATGAACATGAACCAGACTAATCCAGATTTATTTTATGTTTTGAGTTGACCTGGAAGCACTTTAAGGAAATGCAGACTGAAGCAAGTGCCAAATCTAAATGCTTTTCTACCAGATTGAACAAAAAGAAGATACCATTAAGAAGTAAGTGAAATATAAATAGGAAACTAATAGAGGTACAGTTTTTGTTTTCTGATTTTTTTTTTAAAACAAAGTCTGTTTGGGGGCACCTGAGTGACTCAGTGGCTGAGCATCTGCCTTTCCCTCAGGGCGTGATCCTGAGGTCCTGGGATTGAGTACCCCATCAGGTTCCCCGCAGGGAGCCTGCTTCTCCCTCTGCCTCTCTGCCTCTCTCTCTCTCTCTCTATGTGTCTCATAAATAAGTAAAAAATCTTTTTAAAAAAATCTTTTAAAAAAGTCTGTACAGATTCCTCTTGGCCCTGACACCCCATTTCTGGTGATAAGAATGATTCTTTCCTCTCGGTTTAGGGAGGGCTCCTTTCACATAGGACTTTTATCTGCTGCTTTCAGGAATAAAAGGGAAATTCAGAACATTCTTCTCTCATTTGCTCTTTTTCAAGTGCCTTTACCTCAAAATATACCTGACGCCAAAGAGGCATATATAGGACTGGCATATGCTGCCACCTTTCATGCACATACAATGAAGAGTTTTTAGGTTTTCAATTAGTAGATAAACTTGAATATCAGTAGAAGATATAAAGGCTGTATTTATAGTCAACTTCTAAAAAGATAGATTAAATTATTTAACTGTAAATAACCTATATGTTAATAGTCTGATTTTTCTGTTACAGGGGATCAGTTACTCAGAAGATAAGGGGAGAAAATAATCAAAGAAAACCTGATATAGACATTTTAATCACAGGCAAGAGGGTGCTACACAATCAAGAGAGTACAATTATTCCAAGAGAAAAAACAAACAAGCAAACCTGAAACTAGCGATATGTCTAGCTAGTTTCTAAACAGAGACTACATTGAGTCTCTGCCCCTTGGAAGCTGTTTTGTGGTCATATATGATTACTTGAACTTAGAATTTCAGAATCAGTCACAGGAATGAGCAGTGGGTAAAATAGAAGGTGTTGAGAATTTATAGTGAGTTTGAACCATTAGCTTTGTCTGAAAATGACCAAATGCATTCCTGGAGAATGACATTTTTATTGTTTCTTTGTATTTTTTGTTTCTTTGCTCCACTTCTTTTCATTATTATTATTTTTTTCCTTTGCTCCACTTCTTAACTAATTTTGGTGCTGGGTTTCTATATATTTACTAGAAAGGTGCTGATTTTCTTTTTTGTGTTTGACTGAAACACGTACAACCTTTGATGAAACAGCAAATGCGTAGCCCGTTTTGGGGTTGAGGTATTGTCCTAATTCCAAAATTTCCCAACTCTTAGGAACACCTAACATATTTGATATAATATCATACAAAAAAACTCACCACCTGCTGACTATGCAACAGGAAGAACTAGGAAACAAGGGAAAAGTAATAAAAAGAACTCAATAAGCTTTTTATGATCTATCTGAAATCTTTGCTTTTGTACTGGTAAGCTAAATCCCAAGGGAGAAAATCATAAAGTAAATGAAAGACAATTTCAAGTGTTACATGTTTGATGTTAGACTCTAAATGTGGGTACATTATCACACATTATAAAATCTGATCTCAAAAAAAAAAAATAAAATAAAAACAGGTAATCCATAAAAAAGTTTAACCATTTCTATTTCTTCCCAAATAATTTTTGTGTTAAAAGATCCCTAAAACTTGGAGGAGTTTTATGAATCCCATGGTAATAAATATAACTAAATTAAGGCCTATGAATGATATTTCAGCAACAGAGGAATTACTCTTGTGATTACCAGGTATATCACTTTTATAAAATATTTTTATTTAGTGGTATTTCCTGCCCTTATCTTTAGAATTTATTGGTATAGATTATTATTTTTAGCAACTCTGCAAAGAGAGAAATCAAACATAGTTTTATGATTTGAAAATTATTTTGCTCAAGCAGCTTTATGTCTGTAAGTTAAATTTCTTACAGTGAAATCCAGTGATGAAAATGGGCTTGATGACACTCTTGAATTAATGTAAGGAAAATCTATATAAGTTCAAAATAATTTAAATGACCAATAGTACTTTTTTCAGACTTTAAAATGGGAATGATGACATACTCTCTATACTCACTTTTTCAGATGTAGCATTGTATTTTCCATAAATTACTTCAGTGATGTAGGTAGCAACAATCTGCCTATAAATTTGAGCTTGCATCCCTTTTGAAAAATTCTCACCATGTGTCAAATTCCCTCTCCTTCAACCAATTCTCTTTAGTGCCAAAAACATTCTGGAACATTCAATTTCAATTTAATTGGCTGATTAATAGAACCTTCAAAGATCTTTCTTTCTGTCTCCAAATTTATGGTTTGAATACAGTATTGGTCTTCCATCTGTATGCACGGAAAATTAATTTCTAAGCTGGGCTGACTCAAAGAAACTTCACATGCTCAGCTAAGGGAATTGATAAAATGCCTTAGGTACATTATTTTCTATTATGTAACCTTGTCAAGTAGCAAGCAAATATTCCCAAGCCATTCAAAGTCACAATTGGTTTCTATTAAATTCTGGTAATTCACATTTTATTTATTGGGATTAATATTGATTATGTCTCCTCAAAGTAGCTTATATATAAACTCACCGCCTGTTGTTGAGGGAGAGGAAGCAGCGACCACATGGCTAATTCTGAAAGGTCTTTGATTTGAAGGTGTAGTAATAAAGCTACCTATAAAACTCAGCTTGTAAAATTTCTACATACTCGTATTTAGAGTCAAGTTTGTGAAATAAATCATCTAAGCCAATGTATTACTAAGTCACAGAGAAAATGAGGGATTAAAGAATGAAAAGCAATAAGTGTAAAAATATTTTCAAACCCTCAAATGAAAACAAGGTCCAGGCTAAATGTTGAAGATGACATAAAGCTTTAGGAGGTTAAAATTTATCCAGGCATAAACATAAAAAAAACAAACAGTAAAAATATTATTAGAAGATCAGACATCGAAAAGAACAGAAGATAAAGGGGCAGAAAGAATGATCCAAAGGTAAAAGGAGAAAATGAACAAATCAACAGAAGCACAAAACAAGAGGTAGCTTGAAAAGTAAATTAGAATAGATAAGGGTTGCAAATGAGTTTGATAAAGAGGAAGGAATCTGATAAAGAATGGCAAAAGTAATGGAGGTACTAGAGAATCCTATTTTAAAACCACACATACTCTTAGCAATAAAGACGTTTAGCTTTACTTACAGGAACTGAAAGGTGAGAGGGGAGTATTTTGACCTCTCCTGGTTATGTGTACCTAGTCGTCCGGGAAACTTGGGTCATTTGAATGATACGAGCGAAGTGAACACTTTGATGCTTAATTTATTATTTTTTAATGAAGACTGGATCACAGATCTATACCAAGTCAATAACCTTACCCTAAGTCTCGTCTTAAATTATCTATTGCCAATGCAGTGTAATTGATTTACTAGTTGGCCCTAGCTCCTGTATAGCTCCTGGAAAGAAAACATGTAAATCATTTTTCTCTTATAAGATTTCAAGGTCAGAGAAAATAGCAAAGGTGCTACTGAATCTTCTTCGATGTGAATCATGCACTGACAATTCATTAATTATTATTTTATTTTATTTATTTATTTTTTAGTGTTCATTATTTTCTTAAAAATGGGAAGAGGGTAGCTTACCATGAAAGCTACAAATACACAACAAACAAACAAGAACTGAAAGAGTACTAATGACAGCAACACAAAATCCTGCGGAGAGAAATATTTTTTTCTCACACCTGACGCTATATCTAGCATTAAGCACAAAACTTATCTTTGTGAATTTGTGACGCTAAACTTTGGAAACTCCTGGCCCCAATTAAAGACCTTCCAATTTATCAAGCCTTTCCAGTGTCATTGTCACTGGCAGCTCCGTATCTTTTGGAATATCTACGTCTGTAACTGCATCTGTAGGTAGAAGCCTCTCTGACTGCTTGTCTTTCACTCTCACATCCACTCTGGTTTTGACCAAGCTGATTTCTCTTGGTGAAGGGAATTCCCTTTTGCCTTTTGAATGGCTGAGGAATTTCTGTCTTTCAAAAATTCTGAGCTACAAGTTTTCCATCTCTGATGCGTTTCCTACTCATTCTAGATAAAATTAATGGCTTCTATCCGTACCTTCAGGGCCCACTATTTATCTCTTAAGAGTTCTTGGAGCTTATATCATATTACTATGCTTTGGTTGCTAATCATCCTCAATAAATTTTAATATGTGCATTATAAAGATCTGAATTGTTAACAAATATTTGAAATTAATTAGTAAGCATGTGTAAACAATGTCAGAGTCTATAACTAAAATTCAAGTTTCCTGATTATTTACTTAAATTTTGTGCATGATTCCTTAGAGTAATTTGCCAGAGTTGTACCCCACACAATTAGCGTTTTGACAAGTGATTTGCATTGATGGGTAATAAATGACAAAAGAAACACCTATGTAACTTGTAGCACTATTACCACCATTGGTTTCCTTGATGATGGAAGATCAGACATCAAAATCTATTATTCTAAATAGGAAGTATCTAAGATGCAAATAAGTAAATAAAACAAGTAGAAGCAAACACAATGCAATACAAATATGGCAGATACTGTAAAAAATTAAAAAACAGAAATATATTCTACATGAAGATTTTTTTCATCTTGTAGAACACCACATACGTTAATTTAATTGAACAAGAATGAAAGAACACATCCTGAAAAAAAAAAAAAAAAGAGTTCCCAGGATGAAAGCCAGTGATTTTTGCTTTAAAAAAAAAATTGTATATCCCTCCCTCCCATATACAGCAGGATGCTTGGGTCACAGTCTCCAAGTCTTTTGTTCAGATGAAGAGAGCTATATTTAATTAACCTGCAGCCAGTAGACTATTTAGCAACGGGGACATTTTAATGTACCAAGTATTTGAGGGAACATTGGACCAAATTTTTATTTCAGATCAAAAAATATACATTGGAGACTGAGAATCAATTTTTAGGTTCTGTGACCTACTAGTTTTTGTATAAAATCTGAACATCTAACTAGTTCTATAAAATCTAAACAAATAGCTTGTTGTATAAAATCTGAACATCTAACGAGCTCTATAATTCTAAACAAATAGCTAGCTGCATAAAATCTGAACATCTAACTTTCCAGTCTACAATAAGATTATATGATTTATACCCCTTGGTTTCCTTTCTCTCCCTATTCCCCATTCCAGATTTCTGACTGGGCCCTGTATTTGAATCTGATTAATTCCCTTCTTCTTTGTTATCTCTAATTATAGAGCTGTCAATCTCAAAACCCACAAAAGAGGGAAATTTGAAAACATTCTGGATTTGTATTATACTATTGAATGCATTGTGGGCTTTTTCATATAGCTGGAGGGAGACAGCTTTAAATGAACTTTTCACAGGGAAAAAAATAGGTGAGTGTTTAACAGGAAAAAAAGGGAATTGACAGATATATAATTATTTTAGTGTCTGCACTTAGTTTCTTTCTTTTCCTTTGTCAGCTGCCTTCTCTCTTGACTAACCAACATACCCCCCAAAAGTTATTGCATTCGGTCCTCTTTTATCACATGTACAAAGCAGACTGAACAGGCATCTACTGGAGTTTTTTTTTCTTCAGGTGAAGCATGCAGACTTAAGCTGCAGGAACTCAGGAGCTGAAATCTTCAGAAGCCAGAGGATTTGGCCCACAGCAAGAGTAATCGCCCCTAAATTTATCTACAAAAGAACTGCCCTGTAATTACCAGTTTCCAACACAAAAACTATTCATGTGGTACAATCCAGAAGGATTCATAAAAAAAAAAAAAGAAAAAAAAAAGAAATCACAGAATACTTTTAATTAAAAAGGAGGCAGAAAAATGTATGTAAGTTGAATGCCAGAAGTGAGTTTCACTATGTGTGCATGTCAATATCCTTGTAATCCTACTGGCATCAATAATGATCATCATTCAGGTGAGGAAAACAAAAGAAAGTCAGAGGTGATATGCAAAAACAGTTTTACAAAATGAAAGGGAAAAGACAGGAGAAAAATTCTACTAGGGAATTACTCTCGTTTTATAAATTGTAACCTCTCTTCTCTGTATGGTAGCTGTCTCCATAACTTGAATCCACAGAGATGTCATTAAAATCCAATAAGTCTTTAAAAATATGCACATCTCTAACATTTATAAGACTGCCATTTATTGTAGGGTGATGGCCCAATATAAGGTTTGATATTTCATTGTCAAAAATGTGTTTACTCTCCACCCCAAATTTCTAAAACAGAAGGCATAAAGCAAAATGCAAACCTATTATATATTTAAACATTAATTTTTGAAGTTAAATTATTGGTAAATGTTTATATAATAAAAGGACATAGGGTTAATTCTATGCAATGCTAAATCATGTCTTATTTGTAACTGAATTATATTATCACAGCTCTTAGAAACTATATTTTGGATCACTGCATAAAAAAAAGAATGAGTGACAGATCAGAGAATTGCTTTAGGAATATTACCATCTTTATTTAAGGATTCTTACCTGGCATTATACTTTGACATTTCACATGCATCGTATGAATATGTATTGATAGAGGTTCAGATAAGATTATTTCCAGAAAATCCTGTCTGGTGGATTGCTGAATGAGTTTTAGTTATATATTGACTGAAATTGGCCAAATGTTTCTTTATTAGTAGAATGTCTAAAACAGTATATCATGACACATTACTTAACTCAGTGTAATGACTTCAACTGTGAAATTTTTGTCTAAAATCAAAAGGAGATGAACTGACTCTTTTGGCATAAAAATTATAATAGTATCAGTTATTTTGAGTACAGATAGACAACGCTCTGAAAGCCAGAATTTGAATTAAAGAAAATACTTCTCTTTCCTTCTTGGGACTTGTGGTCATTTATTTTATCCTATTCTATTTTTAAGAGTTGCTGAATTCCCTTCTTATACTCTATTTTTAAAGTATTTAAAATGGAGATTAAAATTAAGGGATTGCTTGATTCTTGCAACTTTCAAACTACAACATACTTCTTTTACCACATGGAAAGTAACACATAACTATATATGAGAAGTGGTTTTTATTCCAAAAGAAACTGGAATGAATGTCAGATTTATCTAAGGGGAAAAATATTATTAGTACTTCATATAAATCTCTTCTTCTATCCCCTGAATGCAAATTAGTTTAATATATGGTAGCAACTAACAATGATAATAAATGACCCATGACTGCTGGTCTAGTGATAATGTTGAAGCATATTCTTTGAATCCATGATGAATAGCTCAATCAATCAAACTATCAACAAATATATGTAATTAATAATACTGTATTTATCTCTTCCAGCTCTAAAATTCCAGATCTTATTAAGGGCAAGAATCAATGCTAGGTATACAGACAGTCCCAAAGTTCTTTTTATAAGGCACACTGAGAAAAACAAAACAAAACAAAACAAAAAACCAAGAACTCATCTTACAGATACATAAGGTAATTATAGCTAGAATAGTTTAAATTATTGTTCAAAATTATTCAGTTTCATCATTCTCTTTGCTTTCATGGAGGAATATATTTCCCTGCTCCTTGCCCTAGGGCTCAGCCTTAAAAAATCGCTTTGTCTAATGGCACATTACCAGTCAAGATGAAAGCAGGGACCTGAAGTTCTTCCTGTTTCGTTGTGCATGCACTCTTACCTCCTCCAATCACTGTTTGAAGAACATACTCTGGTAGCCCATTTGCTCAAGGAAGATAAATAACAAAAATGCAGAATGACCTTGCCAACTCCTAGAACTGCAGGTTGAGGCAGGCTTGCTGGGAGCTGCTAACCTAGACCAGGCAGCTATTGGCCACTGCACAGACAAGTTAGTGAACCCAACTGAGATGAACAGAGCTCCTTTAGATTATCCACAGATGTGTGAGAAATAAGACCTTCTTACCACATGCCACATTTTATTGCTGCACAGAAATACCGAGATGAAAGCTAACATTTATTGATCTCTTACTGTGCACCAGATACTATCCAAGCATTTTCCATTTTACAATTTTACATCAATTTATTTAATCTTCACTACAGTTCTGTTGTAATCAGCATCCCCATTTAATGGCAAAGGAGATGAGACATGGGGAGGTTAAGGATTTGTGTGATGTGGTGTAGCTAGTAAGTGGAAGGGTTGGGATTTGTGTTCTTGCTGTATGGTTCTGAAGCCACTCAAAGTACTGACTTTCAATAAATATCATCCATATGTGACTTAAGGCAGTATGCAACATAGGTAGGCATTAACAACATGGTCATTAAGAAAATAGAGAAATCATTTTTACCTAGACCGCTTGAGGACCCACAGTGGGTGAGAATTGAATAAAGATGCTTCTTTGGCAAGTAGCTCTAAGGAAGACAACTACATCCCTGAGGAATCATAATCTTATAAGCTTACTGATTAAAAGTGTTCAGAAAGGAGGGAACCAAAGGGAAAGGAATATAAAAAGAAAACGATTCCAGCTTCTTTACTCAACCACTTACTGAGTCATCCTCAAGAGAGAAGTTACCAAACTGATTTGTCAGAATACAGGGCAACTGATGGGCCCCTGTGATTAATAAGCTGGATTACCTTTTCTAAAATCCATTTTCTGAAACCCATTTCCCTACTTTCCTCCTTCTTCCTTCTGCTCCATACAGGTAAGGGAGAAGTGGGCTCCAGAACATTTTGGGCACTTTTTCTCTACCCTATTTTCTATTTGTGTGATGACCCCTTTGTTTCATTTATCATCTCCTTTTCTTAAACTCTTAAAGCTTTTGAGTGTTCCTCAGTTAAGATTTTCCGCCATTCCAAATCTTGATGTGCGTCTTCCTTGTGTCTATCTACTGGATACAGCACTAACTTTTCAGATCAAACTTCCCAGGACTGATCTCACTATATGTTCTGAAGACCTGCTCCTCTCTCATCATTACTTTCACCAGAGACACTCACGTAAGGATTTGGGAGTCTTTTCAAAACCCTCCTGTTCTTTCATCCCCCACGCCCAAATGGACACTTAGTCCTCTATATGGCTCCTACGAAAGAGTCTCAAATTCAGACTCTCCTCTTGACCTTTCGTTTACCTTAATTTGTTTTATTATCTCTCACCCAGAAAGAACAATGGCTTCTTAAATGATCTTCCTGCTACTGGTTTCTGGTTTTGTTTTTTTAAATGAATGGGCTTCACAAATATTACTTTTTAACTGCTGGACCTTTCCAGTAAATCTGATCCTCCAAGGGGGGGTGGGGAGAAACAAGATGTAAATACATGTACACAGAAAATCATGCATGTAATTCAGGTCTTTGGACCTCTGAAGATTGTGAAATGATCTCTATGGGCTGTGGATCCTGTTAAAAACCTTGGCTCTAATCCCTCCTACCCAAGAAGACCAGATATTTTTCAAAAATGGAGATCGAATTATGTCATTTCTCCAATGAAACCCTTCAATGACACCCGATCTCCTGCAAGATAAAACCCAAAACACGTCAGTTTAGAATTAGAAGGCTCATTATCATTGATTCCATTTAAGTTCTTCATTTTGGCTTTTTTTTTTCTTTTAAATTCCCCACCTGCACTATGGTCTTCAATCATATGTAAATGTCTCTAAAAATCCCACATAGCTTCTTTCATCCCTTTCATCAATCCTTCCCTGGTTCCAGTACACTCTTCTGCACTGTCTTCCAGGTGAACTCCCTACCCAGTTCTCCTGCCACCTTCTCCATTCAGAGCTCTCACCCACAGATTTATCATATGTCAGAGTCAGAGAATCCATGAACTCTTTGACAACTAGAATCATGTCACTCACATCAGTGATGTTCATTATCCAGCTCCGTGTCCAGCTGTTTGTAAGTTCTTAAAGCAAGTTTCTATAAAGGTGATAGGGGAGGAAGAGAGGGGAGAGAAAGAGGGAGAAGGGGGGTGTGGAAAGGAAGGAAGGAAGGAAGGAAGGAAGGAAGGAAGGAAGGAAGGAAGGAAGGAAGGAAGGAAGGAAATAGCTATAACACAATTCTGTAGAACTCAAAACCATTCTTTTTATGAAAAGGAAGATAACCAATATACACTGAGCACATTTTAAAGTGGATATCACATCAAATAAGAAACATTCACTTAGTTTTTACAGCAGCTGTATTTGCTAAAGCTTATAATGTAATTCCATAATGCACAGAAGGCTAAGTAATTTGCAAATCATCTCAGGGTTGGGCCACAACGGTGCTAGGAAACTGTATGAATCAAGAGTCCACTCTTTGCATCACACTGGTTAGCCTTCTTAACAAAAGTAAACTAAGGATTTAGCCTTTCACTGATTTACATTTGACTTTCACATGGGTCTTAAGGAACTGTGGCTACGAACACCCCAAAATGCTCATAGAAATGCAGGCTTAGGGTAGCCCGGGTGGCTTAGTGGTTTAGAGCTGCTTTCAGTCTAGGGTGTGATCTTGGAAACCTGGGATCGAGTCCCACGTTGGGCTCCCTGCATGGAGCCTGCTTCTTCCTCTGCCTGTGTCTCTGCCTCTCTCTCTCTCTCTGTGTCTCTCATGAATAAATAAATAAAAATCTTTAAAAAAATGCAGGCTTACTTTGCAAAGATCCTGATTTTAAAATTTTCTAGGCAAAGTCAACTCACTTAAAATTAACTGGTCCTTGAGCAGATACCTATGCGAGGGTATCAAACTTTTCTTACTGAGATACAGGTTTAGGTCCAGGCCTTGGCAAATTATTCTTCATTTACCCTCCAGTTAATATTTGATTTTGACTGAAACACAAAATCAGGTTCAAAGTGGCGCTAGTAGAAAATGTAAAGAAAGATAAGCCTGTCACTTTCCATTTCTTTCTCAATGAACATCAACATAAAGAAATCAAGTTTACCTAGTTCAATATATGAATCGTATGTGGAAAACAGAGACCCAAGTAAAACTTCACCGCTGCCAAAATACAGGGTCAGAGGCACCCAGAATAAGTTTTACAACCATAAGGAGCTTACAGAACAGAGTAAATGTCACTTTTGTTATTTTGTGGGGATACAGATGAGGAATGGCTACAGGAATCTTTTCCAGTGCAAACCAGATTATACTTCTGAATGAGGTTGTCTAATGCACTGTATTGTTTTCTTCCATCTATTCTCCAGCTGCCTGGAGCTCCTTCCCTCTCTGGCACCCGAGAACCCCACCCTGTGCAGTAGGCTGGGTTGCTGGGAGGGTGGGTGTGCTCTTCCCCTGGCAAAGATAACAGAAACTGACATCTTTTCTGAGCTCTGGCTTCTAAAGAGGGTGATTATTTTTGCAGCTGCTTTTGCTCTTTGCTGAAAAAGTGTTTATTTCTCAAATACCCACTTTTAAATCATGTGGCAGTTTCCATCCAGGACCAAAGATGTGTTTCTCTTCGAGCATTTCTCTGCTCATATTTTTCAGAGCTTCTAATGGTTATAGTCAAAACTGTTTAATTCTATCTTCAGCTAACATCTTAAATGCTTTTAAATACTTAATGATTTTTATCCAGTAGCTGCCAAATACAGTCCTGAACTCTGAGCTTCCCCAGATCACTAAAAACTAGCCATCCAATCGCCCCATGTTCTTTCTTGATAAAAACAGGAAAAAAGAATTATTATAAACAGCATACACAATCCTGAGTGTTATAGACAGAGTAAGCTTTTTTGTAGTACTGGATCTGTTTATTATAATATGGATAAAGAAATTGTTAGTAACATTCTAGAAGCCTTAATGTTTCAAGGGAGATCTACTAGGTGCCATGTATCAACTCAGTAGTCAGACATTCTTAATTCACTTCAAGATGCCTGCTTCCCCAAGCTAAATTAGCCATATTTCTTTTGGTGAATAGTAGATAGAGCCCTAGAAAAGTTTAGAATCTTAGGTTCTTAATAGTTAGATGAACCTGGATAGTGATCAAGTTTAATTCTCTCTATTTTCCTTAAAAGGAAATTTAGATGCAGACACTGCAGAAAATGTTCCCTTACCTAGAAGCTTCACCAATACACAGATTTCTGGGCCTCACCCACAGAGTGTTTGATTCAGTAAGTGTGGATGGGATTGGAGAATATCTATTCCTAAGAAGCTCCTAAGTATGCTGATGCTGGGGGTCTCCGGGGCATTCTGTGAGAAGCGCTGGCCTGAAGGATTGGCCCAAGGAACAAACAGGATGGAAATATGACATCTTCACTTCTAAAACAGTGTTTGACCAGGCTCCCCAGATGTCCTTTGTTGAGATTTTAATTCCAGGAATGATAAATAGCAGCCTAAAATACCTTCTCAACTGCATCTGCTCCATCTTGGAAACTGACCATAAGGTCTTGAGGCAATGGGTTGGAACAGTATTAAATTAGTTTTAGCAAAACCTAAAGTACCTTTAAAAAGGAAGAAAAGAAGAAAATGTGGGAAGGCTATCCACTGTGCACTAGTTTTTGCATGAGTGAAGAAGGGATGTTTGAAATTCACATTTTGTTATATTAGGAAGCTGCAAGTTGAATAATCATATACTAATACTATTAATATATACTGTATATTACAGGTTTTTTTTTCCTGAGAATTTCTTCCTCTAGACATAAGGGGGATTTAAATGCCGATAAGCAGCCACAACCAGTTCTTTCCAATCAAGTTGCTGTCTGAAACCTGTCCTCAGACTATCGTTATCTCCATCCTGCAGATGTGAGGACACCATAGGCTTCCAACCTTCTATCTGCTGTGCTAAGCAGGTCATGAGCCCCGCTCAGGAGAAATCTCATGCCCCCTGCTGCCAGCCTGGTGATGAGTTGGAATAGCTAATGAAGGTGTGCACACTTACATTTGAAGAGCATCCACAGCAGTGTCCTTTGTCTATTTTAAGGTTTTACTCCTACATCATCTCTCTGTCCTCCCACCCCTCTACTTCAACTCCACCAAAAATAAAAATTACATTGAAGAAAACCTGTCAACCAGTGAAGGAAAAGAAAACACCAAAAGGAAAGGAAAAATGGAATGCTTGTTTATTCCACTATCTGTAGGTTGTATCATGTAGGGCTTTGTAGTACCTTCTTTATAAGTGAATTACAAATAGATTGATTAAATTTAATAGGCAATGTGAAAATGTCTGAAGCCACAAAATTTGAGAACAGAAATGGAAAAATCACTTAGAAACAGATATGGACACACTCTTGAAAACATCTAGGATCCTAATGATGCCACTAGACTCATGAGAGACCATGAGCAATGCTAAACAATTCTGTATAAGCTCCAAATACATTATAAGTACTTTTGTACACACTCAAAAAATCACCCTTTTCATAGATAGAATACATGATAACATGTTTGATGCTTCATCTTGCACCTTTCTGGTTGTGTTGTGTACTTTCTTCTTTATCCTTCCTCTCTCCTCACACCTACCCACTTCATCTCCCACTCAGGTCACCTTGTAGGGATCCTGACAACCCAAGTGAGCTCTCACCACAACTGTGTTCATCAGTTTTCATCTTTTTTTGAGATGCTCTTTCTCTCTCTCCTTGACTACTTAAATCCTTTCAACACTTGAAAGCCTGATTTAACAGCCATGTCTTCTGTTCAGCTGTCTTTATTTTTGTTCATTGGGCATTCCTATCTCTCTGAATGGTCACAGTAATAATTTATTTGTTTATACTAAAGTTTAGCACTGGAACATTTGCCCTATTCTCAAATTTCAGGGAACATGTCTTCAATTGGTATAGTAGGGATACATGATAGCAACTCGATAGGAACTCGGTTATGGAGACACTTTAAGACAAGTTTGATTTTTCAAAAAAATTTAATATGGCTTCTAACTGATAGTCTTCAATCTTACACATTGATTATGGCTTTGTTAAGAGACAGGCTTCATAGTCACACTGCCTGGGTTGGAGTTCCAATTCTACCACTTAAAAGGTGTCAAGTCAGTGTTTGTGTATCTCAGATTCTTCATGTGCCAAATGGGGATGAAGATTATACTCACTTTATAGTGTTGTTGAGAATGTTAAATGAATTAATAAGGTGATTACAACAGAGCCAGAACTATTCAGGCAGCCAACAAATATTAATTAGTTACATGATTACAATTCATGAAGACATTTACTGTTGCCCTAAATAGCTCTTTAACATGGAGATACCGCAACAATACTTTAATATATCACAGTGATGGATTCAGACTTAAGAAACTCAGGTAAGACGAAAAAATAAACATGAACTCAATCCTTTCATTGAGCCAAGCATTTCCAAATGGGAAAAAGATGATCTTCATTTGCTTGGCTAAATTAAACATATTATAAAATAACATGGACTTTTTAATAGGCATTTTTGCACAGCCAAGGTCAGAGCTCAAAAAATCCATAGACATCACCCAATTTCTTTAGGAAGAGAGAGGAAAGGGTTTTCTGGCTAATTTAAGGGCCTTGCAAAGTCTGAAGTACATGATCTATTGCTTCTGGTATTCATTAAGACTAGTAAATATTATAGGAAAGCATATCACAAGAAAAGGAAAACTGAAAAAAAAAAAAAAAGAAAAAAGAAAAGAAAAACTGAAGCCCAGAGTGAAAATGTAAGCACCATAAATATAAATGAAACAATGATGAAAGGGTAAAAGTTATGTCCTTAGAAAAATAAAGGCTTCTTAAAAATTTCTAAGAAATAACTTTTAAATGTTCCAAAACCATGACTCTTGTCAAACACACACACACAACACACACACACACATCACATCACATCACATTGAGATTTTTGCTAAAAGCTTAGTTCATCACTTCCACTTTATTATTTTTATTTTTTTAATTTTTTTCCTATAACTTCCACTTTTTTATATGAAGCTATCATAATCAAAAAGATATCATTAAATACCTTAAAGCATACTCATGAGCCTGTATAATACATTAAATTATTTAAAATTTAGTTTAGATAACTAATTAAACAACCCTTGCCTTGTAGGAGTTTACAATCCAAGATGGGACATACTGATGTTGTTATAAAATAAACACAATGCACATTGAAAGCAAACAGAGGAAAAAAGAGGAAAATGTGATTACCTCGGTTCCACTTCATGAGAAATGTGTCCAAAGTGGGCAGGCAGAGAGCTAGTGAAGAATAAATACCTAGCCTTCCGAGTGTAGGAAAAGACCCAAGATAAATGGGATGCAACCAATAAATAAAACAGGTTTTGATCCCTCCATCTCTGTTCAGGTCAAGTCCTTTTGCTTGGAATCTCCCACACTTCTCTATCTTCTACCTGCCTAGACTCAACTTAAAATAAGTCTATTTAAATAAATCCAGTTATACCAATGAAATTTCAAAAGAGGAAAAACTAATGTATGGTAATAGAAAAAAAAACCCTAATCTATGATATTAGAAATTAGGTTAATGGTGAATTTGGGGAGAGTGATAATTTGATAATTTAAAAGGCCAAGCAGGTGTTCTTTGGGTTATAGTTGTTATGTTGCTTTTTGCTCTGTATGCCTGTTCTACTGTTTTTCACTTCACTATGTACATTCATTGAGCTGTACAAGTATTATCTGTGCATTTTTATGTATGTATGTTCTATTTAAATAACATTTTCATTTTTCAAAATGTCAACTCACACCAGCTCTACTATGAACCTTTCCTGCAAAACATTTTCCATCTTAGGTGACTCTTATTTTCCTAGTCTGTCTGTACCTACAATATTAAAGTTAGTTAAAAACAAGAGAACATAAATATTTTCTTATTTTAGCACAGCAATTATAAGAAAACTGTTATTAATCTATGCTTAATAAATTACTGATGAAACTGAATGACAAAACATAAGATTTGCATGATCAAAATATGAGTGCCAGGAAGAGTAAGATAATTTAAAATTGGTAATAATCAAAATCTTGTAGAAGATATTAAGGAGAATCTTTAACTTATAAATAAATGACTAGTTAGCATGTAGATATTGTCTACCATTATTTCATACCCCACAAATTTTAAATTAATATAGAGGCTGAAGGTTACAGAGGCTTTTTGCCTGTAACTTATCTTATTATTTAGTATATTTATTTATTTAGTATATTTATTTTACATGTACTTATCTTAATTCCTGTATTTTCATTAAAAAGGGTTTCTAGTCAAGGAAATGTGATCAAACTATTTATTAATTTGTAAATAGAAGCTATCTAATAATAGCAATCTTTATTTGTTTTTTTTTTTTTTTTTTGTTAAATACTTATCGGGTCGCTCTATTTGGTAGTTTTTCATATCCTAGAGATACAAGTATAAATAAAATAAGTTCTTCCCTCAAGGCACTTGCGGGTTAGTGAGAAGATAGAAATGTATATATGTTAATTACTATACTAAGGATTAACACAGAATGCTAGAAAGTTTTAGAAGAAGCTACATTTCAGATGAGTAAGTCAGGTGTGAAACTTTTCTAGAGTTTCAAACTAAGCAGATTTCTTGACCTCAAATATTTGTCTTAATGTGAGTTGCGATGTTATATACTCCAAGGTTGTGAGACCAAAAAACTGGTAGGAAAAGCAAACTTTGGACGTGAGGATATAGGGTAATTGTAGCTATTTGCAAGTTATGGATATCTCATATTTCCAGTGGAGCTCTAGACAGACATAGAGTATTTAGCTCATCATCCTATCATTTATGGTAATTTTTCATGTTGTAGACAATCAATCTATATTTGTTGATTTTTGAAACTGGAGGTGTGGCTATGATAGTCTTATCTCTAGGGTAAAAAGATCCTGGAAGTCATCACTCCCATCTTTACAACATGGAAAAGCTGGCCAAAGTGAAGTGAAAATCAATGAGTTTTCTTAGATCAATCAGGGAATCATTAACTTGCTATCTAGAAAGAAAGAGCATCTACAGGCCCACCTGTGAATTGCTTACCTGGAACAGGAGCTGCTTAAGCTAAAAACTGACAGGAAATTTACATGTAATTTTGATAAATTGCTGAGCTGAGTTAGAGTTATGACTTCCTAGGGGCTACAGTCCTTGGGGGTGGTCCACATTTCTCTGATGTATCTGCAGGAAGACACTTGGGAGATCCCCTTGTGGCTCTGGCAGGGGAAGGGGAAGAGGAAATTGTGAAACACACCCAGAACCTTCATAACAAAAGCCTATTCTCCATGGGAACAGATTTGCCAGAGTTTTTTACTAGTTTGTGGGTGAGGGGAATTTCTTCTATTCCAACCACCTCCAGCCTTCCTATGTCAGATAAAGAGGAAAAACAAAACAAAACCCTGAGTCAACAGGTCAGGACTTTAAGGAAATTGATCAAAAATACAGCCAGGCAAGGGATTAGGAGGCAGAGGAATATAAACATTTGTGAAAGTTATGGCCCCAAGACACAGGCCCACAAAAACATAGAGATGCAATCATAAAATTACTGATGACATGACTGTTACACACCCCTTGCACCTACAAGGGTCTCCACACAATACAGTATATTCCAAACGAAAGCACTATAAGACATAGACTCTCTCTGAGAAGGAGCATTTAGGGAAGCCCAAAGGAGAAAGAAGAAATTAAAACAAGGACATGAGAGAAAATTGAAGCCCCTGGCATCTACAGAAAATGTTAAACATAGCACAACTCCTAGCTAGGTTAACATAAATTCTCAAACTAAAGGCTTATTTACCTCTGTTCCTATCACGTGATGCAGCATGTCAGGCTTTTGATATGAAATTATAAGACACACCAAAAGGCAAAACACACAAAGAAAACAAAGACCACCAACAACCAAAAAATCCACAGCACTCTCTTCTCTGAAGAGAGAAAGTAGTCATCATACTTAGACTCAGATATGACACAGATTTCTGGAGTTAGCAGGATGCACATTTAAAATAAATATGATAAATATGTTAAAAGTTTTAATGGAAAAAGTCCTCAACATGCAAGAGTAGATAGGTAAGGTAAGCCAGAAGATGGAAGCTCTAAAATAGAATTAAATAGAAATGCTAGAAATAGAAAACATTGTGGTTGAAACAACAAGTGCCCATAGTGGGCTCATGGGTAGACTTGACATAATGAAAGCTGAGTTTGATGACAAGTCAACAGAGCCTGAATTTGATGACAAGTCAACAGAGCCTTCCTAATCAGAAACTCAGAGGAAAAACAAAAAAATGAAAACAGGAAAAACCAGAATGTCTAAGAACTGGAATAATTTCATAAAGTAGAACAAGTACAAAACTGCAATCACAAAAGAATTAAAAAAAAAAAGAAGAGGAAGAAGATTGGAACAGAAGAAACATTCAGAATAACCATATCAAGGATTTTTCAAAAATTACTATTATCAAACCACAGGTCCAGAAAGCTTAGGAAGTAACTAGCAGGAAAATAGCAAACAGCAACAATAAAATCCCATACCCTAAATACATCAATACATCATATTCAAAATGCAGCAAAGAAAGGACAAGATAGAGAAGAGAAAAAAAACAAAAACAAAAACAAACAAACAAACAAAAAAAAACACCCTACCTAAAAGGAACAGGGATAAGAATTGCAGTGGACTTCTTTTCAGAAACCATATAAGCAGGAAACAAGAGAAGTGAGATCATGAAAGAATTAAAAAGTGTGTTGGTGTGACAGTGTCACTGAGCGTTTAACACGAGCCATGATAACCTGAGAAACTGCTTAGAAATGCAGAAAGCTCTCCCCGGCTTCAGAACATTCTGACCGAGGGGCTCTCATGTAGGATCTGGAGAGCCATATTTCAACCAGTAATTCAAGATGATTCTGGCCCAGGTGCTTTATGGGTCACCTTGTAAGAAACACATGCCAAGATGGGACCAGACGTACAAGGACTTTATTAGTAGCAAAGGAGGAAAAAAAAATTGGATGGAAGAGGTTTAATCTGCCATGTGGTCTAAGGAAAATTCAATCAGGATGCTTGGGAGTCCTTGAGACCAAGTGGGCCATCACAGGAATTCTCTGCCTTCTAGGAACAGGCCAGCTTTAGCGTTGTAGTCACGTACGGCGCTTAGTTTGGAACAACCCATGGGAAGTGTAGCCTCAGTGCAAATGCTATGATGGATTTCAGAGCCCAGTACTGGTGATGGTGTCTACCCAACTGTAGTTGTGATCCACAAAATAACTCTCGTGCCTGCCCTGGTACCAGAGAGCAATAATTATAACAAATCAAGTGTCTACTGCAAAGAGAGGAAGACAGGCAGCTCAGATGTTTGCCATGAATGTTTGTGAGAAAAGCTCTTCTATTTTCACAATTTTAGAATGATGGATTATTTTTTCACATCGAAATTATTAGAACTCTGGCAGATCTTGTCATTAAAACAAAAAGGTTTAATTTAAAGCTGTAAAATACAGCTATAGCATTGCCTTCAATGTGGCAATTAAAACATGGCTGGGTGATGGGATGAGTACTCACAATGATCTTAAAGATAGCCAAGGTCGCACGTGAAGTGTGGTTTCTCATGTGCTGTGATCATCCAAAAAGCATTACGTAAAATTCTGAATGTGGCAGTTGTATGAATTAATTGGGAGATTTCAGACATTATACCAAAACAGCAGTCATAAATAAAACACCCCACTTCTTAGCAAGTGGTGTTAGTTGAATTGCTTTTGCTAATGTTTGCTTGTTCTCTCTGGAAGGTTGTTCTTTTAAATAGTGTATCGATAATTACATTCATTCTAGAACATGTATGATAAATTTAGGTCAGATTAATTTCAGGAGAAGCACTCTCACAGATAAGGAGTTAATGGTTGGGGACTCCAGTGGACTACAAAATACAGTCAAGTGCCTGGCTGTGTAGAAAATTCTGCAGGGCTTCTTTTGTGAAGTGCTGACATTTTGAGTTGATTTTTGCCATTCGTTAGGTTTCATGGGACCCCTGGGTTCCAACATTTCTCTTGCTCCTCATGAGGAGGAAGAGCCTTGGGTGCTCATAACAAACAAACATTATCTTTATTATGTAGAAAATTACCATTAAGACTAAAATGCAATCAGGGGTGTCTGGGTGGTTCTGTCGGTTAAGAGTCCAACTCAGGATTTCAGCTCAGGTCACCATCTCAGGGTGGTAAGATGGAGCCCCATGTAGACCTCTGCATTCAGCAGGGAGTGTGCTTGAGATTCTCTCCCTTTCCTGCTGCCCCTCCCCCTGCTTTTCCCTCTCATAAAATAAAATAAAATAAAATAAAATAAATAAAATAAAATAAAATAAAATAAAATAAAATAAAATAAAATAAATTTTAATTTAAAAATAGATAAATAAAGAAATATTAAAATGCAATCTATCTCCCCTCAGGATCTCTCTTCACTGTGCTGTAAGTTAGTCTGTATGACAGAGCTGTCGATGTTAGAGCCGGACCGAGCTTTTCAATGCCCCTTCTCCAGCCTAATTTCCTCATTTACCAAATGAGAAAACTAAGTCCATGAGAGAGGACACGGTTTGTAACATGGCGTGTCACTTAACTTACCCTCACTGGTCCTAACTATAAAGTGAAGATAAGAATGCCCTTCCTACCTACTTCTCAGAATCTCCGGAAGAGTCGAATTAGACACTGTGTGCAACTTTTTTGGAAGACAATACAGTCAATAATAATCATAATCACACAGATAACATTTATTGAACAGCCAGTATAAACCAGACACTGATTTACACCCATGATCTCATAAAGTCATCAGAACCCTCTCCAGAGAGCTGTATTTGATTCTCCAATTTGGTAACGGAGAAACAGGTCCAGACATTTGACCTAAGGTCAGAAGCTAGCTAGTGGTGGAGCTGAGAGCTAACTAACCTAGGGAGTCCAACACTACAGCAAACATACACTCTTTGGCTTTTACCTATGACCTAAGGATTCACGCCTTTCTCAGAAGCAAATCCATACTGGACCACAGTTTTCTTATAATCCAGAGGATGCCCATTATTACAAATTAGTTCCACAAGGTTCTTTGGGAAGCAGGAAAAACTGAACCTGCTTGTCCCTTTCTAGGCTTCATTTTTAGGTGTTCATTACCTTTGACACTGAGTTTTAACTAAGAATGGGAAGCAGAAAGTTCTGGCACTGATGGAGATGGTCTGTCCAGTGCCCTGGCTCCCCATTGGCTGGATATTTTGACAGTGGAACCTCAAAGTGTCCAGTATCAAATCCAAATAAAACTCATCACTGTATTCTGCTGCGATGAGCCTGAAGCTGTAAACCGCCTATCAGGAATTTAGAAGAGAGCCCCAGGCCCACGGCGATGGTGTCTGGATCTGCTGAGTGCAGATGACGTTAGAACGCTGCCACCTTCTGTTTAGCCCCGGCGCTGCTGCCGTAGCCTGTGCCTACTGCTTCCTTGCTCTCTGAGCTGATTTACACTGATCCCCAACTGCACTTCTGCAGTATATAGTATGACAAGCTAGATGCAGAGCCTGCCAAAAAATCTTGATCGGCCCAGCTTTTGTGCTGCAGCACTTGAAGAGACCATGACTCCTGCCATCCCTCTAAAGTGTGCTCAATATTTTTGACAGTGAATTATCTGAGCCGCAGTTTATCTCTGTCTTTATGGGGTGGAGGCAGGTTTGGTCATTTAAAGATTCAAAAGAGGGAAGATGAAAGGGGTGGAGGGAGGGGTAATTTCCCATTGTTAATGGATGGTTTTCCGGGATGTGCCAAGGGACCGAGCTTTATTCTCAGGTGCATGTTCTGCTGAGCCACTCAAAAGACATGAAATGGCCTGGGCAGGATTGTAAGTGAGGGGATGGCACCAGCACCTCCATTTTTCTCCAAGGGAGAGAGTTGTACTCAAGAGATAGTGTGTGCCAGACCCCAGCAAGCTGGGGTCTCCAGAAGCTGGTTTATGGGGAACAACTGCCTCTTCTTATCAGCCTTAAGCTGTTGTTCCCTCCAGGGCGAGAACCCTATAGCAATCACTGACACCAGAGAGTGTGAGTCCATAGATCTGGAGCTCTGCTGGCCTGCAATCTCATCCCTTATTTCTCCCCAGAAACTGAGAGGCCGGCTTCATTTTACCTCAGCCTCATGGCCCTGGAAAATTAGCTTTGTCCAGGCTCATTTTAATAACTAGCACATGACCACGTCCAGCCATGTGTGTGCATTTAGGTCTGCATGAGTTGGGACTCCTTATACATTAAAATACCAGGATTGTTTAGTAAATCTGGGAAGTCAGGAATGGAAAATAGTTCTAGAAGCCAAAACTGTGTAGTTAAGTGCTTACTGCCCAAATTTTTATTGACTAAGAACCTTATGCCTTATAGATCTACGATTATACTCAAATCTTCTCTTGGACCAAAAATTCTCTATCTATCTGGTTTTGTATCTCTTGCTACAAAAAAAAAAAAAAAAAAAAAAGAAAGAAAACAGACAAAATACATATTTCCTCCTGAAGCCTTATAGAAAAATAAATCACGTAATCTTCCAACTTTTTCTAACATAAATAATAACATTCTTAATGTTCTTACTTACCTCATTTATGCACCATTTCCCTAGAAACGTTCCTCTATATTTTAAGTCTTACATATATTATACCCTTAACATTAATTGGAGACATTCTTACTGATCTTGGATCTTGCAAATCCCTAAACTAATTAATAACTTAATTGCAAATAATTTCTAATATAAATGCAGTAAAACAAGATTTTCATATTTTTAGGGGATAATTCTGTATTTGAGGAAAATTAACACCTCAGTGTAAGGAGATTATGTAACCCTACATTGGACATGCATTCAGAGAGTAACCCCCATCCCCAGCCTGGGCTGAAATGATGCCAGAAGAGAGCTTTCTTGAAGGGTAAAGTCTCTGCACTTTTCAAGGATTAATGCCCAAGAGTCAGGCACCTACAATGGCCCAAACATAGAAAGTCCCTCTGACATAGCAATAGCAGATGGATGTAAGGTCACAGCAATTCAGGTGAATACGATTTCCCCACATACTTTAGTACCCAGACTCTTGTGCCTATTAGTAAAATGTTTTTCATCTTCAGTTTTTTTGAAGTTGAGAAAAGAGGAGCAAACACTTCCCAGTGTTCTGATTTTATTCATATACAATTTAACAACAACCTCTCCCTTCTTTTGATAATTGAATGTCAATCATTTCTGCTCAATCTTACTAACTGAGCCAGAAAGAAAAATCACAGAGCAACTGTGCCCTGAGACAGAATCATACAACCTGCAACTCTTGGACCTTCTCAGCAATCTTGCAGAGTATCTAAATTACAGGAGTGAGAGGAAGCTAGGGAAGACGCCACGTGTCAGACACCAAGGCAGGAAGGAACTCTCAGAAAATCAGATCCAGAAAAACAAGGTGTTTCAAAGTTAGATTGATCAGTAGAGACCTTGACGCAACGCCGTCATTATTAGTGAAGACACCAAAATGCAGAGAAAGACTCAGTCATGATGATAAAGCTTAGTTAGAAATAAAACTATAACCAAGTCGACTAGTTGGCATTCCTTCTCTCCTTCAACTGCAACATGAATTCTCAGATATGAGTAACAAGAGAAAATTCAGGGAGTTTTGAGTATTTTATTGGGTAAGAAATAAATTGGGAACAGAGGACTTCAAAACCAGCTCAGGAAGGTAAAGGTGGGTCTGAAGCTGAGAAGAGGAAGTTTCTAAAACTTAATTCTCATTGGCTAAGAGAGTACGTCAACCTAGACCACCCCTGGTTGGCTACAGTGTGTGGAGTCATATTAGGAAGGAAGGAAGACTCAAATGTCCTCTATAGTTTAAGTGGGTATTTCAGGGAAATAGGTGCTTGTGAGTTTTGCTGAGCTGGGTCTGGGCTCTTTGGCTCAGAGGCAAAAGGTGGCCCCAGGCTCCATTTTGATTTTTATTTGAGATGAGTGTGCACAAACATCATCAAGGGAAAGAAAATGAGTACAAGGCAGACACAGGCTCATACAAAATGCTCCCACCCAGCAATCTGTATTTTCACAGGACATGGATGGCCTGAGCATGCTACTTTAGGAAAAGCCTCATTCCTCCATGGAGTAGCTTGCCATTTATTTTTAGAGAAAGACTTCTGGAATCAAAACTGATTACTCAAGTGTCTAGCCAAGGAGTCACCAATGTTAACCAGCTGATACCAGTTATCCTCTTCCTGTTTCTCCACACTTAAGAGTATTCAGGCTGATTTCTCGGGAAGAGAGAATTTTGAGTATCCTCCACCATCAAAAAAAAGCCTAAATGTCAACTCTGTTCAATTCTGACCTCTATATTATCCCACAGCCCCTTCCCAGTAAGAAGAGATATGGTCCAAACCTTCCTTTCTTACTGGTCTCTCTCAAACCTTAAATGCTTCAAGAACAATGACAAGTACTCTCTTTCTACAAGGAGTTCTCATTTCTAAATTATTCCAAGCAGTTTGGTCAATATTTTTAGCAGAGAAAAATTCAAAGTTCCTCTTATCGGAGTCATAAAAGAGAACTGATATGAGCAGCGCCTGGGTAGTGCAGTTGGTTGAGCGTTCAATTTTTGATTTCTGCTCAGGTCTTGATCTCAAGGTTATAAAATTGAACCCCACATGGGGCTCTTTGCTCAGCAAGGACTCTGCTTGAGATTCCCTCTCTGCCTCTCCCTTCATCCCTCCCACTTGTGTTCTTTCTCTCTCTCTCTCTCTCTAAAATAAATAAACAAATCTTAAAAAAAAAAAAAGATGTGGAAACATATAAATTGGATTCAGTTACAGGAATGGACTATAGGGAGTCATGATTCAAGATTTTGTTGATTCCACAGCTCTCCCCCACCCCCGCAAGTTTTCTACAACATCATTATCTCCCACTTAAAGTACCAGAGATGGATGAACTAATTCTGATCATTAGCCGTTGGTGGACCTTCTCCCCCTAGAATCAAAATCCCACACATCAGGCGATAAACCTGCTTCTCTAGGTCCTTCTTCCACCTCTGGAGCTGCAGACCCCCAGGCAAGAGGAGTGAAAGTGAAATGGATGCATTTCTTTTTTCCTTCTGTCTCCCACTGGGAGCCCCAGGCTGCCAGCTTCTCTGATAACAGTTGGAGAAAAGGTATACCCATCCTACTTGCTTAGGACCGTCCCTATCACACGGTAGCCACAATTAGTCTCTGCCAGGCTTATTCAGGCCTTGGATTCTTTTCAGGAGTGAAAAAAAGGGAACACTTGAGGTCTATTGAATTGGAGCGTGGCATCTGCCGCACACCGAAGGGACAGGTCGGGGGTCAGTGCTTGATTTTGATAAAGCGTGCCAGATTAATTGTCTTCGGTAATCCTGTTTGTCATGGTAGATATGCAGAGGAGCCTTTGTGGCAAGGGCTGACATATGGGCCAGCCTGCTGCTTGCCGATTCAGCCCCCCCAGCACATGCCCTCCACAGTTGGATGGGTTCCCAGGGCCACGTTTGCCAGGGGAGCAGGGCCTCCAGCTCCTATTCAGCGGTACCCTCTTTCTACACACAGGCCTCCTCATCTTCAAGCCTGCTGGGGCTGCTGAAAGGAGCTGCATTATTCAGAAGGCCTGAAGAGAGAAGGGGGGATGGGGAGGAGAGCCAGGAAGGGATGGAGGGGGAAGGGGGAATTCAGGCACCAGGGACTGCAGTGAAAGACTCTGTAGACTGGGGAGGGGGTTGGGGGCAGAGAAATATAATTACAAAAAATAGCAGCCGTGTACTTCAGGCAGAGCACTTCAGGAGGCTGATTATAGGTCCTCTCCAAATCTGAATCTATCACCAAATTATACCCTGCCTCTTTTGTAAAATAAATGTTAATAAGAGGTAATTTGGGCCCTGCTGATTGTTAAGCTCAATGGAGATAGACCATTTTTTTCCTGCCTCTGTGTGTGTGTGTGTGTGTGTGTGTTTATTGTAATATCTGGAGGGCTTCCCCCCTCTTCCAACCAGAACTGATATTCAACCACAAAAGAAGAAACAAATGTTCAATGGCCTGACCCAAGTGCCAGAAAATCGAGAGCAGTTCGAGTTTTATGATAAAAGGTGAAGGTGAAGATTGGCAGCTGGTCCTCAGTGCACTGGGGGTGTACTTGGTGTGCGCTGGGGAGAATGTCCCCTAAGATTTAGCAGTGAGTGGGGCTCAGGGAGGAGGAGACAGCACTGTCTGCCTGGTGGAAAGAGGAGGGTCCTTGCTCTAAATAGCTTTGCCTTTCTTTGGTTTAAAAGCGGGACTTTTTTTTTTTTTCATTTACATAATCATTATTTTGAGTTGCTGACAATTCTTTTGGGGGCTTTTATATTTAAAAGCACAAAAAAAAATAGAGACAATCCTGTGACAGATCTTTTGAAAATGTTCTTATGATGTGTATTTATGAACAGATCCAGAAATGGAGCAATTAGAAACAATGAATAATAATGTTCTGATCAGACAAAAGCATAGAGATATTAAAATACAAATCCTTGATCGCCATCGCCCTGAAGCATCCTCTCCTGTCTCCTCTCTGCTCTGTCCCTTCACATCCACAGGGCGGAGATGGCCTTGGTCAACCAGCAGCGTAGCTGGCCTCAGACTGCTTCATCTCCAGTTGTGGTTTCTCACTTCAGAGCTTTGAAAACTGTGTATGTACCTTTGTGTGCGAGATAACTTAACAATGTCATTATTGATTTCAAGGGAAAAATAGATTTTTCAAAATTTAAGAAACTGAAGAAGACATCATTAAACTGTTTTTTTTTTTTTTATTATTCTAGATATTCAAAGGAAAAGGTTTTGTGTGGGTTTTGTTTTTCTACCCTACCCAGATAGTTGACTGCTAGATGCTTATTTCTGTTTGGGGTATACATTTCAATATTTATTTGTTTTACTTTTTATAATAAAGCAGGTTAGGGACTCAAGAACTCAGCTTTGGCTAGGTAAGGCACAGAAACAAGGCTTCTGCATGCACAGAGCTTATGGGATGAGCGGATTTACTGGTGCTTCACCACTGCACAGCACCAGGCCAGGCCCAGCCAATGAACTCACTGAATTTTATTGATTAAAGAAATATTGAATACATAGCCAAAACAAAACAAAACAAAACAAAACAAAAAACAAACAAAACATAAAAAAACAAAAACCACATTGACATTTCCAAGGGGGAAAACTTGCTTTAACTTATCTATTATATTATAAAGAAGGAGGGGGCATCTGGTGGCTTTGTTGGTTAAGCATCCAACTCTTGGTTTCAGCTCAGGTCATGATCTCAAGGTCGTGGGATTGGACCCCGTGTCAGGCTCTGTGCTTAGCATGGAGTCTGCTTGGGATTTTCTCTCTTCTTCCTCTGCCTATCCCCCTGCTCAAATTCTCTCATTCTTTCTCTCATAATAAATAAATAAATAAATAAATAAATAAATAAATAAATAGAATATTTTTTAGAGAATGATAAAGAATAGTAAGAGGAGAAGAAAACATAGTCTATGCTGGTATAAACATTATCCCATATAATCCCTAACAGAACCTATGCAATAGAAGGGCTTATACTCGCCTAGGGCACCAGGGTGCCTCCATACTAGTTAGATGATTAAAATCACCCAGTAACCCTGTAAGATGGGTTGTGGTTGATGCCCAAACATTATTGATAAGGATCTTTCCTGCTGAGGCACAGGCATTAGTATTTTGTAATGCTTCCCAGATGATTCTGACGAAAATGCAAGATTGAGAATCATTGATTTTAAGTCCTGTTTTTCAAACGTTGATGTGCATGGCAACTACCAGGGGGACTTGCTAAAATGAGGTTTTACACCAGGTTGATTTGTGGTGGGGCCTGACATCTTACAGCTCTAACAAGCCATCCAGTGATGCTTGTCTCTAGACCTTCTTTTGGGAAGCAAGTCTTTTTGAAGATTAAGCAGTTCGTATAATGGCTACACCATACTTCAAACCCCAGGTTTTCCACCTGAAGAACCTGAGTTCTTGAGCCCTGTCATATTCTACCTCCTATCAAATTAAATCCAGCATTTATGGCAGCATGGTGGGATGGGAAGAACACTCATCTACAAGTTTGGAGATCTGGGGCTTTGTTACAGGTTTTCCTCTGCATTTGGCTTTGGGTTTTGACTCCTTGGTCTTAGTTTTCTTCTCTGTAATTTGTAGGGATTCAAATGGGTTATAGTTGCTGTCCTTGGCTTCTCGACATCTCATCTGTTTAAAAGCCATCCATGAGATTAGACTTTCCTTGTAGGGCAAATGTCACTTTAGGAAGAGCTAAGGCCTTTCTTTTTCTTTCTTTCTTCCTTCCTTCTTTCTTTCTTTCTTTCTTTCTTTCTTTCTTCTTTCTTTCTTTCTTCTTTCTTTCTTTCTTTCTCTTTCTTTCTTTCTTTCTTTCTTTCTTTCTTTCTTTTTCTTTCTTTCTTTCTTTCTCTTCTTTCTCTTTTTCTTTTTCTTCCCTCCTTCTCATTCTCTCATTCTTTCTCTCTCTCTCTCTTCTTTTTAATGGCTATATGTGTTTCATTATTTGCTTTCTAGGATGAAAAGGAGACAAAGGAGTATTGGTATTATTAAGAGGGGCCACTGTGTCTGCAACATTCCCAGAACAACCCTACAAGATGTCCCATGTTTTTACCTCTCCCATTTTGTATACCACTACTTGGTCATTTGTTCAGTAAAAAGAAAAAAAAATTAAAATGGAAATCTGTGAGGAGATATTAATTATTTGTCTTAGCATGAGATGGTGCTTGCAGAATGCCCCAAGGAACTTGGATGCAGGCTGAAGAAAAAGAGCAGACCTGGTTGATGGACAAATGAGGACATCATGAAACAGAACTATGACACCTCTATGAGCCTTGCTGGCTGAGGCATAGATATAAAACAGATTCAGAAAGGGATAAATACCATACCTAACTTTTTTTTTTTTTTTTTTTGGCTGGATATCTGGAGAAATCTGTCTCAGGGTCTTCCAGCTTTGGCACTGGCAGATCCCCCTGAAGAGAATGGAAATTGACTAACACTTAACTAGCACCTCCCTCCCTCACGTTAGCATGATCTGAGCCAAACACTTTTGAACTTGCATGATTAGGCTCAGCGGGAGCCAATTGCCTTCGTCTGGAATGGAGGCAAACACTGCCCATCTTCCTCTCATGGTCTCTGTGCAATTATAACACAAATGTGTACCTCTGAATCCCTAAGGTCAGCTTCTATAGGTCTTGTGTCTGGGAGACCCAGGCCAGAGAATGAAGTGGAAACCAAGACTAACCACAGACTTTTGGGAAGGTCTACTGCATGAGCAGCACCACCATCTTCATTTTACTTCTTCACAATTTACCTTTATTCAACTTATTCTCATCGTAATTCCCCTACCGAGGTTGAGCCAGAAAGCTTCTTTGTAGATTTTCAAGTGAGTTTGACAAGTCAGCCCCGCAAAATGCTTGAGAAACAGTTGGGGAAAAGCAGCAGCCTTCCATCCTAAGAATGCCTGTCAAACAGACCATCTCTTAGAACCAGCTTTCACATATCACTTTATTTCTACTCCACAACAAGCCAGAGCCTTGCTCACAATGCTTTTGCCAAATTTTACAAGGTCAAGAATCCTGTGATGAGGGAAAAACAGCTCGAGGGAAACAGAGGGAGTAAAATCATGTTTTATTCAGAGAGTGGCTTTCTCTGAGTAAAGCATTATTTCTTTCAGGGCTGTCTCTTAATGTTGAAGTTTAAGGAGTCTTGAAGCTTAGAGTGAAAACTTTGCTCATCTGTTTAGCTCTCCCCAGTGGGTTAAGACTCTTATGCTGGTTTTAATGCTTCTTGCCAATTCAATAATACTCAGACTCCTAATGGCCACTCATGCTGCAGGTTGTCAGCTGGAACAGGTCAGGGTGACAGAGAACTATGTGATTCAGTCAGGTTACTTATATAAGATCCATCTCACTGGATTTCATTTCCTGAGATAATATTGATGAATAATTTTTGCCTCTATCAAACAATAGCACAAATAGAGACATTGCCTATTTTTGTTTGTTCATTTTTTAGTTTAGTTTTCTTTTTCTCCCATGATCTAAAACCAGGTTAGGGAAAGAAGTGCTTCTTCAATCTGTGCTCTGTATGCCTCTCTCAGGGAAGGAAAATGAATCATTTCTAACTCTTTTAAAATCTTCCAGTTGTTGGCCTGCCTATCCACTTCTCTAATGTGCTCTCACTGTGGTGTGACATCTTGGAAATGAAAGAACTCTGGAAACACTCAAAGGGATGGTTTGCTTCAGTCTGTTGCTAGAATTACTTGTTCAGGTCTGGAGATTCAAGTATTCCTAAGTTATTTAATGCCAATATCAACTCTTTTTCTCTCATTTGTCTTCATTCATCACCCTTTTATCCCAAGTTTTCTTACATATTTACCATTAATAACAATAATAATAAGTGGTAGTAGTAACATTATGAGCCATTATTATCAGCTCAGTTGACTATTTTCTTGCATACTGACTCCCAAGTGTCTGTAACTTGCCCAAGGTCCCACAAGCTACCATATGGTTGTCAGACTCCAAGTCTATCCTTGGCCACAGAACAGCAGGGATACAAAGAATCAAATAAGCAACCACTTAGGGGATACTTGCAACATATAATGCAACATGTTAAATTGAAAAAATAAAAAATTAAAAAGAAAAGAAAAATATATATTTCTATAATATAATATAATATAATATAATATATAATATATATAATATGTATAATTCCTATAATATATCCTATTCTCAAAATTCTGGCAGAGCCATTAGGCATTTTCCAAAACCTCACTTCTTTTTTTGTAGATATAAAAGAAAATATGTAATCCTTGCCTGGAAAATGTTAGACTCGAGATAGAGTGATATACAAAATAAACCTCTACAATAATTAATTTTAAAATTGGAGAGGAGAAGAAAGATATCCCCCTCCCCCCCGCCTAAATACATGGTAGTTATGATGAAATGCCAATGGATAATATATCTAATATGCATGTTACCAGTTAAGGAAAGTCACATAGCTTCTAAGAACAGAGGTAATAGGAGCAGTGGGGTTCCATTTTGTTGGGTTAAAGGGTTCACATTACTCTCGCTATTTTTTTCTTATAAATATTTAAATATATTATGTCCTCTTTGAATTGATATGGGTATATGGATCTTCCTAAAACACCAGGAACTACACTGCTAAAAGGACATTTTGCTAATTGAGTTTCCAATGATGTAGACATCTTGTAGTCTTGAGTAGTGACTGAGTGAAGAGCTGGGTTTGCAGTTTGTTTGTAGAAGCCTGAGACTTCTACAACTTTGGAACTGATAGTGAAAGATAGCTAACACTTAAGATTATGAAAAAGTAGTCATAAACAATGTAAAAAGTGATTCGTATTTATTGTGTGCAGGGCATAATTCTAAGGGTTTCACGTTTAAATTTATTTAAAATCTCAAGAATTCTGGAGATATAGAATTATGGCAGAGCTACTAGACATTTACCAAAACCTTGTTTCTTTCCTTGACTATTTTCATATGTTGCAGTGACCTATAGATTTATAATTGACTTCAGACCAGTGGAATGTGGACAGCTCAGACCTTTTCTCTTTCCGGTCTGGAACTATATATCCTTCCATGCACAGTGTTTCATGATCTTTTCTATTTCCAGTTCACTGGAACAGAAATGCGCCCATCCCTCTTCTACACACACATATGGTAGTGTCTTTGGGATCTTCATACTAAAGACAATGAAACCACCAAATAAAAGGAACCCACTTGTGAAAGAACCATCCAACCTGGGACATAGAGTGTACTATACTCAAACAAGACATATAGTTTTAATTGGTTAAGCCATTACCATTTTTTCATCTTTAAACAACAGGAAAAAAAATTTTTTTCAGAGTTCTGGAGGCTGGAAATCCAAGATCAAGATGTCAGCAGGGTTGACTCCTGCAGGCCATGAAGGAAGGACATATTCTAGGCCTTTTTCCTTAACATATAGATGGTCATCTTCTTTCTTTCTCTTAACATCATCTTCCCCTTGTCCAAGTCTGTGTCCAAGTATCTTCTTCTTAAAGACACCAGTCATATTAAATTAGGGTCCATCTTAATGACTTCAATTTAATTACATCTTTAAAGATCTTATCATTAAATACAGTTCCATCTGAGGTAGTGGTGGTTAGGATTTCAACATATGATTTTGGCTGAGAGTCAGAGTGGTTACACAATTCAGCCAATGCATCCCAGTGCATATGAAAGTTATATTTACACTAGTAAGTGTGCAATAGCATTATGTCTAAAACAACAACAACAAAAAGAAAAACCCCACATGTACATAATTTAATTAAAATTCTTAATGTGGAGGCAGTATGGTAGGAGCTGGCAGCTCTGGCAGTAATCATGGCATATGATGGCCTCACAATGCCTCTTATCATGATGAGTGTGTTCTGGAGCTTCGTAGGCTTCTTGGGTCCCTGGTTCATTCCTAAGAGTCCCAACCAGGAAGTTATCAGCACCATGTTGATGACATATACAGTTGTTTACTTCTATCTCTTTTGGTTGATTGTGATTCAAAGCAACTGACATTTTGATATTTACCCGTTATGGAATCAAGCCTTCCTTAAGATATACATTACTATTCTTCCCATTTCACAGATGAAAAACCAAGGCTCAGTTAGGTTAAGTAACTTGCCTAGGATGTCTGAGGGAACCAAGATTATAGATCAAGAGATCTGATTCCAGAGCCCCAAAAGGTGTCCACTATGCTAAGCTGGAACTTAACTCATTACTTTCCTCTTAGATGTAATGTTGGTTATACCTCTGGCTACAACTCAGTTAGCGTTGACACTGCAAATTATTCATTGTTATATTCTTGAACATAAACAAGCTCCTTGACCCAAGTAAAATTTCAAGCAGTAGGAAGCAGTGTTAAAAGGATGTTAATTTTCATCTGTCTCCCTTTGTCCATGGAAAGCATTGTGCTCAATGTTTTCTGTTTTATGATTGGGAGTTATTCCTAACATTCAATCTTCCCAACTAAAGATTGGATCTTCGGGTAAGAAAAGGTAAATGCAAAGATAATGTTCCCCAGAAAGAATCAAATCTGCTGTTGACAAGGCTGTCTACATTTTGTGAGTTAACAACAAAGAACCAACAACCCACCATCCAACAAAGAAGAGAAACAACAAGTATTTTTCAATGTAGCACTTATCCTTGCTGCAATGTTAGTATTCTTGATAGGAATACTATCCTATAAAAATAAATGTGTTAGATTAGGCTTCTAAATTTCTGTAATAAAATTAATGTAGATGGGATTGTGAGTCAAGAGTAGAGGGCCAGAGAGTGTGCTTGGGTTGAGATACTAAACTAGACATAATTTCAAACTTCCTGGTATTGACTGGGGCAGGTTATTTTGCATCAAACTCTCCGTAAGCATAATGACATTCCCTTATACCTCCCCCTCATCTAGGCTACTTCTCAATCTCTGCTGTTTTATTTTTCCTACAATCGTATTTCCCTACTATATTCTTCAAGTTCCTTGAACACTGGGGAGACTGCTTTTATGCATATTTTACCCTTCATATTGTCTAGTGTAGTATTTGCTCAGAATAAGCTGTTTAGTAAACATCTCCTAAATCAATGAATACCTTAATGGTATCTAATGTGAAATGGTATTTAATTCAGTGCTTGAGTCCCTCACCATATATAGAACAGAGAGTTATAATATCTTAGGAATCTATTTTGGTAAGATAAATATTAGTCATTGCTTTCCAAATAGCTGATTCTATGTCTACATGTTCATTTTAAATCCATAAAGCATACTGATTATTCATGACATGGAACTGAAAAGATAATTTTTAGCCATTAGGATTTCAAATTAGTACAGAGTAAAAGGAAAGGTTGGTGCACCATCTCTGAAAGTAAAAATTAACGTAAAAGAGATATCCACAGTTTGAGTGCAGGCAAAAACAGGGAGAATCTGAGTAACAGCTGGAGTCTGGTTAATTGTGCTGTGCCAGTCAATTTCCTGAGTTGATAATGCACGTTAGTTATGCATGTCACCATTGGGGCACCATTGTGCCTAGTGATGGGCACAAGGGACTTTTCTGAAAAATTTTTGCAACTTCTTGTGAGTCTATAACCATTTCAAAAAAAATGTTTTAAAAAGTAGTGCAAAACTATTTAGTGATCTTGTGGTAGAAAAGATAAAAGAAAATATGTGTACCCTTTTTACTCGTGATATTCGTGTTGTGGTTAATACAAGGATATTTAGGAAATTTTTGCCTTGGGAACCAATACTAAAGCCCCATATATTTCTGGCTAATTTAGCCTAATTGAGCCCTTCTGTCAAATGCAAGTATAGAGAGGCAGAAATTATAAGAAAATATATTTTGGTAATAACTATTTTTTTGTTTCTGGCTGCTGAGCATGGTATCTATGCAAGAATAACTCATATGCTCAGATTTTATGTAAACTACCTTAATTTTATAGCCTTCAAACACTTGATATTGAGTCATATGGTATTTCTCTTATTGTGCTGAGGGCAGATTTTACTGTTTTTTGTTTTAAATATGCCCTCACTATTTAAACACTAGAGATTTCTCCCATCGCAATACTAATGTTATAATTTTATCTTTGCCATACTATTCATTGAAATTATATTTATTATACAAAAAGGCTAAATTGGCCATGTAAAATCCATCACACACACACACACACACACACACACACAGATACACACAAACACAATATTCCACGAACTTAGATGCATCCAATTAAGGAAAGCAATTTCTATTTAGGTCCAGAATTCTCAAATAAACTATTCCTTCATATTATATAATTCATTTTCCTTAGACTTACTTTTGCCATATTCTTTTAAAAACTTCAATGACATTCTCAGGACTATATTTAATAGAAAGGCCTTCAATAACTAGATTTTTAAGATGGAAGGGACTTCATAAATAATAAAACCTAACTGGTTCATTTTATAGACTAAGAACTGGAGGGTCAGCCATGCCACATGGTTTAGTGCCCAAGCCTACGTTAGAAAACAGTCTTCTGATTTTCAGAACACTGTTCATTTCACAGTCTGATGTTGCCTTGTGAGCCAGAATGTAGAAAATTTAAAACCATGGGTATTAAAAGTTCCATTTCAGATAATTTCTTCACATTACTTCCAGATATAGAAGTGGCCCAGTGCTGAAGATATTTATTAACCCTAAATATACATGAGTCCTTCTTCCCTCACTCTGATTAATCAGAATACAGGGGGAAAAAGGAAGGAAACTACCTAAGAATTACTTAGTTGGGAAGTGTAGTGAGAGGCAAAAAGGGTCTCAGAATTATGTCAAGTTCTTTCCCCTAGCACCATCGTTCTGTGGTGATGGGAAGCAACATGCTGCCAAAAAGAACCTCTATTTCCTTGTTAGGTCTGAAAAACTGCAGCAGGTATGTATTGGTAGTCTGTGATCAGGGAGCTACACATCAGTTTTGATGCTTCAAAGTTATTTGCCATCTTGTTTAATTACCTAATTAATCACCCTCTACTCCCCCTGCCCCCCCCCCCCGCCACTGTCTGGGTGCCATTTCATTAACTGGAGTCACTTTTGAAAAAGCAGAATTATCACCCTTTTAGTCTATAAGAATTTTCCATGTTATACTCATCTTTGCTCTATGAGATGTATACTGAGCTTCTGGTAGGAAAAGAGAGGAAGATGGATATATGGATTGGAGAAGATGGATACATCTAATGGAACTTAAAACCCTTTTCTTAGGGGTATCTGGGTGGTGTAGTTGGTTAAGTGTTTAACTCTTGGTTTCGGCTCAGATCCTGATGTCAGGGTCATGAGATTGAGCCCCAGCCTCAGGCTCTGCACTCATGAGGAGTCTGCTTAAGATTCTCTCTCTCTCTCTCTCTCTCCCCCATTTAAAATAAATAAATACCTCTTTTAAAAAATAAAACTTTTCCCTATCCTAACTTCTTCACCCATCCCACTGACACCGATGATATTCCCAATTTCATCTTTCCCCTTTTTACCTTTTCCTTACTCCTGTCTCCACGGATGTCCATCATGATCTTATGTAACCAATATGGACACCGTAAGGAGATGAGTAGCCATCCAGGACATCAGAAAAAAATTGTAAAAAATCTGAAATGTTTCTGGCTATCTTCAGTAGAAAACTCTGTGTTGTGTACCTTTCATTGTCTTAAGCTATTTTCCAGATCTCTAAATAAATCACAGATAACCAACAACAATACAAATAATTATTTTTCACTTGCAAATGAATTCTGTTCAGTGCAGGGATAATTGATTTCCATTCTTATGGAAAAAGTTTTTCATTTCTTTGTAAAATTCACTTCAGCATTCCCGATAGATCTATATACGAGTCGTTCTTTGAATTCACTTTCAAAATGGTCGTAACATTTGACTTGTTGTCTCATTACTTAAATAATTAAATCCAAAACATTAGGCATACTGTATCCCTTTATGTGTACTCTCCTAGAAGTAGAGACTGTTGTTACACAAAAGGAGACTGTCTGCCTATTCAAGGTGTATGTTCTGTTGTGATTTATTATAATTTAAAATCACTACTATAATTACTGGTGGGATAGTTGGCAGGGTTGGGAGCAAGAGAAAGAGACTGAGAGGGATAGAGAAAGACAGATACAAAGACACAGACACACACAGAAAGAGAGAAAAAGAATTGGTTTCACATTAACTTTATAGGCTACCTGGTAGGGTCAATGCAAGTATAGGGCTTGGTCTCCAGTTTTATGAACTTGAGTACTTTATCGTCCCAATTTAAAATAAGGATTTTGGAAATAAGTTCATGTTTAATCACATTAATTCTAGATTGGATCAGGTAAACCATATTTTTTTAAATCTATCTTATCCTGGGAGCTAACTATGATAGAATAATCAATTCTGGTTATTTGAAGAACCCAAAATGTGCTATATAGTAAGCATAAAATTTGAGTGCTTTTAAGAAACTGTATGGATGAAGCTAATATTATTTGACAAATTATTGTCTTCAACTATATTTCAATCTAAATAAGGAATACACATCATTAGAACTAAAATAGCATTTCTGGACAGTTTTGAAAAGATGCTGAAAAGTTATGTGTACACAATCCTCTTTTTCTATCCTCCTTATCAGATGTAATTATCATCAATCGTAAAAATGTCCTGGTTTTGTACAACTTCCTATTTGTAGTTTTGTATAAACTATATTTTATATTGAAATGATCCATTCAAAGAGGCACCCTTGGCTCTTGCCAAGATTTAGGAAGCATGCCTTATCTACAATATATTTTCAAAACATCTATTACCTAATTGTGACTTGATAGCATTTACATCCATAGTTAATCTATTTTTATATGATGATGTTTTTGGACTGATTTTTGTTAGGGTAATTGTATCTATTCTTCTTCTTATATAGAGAAATTATATTTAATTTGAGTGCTTTGTACTTGCTAGCATTAGTCAAAGAAGGAATACTGTTTTTAATGAACTAAATTGGAAAAGGCGGGGTTCAGTGGCTACTTTATCTTCTAGACACAAAGCTCCAGGCCAGAATTTCACAGAGATGATTTCCAAGTGAAAACTAAAGAGTCTATCTATGGGGCACACAATAAATCTATCATTGTGAGACCACACACCGCCAATAATAGTTTGATGAGTGTTATGCTCTCCTCCTTAATCCTGTCTATGGCAAATTCGTCATCTCTGCTACTTTTCATTCTCTAGTAGGAATACCTGAGCTTTTTCTCTATGCTTTCTTATAGGAGTTCTATGGTTTCAGGTCTTACACTTAAGTTAACTTTTAGTTAATCACTTTTAGTTAATTTTTATGATATAAGATAGATCCGATTTCATTTCATTTTTCTGCATGTGATTACCCAGTTTTCCCAGCACCATTTTTTTTTTTCCCAGCACCATTTTTAAAAGAGATTATCCTTTTTTCACTGCACATTCTTGGCTCCTTTGTCAAATGTGTATGTGGGAGGTTATTTCTGGGCTCCCATTTGTGCTCCATTGTTCTTTGTGCCTATTTTTATGCCAATATCATACTGTTTTGATTCCTATAGCTTTGTAGTAGAGTTTGAAATCAGCAAATGTGATGTCTTTAGCTCTGTTCTTTCTCAAGATTTCTTTGTCTCTTTGCAATCTTTTGTGCTCTCATACAAATTGGAGGATTGCATTTTCTATTTCTGCAAAAAATGCCATTGGAGTCTTGATAGTAATGGCATTCGATCTATAGATATCTCTGGGTAGTATGGATATTTTAACAATATTTATTCTTCTGAACTACAAACATGATACATCCTTCCATTTGTCTGTGCCTTCAATTTCTTTCATCAGAGTCCCACAGTTTTCAGTGTGTGAATCTTTCACCTGCTTACTTAAATGTATTCCTATTTTATCGTTTTGATACTAATGTGAATTGATCTTTTATCTCTATTTCCTTTATAGATGTTTCATTTTTAGTGTGTAGAAGCACAACCGATTTCTGGATATTGATTTTTATATTCTGCAATTTTACCGAATTGAGTGGTTAGTTGTAACCATTTTATGATTTAATCTTAAGGGTTTTCTCTACATAATACCACATCATCTGCAAGTAAAGATTATTTTACCGCTTCCTTTTTTTATTTGAATGATTTTTATTTCTTTATCTTGCCTTATTGTTTCAGCTAAGACATCCAATACTACATTGAGTAAGAGTGAGCACCATTTTCTTGTTCCTGATCTTAAAGAAAAAGCTTTCACGTTACCTGTCCCTGAGTATGATGTTAGCTGTGGGCTTCTCATCTATGATCTTTACTGTGTTGAGCCAATGTTCCTTTTATACCAAATCTACTGAGAGTTTTTATGAGGAAAGAATGTTGTATTTTTTTGAAAGCTTTTCCTGTCTTTATTGAGATAATCATATAATTTTTATCTTTCATTCTATTAATATGATGTATCACATTTATTGATCTGTGTATTGAATTACATTCCAGGGATAAATCTCATGTGAGCATGGTGTAACATCCTTTTAACATGCTGTTGAATTTAGTTTGCTAAGATTGTGTTGGGAATTTTGCATCTATATTCATGAGGGATATTGGTCTAGGTCTTGGTAACAGTTTTTAACATATGACACCAAAAACAACAAAGGCGCACATAAATATGTGGAACTGAATTAAACTAATACTTATGCACAGCCAAAGAAACAATCAACTCATTCAGAAAAAAATAAACTAAGGAATGGGAGAAAATATCTGAAAAAGAGTTAATATCTAAAATATAAAAAGAATTCATACATATTAATAATTTAGAAAAATGGTGTGATTTAAAAATGGGCTGAGGAACTGAATAGATGTTTTTCCAAAGAAAAGATGCAAATGACCAACAACTACATGAAAACATTGCTCATCATTACAGAAATGCAAATCAAAACCACAATGCAATATCACCTCAAACACTAGAATGGCTATCATTTAAAAGACAAGAGATGACAATTTCTGGCAAGGAAGTAGAGAAAAGGAAACCCTTATTCATTGTTGGTGGGAATGTAAACTAGATCAGCAATTCTGTTTTATAAAAACAGTATGGAAGGTTGTCAGAAAACTAAAAATATAACTACCATATAGTCCAGAAATTTCACTACTGGGTATATATTCAAAGGAAATTATAAAAAAGATACCAAAGAGATATCTGCATTCCTATGTTTATTGCAGCATTATTCACAATAGCCAAAATATGGAAACAATCTACATGTTAATGAATGCATGGTTAAAGAAGATGTGATATGTATACAGAAAATGGAATAGAATATTATTCAGCCATGAGAAAGAATAAAATCCTGCCATTTGCAACAACATGGATGCACGTTTAGGGCATTATGCTAAGTGAAATTAGTCAGATAAAGACAAATACTATATGATAGCACTTATATGTAGAATTTGCAAAAATCCGAACTCACAGAAGCAAATAGTAGAAGAGTGCTTACCAGGGTGTGGAGGGTGAGAGAAGTGGTAATATGTTGGTCAAATAGAACAAATTTCTGGTTAGAAAATGACTAAGTTCTAGGTATCTAATGCACAAAATTGTGATGATAGATAACAATGCTGTACTGTACCCTTGAAAGTTGCTAAAAGAGTAGATCTTAAATACTCACCACAAAAAATAAAGGGTAGCCATATGGCATGATGGTGGTGTTAGCTTATACAACAGTGACAATCACATTGCAATACGTATATGTATCAAATCAACACACTGTACACCTTAAAGTCACACAATATTAAATGTCAATTATATCTCAATAAAGTTGAAAAAAAATTTTAATAATTTTTTAGGAGTACTAGGTGACTCAGTCAGTAGGTCTCACTCTTGATTTCAGCTCAGGTCATGATCTCAGAGTTGCGGGATCAGCCCCAAGTTAAGCGCCATGCTCAGTGGGGAGTCTGCTCTTCTTCCTCTCCTTCTCCCTCTACACAACCCCCCTGCATGCAAATAAATAAATCTTTTTAAAATATATGTATATTAAAAAAACAGCTGATAATTTTTTTTCTTTCTCATACAAGTCATCACTTCATTTCTAGAATTCCCTTAGGTTTGTGTGGGTCTTGTTCTCTCTGATGGATTTTAAAGCCATGCTTATGTAACCTATTTGGCTTGTTTTAATCATAAGAATGGGAACAATGGTCTTTAGAGATATCAGCATGTGAATCAGAAGCACCTATAATTATTTTTAAGTCTTTTTAGCAACCTCTAGCTCCTAATATGCAATGTTGTAAAATTGGCACTCAATATATGTTTGCTGAATAAATATGAATAAGAAAGCAAATTTATTCTACATTGCATTAGAGTGCAGCAGAACTAGGAGCAAGGAATGAAGTTATAGGAAGATAAATTTGGGGTCAATATAAAAATGTACTGTTTAGGAAATACAGCTAACTAAAAGTCAAGCAGACTTACTTGTGAAGTAATAAATCCCAAGTTATTGAAAATGTTTATTTTTTAAGTAAAGAACTTAAGGTATAAATAAGGTTACATATACTGCCTGAATGCTTATTTTTATTTTATTTTATTTTATTTTATTTTGAATGCTTATTTTTAAATGGTTAGATAGGTCTTTATAACTTAATCATAGTATGTTACTGCAGGAGAGCAAGTTTTATATTTGTAAACCATGTAAAAAGGGCTAAACATTTGCACAATGTTTTTGTACATTCGTATGAAAAAAATGTAGCTTCCAAATTTTTTCACCTTTTTGGCGGGGGGTGGTATTTTACCCAGCTCCCATGCTTTAGAGTAGCTGAGACAAAAACAAGCAGTAAAATTGTTAATATCCTATCAATATTATCTTATGCCCAGAGGATTTAATAGTCTCTTGATTGACTTTCTCTCTCTTGTACAAGTGCTCTGACATCCAGACCCCCAAATGCCTGATCTTCTCCAAGAAATCTGGATGAGAGCATTCAGGTAGGTCTTTGTAACATCTCTCTCTGGTTCTTGTACCTGGGTCTCACCTGGAGTGATATGATTGGTTTTCTGTGGCATTTGGCCCTGAGATCAAGTGTCACATGCTCTACCAACTAAGCCAGCCAGGTGTCCCATATATTTATTATTTTAAAACATCCCTATTAATTTTATCATATTCATTTCTATTGTCAGAAACAAATAAATGATTAATTAATTAATTCAATTAATATTTATCATGAGTCTGACACTATACTTGAGCATGTAAAACGCAAGTGAACTAGACTGTTTTTTAACTCTTGTTTGTGACCTTTAAATAGTGCCAGTACTTACACAAATGTTTCTCAGTTACATAGATGATCCACTGAATTGAACTAATAACCTTAAACTTTCTAAATATCACAATCTGCTCTTAAAGGCATATTAGACATGATCTTGGTCTCAAGGAGCTTAAAAATATCATAGTTACTCTCATTCATCTATCCTGAAGAATATAATCAGACATTGCATAAATTATGCTTCATAAAAAAATCCTTATTTGAATTCTGAGTGGATTCTTAGGTTAGGCAGCATTGGTTGGGTAGGGATCTGGGATATCTATGTAAAGGAGAAAATTCCTAGATTTTTTAAATATACAAAATCTTAGCACAATGCATATCATACACTCATAAGTATATACTATAGATATAGATAGTCACCTTCTTAACTAACAAGTTCTCTTTTTTTCATTGTATGTGCAACTTTTGGGAAAAAGAGGCTGTGCCTAAGAAGTCAAATAATTTATGTGCAGTAAAATAAAATTTTAAAAAATGGCAAAAGAAAAGAAAGGAGGAAGGAAAGAGAGAAAACACATATCTGAGAACATGTGAAAACACATATCCTAGCCAGCTGGAATGCATGAAATACCATTTCCCACCATAGGAGAATTCTGATTACTTCATCAAGATGTAAGATTTCCATTACCTGCCACACGAGCAAATTTGGATAAATTCTGAGCCACTATTTCTAGGCTATAATGTTGACTCTCCTGCTTCTGGCTTTACTTGCTATCAGTCTTTTTCACATTAACCTATTTCATAAAACAAACAAACAAAACCCCCCACAATTGTCCACTTATAGGTTATTTCCATGAAGTAAGACCCCTTAATGATATATATTGTGTTATCTTAATATTTTCAAATAAGGAGTTTCAAACCACAACATTCTTCTTGCAGCCACATAGTTATCTTTTATAACCTTCATCAATACATCATTATTGGATGAAAACAGACCAATTGAATACTGTCTCTTTTTCACCATCCAATCTTTGGATCTTTTGGTTTTCTCAGCTTTCTCCTCAGTTCCCTGAAATTCTAAGTGCTTAAGGAGGTCTGTCATGCTTGCAACAGAAGATTTTATTGTGTGTTGGTGTGGATTTTTGTAGTGCTGCTACATTTACACAGCTATGGCATTAGAAGTCCATTCTGTGGCTTATTCTTGTTTAATGACCTTTAAACAGTGCCAGTACTTATACAGATGTTCTGTAGTTATGTCGACGATCCACTGACTTGAATTGAGGCCTTAAACTTTGCTAAATATCACAACCTGCTCTTAAAGGGGTAAAAGTAATAACCAAGTAACTCACAGACAGCTGTTGGGTTTGCATGAGAGTGGCCCATGTTGATGGGTAGAAAAGATAACTTGGCCTGACAAATTAGACACACTCAGAGCATATCAGTTCACCTCTAAAATGATAACTGTACACTTTCCCTAATAGTTTCTGGCTCGGCAGGCTTGCAAACCAACAGAGTTTGGAAGACAAAGTAATTTAGAAACCACGAAAAAATTCAGTGGCTGACCAGTTAAACCTAAGTTGAGTTTTAGGCAATTCTGCTTTCCCTGAGATAATATGTGGAAAGAATGCGGCATTCAATATTTATGCTCACTTTTGAAAATTACTGTGAAATGATATACAGTGCTACAGTAATCCCAAAGTAAGACGGGGAGCAATGGGACACAAAGTCTCCGTGCATGTAAATCCTATTTTAAGCTGGGGTACTGGGATTGCTTATATATGCCAATAAAATCTCCACATGTAAGCTGAAGAAGCTCTTGGCTGTTATAAAATGTAAATCCTCTCTTAAGAAAACAACTGACTTGAAGCGTATTTCTATCTGTGGATCATGCTGTCAGGATTTTAGTGTTCTAATAACCCAATTCTAATGAGTTCTTATGATTTATTCAGTAAGGACTAAAGGTCTTTTATATAATTGTTACCTTGATGGCTAATACAGTAGGATAAGTATCGCAGTGAGTTATATAATTCTACATAGGGATATTATTTAGTTCACATCTTTGAATAATCAAGAAAATTTTAATCATAATTTCTTATGAAATAAATCACCATTGTCAAAATTACTTTTATTTCTTAGTCTGGAAGTCGCTGCTTAAAATTTGCCAGAAAAAAAATCTGTGATGCATAATCTCTTTTTAGGTAGATAAAAGCCATTTTAATTAAAAAGGATGGTCAGGGGGATGAAGTAATAGTTATGGGTTCCATTTTGTCCAGGGAATTATATAAAAGGATAAAGATAGGGGATTCAACAGTAAATCATTCAATATTAGTATCACCCCTTTTATTTTTTTTTCTGATTTTATTTTATTTTTATGTTTTTTTTAATTGTCAAAAGCAATTAAGTGACCTGCTCTTTTTTTTTCTTAGCTCATTTTGTACATATCTATGAGAATAAATAAAAAATATTCATATTTCCAATTGGTTTCTCTGAAATGAGATGGTCACACACATCTATGTAGTCAGTGTAAGGCGGAACATTAGGCTAAGGGGATATTGAACTTAAAATTCATGTAACTGGGAGTGTAGGTACCTCCTTAAGAAGTTAAACTACTTGTGAAATTTTTGTGATTTAGAATAATGTATGTTGTACTGTTATCATTTTCATCTACATTCTCCCCTTCCCAGGATCACACTCCTAGTACAGTACCTGAACTTTCTAAAATTTATTTACTCAGCCAGCATCTACATTATTTCACCATATCAATCGTTGAAGTTAGCATAAGAGATACAGGTGAGTATGTGAACTAGACTTACCGTGATGATCACTTCACAACATATACAAATATGGACTCATGATGCTGTATCCCTGAAACTGGTATGTTGCATGTCAATATACCACAATAAATAAAGCTCTGTAGAGATGTTTAGACATTAATAGGTGCTTGAAAGATTAGTAACTTCAGTAGCTTATAAGATATTGAAGCATTTTTGTTTGTTGATAATCAGTGGAAGAAAAGCTGTTTAGAGTTATGCTTAAGTATTTGGACACCCTGACATATGAAAGAAAGAAAGGGTCAGTCACGTGATTTTCTCTGGCTTTTGTGCTGTCTTAGGCTGTATATACCTCTACTGTTTTCTTAGGTGTTGTTTAAAATAGTTTTATTATTTGTTATATAGTTCACACAGAAAAGTATGTGTAGAATATATATAAGCTATGAAGCATATCAATAGTATCTATAATACCTTTAAATATACATAAAAATTTGCCACTGGATTTAAATTAGAATATTCACCATATAGAGAGCTGTTCCTAATACTACATTTTATTTCAGATTCCATGCAACCAATGTTTTATTATATAACATCCAAGTATTTAAAAATTCCTATTATTTCTTCTTTGATGAAACAGTTGAATTTTATGGTATGTAAGTTGTATCTTAATAAACTTTTTAAGAAAAAGGCATGAGAAACAAAGTTAAATCCAATGTCATTAATAATTTTGTTGAATTTTCCATATATTCATCAAGTTTTTATATGCAAGACCTATGAATAACTGACAGAATAGTTTTGAAGCCTTCAACTATAATCTTTGGTTGTTTAACTTATCCCTATGTTCTATATTCTTGCTTTACATATTTTGAAGACATTTTCAGGTGCATATATTTTTCTGGTGTGTGGAATATTTTATCATATGGTGACAACATTCTCCACTGTAAAAACTATTTTGCTTTAAAGTCTATCTTTTCTGATACAAATACAGTTCTCCTGATTTTCTTTTGGCTGGAATTGTCCATCATATTTTTTCCATGTTTTTCAATCATATAGTGGCATTATATTTTAAATGTGTTCCTTATAACTAACATAGAGCAGAGTTATTTTTTAATTTACTCTCTGTCCTGAAATATATATATTTATTATCAGTTTAAATATATTTAACATATTTGAATATTTAAGTATATTATACATATATAATTAATATATATTATTAATATATCAGATATTAAATATAAGCATACTCATATAACATATTTATAATATTGTATACTATTAAAATATATATTAAATATTTAATTTTTTTATTCATTTATGATAGTCACAGAGAGAGAGCGAGAGAGAGAGGCAGAGAGAGAAGCAGGCTCCATGCACCGGGAGCCCGATGTGGGATTCGATCCCGGATCTCCAGGATCGCGCCCTGGGCCAAAGGCAGGCGCCAAACCGCTGCGCCACCCAGGGATCCCTATATATTAATATTACTAGATATATACATCAGTAAATACTAAATATGATCAGATTAATCAGAAAATACTAAATATGATCAGATTAATCAATTTTCTTTATTTTCCTTCTATTCTGTTTTTTCTTTTTTTCTTTCCTCTTTCTTCTTTTGTTTAGATTCCCTTAATCTCTTACCTAGTTTGATTCCTTTTCCTCCTTCTACCCCACTAATATATCAGATAAACCATCTACTTCTAGTCATTTACTATTTATCTTGAAAATTTACTATACTTCTTTAGCTATACATACTTATCAGAGCCTATCATTAACCTCATCTTAAACCACCTCACTCCACCACTCCCACCATGAAAAAAAAAAAATAGATTTTTGGTACTGAAGATCATCATCTGTCAATTCAAATTCCACTTTCATCTATTTAATTCTCTCATTCGTGGGAGGGAACCCACTGAACATTATGCTATCAGCAGTTCTTGTTTAATTTAACATACATTTCTACTATGTAGAAAAAGTATCCTCCCTTGTATTTTATTCTTCCTATCCGAGGTTAAGGTACTTTTTATTCCTCTTAAAGTGCTTCCTTTGAAATCAAGTTTTATAAAGGCATTTGGTAGTAACCTGTTCATTTCTGTTTCATCTTAAAATGGCCTTATTTTGTTATGTTGCTTGTGAGACAATCACAAAGTATTCCTATTTGTCAGCCTAAAGTCAATATTGAGTTTTTTCATCTGTTTTCCATTAATGAAATAGCTGTCGGATTTTGTTTTCACTATCTCCTCTGCCAGCTGCTTCTAACTTTGTATGGTAAACTTGTGTCCATTTTACATATTGGTGATTTCATAAAATTATTCCCCTGCTACAAAATACCTAATTTCAAGCACAAGGAGGTAATTTTGGAGATAAATTCTTATTTTTAAATATAATGAGTATTTTGACTAATAGGAATGTGTAGATAAAATGTCTTCTATCCTGGATTTCTGATATTATAATATTTATTATTTTATCATCTTATCAAAAGAAAATTAACTGACCAAATGATGTCCAACACAAGGGATGTAGCTCTTATAAAAAAAAAATTGGTACTAATTGTAGTCTTAACTATAAAACCATGAGATGGTTCCTCATCTTACACATACTTTCATTTATTTCATTTTCCATAGTATGCACAAAAGCTTTTTTTTTTTCACAAAAGCTTTTATAGTTCATTACAAAGCACATAAGGATTATTTTGAGACTGAAAGAGATAATCAATTACAAATGATAGAAGTGGGTATCTGCTAAGTGATCAGTGTGATAATTCTTCTTTTCTTGAGTTCAGAACCAATTTTTTTCTTCACAGAATATGTTTTTTATTATCAAGATTATTATTGGTAAATGAAATTTAAAAATTTCCCTATAGCTTTGTAGTCAAGATAATTTTTAAAAGTCTCCTTTCCAAGCTCAAAACCCCAGTCAGTCAAAACCAGGAAAATGTTGAGTTAAATAAGTAATCTCTGCCTTTTATGTTTTTTTCTGTGATAAAAATAATGGCCCATCATCCTACCACTTATTGTACAAGGTGTAAGGCTGGAAGGAATGTTAGAAATTATGCAGTCTAAACCCTTCATTCTTTGGGAAGGAGTAGCCCAGAATTAGTGATGCAAATGAGTGAGACAGGTAACAAAGTCCATAACTTGTGGTGGGTCATGAAGAGAACCCACTTTTTTTCTTGACACAAGCTTGCTTCTTTTCTTTCAGCAGCCACAAAACAACCAACAGTCTTAGCTTATTAACGGATGAAAAATAACTAATATTTACCATGTCACTGAATTCTCAGAATACTCCTATGAGATGTTTCCTATTGCCATCCTGGTTCAATAGGTAAGCACACTGAGGCGCAGAAGTGTTAATTAAGTAACTCACCCACAGCCACTCATCTGGTGGGTGGCAAGCCTGCAAACCCATTAGTCAGACTCAGGAAACAGCTCTCAACCAACACCCAATACTATTACTTTCTATATCATTTCGTCAAATGAAAAGCAAATTTTGAAGAAAAATTATTGGTTTTATATCAGGTAATATTTGCTTTGTGTTGAATTTTTCTTCTCCTGGTTGTTAATGAATGAGCATGAGTGATTTTTAAAAGTTACATGGACTGCTGAATTTGTATCAAAGAATGTGTTAAAGAATTTTGGTGATCCTGAGAGGTGATGAATCTTAAATCGATTTTAGCTGTAATTTGCTAAAGGCATACAGTAAAATGCACTACATTTTAATAAAGTACTCAAGAAAAAGCACTGAATTGGGGGTAAAAACTAGTGAATTCTACCATTATTTCTGCCCACAAACACCACGGTAAGCAAATTATAGGAAAATACTCAAGGTATTTGGCTGGAGGAGTGGTCTCAAACTAGGGACCAAATCAAATCCACCCACAAGGGTGTTTAATTGGGGCAGCAACAGCTTTTGAAACATTAAGTGTGACTAGTCCTCAGGCAGACCTGGCATTTCAGTAGACTATGGGCACCAGCACTCCCAACTGGTTTGGACTTTCCGCCACATTCAGCCCCTGACGAGATGTGGATTTTCTGCCTCCTGTTTCATGTGAGATCTGTTCAAAAAGGACAATGATAAGGGTGCTGAAGCTCTGTGAAATTGCAGAAGAAATCCACTCTGAATCAAACACAACCACTATGATTAATGAGGTAGCTGAAATCATTGGCTCCAGGTCTCCTTCCCTCCCAGTAATTGTGCCCCTCTGCTGGGAAGTGTCTTGGTGACATCCTCTGTGAGTAGACACATGTCTCTGCCTCCTGTGTTTAAGTGTGGGCATAAGACTGGTCTTCCCAGATAGAGACAGTCATGAAGGTAAGCTAACTCTAAGCCTCAGCCTCACGAAGCCTTGTGGATTTTTGCTTACTCTCTTGTACCTGTATCATTACAGTGATAGAAATATGACTGGGCTAATCACTAGTCTTGGCAGGAGGTAGCACCCAAGTGAATATATATTATGAATGTGCATATCAAAAGTATTCACATGTTCAAATTCACTAGAAATCATCAAACAGTGCAAATTAAATCCCTGAAAGATCCCCTCATGTTGCATATCAAATTAGGAATTAAAGAATACTGTATACCCAGTATGCTTAGTTGTGGGAATGGCACCGTAAAGATACAGTGATCATATATGCTTTTGTAAGGTTGTAGATTACCTTTCCATTGTCTGGAAAACAATTTGGAATTCAGTATCAAAAGCATTAAAAATATTCATAAGATTTTTCTACTTAGTAATTCTACAGGGATTCCTATAATTCTTCAATTTTCCTAAAATAGAATTGTACAGACCCAAGTATAGAGATCTCCATCATGGTTTTGTTTATAATAGCAAATATTAAAATGTCAGTAAATGATTGACTTTATTTTTTTTAAGATTTTATTTATTTATTCATGAGACACACACAGAGAGAGAGAGAGAGAGAGAGAGAGAGAGGCAGAGACACAGGCAGAGGGAGAAGCAGGCTCCATGCAGGGAGCCGGACGTGGGACTCGATTCTGGGTCTCCAGGATCACACCCTGGGCTGAAGGCAACACTAAACCGCTGAGCCACCTGGGCTGCCCCAATGATTGAATTTAAATGATAAACATAATTGTTTTTTAAATTAAAAAAATATTTTATTTATTTTTCATGAGAGACACACAGAGAGAGAGGCAGAGACACAGGGCAGAAGGAGAAGTAGGCCCTCTGCGGGGAGTCCAATACAGGACTCAATCCCAGGACCCTGGGATCACGACCTGATCAGAAAGCAGATGCTCAACTGCTGAGCTACCCAGGCATCCCTAGAACATAATTGAATTCTATAAAGCCATTAGGAATATTGTGATAGGGGTACATATACTGACTTAAGAAGAAGTAGAGAAAGAATTAGTTAAATTGCAAGGGAAAGAATGTTACAGACCAATATCTAGAATATTATCTCTTTTGTGCAAAACTATTCAAATACATTTTATATAAAAGTTAAAAGTATATACCCACAAATGTGAAACAAGTAATATAAATCTTATCATTTAGGTCTATCTGTACTTTGTAGTTTTTTGTAAGTATGTATTAATTGTGTAATTAAAAATTAAATAACAAAGGCACAGCACCCCTTAATACAGCTGATTCGATGTTTTGGAGTATCTAAAGAACAGAACAAACCTCTGCGGCTATAAACTAAATCTTGAATTTTATTTCTACCTTCCTTCTTGTGGCCAGTCTCTCCTCCTTTGTGGCTGTTTCTACTCCTGGTCCTTGACAGGAGGATCAAGGGGCCATTAGGTTTTGGTTTTCTCTCCTGCTTCCACTCCTAAAATACAAAAAGGCGAAAAAGGTAATGTGGATTTTTAAAATTCACCATTATAATTACAAGTTTTCATTTCTTATTTTCTTTTTTTCCAAAAAATTGTATTCCAACTTTTTCTACGTTATCTGCATCACCCTTATAATAATTTCATTGTCTACAAAGGAGAGCCTTAGAAAGATCACAAATTCAGCAATAAATATTTGGTAGTTTTAATCACCTTAGTACTACTCACACTTCAAAAAAAATGGCTATGTTGGTAGCTCCTAACATGGCAAAAATCTGCAAAATTAGGGGAAAAAAATGAATGTCGAACATTTAATGAGTATTTAACTCTCTTAATGACTTGTTAACATTAAGAAATGAAGGTATGTAGTCTGACTTTGCTAATGATCTTGAAAATATGGAAACTAATTTCACAGTTGTATTTGGATTTCTAAGAAGCGGCATTGAGACAAAGTTTTTAGCATCATTTAGCCCAACCGCTGGAAAGAATCTGAAGTTAGAAGACACAGGCAGATCTAACCTGAAGTCACAACTGTTGTGAAATGTAATCAATGTCTAATCTTCTGTAATAACTATAACGGTGTGCCAATTTCCTTAGTGCTTTACTAAATATAGAATTTCACTGATTTTGATTTGGGTTTTTTTTTTTTTGGTAATAATCTTTATCAGTTTTACTTTTTTCTTTGAAAGTATTCATACTTACTTCCATTGTCCCATTGACAAAAGGATTTCTTTAAACAGAAATCCTTAGTCACTGAGTTCAAAAACAGTTTCTATTTTCATGAATCAAAGTACACATTGAATCTGGCATTTTTCTGATGGTTTGAGTTTGGTTTTATTTTTCTGTAGTTCTCAGGAGAAAATAAACTTTAAATGTTTAACTTAATAGAATAATTATAAAGAAATTAGAGCATAGTGATTTCTGAGTCTCTTTAAGAATATATCATTATTTCCAGGGCACCTGAGTGGCTCAGTTAGTTGAGAGCATCACAACTCCTGGTTTCAGCTTAAGTCATGATCTCAGAGTCTTGAGATCAAGCCCTACATCGACCTCTGCACAGAGTCAGCTTGAGATCCTTTCCCCCTCTGCTCAACCTCTCTCTCTCTCAAATAAATAAATAAATAAATAAATAAATCTTTTTTTTTTAAAGAATATCGTTTCCCTTTTTTAAACCATCAAAATAAATAAATACATAGGAAAATATACATAGGAATAAAAACCATTTCAAGGAGCCAGACAGGTTTTTCTCTAATACTAGTAATGGAGATGTAAGGATTTATCCTAAGAAATTCAAACTTCATTATTTCTTAATGGAAATCTAAGTTTAAGCTAAGAGTATACAAGTATTTAATATTTTTCCAAGAAGATCTTGGGAAATATGAACCAGATAGTTTAAGAAAGCATCAGATTTAACTAGACTTTAATGCATTTTTCCACAGAAAGGGACTTCTTTCCCCTCTCAAAGTTGAATTGATATTATAAAATGAATTTTTGGGGATCCCTGGGTGGCTTAGCAGTTTAGTGCCTGCCATTGGCTCAGGGTGTGATCCTGGAGTCCTGGGATCGAGTCATGCATTGGGATCCCTGCATGGAGCCTGCTTCTTCCTCTGCCTGTGCTCCTCTCTCTCTCTCTCTCTCTCTCTCTCTCTGTCTCTCATGAATAAATAAATAAATAAAATCTTTTTAAAAATTTAAAAAATAAATTGAATTTTTTTATTTTGCCATTGAAAAGTAATTATATACTCATTCTAGTTATAGGATGATCACCATTTAAATAGCTGTATGACTTTTTAGTCATTAACATCTGCAATTCCTCATGTCCAATCATGAAAGGGGTTTAAATATAAGCTCAAATATTCTTTCACTCAGATATTCATTTATTCTGCCCTCATTCAACAGTCATTTTAGAGTGTGTGTTCATGACAGACCCTGGAGAGACAACAATAAACAGCAAACGCATTGTGTCTTCCTCCTCAAGACTGACCTACTGATAGGAAAATCCAACCCTGAGGACAACTGCCAAAGGGTATAAATGGTAGAGGTAAAATATGGTGCTGTGGGAGCACTGAGGAGGAGTAACTGGCTCACTGTCCAAGGGTCCCAGAAATACCCGGGTTAAGGAGTAGTTATAACTAGTGCCAAAAATGAGTAGTAGCTCTTATGAACTCTTCTGAAATAATCAGTCCTGTATGGACAAGCACAATCTAAGTGAAGAGGATCACATAGGATAACATCATGAACATCTGCACAGAATGGGTAACATCCATCTGAAGAGATCATAGGGGATGGGTGATATTTTTAAGATAAATCAGTTCCACCTTTTCTCCCCTTCAATCTGTATATGTTGGACTACTCTTGATTCTGCAAGTTCACATCTGAACTATTGGCAGTCTTCTAAAAGGCAAATTGTTGATATTCAAGTTGTTTACATATCTGATCCAGTATGTCCATTCTAGGAATTAATCCTCAACAAGCGCTTATACATATTAACAGAAATTTATGCTCGGTAACAGCAAATGTTGGGAGAAAACTCAACAGGGGGAGAAATAAAAATAAAGTATCAAGATATACAAAATTAAAAATGCTATGCTCAGAAAATTAGTGGGAGTTTTGCAAAAACAATTCAAAGTGGAATAAGACAAATCTTTTCTACAATGATTATGTATTATTTAAATAGTAAGAAAAATAATATAATTTGGGATTTTTCATTTTTTAGATGTCATTTGTAACAGATCATTCTGTATGTTTGGGAGCTACCTCCACCTCCCTAATATCCTAATTTATCAAAATACTTTAATATATACCATCTCATTGAGTCCACTTCACAAGCTTGAGGAAAAAATTGCTACACTGATAGCTCTTAAAATGGTAGAAACTGTAGAAATAGGGAAAAAGGGGAATGTTGAAGATGTACTCAGTAACTCAATCTCTGGAATATACAAAGCTCAGCAATCTACATCTATTATGTTGTTTAATCCCTTGCAACAATGGTGCCATGAACAAGGTGATATTTATCCTCTTTTTATATTGGACAGGCTGAGGTTCAGAGACTGACTCTCCCCTAAGGCAGCATGTCTGTGATGGGGCTGGCCTCTGAAACCAGGGTGCTCGAATCTGCAGCCTGAGCTATTACAAAGTATGCACAATGATGATACTCATCTTGATAATGCAGGAAGAGAGGTTCTCAATCATGAGGAAACAGAGTTACTGCATCCAACATGGAATGTCATACATCTATTAAAGCTGTTGCTGATTTGCAAACTCATGTGTTCTGACACTAAATCTCACATTTTTTGCCCACTAGGCTACAGCTATATGCTTGAGATACAAAGTCTTTTCAGTTGCCAGCAACAAATAGATTTTCAAAAATAAAGTGCAAAGGAAAGCCTGAGGGTAATAGTGTTCGTGGTGAATTCCCTATCAGCTTTCCTAATTTCGTAACTTTAACAAATAAACATGGCCTGTGGTTGGTTTGGCCTGAAGCTCTGAAAGCTCTATTTCATCCATTGAGACTTAGTGGGAGTCCTTGCCTGATTTCTTCTTGATACCCTTCTTCTGTGTCATCTCCAAGGCTACAAGGTGGTCCCATTATGGGCTCTGGGTCTTCCTCGCCTCCAGATTCTTGGGTCAAATGTCAGCAATTTAAAATACATATCTAGTCTGGTTTGATAACAAAAAAGTCAAAATACACTTTAAACAAATAAAAACTCAAATGGTATTCTGTGTAGTTAATTAGAAAGGAAGCAACAACAGACATTATCTGCCACTTTCTCAATTGTCTTCTTATTCACTGTATGTGGACAATAAAGCTTTCAGTAGGAAGGTAACAATAACATACTGTACCTGATAAATAAAAATAATGAGCTTCCTCTGCTTGTCGAAAGTGGGCCATCCGCAACTATATCATCACTGAGGTGGAAACCAATCATCACTCAGCCTACATTAATGTCATGATATTATAATTGTGATTCACTCAATGGTCTTCTGCAGACAGCAATTCGTATAAATAAGCCCCCTCATTCAGAATGCCACAGAATGTGCGTAGATGACTGGCAGGGGCAACATAAATATTGATCATCATCATAATTGTAATTTATATTGACATAATGTCCTCCTCACGAAGCATTTAAATGGCTAGGAATATTTTCCTCAAATTTGTCCTAATTCAAATACATATGTGACTGGTGTTTATCTCTGCCATGATAGGAAAAATAAATTAAAACTACAGTCACGACCTGTGTTTGTGGAGGAAGATGATTTCTAGCTTATTTAGAAAGCAAACTGATTTTAAAAAAGAAAAAAAAAATGATTTACAGGATTTTATAAAACCAGTTAGCAGGTGTTTATAATGTTGCAGTATGCATTGTACTAGTAACAAAGTATTTTCATTTCTTCATTCAAGTCCCCTTGGTTATTATTCTTTTGGAGTAACATTCTATTAGTCTAAGATTTAAACCTTAGTATTATTTATTTATAAATATTGTACAAATTAAAATTTTTCTTTCTGATACTCTTCCTTTTACTCATTGCAAATTTCAAAATAGTTAAACTTCAAAATAGTTTTTATTGACCTTGCTTTATGTGTTTTAAAGAGCTTATTCTGTATTAACTTGTATACTGTCTTCTAAATGGAGTTTATTTTGTAACATATCACGATTTCTATATCTAGGCTCTGCTATGGGATCTGCTCATCTACCTCACTAATTCCCCTTTTTTTGTTAGATCACATTCTCTATCACACCCACATGCTCCAGCATTTCCCATCGTAAATAAAACAAACCTTGACTCCAGAGTCCTCTTCCCAAGTGCCCATTCCTTATTCACAGAGAAATTCAGAATTCACTTCCTTACTTTCCACCTTCTCTTGCATTCTTACCACTCACTCGTCTTCCTCACTCTGCCAATGTTCTTCTCATAGCTGTCAAAGACCACTATGGTTAGAATTAAAGTATATATATTCATTATCCACGTTGGACACGGGCTCCCAACAGCCTCTGCCCAATGGGCTCATTCCTGTCTTAATACACTCTTCCTTGCTTTCTGTGAACTCTTTCCCAATTTCCCTCCATCCTCTCCAGCAGTCCCTTATCCATTTCCTTGGCTAACATCTTCTGTCAAAATATGTATTAAATACTTATATCTGTTTCATTAAGGCTTTTTTTCTGAGGTTTTATCTTATTCTTTCATTTGGAACATACTGCTCTGTGTCTTCATTTCCCTTTGACTGCTGTGGTTTCTCTGTATTAGATAAAACAGCCCTAGCCCCCAGTCTTGAAATAGTGGTTCTGTAGGGGAAAAAAATTATCATTCAACCTTGTCCTAGATCTTGGTTGTCTCTCAATCCTCTGTGGTTGTCCACACAGATTTCTTTTTTTCCTTTTTTAAAAAAATATTCTATTTATTTATTCATGAGAGACACTGAGAGGGGCAGAGACACAGGCAGAGGGAGAAGTAGGCTCCCTGCAGGAAGCCCAATGTGGGACTCGATCCCAGGACCCTGGGATCATGACCTGAGAAAAAGGCAGACACTCAACCATTGAGCCACCCAGGGGGCCTCCACACAGTTTCCTACTTATGTTCTTTCAGCTTATCTCTCAACTCAGGCAAAAGACCCTCTGATGGGAAACCAAATTACCCCTCTAAGCAATAAGGACCACCTTGAGCCCAAGATCCTGCCCATTACAGCGATCAACTAGACCTCCACTGTCTACCTGCATGTACCCCTGATCTTTGCCCCATATTTTCCTTATATAAATCAGGAAGTATTTTTGGCACTTTGGAGACAGTCTTTAGACATAATCCATCATTTTCTGTTGTTGGCCTCCCAAATAAATTCCTTCCTCATTTTACCACTGCCTGTTTCTCTGCCTTTGGATTTTGTCAGCAGGAAGTGGCTGAACCTTGTCTGTTTGGAAGCCCCCAGCCAGGTGCTGGTGCATCCCTGTGCCCTGGCTACAGTAGCCTTTTATGAGCTCTTAACTCTGTTTAGGTCCTGAGGAACCCATAAAAGTAAGGCCCATTAGCCACCAGAGCTGGACAACATGGGAGTGTGTGTGTGTGTGTGTGTGTGTGTGTGTGTGTGTGTGTGTGTTGGCAATCTCAATCATTCAGGCTCCAGGGAGGTGTACAAGCTCTTTTCTGAGAGGTGGCTTTGAGCTGGAGGGAAGGTGTCAAGTTCAGGACCACCATGTTCCCAGAGATCATCTCCTAGATCCAGAGCTGTGCAGCAAACTAGAACCACCAGGCTCCAGAACAAGCCAACAGGCCTTCTTCCCAGAGAGCCTAGGGTGGGGGGTGAGCGGGAGGGCGGGGGTGGGGTGGGGTGGTAGAGTTTCCATCTGCAGTGTGTGCACTGCAGGATGCTAGTCTGCCCAGAACTGTCTCTCTGTCTCTCTCTGCCCAGAACTATCTCTCTGCCCTGGCCTCCAGAGCTCGGTGATCCAGGATGTCCCTGGTGACAGCCACAAAACTGAAATAGGAGATGCAGGTATAAGTTCACCTCAGGAGGGATCTGGCTCTGGGGGAGGTGGGGGGCAGGACAAGGTGGCAGAAGGGTTGAGATGGCTCCGGAGGGGAGGAAACAAAGAAAGAGATGGAGGTGAGGGCTAGAGCAAGAAGGAGGGAAATGCAGATGAGGGCTCCCCCCAAGCCAGCAGGCCACAGGTGGGTGCTAATGCAGATGCCTGCCTCTCAGGGTGATGTGTTCAGATTAGCAAAGAAGCCTCAATCGTAAAAAGTGGGGCACCTCTGAGCTGAGCCTTCGCAGGTCAGGACTCCCTCCCGAGCCCTTTTCCAGCCACCTCTCAGCTCCTTATAACCCCTTGGGTCTGGTAGAGGCCATGCCCCGTGGGTTTTCAAAGTTAGATGCTCAGGGGCTCTTCTCTCAGGTGCAGGTTTTAAAAGCCGCATGTGGGGTTCAAACACTTGGCTCCTCAGGGAACAGCTTCAGGTTTGGAGTTCCCTCCTGACTTGGGTGGTGGACAGCACAGGGGACCAATTCATGTCGAGCTTGTGTCAGACTGAGCCTTTGTTACCTGCCTCCTTGTGGTTGTCCCCTCGTTTGCCTGATGTGTGGTGGGTGCTTGGCCAGTATTTATGTCTTTCTTTTCTTTTCTTTTTTCTTTTTTTTTTTTTTTTCAGAGGAAACTGTTCCATTTGTGGCATAGACTTGGTGTGTCCATGGGAAGAGGCGAGCCCGGGATCCTACAGTAGCATCATCTTGAACTGGAAGCCCTCACATATTCCTTAGTTGTTATGCCAGGGCTCTGGCATAGATCCCCTGTTTGTCTTCTATATTCCCTCCCACCTCATGGCCTTAAATACCATGTAAAGAGGTTTCTTACCCCTTAATCTGTGTTTTCACCTCTGACCTCTTTGAGGTTAAGACATAATTCCTCAATGGCTCTTGTGAAAATTCTACTTAGATGTCCAGTAAACATCACAGACCTGCTTCTTGTTTGTTTACAAGTGGAACTCTTGCATCTACAACCTCCCTAAATATTTTCTGCCTCATTTCAGTAAAGAACACCACTTATGGATTTTCTCAAGCCAAAATAATTCCCATGAATCTCTTTAGAAAGAGTGGAATTAATTTCCAAAATAAGTCCCAAAGTCTCAGGTTTTTCCACTCTTTCTGTTCCATTGCTACCACTTTGGTCCAAGTCAGACCACCCCTCCCCTAAGCTTTTACAAGTCTTGCAATTGGCCATCCATATCCAGTGATGACCTTCCGCCTAGCTGATTACTCATAACAACAACCACGTGAGCTTTTTAATTACAAAATTCAGAACCTCCTACTTTCTAACTTAAAACCCTTTGATGGTTTCCCATATTTTTAGAATAAAGTACAAAGTTTTGGCAAAGGCATGTCAAAATCTGCCTTTTTCCCTGCATTTACTGCTTCACTCACCATTTTTCCTACTATCTATTCACACAAACTTCCTTGTAAGTAACAGCAATACTTAAAATATCCTACCTGGAAATCTCCCCCATTCCTAATTATTCTCTATCACATCACCATGTTTATTTCCTTGCTATCACTCATCTACTGTGCTTCGTGATTACCTGGTGTGTGTTTAATTTACTTAAGGATCTTCTATTAGAAGGGGGCATTCATATTATGAATTTCACCAGGCCAGGGACTTTATCATCTTCTAACTGCTTTTTTCTCACCAACTAGAAAAGTATCTGTTATATTGTAAGTATCCACAAATATTCATTGAATAAACAATAAGACTGTCCTCATCAGGGAGCCTGGTGGCTCAGCTGTTGAGCATCTGCCTTTGGCTCAGGTAGTGATCCCTGGGTCCTGGGATCCAGTCCTGCATCTGGCTCCCCACAAGGAGCCTGTTCCTGCCTCTGCCTATGTCTGCCTCTCTATGTGTGTGTTTCTCACGAATAAATAAATAAAATCTTTGAGGATCCCTGGATGGCTCAGTGGTTTAGTGCCTGCCTTCAGCCCAGCATGATCCTGGAGTCCTAGGATTCATTCCCGCATCAGGCTCCCTGCATGGAGCCTGCTTCTCCCTCTGCCTATGTCTCTGCCTCTCTCTCTCTCTCTCTCTCTCACTCACTCTCTCTCTCTTTCTCTCTCACAAATAAATATATAAAATCTTAAAAAAAAAAAGACTGTCCTCATCACATTTCATTTAACCTTAAATTTATCCATTCGTGAGCACTAAATGAAGACATCTATGCAATGTTTGGTGAGAAACTAGTTATTAGTCAGCTTCTAGAACAGAGGTCAGCATACTAGAGCCTGGAGGCCGAACTGTGCCTGCTGTTCATCATTGTAAATAAAGTGTTTTTTGGAATGCAGCCATATCTATTCAGCTACCTATTCATTGTCTGTGGCTACTTTGTGCTAGAGGGTTGAGTAGTTGTAGCAGAGACTGTCTCTTGGCTTGGGGAGATTAAAACATTTCCCCCTGGTCCTTCATGGGAAAATTTTATTGACCTCTGCTCCAAAGAAGATCTCAAAGTGATAATTACCGCAGCAGAAAATCTTCTTTAGTTGGGTTTTCAAAACTAACCATCAAGCAAAGAATTTTAAAGACAGCCCAATGCATCCTGTACAAGATCAAGATCAGTGTTTATTCTCCTTCTTGATCTCCCCGTATTTATAGTCTTGAGTCTTTATTCAGAAGACTGGGCTTTAGCCGAGACGTATCCATGAATACTTGACAGTCATCCAGCCCTGAATGTTTTCCAGGTTGTCTCATCAACTGTGAGATGAGAAGAATGACATTTGCTTTGACTACCTGAATGCTTTTAAGGAGAGGGTGAAGTGTCACACCCCCGTGGCTGAATTTTGGTCTTGACTTTATCTTTCTGATGACTCCTTAATAGTGCTCTCCTACATGGTCTCTGGTCTCTCCTTCACTTCTGGCAAAAGCTGTTTTGATTACAGATTATGATCATGAGTTGTGCAATTAGGCTGTCTGGATTTAAATTCCAACTCTCAAATCTAAGAGTGTAAAAAATTATTTTTATTAAGATAAAATTCACATATAACACTGGATAAGTTTCAGGTGTTGATTTCATACATTTATGTTGTGATATGATGGCCATTGTAGCATTAGCTGGTACTTCTTTCACATCACATAGTTATCATTTCTTTCAGTGGCAAGAATAATTAGGATCTCATCTCTTAGCAAGTTTAACATTTATAATACAATTTTATGGTCTATAATCATTGTACCATGTGCAAACCTCCTGAACTTATTTATTTACAAGTCACAGACTTCGGTAAGTTAGCTAACTTTTTCGGAGCACCTGGTTGGCTCAGTTGGTTAAGCTTCTGGCTTGAGCTCAGGTCATGATCTCAAGGTTCTGGGATAGAGCCCTGTGCCAGGCTCCCTGCTCAGCAGGGAGTCTGCTTCTCCCTCGCTCTCTACCTCCCCTCACTCCCGATCGTGCTCTCTCTCTCTCAAATAAATAAATAAAATCTTAAAAAAAAAAAAATGTTAACTGACTTTTTCAAGTCTCAGATCTTCACTAAGAAAATGAAAAAATAAGAGGTAGTTCATATCGAGGTAACTGTGGGTCAGGTAGTGCTTTAAGACATTCAGGTATATTAATTTAATAATCTTAGCAACACAGTGAAATCAGAGTTATTATTATTGGTGTCCCATTTAATAGTTAATAAAATTAAGGCACCAAGGAATTAAGTTACTTGTCTAAGATTACTGACCTGGTAAATAGAAGAGCAGAGGTTTGAACCTGGTGCCTGGGTTTATCTTTTTTTTTTTTTTTTTTTTTTTCAGATTTACTTATTTATTTGACAGAGAGAGCACAAGCAGGTAGAGGGAGAAGCAGGCTCCCCACTGAGCAGGGAGCTCCATGCATTGGCTCTTGATCCCAGGACCCCAGGGGATTATGACCTAAGCCTACAACAGATGCTAAGCTGGTTGACCCACCCAGGTGCCCCTGGGTTTAGCTTCCTATCTTATCATAAAATTCTGACTGGGATTAAACAAAGGAAATGAAGAAAACTTGTTGACAGTTCCTGCATTAGAAAGCATGTCATAAATAGGAGTTATCATTTTATCCCATCTTCTGTAAGACACATATTCTGAGTAAAAAAATGTCCTGCTCTATTCTTCCAGAATGATACTAATTATTTCCGTATAAATTAAGTTGTAATTGAAATTTAGTTTATCCATTTGCATGACAACACCTAAATAGCAGCAAAACTCACTTTTAATTTTGTGTGTGTCTGCTGCATGTGCTCTAGTAAAAGACCCTCACATCCAGGTAAGCTGAATTTTTTTGTAGCCCCTCTCTTTTCGGACTGGATAACCAAGACAAAGTAAAAATTTCCTTCTAATTTTAACCTTAAGGCTTTTTGTCCCTGAGATGTCTACAACACATAATAAACCAGGAATTAAAATCTGGGAAGAATAAAGTGAGTATTCTAAAATTTGAATTTTTCAACTCAGTATTTATTTATTTTTAAGATTTTATTTATTTATTCATGAGAGACAGAGAGAGGCAGAAATACAGGCAGAGGGAGAAACGGGCTGCCTGTGGGGAGCCCAATGTGGGACTCGATCCCAGAACCCCAGGATCACAACCTGAGCCAAAGGAGATGCTCAACCACTGAGCCACAGGTGCCCTCAGTATTTTTTTAAAATGAGTAAATTTGTTTCCCAGTAACAAATGTACCATTATGGCAAGTCATGCCAGGTCTTCTTCCCCAAATCCCCGAGGAAGCCCCATGATACTTTGGGAACCAAAACATGAAAGTACCTAGCTTATGTAATGGTTCCTTGTTCCCCAAAATGGTACCTACTGAAAAATCGAAGATGCTGTCTTGTATGGTTTGTAGCACTCACATTTCCAAGGAGAATGCTTCTGCTCCTGAATTTCTCTGAAGAGAGCAGGTGACAACCCATATTATGGGATGGTAGTGAAAAAACTTTAAGTTGAAAGATACAGTATGAAATAGATGGTGAGAATATTGTACAGGCTCGGGGACACAGACCAGTATGAGCAATGTGTGCCCAAAAGAATTTGAGATTTGCTTCCAAAGGAAGAGGCTTAATGCCCAGGAATAGTGGCACATACTGTTGGATGAATAGATTGGGGCCCCAAAGCACAGAGCTTTGAATAGAGATCTAAGAATTTTGGCATTAAATGGGAACTGTTAAGTATCTTTCTCATAATATATTCTTATGGCAAAGATTGCAGCATTTTAAGACATTTGTCAGCACAATGTGTTATTCATTTTGTTCAAAGTTGTAGTTGCAACCTAAGAGAATAATGGATTTTTGCTTTTTCTTTGAGCCTATAGGGGACTCCAGTATCACCGTTTTATTAACTAAACCAATGGTGGTCACAATTTCAGTTTTGAGATTTTTTTAATACTTACCTTGGTTGGCTCAGGATTTCGTAGGGAAATATCTGGGACTGAGTGGTTTCAACAACAACTTTTTATTTTTTTTCCCCCTGCACACTTCTGGAGACAGGAAGTTTGTGATCAGGGTACCGGCATGGTCAGGTGCTGGTGAGGGTTTTCTTTCCAGTTTGTAGATGGTTGTCTTGTCCTGGTATCCTTAGATAGCCTCTCCTTGTTCTGTGTATGTGTGTAGAGAGAGACGATAAACCTCTTCTTCTTATAAGGCCTTAATTACCTCCTAAAAACCTTTTCACCAAATACAATCACTTTGGGTCTCAGGCTCTACTATATGAATTTGGGGGCAACACAATTTAGTATATGGTGGTACTCTTCAATTATTGAGGATTCCAAAGAGCTCTTGTTTATTGGGTTATATTCATTGATATTTAGTATGTTAGAAATTTAAACTGAGAAATTTTTAAAACAGAATATATAATGCACATTAGCTATCTAAAAAACGATATACTTATGGGAAAATAGAATGGCAAAGGCAAATGGCTCTTTAATATTATTGTGAAAATAGATTTGCCCTCACAGACACTCTGAAAGGATCTTGAGGATTCACAAGGGTCCCAAACAAACTTTGAGATTCACTCACATAGAAGAAAATTGAGCTGCCTACCTATTTTGTAAATATGCAATTCTTCCAAAAAGAAGCTATTATAGATAGATAGATGATAGATAGATAGATAGATAATAGATAGATAGATAGATAGATGATAGATAATGTATGTATGTATGTATGTATCTTCTATCTGTCCATCTATTATCTATCTATATTGCATGCATTGACAATTATCTCAGAGTCTAAGGATCTCCTTTTTTGTTCCAAAGTTAGAATAACACAGAAATTTCCAAAGTTGGGCTAACACACAGAAATTACAAGGGTGTTTACACCCCTTTCCTCCTTCCTACCACCACCATTTTAATACCCAAACCCAAAGAAAGTTATATGCTTTCCTTCTTGTCTGTATGACAGCATACTCTTCTTTTAGAGCAAATCAACCTCAGGACTGTGCTCGGGGGCCAGACAAAAAGATAGGCAGATAGTGATTTTACCAGGAATGACAAACTGTTTATTTATGTCCTCATTTTCTTATTTAATATCAAACTCTTGTCATTCTTAAAGCACTCTGCACAGACACACACACACACAACACACACATGATTTTGATCTTCAAATGTAGCAAAGCATTCATTGAAACTATTTTAATAGGAAAAGACCACTGCAGCGTTGAATTCCAAATTCTTAAAAACACTGGTTTCTGTAATAGCTCATTTTATTTCTCACACTGTGATTTTTTTCTTATTAAATGTCATTGAGTATTTTGTCACCAAAGATTTGGCCTTTGCTCTTACAAATTTATATTGTCTCTGTATTTTTCCCAACATCACCAGTTGAAATGCATGGGACAGAACTTCATTCTAGAATCTTGTTCTCAGACATCGATGTTTTAAATAATTATAAAAACCACTGCAAAGTTAGTACCAAGCCAGTAAAAAACGTCTGTCAGCAATCTGACATGTGGGAAGGATATATATATATATATATATATCTCCATATATCCTCCTTTTACACATCAGAATTTCAATATTATGTTGACTTTCAAAGACCTAATAAAACATAAAGTTCACATTTTGACAATCTGAGTTACAGTTAATCCAAACAAAATGCCTGAAGTGAAGGTGATCTCCTAAGTAAATAGCAGGACCTGGGGTGGGGAAGATACTAATTCTCATATAAAAGAACCTCAAATATGTGATCATTAATATTTCTATTCTCCTTATTAAGCAGATGTTAAGATAAATGGTCTGGGTCCCCCGGTCTATTTTATGATCATGTCTTTAAGCTATAATTACTTTCATGCACTCAATATTTGAATAGCATCAAGAAGAATTTGCCACCTTCAGAACGGCATTGCAAATGGAAACTACAGATATTCCATACCAAGAAGACAAACCATTTCACTGAAGCTAGATTTTCCTACATATGTGGTATGTGCGTTTTATTTAAGAAGATAGGAGACATAGCTGCTGTAATCAAAGTAGCAGAGTTAGTAATTGTATAATCAAAATCACATATTTTTAAAGTTTGGACTACAGTTAATAGTATACGTGTTGATTTAAGTTATGCTTTGAAAAGAGAAACACATGAAGAAAATGGGTAGCTTCACTGCAGTCTTTGTGGTTAGAGAATGTAAAATTAAGAATATAATTGGTATCAGATTTCTTTATTTCTTTCAGTCCAATTTTGCTTTTTTCTTCTGCTTAATTACCCTAGAAAGTATATCTAATTTTTATTTCTTCTAATGTCTACTCTGCCTGGCAGAGAATATAAAGACAGAAGAGTGAATGAATAGCTCGCTGGTTCTTCTGGCTCACTTTAGAATATTTAGAAAATTATTGAATCCTAAAAATCTAAATCACCCGATTCCTTCCACCTTAAGAGACCAATTAATTTATTGTGTCCTGTTATGTTCTATTGGGCAATGTTCTATACTCCTTCATGTCATTCTAAAGCATTATTTTTAATGACAGAATGAGGAAAATAAATAAACACAAAGTCATTTGCCCCTTGATTGCAAAAGGATATTGAGTTCAAAGAGATCTGATGTATCAATAGAAGAAGGCAGTTCTGAATGCTAAATCAAATTACACCTTTTCCTGTTGGGATTTTAACATCTGCCTCCGTGTAGATTGATTAGAATAAAGCAGCCGTCAGAGGCCCTTTGTCTGTGTTTGACTGGGCGAAACAACTGACGAGTGGCCATCAGATTACCCACAGAGGGGCAGCTGTGAGATGAGGTTTGACAGCTGACTTCATTATAATTCCTGCGCTGCAGACTGCAATGGATTTGTCCTTTAATTGAGCTGGGCCAGCAGACTGCCCAGAGAGGAAATGGGAGGGAAATGGTTGGGTACTGATAACACAACAGCAAAGGTAGCAGGTGAATCCCACTCTAGGACAGAACAGACAGTGTCAGGACAACCATGGAAAGAAATGCTTGGTATGCAGAACATTCCAATCACTTGAATTGAAATTGCCTTAACTTGGCTATTGGAACATCTTCTAAAGTTCTTTCAGTCATCAGGGAACTCTTTTTTTCTGCCTTAGCAGGTAGTTTCCAAATATTTGCCTATCATTTTCTTTGCCATATGCTTGTGAATACTGTATACCAAGAGAACTTTCTTCAAAAGCATATGAACAATCATGTATTAAAAAAAAGCAAAGATAGGTTTGCTATGGTTATAGCACCATTCTGGAGGGGTTTCTTGCAATTTTTCTTTCTTTTGCAGATTGTCAAATTATATGATTTACCACGATTCAGTATGTATGGATATATTCAGGAACATACAAGAGTATATTCCTAAATGAAATCCTGCAATCTTAAAATATCAAAGGCCATTGGATTTAATGAAACAAAGAGGTCAAAATAATCCACTATTTCATATTAAAACAAAGACAATATAAGACTGCATACATGGTGAAAATGTTATAGATTTTCGCTTTGGGAAAATAGCTTGGTAATAGTCTTTGGCATTAAAATATATGTGTTTCTGTAATTTGTCTTCATTTGCTTCTGGTAGGTTTTTCTATGTTCACAATAAGGAGTCAGTGTGAAATGATTACTAAAAAATTCACACTGGCCGTAAATAAAATAATGCATATTGTTTAATGTCACTGTCAGGAATTATCTTTGTGAATATTTCCATTTACATTATTATCATTTTACTTTATATATTGAAACTTTTATTATTTGCAATTATAGAATTAATTGAATAAATCATCCAATATGATGTTACCTCCATATTTTTATTACTATGTTCAGCTCCCTTCCTGCAATATTTGTGTGAGTTCATTGCAAGAAAACTCTTTACACTTATTATCATGGTTCCATCTTCCTGCCTATGAATACAAAATCAGAATTACTGAATAAGCAATCAAAAGAAAATCTGGATAAGTGATACATTGACAATTGCTTTTACAATCATAGAATTTTAGGCACTCAAATATTTAATGATCATTTACTCAAATAACTCATTTCTTTCTGGTGGTAAAAATCAATGTGGAGATGAGGCAACTCATCTCATGACTCACAACCTATTAACAGAGATTTTCTGAACAGAAGAATTTGAGGTCTGGTTTATTGAGACTACTAGTTGAATGTTACTGTCAGGCTCTTCACAGAATGTCAATACTTAGCTCAGGAAGGACATTTCCTCAATATATATAATGGTTAAGAATATAGGTTCTGAACTAAGCTGCCTAGGAGCAAATTTCAAATGTACTATCTAATTCCTCTTCATGTATTCTTGGGCAAGTCACTTTAAAAAAAAAATCTCTTGGTGCTTCAGTTTCCTCGTGTGTAAAGTTGGGAGGCTAATATATTACCTACCTTTTAATATTACAGATTTTCTGCATGTGTGTGATGATGAATACATGTAAAAATATTAGAAATACAAAGTGAGTCTAACATTAAAGGAAATGTTAACAATAACGCACCACTTTCTCCCTCAAGTAGCCTCATTTTATTTTTTGCATACTAGTGTATTAGAATACAGGTAAATGAATAATAAATAAATACTCTTTTACTGAAAATAGCATCCAGTGATAAAACTTAACAAACTTATCAACATGTATTACTTGGGCAAATAATCATTCCAGAAATGAGCATTCCAAGTCATAAGAATAGTTTGTTTTTTTTTTTTTAAGTTTTATTACTTTCTGAGAGAGAGAGAGAGAGAGCAAGTGAGCGCTCAGGAAGAGGAGCAGATTGAGAGGGAGAGAGAATCTTTTTTTTTTAAGATTTATTTATTTATTTTGGGGAGCGAGAGCACTAGCAGGAGGGGCAGAAGGAGAGGGAGAGGGAATTCTGAGCGGGCTCCACACTGAGTGCTGAGCTCCACACAAGGCTTGATCCTACAACCCTGAGATCAGGACTTGAACCAAAATCAAGAGTCAGATGCCTAACCGGCTATGCCACCTGGTGCCCCAAATATCAGTTCTAAAAGTAACTTCTGATTTATTCTTCATAAGATTTTGCTTCATTGGTACACTCCCTCCTTGCAATGATTTCCACAGTGGCTGAGACATTGACCTCCAGAAGGACAAAGAAAGGAAAAATCAGTCAAGCTGATAAAGTTATATCTCCCATGTGACCATGGAACCCTATTGCCAGCAAAGAAGGTCTTGGATCTACTTTACACCCCCATTTGAATTTTGTCCATAGTGTTCAGATGCTATCTTGTTTTCTGCCACCTGAATGTGGCATTCCTAGATTTCTTTAATCAAATACTGACAACTTTTGGGACGCCTGGGTGGCTCAGCAGTTGAGCGTCTATCTTCAGCTCAGGGCATGATCTGGAGTCCCGGGATCACGTCCCACATGGGGCTCTCTGCAGAAAGCCTTCCTCTCCCTCTGCCTATGTCTCTCTGTCTCTCCTCTCTCTCTCTCTCTCTCTGTATCTCTCATGAATAAATATATAAAATCTTAAAAAAAAATACCAAGAACTCTTAAACAATCCTTTTATTTTCTTTTTAACATTCTCACGATTCCTACACTAAGTACAAATTGGCAGTATGAGAGACAAAGGATGGACATCACTCTATAAAATAGTGATGAATAATAATTTTAATCCCAAGAAAGAATTCTCTAAATCTTTTTCTCTCTTTCCCTGACATGCACAGAGCAGTAATCTCCTAATAAAAGACCTCCCATAATAGGTAATGGAATAATAATATCTTATGTTCTCAACATCATTATTTACATGCAATAAAATTTAGCACATGCATAATAAGTTTAGATATGTTTTTCCATAAACTGTAAAGCAACAATAGGCATTTTTAGAAAGTAAATGTGTCCATTACACAATGGCTACTAAATTTGAGTATGCATATGCCATATACTGTAATTCCTGAAATAATGTAAAGAGAGCATTTATTGACCACCACTACTGCATTGTCTCAATTGTGCAGACAAATCTCTTATGGATAGAGAGTGCCACGTTAGATGCTACATTATTTGTGTTTATATGGAGGAAAAGTAGAAATTAAAATCAGGATATGCCTGGGTGGCTCAGCGGTTGAGCATCTGCCTTCGGCGCAGGGGGTAATCCCTGTCCTGGGGATGGAGTCCCACAGTGGGCTCCCTGCGAGGAGCCTACTTCTCCCTCTGCCTATGTCTGCCCCTCTCTCTATTTTAAATAAATAAAATCTTTAAATAAAATAAAGATTTTCTATATTCTGGGCACCAACTCTGTCATCATTGTCTAAAATTCGCATTACTAAATAAAGTCAACTAATTATAAATGTCTTAAAACTTACAATGTAGAAAAACGCAAGTCTTAAATTTTTCATCTCTACGGGTTTGTCTACTTGGAACTCATGCTTCCTTTGTTAGGCCAAGGCTGGTTCTCCCAAGTGAGACATACACACTAGATACGAGAACCATACAGGTTCTCTTTCCCATCCTGAATCCAGGCATTCAAGTGAGCAGCTTACAATGTTATCTTCGGGAAACAATACTGAAGTGGTGCTTCAGTTTTAACTTCATTCAAAGGACATCTGTAAATCAGATACTCATGTTCACATTTGTTCGTTAAGGTGAGGTTTTGGCTTTGGAAAGTGATGAATACTTTGAAAAGAATGAAAGGATGAAAGGAATAGCATACCTTAGTCCTTCAAAGCAGTTACATTTTAATCTTCAGAAAAATCTATGGGACTGATACATCAACAGTACTGGTGAAGATACTAGAACAGGAAGACCACTGAATCTGATTGAGGATTAATTCAGTCTCCTTCATTTAGGAACCAACAGTGAAGGATCTGAGATCAGGAGACGAAGGAAGAAAAATAAAGAAATGAAAGAAGCAGGTACACTCAATCCAAAGTTATATAGTTAACTACATATGAAGACTTTCTTGGGTTGAGAGGAAAGAGACATTGAAAGTCTAAAAAGTCCAAATTTATAAAACTATCCTTTTTCCAAAAACATTGGGTAACCTGTTTTAGCCTTAGGGGATTTAAAATTTATCTCATTCTGTTGGATTTCTCCTTTATCTCTGATACAGAGTGGTCATTATTTCATCTCTAGTAGAAGTATTTAAGGCAGTAATTTCCCTCAGCACTGATTAATCTGTATCTGACAAATTTTGATATGTTGAATCATTATTAATATTCAGTTTGAAATACTGTTTAATTTCATTTGTGATTTCTCTTTGACCCTTGGGTTTTTAAAAAGTGTCTCGTTTAATTTGAAAATATTTGTGGTTCTCCTAGATATCTTACGGTTTTTGATATATAATTACCCCCCCCCTTGCAACCAGAGAACAGACTCTGCATGATTTAATTCTTTTACATTTATTGGGGCTTGCTATATAGCTCCACAGAATGTCTGTCTTGCTAAACGTAACATATGCTCCTGAAAAGAATATGTTTTCTCCAGTTGTTGGGTACAGTATCTTAAAATATCAACTGGTCAAAGTGGTTGACATTGTTATTGAAACAATATGTCTATTGATTCTTTTTGTTTAGATGTTCTGTTAACTGCTGAGAAAGTGGTGCTCAGTCTCCAACTATAAGTGTGAAATCATTTCTTTTTAATTCTGTCAAATTTTGCTTGATATATTTTAAGGTTATTAGTTGTATGTACATGTATAATTATGTATTCCTTAAAAATTGAACATTTTATATTTGTGAAATATCCCTGTTTCCCTCTGGAAGTTCTTTTCTCGTAATGACTGGTTTGCCTTATATTAACATAGCCATTCCGGTCTTCTTAGATGTACTGTAAGTATGGTATATCTTTTTCCCATCCATTTGCTTTCAATTTATTTATGTCTTATGTTTAAAGGGAAACTCTTTTAGAAACTGTCAGATAGTGATTTTTTAATCCATTCTAATAATCACTAACTTTTAATGGAATGCTTCATCCATTAATATTTAATGCAATTGTTGGCATAGTTATGATTTAGGTCTATTATTTTGCTATCTGTTTTGTTTGTTACTTCTGTTTTTTTTTTAATTGTTTTTTTTTGTATTCTTTTGGATTATTTAAGTATCATTAGAATTCCATTTTAATGTATCTACTGGCTTTTTTTAGCTTGCCCTTTTGTGGTTGCTCTAAGGATTGCATAATGCATACTTTATTTTTCAATCTACTTAGTATTGATACACCATTTCACATAAAATGTAGGAAATTTGAGCCATCTTTTATGCTTTAACTGTCATATGTATTACATATACACAAAACTACAAGCCCCACAGAGCAACTAAGGTTTGCTTTAAACCACTCTAAAGAATTTCCTTTAACATTTTTTATAGTGCTGGTCTGCTGGAAATTAATTATCTAAGTTTTTCTTCTATATTGGAAAATGATTTTATTTCACATTTATTCTTAAAGGATAACTTTTCTGAATTTAGCATTCAGTTTTTTTTTCTTTAATTGCTTCAAGATGTTGGTTCACAGCTTTCTCATCTATAGATTTTCTGATGAGAAATCCATGTTAATTCAATTGCTGTTTCTCTGTGTAATGTGCTGGTTTCCTCTGTCTGTGTTTGAGATTTTTTTCTTCTTTAGCATTCAGTGTTTTGACTATGATGTGCCGTAGGATTGGTTTTCTTCATATTTATCATACTTGATGTTTGCAAAACTTCATGGATCTTTACATTTACATATTTCATTACGGAAGGATGTTGGACACTATTTCTTCAAATAAATTATCTGCCTGATTTTCTCTTTTTCTGTGACTCCTATTACATGTATGTTAAATTCTTTTATGTGCTTCCACAAATTCTTGAGCTTTCTTCTTTTTTTTTGTTTTTTTCTCTCTGTTCAAGTTCATTGACTTTCACTTGTATTATGTAGAAATTTTTTAAAGTCCAGATTTTGTGTATCCTGTTCGCTTCTTTTCAAAATTTTTATTTATTTTCAATTTCCTATCTATTCATTATGAGCATACTTTCCCTCATATCCTTAAATAGTGTTATAATTCCTATTAAGAATACTTGTCTGCTAATTGTAACATGTGAGTTTTCTTAGGATTGTCTTTTCTATTCAAAATGGGTCAAATCTTTCAGGTTCTTCATGTGTATAATTTTGGATTGTATTTTGAATGTTCTTCGACTGTGGAAGCTGAGAACTCTGTTTTATTCATTTGAAAACATTTAAAATTTTGTTTTTATTTTGGTTTGTTTTTATAGGCATTAACTTGTAAAAATTAAATTCCTAATTCTGTGCCCCAAATTCCAGTGTAGCTTAGTCTATTTATCTTTTGCTGATGGCTATTGGGAGCCTGTGTGGTTCAGCAGAAAAACCGATTTGGGCAGAATTTATACACAAAATTCTGGGATTTCTTTCTCTAGTTCTCACCTTCACTGGATACTCAGTCTTAAACAGTTATTAGTTACCTCAAAATCTGTTCACTAATTCTTCAAGACACAAAGATCTTAGGTTTTCTATAAAAAATTTAGCTGCCATATATACAGATAATTTAGACTGAAAGACCTGGAAATAGAAAATCATCCAAAAGTATCTTTTCTATTCTATAATTTATCCATTTGTGAGTTGTTGGACATTTGGGCTCTTTCCATAATTTGACTATTGCTGATAATGCTGCTATAAACATCAGGGTGCATGTATCACTTTGAATTAGTATTTTTGTATTCTTTGGGTAAATACCTAGTAGTGTAGTTATTGGATTGTAGGATAGTTCTATTTTTAACTTTTTGAGGAACCCTCCTTTCTGTTTTCCAGAATGGCTGCATCCGTTTGCATTCCCATTAACAGTGTGAGAGGGGTCTCTTTTCTATGCATCCTCGCCAACACTTGGTGTTTTTGTGTTACTGATTTTAGCCATTCTGACTGCTGTGAGGTGGTATCTCACTGTAGTTTTGATTTGTGTTTCCCTGATGATAAGTGATATTGAACATCCTTTCATGTGTCTCTTGGCCATCTGTATGTCTTCTTTGGTGGTTCCATACACATTTCAAAATAGAAAATGTTAGTGGTATTTTGATAGAGATTGCATTAGATGTGTAGATTGCTTTGGGTAGCATGGACATAACAGTTTTTGTTCTTCCAATCCATAAGCATGGAATGTTTTTTCCATTTCTTTGTATCTTCCTCAATTTCTTTCATAAGTGTTCTATAATTTTCAATGTACATATCTTTTACCTCTTTGAACAGGTTTATTCCTAGGTATCTTATGGTTTTTAGTGCAATTGTAAATGAGATTGATCCCTTGATTTCTCTTTCTGTTGCTTCATGTTTGGTGCATAGAAATGCAACAGATTTCTGTACATTGATTTTGTATCCTTTGACTGTACTGAATTCCCGTATCAGTTGTAGCAATTTTTTTGGTGGAGTCTTTGAGTTTTTCTATATAGAGTATCCTATCATCTGCAAATTGTGAAAGTTTGACTTATTCCTTGACAATTTGGATTCCTTTTATTTCTTTTTGTTGTCTGATTGCTGTGGGTAAGACTTCCAGTACTATATTAAATAATAGTTGTGAAAGTGGACATCCCTGTCTTGTTCCTGATCATAGCTGAAAAGCTCTTGGTTTTTGCCCATTGAGGATGATATTAGCTATGGGTGTTTCATATATGGCCTTTATATTAAGGTACATTTTTCTAACCCTACTTTGTTGAGGGTTTTCACCATGAATGGATGTTGTACTTTGTTAAATGTCTTTTCTGCATCTATTGAAAGGATCATATGTTTCTTATCTTTTATTTTATTAATGTGGTGTATCACATTGATTGATTTGTGAATATTGAACCACCCTTACAGCAGAGGAATAAATCCCACTTGATTGTTAGTGAATGATTTTTTTTAATGTACTGTTGGATTCAGTTTGCTAGTATTTTATAGAGAATTTTGCATCCATGTTCATCAAGGATATTGGCCTGTAGTTCTCTTTTATAGTGGAGTCTTTATCTGGTTTTGATATAGGGTAATGCTGGCCTCATAAAATGAATTTGGAAGTTTTCCTTCCATTTCTATATTTTGGAATAGTTTGAAAAGAATAGGTGTTAAATTTTCTTTATTTTTTTTATTTTTTAAACTATTTTTTATATGAGAGAGAGAGAGAGAGAACATAAGCAAGGGGAAGAGCAGAGAAAGAGGAAGAGAAGCTCCCTGCTAAGCATGGAGTCTGATGCAGGGCTCTATCCCACAACCTTGAGATCATGATCTGAGCTGAAATCAAAAGTTGGCCACTTAACCAACTGAGCCACCCAGGCACTCCAATATTATTGACTCTTTTTTAAATGTTTAGTAGAATTTATCTGTGAAGCCATTTTTCCTGATCTTTTGTTTGTTGGGAGATATTTTTTTATTACTGATTCATTTTTTTGTTTATTATTGGTCTGTCCAAGTTTCCTATTTATTCCTGTTTCAGTTTTCATAGTTTATATAGTCTTAGGAATTTATCCATTTCTTCCAGGTTGTCCAATTTGTTGGCATATAGTTTTTCATAATATTCTCCTATAATTCTTTGTATTTCTGTGGGTTGGTTGTGATCTCTCCACTCTCATTTCTGGTTTTTATTTGATTTCTTTCTTTTTTCTTTTTGAGAAGTCTGGTTAGGGGATAATCAATTTTCTTTTTCTTTTTGATAAGTCTGGTTAGAGGATTATCAATTTTATTTATTCTTTCAAAGAACCTGCTCCTGGTTTCATTGACATGTTGTTGTTGTTGTTGTTGTTGTTGTTGTTGTTGTTCTTCTTCTTCTTCTTCTTCTTCTTCTTCTTCTTTTGGTTTTAGGCTTCATTTGTTATCCTTTTCCTAGCTCCTTTAGGTGTAGGGTGAGGTTGTATATTTAGATTTTTCTTGCTTCTTAAAAGGTAGGCCTATATTGCTAGATATTTTTCTCTTAGGACCACTTTTGCTGGATTCCAAAGTTTTGGACCATTGTTTTCTCATTTTCATTTGTTTTCATGTTCATGTATTTTTAAACTTCTTCTTTGATTTTCTGGTTGACCCATTCATTGTGTAGTAGCATATAGTTTAACCTCCCCGTGTATTTGTGGTCTTTCCAAGTATTTTCTTGTGATTGACTTCAAGTTTCATGGAGTTGTGGTCAGAAAATATGAATGATATGGTCTCAATATTTTTGTACTTGTTGAGACCTGACTTGTGACCTAGAATGTGACCTATTCTTCATATCTTGTTACAGTGTTGGTTTAAAGTCTATTTGTACAATATAAGTATTCCTACTTTCTTTTGGCATCCATGTGCATGATGTTTTTCTATCCCTTCACTCTCAATCTGCAGGTGTCTTTAGGTCTAAAATGAGTCTTGTAGGCAGCATGTAGATTGTTCTTATTTTTTTATCCATTCTGACACCTTATATAGTTTGATTGGAATGTTTAGTCCATTTACATTCAGAATAATTGTTGATAGATATGTATTTAGCGCCATTTTATTACTTGTTTTTGTCGTTGTTTCTGGAGATTTTTCCCACACAAAGAATCCCCTTTTAACATTTCTTGCAGGGTTGGTTTAGGGGTTACAAACTCTTAGTTTTTGTCCAGGAAACTCTTTATCTCTCCTTCTATTCTGAAGCATAGCCATGTTGGATAGAGTATTCTTAGCTGTAGAATTGGCTTCTCATTCAGCATGTTGAATGCATCATGCCACTCTCTGAGGCCTGTCAAGTTTCTGTGGAAGGATCTGCCCCTGGGGTGCTTGCCTGCCTTCTCCCTACAAGTAGGATAGGCAGCAACCTCAGGGCTTTAGCCCAGCCAAGACCACTGACCTTTAGGACACAAGTCTTTAAGCCCTGCTGGTGGCAAGAACTTGCAAAAATCATCTCCTCTCATTTTTCCAGCCAATGGCTTTGGGGAAATGCTCTTGTACTTCCCCCATGTGCTACTCTCTCATATTTCTCTGTAACCTCAGCTCCCTCCTGTCCTCAGCACCTGTGATTACAATCTGTTTCTTCCCCAAACCACTTCTCCATACTTCCTGCCTTCCTTCAGGTGGCCTCTTTTCTTCCTGTAGTTGTGGGGTTGTCGTGTCAGTTTTCAGGTTAATTTCTGGAGTATTTAGAATGATTTGATAGTTATCTAGTTGTGTTTGTGGGACAAGATGAGGCCTAGGGTCCTCCTGCTCCTCCACCATCTTCTCTCCTTTCTCTTAGTTAATTTTTTAAATTTATCAAGAATTTATAATCTTACCTTCAGTATGATTATGTACTTTGGAAATTAGTTGCTTATACCAGAAGCAGGACTGTGATCATCGTTTCTTGAAACAGAAGAAACCCCAACTACCCAAGATTATTTGAACTTTTGTGGGGATTGGTTACCTGGTTCTCTAAATGGCTACGTGTTGCCTAGTTATCTTTTTCCCCAAATGTCTGTCAAAAAAATGGAGCCTGAGGAAGAAAGTCATTCTGGGGAAGTAGGAATGCTACAGCCATGTATAAATATGTAAGGAATCCAAGAAGGTGCAATGTATAGCCTTGCTTTGATTCCAATAATAAAGAACCCTTTAGAAATATGAGCAATGAAGTGGGAAAATTTACATGCTTAAGGGTATTTCTGAATTAAACTTCTATTCCCTGTCATCTAAATTGCTAGTTATTGCTAGTTCCTGTATCATAGAAGGTATGGTATGGTCTTTCTTATACGAAGATTGGACTATCAGTAGGAATATAATTAGAGCAACATTTTCAGATAGTAGTGATGCTTCTGAGCCAACCATCCATAGCATCTTCCTTAGCAATCTCACTGATAATACAATTTACAGACTAGATTAGTGAAACTAGAAGCTAAACATATAGCCACAGGAAAATAAAAAGGGTAAAGGAGACAAAATGAATTAATTTCAAAACTAAGATTATATTAGACACAAAGAAAAAATGAATGTTTATAGAATAGAAATATGGAAGCCATCTTGCTATAAAATGCTAATCAAGTATATAAGCTATCCAAAACTTAGGGCTGGACTAATGAATGATGGAGATGTTTTCTCATATGAAAGATAACACAACTTAGGCAATACTGGAGATAGCATTTGGAGCTTTGGGAAAGTGTGTGTGTGTGTGTGTGTGTGTCCACATGCACACACACTTGTGTACATGTGCACAGATTTTCCGTTTAATATTTTTAATTTTGTTTTAAATTTTATTTAAATTCAATTTCATTGAATATTTGTAAAGCAAGACTTCTAGTAGAGAGGGAATCCGACTAATGTCCATTCTCTTTTGTGGCTTCTTTCCTATTCATGTCATTCTAATTTATCAATCCTGCTGAGAAGCTTAAAGACTAAGGTTTAGTTTCTTACTGAATATCATTTTCATTTTTATTGTTTAATCCAATATGAATTTTTATTAGACTTGCTGGATTTTAACACCAGTTTTTCTGCAATATCCTAATGAGTTTTTGTCACTGTGGGGCACTTTATATTGCTATCAGATTAGTAGGTAGAGCACATGTTAGTTATTAGACTTCCTATAAATAATGTATATTCACTTATGCAGTACCAGTCAATACTGAGAATTATTTCTTAAGGAAAGTAGAAGTTATCAAGTTAAAGGGTAAGAAAAATCAAGTTGACAAAGAAAGAAAGATGCCGAATATTTGAGACTAGACTAAGAATGTCTGCTAAATGTTAAAATACTCTGGGTAAATATTTCTATTACACTTTGACATATAAATACTGAGCTTTATATTCAAAAGCTGGAGAGGTTTTTATGAAAGCTGTAGTAGAAAAACTCAGGGCTGAGTTACCCAACAACTTAATTCTCTGGGTTTTATTTTATATAAACCAAATAAATGTGACAAAAATGACAAAGCTCAATGCTGATTAGAGTTGAAGATTTTTCATTCTCCATCAAGAAAATATAAATTATAACTTTTTTGGTGGGAAAGTAGGCAATTTAAAGGTTACATCATAAACATTCTAAAATACATTAAATATAGTAATTCTGCCTCTAGAAACAAGCATTTCCTTGCTTAACTCAAGGAAATAATTAAATACATGATGAGGCATTAGATACAAAGATGACTGTCAATTATGGCAAAAGGCCAGTTGTAACTGTTCCATTAAGAATCTTATATTGTGACTTTTGTAGAGATCAAAGCACTCCACCTTGAGGAAGGCCATCTAGATACACATGGTGTGGGGAAGGAGTAGGTAGGGTTGGAGTGTATTAAAAAACTTTCGTACCCCCTTTCATAGCTGTTTGTTTAACTGGGGTTTTTATTTTGTTTTTGTCTCTGGAAAACACAGGATAAAGCACTTGCTATCTGTATGAAGAGGTCACAACAGTGACAAATACAAAATGGAGGTTTATCTCCATGATTTCTCTTTGCAGGATTTTGAATATATTCAGGATTATGACTAATAACTTATTTGTATGTGCTCAAAATTATTAGGAAATCATTTTACCAAATCATTTTACTAAAAATGTCAAATATAAAGAGTCATAAAATCAGGAAACTTATATAATGTTCTCTTGAATAACTAATGGTTTCATTCCTAAAGAAAATTTCGGAATGAACAGAAAAGATTATGCACTGATATCTGACATATATGCTGCTTTTTCTAGCCATTGAGAGCTGAATGGTTGTACAACTCAAGATCATCTTTCTGATTGTATTCTATGTAAATTTTTTGTCTTGGAGTTGTGCAATGAGGAAAACCTCCCACCAACATCTATTTTGAAGAATCTGTAACTATTAGTTTATTTCATTATCTTTCTAGCAAAAACTCAGCATTTCAGAACTATTAGAGTCACGGCTTTAAATACATTACCAAACCATGATTTAAGGTCTGTTAGAAGACCATATATTAGAAGGGGTATAAAGCCAATGGGGAAATAACTGGCTCAGGTCCTCCAGTTGAGATCATGGCTAGAGGTGTGATACTTGCCAGAAACTTCGGAAAAAACATCACATATTCACACATCGCTCCACCCTTCACCACAAGAAAAAAATAAGGCAATATGAGGTTAACATCTTTCCACCTTTCCCAAAAGTGAGGGCATTAGCAGCCACTCTGTGCAGACTAGATCGTTAAGTTTCATGTCTGAATGCACAGAAAAATGGCATAGGTCATAGGTGAGATACGGCATCCTGCAACCCACTTTAAAAAGCGATTTTTCATGTGGCATTCTCCTTGTACTAGAGTTGACCGTTATTAAACACAAAAATATCCTGAAGTATAACTGCCAAAATACTTAAAAGTATATCCTTGAGAAAACGAGTACATTATTTCTCTCTAGGTCAAAACTTGAAATAGAATTAAATATAGTCTCCAACTCCAAGATAATTTAGTTTGCTGCTATAATTTACTGTGATAGTTTAACATTTGAATAGACTTTAGAAAATATTCTTGTTATTATTATTATTACTTTTTTTGGAAGACAGACATAGAGGATCAGATTAAACATGACAACCATTGTTTTAAAGCACATTCTAATAATATAAAAAGTACCTAGGAACACACCTTCCAACGCAACAGCCAGGTGACTTATTTATTTATTTATTTTTAGTTTTTTAGAAGCTATGATCTTAAAAATAAAATACAGCTAACCACAGATCCCTCACATTGTATAATTCATACTCTTTTTACTGGGGTAAATAAATATCATCCCAAATACATATTTGTCTTTTCCTTGCCTCCTCTTTTTGAAATATAAGTGATATAAAATAAGCCGTACATTTTTCAGCTTTACTGAGATGTTATTGACGTACATTATATAAATTTAATGTGTACAACACAATGATTTCATAAATGTATATATTGTTAAACACACAGTATAACACAATAAGTTTAGTTAACATCCATCACTTCTGATAGTTATACTTTTTTTTCTCATGATGAGAACTTTTAGAATCTACTATCTTAGCAATTTCAAATAAACGGAGTGGTATCATCAACTACAGTCACTATGGCACACATTACATCCTGGGACTTTTACATCTTCTAACTGGATGGTTGTACCTTTTGGGCCAGGTGTTACTCATTTTGGCCTCTCCCTAACCTCCTCCTCTGGCAACCACCAAATCTGCTTAGCTTTTCTTTTTGGTTCTTTCTTTAGAGTTTCATCTCTCTGATTACACCGCACATCAATTATTTCATGTTGCCTACTTTATCATTACAACCCTTAGCATATTAATCACAGTTGTTTTAAATCCCTGGTCTGATAATTCCCACATTCTTAGCATGTCTGGTTATGATGATTCCTCTCTTTTCAAAAATTTTTTTTAAAATATTTTATTTATTTATTTGGAAGAGAGAGAGAGAATGCATGAGCAGTGAGAGGGACAGACGGAGAAGCAGGCTCCCCACTGAGCAGGGATGCTAATACAGAGCTTGATCCCAGAACCCTGGGATCATGATGTGACCCAAAGTCAGATACATAACCGACTGAGCCACCCAGGCTCTGTCTCTTAAAATCATGTGTTTTGCCTTATGGTGTGGTTCCTACGGTGGTTGTGGGAACCTATGTGACTCCATTTACTTATAGATCTGTCTCTCCAACCTGGGGAGCAGCCATTTGCCCAAGATCTTCTAATCTCTTGTTAGAAGAGTTGTTGATTATTCAATATGTTTACCCTTTTGGGGTGCCTGCCTGGCTGGTTCAATTGGTAGAGTATGCAGCTCTTGATCTTGGGCATAAAGCCTACTTAAAAAAATAAGTTTACCCTCTTACTTGTTAAGACAAGATGGTTACTTTCAAGTTCCTTACCTATAGAACCAGAACCCCAAATTCTCCTTTTATTGTAGGTTTAATTTACTTTTTTCCCAATATAATGAAGTTGAGCATTGTTTCGTGTGGCATATTTGCCATATACATATCTTCTTTGGTAAAATACCAGTTTAAGTCATTGCTCATTAAGTTGTATTTTAAAAACTTTCGCATACAAAGTCACATATTTTCTTCCTTCTTTTCTAAAAGTTTGTAGGTTTTGAATTTACACATAGATCTATGATTAATATTGATTTACCTTTTTTTATGGTCTGAGGCACAGACCAAAATTCATTATTAAATTAGAAATCCAGCGTACCTGGGTGGCTCAGTTGGTTAAATTGGATACCTAGTTATTCCAGCACTATTTAAAGAAATCTATCTTTTCTCCCCTGAATTAAATTTGAAATTTTGTCAAAAATCAACTCATTGTATAAATTTGGATTCATTTCTGGAACTTTCCACGTATTCCCTTGATTTATTTGTCTATTTCAATGACAGTACTACACTTTAATGATTATTCTAATTTTATAGTGAAACTTGAAATCAAACAGTGTTGATCTTTCAATTTTATAGTTTTTTTGAAGCTGTTTTGACCCTATTAGACTCTGCATTTCCACATGAAAAATATAATCAGCCTGTTATTTCCAAAAATTACCTGCCAATATTTTGAATTGGATTTCCTTAATCTATAGAGACCTATTCAGAAGAATTTACAATTTAATAATATTGAATTTTCCTGCCCATGAACACAGTGCTCCATTAATTTAACTCTAAACTTTCTTTTTTAAAAAAAAAATATATTGAAGTATAATTAACATACAATATTATATTAGTTTCAGGTGCACAACATAGTGATTTGACAATTCTGTGTTATAGTAATCACCATGACAAGTATAGTCACCATCTGTTACCGCACAATGTTATTACATTACTAACTTTATTCCTTATGCTGTACTTTTCATCTTCATAATTTACTTACTTATTTTATAACTGGAAGTTTGTACCTCTTAATCCCCTTCACCTATTTTGCCATCCCCCCCAACCTCCTTATCTTTTGTCAACCACCAGTTGGCTTTCTGTATTTACGTGTCTGTTTCTGTGTTTTTTTGTTTTGTTTTGTCTTGTTTTTCGGATTCCACATAAGAGTGATATCATACGGTGTTGGTCTTTCTCTATCTGGTTTATTTCACTTAAGACACACTCTCCTCCAGAATCATCCATGTTGCCACAAATGACAAGATCTCATTCTATTTTATTGGCAAGTAATATTCCATTGAGTATGTGTGTGTATGTGTATTCTTTATCAATTCATCTATTGAGGGACACTTGACTATTGTACATGATGTTGACACTTGACTATTGTACATGATGTTGCAATGAACATAGGGGTGCATACATCTTTTAGAATTCGTGTTTTTGTTTCCTTTGAGTAAATACCCAATAGTGGAATTACCAGGTTGTATGGTATTTTTATTTTTAATTGTTGAGGATTAGCTCTAATTTTCTTAAAAATGTTTTGTAACTTTCACACTTTTTTTCCAGTCTTCTTCCTAAGTATCTAATATTTATGTTGCTATTTTAAATAATGTGGGTTTTTTTTCAGCTTCTAATATTTTGTTACTGATGTTCCTAATCTTAGGGAGAAAGCATTTAATATTTCTCCATCAAGTATGATGTTAGCTGCAGGTTTTTCATAGATATACTTTATCAGAATGGAGAAGTTCCCTTATAGTTCTAGTTTTCTGAGAGCTTTTATCAGGGATATTAGATTTTATGAGATGGTGGTTTTTGAATTGGTTATAATGATCAGATGGAGTGTTAATATAGTGAATTATATTGATTGATTATCAAATGTTAAATCAACTCCACATTCCTAATAAACATCACTTAATGTTACTGTATTATCCTCTTTTTTTCTCTAATTCCATTTGCAAAAATTTTGTCAAGAACAGATAGTGTAGTTTTCTCATTCTCATTTTGCTAATATTTCTTCTTTAAATACTTGGTAAAACACAATGTTGGATTGACTTGGGCTTGGAATTTACTGTGGGAAGATTTAGCTACATATAAAATTTATCTAATAGATACAAGGCTATTTAGATTATATTTCATGTTGAATGTGCCTTGGTTGTTTGCATATTTCAAGATGAGTGCATTTCCTCCAAATTTTCATGTTTATTTACATTAAATTTTTCATGTTACTTCCTTATTAGTACCTAGGAATTAATATTATATTACTTCTTAATATTTCTGGAATTAATAGTAACATCACGTTTCTCATTCCTGACATTGGTAATTCTTATCTTTTTTCCCTGGCCGATCTGACTAGAAATTTATCACTTTCTTCAATCGACTATTGAAAAAAAAATTGAAATTTCTGATAATATTGCCAGATTGGTATATTTCTTTTTGACTTCCTATCAGCTTTTGCTTTATATATATTTTGAAGGTCTATTATTAGCTTTATAAGTATTTAAAATTTTTGTATCTTCTTGATGAACTGACTGATCATTATTAAGTGGGCTTCTTTAACTCTGATAATATTTTTGGTTGTTTTCTTAAGATTTTATTTACTTACTCATGAGAGACAGAGAGAGAGAGAGAGAGAAAGAGAGAGAGGCAGAGACATAGACAGAGGGAGAAGCAGGCTCCATGCAGGGAGCCTGACGTGGGACTCGATTTTGGATCTCCAGGATCAGGCACTGGGCCAAAGTTGACACTAGACCACTGAGCCACCCAGGCTGCCCAATATTTTTGGTTCTGAAATTCACTTTGTTTGATATTATTATAGCTTTTGCAGCTTTATTTGATTAAAATTAGGAGTACATGTATTTTTTCATTTTTAAATATTAGTTCACTTGTCTCTTTATTTTAAATTGGGTTTCTTATAGGCACCCTTTGTTGGGGTCACTACATTATCTAATCTGACAATATCTTCCTTCGAATTGGGATAATTATACCACTTGCTTTTTATTTAATTTGAATACAATTGTTTTAAATTAAACCTTTTATTTTGTTATAGAGTTACATTCACTTATAAGAAATACTAGGGGGAAGGCACCTAGGTGGCTTAGTCAGCTAAGCATCTGCCTTCAGCTCAGGTCATGATCTCAGGGAACTGGGATTGGGCCCCTGGTTGGGCTCCCTGCTCAACAGGTTATCTGCTTCTCCCTCTGCCTTCCCTCACTCACTCTCTCTCAAATAAATAAAATCTTTAAAAAAAATAATAGAGGGAAATATGGCATAGCCTTTACCAAATTTCCTCCAGCAGAATCATCTTGCAAATTATAATACAGTGTCATAACCAAGATATGATACTCAAGTACTTAAGATACAGAACATTTCCATCAGCACAAAGAAGCTTCATGTTGTCCTTTACAGCCCCAGTGCCTTCTCTCCTGCCTCTTCCTTGACCACTGTCAACTACTTATCTATCTATTCTTTTTTTCTGTCATTTCAATATTGTTGTATAAATCAAACAATATGTTACCTTTTGGGACTGGGTTTTTTTATGCAAAATAATTATTCTGAAATTCATCTATGCCATTGTCTCAAACAATAGTCCATTCCTTATTACTGTTTAATGATATTCCATATCAGAGTTGTAGCACGGTTTAACTATTCACTCACCAACGACATCTGGTTTATTTCTAGGTACCAATAAAATGTGGCTGCCAGCCAGCAATGTATGAGTGATCCAGTTCCTATGCCTCTTTGTTAGCATTAGGTTTCTAACTATGTTTTATTTTAGCAAATATAACAGATGTATAGGGATATCTTCTTACAGTTTTAATTAGCATTTCTCTAATGAGTAATGACATTGAACATTTTAGAGTATATATTTGTCACCTATATGTCTTTCTCTTGGTGAAGTGGTGTCTTTTCAAATCTTTTCACAAGTTTATTTGACACTTGTTTTGCCTATCTATGGTGAAATGTCTGTTGATATCTTTTGCCAAATTTCTAACTGGATTATTTTATTTTATAGTTGAGTTTGGGGAGATTTTTTTTTGGTAAAGATTTTATTTATTTATGAGAGAGAGAAAGAGAGAAACAGCCCCCATGCAGGGAGCCCAACGTGGGATTCGATCTCCGGTCTCCAGGATCACACCCTGGGCTGAAGGCAGCACTAAACCAGCTGAGCCACTTGGGCTGCCTGAGTTTGGGGAGATTTTATATATTGTAGATAGTAGTCCAACATAGATATTGTTTAAAAATATTTTTCTTCACTCTGTATCATTCATTTTTATCTTCTTTACAATCTCTTTTGCAAAGCAAAAGTTTTTAAATTTTGATGTGTTCCTATTTATCATTTTTTTCCCTTGTATGAATCATATTTTTTGTGTCAAGTCTAAGAATTCCTTGCCTAACCCAATATCTTAAAGACTATCTCTTGCATTTTTCTAAAAGTTTTATAGTTTACATATTATATTTACTTATTTATCCATTTTGAGTTAATCTTCATAAGGTGTCATTTTTTAACTGTGAATGTACAACTACTCTTGCACCATTTATTAAAAAGGCTATATATCCTCCAGTGAATTACTTTTGCATCTTTGTCAAAACTCAGCTGGATATATTTGTGTGAATTTGGTGGGTATTTTATCCAGTTCCATTTATCAATGTGGATATGCTGCTTGCCAATACTATGCCATCTTTATGATGCCATTGTCTGATATGTATGTAACAAGTCATAAAACTGGTTGACTAATGCCTATCATTTGTTCTTAAGTTTTTTTTTTTAAGATTTTATTTATTTATTCATGAGATACATGAGAGAGAGAGGCAGAGACATAGGCAGAGAGAGAAATAGGCTCCCTGCAGGGAGCCTGATGTGGAACTCCATCCCAGGACCCCAGGATCAACACCTGAGCAAAAGGCAGACACTCAACCACTGAGCCACCCAGGCATCCCAGCAGTTTACAGTGTTTTAACTATTCTAATTCTTTTGCCTTTTCATATAAATTTTAGAATAACATCATTTATATGTATAAGATATCATATTTTTATTTCATAAAAATTATGTTAAATCTGTATATTAACTTGAGAAAAATGAATGTCTTTACTGTGTTGAGACTTTTAAGCCATGAATATAGTATATCTCTGTCTCTATTTACATCTTCTTTGAACTCTTTCATAAATGTTTATAATTTTTAACATGTAGGTCCTACATATATTTTATTAGATGTGTACCTAATTATCTCATTTTTGAGTGATTATATAAGGTATTGAATTATTAACTTTGGTACCCATGTAGTTATTCTTAGTGTTCTTGATAGACAATTGATCTGTGTATAGAAATCCAATATATGGTCTATCGTAGTACATTTTCCATGGACACTTAAAAATAAACTGTATCCTGCAACTGTTTGGTGAAGTGTCTATAAATGACAGTATAATGGTGGTTGATAGTATTATTTATTTCTTTTATATCCTTGCAGAATTTCTGTCTGGATGTGCTAGAGGGAGAGGTGTTGAATTATATTATATTTACAGATTTGGCTATTTCTTCTTTTATTTCAATCAGTTTGGGTTTACATATTTTGTAACTATGGGTGCATGCACATTAAGGATTGCTATGTGCTTCTTAGTGGTTTCTTTATTATAGTATAATGTCCCCTGTTTTTAGGGAACTTCTGTACTCTGAACTCTATCTGATATTAATATGATTAGTCCTACTTTCTTTTGATTGATGTTTGCTTGATATATCTTTTTCTATCCTTTAATTTTCAAACCACTTTTGTCATTATATTTTAGGTGAGCCTTTTGTAAACAGCATACATTTGGCTCATGTTCTTTATTCCACTCTGCCAATATGGGTCTTTTTATTGATATATCTAGATTATTTACATGTACTATAATTATTGATATGTTCGGGTTTAATTTTGCCATTTTATTTTTTATTTTTCTTTTCTCTTTGTTCTCTATTTTTCTGCTTCTATGTTTTTTTCTTGCCTTTTTGTTATATACTTGAACATTTTTTAGTTTTACTTTATTTATAATGTTTTTCTTATATGTCTATATACATCTATGTTTAGTGTTTGATAGGGTATTAAGTTCATTTGCATAACCTATCATAATCTACTGGTAGTTACTTTACTGATTTGAGTGAATGTAGTAACCTTTTTTCCTTTATGTCCCTTTATCATTTTCTTAATTATTTTCACTACATATGCTTAAAACTATATCAGACGGTGTTATATTTGCCTCAATTGAAAAATGTAGTTTTGCTGTTTTTGAGAATGAAAACATACTGTATTAACCTACATATTTTTATTCTTTTTGTTGTCTTTTGTTCTTTCTCATTGTTACAAGATTCCTTTTTAATCATTTGTCTGTTTAGAGAGCTTTCGTTAGCCATTATTTTCAAGGTAGAGATGCTGGTGACAAATTCTCTTACTTTCTTCATCTGAGAATGTTTTAATTTCTGCCTCATTCTTAAAGGATATTTGTATTGGATAAAAGAATTTTGGTTGATAGCTTTTTCTTTTAGCGATTCAAAAACATTGTGTCACTTCCTTTTGGCCTCCATTGTTTTCTGAGGAATAATCTTACTGAATTCCAATTGTCAACTGGTTAAGTTCTTTCCACTTTCAATAATATTTTCTTTGTCTTTAGTTTTCAGAGGTTTAATTATGATGTGTTTTGACACGCAATTCTTTAGATTTATCTTTGGGATTCTTCAAACTTCTTGAATTCTAAGCTTATGTATTTTGCCACATTTGAGACATTTTCGACCATTATTACTTCGAGTATTTTTTAATCCTCCCACCCCCTTCCTCTAACCACCCAGCTTTTTCCCCTCCTTGGGACTCTCATGATACACATGTGAATTTTTTTTGTCATGATATTCCCACAAGTCTTGAGACTCTGCTTTTTTGTTTGTTTGTTTCTTGGTCAGAAAAAAAAATCTCCGTTTTTTTTCAAGGATTTTTAAAATTTATTCATGAGAGACACAGAGAGAAAGAGGCAGAGACATAGGCAGAGGCATAAGCAGGCTCCTTGTGGGGAGTCTGCTGTGGATTCAATCCTAGGACCCCAGGGATCACAACCAGAGCCAAAGGCAGATGCTCAACCACGGAAGCACCCAGGTGCCCCTCTCCCTGTTGTTTAGATGGGTTAATTTTATTATTCTACTTTTGATTCCTTCCTCTCTGCTCTCTATTCTGTTAGTGAGATTATCTATTGAATTTTTAATTTTGATTTTTGCATTTTTCTGTTCTAAAATTTCCATTTGGTTCTTTTTTATATCTTAATTTCTGTGCTAAGATTTTTTTTTTTTTGCATTTGTTTTAGGACTGTAATTGCTCCCTTAAATACATTTCTGGGGCTACTTAAAAACATCAGATAATTCAAAAAATCTTTTGTTTATTGATTGTTTCTTTTCATTCCACTTGAGATCTTCCTGGTTCTTAGTATGGCAAGTGGTTTTCAACTGAAACCTGGATATTAAGGTATAATGTTATGGAACCCTGAATATCTGAATGTTATTTAAACCTACTGCTGTCACTGGTTTCCTCTAACACTGTTCCAGCAGGGAATTGGAGGTCATCATCTTGTTATTGCCCTTTGAGGATAGAATTCCAGGTTCTCAACTCAGCTGCTATGGACATCTGAGAAATGGAAGATCCTCCTCAATGTTGAGTGAGGTGGGGAGTTACAGCTCCCCACTAGACTCCATTGATGCTATGTTGGCTGGGAGGAGTGACAGTGCCTGGTTATTACTCCTACTTTCATGTGGTCTCTACTGATACCCACAGGAATTAGCCTTTTTACTGCTGGGTGTTGGGCAAACCTTGACAGACTCCTAGGCCTCCCCTAGGACAGAAACCCAGTAGGCAGGATGACGCACTTTCAGGTAGGGGTGGAAGTTCAAGCTCTCATGTGTTCTCTACTATCACCTGAAGGAAGGGGCCTTTTATTATCTAATGGATACTTACTAGAAATTCTCTAACACTTCTCTGGCAGCAATGTTGGAATATGCCATCACAGCCGAGTGAAGATGGAAGTCTAGGCTCCCCAGGCAACTTTGCTCATGTGGGTAGGGATGGGGTCATATTTTTCTGTGGAGTTTGATTGGATTAGAGCAGTTATCGTCAAAGTTTTCTCTCTTACTCAACTGCCCATTTTTGGTATTTAATGAGACATTATGAGCTTTTGAAGGAGGTTTATATTTCTGCATGCATTAGCATTTCCAGATTACCAAAACAAAAATATAAAACTAAAACTAAAAAAACAAACAAACAAACAAAAAACAGGAAACCCACACCATGTCATTCTTCATGTCTTGAGGACTCCAACTGTTTTACTTTCTCTCTACCATACAGAGTCCTCTTTATTTATTTATTTATTTGTTCTAAATATAATGTCCAGAGTTTTTAGATATAGTTAGAGAGAGGACTAAGAAAAACAACCCAAATCCATTTTCCAGGAAGCAAGGGTGCTAGACCCATTTATTTTTAAAGTTATTATTCATATAGTTGGGTTAAACTACCATCTTAATTTTTGTCCTATCCCATCTGTCCTTTGTTGCTTTTTCTGTCATCATCTGCCTCCTTTTGAATTAACTGTGTATGTTTTACGATTCCAGTTAACTTCATTTTTTAAGTCTTAGTAATTATAATTTCTTCTTATGTCATTTTAGAGCATACCTTAGAGTACCCATCACTGTCTAGCTTCAAGTGCTATTGTACTATATTAAATATAATTTAAGAACCTCACAATAATATACTTTCATTTCTCTGTTTATAATTTTTGTGTTATTGTTTTCACATAATTTACTATTCTGTATGTTATAAATCCAAGAATATGTTTCATTATGTTTTCTTTAAACAGTTGCTTCCTTTTTTTTTTCAGTTGCTTCCTTTTTAATGAACTTATTATACATCTTTGTATTTACTTGTGTAAACTGCTGTTCCTAGTGTTCTTCATTTCTTTGTGTAACTCAATGTTTCCTTCTGATGTCATTGTCTGAAGAGACCTTCCCTGAACATTTCTTGTCACTCACATCTGGAGCTGATGATTCAATTCTTTCATATCTGAAAATATGAAAACCAAACTGTTGGTTCTCATTTTTGAGTGTTTTTTTTTTGTTAGACAAAAAATGTTATTTTTATAGTTTTTTCCTTCAATACTTTAAATATGTTGCTTCAATGTCTTCTAACTTGTTTTATATCCAGCAATCTATCTGCAGTCATTTTCATTGTATTTCTGCATTTATTGTCATTTATCATTGAATGGTTTTTAAAGTTTTGCTTTATCTGTGGTTTTAAGCAAGCTGATTATAGTAAACCTTGATAGAATTTGCATCATGGTTTTTAAAGTGTGTGTGTGTAGTGTATGTGTGTGTGCATGCACTACTGCTTAGATAAGCAAATTTTTGGATCTTTGGGTTTCATCAAGTTTGGAATATTGTTAATTTTATTTCTTCAAATACCACCTCTTCCCATTTAGGATTTCTATTTTACATCCATTTGACTGCATGAAATTTCCCACAGATTAGTGACACTATGCTCATTTTTTTTGTCTTCTTTAATATGTTTCATTTGGAATATTTTCTTTTGTTACATGTTCAAGCCCTTTTTTTCTTCAATATTTTTGCTGCATTAGTTTTATCCAATGAGCTTTTTATCACAGATATCCGAATTTTCATTTCTTGAATTTTAATGTGTGCTTTTTAAAAAATATCTTATGTATTTCTTAGTATGTTTAGTGTTTCTTTATTTTCTTTAGATTCTTGAGGATGTGAAATTCAATCATAATATTTGCTTTCGTGTCCTGGTCTACTAATTCGGCCATCAGTGTCATTTCTGTGTCAATTTCAACTGATTGATTTTTTTTTTTTGTATTATCCTGCATCTTTATATGTCTGATTATTTTTAATTGGATGTCAGGTATTTTGGATTTTATGTTATCGGGTGCAATATAGATTTGTGTTTTACAAATATTGTTGACTTTTGTTTAGGGACATGTTGCAGTTGTTTGTAAATAGTTTGATCCTTTTGGGTCTTGTTTTTAAGTGTTGCTAACTGCTCACAAAGCTGCATTTCCTGATGTTGATTTTTCTCCATTAGTGAGGCAAGAGCCTTCAGGGTATTAGAGCCAATGACCTCTGAGTTAAGAATTTCTGTTCTGGCAGGCTTGGCACTATTCCCCCTAATCCTTCCAGGTGAGTCTTTTCCTGGACTTGGATAGTTTTCTTGCATGCATATTATGATCAGTTCTCAACTGAATACTCAAAAAAGATCCCTGCATTTCTCTCTGTGGACACCCCTCTTCTCTCCTGTGTTCTGATCTATAACATCTAGACTTCTTGGCTTCAGTAGACTCCCAGATCCACTTGCTCAACTTGGGGAAATGCCCAGGGAGTGTCTGAGTTTTTCCTTTATACATCACAGTTTAGAAATTTAGAGGGCTTTTAGGACAATTGTAGTGCTCACTACTAATTGTAGCACTATTACACTTGTTTTCTGTCTCTGATATTCAACATTTTAATTGCTATTATAACACTTTTAATGCCTTATGTGCTATTTGTTATGTTATTTTTGCACAGAAGGCAAAACCATTATCTGTTTCTCCATCTTGACTTAAAATTTCTTGTCTTCCTTTTATACATTTTGTTTTTAAAAACATGGTCACAGGGGCACATGGCTGGCTCAGTTGGTAGAGCATGTGACTCTTGATTTAGGAGTTGTGAGTTCAAGTCCCACATTGGGCATAGAGCCTACTTACAAAAAGATGTGCTCCCATTCACCCAAAGAGTATACATTATCATGTTAGAAGTTTATTTTTAATTTTATAAAAAGTACCCTGTTGTAAGTAATATTTAAACAATTTTATTTTTCACTTAATTTCATGTTGCTAAAATTAATTCATGTCATTGAATTTTATTTGACTGTGGCATAATATTCCATTGTTTTAATATTTTTAGTTGATTCATATACATTTCTTTTAATTGACATTTGGTATTTATATTTTGAGAATTATTACTATGCGATGTTTATAAATATTTCCTATTATACATATGCAATATGTTCCCTTATATATATGCTTAAAGATTAAAATTGTTTATAGGGTGCATGAATCTTAAGGTATGGGAGATAATATCCACTGCTTTCAAAGTGGGTGCAAAACTTTACAATTCCACTAGCAAATGTAAGAGGTCTCATGGGCACACATCTCCAACATTTTATATGGTCACATTTTTTAAATTTTTAGCAAATGAATTGGTGCAAAATGCCACTGTATTTTGGTTTTGATTTACATTTCACTGACTTGCAGAAGAACCAACTGAATAAACATATTGTCCTATTCTTAAGCATAATTTCTCTCTCTAATTATTTGTGTTTTTATATATCTCATTATATTTTATTATTTCATTTATAGAAGTGCTTCATAACTCTTGTTAGATTCCTGATATTTGTTATCCCTGAATCCTATTGTAAAAATATCTTTTTAAAAATTTCATTTCTCATTTGTTTGTTCCTGGTTCGTTGGCCTCTTAATGCTCAACTATTTGCTAAAAAGTGATAAAGAATAACTTCTATGGTGATATTGCTGTTAATGGCTGCTAATCCTTCAAAATATTTGTGTTTTGTGGTCCTAAATAGAACATAGTGGTATTCATGCATCTTAAATATAAGAGTAATTTTAGATGCATTTTGCAAACCTGCCATGTCTGATAATTCAGTTCTTTTCTGAGCATTTATACATTGGTGTTGAATACTATTAGTTCAGCCTAGAAAGCTGAACATAATGAAGAAAAATAATGAAGTCATTGAGTATTGATTAAGTCACTAATAACTAGTGAATTAAAGAAGTAGATCTGGGGCATGAAAAGGGACACTTATGTCATCATGCATTTATTTATTAATCCATATACTGGTTCTATCCCATAAAGATTAATTGGGTCCCTCCTTTTGTGCCTGGAAGTGTGCCAGGGTGTGATGTATATGAAAGATACACAAGTCTTGCTTTCTCTCCAGTACCTACCAAGATTATTTCTCCTAGCAGATTCAACAGAAATTGCTGTTTTTATAATCAGTGAAAGGTATATTTAACATATGAATTCAAAATTAATTTATTTTAAGAATAATATGTATTATGAGTGTGGCAGTAATACAGATTTTTGAAACTAAAGGTAATTTTGAGATTTTTCTCGTCCAACTTTTTCATTCTATTGCCTGTATGACTTGCTAAGATTCAGATAGCCTGAGAAAAATATGCTCTACAATTAGGTTGCTAAGGCATAATCTCAGGCTGTATCATTCATTTTCTGTATTTCCTTAGACAATGGATCTCATTGTAAATTATGTCTTTAAGTCTCAATGTCCTTATCTATAAAACAGAGATATCATTTTAGTAGTACAGAGTAAGTGGGATACATTTGCACAGTGTCCTATACATAGTAAACAAACATCACTTAGTAACAATAAGCAATAACATCGTGATGTGAACCCACTTCTTTGATTCATCCTCAAGGGAAGAAACTGACTTTAAATCCCCTTGTATCCATGAGAAAATAATCATAGTCATAACTTTCCATGTTGTGCCAGATTTTATTACTGTTCCCCATTACTTGCTTTCCCTTCTTGTGAGAGAGTTAGTCCCCCCTGAGATATGGAAGTCAGATATGGCCATATTACATGCTTTGGCTTATGAAATGTATCTGAACTGGGCATATACCATTCTCTACCAGAAGGCTTAAGAGTAATCATGTAGGTTCTTTTTTTCCCTTTTTCTTCCTCCATGAGGCCAGCATGATCTGGTAGAGGCTGAGCCTTATGGGTCCAGAACAAGGAATCGGTGGAGCAGAACCTCAGCTAACCCATGATGGATATGTATTGTGGTCAAAGAATGAACTACTGCTGTTATAAACTACTGAATTTTCATGGTCTTTATTACCACAGAAATAACCTTTGTTACTACAGAATAACCCAGTAAAAACTGTTCAATACAGTGATCTACATATGTTCTCTGTGCATTGTCATGCTATTTACTTCCATAGGCAGGCATGTCTACAAAACCTGCCAAATGTATAGTTGAATAAGCATTTTGTTTGGCAATTTTATTTGTAAAGTGCTAATCTTCTTTCTGGATTTGAGGGAAAAATATGAATGAGTATTTTTTTTTTAAGTTTTCATTCCAGATGTTTGGCAACAAACAGACAGAATAGAATGTTAATGGTTTGGAAATGAAATTAAGCCAAAATGTTAGTTTCATCAGGGAAAACTCTATTTTAATGTGGAAGGAATAGGAATCATCTTTCTGAGGGTAGCCCCTTATTCATTTATTCAGAAGCTTCTTATTTGTCATCTGGCCTGAGGACAGGTTCATTCAGTTCAACTCAAGCAAAGTCAATGAGATGGATTAAAAAAAAATATTAGTCAGATAACCAGAGCCAATAAAAATATGTGTTTTTTGAGGCTTTTATAACACTAAGTATTATTAAACTCAGAAAAGCATGATGAGTAGATTATTGTGAAAATTCCTTAAAAATAAGAACATTATTAAATAATTTAATAGAAAAGAGTGATCATCAGTATCCAAGAAATTCCTTACAATTGTCCAGTAGAAGCTTTTATAAAGTAATATTGTTAGGCTTTCTGTTTCATTTCTTTGATAATGCATCTGAAGGGACTAATGGACAGAAACAATAGAGACTTCATTCTTTTTTATTTTTCATTTTTTTAAAAGAGAAAGAGAGCAAGAGAGCGCACACATGAGCAAGTGGGAGAGGAGCAGAGGAAGAGAGAGAATCTTAAGTAGACTTCATAACCAGCACAGAGCCTGATGCAAGGCTCGATCTCACAACCCTGAGATCATGACTTGAGCTGAAATCAAGAGTCAAATGCTTAACGGACTGAGCCACCCAGGTGCCCCAGCACTGGGGACTTCAAATGCTATGGCAAAATCATGTTTCTTCAATTCTGTGTTGTGTTGAGTATTTACCTATTAAATCTCGCTTATACATAGTTTTATCTCTTCAGTATTTAACATTTTAAAGATAACTCCAGTAGTTGAAAAATGGAAAATATCTGTTTGATTTTTGACATGTGAATTGTGAGGGACAATGTAGCAGATCTGCTTCAGAGAAGTGATGAGAGAGGGAGACAGTTGGGAAAAGTTCAGGAAGTGATAAAATGAAGACATGGTGCATTAATAACTTTCACAAGAAAGGAGATACAGTAGTAAATGGAAGAGGATGTGGATTAGAAAAAAGTGGTTATTTGACACACGTGGATTAACACATGTTTAAAAGTCAGTGGGAAGGATCAGTTGAGAGTACAAGGATACTAGAAAGAGGAAGGATACACAATAGTGAAAGGTACTTGAAAAGAAGGGAAGGGTGCCTGAGTGGCTCAGTCAGTTAAGTGTCTGCCTTCAGCTCAGGTTGTGATCCCAGGGTCCTGGGATCAAGCCCTCCATCATGCTCCCTGCTCTGCAGGGAGCCTACCTCTCCCCGCCCCCCTCTCTGTATCTCATGAATAAATAAATAAAATCTCAAAAAAAAAAAAAGAAAGAATGGAAGAGTAGAATCCATACTGCACACAGAAGAAGTAGTCTTGAATTAGAAAAATATACAGCTCTGTCATTGTAACAGGAAGTAAGAAGAAAAGTATGTGAATTTTTTCCAGAAAGAGATACCTGTTTTCCAGGAGAGATACCTGTTTTCTGAATCAAGGAAATGGTAAAGACAGTGGAAAGCAGGGAGGGGAATCAAAACAAATTTGGTAAATATTAATACGACTTTATTATTGCTTAATTTTTATTTTTATTTTTGGCAAGGAGGAAGTGTGTATAGATAGAGGAAGAATACAGGGATAGCTAGACTTCTGGCTTGAGTAGGCAGATGGATTATAATGAGATCCATTGTATTATTATTTATTATATATTATATATTTTACTGATGGATTATAATTGAGATCAAGGAAGATGGTAGATTAGAAGCCAATCTCAACTGAGCATCAAAGCTGCATCAAAATTTCTTTCAGAAACACAGATCAGAACAACCACATCATGGGTACTACATAGTGAGTACAATAGAATAGTAAAAATAAACAAGCAAACAACAGGAGTCAGGTGATCTGGCTTATTTTCTTCTGATTGCACCATTACATAACATTGATCTGAACACATATTTGGTGAACTCATTGTCTTTACTAAACCATATCAATTTTTGGTCCTTCATAATATTTTAATGAGCTCTACTGAGAAACTACATTTAAGAACATCTTTAAAAATCCATTTCAAGATTTTTCTTCAAGAAGTCTATGGTGTCTTTTGGTTTGAACCTGGTTAGCATGAGAATGGCAAGAAAAAAATCAAACAATTGTTTTTGGAGCACAGCTTTTATTTATTTATTTTTTTATTTTTTTAAAAGTTCACTTATTCTTTCTTTATTTATGATAGTCATACAGAGAGAGAGAGAGAGAGAGGCAGAGGCAGAGGGAGAAGCAGGCTCCATGCACAGGGAGCCCGACGTGGGATTCGATCCCGGGTCTCCAGGATCGCGCCCTGGGCCAAAGGTAGGCGCCAAACCGCTGCGCCACCCAGGTATCCCTGGAGCACAGCTTTTAGATTTACATAATGTCAGTATTCATTTCATCATCCAATAAAAATGCATTGAGCATGGGCTCTGTGCAAAGCACAGTTTTAAAAACTTAGCACAAGTGAAGTCCCTCCTGCCCTAAAAAAAAAAAAAAAAAAAAAGAATCTGTGCCTTCTGGAGAGAGGAAAAAGGTAATGAAGAGTAAACATAATACATACGTGATAAATAAAAGAAGGTGGTATGTTTCAAGAGGACAAGTACCATGAAAAGATAAAGGCAGCAATGAAAGAGGGATCAGGCTCAATTAGCGGTTATATTATAATTAAAATAGGATTATCAGCATGGACCACATTGAGAAGGTAACAACTGAGCAAAGAATGAGGGGTTTGACCACTCAGATATTTGACAGAGAAGGGAATGCTGAAAATGCTGGAGAGTACATGGCATAGAGCAGGGAAGGCCAGGGTGGCCAGATCAGAGAGACCCAGGGGAGCGTGGTAGATGATGAGGTCAAGGAAGTTTCTTGACTTCTGAGTGAAATGCCTGGGGGGTGGGGGTGGAGTGAGGGTAGAGGGTGTCACTAGGTTAATTTAAGCAAAGCAGAGACATGATCTATCAGGCTTCATAAAGTCACTCCAGCCAGCTCTTCTGTTGGAAGAGTTACTCTAGCTGAGGGTGAGAGAGGAAGGCAAGGAGTCCTAGGAGAAAGCTATTAGAGTTAAAGTAAGACGTGATGATGGGTGAGCCAAGGTGGCAGTGTGTTCTATTTGGAAGGTGAAACAGGTTGCCGACACCCTAAGTATGTATGTGGAGGAAAAAGCAAAGTCAAGAGTAACTCCAAGGTTTTTGACCTGAGCAGCTGAAAGGATGGAACTGCCAACTGAGATGGGTAGACTGTGGAGTGGGGTGGGGAGGTAGGTCTTGGGGAGTGTAGATCAAGAAGTCAGCTCTAAATAATTTAAGTTTGAGATGTCAAGTAGACATTCCAGAGAGTTGGCAGCATGGCTCCTATTGGCAATCTCCTACCTGACATAACACTTTATCTGGTTAGTATATGAATAAATGGCACAGGACAGTGTATTTGTGCAGTACATGCTCCATATTTCATGACTGGTTAATATTAAAATTCTAGATATTTAATCAAAGTTGTTTTTATGTGTTTGAATGCTTTATTAGGGAATGGAAATATCCAAAAAGCTAACTTAATGCATTGGAAATAGGTTAGAATACCCAAAAACTGATTTAGTAAATGCTTTCAAAATGTTCCAAGTGCTTGACTCTGTGAGAAAAACCTGTCCATGGTTTTTAAAATATGATTCAGCTTTTAAATTGGTCTGAAATCTCTAGCATCATTTTCTTTGCCAAATTTCCTTGCTCTCTGTATTGCAAATTTCTAAAATAATTATTCTGCCATTTTGCAGTCAAGAAGAGCATTTCATTATATCATAATATAACCATAAACCAGCGGAAGTCAAAGCGTATCCCATGGTTCTCTTATTCTGTAAGTAGGCTTAGGTTATTCCTGATGAGGAGATTAATTCCACATAGTCAAGTCGGTAATGACTGCCAGACAGGTTTATGGGATAAAAATGTTCATAGACCATTCAGGGACCTTGATTGCAGAGTGGTATGAAATATATTTGCAATATTTTCTCTTAGTTATTTTTATCTGCTAGGCTTATAGACTTGTAAATAAAAGTGGCAGATTTCCCAAAAGAATTAAATTTCAGCTTATGAGTTTATTTTATGGAGCCTCTATTCTACCTGTACAAGTACTTCAAGTGGTAACACAGGCAAATATAAAGCAACATCCTATTCTATTTTATTAGTGTATTTTACAACAATTCTGCAGATACACAAGCTTCAGAGATCATAAACACCCAAGGTCTTGAAGACTTTACCTTCCTATAAAGTGCTTTTTGAAAAGTGGTGCTGCCTTCCAACCTATAAATACACGGCTACCCTTGAGGGAGCAAAGATTTATCTCTTCTCAATTTACAAGTAAATCCATTGTTAACCCACCTCACCTCTTCACCAATAAAGGGCTGATTTATGATCAACGGTCAATGAGTCCATCTGAAGCAGTTTCTACTGCAGCTAAAAAAAAAAAAAAAAAAAAAAACGTATAAGAAAACCTAGTAAATTGTGCACCATTTAATGTAGATAAAATGAAGTGAGCTGTATTATACTGCACAACATCAATCCTAAGGAATCACCTGACTGCTCCTTGTTAAACTTACATGATGGGTATGATGATGCCAGCCAGTAATTATTCCTCTAGTGGAACATTGTTCGTGATGCTTGGGAATTGTGGGCATAGTTGTCTCTCAGATAATCCTGATGAATTCTTATTTACAAAAAATTGTCACGTGCCCATTGTGTCCTGAATTTACTGTCAAGTAATTTTGGAGTTCATTTCATTATATCATGAATATTCTATTTCATGCTAAAGAACAACAACAACAAAAAAAAAACCAAATAGCTCATCATTTATAAATAAGAAATGTTAAAACTGATAGATGGAAATAGGGATCGTTCTTGTGGCTAACAGAAGAGAACGGAAGAGTAGTGTATGGAGTTAAGGGTTTCATCTCAAATCCATCACTAACTATGTATTATAACACACTTTCCTGGGGTGCCTAAGTGGCTCAGGGGGTTGAGTGTCCAACTCTTGATTTCAGCTCAGGTCATGTTCTTGGGGTCCTGAGATTGAGCCCAGCCTTGGATTCTGAGCTCAGTGGGGAGTCTGCTTGAAGTTTCTCTCTCTCCATCTCCCTCTGCCCCTCCCAATGCTCACACTCTCACTCTCTCTCTCTCTCTATCTATCTCAATTAAATAAATCTTTTAAAATGCAATTCCCTGGGATGTATAACATACTTGTGTTTTCTTAAAACATCTTTCCTGAGGTGCAACCTCCTAAAAGATCCTTCATTATTCCTCTTTCTTAAAGGATGAGTAGCCAAAAATCTGTGAAGAGGATCTCTGTGTGCACATCATCTGTGTACACATCTCTGTGTACACATCTCTGTGTACTACATCATGGTCAAAGGATCTCAAAATTTGGAACCCAGGATAGCACCCAGTGATCAGTAACCTCTTTTCAGTGTTGTGTGATAAGATAACACTTGAAGAACACTGTGTGCTGAATGCTCTTCTTGTAAGTTTGTAAGTCACATCAATATTAAAGTGCTCTGAACAGTTCTGCGATACAGAATTACATTGCATGGGGGACTCTTCCTCAGGTATTTTTCATCATAGATTTTTGCTGTTGTCAATTCGAAATAAAATTCACTCACACATTGGTAATGTTAACCAAATCCCACTACACTCAAAATGAGAAAGCCCTTGTGAAAGGATCGAGCTGTGTATAAGAATCAGGGAAACGCATGGGGGAACATGAAAATGTTTTGGATCAGTATTTTAAGAAACCAATATTTTATTTCTTTTCACTGTTAATATTTAACTCTTTTAAATATATTACCTCATTTCCTACCTTCATCAGACAATAAGGTGTTATACTTTGAATTACCCAGAAACACGAGTCCTTCTTCTTTAAACTTGGAAAAATTAAGTTGTATATTCCTATATGAGTTGGCTTCAGCTGCCATAACAAAATATCACAGGTAGGGTGGCTTAAAAAACAGAAATTTAATTTTTGGAAGTTTTGGAGGCTGGAAGTCTAGGATCAATGCATTGGCAGGGATGGTTTCTGGTAAAATCTCTCTTCCTAGCTGGTGTATGGCTGCCTTCTGGCTGTGTCCTCACATGGTTTTTCCTCTGTGCTTATCACTCCTGGTATTTCTTCCTCTTCTTACAGGGACTCAAATCCTATTGGATTAGGGCCTCACTCTTTCATATTTAGTCCTAATGACCTTTTTAAAGGTCTTCTTCCAAATATAGTCACTCTGGGGATTAGGGTTTCAAAATGTGAATTTTGAGAGGACCCAATCCAGACTAACGCATGTCTTTCCATATTTTTTTAAAGATAGATTTATTTTTTATTTATTTATTTATTTATTTATTTATTTATTTATTTATTTATAAGAGAGAAAAAGGGGAGAGAGAGAGAGAGAGCATGCAGAGTGAGAGGGAGAGGAGGGAGAGAGAAAATCTCAAGCAAACTCCCTACTGAGCATGGAGCTTGAAGTGGGGGTCGATTTCATGACCCTGTGTGAGATCATGACCTGAACTGAAATCATGAGTTGGACACTCAATTGACTGAGTTACCCACATGCCCTCATTTCCAACCACATTTTTACATTTTCTACTTTCGTTGTTCTTCCAGAAAGCATCCCTATTTTATCCCTCTTCTCTCATGTTACCCTGGATAGCCCTTTCTTTCTTGTCTCTAAACTAAACTCTAAACACACCTCATAATTGCAGACCTCTAAAGTTATGGGACAAAGCCCAAGAGCGGTCTTGTTTTCATTACCTTCAAACTTCCAAGCCCTTATTTTCCTGCCAACACTGATCTCTCTCTAGGTTCTCAGCTTTTGAGTCCTGTACTTCACCAGTGAGCCCCCTATACAACCTGCCCATGCTTTTTCCACAATATTCAGGTCAACAATTGTTGTTTTATAGAGTGGGCTCCTGGCAACATCCCACCTGAGAGATAAAGTTTTTTATTTGCATCAGCACATGAGGAGTATCAATCTGTTTGATCTTTCTTTAAAACAGTCTTATACTGCATTAAGGAAGAATGGCTGCATCGTCATTACTTCTAACATTCTGCTAGTTCATACAGAGCTACCAGCATAGTCTGTTCAGGGAGCACTGGTTCTGTTTCTCAATCACTGTGGCAAAAGAAAAAAGATATGAAATAAACAGACTAACCAAGAAGTCAATTGTATTTGATTATTTTCATAACAACCTTTATATTGGGCATTATTACTATGTAATTAAAATAACTAAGATCTCTATATTGTTTTCAGTTGTGCCTTTTTTATTGCCCCTTATAACATTGTTGCAAAGTGCGAAGCAGACATAGGTAGTTATATAACTTGGCTGTGATCACACAGCTATTAAGTGGTTGAACCAAACTTAAACTTAATTGACTTACACTAAAATTCAATAATTAATTCATGCAGGATTGACTGTGTGCCAGACCTCAGTAGTAGATGGTGAGCAAAAAAGAGGCTCCAACTCTGCCTTTGAAAAGAATCAGGTAATAGAGACATACAGGTATTAATACAACAATTGAAAATAGACTATAAAATTGCAGCCCTAAGAAGTGCTGTTTGGAAGAGCAGACATCGTAATGAGAACAAGTGAGAGGGGCTCCAACCTGCAAGAGGGGTTGCAGATATCAACATTCTATATGTTTTGAATAAATCAAGTTACCTCCTATATGGAATTGTCACTAGCCATTTGGTCCCCCTGTTTGTAGTGCCATATAATCAGTCAACCTAATTAATATACCAGGATTGCCTTCCTTTTCAATTACCTCAAGGTTAGATTAAAAAATATATATATATATATACAAAAACAAGATGATAGAGCTCTAGTCTTTACCATAAAACTTCTATTTCAGATAGAGCTTAGAAACAGACAAAATGTATATTCACCCCTGCCCACCTATCCCGCCCCCAGCAGAAAGACACACAGTTCATGTGACCAGTAGGGCTCTGGTTGACTACAGAATTCAGGAACGGGTGTAGAATCAAGGTTCCACAGAAGACCAAAATAGTAGGAGAAGAGCATTGTATTCACTGAGGAGGACCAGAGAGTAGGGCATGAGGTTAGAGGGGTAGTAGGTGGGTAGGTAAGAAGGTAGGTAGGTAGTTAGTAGGTAGGTAGATGGATAAAGTATTCATTTGAGACAGATAAACAGAGACAAAACAAGATATACCCATGACTGAAGATTACTGGAAATACTTTTCTTCCCCTAGAGGAAATGCCATTACGATGATAGTTAATCACAACATGCACCTAAAATCCAAAAAACTATGGTTTGAAACATATTTTGATTTTTTATTCAGCACAATTCTGTTGTCTCAGTCTAAGAACCTAAGGAATATTTCACTAAGTCCAGTGAATTTCAACAGCCAGATTTTGAAGTCTGTTATTAAAATTATGGAATGTGTGTGAGAGTGTGTATGATGTGCCATCAGCCTTAAGGAGTGTGAGACACACCATGAACTTTGCCTTAGTAACTCATTGTCAAAAGCTAGATCTAAACATTACACTCACCTTGAATATATTTGAATTCAATATATTGAATATATTCAGTAAACTTTGGGCTACTGAATTCATCATTCTAATATTGTACTACTTTTGTTTATTTCTTTCATAAATGTTTTCTTAAAACATCGAGATACCTCATTCCCATGCAGTTTTAACATTTGAAATCTAAATATGTTTATTGTTTCTATGTCATTCATATTTATAGAAATGTCAGCAATATCAGCTTTTATCTTAACAAGAAAAGTCTTGGTTTATTTGATTTTCTTAAAATTTACTCAGGGACATATCTATTATTTTCTTTCAGATACAGTTCTATGTTCAATAATTTTTTATAATTATTTTGTAGAAGAATCATCAGCATATTTCTTTATAATTACTTTATACTTAGTTTTTAATTACTTTAAACTTACCTTTTTAAACCATCCTTTCAATACAATATTAAATACTTGCTATATGCCATCTATTAATCAAGTAATCCTGCAACATGGTGACTTTTTTCTCTCTTTTAAAGAAGATGTATTTTGTCTTGCCATAGAAGAATCCAGAAAGATTAAAAGCCCATGCATGTAAGCAAGTGGTTACCAGAAAAGCTTTTTATGATACATGATTGTAACATGCCAGAAGAAAATTGCATTGAAAATGATGTAGTCTAACTAATAAGAAATACATTTGAAATTGAAAATTAAATATACTTTTGCATATCCTGATATGCTACTTCACTTGCCTCATTTGCATGCAAATAAGGATTCAATAACTATTTTAATTGCTATATTCTCCCAAAAGCAAGGAAAGAAGATTCAAAATATATGTATTATTTTGTATGGGAAAGAATGTTAATATTCACCAAATAATTACCTAATTTACATAGTGATTAGACTCATCTGCAATAAAGTATTTTTATAAATATACAGAGGGAACATTAGACGTTGTGAAATTTGACAAGTGAAATCACAAGCAAATCTAATAAGGAAAATTGTATGCAGGTGAAAGACTTCTAGTACATTATTTTTAATATAACTTTATTACTAATGTCAGAATAATAAGTCAAATCCTTAAGCATTTGGTGCATCATATTTGGTAGGTGAGAGGGAAAAAAGCAAATATAATATAGTTAAAAAAATATTGAACATGATCAAACACATCTGAAAGAGATAAATTCCTCAGGGAAGAATTTCCACCTACATAATTTCAAGTGGAGTAATCTATTTTCTAATTAGCAAGGAAAAAATCCCCTGTATATGACCTTGAATTCTAAAATATTAGCTCAGAGGGAATATTTACAATCCAAAGGCTCAGATGCATAATGAAAATACGGACATGACTTTTACTGTTGTTAAGGTTCTTTTTAAATCATTCTTAGGCATAATCAGCCTATGTTGACTGACATTTATAGTATGGAAATTGGCTGGAATACAAATGCAATGGCGTTTGAAATTAGAAAGCACATTACTGCAGAGACAGGTTAAATATTTGTGGTGTTCAAAGCCATTTTTCTTGGTAGAACCAATACCTTTGTTCATTTTGATCAAGCTTATATTCTAAATGAGTTTTGCATATTGAAATTATTTTAGCTCTCTAATGCTACTTCTTTTGTCATTTACTACATCGTGCTGTTACTTGTTTCAGAAAAATGTATTTTTCAGCCTCCAACATTTTAAGGATGTTGAGGGAGAGAGGACTTTAGGATTTAAACAAGGCGAATTTGTCAGATGAAATTGTGTGTTAAGTGAACAACTGGCTACTTGAATGAATGAATAAGCAAACTGATCATCATAATTATAAATAATCTATTACCTTATGTGATCTGGAAACATTAATTATAAGGTGAACAGTGAGTCTGGGAAAAGGATATCAAGAATGAATAGATCTGATGAAAAATTTTAGTTCACAAACTTCTTCCCAAAAATGTGGGACAAGATAGAGATTTCTGGATTTCTGGGAGAACAGTGAGATGCTGTGTACTCTGAGTTGGGAACTAAAATTATAAGGGATAGGATGCCACTGGAAAATGTATCGAAATTCTGGAGTTAGCCAACAATGCCTGAATCCTTCATTCATTCATTATGTGACCCTATAAAATTACCACTTAGACATTCAGGTTCATGAAAAATGAGAATAAAAATTCTTTCAGGGTTATTGTGAAGATTCACTAAGATTATTAATAAACATAAAGTCTGGAGAACATGGCCAGTTTAATAAATAACGGCAAGTTATGTGTGTTAGAGAAGATCCAGGAACATAGATCCCTGGGATATTTCTTCCTTTGGCCACTGACTTCCCTTATCCTTTAAGATACAAGGATTCTGCATCTGTGATGGTTTCTATGGTGTGTCTAAAAGAGCTGACATTTAACATCTGCCAGGGCTCCGTTCAATCATGCATGTATTTTGAAATAGCAAATTAATGTGATCATGGGAAATACAATTCTCTATGATTATAATTTTTTACACATACTAAACAATCTATATTAATCTAAATGTTCAATCATAGGTAGTCATTGTCCATGAACTTATTGCTCCTGGTATAAAGTTTTATTGTACCTGACACATAATAGCGCCTGAAATTTATACATAATGCTATGAGACTTTCATAACCTTGATATCCAAACTAAAATAGTATATTGCAAGCCAAACAAAATACTGGCAAGATGAAATCTAGCAACATTTATATTGTGATCAAGTTGAGTTTTTTCCAAAGAATGCAAGGGGGCAGGTGAGCATTAGAAAATATATAAAAATGACTCTCCATATTAAAAAATTAAAGGACAAAACACGCAGATGATAAAAAGTGTCTGATATTATTTAACAGTCATTTGCAATTCAGATTCTTTGCACACTAACATTAAAATGAAATTTTCTTAACTGAGTAACTTGTGTCTATAAAAACCTCAGTAAAGAAGGAACCATTGAAAATAGAGTGTTAGGAAAAGTTAGGACTTCTCTGGAAAAGTACATTTTGAAAGGCCTGTTTTTATTCTTTATGTTGTATTTATCATGAAACTCAGAGCAAATGTCATAAATTATGTGTGCTACAGAATCATAATCTCTGTAAAGGGGCTGCTGCCCGACTCCTGTCTAGCTTAATGAGATGAATTCAATTAAAGGAGAAAGAAGCTAATCTATCCCTGTGCTAGTCGTCAATGTAAAAAAAACAAAAAGGAGTGTTGTTTCATGCACTTATGATGATGCCCCTTCTGTGATCTTGCACCTCAATTATTCTTCCTGTCAAGGTGGATGATATTGCTTTAGCCCTTGGTCCTCTGGATGCTGCAGGAGAAGCGGTATCACCAGCATCACGCGGGAGCTTATTAAATATGGAGAAGCTCAAGCAGACTCCACCCCAGACCCACAGAATCTGAGTCTGCATTTTAACAAGGTCCCGGGGCATTTATCTGTACATTGTAAAGCATGAGAATACTTTCTAGGCTACCTATCCTCCTGCCTGCAGAAAACTATGAGGATCAGTGGCACCCAACCCCAAGAAGAATTTTACTTTTGGCCTAGAGTGTATGATACTTGCAAATTTTTGTTTGTTTTATCTGAAGGTGTGGGAATTTGTTGGTAACTTTCTCCATAGTGGTGACACTAATGGATAACAATTATTAAACTGTCCACCGCACTGTCCTAGGTATGGACATGGCATACCATACAAATGTCCAGGGCATTTGTTCATTTCATTTCTCCAACTATGTCTGAGAGTTGCACTACTCCATTGTAGAGAAGAGGAAGCACACAGACTTATGTAACCTGCCCAGGGTGAAAGCAGTTAAGATCAGGTCAGTTTGGGAGCCAGGGAGTCCGAGTCCCTGGTCTGCCCTGTTCAACTCTCCCAGGCTATTTCTCTGATAAAATAAATATCTTCTTAAATTTTGATCACATTATTAAATCTGTTCAGGTTGTTCCCCACATTTATCAAATATTGATGATATTGAACAAAGTTTCATAGGGAGCATGTGTCACATTTTTTTAAGTATTTACTAGGCACTCTTTTAAGCACTCAGGTTCATGTACTCAGAGTAGTTTGCACAACTGGGTGAATTTCATTGTTTCCGTTTACAGGTGAAGAGTTTTTTTTTATTCCTTTTAGAGATGGAAAACACTGAGCCCCAGACACATATGACTTGCCCAGCATCAGCCAACAAATATTGAAGACTAAAAACTAAAAATAAAATATTCTAGCAGATATGGTCCTTGTGGAGGTAAATTCAGTGTGATGTTTCTGTTCTAGAATTTTCTACTTGGCATTCTCTTGAGCAACTACATGAAATGACATTTCCTAATACTGAGGTCAGGGGTAACAACTTCTCCAAAGTAATTGTAATTTAAAAATTCTTGCCTGTCCACTTCCCTGTGTCTTGTCTCATTCGCTGCAGAAACTGCCCTGAGGCAAAAGCTACTTTAACAAAGAATGCCAAAATGCTGGAGATGGTACAGGATAGAGGTGAAAGGTCAGCAGAAGCCATCATCATATTCTATAACAGTGCTGTCCACTGGAAATACGATGCAAGACACCTAAGTAATTGTAAATTTTCTGGTAGCTGGATTGGAAAAAGAAATAAGAAACAGGTGAAATTCATATCAATCGTATATTTTATTTCTTTACTTGAGAGAGAGAGAGAGAGGAGAGAGAGAGAAACCATAAAACCTGAGGCAGACGCTTAAACTGACTGAGCCACTGAGGTGCCCCTAAACACACATATTTTTAATGGGCTCCGTAATATGACCAAATTGCTTTCCAGAAAGAGAGTATCAATGGTAATCATCAAAAGTACTCCTTTTCCACTCTGACTAACACTCCTAAAATTTAGGAAATATTTTTGCCACTTTAAGAGTTGGTTTATTGATTTTTTTTTTCCTTCTGATTAGTGTTTCTTTAACTGCAGGTTAGGAAAATTTACGTGTGTTCACATGCACATATGTGTTTATAGGCCATTTATATTTCTTCTCATGCATTTCTTGTTTTTGACCATAGACTATTTCTTTACATATTAAGGTAATTAATTATTTTTTAATCAAGGGTGCCTGCGTGGCTTATTCAGTTAAGTGACCGACTTGATTTTGGCTCAGGTCATGACCTCAGGTTTGTGAGACTGAGCCCCACAGCAGTATCCCCACTCAGAGTGGAGTCCGCTTGAGACTCTCTCTCCCTCTCCCTCTGCCCCTCCCTCCAGCTTGTACATGCTCTCTGTGTCTCTCTTACAAAAATTTATTTTTAAATCAAATATGTTGCTAGAATTTCCTAGCTTGAAGAAAGATATTGAAATGATCTTTGGCATTTACAATTACACAGTTATAGCTACCAATGTTTCCAACTGGTGTGCCCCTTCACTTTTATTTTTGCATAGGATATTTTCCTTCTCAAATTAAATACTAATCTACATTTTCTCCCTGCTGTTTTTCTGTTTTCCCCCTATATTTAATGTCTCAACCCTTATGAAATCTATTTTTTAGAAAGGATGCAAATGAAGTATAACTAATTTTTTAAAAATATCAGCTGATTCCATCAAGTATCATAATAGTTGTTAATTGCAGAAGCTTTTAGGTGCATAGAATTAGGTATTCAGTCAACCTAAAAAGTAACTTCTATTTTCTTCTAAAGTTTTGAGGTCTTGCATAAACCAGTGAAAGTCTTTTTCCAAATCAATCCTAAATGATGTGAGACACATGAAGTTTAGAATTAACATGGTATTTCCTGTACTTGGTCAGTGATCCAACAAGTGGAGCAGCAGGAGTGGAGGGGGAAAGCCTAATGCAAGGTAAATGCTGTAATGGTGTTTCCTTGTGCTGAAACATTTCTATGTACTTGGCACAGTGCCTTTTTAAAAAAACTTCCTGGCATGTCTTCCTTCATGCACAGCCAGCCCTGGTAAAAATCACCGTTTGCCTGATATGAAGAGCCACATTAGGTGTAAACATGTGATAAGCGCCTGCATAGCCTCCAGGCTCAATCTAGAACCAGAATCGCTTTCTAGTATCCTGTGTGGGACCCGGATGTTCTCATGCAGAACTCTGCTTTTCCCATGTCCCCAAACCACATGCTTGCCTTAACATCACACACACAGACACACACACATCTCATGCTCTCAGAAAGATCAGCAGCATTCTGCCAATAGCTTTTTCCTTTTGCTTCCCTGGTACACACAGCTCCTCCCCATGACAAGAGCCACAGCCCAGTCCTCAAGTCAACTCTATCTTGAATAAAGTGGATCCAGCAGAAAGGCCTTAAAGTTTCGTGTTTGGATTTTTTTCTTCTTTCATTTCAAAAGTTGTTTTCTTTCTATTTTTATAGTCAATTGGTGTATATATTTGGTAATCTGAAAGTAAGCAAGGTAAATGCCTGTTACATAGTTATCATATTGTTAACTGTATCACTGACATACTAACCATATTGTTAATGCATAACTATTTCACATTTGCTTATGCTAAATGCATGCGTGTCAGAAAACAGTGCAGACTGTATCCCAAACATAAATCCATCATTGTGTTCACAGGTGTTCTTTCAATAGCATTGGAAGGGCTGATACATTTGAGTATTATTTCACTAGCTGTCAGCAATAACTTCAGTATGGAAGAGAATAGCGTAAATATATGGAATATCTTGCTTGCATACACGGAAGACACAGACTTCCTTTGCCAGTGGCTGTGAGCTTTGCACATATTTTCAGCAAAGCAATATAAACCCCCATTTAAAAAATTGGTTGATGGAATACTATCTGATTTTACTGAGACCATAATGATGAAAAAAATTCCTTTTGGCGCCATCCCTGGGGTTACTCTGCACACCTCTCTCCCAATAATTGTGTATGGTGATAACAAGCCAGAGGCTGTATGGGATAATTGGCTCCCCCTCACTGCATTTATGGGTAGTCAATCTGAGAATTACTGAGATCGAACGAAAGCCACAGTGTCTACAAGACTGAGACCCATATTGATCCAGTAAGAATAGGATGGATCTGTCAGGTCTGGGCAGACTACATCATGCTCCTGGTGGGAGAGTTCTTTCCACAGAAGGGAAATAATTATTCTAAAGAAACACTTGAGACCAAAATACACTCTCACAAAGTGGTCTAATAGAAGGCAGAACATAGATAGAAAGAAATAGATTCCTGTCCTCTTTTTTCTCCTTCCTTCCTTCCTTCCTTCCTTCCTTCCTTCCTTCCTTCCTTCCTTCCTTCCTTCTTTCTTTTGGTAGTTTCTGCCTGGGAACACATTACACTGAGGTTTCCTTTGTCTTTCTGAATTTCCTTCAGTCTATCTGGGCGTTTTTATATTTGAATCAGTGGATTCACATTTCAGTTGAAACAGAAAAAGGCAGATTCATTTGGTGTATATGAAGTAGGCAGTAATTGCATTGGAAAACCCCAAAACACACAAACCAGAACCAGCTGTAACCAAACATGTGTGGAAAGCAGTGCACAGAATTTTCCATGGCCTGGAGGAACGATGTTATACAAATAGTCCCTGAGGTGTCTCAGCAGCTCCATACACAGTGGAAAGAAATTAGATAATGCTAAAGACTTACCAGATGGATATTCAATCAGTTGTGTGTAAAATTCTCCCCGTAAATTGAATATTGAGGACATAGCTACACTGAACTTATAAAATTAGCATCTTTGTTTTCTAGCACGCTTCCCTGATGTGAATGAGCTGCAGGAAGAATGCTAAAGACAAAGTCAGTGTTTACAGAACACATGAAAATAAGCAGCAGAGATAACCCAAAAACAATTGATAGAAAGCAAATAGAGAGTAGTTTATGAGAGAATGCACAGAAAAATAATTTTTAGTGTCCTTGATTCAAGATTGGAGATAACAAATTGCCCTTTTAATAAGAAAGAGACTTCTTGTGTAAATCACTGTCTTCTTGCAGAATGCTGTAACTTTCTTACAGCACAGTCATGATGTTGCTCTCCATGTAAAAAACTCCAAACTATGTGCTCCTTGTTGCACTAAATCCTGACCTTTCTGTTTTGTTGTTAAGTCGCTTTCTAATCAAACTTCACCATAACCTGGGTAAACATAAATCCTCTTGCTCACTAATATAGAACATACTCCAATTAACCTATTCTCCAGTGAATACAATGCACTGTTATCAGTACACGAGACATTGTTTCCCTAGGAATGTCTTCTCTTTTCCTTTAGCATGTCCAAATTCTGCCCAGCCTTAGAGGCCCAATCTCTTCCATAGCTGCTGCAAAACTCCATGATCTCCTGTCAAATTTCCCCCACTACAGGAACAATATTGGCTTTCATTAGGCAGTGAGTGAATCTGTATTCGCAAGCAACTCAGAAGGACTATCATTCATGAATGTGCATACTGGGAGAGACAATAGGTGTTAGATTCAAACAAATTGAAAAGGGGTGCTGAATCAAAATCACTACATTGTAGGACAAGATTTCTTCACTAATTACAGCAAATAATCAGGACAACCATGCATCCCCACTTACTCTAGGTAATTCCAGTTTATACCTGTTGTTTCCGTGTGTTATCAATAGTATCCTTTGCTCTCAAAAGTTGTTTCTACTTGGATGTATAAATAGTATGGCCACTTTACTAATCGTTGAGTATTTGCTACATGACTGGTAATATTCTGAGTGCTCTGTGAATTACCTTCTTTGAACTACACAATGGCCTCATGTTTGGTAAAATTATTTTTATTTTTCAAATGATGAAATATAGAACCCCAAGGGTTATCTTTCAAAAGATCACAAAATTATGGAGGTTAAGGCATCTGTAAAGGGTACCAGTTGGAGAATTAAGATAGGTTTTGCTAAATTCTAACAAAAATTTTCAAGAGTAGAGTTAAAATTAGCCTTAAATATTTATGAAGAGGGTTAACAAGTCCTTGGAGACTTTTCCCCAATCTTAAATCTAAATATTTAAATAAGTGACACTCACTGTTTTCTAAACAAAGACATCTGTGATACTCTCACAGGAAGACCACAAACACTGGCTGAGGGAGAAGGGGATTAGGAGCTGAAGCAGAAGAAGATTCAACTATGAATAAGATGGCTTCAAGAGCCCATCAACACAACTGGCACTGCTTGATAACATACTAGAGAGTATCATATAGATTTTCAATATCCTACAGGTACTTAGATTTTTGGAAGTGTTCAGAAAAGGATAGAAGTGGAAACTTAAAATGTAATTGCTTTGTAGTAACTTGTCTTATTAAAGAAACATTAATATCCATATACTTCTGGGTGGCTTGTGAACCTAAATGAAGCTCTCTGTAGATATTAGCAGTGATGGTACTCCTGCAGGATGTTGTAATTGGCCCACTGAGTCTGCTCATGGGATGTGTGCTCATGGGTGCTCAATAAATTCTTTTTTTTTTCAATAAATTCTTTATGGATGATTTTTGCAGTGAATTTACATATGCTCATATCTATGAATAATATTGCCATACCAAATACATCTTAGAAAACTATAAAAAATCAGTTCAATTTTAATGAGTTGTACATTGAGAATGCATCGATTTGTTAAAATAACAACTTTATTTGAATATTTGATCCTTTGGGATCCCTAGACCATAACTATCTATTGAACTTTCTTCTTGTCCTTTAGGTCTATAATTTTCCAGATCATAATCCTCACTCTATTTACGGAAGTTCTTAATCTTTGATATTTAGTATATTCAAAGTTTATGCATCGTCATTGCATTTCTCAGGAAGTTTTGTTTTTCTTCTAGAATGGTCTGTAAATTGTTGGCTGCCTGCTTTGCATAGTGCCTTAGGGATTATTTCATGTCTCTTCCCTTGATGCTGCAAATCTTAATCTCTCTTACCTGATGTCCTATGTCTACCATTTGTTCTTTGACCTGATAAATCTGTGTTCCACTTCTGGAGTTAAAGTGGGAGTAGACTTCACAGTTTTTTTGAATAGACTAATTTCTTGAAGAGCACAAAAACTAAAAAATAGATTCCTCTAGAGGATAGAACATAAATGTCATTGTATTTTCTCTGCAATAACATAAACCTTTCACATGTGTATAAGAATTCAGGAACACCTACAAAAATGCCATCTTAATTAACAATTTTCTTTTCTACTGTGATGCACAGTGTTTGTAAATGGGCATTTACATATGTCACCTAAAGCATCCATTTAGTAGCACTTAACATTTTGTTAAGTACCACTATACTTATTTTCTAACACATAAATAAACAATAATGTCCTTGCTTCCTCATCTCTAAAATCAGTAGCACACTTCCTACTTCTTCACCTCTTAATGTGAAGATACACACAAACTACAGTACTCCATACCGGACATGAATCTTAAGTCAACATCCAGTACCACCATGCTTCTGCAACTGTCCCTTCTCTTTCATGCAGTATATAAGCTTTAGGGAAAGTGGGTCCACTCTCCGCCCCAGAGGTGTGTCCTAATCAGTCCAACAGTTGCGGACAATCTAATATCCCTGGCCAACACAGTTGATTCAGCTTGATGGCATCAACAGAACCATTGGGAATTCTCTTTGATGCTGAGGCAGGAGTTACTTTTGAGATAATTTAAGACACTCTAACAGATACAGTTTTCTTGTCCTTATTTTACCAACTACTTACAAATAATTTATATAAATTTAATTAAATTTCTATAAAATTAAATAAATTTGCAATTTATAATTCACATTTATTTTAAATTTACAACTTATATAAATTAATTAAATGTTAAATATAAAATATATGTAATGATATATCTATATATATATGTGTGTGTGTGTGTGTGACTGTCTATACATCTGTATACCTACACATATACCCCAAACTGATAGTAAGATTTGTCCATAAAACCTACTGCTATAGGAACGAAAACTCAAAATACTTTCAGAGAGTTTTAAACCTTATAGTAGTTACTACAGCTGCTACAGCCATTCAGTCTTTCTCCTAGAGGACAATTAACTAATACAGGACTTTCTGCTCTGGGAGCTTTGTAAACCATGGCACAGGCAGAAATCAGAAGTCTTAGATAACTAACTCCACTCAGGCTAAGCAGGCAGAAATCTGAGACCAGGACTGTGGAGGTCCATAGAATTTGTGGGACATGGTACCAGGAAAAAAATGGACAATGTCTCTGTGGAGGTACCCTTTGGGTCTTTGGCTGAGACCTAAATTAGTTTGCAAAGTCTAACAGAAATCAGAGGCTGTGCACCTGGAATTGAAGTGAAATGCCTGGAATTGAAGTGAAAAGTGAAATGGTGCTAGGATTCCTTAGTATATTTCCACCTAGTCAGAGTGGAAATGCCATGTGGAACACATTGGGTATTGAGGTAAGCTCCCAGAATGGTAAAGTTTATAACTAGATGCTCCCTAGAGTAGGATTTATACTATAGGACTAGAGAAGATAAAGATAGACATGACCAGAGGAGGGATAAAACCCACCCTGACTGATTCAAGAAAATCCACTAGTAATTTAACTGTTTATCAAAGGAAAAACTAATCCCTAGAAATGAAGACAACATATTCTGGATTCCTTATAATTTAAGGTCTACAAGATCTAGTGCAAAGGACAAAAAATACTTGAAATGTAGAGAAGCTGGAAAAAAATGATCACTAATCAAGACAAAAAGCAGTTAATAAAAACAGACCCCAAGATGACCCAGAATTTGAAATTAATGGAAAGATACTACAAAACAGCTATTATGAATATATGGAAGACTTAAAGGAAAAGGTGAACATAAGTGAACAAATGATGAAACTCAGTATAAAACTGGAAACTATTAAAAAATCAAACAGAAATTCTAGAACTGAAAAATATACATCTGACATGAAAAATTCACGGAATAGGTTTAATACAAATTTAGAAATAGCAAAAGAAAAAGGTATTAGCTTGAAAAAATTAAAATTATTCAACCTGAAGAAAAAAATACAAAATGTGAATGGAGCCTCAGTGATATATAGAACTATTTCAGCAGTATAATATATATGTATCTGAAGTCCCCCAGAATAAGAAGAATGATGCACACTGTGTGTATGGGTGTGGGTGTGTGTAAACATCAACCTACAAATCCAAGGATCTCAGCAAACCCAAGAAGAAAAAGGTACAGATAGATTTAAAGGTAAAGGAGGAAAGACAATAAAGATACTGAGCATGGTCAGCCTGAAGTGGTTATATTATTTTCAGACAAAGTAAACATCAAGAAAAAGTATATAATCAGGAATCAAGGGAAACAATTCATAATGATAAAGGGACCAATTTATTAAAAAGGTGTAACAACCAGAAATGGGGATGCAACCAGCCATAGAGTTTCAATATATGAAGAAAAGCAGAGATAAAGGGCAAACTAAACAAATCTATAATCATTGGTGGAGATTTTAAGACCTCAGTAATATATAGGAAAAGTAATTTATAGGTAAAAACATATGCAGTTTTAAATGATTCAAACAATATTATAAACTAAATTGACCTAATTTAAATGTATAGAACATTTTACCCAATAACAGCTAAATCTACATTTGTTTCCTTATGGAATGTTTACCATGATGTTGGGTCATATGTTTACCATATGTTGGGTCATAAAACAGTTTCCAGTCATTTTCAAAATATTTCAATCTTACAAAATATGTTCTGTTACCTTTACAGAATTACAATAGAAATCAATGGAAATAAGTTTTCTGGAAGAAAATCCAACACTGGGAAGTTAGACAATACAATTCTAAATAACTCATGGGTGAAAGGAGAAATCACACAGGACATTATACAGGACTTCACACTGAATTATAAAGAAAATGCTCTCATGTCAAAAAAAATTAAGATTTTATTTATTTATTCATGAGAGACACAGAGAGAGAGGCAAAGACATAGGCAGAGGGAGAAACAGACTCCCTATGGAGAGCCTGATGTGGGCCTCAATCCCAGGACCCTGCCTGAACCAAAGGCAGACACTCAACCACTGCTTAAGTGCCCCACTCTAATGTTAAAATTAGTGGAATGACCTTCCTTATAGTAGTGTTTACAGAGAAATTTATAGGTTTAAATATTTGTATTTAAAAAAGAGAAAATGTTACAAAACTGTGATAATTTTTTTTATCTTAGAAAGCTAGATAAAGGAAAGCAAGCTTAACCCAAAATAGGTGGATGAAAAAAAAAATAACAAAGAGCAGAAACCAATGAGAGAGAAGCCAGAAAGAAATAGAGAAATATTAATAAAGCCGAAGTTTTTCAATCCAGAAATCTGTGTCCACATTTTCTGATATGCAAAAGCTGAAGGACCTTATCACCTCTAAGATGACAATAAAGAAAAACTACAGGTAGTCTTTTAAAAGTCTTTTCAAAAAAGACTAGTGAAATGGATAGCCCCAAGGAATACGGTTTTTTAAAGTTTTTATTTAAATTCCAGTTAGTTAACAAACAGTGTAATATTAGTTTCAGGTGTACAATTTAGTGATTCAACGCTGACATACAACAGCTGGTGCTCACCACAAATGCCCTACTCAATCCCCATCACCTATTTCACCTGTCCCCCATGGTGACCCTCAGTTTGTTCTCTACAGTTAAGAGACTCTTTCTTGGATTGCCTCTCTCTTTTTCTCCCTTATGATCATTTGTTTTCTTTCTCAAATTCCACATATGAGTGAGATCAAGTGATATTTGTCTTTCTCTGACTGACATATTTCACTTAGCATAATACATTCTAACTCCATTGACATTGTTGCAAATGGCAAGATTTTTTATGGCCGAGTAATGTTTCATTTTTTATATATATACACACCACATCATCTTTATTATTTTTATTATATTTTTAATATAAATATATATGCCACATCCTCTTTATTAGTTCATCAGTCAATGGACATTTTGGCTCTTTCTCTAAATTGGCTATTGTTGATAATGCTGCTAGAAATAGCAAACAATAGTTTTTACCAAAAAAAAAGGCATGAAAAAGCAAATTACTAATCCTAAGATTAAAAGAGAGGATATTTTTCTTCTGATTTTATAGCTGTTACAGAATAATACAGGACTATTAGGAACACCCATTTAAAACTAAATATGACAATTTAATTAGAATGAGGAAATATCTTGAAAATGCAACTTGATGAAATTGATACTATAAGAAATAGAAAGTCCAAATAACCCTATATCTATTAAGGAAATTGAATTAAAATTATCAAAAAAGATTCCCGGGTAGCTTGATTGGTTAAGTGCCCGAATCCTGGTTTTGGCTCAGGGTCTTGAGATTGAGCCCTGTCTCAGGCTCCAAGCTTTGTGGACAGTCTGCTTGAGGATTCTTCCTCTCCTTTTTTTCTGCCCCTCCACACCCATTCATGCCTTCTCTCTCTCTCTCTCTCTCTCCCTCCCTCCCTCCTTTCATCTCTTTAAAATAAATAAATAAATCTTTAAAAAAAAAAGTTTCCCAGAAAGAAAATTCCAAAGTTGGTTTTGTGGATGACTCTCAAAATAAGGGAAGAAATAAGAAAGAAATAAGAAATAAGACCAAACTTACCCAAAGAGTTGCATAAAACAGAGGAGAAAAGAAAACCCAAACATTTCCAAATCATTTCATGAGGTCAGCATATCCATATACCAAAACCTGATCAGGACATTATAAGAAAAAGAAAAAATACAAACAAGTTGTCTCTATTAATATATTTTAAGAGGTTACCTTGAAAACTCATCTTGCGTATTTAAAGGCTAAAGTCATCAATATATTTACTACCCTTGCGAGGACCATAGGACTCTTTCTGAATTTGAGGTTGTCCAAGGAAAGTTCAGGTTTGGTGCTTGGTGAAAATTGACATCTGACAAATGAATTTTATAGAAGTTGGTATTCACTATGATATTAGACTGTAACAGAGACATCTGGCTGGGAATGTTTCATGAGCATGGCTTTGTGAATTGTCTTAGTTCCTCATGTAGGTGACAATGGTTTTTGTCGGTTGGGGATACCATGCCAGATGGCATTCACTACACACAGGTACCACTGGTTTGCTTTCTGCAGTATACATCAAACTCTTTCAGAACAGGTTTAATTCACTCCACCCTAACATTTTTGAACTAACAATCCACTCAACTGGGATGTTCTACTCTTATAGTTTCATGTGACTTGTTCCCCATTGTTATTCAGTCAAAGAATGCTCTGAACATCATCATCACTGAATAAATACTCTTCTCACCCTCAGCCTGAAACCATGGCTTCTCATCCCAGCACAGCCTTTCTTTCAAGTTGCTTTTTTTTATTATTATAGAACTTTGGAATGTTTTATTTCTTTTATAGAATGTTACCTCCACTAAGAGACCTCCAAGGTGACATACCACGAGCAGTCTCCAGTCACTCTAAGATCTACTTTAAATTTTATAGAACCTACCAATACTAGAAGAGATTTATGTAGTTCTTTTTTGTTGTTGTTGTTGTTTCTCTTGTTCTTACAATGTAAGGTCTTTGAGGGAGATACTCAGGGCTTTTTTTCTTTTTAATTAATGTATACTCAGTGGAGTGAATAGTGTCGAATATTCTGTAGATTCAAAATTAATACCTCTTGAATGAGTAAATATATGGAAGTGAGGCACGTTACAAAGTATAAGAAATATAGAGTTGAGAGAGAAAATTAGGAATCTGGCTAGGTAGTATAATATATATTTCTTTTAAAAAGCCTTCACTCAAGGATGCCTGGGTGGCTCAGCTGTTGAGTGTCTGCCTTTGGCTCAAGGCCTGATCTCGGATTCCTGGGATGGAGTCCCGTATCAGGCTCCTTTCATGGAGCCGGCTGCTCCTCCCTCTGCTTGTGTCTCTGCCTCTCTTTCTGTGTCTCTCATGAATAAATAAATAAAATCGTTAATAAATAAATAAATAAATAAATAAATAGCCTTCACTCAAAAAATATTTATTATTTATCATCATCCCCAAGGCAGAGTCCTTTAAGGATAATAACAGTTTTTATTTTTTAAAAGACCTCTGTAAAAGTCAAAGTCCTCAGGACTGGAACATCTTTAGTAGAGAATAATTTAATGTGAATTAACACAAACGGAAAACTTGGTAAGCAGCTAAAAGATCCCAGCAGAGGGGAAAATAGCCAAAATGGAAAGACAGGAAAATACCTAAGGAAAAAAGCTTTATACATTTTTTCCCAGGGCTAATCATGAAAGAATATGATTAAATCTCATGGCATTAGAATTTTATTGAAACAACCAAACCCTTTTTTCTCCTCAATCCTTAAAACTACTGTATTTATGCAATGACAGTTTCTTAAAATGAAAAAAGATCAATCCCACAAATTTTTTAAAAAATCAATTATCCAATGGGAAAGAGATGGATTACCATTGATTGCATCCTGCCTGTGGTAGAGATGATGGATGACCGCAGTCATGGCATTGATCTTTGGGAACAGGCTTACACCGGTCTTGCATGGCTTATTATGGGGCCACCCACTCAGAGGATGCATAGATATACAACAAACACCATATTTTGCATTCTATCAGGTTTTTCAGCTCTTCTTTTGTTCATATAACTTTGATACTGTGCTCCTAAATTCAAGCATTGTTACTTGCCTTGAACAATTTGTTCAGACACAATGACTATAAAGAACTTCTGGACAGACCAGTGCAGTAACAGAATGAGAGAGCAGCCATATAAATGATCTTCTGACAGTCACTGTGGTTTGTTCCTAAGTGAAGCACCTGAGAGTTTATCTTGCAACTCATACAAATCCTTCACATTTTCAAATAACCAGGGAACATGTGAAATATTATAAGTTTATTCTAACCAGCAGCATTTTGAGATTATAAATATTTCCAGTTCAGTCTCAATTTATATACTCTCTGAAATATATATATATATATTTATCAATAGTGACTTGTTAGTCAAGTGGAATATATTGTGACTCCAAGAAGACTATTTTATTTAAATTTATTTAAATGGTACATTTTTTGTTGAAAGGCATCTCAACTTTAGCCTCATGCACTGTTCCAAGAATCACATGAACTCAGAACTGGTAACAAGAGCCATTTCAGATTCTACAATGCATTTACTGTTCCTCTGGTTGTCTACTGAATGTAGCAGTTAAAACTACACTTGCCACATCCTTTAATCACTGGTTGCTGAGCAAAACTGCCAAGTGCACATTTATAGGGACAGTTATTGGAACCACGTTAACCATTGTGGTACCAATTAAACTGGGCAGGTATTAACTTGTCTTCATCATCCTAATATTTGTGTTGCTCTTTATGCAAAATTCACAGGGGAAAAGGTTGATGAGTAAGCATAATAAAAGAAGTAGGGAATATATCTTTGTTTGTGTCTCACATTAGCCCAATCAGTTTGACCGTTCAACCAAGATCAGTTTTTTATTATATAATATATATATATATATATATATTTATTTATTTATTTATTTTGGTAGAAGTTGGTAAACCCCAGTGTTAAAAGAAGGGAGAAAATACATCATTTTTAAAAAGGAGCTCTCGTTACAAATTTTACCAAATGCAGTAACATTTATTGGTAAACAGGTACAGAATAGTCATTCAAACCAGTCTGTGCTTTGGGCAAGCCTTTGCTCTGGGTGCATGGAATTACAGCTAGAAGAACAGCCATTCTTCAGACATAACACAAACAATGAAAGTAACTAATAACCAACTGACATAGATTAGCATTAACTATCACATCTGTTGAACAATTATATTTGATCTATTTTGATAGTGACATATTTGATGCTCAAGTATCTTAACAAAAATTACCACGTAAACAAAATAAACGTTCAACCTGAAAATTTTCATTTGAGGGCATAACAACCTAGCCAGAGGTGACCACTTAGATTGTGAGAAGTATTCTCAAATAAAAAGAAGCAGAAGTGAACTTCCTCAAGACTGTGAATGTCTTCACATTTTCTCTGTATGACAGTGGAATACATCTTACCATCCCACCTTTTGAGGCTTAACAAAATTATCCCTGAATGACAACATGCAGAAATAGAATATAGAGTAAGATTCTAGAGTCAGGCATTATTTAGAAGTGGAGCCTGAAATTAGATGCATTAGATATTATTGCTATTAATGTGATTGTTTATATCTAAATCAGTCATGGCTGGCCCCGTATTGTACAGAAAGTTCTAGAAAATTGAGAAAATACTTGCTGAGTTATCACATCAGTATTAACTGACAGGCCAGAGTTTTGGCAATTACAGTGCAGGTTAATAGATCATTTATCATTTATGTTAAACACTTTTTTTTTAGTTTCAAGTTTTTATTTAAATTCCAGTTAGTTAACATATAGTGTAATATTAGTTTTCTATTTTTGTAGAAAAGTAGTTGTAATAAACTAACCACCCAAGCAAGCAGATCTGTACTAAGGGAAGGAGGTTCATTGAATGTTCAGGCACAGCAGTAGCTGTGATCACATCACCCCCTCTCCTTTATTACTTTGTGAGGATATTATCATCATGTTCATGGATGATGATTCATCATGACTCTTGCTGGATAGAGCTACTTGTAAGTATTGAACAGTCGTACCACAAAACTAAATTCAAACGTTTGATATTGAGGTGTGAAATGTCTGGATTTCTCCCTTAAAATAGAAGTTTTTATTGACTTTATATCATATAAATGCAGTTGTTTCCTAATTCTGAAATATGTAATATTGTCAAATTGCCAGTTTCTTCCTAGAAAGTTTGCTGTACCTTTTTTCTTTCTTTCTTTCTTTCCTGGGTACTATCTGGTCATTTTTGTCATGTTTACATTAGTTTTGTCTCCTTAAAGACTGTAAAAATGTTTTTGTGAAAATGACTATTACCTTTTCTTTGACTCAAGATGGCTGAGGATAATTTTACCATCAGAGTTATGTGGAAATCTCTTGTCCATCTGGGCGCTGAGTACCTGATAGAATTCATAAAGCCTATGCTTGCCTTCAAGGAACTTATCTTTGCCTGGAAATGAAGCCAAACTTTTTTCTCGGTGAGCAGCAGTTGAGCTACATAATGTAGCCTTAGAATTGGTGACTTTCATCTTAGAAGGCTTCTTTTTTTGCTCTTTACTCCGAAGACCACCTGGAAGCCAAAAGAGTTTATACATAAGTTCTATTCTAATTGACACTTGCCACCATAAGCTTGCTAATAGAGCAGAAGGTTGGTGAGTGCTGGTGTTTACCAACAAGCAGCATCCTTTGTAATGGGCTTGTGGGGAGAAATAAAGATTGGCAACCTCACTGCTCTGACCTGCTCCTCCCTTTTAAAATATTGATACTTGTTCTGAAGTCACTTATAACCCTCTGTTGTGGCTAATTGGAGGCACTTAGTTCCACTGCTAGCTTCTTGCTGTGATAAATATTTAATCACAGAGGGGAAAGAGCCTTTTTGAGAACATACATTGGTCTGTGGCTCTTGAAAACAGAATAAAGGGCACTGTTACCTGGAAGGAGCCTTCATTCTCTAGTCCAGGGTTGAGAAAGGTCCACCTAATTACCTCTGCTGAGAAACAGCAGTCTCCTCACTGCCTGTCTGACATTTAGACATTTCCTCCCCTCACCTCTTCCCGTTGGTGTGAAAAGGAACTGAATACAAAACGAAAGTCCACTTTGCCAGCAAATTTTTTACCCATCACAAAGTTAGGCCATGGATATGTGGTATGTCACTCTAACTGTGTCATTTTTCTCTCCAATTAAAAATAATGGATGCTATTGGCCTGTCAGGCTGCACAATATTCCTGTAGGGAGAAAATTAGTTGGTATCTCCACAGAGCCATTGTCCACTAATTTGAAGTTCAAGGTCTGACTGCAATCCATCTCTATGTCTCTCCACATATCTGAGTGTCACTGAGAATCCGTGCTTCCCGTGGGAAGGACTCTGACAGGCACTATTACAGCTGAACCCATTTTTCCTGGAACAGTTTTCACGCAAACTGGGAGTGAGAAAAGATTATCACATCTTTCAATTACTCAACTATATTTCCTGGAAGGAAGTCTTCTGAATTTGTCAGTGGTAGCTGCTTCATCACCAGGATGTTAATATAGCGTATGGGCCAATTTTCTGTGACAAATCCACTTTGAGAACAAAAAACAAGAAGCCCTTGATATGTCAGGTATTAGAAGACAATAAAGGATACAGAGTCACCATCGGTCAAAGGAAGCAACACATTCTGCTTGTGTATATGTGTGTCCTCTTTATATTTTTATTTCTCCAATGCAGAGAAGAATAAACAAGTTGTCTGTCCTCCTTAGGCCAGTTGGGCTGCCGATTGTTAGAATGAACACTGACGATCTGAATGTTGGATACAAATAATTGAAGAGGTGCAAAAACATTTAATTAAGTCCTGTGAGCCAGCAGTAAATTTTAATGGTTAAAAACATCTTATTCCTCTTCAATTACACCTACTCAGCCTTCACAGTCTTCTCTTTGAAAGAGAGTGCTGTTGCTTTTAGGGCCAACTCTCCTTGAAGGGAATTACATTCTCTGGGTTATAACTATAGCCAATATTAACTCCTGTTTGAAAACCACCCCTCTAAACCCATCTGTAAAGACTGCAAAATATATGCAAGAGGAAAAAAACATTATGAACAAAAACATTAAAGGAATAGAACTTAAATGATTTCAAGACACAATCATTAACCACAAACTTAGCAGTATTCTAATAACTAGAATTCCAAAGGGGATGCAGCTATCTATGCCTGGGCTTTCTCGAGTTCATGTCATATAATATTTTCCCATTATGGCTCTTCAGAAATTTGTTGAGGTGTCTTCAGGATACGAGCTACAATAATTTCATATATATAGCATGAATAAAGACATTTTTTTCTTATTCCTAAGGGTTCTTCATGATTATTTTAAGGAGTACCTGGCCTAGCATTTCACCTTGTGTGAAAATAAGTTAATTTTCATTTTTTTTCATAACTGATTGTGCATGTGTGTTACCTATCTTCTTGAGCAACTTATGGAATTTCAGGTAAATATCCTTGTATAAGAGCTAACATTTAAAATTTAACTGTAAGTTATAGGAACCATAACCTTAGAAATTAGAGGCTTCCTATCTCAACTGCCACCCCTAAGAAAATATTGGAAAATCCTTAGATAAGAGTTGAGGAAATAATTGCGTTTTGGATTCATCTACTATTATGCCAGGTTTAACAGACTAGAGAAATTTTCTGTGTGAGAAAAAATCAAGTAGCTCTTCACAGCAAGGAGTGGGATATTTTTGTTCATGAGTTCCATAAATGTACATCAATTAACCTAAAATATCTAAAGGGTAGGAGCTGGAGGAAGATAGTACAATAAATCGATGTGGTTCACATTGTCTAATTTTACAGAATAAACTGAGGCCCAGTTAAGAGAAGGGTCTTGCATAGAATTTGTTTCCTTATTCCCAGTCCCAGAATCTTGGACTATAACTGTATTTCTCCTTTAATGAGAAAAGAAAATGAACTACAGAACTTCTGGGTAGAAATAAACTTGGAGGGGATCCCTGGGTGTCTTAGTGGTATAGCTCCTGCCTTCGGCCCAGGGCATAATCCTGGAGTCCCTGGATCAAGTCCCACGTCAGGTTCCCAGCATGAGCCTGCTCCTCCTTCTGCCTGTGTCTCTGCCTCTGTGTGTGTGTGTGTGTTTCTCATGAGTAAATTAAAAAAAAAAAAAAAAAAAAAACAAGTCTTAAGAAAAAAAAAGAAATAAACTGTGAGTTAATTGTGATTAAAAAACCAAGCTATGGAGGCCATGAATTAAAGATGAGTCTTTAATGTAGTAATAATGTAAGAAGTTTGACAATGATACAGATAACATCAACTGAAGTGCCTTAATATCATTCAATCCCTAATGATCACAACTGAATTAGGATTTAGTACTTTGTTTGGGTTCTACATTGACCTATGGAGTGCCCCCAAGAGAGACGAATGAATGTGATTAATTGCTGAATTTTTTCTCATATTTCAGGAAAACACTTTAGACTCCATTAAGCCTGGAGAGGACAAAACTATCACTGGGGGATAGTGATTACTTAGGAAAAGTTCAAATATAAAGAGGAAGATGATTCAGAGGAGGAAGAATTGTGACATATTACTTAAGACCATAGCAGAAATTGGGTTTGAATGGATCAGAAGGGACTTAAATTAAACAGAACAAAGCACAGTGTTATGGATTAAAACACAACTTCTCGTTGCTATAAAAATATCTTCCCAGGAGAATTGGAAAATACAAAAGGGGGAAAAAAGGCGATATCTGCCTGGACCACTAATGTAGTGGTCCTAAAGAGAAGTGAGTGAATTCAGAATTCCCTTCTAATCCCAGAATCCAAATTACCAATGATTAAAACTTCAGAATCTCCAGGCTGAACACCTCTCTGTTGAGACTTTACATATTTAAACCAGGAACAATAAATCATCTGTAGAATCCTATACAAAATCACTTAACTCGAAAATAGAAACCGGATGATCTCCACTCTTTTATAACTTGGTTCACACAAAAACAGAAAGGATTTTTTTTAATTTTTTATTTATTTATGATAGTCACAGAGAGAGAGAGAGAGAGAGAGAGGCAGAGACACAGGCAGAGGGAGAAGCAGGCTCCATGCACCGGGAGCCCGACGTGGGATTCGATCCTGGGACTCCAGGATCGCGCCCTGGGCCTAAGGCAGGCGCTAAACCACTGCGTCACCCCAGGGATCCCAACAGAAGGGAATTTATGCGAGAGATAGTTACAAGGAAAATTACGACAAATAAATGCAGATGCCTATGAGACACACACGTACACATATTCTGTAGATGGATTTGTAACAAAGGAACAGTTTAGGATGGCATTCTGTCTTATTTTAGTTAAATGGGATACTGAGGTACATTTTTCTATTTTGCAAAAGGAAAAGCTTATTGAAATAAGACCTTTGGAATGTGGTGACTCTAAATTTTTTAGATTAAATAAAATTAGATCATTTTTTACAGGCTATCAATCTGTTGCCATAGTTAACATTGCAAAAGGGCATAGAAGTGGAAAAATTTCAAGGAGACAATTCTTGGAAGACATGGAGGTTTTCTTTTTCTTCTTTTTCTTTTTTTTTTTTAAGATTTTATTTATTTATTCATGAGAAGCAGGGAGAAAGAGACACAGGCAGAGGGAGAAGCAGGCTCCCTACAGGGAGCCTGATGCAGGACTCATTCTCAGGACCTCGGGATTATGACCTGAGCCAAAGGTGGATGCTCAACCACTGAGCCACCCAGGTACCCCAACATGAAGTTTTCTAAGCTAAGTTAGTATTATAAGGGAAGGAAGGGAAAATGAGTGGGAAAAATTAGAGAAGGTGACAATATATGAGAGACTCCTAACTCTGGGAAATGAATAAAGGGCAGTGGAAGGGGAGGTGGGCGAGGGGGGATGGGGTGACTGGGTGACGGGCACTGAGGAGGAAACCCCATGGGATGAGCATTGGGTGTTATATTATATCTTGGCAAATCAAACTTCAATATATTTTTTTTAAATGATGGTTTTATTGCCCTATAGATTTGGAAGTCAGAAGTCCCAAGGCAGTCTCATGGGTTAAAATCAAGATGCCATCAAGTGTGCATTCTTTTTGGAGGGCTCTGGAGAAGAATTATCTCCAGGATTTTTCCACCTTCAAGAGGCTGCCCATATACCTTGACTTGCAGCCTCTTCCCAAATCAGCCACAGTGGGCTGGGTTCTTCTCAAGTCCTCTTTCTCTGATCTTTTTTTCTGCTTCCCTCTTTCACTGCTTATCACTGGATCAACCTTGTAATTATATTCAGTCCACCTGGATAAATCCAGGATAATCTACCATCTCCAGGTTGGTGATTAGAAATCTTAATTCCATTTGAAATCCTAAGAGCACCCTGTAGTATAGCCTCACAAATTCTCAGGTTCTGGGGAATAGGACATCTTTGGTTGGGGGAAATAGCTGTATTCTGCTTACCACAGACAAAATGGCAAATGCGCGCACATATACACACCCAGGTGGGAAATTGTATCACAGTACCTACAGACCTACAGATAAATGTGGAGATTCCCCTTTGCCTCAGTTGTAGATAAAAGACATCTCTTATGTAAAACTTTGTATCAAAACTAGGGCTGCTGACTTGCATTTTAGCCAGATCCCTCACCTGGAGGTCATTCTCTAAAAGACATACCCGAAGTAAAAGAAAAGAGGGAATTTACATACATCCTGAAGATTGACCCCTTTGTGAACACTCGTTCTTCCTTTTGTTTCCTGACTTTAAAATTCACTAGAAAGATGATATGGTAGACATGGAGGGTATGAAAGAAATCCCCAACACCTAATCCTGTTGTAAAATGGAAAAACTTCGATGTTATTCAGCATATTATGAATTTTTTATATATGAAGGGTTTTTTTAAGATTTTATTTATTTATTTATTTATTTATTTATTTATTTATTTATTAATGAGAGTCATAGGGAGAACAGCAGAGACATAGGCAGAGGGAGAAGCAGGCTCCATGCCGGGAGCCTGATGAGAGACTCAATCCCAGGACCCTGGGATCACAACCCAAGCTGAAGGCAGATGCTCAACCACTGAGCCACCAGGAGTCCCATTATATGTGAACTTAAGGAGCAAGAGTCTCATTGAATTATTTTACAGGACATGCTTAGCAATGCAAAGAAGCAAGAAGAAAGGCATCTGCATTCAATTAAAGTGCTAGGCAGTGTCACTAAAGAGGTAGTCTTTGTATGAGCAAATGACCAAGAACCTGATACATGTGAAGAGAGCTATAATTAAAAAAATATTTTTGGTGGAGGTAAAAAAGCTGATCTACTTGATCTATTGTAGTTTTCTTGTTTTTCACTAGTGATTCTGCAGGATTCCCATCCAGACCACATGAAAATTAAAGGAAATGCTTTTTTTAAGTGTCTTTGAAAAGGCTTCAGTACCTTTGTCTGTGCATTTTGGTTGACTAGCATGTCATGTCACATCCAATGATGTGAAATTTGTACCTTTTGTGATTGAGAGTCATTCATCACATCTAATTCCAGAGGATATGAAAAAGATACACTAGATGTTCCTGATTTGCTAGACAGAGAGGATTTGACCAAATGTTAAGATAATGATAGTTTCTTCAGTAATTTATTAAAACTTGCTTTAATGGGTAAAATGGAATGTCACGGTGAGTGATAAGTAATCTCTCTATCATGTACATCAGAACAGCCTAGAAAGTATCACTTTTTGGAATCCTGCCCCAGACCTGTTCCAGCATTCTTAAATCCAAATGCAGACCCATTGTCAGTTTCCTTTCAAAATTTGATAGCAACCAAGAAAATTTTGAATCCTCTATAAAACCAAATATATTCATGATCAGAGCTTTCTTTCCACATCCAAGGAAGATACGATTATACCAAATGACTTAGAATATACTATCCTTTATAGCCTCGGGAGGAGCTGATATTTCTAAAACTGTCCACAGACATGGAAAAATGTACATTTCCCACATTCTGTCCACCCTGTTGTTGAAATATATTCAGCATGTATGTAAGATGCAAATTACTTTTTAATGTATCTCTTTATGAGGGGCATCGAAAATCAATGTTTAAAGTGATTTTGATATACAATCTAAGAAACATTGACAATTACAAAAGTCACATATTCGCACTGTGAATAGTAATTTTTGTACAAGGTTTATTTTTCTATGTATAAAGATTAAATCCTAGAACAAACAGTAAAAATCTGGTGAACAGTATATTTTCATTAACCTTACAGACTCATCCAATAACATGCTCTCAAGTAATGGATATATCAGTGCTTTTTTTCATGTGGAAAATATTTGGGTGGCACAGACAATTAGGAACATAGCAAAACACAGCAAACTTGTGTTCATATAATTCCATTGTGTTTTCTTTAACATATAATAAAACTATCTTGGCTTTTACATCTAAGACAGATTGGTAAGATTATTAAGATTGCCCTAAAGCAGTTACTCAAGATTTAGCATCTGCTTAAGCTTCAGAGTGAAGTCTGTACTGAGAAGTTTCCTGCTTTTCCTGAGTACAACCCACCATCTAAACAAAACACCCACCTTGTCTTCAGAAAAGATTGTGGAACAGTAGTGAAGATTAGTAAAAGGCTAAGACAAATTTCTAAGTCGCCGTGGGTCTTCTTCTTCTTCTTCTTCTTCTTCTTCTTCTTCTTTCTTCCTCTTCTTCTTCTTCTTCTTCTTCTTCTTCTTCTTCTTCTTCTTCTTCTTCTTCTTCTTTTCTTCTTCTTCTTCTTCTTCTTCTTCTTCTTCTTCTTCTTCTTCTTTCTTCTTCTTCTTCTTTCTTCTTCTTCTTCTTCTTCTTCTTCTTCTTCTTCTTCTTCTTCTTCTTCTTCTTCTTCTTCTTCTCCTTCTCCTCCTCCTCCTCTTTCTTCTTCTTTCTTCTTCTTCTTCTTCTTCTTCTTCTTCTTCTTCTTCTTCTTCTTCTTCTTTTAAATTGCAAATTACTTGTTACTTCCCTCGCCTTGCAGTAAATTCAGGATACAGTTGAAGAGACTCCATGGGCTTTGGTCTTACCTGCCTTACTTACTGTTTTGTGCTGGGTACAGTACATTGTCTACTGTTTATTACATAAGTGAGGCTGGCCAATTAGAGTGGGTCCTTCCAAACTAAAAAGGCCCAAACCTTGGAGGAAGCTGTGCCATTTCACTGGAGGGAAAAAGAAATGGTGAGAAGCAAATGCAGCATTTGAGTATCTGTGTATGTGTGTGTATGTGTGGCAGTAAGACTCATAGTTCAGGGTTTTTTTTTTTTTTTTTTTAGTTCAGGTTTCAAAAGTCACTTTGGTCGGTAAATTCCACCTTCTGAATTTAAGCTGTCCTCCTGCTGCTCAGATGTGTTTGCTGGATCCCTTGGAGGAGTAATAGGGACAGCATTGCCGTGTTCTAGTTGTGAGATACTGGGGAGCAGGGAAGGTGAAAGAAATAAAGGGAACTTGAGATGGAGAAAAAAACGCTGACTCAATATCATGTTTTGATGTATTTTAAAGGATGGCTCAGGTGGTTAAGTGTCCTTCTGCCTTTGGCTCTGGTCATGATCTTAAGGGTCCTGGGATCAAGTCCCACATCAGACTCCTTGCTCATCAGCCTCCTTGCTTCTCCCTCTCCCTCTGCCTGCCATTCTCCCTACTTGTGCTCTTTCTCTCTCTGTCAAATAAATAAATAAAATCTTGTAAAAAATCAAGTGTAAAGAATGAATATTGCTAATTTGGCCACTTAGACAACCTGAGTGGATGCCACTGACTTACGACATTCAGTCAGTCTCTACTAAAGTCATCAGAAAAAAACATGTCCTGAGGAGCTAACATCACAGATGCCTGAACCCAGTGAATCATGCTTTGCACTGGGCATCTTTGCCCATTAACCCTCCAACATCTGAACAAAGTTACCACTAGCTAAAGATTACTTTTTCATTGAAATACAGAAGTGGCTTCCTTTAACACCTTGTATCTTTCTTGAAATGTGGTTTCCTGGAAGGAAGGATATCTTAGATACACCAACTTGGGTTTAAAAGCTAGATAAGGGGATCCCTGGGTGGCTCAGCAGTTTAGCACCTGCCTTTGGCCCAGGGCGCGATCCTGGAGTCCCGGGTCCACGTCAGGCTCCCAGCATGGAGCTTGCTTCTCCCTCCTCCAGTGTCTCTGCTTCTCTCTCTCTCTCTCTCTCTCTGTCTATCATAAATAATAAATATTTTTAAAAAATTAAAAAATAAAAGCTAGATAAATTGAGATGGATATTGTGAGTATACGTTAGTGATACTCTTAAAGTGTGTGCATAAGTTACTGTTGAATTTCCAAATTGAATTAAATATTTTAAATTTAATTTTAAATATAACAAAATTTAACAATTTTAAGTTGACAAAAATGCTATATATACCCATTGGATTCTGGTCCTTTTCTTAGTCATATGTCTATCATCTATTGCACTCTATTTCAGGACTCTGACGCTCATTTGCTACCAGAGTGTAGGTTTCTGTGCTTCTACTAGAGATTTATTTATAAATTAATATCCCAAGTCATGATTGAGTTTTGTGACAATCTTACAAGATCGTTATTTCCTGATTCAAGGAAACGGAGTCTGAAAGAAGACCAATAACTCTCTGAGGGTCACTTAGGTAATAAGCCCCATGTTTCAAAAGCTCGTGCCAAGGCATGGTGAAAGCAGTCTGCCTTCAGCAAGGGAAAGCTTTTCCTGAGCCAAAGAAACAGAAAGGTAACTCTTTTTATCAATTTACCTATACATCAGTTCTCTCACGGCAAGTTGACTTTTCATCTCAATTAATCCAGATTAACTTTCTTGTAAAATCAAAATTCCCGGGAGAGTTGCCAACTAATTCCTATTTGCGTGCTGGTAAGACAATCGGGCCGAAGAGACTTATGAAATAAAAGTACTATGCTGTTAAAATACATTTATTAAACAGTTTTTTCCCTCCTTCACCTCCTCCAAGTGGAGAAAAATGATGCACCGTCAGTATCGATGTGTTCTTACTATACTATTACTCCTAGACCACCTTGAAGGGAGGATACAATAAAGGTTCATTTGTTATGTGCCTACAACAATAGATAGATTTAAATGGCTTTTTTCTATTACAGCATCCACAGCAGCTTTCTTTCTGTGTAACATAACATGATATACGCAAGCAAGGAGCAAAATTCCCAATGTGGCTTATCTTTTTTCGGAAACAGTGACGTGAAGGAGCATTATGTTTTACTGCTTGTCTTGGTTTCTTGTTTTGATCCACTTCATTGTAAATGGTGAGCCATTGTTCATTCTCTGCTTGCTTTTAATCTCAAAAAAAAAAAAAAGGTAGTGGCCATCTGTACACTTTATCAATAATTGAGCCAACTCAATTGGATTTTTTGGACATTTGCTTAATTCCATATTATGTATTATATTAGTTTGTTTTTCTGAATATTATATATAGGTTAACTCCAAGAAAATAAATCCTCTAGAAACAAATCATTTCCAAAAGAATCAATTAGGAAATCTTTATGAGTATTTCACTTAAATTATTACTGTTCTGGGGAGCCTGGGTGGCTCAGTTGGTTAAGCATCTGCCTTCGGCTCAGGTCATGATCCCAGCATCCTAGGATTGAGTCCTGCATCAGACTCCTTTCTCAGCAGAGAGTCTGTTTCTCCCTCGCCCTCTGCCCCTCCCACACTCATTTTCCCTACCTCTCTTGTTCTCAAATAAATATATAAAATCTTAAAAAATAAGAAAATAAAAATATAAAATAAAATAAAATTATTACTATTCTTGAAGCCAAACAACATAAGTGATAAAGTAGTATACCTCAGCACAATCATTTTCTCATACTAACCTCTGATTGCCAATTTTCTTTTAAGAACTTCTGATTGGTATTATTAAACTCCCATTTAGTTTAAATCAGAACGAAGTCAAGTAGAGCTTGACAAACATTTAAATGAAATTGATTAATAAAGCAATTTTTCATATAACTTAGGCAAAAGTCTTTTGTTTTTAAGGATACGTCTTGAGCTTCAATTATCTTAACCTTTTACTCAGTTTTGATTGCATAGAGAAGGCAGGAATAATTGTATTAACAAAATAGCAGACTATCTACTGCTGCAATCTTCTGACAGCAGGCATGCTTATATAAATAAGTCCAGACATGCTAGGCTCAGGGGGATCACCGCCCATAAGTGATCAGTCTTCAAGTGGGAAGAGCTGACAAAAATGCCAACCTCTCTCCCCCTTTGTTAAATCAATATTCTTGAGTAGAACGTTAAAACTCCACTGATCTGCCTAGGAAAAAAACCTCTGCAGCAAAAGCTTAACAGTTGAAAATGATGAAGTATGGATTTGCCACATCCACACACCCATGCATTTTTCATTTTCAAGGAATCATAAAATGCAGTTTGTGATTTTCAGCAACTGGCATTGGGAATTTATTCAAGTGTACTGCATACATTGATATATAGGAAGCAAAAAGTAGTTTGAAAAAGACCGGTGGAAACAGAATGTTGCAATACTTCTTTTACCCCAAACTAAATGTCTTCAAACATCACTTGGGCTTCAAAGAAGGATAAGACCAAAGCTATTCACATTAGCATAAGAATGAGAATATATTTGCTTTATTGGGGTCTCTCTGGTCAAACAGATTACTTAGCTTAGTGTGCCAGGCACCTGAAGGGAGACTAATCAACATCTGTGTTTTGGATCAGTTCATGGAGTAGGGCAGGGGGGCTAAAAACTATTACAGTCTGAGGAAAAGTGGTCAAAAGTGAATTAAAGATATAACAGACAGGAAATCAAGAACAATTATCAAGGAGCCAAAACAAAGAGATCTCCAGTCCAGAAAGTAGACAATGAAACAGAGACCAGAGGTCAAGTCCAGGCCTCAACAAAGGGGAGTTCCTGGAATCTACTGCACAAGAGAGAGAGCCATTCACATTGTAGACACAGAGTGATTTGTGTAGCAGTGAGTGTAGAATATGGAGATTCTGAGCCTCCCAACCAAGTCCTAAAGTGGAAGGAGAGAAACTCCTCTTGCATAAACCCACACTGACACTCACGGTCACACACATACATGTTCACATACCAGAGGATACTCACACACACTAACCAGTGCTTGCAGGGGCATGGCTGTGCCCTGTCTGGTCACACACTCTCACTGTTCTCTGCTGTCATCTGTCTGCCACTGCCCAAGGCCAGTCTCCACTGGGCAAAGGCATAGTAGGACTGGAAGCATCCTACTATTCATGGCTTGTCCACCCTGATCTCAAGGGTTGATGAACAGGTAAGACCACATATGAGATTATGAGAACCTAAGGTAGCTGTCTCCAGGGTTGAACGTGACCCCAGTACAGAGCTATTGAGGGTAATCCATAATATACTAACTTGAAAATATTCTATTTGAGGAAGGAATGAGCTAGCAGAGACTTGGGTCAAGTTCATGGTCTCTGTATTCAAGAAGAAGCCAGAGACCCAAGTGTGAATAGAAAAGATGGTAATGGAGAATTCGGCATTCATTGCAAGGAGCAGGCTGAAATGTGAAAATCCTTTCCTTAAGAGCTTCCTGTCTCAGCTCTACATGTTGCACAACTCTGGTTGTTTGTTTTAACTTTTGTTTTATTTTCTGTTCTTTAGATGTGCTCCCTCCTATCCCCAGGGCTTTTACACAGAGCCTTCCTTCTACTTGAGAAGTTCTCTCGTCAACCCCAATCTTTTATTTCTCCACAGAGATCCTTTCCTTCTTGCTAAACACTTATAAATCTATTAGCTTCAGATCAAGCACCGTGTTCTTGGAGCAACCCTCTCTAACAGGTCCAGGGGATGTCTGGGTCCCTTCTTAGGAGAATATAGAGTTCTGTTCTTTCTTTCACTTCAGTTTGTAGCCATATGTGCATTGAGTGGGATGCTAATGACTGATGTTATAGAGGGGTTGCAATTATTGATAATAAAAAAGTCAAGGTAATATCATGAGATTGAGTGGGTGGGGCAAATGAAAGACAAAATATTTAGAGGTCAAAGAATAAAAGATCAGCCTACAGGAAAAGTCATGTCTATGGGTATTTGAATCACTGAGGAGTATGATGATGGCAATAGTTGGAACAGAGAGATAAAGAGTTGGGAGCTCAAGGAATTAAATGCAGTTACTTGAGGAGGGGAGGTATGTGTCTACAAAATAAGGAAGTGGCTGCTATTGTCTGATGTAAGAAGGGTCCAAGGTGGATGAATTCATGGAAGAGAAAGGAAAGATTGTCTAGAGGTTACAACAAGCAGCAGTGAAGGCACTTGTGTCACCAACAGGCCCCAGGTGGATGAGGATTTGGAGAGACAAAACCATGAGAAGCTTTGAGAAGTTTATAGGGAAAGCAGTTTCATGAAGAGAGAGTCAGATTTCACTTACAGCAGGAAGACTAAGGGAATGCTCAGAGAAGAGGCAAAAGATATGGTGGATTTTACTAATGACTGTCGTAGGTTTCCAGAAGCCTAGAGAATTAGTTTCACAGGTTGGGACATTGTGGGAGAAGGGGTCAGAAAAGTTTGGAATGCTATAAGAATTAGCGGTCAAAAGATAAGCAATGGTCTACAGTCCAGAGCTTCTTTGGGTGACCACCAAGAGCAGGATAAGGTGTAATAAAATTAATCCTGGATATCCTCACAATCCCAAGGCTATAAACTCAAGGGTAGGGAGGACTGTAGGACATTCCCCAGAGAAGGAAGAGTTCTCATGTGTCCACTTGGTTCCTGCTAATGGAAGTGAGGGTTTCTGAAGTGATCATACTTTGAATATGGGGACAGTCTCAATCCCTGGCAGTAATGGTCTACAGAGATGCCAATGCAGATATGTGAGTGACAGACAGAGTCAGTAAGAGGACTTATTTGGAGACATAGATTCCTTAGCTCTTGCTGATGGCAGCTTTCAGAAAGGTGACCATGAATAACAGAATCATTTCTACTTTGTTCTATATTTTGATGGCTTCATGGGTGACTTCATTGTTTCAAGGCCCTTATTCTGTCCTTGGTGCTAAGGCTTGGATTGAATTCGCCAAACACTATCCCAGAGTAAGAAGCTCAATTTCCTTTCAACAACAGAAAGTCTTCCTTGGTCTGGCAGCTTATACACTGCTCTATTTTTCACCTGCCACTCATCATCAAACCTGTCCTGCCTTTGGGAGACTGTTCTTACACCATGAGTAGCTTCCATGTAAACTGCGTATTTAATTCTCTTTTATTTTTCAAATCTTTGACTTGCTTTCCAATTAAACAATGCTGACAGAGAAGCTGGACCCCCAACTGGTTATTATTTCCTTCCAATTGATTATTGCCATATTTGATCCATCATGGATCAAATTCGATTCATGCTCTCAATATTCCACTGAGCATAAAGTGTAACAGACCCTATATTCCCTGTTTTACTGAAGTCAGCCTTGCCATGCCCAGCTGTGATGAATTTTTTTTTACCTGAACCGTCATAAACTCTCTTCTAAACATAGCAGACATTACTACTTGGAGCAACACAGTCTGCTGTTTTTGTGATTAAAGTTTACTAAAAGCAAGCAAATGAATGACAACCATACCTGTGGGGTTATTTTTGTTGGAATCTGTATTTTCAGTATACTTTTTTGTTGTTGTTGTTTTTTACTGATGGCTCTTTTGTCAGTAGAATTCGCTAACTCATTAAATTCTGTTGAACTTAGGTAAGAAATAAAATATTCCTAATTTCTAATCTTCAGGTTTGAAAACATCTTTAACTGTTCACATTACTTCCTATGACTTTATTCTATGTGCTATGTTACAAGATTTTGCCAAACATGGCTACCAACAATTTGCCATAACCTGTATAATTTATAAATTTTATTAATCAATTTAGATAATATTTACTAAATCTGGAATTAGAGGCAAATATTAAGTGTTTTTTGGTTGTTTGTTTGTTTTTAATTCTTAGCCATAATCTTCTGGGGTCATCAAGCCCATGGTAAATGGATCACTAAAGAAATTTAAGGGCACTGCTGTTAATTTTCCCTAATGTTCCCAAATGGCTTAATTGTGCATCTAATACCAGAAACACTAAAATATAAAGAAGAAAGAAAAAGAAAGAAAGAAAACTTATTTTGTGGGTGTTGTAAATAAATCAAGAAGTGATATAAACTGCCTTCACTGTTACTATTCAACCCAGTCTGGTCCTGGAATTTTATTTTCCGAAGACCAGGAATGCTTCTCCTTCAGATGGAAATGGTTGATAAAGAATGTGGCATTAATGACTCTATCTAAGTTACAACTAAGTTCTGTTTCCCCCTACTATTTTCTGCTTGGGATGGAAAAGAAGAGATGACTAGATTTCAATAATTCACCTGAAAAATGGAAGTAATAATTAAATTCAACTGTTTTCCTCCTTTATCAGGACCTATTCATTTATTCAACAAATATTTATTGAACACTATTCATCCATTTGACATACATTTATTCAGTGCCAACTATGTACCAAGAGCTCCTCTGCATGTTAGGAATACAATAATACATGGAGACAAACATGATCCTTCCTTATAAGTAGCTTTGCTTTTTCCCCCAGAAAGAAAGAGTGAGGGAGGAGGGCAGGGAGGGCAGAAGGACAGGGAGAGAGAATCTTAAGCAGGTTCCATGCTTATCCTAGAGAGAAGGCAGGACTCAATCCCAGGACTTTGGAATCATGACCTGAGCCAAAACCAAGAATCTAACACTCAACTGACTTAGCCACCCAGGTGTCCCTCCCTGTTAGTGTCTTGAAGTTTGGCAGAGAACACCACAGTGAAAAGAAAAATAAATGAACAGTTATGTCATGTAGTAAATGTTATAAAGGCAAGTTAAATAGTTGCTTACCTGAAGAAGTGATGTTAGAACAGAGATCTAAAGGTGAATAAAAATTAACCAGAAGAAAAAAACATGCAAATGATCAGAACAAAAGCCCTGAGGTAGAAGGAAGCATGGCATAATGAAGGAAAGGAGAACATTAGAATGGAAAAGAAAGTCAAATAAATAGTGTTCGTAGTGACCACACCATGCAGTGCCTTGCAGGTTATTATTCATTCAAGGAGGAGGGAAAAGCCACGTAGGCTCTTGGTCAGGAGTCAGTGGTGGGAGGTGGGTGACATGATGAGATTTGACTTTGAAAAGATTCCTTTGGTGGTAGGATGGAAGGGGGGGCCTCTCAGTGAGGAGGCCACTCTGTAATTTAGAAGAGGGATGATGCTGGCTTGGAGGAGGAAGTAAAGATTCATGAAGAGATTAGAGACATTGTAAGAAATAAGCAAACGTGTTGATGGGTTGGATTATAAGTGTAATAAATGGCAGTGGGAAGACGCTTTCATCCCCACCTAGATGGTGGTGGCATTTACTAGGGTAAGGTACCCTGGGGGAAGAACACACTGGGTGGATATGGGAGGACAAGGTAGCAACTTTAGTGTAGACTGCTAATTTGAAGCACCCATAGAGAGATACTGAGTGTGTAGTGAAATTATATTCAGATTTCAGAAAGTAGGTCTGGCCTGACAATAAACATTTGTGACTCATTGTCAGATAAGTGATGATTGATTGAATCCATGGATGTGAATAAAATTGTTTAGGGAAACATAAAATGAGCTGTGAAGGGGGCCCAGGATGGAGCCTTGGGCAACTCCTAAATGTGAAATTCTTTCAATTATTTTCTCCCTTCACTCCATCCTTGCCTTTCTGCGCGTGGGCATGCACACACGCACACACGTGGATGCATTCACATGCAGACACACCCCCGTGCACACACACATGCATGCACATATACACACACATGCACGCATACACACACATGCACACACATGCATAAACTTATGCACACATCTACACCCACACACCTAACTTCAGAAGAAGGGCTCAGCACCATTTCCATCATTCCCCAAATTTTTCCATCTGAGGTGGGGCTATTGCTTGTCAATATATTTTTAAGGCCAAATCATTCTAACTAGAGCAAAATTAATTCTAACCCATTTTAATCAAATATACATTTGTTATAATACTGTTCTCCTTTCTCTAATGTGATATAATTTATGATCACATTTAGGGGTAAATTTCCCTTAGAAAATTGTTAAGATCTGTAACCTATTTTCCCATGGTGATGAAGGAACACCTGGAGAGTACAGTAAATGAGACTTATCACTTCTTTGAGGATGATAGTCATCATTTGTCTCTTTGCTCTTAACAGAAAAAAAATTAATTAATAATGCCCATGTTGAGTTCAATTCAAAAGATTTCGATCAACTGTGAAATGGAGTGTTAACAACACTGACCACTAAACTCTTTTCATGTCCTCACCCCACTGCCTTCTCTCCAGCTTCCTTCTTCTTCTTTCTTTGCTGAGCCCAAATGCAAGGTTTAAACTTTATCAATTTCAAATGAATTTTAACAGCCAGGCTTCGCCATGGATGTGTGTCTTCCGGCCCTGCTTGCACAAGTCCTGCTACTTGGAATGCCCCTCCCTTGCTTATTAGCCTGGAAAAGTAGTAGCCACGCTGCCCTGCCTCAGGTCTTAGCTTGGGTGTATACTTCTGTGAAAACCCCTCACCCCCAGGGTGGTCCCCGAGATGCTCCTGCCCCACTATGTACTTGTTACTTCTTTTATAGCCTGTCATGCTCATCCTCATTGCCTTATGGTTAAATCAGTGTGTTTTCTTTCAGTTTCTCTGTAAAACTGTGGTAACCCAAAGGCAGGAATAAGGGCTTCCTTATTTTTTGTATCTCTAGGACCTACTGTTTTTGTTTGCATATCATGTGACTCCAAAAATATTTTAAATAATCAGATAGCATAAGAAACCATAGAGTTGTATAGAATATTTGGTCCAGTCTCTGCCTTAAAGGTGAAAAATATTCAAAGTTTTGAGCGGTTAAAATGATTATTTTTTCCTAAGGGAGGGAAAGCAAAATGCTCACTCTCACCTTGTTTAGGAGTTTTAAAAATAAAAATCCAGGGATGCCTAGGTGGCTCGGTGATTGAACCTCTGCCTTTGGCTCAGGTCATGATCCTGGGGTCCTGGGATCGAGTCCCACATCAGGCTTCCCGCAGGGAGTCTGCTTCTTTCCCCTGCCTGTGACTCTGCCTCTCTCTGTGCCTCTCATGAATAAATAAATAAATAAAATATTTTAAGAAAATCAAGACAATCATTTGTTCACCTATTGAACAAATGTATGTTGTCTGCTATGTATCAGCCATTGTTATAGGCTCTGAAAAATATCATTTAAAAAAATGAAGACAGAGAGAAAAAAACATGGTTTTTATGACTTTCATGAGGTACAGTGAAGAAGACATAAGCATATGAAAAAATTATGCAAATAAATGTTAAATTAAAACTATGGCAAGAACTATATAAGATAGTTGATGGAAAATTACTGGGTGCTATGGAAATATTTACTAGTAGTTCTGAGGCTGTTATTTGAGGGTGGCAGGGAAATGTCCGTGGGGAAGTGGTAATTCAATGAGTTTTGACAGAAAGGTAAGAGCTAACCAGGGTGAAGGAATGGGATGAGGAACGTGGGGAGGACCATAGAGAGGAAAAGAAGGTTGCCTTTGTGTAGTAGTCAGTGTTTGGCTCTTCATCCTAAGTGCAATGACAAGCTTTTAAAGCCACATCTTCTTAAGTGGCACTCTGAGATACTTAAAAATGTGATCACAAGAGTTAAAATTTATACACAGTAAGATCTACTTAGTATAAGTTGAGATGATAAAAACCTTTCTGGATGCTTGATTGTCTACCAAATGGGTGTAGGAAATGTCTACGATCAAACTGCTCCCCTGAGGTGACAGTGGCCTACCTCCACGAGAAAACATTGAGGAGTAGAGGTCTGTGGGGGATCTCTTGCGATTTTAAAAGGCATATAAACCACGTTTTGAAAAAATAAAATATGAGCTTTCCTTCCTAAGCTGTAGAACTTTTTAAACTCTGTTCGCCTCATACCTTCAGGCAGGAAGGAGGAAATGCAATATTGGCAAAAAAATTCACTAGAGTTGGCCGGGAATGATGTGTTTCTGGCACTCTGAGATACTTAACACCTTTCAGAATAGAGGAAAAAAGTGCTTTGAAAATGTTTCAGCAAAGCACACATGGAGAATATTCTTGATCAAGACAGGCTGTCAGCACCATGTTTTACCACTGCTGTGCCCCCACCCAATTCCATCACTAAATATATTGTGTTATTCTCTCCGATGGGGTCAAAAGTCTAAGAATTGACTATGGTTTCTGCCCTGTCTCAAGTAAATTTATTTGCAAAAGCTGTAGGAAGGGATTTTCTTTCAAAAGCAAACCAACATGTAGGTATGTATGGTATTTAATTAGACAGTAAAGATGGTACTACATCAGCAATCTTCCAGAACATACACATGAGTTTAGAAAAATAGGTTCAGATGAAATAAAGTGTTTTTCTTACCTGGGTCAGGCTCACAATCCCTCTCTATCTTAGAGAACTATTCTGAAACACTTCACTATAGTAATAGTTTGATCTCTTGATTACATCGGGATTTATTATCCACCAGTCTACATCTTTACAATAAGAGAGCTGAAATCTAGTGTGTTGGAATTCATTGATCAAACTGGTCACATTTGCTAAAATTGTCCAGAGAGTGCTAGACAGCACTTCAAATTTGATCTGATAGTTGTAGCCCAATCTTCAATGGCAAACGTTTGGAAAATGATAAACAGATGGGAGTAATCAAATAAGAATGGACACAACTTGCATCTGTTTTGAGGAGCAGTTGTGATTTAAGTGAAAAGAATGTTGGACACGGAATCAGCACATCTGGATGTGAATTTGAAGTCTGGTTTACTTATTAGATGCTTAATTTGAACCAACTCACTTAACCTCTCTAAACTCCAATACTCCCTATTGTAAAATGGTGTAGCAGTGCCTATCTCGGAGTGGTTTTGTAAAGACTAAATTGCTTTAGCATATTAATGTGCCCAGCAAGAGCCTGGGGTACAGTAAGCTTTCAATGACTGGTGGTTGAAACAAAATGGCATGAGTTCAACCTGAACATTGGGAAGCATGAATTTTTCTGGATGAAACTAAGATATTGCTTTGTAAAAGGTGAAGGGCAATGGCTGAAGTGGGTGGCCAGCCTGTGCCAAATGATGTTTTGGGGTCTTGATAGAGTGTTTGCAGAACACCTATTCTCTCTGGGTAAGATGAGCCTTTCCAACCTCACACCTCATGTTCTCAGTGTCATACTGGGCCACTCAGAGCCCAAAAAACCTCCCTAAACTCGTGAAATTATTTGTTCCAGTGACCATGGATGAGTTTCCCTGGAAAAGAGAAAAATTGCTATTCCAAGGATTAATCAAAGGTAATCCAATCTCAGTAACAGTGACTGTACATATTGCTGTACAGTGCAAGCATGAAGTACATGCTGAAACAGAACCATAAATAAAGTTTTATTTGCTCATTGAGGTAAGGAATTTAAGAGAAAGGTCGGGTTTTCAATACATGGTATTGTATTTGAAGAGCAGAGTTTCACATATATGGAGATGTCCAAAAGCATCTAGAACTGAGCGTTAGAACAAGTTAGCAGAGTCACAATATTAGAGCAAAGAGCTTGTGCAAAAAAAAGAAAAAAATAGAAAAGAAAAGAGCTTGTCCAAAGCAGACATTTCCAATGCATTTTTAGTGCTTTCTTTCTTTTTTAAGTTATTTATTTATTTATTTATTTATTTATTTATTTATTTATTTAGAGTGGGGGAGAGGGCTGGCTGGAGGGAGATGGAGAGTCTCCAGCAGATTCTCCACTGAGCATGGAGCTTGATGTGGGGTTTGATCCCAGGACCCTGAGATCATGACCTGAGCTGGAATCAAGAGTCAGATGTTTAACCAGCTGAGCCACCCAGGTGCCCCAAGTGGTGTCTTTGGTACTTTCAGTTTCCACTTTTCCCCTCCATTTTATCCATTTTTCTCTTTTCACCTAGAAATCCTAGACAGCTAACACCTGCATTTGTAACCTGTGCTCTGGTTCCTCTAATCAGAAAGGAAACCTCCTCCATAAATTCAATTAGATTAGTGTTACACCCCCCCCAACAGGAGATTTTGTACTGCAGAAGAGGAAGCACTAGAATAGAAAATGAAACAAACCATACTCCATACAGTTTCAGTGTCCATAATGAAGGACATGTGTGGGAATCGGGTAAAGATGGCAGGGAGGGATAGAAAGCTTTCCACCATGGCCCTGTTGGTGACTGGCTACTTGTCCAGGAGTAAACTGGCCGTGTGCCTTTGCATAGTGATGTCTGATAAGGGGGGGAGGTGAATGTAAAGGGGCAAATGAAGCCACCAAATGCTCCAAAAAATGTGCTTCTACTATTTTTTTTAAAGATTCCAGGTTGATTTGGCAGCCAACGTTAGGAATAGGGTTTCGGAAGAGGGTAGGAATGTAGCTGGTGTCCATGACCTATTAGGTGCAATGGAAAGCCGTGTTTGAGGAGTTGAGGGGGGCAGATAGGATGCAGAGCGAGAACCCCTTCTGAATGTGAATCCCACATTCCAAATTTGTTCCCAGAACACCTGACAGAAAAAAAAATTCTTACATTTCTATGATAACAGGTTGAGATTCAAACGAACTTTATTTCCTTGCCCTTCATTGCTAGTATCCATGCACTTCATTAAACCACTGTCATTTTTTTTTCCTCCAGAGATGACTGCTTTTCAGTTCCAGGTGAAGTGACAGCTAAATATAATGGAGCATAAATCAATCTGCAAACATCTGCTCCAGGGGCCTTTGGAAGGGAAGGTGAGGAAGTATACATACATATGTAGACTCTCTGTAGCAAGACTGGATTTATTGAGATGCTCCCCACATCCTTTCAAGAGTCCAGGATTCAAAAAAGTGTCTACAATGAAACAGGGGGAAAACCTGCGTATTCAGTATCAGACTTTCAAATCTTTGCAGCAGGAAGCCTGGCATTAAAGTTGCTCATGAAGCTTTCTAGTGGAAGAGGTGATCTTGTGTGTTTGAGTGAAAGAACATAACCTAAAGCATGTGTAAAGAGTAATATTTAACATAAGAATACATTATTAAAAATATGTTAAAAAAACATGGTTCTCCTAAGGAAAAATATTACAGGAAAATGTATGACTAGAGCTCAAGTTTAAAACTCAAATATCAACATTCACGTTTTCTTTCTTCCTTTTTTCCCTCTCTCCCTCTAAAAAGAAGACAATGCAGAAGGTTTCAAAACTGCAATTCTCACAAAAAGTTTATGATTATTTTTCAGTGATACCACTAAAAATGATGTGCATTTAATTTTTATTTCTTTGCATCAGCACGCTAAAAATTCAATCTGTAAGCATTAAAAACTTTCTGAGTTATTGAAAATAAATGCTAATACAATGGAAAATTGCAAGCATGATACAATGTAAAGGTAATACATTTTAACACGTGTTATTCTGGTGTGCTGAATCATAGAAGTTGGGCTCATACACTGCAGGTATAAAAGCCCTCAAAATGTTTGCTACCAAATATGGAGGCAACTCAGGAGGGTGCTTTGCTACAGAGTATGTATTTTATGTTTGTCTTCCTAAATCTTGCCAATAGTTATTAGTTATAAACCTCAAGACAAATTTGCAATAGAATTTTCTGTCTTTGCTAGAAAATCCAATTGGCAAAAATCTTGGCTGGTAGACAGGGCTTGGGGGTTACCCAATCTTTGGGTTTGAAATGAGTTTGGAGTACATACCTATGATTACTTATTTTTAAATCAAGAGTATACTAGTACTATAAAAAAGAGAAAGTAAGTACCCTGCAGGATACATATCATAAACCAAGAGCAAAGACATGTTTCTTACCCCTGGATTGAGTGAGGCCTGCCTATTTTACCATTATAACTGCCTCAACTCTCATGATCATCGTGTGTACGAAAACTGACGGTGAGGGGCACACCTGGGTTCTAATCCAATGTTGTCAGATCCTGGGGAAGTCATTTATTCTGATTCCTCAAGTATAAAACTTAACAGCATGATTTTTGTTATTGTCAACTGTGATACAATATGTGATGCCCTGATCCGATGTGGACCATTAGTAGCTATTAGCTCTTATCCCCTGATTAGGTAATTATGTGAGGTGATGGCTGTATTAACTAACCTTACTGTGGTAATCATTTCACAGTGTATGCATGTATCAAATTATCACGTTGTATATGCCTTAAATATACATAATGTTGTATGTCAAATATATCTCAACAAACCCTGAGAAAAAGACAAATAAATAAATAAAAGCACTGATTTCACATTTTAAAAAAATTGGTCATACTTGCTCTCAAGACACACAAAAAAAGAAACTGTTCAGCAAGTAAGTATTCAGTACCTGTGGTGTGTTAGAAAATGTGCTGGGTACCAGGGATATATTTGTAAAGAAGAAGAGAAAGAAATAACATTTATTTAAGAGTTGCAGATACTGATCTAGATATTCTACATTAAATCCTTGCCCTCCAGGAACTTACATTTGGGTGGCATACAGATGAGAACATTGGCTGATGCAGTACAGTGCAGTGAGGGCCAAGAGAAGGTTTTCTCAATGGCAAAGGGATCATATTCCCTTGGGCAGTTAATCAGAACTTGGGAGGAGCAAGATTTCTGAGACAAGATGGTATCAATGTGAACTGCTTATGGGAAAGAGAAGTCCTCACCCTCTGAACTTCTGAATGCTGGGATAAAAGCCGTAGCATGAGAAGCAGATTGCACACTTGCCACCCTTGCAATGCTTTCTCTGCCCAGGGGCTTCGGTCTTGACCATGACTTGCTTTGGTCAATGGAGTGTGAACAGTTTTTCTGGGAACACAGGCTGTAAATATGCCTGTGTGGTTTCACTCGGCTTTACTACTCCTGCTATGCATCATGATACAAATGTGCCCAAGGATGCTCACAGTGACTACATGTGGAAAAGTCCACAACCTGATCTGAAGTAGAGCTCTCCTGTTCAACTCATAGACCAGTCCACAGAGAACATAAATAAACAAACAAAAACATGTTGCTCGTTAGAAACCATGAGATTTGGAGATTTGTTTATTATGTAATTTTTTTTACAGGAAAGAACACGGACTCATAAAAAATCTTGTCCTGAACAGATATTCTTTATTCTTTCCATTTCTTTAAGGGTGAGGCTAGGTGTCATGTCAGAGAACAGCAAAAGTTAGTTCTATCGAAGGCTGTGGCACAGCTTAGGTATTCCACTCAATCAGAAGTTCAGGATTCTCCTGGACTACACTCCTTAGTAGCAGTTCAGTTATCAGATGATATTAACACCATGTTTAAAAGTATAAGTTTTGAATCGGTCTTCCTTGAAAGGAACCTTAATTCTGCTACTTCCTAGTCAAGTAAATGTGGGCAAGATACTTGTCTTGATTTGCCTTTCTGTTTGAATTTGCATATAGCAAGAGAAGTTTCTTTCTAATAAGGATTATGATAATGAAGATATACTGTTCGGTACAGTTTTGTCAAATAGTAAATTGTCTAAAAACTGGGCATCACCACACGATCATGACTTTTCTACTCCCACCTCCAGTAAGATTTTCAGGATGTTTCATCCAACTTTCTTCTTCCGTCCATTATATTTCTGTGATATTTTTGTGCCACTGTGGCTTTTTAGTATTCCTGGGATGGTGGTACCCTAAGGAGTGCCTGGATTCCTACTCTTGAATTTTGGCTGACCTGCAGAGACCTAAACATCCTTAACAACTTGAACTTATTTTTTAATAGACAATGCTAATACCAGGTAAAAGCTGGGTAGACCCTTGAGAAGACCATACTCTCTGAGATTAACTTCAGCTTCTTGTTGCTTTAGAAACCTCTGCAAAGAAGAAAAGAAGTGGTTGTAGCTTTCTCTAATGGAAATTTTTTCCCTGGCAAATACACTCTTTGATTGCATAGCAGCATTTAATTCACAAAATGTCAGGGAGAAATACTGCTAGCTCATTTGGCCCTCCACAAGGAACTGTTTTGTCTAAGATCGGGTATCTTAGTCATCAAGGCTTTTTATTAATGTATATTTCTAGGCAGCCGCATGTAGCAACCACGTGGCAAGGTTATGTTTCAGAAACATGGCTGTCTTATAATAAAGATGTTTCCTTCATGAGGTCATGTTCCTGAATTATATGCTGGGTAATCCATGATCCACTAAATCCATGAGGTAATGGGTCTAAAATATGTGCCATAAACCACAGAATTTTTTTTGATGGGAAAACTGGACATGGATTATTCTATTTCCCCGAATATCAGAGTGGTCAGGATGACTAAAACTGACTCCCCCTCCCCACTTTTCCTCTTTTCTTTCACAAAGATAGACAAAGTAAAAACTCCCCATTATCTCAGAAGGAAAAGTGATTTATTAAAAAATCTTCCTGCAAAGAAAGAAGGAACCACAATCTGACAGTTTGAGATGTAGGAAAGTATGTTGTGACAAATCCCCCTCCCCAACCGGCACACATTTAAGCCATTAATATGAGTTTTTATCTGTTAATTAAGTTACAGAAATGAGGATAAATCTTCACTTTGAAAGAAAAGGCATTAGTATAAAATCAGGACCAATGATTTCAAAATGAACGTATCTTTCCTTAGAAAGAGTCACCATACCCCTTGCCAGTGACTCTCCCTTCTGGAGGCACAAAACTGAAGCTACTTTAAACGCAAATATATAAACATGTATGCACATATACTTCAAGAATCTTAGTAACCAACTGGCTTAAACCCTTCATTTTGTAGATAATGAGACAAAGAGCTAACATTTTTAAATGCCATCTGTGGTGGTTTTAAAATACATCCATAATTTTTTTATAAGCTCCCCTCAAAAGATAGAATCTAATTATTCTGTCCTTGAGAGTAAGACAGACTTAGAGACTTACCTTTAAAGAAGAGGCTGCAGCCAAAATAACAGCACATGACTTGAAGACGAGGTCATAAGCGACATTGCAGCTTCCTCCTAGCTTGCTCTTGGATTGCTTACTCTGGAGGAAGCCAACTGCCATGTGTCCATGTCTGTGGAAAGTCAGTGAAGTGCGGCAGGCAGGATTCTGTGGTCCTCAAGCTTCCCACACCCTGGTTTACGCATCCAGTATAATCCCCTCCCCTTGAATATGGACAGGACATAGGAATGGGATTTTAGATTACTCTCAGGACCATTATGGTTCTACAGAAAAGATGATAGATATTCATTCCCATGATTATGTTATTTAAGACTGCCATAGCAGACTGGAGAGATTTTTTTGAGGAAGTAAGTTGTCATGCTCTGGCAGGGGGGGTAGGGTGAGGGTGGGGTGGTGGTGGCATGTGACTTTGAGGAAATAAGCTGCTATGTTATGAGAGGGCCATGTGTGTAGGACCTGAGGATAGCCCTCAGGAGCTGGGAGAGATGGCTGGCCAACAAGACGGCTTGGCCAGCAAGAAGATACCGACCTCATTCTTATAGCCACAAGGAGCTGGATTTATGTGAGCATGGAATGGGACTCTGAGCTTGAGATACAGCCTAGCCAACATGTCAATTTCAGCCTCAGGAAGGAACCCAAAAAGAAGACCCCATTTAACTTGTACCCTGCCTTTTTACTCATGGAAACTGTGAAATAGTAAATTTGTGTTGGTTTAAGCCATTACATTGGAAGCAATTTGTTACAAAGTGGTAGAAAATTTATACAGAAGTAAACTGAGGTCTCCTGCCAGTAACTGGCACCGTGTGAACCAACCATCCTGGAAGAGCATCCTCTAATGCTCTCAAGCACTCAGAAGACTGCAGTTCTGGCTGACATCTTAACTGGAACTGCATGAGAGGCCCAAAGTTAGGGCCACCCAGCTAAACCGTTTATGGATCATGTTTTTATTAATGTTTTTTTAAAGACATTTTAGGATGTTTTGAAGTCTCCCTAGCCTGATGGGGAGAGGCTATCTCTCAGGGCTAGCTATCCCTTGTCCTGCTTTGTTTTTCCTGCAGAAAACACAGTAAAGGCTCTACTTTCTCCTTCCCCTTCTTTCTGCCTCCTGCCTGAATCTGTGCTTCTTCTCCATGCAGCCCTGCATGGTGCGGCAAGACCGCTTTCTCTTGGCATTAGCATCTTCCTGTTGTCACTCCATCATCTCCATAAATTAAAATCCCCTGAGTATTTTTTCACACTGCTGCTCCCTAATTTCTGATCTATAAAAACCATGTGAGATAATCAACATTTTCTTCTATTTTAATCTGCTGAGAATTAGGATAATTTGTTATGCAGCAATATATGACTAATACACCATCTTTGCCCCAGTTCATTCATTGGCAGGGCCAGAGAAATGAGCCCAGGTTCCTGATCCTCCTGGATGCAGGGTGAAGTAGCAGAATGGCACAGGCTCTGAATTCAGATTTCAGTTTAAATAAAAACTGCTGCCTGCTGTCTTCTTGAGTGTGGTCATGTTCCCTTAATATCACTGGAGCACTATTTCCCCATTAAAAAAAAAGATTTAATAACTTATTTTAGAGAAGGCGGAGGGGCAGAGGGATAGAGAGTCCTAAGCCAACTCCTCACTGAGCTCAGAGCCCATGGGGATGATTGTGGTGGGGGTCTTGATCCCACCAGCCTGAGATTTTGACCTGAGTCAAAACCAAGAGTTGGATGGTTAATGGACTGTATCACCCAGGCACCCCTACTTGTTTTTAAAACTGGAATCATACCTAACTCATCAGTATTTTATGAGATTTTTGAGAACTGAGCAAGATAAAGCTTATAAAAGGGCTTTGCATAGCACTGAAGTTCAGTAAATATTAGTTCTTTTTTCTCTTCTAATCTCTCCATTGCCATTGAAATACCTACAGTTAATAATCAGTTGCTAATACAAAGAAATTTTGTCAGTCCTAAGATCCCTGCACAAATCTCCTTGTATAAGCAACTAACATTTGAAGATAATGGTGAAGGACTACAGCTGGAATAAGAGGAAGAAAAATAACAAGACATCAACCTGCATATGAACAAAAAGACAAATCATCATCACCATCCTGAGAAGTTTTAGTATCCCGTTGAGTGTATTTCATAATCTTGGATTGCTGAAGTGAAAGGGGCCACATTGTTCAGATGGAGTTGGAACATTGTGCCAGATCATCACTGTTCTGAAAAAGAGGTGGGAGAGAGGAGAAACATTGTGATTTTTATTGCCTGTGCCTCCCCTGTCTATTGCTAAAACCTCCATCCCTGTCTTCCCATCTTTTCGGTGACCTACTTCTTCCTGAGAGATATCATGTAATAAAAAAAAAAAAAAAAAAAAAAACAGATCAATGCCAGTTAGCTTACTTATGTATCACCTTAGCTACTACATCATGTCAGCAAGATGTATCAAAGATGACTCACAAGGAGTTTATATCTAGTTGAGATAAAAGTTATAATATTTTTTAAAGATTTTATTTATTTATTCATGAGAGACACACAGAGAGAGGCAGAGACACAGGCAGAGGGAGAAGCAGGCTCCATGCAGGAAGCCCCATGTGGGACTTGATCCCAGGACCTCAGGATCACGCCCTGGGTTGAAGGCAGGCACTCAACCACTGAGCCCCAGGCATCCCAAAAGCTATAATATATAAAAGTAAAAATAAAAACCATGTGATAGACAACTAGATCTCAACAATGATCATAAAGTCCTAAATGGGTATTCTAGGTTGGTTATTTTGAAAGGAGATCATCTCCAAAATCATAATCAATTTTGATATTTATCTTTTCAATACTGTAAACAAAACTCCCTATACTCTAACCAAAATAAATTTTTCTCTCTTATGGTTTGTGCTATAAAAGAAATTTTTGTATAACCAAATACTGTGTGTGTGTGTGTGTGTGTGTGCTTTTTCTGTGTTTTCTAGAAGTTTCGTAGTTTTGAATTTGATGTTTAGGCCTATGATCCATTTTGACTAAGTTTTTAAAATTTGGTATAAAGTAAGTATGGCTATCCAATTGTTCTAAAGGTATCCATCCCTTCCCTATTGATTTTACTTGAGAAACATTGCCAAAAATCAAATGGTCACGTATGCATTTATTTTGAACTTACCTATGCTGTTTCAGTGACCTATATGTCAATACCAGATAGCCTTGCTTACAGTGGCTTTATCATTAGTTCTGAAATCAAGTAGTGCAAGTCATCAAATTTTGCTCTTCTTATTAAAAATTATCTTGGTTTTTCTATGTCCTTTATATGATTATGTAAGTGTAAGAAATGTCAATTAATTGATACAAAAGTTGTGTCAATGTTGATTGAATTTAAATATATATATATATTATATTATATATGTGTGTATATATATCACTGTGGGAGAACTGATATATTAATAGCATAGAAACTTCCAATCCTTAAGTACAGTCTATGTCTTAATGATTTAAGTCTTTAATTTATCCCAGTAATATTTTATAATTATAAAACACAGATATTGCACATGGCTTTTTAAAGCTATTCTTATATTTTCGCAGTATAATGCTATTATAAATGTTCTTTTAAAATTTAATCTCCAAGTTTTCATTGCTAGTCTGTAGAATTGCATTTGAATTTTATAGATAGAACTTGTATCCTGTGACATAAACTTACTTATTGGATCTAGCAGATTATTTTAGTAAATGATAATGTTCTTTGATCAAAAAAATTTAGCTTAGTTTCTTCTTTAAAATCTGTATGCCTTTTATTTCATCTTCTCCTCTCTTGACACTTTCCAAGTCTTTGAGGTAAAACATACAGTTTATCAATTTTGAGAGTAATGTTAGCTATATAGATTTTTCATAGATACCCTTTGTCAGGTTAAGAAAACTCCTAGTATGGGTGTGGAATTTCATCAAAGGCTTTTTGCATATTTATTGAAATAACCATATGATTTTTACTTTTAGTCTCTTGGTATGGTGAAGTACTTGGTTGATTTTTCCAGTATTGAACAAACTTTTACTACAGAGATGAACTCCACTGGAAAACTTTATATAACCATTTTGTTTCTCTGATTATATTTCATTAAAAATCTTTTTCTTTTTTCCTGAGAGATATCTGTATATTTATTATAATATCCTTGTCTGATTTTATCAGAATAATGGCTTATTACATAATTTGAGAAGTGTCCTCTCTTCTCTTTCTCCTCATCCTCCATCTTCTTCCTCTTCTCCCTTTTCTTCAATATTTTATTTGGAAGTAATGTTTCTCCTTAAGTTTCTTGGTAGGAATTACCAATGAAGTCAACTGCACCTGGAATTTTTTTTTAATTGTATGAAGTATTTGTTTGTTTGGATTATCAATTACATTTCTTTAGTAGCTATAGAACTACTAAGGTTGTTTCTTTTTGGATTTAATTTAGTAGTCTGAGGGCACCTGAATGCCTCAGTGATTGAGCATCTGTCTTTGGCTCAGGTTGTGATCCTGGGGTCCTGGGATCAAGTTCTGCATCGGGTTCCCATAGCGAGCTTTGTTTCTCCCTCTGCCTATGTCTCTGCCTCTCTCTGTATCTCTGATGAATAAACAAATAAAATCTTAAAAAAATTAATAATCTGTTTATTTTAAGGAATTTGCCCATTTTGTCTGAGTTACTGAATTTATTGTCATAAATTTGCTCATGATATCCCCTTATGATCCCTTTAATGTCCATAGAATGTATAGTGATATCTTTCATTTATTTCTGATATTGGTGATATCTATCTTCTCTTTCTCCTGATCTATCTGACCAGAAGTTTGTCAGTTACATTGATCTTCAGAGAATTAATTTGCTTTCATTGATTTTTTTTTTCTGTTTTGGTTCAGAAAACAGAAGTTTTCTATTTGATTAATTTCTCATTTTATCTTAATTATTTGCTCCCTCCTGCTTGTTTGAGTTCAATTTGTTCATTTATTTCTAGCTTTAAGGTAGAATCTTAGATAATTAGCTTTAGACCATTATTTTCTATTCTATGGAAACATTTGATGAAATAAATTTCTCTCAAAATATTGCATTAACTTTATCCCATAAATGTCTATATGCTCTGTTTTTATCTTCATTTGGTCTAAATTCTTTCTTAATTACCTTTCTTTGACCATTGGATTACTTAAAGTGAATTATGTGATTGCCAAATATTGGATGATTTTCTACGTATGTTTTTCTATTGTTGATTTCTAATATAATTCCATTGTGATTAAAAAAACATATGTTTTGTGTTTGCATAACTTTCATCTTTTTAAATATACTTAAATTCATTTTATGGCCAAATATATGCTCTATCTTAGAGAATATTCCATATGCACTCGAAATGTATGCTCCCTTTTAATGAGTGTTAGTGTTTGAGTTTAGTTTTTGAGACAGCCACTCTTTCCCATCCTTATGCTGATTCAAACATTAAAAAGAAATAGATTGAAATGGGATATTTACGGGAAAAAAGGATCCTATGAGTTTAAAATGAGGGCCAATGTATAATTTGTTGGAAAGACATTGTAAATTGTCATTGATAACATATAAATTTAGTTTTATTAGACACCATAATAGTTTTTGGTACCATAGTTAGTTATGATACATTTGGTTTAAAACACTGCAAATGTATTGTCTTACGGTTCTGTAGGTTAAAAGTCTAACCTGGGTCTTGACTGGGTGAAAATAAAAGTGTTAGCAGGGTTATGTTACTTTCTGGGGAATACTTTTCCTTACCAGCCATCAAGAAACCACTACATTCTTTGGTTTGTGGCTCTCTGTCTCCATCTTTAAGGCCAATAACATTGCATGTCTTTGACCATTTTTCCATAGTCACATGTAATTTTGACCACAGCTGGGAAAGAGTCTCTACTTTTACAGACCCATATGATTATACCAGGGCTATTTGGATAATTCAGGATAATCTCTCCACCTCAAGATTCTTAATTTCATCTGCAAGGTCTCCTTGCCAACATATTCACAGGTTCTATGGATTAGGAAGGAAACGTCTTTGGAGGAGCCATTCTTCTATCTATCACATCCTTTCTATGTACTTTTTTTTTCACAATATATAGTATTTCTAAATGGTGCTTCTGCACTTGGTTCGTTGTCAAATCTGTACCTCTGTGCAGGAATGCAAAAGACAGTAAGGCAAACGACTTTCTTTGGATTGTAAATGTGATGCCAAAGCATGGAGTGTGACACCTTGGAATCAATCCTAGGTGCTTATGACATAAGGCTCTGTGTGGCCTGTGATCCAGAAGAGCAGTTCTGTCACAGACACACTGGGGAAATGCAGCTGGGTTACTGCAAAGCCTGCCCACACTTAGGCAACTAGAAGCTCCATCCTAATCAGCTCTGTTTGAGCCCCATCCCTGTAGCTGTCCTTACTTTGGACCCTCCTCTCACACAGGGTTCTGCAGTAAGGGAGGAAAATGACAAGTGACATGTCTGGAGAGTCACAGAGAAGGGAACTGGCACACTCTACGCTTCTAATCCTTCACAATGTACTTGTTCTGCTTTGGAATGCTTTCTCAATGTAGGAAGACTGGTTGAAAATCTGCTACAACTTTTTATTCTTTACACACCTCCATAATCTGCCAAGATTCACTAATTCATTTCCATGTGGGCCAAAACATTGTTTCCTAACTGAGATTTCATATTTTTCTTCTGAAGATGGAGTCGGTACAATGTTGTAATTCATGGAAAATACATTAATAGACTCCTAAATGAGCATTTTCGTGCAACCCAAATGGAGATCTTAGGCAACTAATTTATTCCCCATAGTTTCATCATATCATTTATGTATTTGGACTCACCTCCTTTCCTTATATTAAAATAATTAGAAGTGTTCATGAAAACTAGAAAGTGTCTGTTACAACAGAATCTGTTGTTTGCTGTGTACTAGAGCAAAGTATGTTTGCTGGGATATGCATAGCTTGGGAAATCTGTTCTTACTCCTAAGGGCAATTCTGGCTATGTGCAAATAGAAATACGAACCAATGGCTCACTGCCTCCTGTGGTCCTGTGTGTCCAAGGAATACCACTCCGACTGCCATCTGGCTTCTCAATTACAGCTCAACAGGACAACTGGTTTTCTGCCATTCTCTGATAAGGTAATTGGTTACATGCTTCTATCCATCAAAACTTGATTTGAGGGAGGTATAGTATTGCTGTTATTGCTGTTTTAATACATACGAGCCATTGTGTCTATAATTTTTGTTTCTCATGCCCACCTCATATCCCCTAACACATGTTTATAGACAAGTTTCTGAATTATCAAAAGCTTGTGCCCTTAATAAACACAGTTGTCTTCAGAATCAGATTGTGAAAGAAAACCAGATGGTCTAATAATCACAGTGTTGAAAGGACATTATCAGAATATAATATAAGTTGAATTCCTGTGGTTGATACCATAGATAATTAGAAGCTACATTTTTAAAAAGCTAACTAGTTTCCAATGGACCTTATTTTGTAAGCTTGTTCAAACACACACTGAGAAAGAAACAAGTTTGAGAACTATTTGCAAAAATTCAAAACTGTTATAATTAACACTAATGGAGAACCAACGTTTGATTTTCTATGCTCTTTACTAGAGTTTTAAGTATAAGCAATAGAAGGGATATAATATAATTTTATCTCCTTTTCTACCCTCATGTTTTTTGGGGGACATTGCCATCAGGTGAGAATAGAGGGAGGAAGATAAGTTGACAAATGTTCAGTCTATTTTAAACCAATCCATACAAATAAGATGATATGTATTTAAACATGTCTTTTCCTCTTTTCCCCCGTCTTTTTCTTAGAGAAAAAGAAAAGATCTCTAATCTATCTATCTCTCCTTCTATCTCTAGATCTATACCTAGATATAGATCTAATTTTATACTACCTAGGTATAGAGGGATAGATTAGGAATATATAGATAATCAGAGGTGATAGATAGATAGATAGATAGATAGATAGATAGATAGACAGATGATGGAATAAACACATGCACAAAAGCCCTACTTTTTCTTATAGAATTAATTCCTCTACATATGGGACATGTCTAGGTTAGAGTCATGTATGTATGCTTATGTGTGTTGGGTGTGTGTGTGTAGGGAAAAAATAAAATTATATTTCTGTAGTTAAAAATATTTCTGAGTAACAAAATGAATTAGACACCTCAATCATAGAAAGAGAAGCAATTCCCTCATTATGGCTACTCACTGAAATTTGATGGGAGTCGATCAAACACAGAAATGTTTGCCATGATTTTAATTAATTTCAATGGCTAAGTAGTGTCTCTGCCTTGACAAAATACCATCAGAACTCAGGAGTCCAAAAGCACTGGTCTTTGTAAAATAGTTTTGAAAGATGGATCACATTGCTGAATATAGAAGCATACCTAAAAACAATTGCATGTGGCTGTGAATCAATAAGAAACAAGGACAAAATATGAACAATAAATTGGGGTGGATAAACTGCTGAGAGCCATCTCCAGAGGGCAATACAAATAAAACGGCAGAAAAGTTCCCTGAAAATTATGACAGAATCAGGGCAAAATGCAGATTTTATAAGATTCTTTGGTTAAAATAATTTAATGGAATGCATATGCACACACATAGGTAGAATGTGTCTGTAAGGCAATGAGACCTATTTAACTAATTTCATATACAAATGTGGTTCCATTCAGATGTTATAAATTGAAAACTGTCAATTTTCCTGTGGAAAGTTATGGCACCTATCTATAAACAGGCACTTTTTATATTGACTTGGCTATAAAGGATGTTGACTGGCTCTACTTCCTGGTTTCAAATGGAACAATTATGTATTTTCCAGTCAAGCTTAAAATAGGTCACACTGAAACTTTAATGAGATTTCTTCTCATGAGGAACTTCTTCCTAAAGACTTCAAGGCCACTTTTATGAGCAAAGAACAGGAACTATTCTTTAAACTCAAACATTCAGATTCATTTTCTTAATAAATCCAATTATCCAGATGTTCTTCGCCATGTGAGGCCAAATATCTGGATGCTACTATCTTTTTTTTTAATGCTTCACATAAAATAAGTAAACCTTTTCAGATGGTAGTGTGTGGATATACATCATAAGCCTTATATGGTTTTCTTCCCTCAAGTGAAGCTTTAGCACTTTTGAAGTTCAGTTCTTTTGCATGTTAGGACAGCCTTGGAAAGTTGACTTTTCCCTGAAGAGAATAGCATGACCTAGAGTTTGAGTGATTTGTTTCTGGTTAATGACAAGGACCCTTAGCAAATCGAACACAGGAAAGCCATGGTCAATCACCTATGATTATATTTAGGATGTCTGGAATTGAAGCAGTTTGAAAACTAGTGCCTGCAAGCAAAGAATCAGATAATTTGGCAAATGAACAATATCCTCTAAATCATCTTCTAAAATAATCATGGTGTTTATCATATTTTAAATTTTCAGAAAAGTTTTTCCCATATTTTCTCTTTTTTAAAAAATATATTTAAAATTTATTTTAGGGAGAGAGAGAGTGTGCATGTGCATGCACACGAGGGAGAGTGTAGGGTGGGGCAAAGAGTGGGAGATTGAGAGAGAGAGAGAGAGAGAGAAATTGTAAGCAGACTCTGCACTGAGCGTGGAGCCAGATGCAGGGCTCAATCTCACAACCCTGAAATCAGGACATGAGCTGAAACGAAAAATGGGACCCTCCACCAACTGCCTTACCCCACATGCCACTCCACATTTGCTTTTTGATATCCATCCTCAAGTCAAAGTTCACCCTGAACTAAGCAGAAACTCCTCATAGTCTACTTTTTATTTTTAACTTTGTGGTGCAAAGGTAGGTGCCAAACTTTTAAGATTCCAGTCATTATTGTATATTTTTTACCTTTATTGATTTTATTGCTACAAGCCTTTCTGCCTATTTCTTAATTAAAGGCAAAGAAATTGTATGTAAAAGCTGTTGCATGATAGAATCATGAGGATTTATTTCAGCAAGGAGTCTTCACTGAATACCACTGGTCATCATTGTGGTATTTGCTTTTATTCAGTTTGGCCATTTTTTATTTATCCTTGCTCTGGATAAATATTGCATGTTTTAGAAGCAGGATGCAGTTATTATCGACAAGTTGATAACATTCCAACTCAGGGAGTTTTAGTAACCTAACAAAGGTTGGACCTCTCCATCGATACAGGAATCCTCATGAAAGGATACATAGCAATCTGCAGATACATCTGTGAAGGGAGACAGAGAATTCTTTCATTTTTAAGTAGGAAATTGGTTAACAATTAAAAGTGCTAGCAAGTTTGGCCAAAGCTTTCAATCACATCAGTCATATATGGTCTGGAAATTAGTTCAAGTCTATGGACTATTTCCTGATACACTTAAGATCCCATTAGTAACCCCAAGCATCAGTGCAATTAGACCAGAATCAATATTGCTGTAAAGCATGGGGAATACACATTATTGCTCGCTTCATGGTTTAAATCCATCATTTATTCACTGTGTGGCCTTTTTCAAGCTAATACCCCTCACTGCGATTTAGTTTCCTCATCTGTAAAATGGGTAACGTAATGCATATTTTACTAAAAGGGCTATCTTCAGTGCTTTAGTCATTAGGATCCTACAGGCTGTTTTTAACATGGCAAGGACATAGCAGCTATAAAAACTGAAGTTATCTCATCTAATACCATTCAAGATTTTTCAATGACTCCCTATTACTTTTGGAGTGAAAGCTAAAGTCCTTAAGATGGCCCAAAAGACTATATAATCTGTCCTCATTCCTGGTCTCTTATCTCTTTATCTTCATTTTCTACAGCCTCTCATGGCTCCAGCTATTCAAGACACATGGTTCTCTTTGACTCTTCATAAACATAGTTATGCTTCTATCTCAGGACTTTTGCACTGTCTCCTCCCCTGCACAGACTAATCTTCCTCTAAACAACCACATAGTTCACTTCTTCAACTCTTGGCTCTGTTGTCACCTGCCCAGTGTGGCTCCATTTAAAATTACAAACTCACTGTTAACCTTTTTGTTTCTCTTTATCCTTTTCTGTTTGTGTCTGTGATACCTGATACTCTCTTTACCATGCTACATAATTAATTTGTAGTGTTCAGAATTTGCTTCATTTCCCCCCGCTAGAATGTTGAATCATGGACGTAGATTTTGTTGTTGTTGTTGGCTTTGTTCATTAATTCATCCCTCACGCCTAAAACAGTGGTTGGCATAAAGAAGGTACTCAAAAAATATTTGACTAATGAATAAATGGTAGTGAGTTTTTGTGTTATGATTTGGCCTAATTTACCTTCTTATGACTTGGTTCACTGCCACCTCCTCTATCATTCTATTCCAGGCTGTAGCATATGGCAGGTTAATCATTCTTCCCAAGGAGGTACAGCCTGGTCAAGAGCACAGGCAGCCTCCAGCTACCTTGGAACACGATCATTCCCCATTTCTCTGCATTTGCAAAATAGCTGCACAGCAGTATGCCTTGAGTGAGCATCCAAGAGGCTCCATAGAACACTGCTTTCTTTGTCTTGCTTTGGGGAAAAAGAAATTCTCAACCAAACTCAATCCTGCCAAGTGCCACAATTCCCCTCCTTTTCATGCCCTGCAATATAAAGTCAGCTCAGGATCTACTTGTCAGCCATAGCTGACAGCACCTTGGTCCTCATGTCTTCACTGGACACTGTGACAACCAGCTGTGGATAAAGCCTCTGATGGAGTAAGTCCAACTTGACTGTTGTTGTTAAGAAGAGCTGTATGCAGTGACACAGAATGCTCCTAAATCGTTTGGACACGTGAAAGGTATCAAAGAATGGCAGAAATAGTGAAGACTTTAAAGATGACTTTCTTTTAAATGAAATTCTTCAGTTTACCTCTCTTCTCCTCCTTCATTTTTCTATAAATACAAAGAGTATAAATTAGGTTGAGGGGGATGACAGATGGTCTCACAGAGAAAATGTGAACAAGAGTTGCTTTGTTTTCATTTGGGCAAACAAGATGAGGGAAGCTCCTACCCCAGCATGTGAGGGACAGGTATGGCTGCTGAAGAATGATTTACAATACTCTAATAAACTTTTTTTGGATTTAAAAATAAATGTCTGCTCATGAAATCAATATTGCTCTACTCTGCAGTAACATTGAAGAATAAATAAAAACACCTCCCCCAGAAACTGGGTTGGGGAGGAGACTTCCCTGAGCTAATACTTAGCAAGTTTAAAATCACAAGAGAACACAACTGTGTATGAATTACACCACATAAAATTATTCCAAGTGGATAATTTCTGCAAGTAGGTGGAATGACAAGTAAGCATAATGTAGGTATGGCTCAGTGATTGGCATGCCAACTCTGTGACTCATTCGTGATAGCAGTTTTTTCATTAGCTTACTCAATGGGTCCTAGTGTGCTAAACTTTGGGGGAAAGATAGAGAAAACAACTCTCTCCTTCAAGGAAGTCACGGTCGAATATGGGAGAAAAACACAAAATGTGATTTGCCTTCTAACGTGGTTACTGTCAAAGATATGGTAAGGAGACATAGAGAGACACCGAGGGTGCCTATCTCAAGTGGGAAGGCAAGCATGGCACACATTTCCAAGAGGTTGTCACAGGTCAGCAGAATGTTGAGAAATGCCAAAATTGGGAGAGGATATGACTAGCAAAAGGAGAAGCTTGAGTTTAGGATGAGGGCAAGAAAGGGCATGCCAGAAGGTACACAGGGCAACAGGTAGGGGATAGGTTGTGCTTTTTCTGCTATCCCAAGGCATTTGAACTTTGTATGGAGAACTATGAAGAGGTTGTGTGCAAAGGACAGACATGACTAACTTTTTTCAAAAACTAATAACACTGGCAATACAGGGAACATATCAAAATTCAAGCCAGTGGTTAGATGATGGTTTAATTCATTGAGACCAAGATCTAAAAAGTGAGTATTTCTGAGGGAGTGGCAGGTCAAAGTGAATTGCTGCTGAATTCAGGTTGGGATTCCTGAGCTTAAATACTCCAGGAAATGTTTAGAATAGTTGGGGAGAGTGGGTTTGGACTTAGGAGAGATCAAAACTTGAGAAGGACAGTTGAGATCAGGAAGCTCTTCATGATGGCATGTATGGCCTCTGGACATGTTCACTATTTCCTATCTTCTCTTATTAGAAATAAACTCCACGAAGGCAAGGACTTTGCGTGCTTATTTCTGGATCTCCAGCACCGAGATCTATGCCAGGATCACAGTGGGCACATAGGAAATATTTTCTCCAGTGACTTATTTAGAATCATAGTCGGAGGAGCTGTGTTTGGATAAGATCACTTCTTATTTGGAGTGGAAATAAGAAAGGGTGTAGAGTGGAATTCTAAGCCAAACACTGAGTGAATGATACCATTCAATGCTGAGAAGGAAAGTCCAGGGAATTAAGAGATGGTGGTGTTGCCCAAGACAGTGGAAGAGACTGTGGAAAACAGTGTGAGATGTCACAGAGCACTAGGAAAGAATTTATGAATGACCGACCTCACGGAAAGATCTAGAGTGGGTCCAGTGCATAGGTGGAAAGCCAAAGTGCCGAGAACTAGGCGTTAAATGAACAAGAATATCATTACTCTTTTTAGACACTTGAGATGGAAAAGGAGCACACAACGGCTGCCAAGACATATTGGAAGGGAGAATTTTCTGTCTGTGTAGTTATTAGGGGCTGTTCAGGAATGGGGGACTGGGAGTGGAGTCTGATCACAGAGGAGAGAGAGAACTGGAAGGAGAAGACCTACAGAGGGTACAAGACCAGGTTGTCTCATTACAAGCTGTATCCTGAGTTTCCTGCAAGCACTGACTACAGAGAAAACATCCCACAAATCCTTATTAAGCAAATGAATATATTGTCACATGAGATAATGATAAAATAAATGAATATGCAGGGTCCAGATGAGGAAACATGTAGCTTTGAATGGGAGGTGGGGTGGTTGGTGTCTCTGCCTTATTTCTCCCAGGTGAGTATGGCTTGACTTCCACATACATTTATTTTTTTTTCCAGATATTAAGGGGCTAAAGGTTTTCTGGGCCCTCATTGCCTTTTCTTCTCCTAAACTCGTACTTTGGTGTTCTGTCCTTACAGAAAATGAGGCGTGCCCTGAACACATACCTGTGTCACTTACCCTCCTCCAGCTAAGCTCTTTAGTCCCCCCTGGTTCTTCAAGCCTCGTGTCACTCATTACCTCCTACTTAGGTGTGTACATCCTCAGCTCTAGAGAGACAAACTACCCTGGTGGCAAACCACCCCCACACCCTGCTTGGCGTCTCTATCCCACTTCTGAGCATTGTATGGATTATTTGAGATTCCTAGGGAAACTTTTCTGTTGTTTTGCAATGAAACCTGTTCCCTGCCTCTTGTAAAATGTAAGTGAAAACCTTGCCTCCTCTATGAAATTATCAGACTCCTCACAAAATATTAGCTGAATGGTGTAACTCATCTTCTGTTTTTATGAATTGACTTCCAATCATTTTCTATGGAAACAAGCATGTCATAGAACATTTACTAGCATAGTACTCTTCAAGGGCACACCTGGGGATGCCGATCATTTTCCTGAACACGTGCTGGAACTTCTTTTTCTCCTACTCATAGGGATGCAAATAAGAATTATGCTCAATTATCCCTAATAAATTTCATAAACCCCAACATAGTTAGTAGTAACAATTTTTAAAAAGATTTTATTTATTTATTCGAGAGAGAAAGCACATGCAGAGGAAGGGGCAGAGGGAGAGGGAGAAGCAGGTCCCCCACTGAGCAGGGAGTCTGATGTGGGGCTCGATCTCAGAACCCTGAGATCATGACCTGAGCTGAAAGCAGATGCTTAACCAACTGAGCCACCCAGGCACCCCCAAAATATATTTTTAAAAATCACACCAATTTTTCAGACTCTATGGATAGATGAGAGCACAATTAAGTCAGATTTTATTCTAAAGGATAGAAAAATTTACTCTGTATGGCTGAAGACTGAACCCTAAATTCAGACTAGCTATCTTATCAATCTGAATTTCTAACAACACGTGTAATTAGACAATTAGTCCCCTCACTAAATTAATCACCAAACCCAGAATAGCAATTCAAATGTTATGCCTTGTTCTCCACTGAAGAGCAATGTAGATAACGTTAGTTTACCTTAAGAAGTTGTATTAATTATCTCTTATTGAGTGACAAATTACCTTAAGACACAGACATTTAAAGGACATTGTTTTGGAAATTGTCTCGCATAGACTGCATGGACCAGGAGGCTGGGAGCAGTTTAGCTGGGTGATGTTGCCTCAGGATCTCCATCTCCTGTCAAGATGTCAGCTCAAGAGTCTTTTGTATTTGGCCCGAGATCACACGAAATCATATTTGCACTATTTTATTACTTATTCAAGTAAGTGGGAGGGGCTCCACAAAGCATCAATACCAGGACTCAAGAGAGTCGCTGGGAGTCCTGTTAGCCCAAAGTCCAAAATTTTGTAGAACTAATGTAAGAAAGAACTACACGTATGCATACAGAGGTATATCATGTATTCAAACATTTTTAGAGTATGTGTTCATATATCTGGTGTTCCTAATAGGATTCCTCTTATAATAAAGATGCCTTGTTTACTTCCAAGTATTTACACTCTCATAATACTTAGTGCCTCCACTATAATTAGTGCTCAACAAAGATTTACTGTTCATAAAAAGGAGATGTTAAGATATCTATATCTATATCTATATATAGATTTAGATTTGCTTTTAAACATTTCAGAGAGAGCTAGAAGTCCAGATTGGTTTTCACTTTGGCCAAGTTAGTCGGCTGTATTTATTCCAAATGCCCGTGCATGATTTCAAGGGCATAATGGATACTACAGAGGCCTTTAGTCTTCCTCCAAGAAAGCTGGAACCCCTGTTGGGATGTGGATAGCAGATGTGTAGTCCTGACGCTGGGGATTGTACTCTATTTCTGGATTAGATGTTCATTAAGGGAAAGTGGTGTTGATGAGCTTTATACTCAGGATTTACCACTAATGCTTTCCAGACCCACAGGAACTTTATTCGTTTTTCTCCGCTAACCTGATGGTACTTAAACACAGCCCCGGGAAGTCTGAGAAGTGTCATCTCTATGTAGATTTTGTCACCTAATCTTCCAACTTGAGGCAAAAGAATGACCTAACCAAACCTAGTTCATGCCCCATGTATTCATTTGCCCTGATCGGATATGTAATGCAGAACACCGGTGCGGGCACACTGACACGGGTCAGCATCACTCCAACCCCCCTGTACATTGTGCTGTAATGAGCTGGTTAGGACTCTAGTCCCAGAGGCAAATTATTTCTGGCTCCCAAATCTCTGTTGCCTCCTCACCTTGTAAAAATAAAGAGATGATGGCTGACACATCTACAGGACTCTCGTGAAAAATGGCTAATAAAAATCCAGCAAAAGCCCTCTATAAATACAAAACAGTACTAGATGGAGCATGCTCTGACATGATGATAAGTTCTAACAGACATAAATGCTTTCAGGATAATTCCCTGACACTAAGGCCTAAGTAAGTGCATTTTCAAGAAATTCATTCTGTGGTGGACACTCCCAGGAAATCAGTATGTACCTTATGGCTTTTTTGTGTGGCAAGACCAGTGATCTTTGTGTATGTGGGGTCAGTGTATGTGGGGCCAATGCCAGTGACACATGGAGCATCAGGTAACAGAAAGGACTGATGGAAATAGATTTGTCACTGATTGACTTTGGTCCTGGTACCTTCAGCTCTGCCCAGTTGGCTCCCTTTGAATTCTGCCTGTGAATAATGATACTCTGGGTTTGTCAAGTGAAGATTACTGGCTTTCAACCAGATATTTTCCAGACTGTTCTGTTTAAAAGGAACCCTCGCACACTGCTGGTAGGAATGTAAATTGGCACAGCCACTGTGGAAAACAGTATGAAGGTTTCTCCAAAAAATTAAAAATAAAACTACCATATGATCCATTAATTCAACTATTGGGTATTTATGCAGGGAAAACAAAAACACTAATTCATAAAGATACATCCATTTCTATGTTTACTGCAGCACTATTTACAATAGCTAAATTATGGAAACAGCCTAAGTGTCCATCAGTAGATGGAAGGACAGGGAAAATGTGGTATATGTACACAGTGGAATATCACACAGCCATAAAGAGACAAGCTCTTACCATTTGAGACAACGTGGATGGACCCAGAATGAAATAAGTCAGATGAGAAAGACAAATGCCGTATGATTCTGCTCATAAATAGAATCATAAAAAATAAATAAACTAATAAAAAGCAGGATCAGAACTATAAATACAAAGAACAAACTGGTGATTGCCAAAGGGGAGGGATTGGGGGTCGCCAGTGGGAGAAGAGGAGAGGGAGATACAAGTCTTCACTTGTGGAATGAGTAAGTTAGGGAAATAAAGCAGAGTGTAACAGTCGATATTGTCATAGCGATGCACTGGAAGAGATGGTGGCTACACTTGCGATGAACATAGCATGATGTATGAACTTGTCAAATCACCAATTGTATACCTGAAACTAAAGTAACATTGTGTGCCGATTATATTCAAATCAAACACACACACACACACACACACACACACACACACAAACTGAAACATAAAGATAAATGAAAGGCAACTCTTGGGTCACCTACTTATTATGTACCTGCACCCTCCCCCCATCCTTAAACAAGGGCAGATTCATGGAGTGAAGATGTCAAGATAGCTTCTATTGAGGAAGCAGGATGGAGGTAGGAAGATGTAATCATATTTGATTTTGTAGTATCCTACCCTTCTTTATAAATATGCTTCTTGACAGCACATTCTTAGTGGATTGAAATTTATTTTCTTCTGAAGGGCTGGAAGAAGGTTAGGAAAGTTGGAAAGAATTATGTTAAATCTCCAATAATAAAGAGAAAATTCCTGGAAACTAGCCCAGAAATAAGGAAGGACATCAGAATTAGAATCCCAGTTTTGTCAACTATTAACTGTGCAAAATTGACAAGTGGTTTCTTACCATAACTTCATAGAGAAGAAAAATGAGACATAAATATTAATACCTACCTGTGTATGAGGATTAAGTGAGATAAATGTGGGTCTCTATTTTGAGGATTTTGAGGTCAGCCATGGATTAGGGCTTTTTAAAAACTTAAATGGGCCTATCCAAATGTGTGATTAAGATTTTGGGAGGGATATTGTGTGATATTTACATCAAGTTAAGAATGTATTTAAAATTGATTCTTAATCATATTTTCATTCTTTTAAACTTGTTCTGCCTCATTTTCTCTGTGATAATAACTATAATTATATCCATTCCTCATTATAAAGCTACTCCTTTTTCTTCCTTGACATTCTGCCTTCATTGACTAATGAGGGTGAAGCTAGGCTTGAGATTATTTATAAAATTCAAGAGATTGCAAAGGAAGGTTATATGCAGTCTGCATTATATGCTATTCCAGTTTTATTACCTATAAAACAAATTTGCCAAAATTTGCATTTGTGACAAAAGCAAGAACCTATTTCTACATGTGTGAGCTTCTAAGAATCAGGTCAAAGCTCTCCTGTCTAATTTTGGCCAGTGCCTCACCATTGTCTTATCTTGAGATCAATTTTACTATTCTTCTCTTTTCCAATCCCTCAAGCTTTTCAGTTATTACTGGAGTATCTTTTTTCCCTTTGTTTTCATCTTATGTCTGGAGTCCTCAATAGAGATTTGGGATGGGTAACATTCCACTTACAGTCTAACTTTTCATGGTTAAAATTAATATTTCATAAAGGGAGAAGTCTAGACTATTATTCAGACTTTTAAGGCTTTGGAGAGCAAGACTTGTGGGGAAAATGACTTCACACATTTGCTTGTAGATATATAACTGTGTGTCTATAACTAATAGATCATCTACAGGTAGTTCATTTTCCACTTATGTATTGCCTGCTAAAAATGACCTTGTGTTTCCTGACACATTTTCAGGTGAAATGCTTTTAATAAGGCTATTCCTATATTGCTACATTGCTTCATCAAGTAACATGTCAATTTGGCATTTTCTACCTGTCTTCTAATCCTCCCTTTTATTTGATGTGATTATCTGGTTGATATAAAACTATTTACTTTGGTTACTTAATTATTTCAAAGGGAAAGCAATTTTAGTGTGCCATGATTTTTTATATATTACTTACAGACAGACTCAAAATGCTCTCCACCCTTATCCCCTTCCCTATCTCATTTCAATTCCCACTCCCATTCCATGGCCCCCTAGCTTATTGAATACACTTACATTATAGCATTCCCTTTTAGCCTGTATTGTAATTGTGTGTTTTTCTAGTCTGTTGTCCATAATCACAGTGAATTTCTTGAAGGCATGGACCCCATTTCCAGCACACAGTATTGTTAGTGACCATAATTAGTTCCGGAAATATTTATTGCAAATAAATAAATAAATGTCAGCTACCTTTCATTCATATTCAAAGGTAGTTTTATTTATTGTCATTGCTGCTTTTACCCAATTTCACTTCTTTTCCCAGTTAGTTTCTAAATAACAACATAAAAAAATGAAAATAAATTTATCCTTAGGCCAACACACAAAGTTTAGAACCAGTTTCACTATATAGTTCATTTTTTTTAAATTCAAAATGTTTGTTTCTGTATTATTTACTATTCTTGCCAAAGAAATCTCTGATCTGAACACCAACTCATCGGATTTTTATTTTGTTCCTTAATGATACTCTTTAAATCTCAGCAACTAATCTTGATGGAAATTGATTAAATGACATATCAAACATTATACAATTCTATTATTTGAAAGTATCTTGGAGTTCATCTAATCTGTTTTTTAATTGATAATGAAACTGATTTAGGTTAATTAATATTCATGCACCCAGGAAAGGTGGAATGTTCATTTATTTTACTTGTTCCAAATAGAAGGTATGGAAAGAAACTAGAAAACATATGAGTTTTCAGAACTGAGTTCATGTTTACAAGACTAAGTCTGGACCACAGTGTGATTTAGAGGTGACATATTAGTTTATTTCTGATTCACACAAATCTGGGATGTTTGGCAGAGGCTTTTCTCCCTTCCAGGCTTCAATTCCACATGCATCCATCATTCATCAGGGACATGGCCATGTAAGCAGCTATGTGGGTGGTACACCAACTCTTAATCACCTGAGACCTAAACAACATACATCATTTTTGTCTTCTGTATTTGGCTAAAACTAGTCATATGGGCCTACCAGACCTTCTCCCAGCCAGTCTCTACCAAGTTATACCTCCTGATCACCACAGATTAAGTGCCCCATTTTCTTATATACATAGTAGACTGACCTCTTTCTAAGGAAGCCAACAGAAATACCATCAAATCTCTTCATCCAGTTCAGAGGGCAGGGTCACTAATTATGCCCATCAAGGAGAAAGGGATCAGAAATGGAAATTCACTGGCAATCTCTCACCCAGATTGTTTTGATCAAGTATGCGGCATCCAATGCCTTTGACGATCAAAACACTGTACTACACGGTAAAGCAAATTTTTAATATATCACGATTCACTTGTCTGTAGAGACTAAAAGCAAAGAACAGCAAATGCATGCAAAACATCTCCATGACGGAGAGGCCTGGGTGGCTCAGTGGTTGAGCATCTGTCTTCAGCTCAGGTCATGATCCTGGGGTCCTGGGATAGAGTCCCACATAGGGCTTCCCACAGGGAGCCTGTTTCTCTCTCTGCCTGTGTCTCTGCCTCTCTCTGTGTGTCTCTCATGAATAAATTTTCAAAATTCTAAAGAAAAATCCCCATGACATTACTTTTTCAATAATTTCTCATGGAAAATGCCAGTGTTGTTGGTTCATACTTTTAGAAGGAGTAGCTATAGCAGGTCAATATTTAACATCCATTGAGTCAGGATGATTGGCTTGCTTAACTTTTATTTTTTATTGCCTTCAGCAAAAACTGAGGTGAGCATTTTTAGGCACTAGTTAAAAAGTGGGGTCATTTCACTAGCTATGAAATGATCCCTGGATCTGCCCCATTCAAGTGCTGCTGTGCATAATACGATGACAGAGGCACAATTAAGATTAAGACCTCTCTTTATGAAGGCTAAACTGATAAAATTGTACAAAGTAGCCTGAAAATAATTTGATGCATGGTTTTTGCTTTCCTTCACCTTCAGTCAGATCCTCAGAATATTATACAAAATCAGATGCTGCAAACTGTAGCAAGAGGTGGCCCTACAGCAGTGTGTGTTTTAAGGTTTATCTTCTCTGAGCTTTTTGAGGCTGAGCAAACATAGTTATCCATGGAATATTTCTAAGCTTACATTTGCCTAAAACCTAGGCTCAAACCAATTAGCAAAGTTCAGCTATTCAATAAAAGGACTAGGGAAATGATCATAGGGCCATTTGACACCTCTTCAGAAGAACAGCAGCTATTAGTCCATCACTTAAAACTTTTCTAAGAATAACTTGTAGCAGCAAATAGTTCAGTCTGAATTTTCATTCTTATACTTTTTTGTTGAAGGCATAAACTATATCTTTAAATGTGAACAGGACCCCCATATGATTCCAGATAGTGCCTTCTTAACTAAAGGGGCTGTGAATGGACCTATATGCAACTCAGGAAAATTTATTTTCTGGCTCTGCCTCTTTTTTTAGTGGACAAAATCCAGCCTCAAATTTCAGGCTGTACTTTGCAACAGAATAAACAAAGAAATGGTTCAGTTAGTGCATATAAACTAAGGAAGGAAAGGAGGAAGGAAGGAAGGAAGGAAGGAAGGAAGGAAGGAAGGAAGGAAGGAAGGAAGGAAGGAAGGGAGGAAGGAAGGAAGGAAAGAGAAAAAAAGAAAATAGAAGAGAAGGAAAAAAAGGAAAGAAAAGCACCAAGTTTTCTCAGTCAAAGATTTTTCTGGAATTGGCCACTGGAAGAAATTTCTCCTCTGCGGGTACTACATATAAGAGGAATGAATTAAGTCTTTTCCAACTTATTGACAATAAATGTGACATTAAACTTTCAATGACTTTTTTTTCAATTGTGTCATGATTATAGTTATTAGATCTTACAATGTCCCATAATCCATTTATTCAACAACCATTAGTTGCCTATATAATCAGTGCTCAGTGTTAAGAGAAAAATGGTGAATGGAACACACTGTCCTTACCCTCAGGGTGTTCAAGACCTAGTGGAAATACAGAAATATAGGCAATTAGGCCCTATTATTGGAGAAGCCAATCCAAGAGAGCAGAGGGACTGGGTGTCTGGGTGGCTCAGTGATTGAACATCTGCCTTTGGCTCACATCATGATCCCCAGGGTCTTGGAATTGAATCCTGCATCGGGCTCCCTGCAGGGAGACTGCTTCTCCCTCTGCCTATATTTCTGCCTCTCTTTGTGTGTCTCTCATGAATAAATAAGTAAAATCTTTTCTTAGAGAAAGAAGGCAGAGGGACAGAGCAGTGATGGGAAGCATCTTCTAAGCCTCTGGTCAAACCTACAGAGTCCTCAAGGGAAGAAAATCATGGCCATTCTGCAGGAGCCAGGAGAAAGGATAAGAGTCAACATAACAGGTATAAGCAGGTACTTAGATTAGGAAAAGCTGTGTTAAAGAATCTGATCTTCCTGTGGACAGTGAGCCCAATGGAAATTTAATAAGTAATTCTGTGACTTAAGAAAAAAGAAAGGAAGAAAAGAAGGAAGGAAGGAAGGAAGGAAGGAAGGAAGGAAGGAAGGAAGGAAGGAAGGAAGGAAGGAAGGAAGGAAAGAGGGAAGGAGGGAAGGAAGGAAGAAGGGAAACCTACCACAACTATGTTGAACTCCATCCATGCTATTGTGATGATCTTTAATAAAACAAAGCCTTTATGAAATGCTGCAGGGAGCAGGAGAATTTAATGCTTGTGGCATGACCCGGTACCCGTCCTCAGTAGAGCAGTTGATTCCTACTCCAGGAGAGACTAGGTTGCAAAAGACATTACCAGTCCCCTTGCAGGCTTGTGTCTCTTACAGTAGATTCACACTCTGCCATCCTAGCATAGGCCACACATCCAGTGTGGCTGCTTGTAGCCACAACTGCAGTGAAATTGCACCAATGGCCAAGAACATCTGTGGTCTTGTGACCTGGGCTTATTGTAAATGCCTCACACTTTCTGCTCTCCAAGTGAAGGAAGACAGTTCTCTGCATCAAAATGAAAAACAACAGCTTTGCAAACCATCAGCAAGTTTTTGATACAGCTATGTCTTCAATGGACTAAGGACGGAGAGTGTTACTTTCCTTAGAAACGTGGGTACTGGGAAATTTATCTTCCCTGTGTGTTACGAGAAAGAAAAAACATGTGTCCTATATGCAAGTGTCATCCTTTCCAAGGATGCACCAAGTCCCCCCCACATAGTGGCCTCATCCTTGCCCAGATGCATCCATCCGCCAGAGAATGCTCTCTTTTGGAGCTGGAATTTAATTTCTTTACCCAATGAAAAATTAAAATACTTAAGCAATAGCATTCAGTAACATTGTCTGCCATCTGATAATGCACAGAAGTGGGGCAATTATGCTTCGCTTCGGGTGGCTGATGAGGCCACTTCAAATTTCAGGCATTATCTAATAATATCCTTGCCTGTATCCAAGTGCATCGTTATAATTATTAGCCATAAAGAAAGTGGAGTGTATGTATGGGGGAAATAGCTTTAATTATTTAATTTGATGGTGTGACAACACAGTCTTGCCACTACAATTCCTGCAAATTTACATCCAGCCCCAAACACACCACACCTCATAGCTTGGTACCTCTCTGCATGGGTTCTAATTTAAATTCTGGGAAACCATATAATTATCACTTCCAGTGAAGAGGGCTTCAGAGTGCAACTGCTATCAAAGATGTATTAAAATAAAAGTAAAAACATACTGAGGGACCAGGGGAAGGATGTGTTGGGCAGTGCCACTGGTTCAGGGGATCTTAACGCTCACATCATTCACAGATTTCTCAATTTGGGGCTTTTTTCTTTTCTTTTAGAGACATCTGCTGCTCACAGATAAGTTAATGTCTCCTCAGGTTGGTATAGCTTGGGGAAGAAGTCATCCTTAATAAGGTGGACATACGTGCCAAAGAGAACATGTAATAGTGTGAAAGCACCTGACTTTCAAACCAGTGAGTGTAGTTTTGACCCAGTCATGATCTCCTTGACGACCTTTTAAGTCCCAATAGAGGGACTTGTGACTAGTCTCCAGGACACTAGATTTCCAAATACAGTCTGCCCCACAATATTTGAGGTTAAGCTATTTGGCTGACTCAAAAGGATTGGAAATAACAAAGCTGTGCATGTTAATCATAGAAAAGAGTGAACTTAGAACATATAATTGTTGTCTTCCATCATCTGCTAGGTTGGTCAACAGGAAACTGAGGTTTGATTTATTGATCCTCATTTCTCCGGTGGGCACACTATCTCTAAGAGGTAAAAACAGATACTGAGAAGCAAATTTTCCCTCAATATAAGTTTTGTTATTATTTTTTTATATAAGTCTGTGACAGGGATCCCTGGGTGGCGCAGCGGTTTGGCGCCTGCCTTTGGCCCAGGGCGCGATCCTGGAGACCCAAGATCGAATCCCACGTCGGACTCCCGGTGCGTGGAGCCTGCTTCTCCCTCTGCCTGTGTCTCTGCCCCTCTCTCTCTCTCCCTGTGTGACTATCATAAATAAATAAAAATTAAAAAAAAAAAAGTCTGTGACAACACAGTCTTGCCACTACAATTCCTGCAAATTCACATCCAGCCCCAAACACACCACACCTCATAGCTTGGTACCTCTCTGCATGGGTTCTAATTTGTCATACCATTTGTCATACATATTTTGTAGAGAAGTCTTCTGCCCTGGGAGAGGCAGTCGCTTAGGACACCTGTAGAGGCCCTTCCAATTCGACTCAATCCAAATTGTGTGGAAGGGATAAGGAACAAAAAGAAGAGCTAGTTTCAAAGTCTATTAGTAAATTTAAATCTATGTCATTGAAACAGGTCTCTGAAGGATAGTAACCTGACTTTCCCCATCTATACCTCCACTCTCCCTACCACCCACTCCATGCCCCACTAATGGTTTCCAATGGCAGAAGTCCAAGATAGAATAATCCTGTTTGTTTGATGACTAGACATCCTTTATGCCTAGAGGATCATCTCTAACAGCCAAACAAACTGAATTAGCGCCTAATGCGGAAACCAGAGCACTTTCTGGACTTGAAGAGAGCAGCCCAAATCATCCATATTGCCAGCCTGATTGGTGTCTCCCTAGAGGAAAAATCACTTTGTCTTATTTCAGTTGATTATGACATGCTTTAGGGGATATAATTGACTGCAAGGGCACTGAATTTAAAATGTATGTTGAGGTTCTTGGGTAGCATGAATCCACAAATAGTGTACATAGAGGCTATAGACTGACATATGTTTCTCACTTCCTAAAAGCAAATGTTTTGATTTGACTTGATTTGCATTTGGGGTAAGTAAAGTGGAAACGGGAGACGAAAGTCTAAGCTGTTTGGAAAGAAGGGACTAAGTCTGATCTGAATTTTGTAAATTAATGGAAATTAGCCCAGTAGGGAGAATAATTTAGTGTTACTGATTTGTCCTGCTCATAGCCCAGCTAGAGCTTATGCCAACATAACGTTATTGTATGAAATATCCCTGCATTATATAAAAATCTTTCATTTGTTCAGATTACTTTCCCTCCTAGACCTAGATGAGATGGATTTCTCTCTGGTAACGTGACATTGTGGGGAAGTTCAGACCTTAAGGGATTCTCTTGCTGCTAACTATTTATTATGAGGAAGCAAGAGAGGACCCACTGGTTGTCTCTGGGTTCAGTAGATGAAGACAAAATGCACACTAGAAGAAAAGAAGAGTGGATAAGACAAAGCCATACACCAATAATTTCCACTAAATAATACTTTTAGGCAGACTTTCATGATGCTATTGTAATATAGAGATTAATGATTTATGAAGTGACAGGATTGAATGATATCCCTTTTCGACTCTTTGAGTGCTTTCCAAATTCCAGTAACCCTAGCATCAACTGACTTTTTAAATAATGAAGACCATACAGATAGGGATCATATTATCATGGCTGTTAATGCAGTATGACTAATATTGAAGAGAAAACTTTTATTTCAGATATCAGACTTTAAAGATTTTTCTCTTTAATATGGAATCAACAAGTTTTAGAAGAGTAGCATATGTCATTTCTTGCTATAGATTCAGTATGTCACTGCTATTAAAAATGGTGGAACTCCATTTCAATCAGTTCTAAATTAGTCTGAAATTCTTATCAAAATGAAAAATAGAGCACTTAATAATCAGCCTCTGGCTCTCATTCCAAGAATAGAGCATGAGCAGGAAGCCTCATTTTCATCACAGGTAGCCCTGAATGTCATACCCTACCAACATTCTGTCATAGTACATTTGGAGAGTATCTTCTTTCAATAACCTTTCCAACTACTCACAGTACTGTGAACCATCTTTATAACTCTGTGAAGTCATGTAATATCCCAAACCAAGATCTGTTTTGTTTGTCTTCCTCTATGGTAGTCTGAATAATTTATTTTTTTTTTTATTTTTTAAGGGGGGGGAGTTAAATAATTAAATCAGAATAGTTTATCTAAGTATATATGCTGCTGCTTAATTTCTAATCCAACATTTGTCTTTAATGAAGAAGAATTCATTTGTTATATCACCAGGTCAAGTTAGCATTTTGTTTTTTCTTTCTCCCCATTCATTTTAGAATTATGATTATTCTTCATTCATTCTCATATTCAATTAATTGGACAAATCTGAAGACCGACTAAACATTCTGCTTTGGCTTAAAAGAGTGAGAGGTAGGGAAAAAATAGAAGAGATGGAAGAAAAAGGGAAGGAATGAAGTTTTGAGCAATGTCTTTGTCTCTTTAAGCTGTACTATTTATCCTAAGTACATAAGATTGCTAAACAATTATGAATATCATTTGATTATCACCACTTGTGGTAAAAAGCCAAACTCTGAATTGCATTGATCCCTTTTGCAATTTATGAAATCAGGGATTCCATTCAGATTCAGGGATTTTTGGAACCATAGGGTACTATCTTCATGTCCTTTATTTTAAAAAATACTCATCACATAGCCTCCTTGATTCTCTTTCTTAAGAAATGGTATTAAATTTTGATACTGTTAAGAACATGTTAGTTAATTTTAGGCATTAGTTGGAATTCAGATATTGAATTACCAATAAGTAATCCCTTATGTTCATATGCAACCTGCAATGCAGTTTCAAGTTTGGTTATAATACAATCCAGTCATTGTGTATTTGGACAGCTGAAATGTCAGAAAATGTTTTAGATAGTCAACCAGCATGGGAGAGAGTTTTGAAACCATGACCTGACATTTCAAAATATAATGCAATAGCACAATAATCCTAATCATTCAAATATTCACCAATAATAAATATTGAATATAAGCACAGAGTTTTTAAAATTCAAATACACCTAGAGCAAAGATATCACACCTAAGTACCTAAGTCATAATCCATATATTTTCAGAGACATAAGGATGAAATCATCATTCTTCCTTATCTAAGATGGTTAATTCAGTTGAAGTAAGCAGCCATTCAGGGGTGTTTATCAGATTTAAAAAAAAAAAAAAAAGAAAGAAAAAAAAACACCTCACTCTGAAATGTGACCAGTCTCCTATGCTTTGTTTTGAAAAATTCCTTGACAAAATAAATCAACTAGATGTGTAAGTAAAACCGTTGCCCTGACTCTGAAGAAATATGTCATAGTAAAGAAATTGCATACTGATTTGTTTCTTCTCTTTAATTAGTTGATTATTTGGAAATAGGTGGTGTGGCCAATAAAGAATTTCTTGAACCATTTTCTCAGAAAAGATCCAAGCTGGAGTTCTTTTCTTTTCTTTTCTTTTCTTTCTTTTCTTTTCTTTTCTTTTCTTTTCTTTTCTTTTCTTTTCTTTTCTTTTCTTTTCTTTTCTTCTTTCTTTCTTTTCTTTCTTTCTTTCTTTCTTTCTTTCTTTCTTTCTTTCTTTCTTTCTTTCTTTCTTTCTTTCTTTATTCTTTCTTTTTTTAAAGGACCTACATCAAAGACAAATGTTTTCATTGGATTCCTATGTCATGTGCCACATTCTTGGGTCCCACTTCTGTGCCTCTTTGTAGGCCACACAACCTCATTCCTATTTCTTGACCCTTGAGTAGAGAAGAAGAGAGATAGGAAGAAAAGGAGTCATTTTTGTGGATGAACAGATGCTTTTGAGAGGGCTGAAGGGAAGAGTATGAATTTCATTTTCCAGGACAGTTCCTGAAGGATGGGGTGTACTTCTAGTCCATGAGGTGACTGATAGTGATGATGGAAAGGCTGATATGATTTGTGAGAGAAACAGAAGAGATGGGGAAAGAAACTTTAGATATTGCCGTGCTCTATAACTTCCCTTTGATATTGTTCAAAAAATTCAAGAGTTTTCTTTATTTTTAAATTACTTTTTTAACTGTTGAACTTTGTTATTTGAGAGTGATACAGAGATAGAGATGATAGAATATCATTTTATTAGCATTAGAATTGTAAAAGAAAACTCCCATGTCTATTTTCTAGCAAATTCATAGCTCATTTGTTATGTCACAGCTCTTTGTTTTAAATAGAATGCTTTGAATTGTGTATTATATAACTGCTTGATTTTTCTCTCAGAATTCTGTTTAGTTTTTTAAAATACCCTGAACAAAGTCTTATACATTATGTTGAATAATTATATACTATTCCATATTTTAACTCTTTTTTATGAGAAAGCCGAAAAAAGGCCAAGTATAGACATCAGTGAGTCTATATTTCTACTAAAAACCATTAAAATAACTTAAATTCCATCCACTTATATACAAGAAAAGACAAAAGCCATTTCTTATTTGTTTGCATTGTTTTTGTTTTGTTTCTTTGGGGTTTTTTTGGTCCTTATTCAAGGACAAAGAAAACATAATAGCATATCCTCTGCATTTTACAAAACACATATGTTCATCTGTGCAATTTAAATTGAATAAATAGGCATGTAATTGTATGTATCTGATGTTTATACAACAGTATTTTGGATGCTACTATGACTATAGGAAATATGACTCAGCAAATACTGTATCTTTTGGAAAAATAGTTCACTTAAAAGGAGAGGTTATATGATTCCTTACATTTTACATAAGATCAATTATTTGTGGTTTGTAACATGTGTGAAGACTGTAAATTCCTGAGGAGTATGAATGCATGTACATATACAGATATATTCATTTATATATATCTTATGCATTTTATATATACAGATAAATCCTCATGTGTAATCTAATAATTATATACATGAGGATGTAACTATGTGTGTATGTGTATGTGTGAGTATAAAATCTATTTTTTTTAGGGAAAAAGCATACAGAGGGAGAATCTCAAGCAAGCTCCATGTTCAAGCATGGCATGGGTCATGGGGCTCGATCTCAGGACCCTAAGATCATGACCTGAGCCAATCAAGAGTTGTTTGCTCAACAGACTGAGCTATCCAGGTGTTCATGAACACACACTCACACACACGTATATATATATATGTTTTAAAGATATATATGTGTCTATATGATTTTAACATAATATTGAAAAATAGCACTTTTAAAAAGCCTTTAAATGAAATAGTTGTGAGAATCTGCGCTGTTAAACTGTTATTAGTTTACCAGGTGCTCATCTACATAAATTGGGATAAAACAAATGTCTTGATCTGACATGTTTATTTCATTCAAGCAGGCCTAATAATTGAGCTGTGAAAGCTTAGCACCATTTGGTTTACTCTATTTACTTTCTGTTCTTTAAAGTGTGACACCGTTCTTCATCTAAATAAAAGTTCTATTGAAATTCTCTTTCTTTTAAAATATTCTGGCACCTTACAAGCATGCTTCACAAGAAAATTTTTGATTGCTGGGTTTGGGTGTTTGTTTGTTTGTTTGTTTGTTTGTTTGTTTGATATCAGCAACTATAAAAGAATACCCTCCATGATTGAGAGGAATTAAGCCGTACTTGTCCTGGGCTTGTTTTGATAAAGCTATAGAATCAAATGCCTGGAGATTTTCCTAGACCTTAGTTGGTGTTTCTCTCCATTGTACAAAGGAGACCAGGGGTAGATGCACAAGTAAATTGAAAACCAGTAAATAGTGAGTTTAGAGGGTACCTAGAATTGCCGATAGGAAGTGAAAATATTAGTCATCTGCGTTTTTGTGCAATGCTATGTGTTGACAAGTCCATCACAAGTGGGAGTGATGGTCAATTAAATTATCAAAAGTCAGTTATGTGCTCAGTGAATTTTCTTAGACATATGGATATTTGATGTTTTACAAACATAATATACTTTCTACCTGACTAGATTGGAGTTTAGCAGTCACTCATTGTATTATTACATTTCACAGTGAGTTCATTGCACTTGGTGCACTTTATGGCTAATGTACTAAGAGGATCTCAGTTAAAAACTGCAATTATAAATTTATTTGAGAGGACTTTTAAAGTGGCTTTCAAATTACTGAAATATATGTCCAAGCATTTCAGCCCTTAGTCCCACTCACCAGACTCCCTGTCACCTGGATTAAACAGAAGAATTCATGATACACAGACAGACACAAAACTCTGACATGAAGTCATTACCTAGTTTTTTCTAGTACTACATGAACATAACAACTGATATAAATGAATTCTTAGTTTAAAAATCCACTTAGTTGTGAGCTCTATTGTTTGGTGCTAAATCATCATTTTAAACAAATTTTTGACTTTTTAATCCATTGTTTTTGCACCAGTTAACTAATTTTGAGAAGGGTGAAAATGTTTATGCATCATGAGGATAAAATTATAAATTATAGGGGGGATCCCTGGGTGGCTCAGTGGTTTAGTGCCTGCCGTTGGCCTGGGGCATGATCCTGGAGTCCGGGGATCGAGTCCCACATCGGGCTCCCTGCATGGAGCCTGCTTCTTCTTCTGCCTGTGTCTCTGCTTCTCTCTCTTTCTCTGTGTCTCTCATGAATAAATAATTAAAATCTTTTAAAAAAATTATAAACTATATAATGGTAAGAAAATACTTGGAGCTGACATGATATTGACTTCATTGGTCAAAATAAATCCCTCTTTTTCAATAGTTGCACAAACTTCAAGGATTGATATTCATGAAGCCCATGCAAATAGTTGGAGATGTTAATAGGTGAGTGTGAGTGTATGAGAGAGAAGGAGGTGGAGGGAGTATTAAACCACTTAATATATCACAAAAGTGGAAAAGTATGAAACTAAAATTTTCATCGATCCACCAGTATTCTGATAGACAAGGCCACAAGTATGCAGTCCTGTTTCCTTTAGGTTGACCTGTCATCAAGGAAAGTGAAGATGAATCTGAATTTCATCTCAGTGTTTGAAGTCTTGGCAGAATATCTGTCTCCACGATGCTACCAGGCCACATAGAGTGTTGTCTAGGGATGATTGTACCTGTTCTGGGCAAAATTGTGGCCACCCTTCCCTGTCCAGAGTCATACATTGAAGTCTAAACCCCCAGAGTCTCATAATGTGACTGCATTTGGACATAGAATATTTACAGTGGCAATTAAGTTGAAATGAGGTCCAAAGGTTGAGCCTGAATCCAGTCTGACTGATGTCCTTATAAAAGAATTAGGACACAGGTACACAGAAAGAAGAGGATCAGGGAGGAGAAAAAGGCCATCTACAAGTGATGATAGAGGCCTCAGAAGAAACCAATCCTACCTAAACTTTGATCTTGGACTCCTAGCCTCCAGAGTTGTGAGAAAACACAATTTGTGTTGTTTAAACCATCCCATCAAGTACTTCTTTTTTTTTTAAGATTTAATTTTTATTTATTTTTTTTATTTATTTATGATAGTCACACAGAGAGAGAGAGAGAGGCAGAGACACCGGAGGAGGGAGAAGCAGGCTCCATGCACCGGGAGCCCGACGTGGGACTCGATCCCGGGACTCCAGGATTGCGCCCTGGGCCAAAGGCAAGCACCAAACCGCTGAGCCACCCAGGGATCCCCCATTGCGTACTTCTTTATGGCAGCCTACCAAACTAATACAGTATCAATTCCAAATCTTAAACAAGGCAGGTATTTTGTGCAGGAAAACAATAGAATATTAATAAAGTCCCTCTGACTTACGTTCTTTTTTTTTTTTTTAAAGATTTTATTTATTTATTCATGAGAGACGCAGAAAGTGAGAGGCAGAGACACACACAGAGGGAGAAGCAGGCTCCATTCAGGGAGCCCGATGTGGGACTTGATCCTGGGTCTCCAGGATCATGCCCTGGGCTGAAGGCAGGCACCAAACTGCTGAGCCACCCACGGATCCTTGATTTACATTCTTCTGAGTGTTTTTCTTCTTCATTTCTCCTATATCTGTTTTATGATACTGTGCTGAGTAGATAAAGGTAAACGTGATCAAGGATTTCTAAATATTGCTCCCAAAGTATTCATCTCTTTGAATATTAAACTTTTGGCCTTTCCCATAGAGTCAGAAATGTCCTGATATTGATTATTTTGCACTACTCTAGCTTCAAAGCTTGGAATGATGTTTAATATAATGATTTTTTTCATGCTCTACTAAGGAATACCTGCCATGAAATCAAAGGAAGACATTGATTTATGCTCTAAGAAGAATGAATTGAAAATTGAATAAAGACAAGAGAAAATAAAATTTCTTAGACCAAGAACAAATGGAAATTGATTTAATTTACTGAAAAGAAATCACCTCTCTGAGTAGTCAAACAAAGCATTAGAATCTCACTGACTACCAGGAAAGGACAAATTAGAATTAGAAGCATCTATGAGTATGTGGCCTCCAAATTACTATAATACCATTCTGGTAAATTTCCCCATTTTACACAAAACATTATGTAACATTTCAGGGAATCGTGATTTTTCCACCAGTAAAGTATAATGATATTAAAATGTTTTCCTCCCTTGCCTTTTAAAGAAAGATTAAATTATATTCTATCTTGCGGGCATACAACACATGCATTTTTGATAGTGGTGCTTGAAACATATGGACGTTTCAGCTGTCTGTGGTTTTCCTGATAACTTTTCACTCTCATTAAATAGACTTCATTCCCAGAGCCATGGATTGGAATCTTTGGATAGTGAGAGATGCGGATGGTCACAAGTAAAAGATAGATTCCTTACTAGCATAGAATTGATCCTAAGCAACGTATAGGATGAGAGGAACCTGGCAGCTTATTGACTATAAGAAAGTGACGAGGAAGCTAAAGAAAAAATTTTATTTATTTATTTATTTATTTATTTATTTATTTATTTATTTAGATTTTATTTATTTATTCATGAAAGACACACACACAGAGAGAGAGAGAGGCAGAGACATAGGCAGAGAGAAAAGCAGGCTCCATGCAGGGAGCCTGATGTGGGACTCGATCCTGGGACTTGATCCTGGGACTCCGGGATCACGCCCTGGGCTGAAGGCAGATGCCCAACCCCTGAGCCACCCAGGTGCCCCAGAAATTTATGTTTAAATACTCTGTTCTGAAAAATGATGTGGTAGATTTGGAACCAAAGTGTAGTGTATGAAAATCCTGATGACCTGAACTGGTAAGATCTTGCCTTGGAGGAAAATTGCAAAAAGAGGCTACACGGGACTTAGCATGGAACAAAATCTACTGAAGCTCGGCATCAGGTATGAGGTGTAATTTATGACAGAAGAGGGCAGACATTTGGAAATATACATGAGTATCCATCTGACAGTCGCCTCTAAACTTTTGTTTTGGGGTAATTCCCCCTGAGGGTCCCAGCAGTTGCAACCACGCTCTATATTTTACATTTGTCATTTCCCCAGCCACCTTTAATGTTGTCTTATTGATAGCTCAGAGGAAGCTGTGTTTGGGTGAATTAAAGGTCTAATAGTGCCCATGTTTGGGACAAAACAATTTCTGGCAGAAATATGGAGGCGTTGATCTGCAAGAGTTCGACATGAAATGATTTTGCACATCAGGGACTAAGGTGGCAGTCAACCACCAGCATGAATTTAAGAGCTCACAGTAATTACTTCACAAGAGGATAGTACAAGAATGGGCTTCCAAAATCTATGGATAGAAGAGTGCATCGTGTGGACATTATAGGAAGAACCTCCTAAAGACCACAGGGAAGCCAGAGATTTCTAACTTAGACTACACACGAAAATCATCCTGTTCCCCCCACCCAAGAATTTAGAGAACAGAAAAAAATTACCCCTAATTAAAATGTAAAGGCAAAGCACAGTCAGTCAGAACCCATTGCCCTGGACCAATGAGGCATTACATTAATTCTAGTAAAGTTAGTACCGTGTGTAAGTAAGGGAACTAATCATTAAAACAGGATGGTCAGCCTAATGGAAGCGTGGAAAAAACTCTCAAAATAAATGGATGGTAGGACCTATCTGAGGACTGTCTAAGCTATAGAAATGCTTAGTCAACACCAATCTTATTCTGGGTGCCATTGACAAGATCATTTCTATTGTGAAATGAATGTGTATGGCCATCTTAGTCTGATATACTAGGCTGTACATTAAATACTTAATTCACACAGATCTCTTTGTTTTGAATATACATTTTCATTAGGTTTTGGCTTCTCATATACATCTATGTCATCAGCAGATTCAAAACTTTGATATGGGAGGATATTTGGAGTAGCAAGGTAGTTGGAAGAATGGAACCGAAGAGTAGACTCAAGGTCAAGCTTCCATAATCTGCACATCCTCAGGAAATTTATTGTATTTCTGAGGAAATTTGCAGAAGGACTATTAGAAACTCTGTACATGGTGTTTCTTGGCACTGAAATTATTTAGAAGGAGAGCATGGTTCGTCTTGTCCCCTGACACTTCATATCCTTGTTTCTTTATACTTCATCTGCTTGGGGCATATCATTTTCTATTTTTGACCTCTTGCACTAGAATGCTGTCTCCATTAAGTCAGGGAATTTTGTCTGTTTGAGCACTATTTCCCTAGCACCCAGAACAATGTCAAGGACATAGCTGATAGTCCTGAATATTTGTTGAGTTAATCCTATAATAATCACATGCCTATAAGCAATAGGTGCCATCTTTGATATGGGAGCCTTGACAAAAGAATTCCAAATATTTTGTTTTCAGATAGAATCGTTCCCACTGTGAGATGTGCTGTTGTTCAGGATCATAAAACTTTGGATACCTAACTTTGAGGGTTATAATCCACTTTTTTGGTTACATAGAAGTCTGCTTAATTTCATAACTCTAAATACCTTATTTACTGATATATCTTAATTTCTTCAAGCCAAAGTTCTTTCCTGCTTTCTCTGTCGGTTTGTTTTGTTCTACCTTAATTTTACTTACTTTAGATTGAAGGCGTTATCACTCCAGGTTATGTTTGGAAGGAAGGATATTTCTTGTCAACTGAAATTTCAGTTTTCCCCCAAATTTTGAGGAGATGATGTTTCTGTTATGATTTCACAGAAACTTCTTATGCCTTTTTGCCTTCAGATTGCCTGAGAGTTTTGTTTGCTTAATCTCACAGGAGGTTCTCAGAATCTGTGTATCTCAAAATTGAGCTGTAATTGCTAATTTGGGATTTAGGAAACAAGAAGTTGGTATGGAAATGGATAGAAATATAAACATAATTCCTAAGTCTTCCCTAGGTCACAGAAAGTGGCTACATTCCCTAGGAGTTCAAATGTTGAATACGTCACCTTCTTCTTCCTCATCTCCCAACAGGTGCTTAAATCCGTGCCATCACATCCTTGAACATCAAAAATCGCCTTGAACATTTCCTCTGACAGGAAGCACATTGTCTCATATGTTGTCCATTTCATTATCACGTGGTTCGGAAGGATAGCGAGTTCTCAATATTGAAAGCTCTGTCTCCTGGTGCTCATTCTGCAAGCCACACTAGCCTGGCTCTTGTCTCCACATTCCTCCACAGGGGCCACTTGTGGCACTTATGACAGTAAGTCCAGTGGCCCAATGCCAGAATTATCTTATTCTCTCAGCAGTGTTTGACCCAGTTGGCATTCTTGACTTCTAGATGTCTCCTTCTGCTTTTCCCTCTTGCTCTGCCACTTTCTCCTGGACATTTGCCCACATCTCTGGGCATTGCTGTCCAGTCTCTGCTGCCAATGTATCTACCTCACTTTCAAAAGAAAAAAAAATTAATTTCCAGAAATTCTTTGTACCAGATAAAATACATACCTAACTGTTCATGTTTTTACTTAGAAAAGCACCTAGCATTGGGCCTGCGACATACAAGGTGCTTGATAAATTGGAGCAAATTGCTTTTCTACTTTGAAGGATAACGTTCATTAGGATGAGTTTTTTTTAATAAAAAATGAAATGTCAGCAAAAAAATTAACTGATGATCTCACTCTGTTATTGAACTCGATTGAGTGATAGTTAATATTTGCAAAAGTCTGAAGCATTTATTTTAGTTAACTGATGGTATAAGAAGTACCTTAGTGATGGTTAATGATTTAAACAGACTCAGGATATATGAACTTAACCATTTTTTTCTCAGTGTTCAATTATGCTCTCAGTTTAACCTGCAGTAATTCAAAAGGAAACAAATCCTTCCTTAATGAAGGAAAATTGTGCATGTTTTACAATCCACAAATGTGGCCAGATTTGCTTTAATGGATTCTGTGTCTTGAGGAGATAGCTTAAGGCAAAGTATGGGAAAGATTTAAAGGAGAAGCAAATTCCTTTGTCCTTTTCTTTAATAAACACCATCACAATTGACCTTTAAAGCTGATAAAGCTATAAGGAGAGACAGGAGCAGATGCAATACTCTCCCAGACCTATTCGAATATATTTAACAGATGGCCAAGGCAGTGATTCTTTATTCAAAGAAATTTCAAGTTGATTATAATTTCTGTGCCAGTACTTTGTACTATCAAGGTCTATCTTACAAAATAAATTGAAACAGGAAGTTCCCTAGAAAATCAAAGACCCTTTTCTTTTGCTGGTCTGGGTTTGAGATAAAGAGGATGATAGTTGCAAGTGGATTCAGAGGTGGAAGACTCCAGCAAGCGTCTGCGCTTGCTAGTTCGGTGCTGTCCTGAACACTGATCTCAGTATAACCCACAAAGGTGTGGGAACTCGGTTGCTTCTTGCTTGAACTCAACAGTTTTGATTTGTTATATTGTTATTTAGCCTGAAAATGTGCACCTGATCTTTCCAGACTCTTAAAATCAACTAGAGTGCTATTGATCCTCCCATCATTCTCCTGCCTTTGGAGAGTATGTGTGAGTAAGACGGTGTGTACTCTTCTGGAGGATCTAAAGCTATTCAGTATGCTCTTAATTATAAATAGCTCTTTCTAAACTTACTACCGCTATGAACATCATCTACTGATAGATACATATATAGTCTTTCTCTGATACACCCATGCACATTGATATTCGTACTTTTACAGTCACATATGCCACACATTTCACTCCCAGATGTCTCCCTGCCATAGCTATTCTGCACTTACCATCTAAACTATCTGAAGCCATTAATAGACACCTGCTTTGAATGAATTGCACACACGGCTCCCCGAGAAGCCCCGGGAGGAAGGAAGTTTCTCTGAGCTGGCTTCAGTTCATTTGTTTTCGAATCTTTCAGCTCTGGGTAAGAGATATCACTCAGCATCGACTGGATGAAAAATTGAAATATAGCACAAAGAACATTCATTACTCTTCACTGTTTTTCAGTTATGATTAATATTTTTCCATTATTGCTTTCCTTCTGTCTGTATGTTTTAATACTTTGTGCTTTTGTGGTGGTGGTAACCATTTGGAAGTGATTTGCAGACCTGACATTTCACCTCTAAATACTTTCTTTGCGTTTCCCAAGAGTGGAAACATTTTCCTACGTGACCACAATACAATTAAAACACATCTGATCATTAAAATTAATTTAATTATACCTAGTTTGGTCCACAATGTTGAGCAATGACATGAATTTTTTAGAGTTCAGGCCAATTTTCATGTTGATTGTCCCATAGTCTGGCTCTCTTTGTTCCCTCATGACTGTCTCTCTCTCTCTCTCTGTATATATATATATATATATATATATATATATACACACACACACACATACACACACACACACATATATATATACACACACATTTTTTTCAGCAGAAAGAACCACATGGAGGATGTTGTATATTTTTTTATCGCCTCCCTTCAAATGGAACCTAAGTTTTATTTCACTATTGCTGATGCTACATTGGGTCACTTGGATAAACGTCTGTCCACTCAACTCATAAGAAATAATCCACGAGTGATTGATATTTTTAAACCCAGAGAACATCAGTCACCCAGTGCTTTTAGCATCAATATATTGCCATCTGAATTTTCAGCTTGTAAGTAAGCCTTTGTTAAATTTTCTAAAATTTAAGTTTAAGAATTTAAAAAGCTGACATAAATTAATGGATGATATATTTAAATCAAGGGTAAATACAAGCTAAGAATACTTTAGAAGAATTGTGTGAAGAACAACTACCTTTTTTTTCATTACAATAAACATTTTCATGTATTTTCAGAGATAGCCTCTTTAGAAAGTTACGCCAGAGCCCTATAGTTCTATGTTTTAGACCATGCAATTTCTTATTTTTGAAATATTACTTCTGCTTTCAGAAAAATGATGAAAAACCAGAGCTATCCATTTGTGTGTTTATTTCCAAATCATTATAATTTTTCTTTAATAAAATAAAAAAATACACTTTAATAAAATAAAAATAATACACTTTCATTTCTGAGAATAATAATGAGGATTAATGGTATCATCTCACAACTGATAAGTGGTTGCTGCTAACATTTAGTGTATTTCTTCCATTTTTTCTAGTTATTTACTTTTATATTCATTTGTACTGTATTTTTAATTTTTTTAAGTTTGTGAATCTGCATTATATAAGAAGAAGAGCATCTAACTATATCACATATTAGAACTTTTGGTGAATAAAATAAAATAATGAAACAAAAACTCCACTAGCCAGTGTTACACTTCCTATCTTTAGTTGGCATAATTCTTGGAGGGCATAAGGCAATTTTTCCTATGATTCAGGGGATCTTCTGCGTGGAAACTTCAAAAGTGACTCTGAGATTTGGCGAATGGGTTGGAGGGGCATGACTGACATCCAGGTCAAGAAAGAACAATGATTGCCCCAGAGAAGAGCTCACTGGTTTTTCCACCGGATTCTGGCACTTTCTGGAGAAGGCCTAATGAGCTCAGGGTGTGTGGCAGAAGCTGGTACCACTCAGGGTTCAGCTATCCTACCATAGCCCCATGTTTCCAAGATAATTGCCAGCCTGTGAGTGTGAACACCAGAGTCTAGACTCTGTGCAGAGACCTTGGCTGCAAGGGTACTGTGGTGCACACAGCTCCGCACAACATCAATATGGAAGTCATATAAGAAAGAGTGATCGTGGATTCTAATTTCACTCTTTCCTTTTCTGGCTTTTGAAGACAAGCCTAACTCCTTGAAACTGAGTATGTCTCTTAGGTCTTCAGACTTAGATTGATTAAGAGGAAGATCTTTGGACTGCCCATTGATGACAAGCAATGATTAAAGGTGGAAAAACAAAAGCAAACAATTCAAACAAATATAGTAATGTCTTTGAACTGTGAGGCAATATGTCTAGTGATGTCTAGTGATGTGATTCAGACATGAAGGAGAGTCAAGGAAGCTAATGGCCCCACAGAGTTGCTCTTGCCCAAGTTACATTTGTTCTCAGTACAGAGGAAATTAACCAGGTAGAAGCATCTGACATCAACGAAGATGCACCCATTCTCCATCAAAGAAAAACAAAAGCTCAACCATGAAATGAATAGAAAGTCAGGCTGTCTTTTAATTTTGCTTTCTTAGCATTTTTAACTAAATAATGTAAATCTATATGAGGAGGAAGGCTGAGTATTCCACTTTTGAAGGGCAAAAGCAATCACTGCTACTATACTTTTCAGGTCTACTTGAATGAGAACATATATTTGCTAAAATCTGTACCTTGTTTAATTCTGAATCTTTACTTGACTGATTCATAGATCATTGGTCTTAACGTGGCCTATAATCTGTTCATGCTTTATTTAGGGGGGAGACTATAGTCCTCCAAAGAGCCCATGGTTATCTTTGTTTACTGAATTATCACCTTGGTAAAGGCAATTCTCACTTTTTTGACAATTAAGTACATATTTTCAGAAATGTAGTTTCCCCCAATCAATAAGGTCTTGAAAGTTAACTAAATTTTAACTGTTAGCAGTAAAAGACTAATATGTTTTCATGCCCCCCTTCCCACTAGTCTTTGCGAATAATTATTTTTTAAGGAAAAAGAAAAGAAACTCCCTGCACACTTAATCAGGTTAGACTAGCCTATTTGGTAACTGTCACTTGAAATGGATGTGGTGTCACCTTTTCGTGAATGGATGAAAACGTACTCCTTAAATAAATGATAAACAGGAACCAGCAGTGACAGAGTATAACGAACAGGGTGAGAGGGTGGAGTGGGTATAATAAAAATAAATAAATAAGTGAACCAGAAGGGTTTTGCAAAGTGCAAAGATAAATCTCCCTGGGCTCTTGTTGTTTCGTTTACTTGAAAGACAGGAGGCATCATCTGGGTGCCCCTTGAACCTTTTATCTTTACCTGTACACAGTGTGACAATTGCCTTCTGACCTCAGGGACAGAGAAAAAAATGGAAGAGAAAAATCAAAACAAAAGAGAGCAATAAAAGAGGGACCGAGCTCACAAACTTGAATTATTGCTAACAACACAGCAATATTCCTTCTGGCCAGACTTACCCCAGGATAGGATCCAGGAACTGGGAATCTCACAGGAATTTGTATCCACTTCTTCTTCAACTTTCAAAGATGGGAACAGTCAAGCTGAGTTACTACCTACATAGAAAGAACAATGAAATATTTGAAACCGCTGAAAAACGGTAAAGCTGATGAAGTATATTGTATCCCGGTCAGCTATTTTCTTCCTATAAATTCTGGGGTGGAAGTAGATTTGTTTAAAGGATAAAAGGACATAAAATACTTTTTAGAGAGATGAAAATATTTATCCAGAAAGTGGTAGAAGCACATCTAAGGAGAGATCTCTTATTATTTGAGAAGGCATTCAAAAAACCCTTTTCATTTTTTTTTTCCAGAATGAGGATTAGAGCATTATTGTAATGTCTCCTGTCTTTGTTAAATCCTATACCTCTGTACGAAAAGTAAACCTATCAGGGAATAGAAGAATGGGTAATATATACTAAAGTGGGCATCTACCCCTAGTGCTTTCAATGAGAATGCTATTTTCCCAGTAACCTGTACATAATGCCCAAACTTCCATTTTCCAACATATTGGGAAGCATTTCAAGACATGATCACAAACCACAGACCCTTGTGAGTCCTTGGTTAGAATTCTGGACCATGAGTAGGAAAACTCAGGACAGAATCTCCAAGGTCCTTCCAAGTTGAAGTTGTCCCTTGGTCCCAAAACCACTGTCCCATTTTTAGGTTTGCAATAGCAGACCCCTTGGTACTAATGTGTATCAACATGCCTCCCAGTTACCATGAACACATAACAAATCATCCCTGAACATAGTGTCATGCAGTAACTATTTCTCATACTCATGGATTGTGTGGTTCAGGATTTCAGGCAAATTAGAGCAGAGAAAACTGCCTGTGCTCCATGATGTGTTCTGGGAACTCACTGGAAGACTCCAAGGCTGGAACTGGAATCATCTGAAGGTTTAGTCATTCAACGTCTGGCTGTTACTGCTGACTATGGGCCAGAGACCTGAATTCCTCTCCCTGTAGGCCTCTTTACTTGACCTCTCTAAGTGAACTAGTCTGGGCTTCCTATCTGCATACCGCTGGATTCCAAGGAGGAACATCTCAAAAGAAAGAGAGCGAGCCAAGAGGAAGCTGTATTGCCTTTTCTAATCTTGCTATGGAAGTCACATAGTATTATTTGTGCCATGCTCTATTGACTGGAAAATTCAGAAACCTGTCCAGGTTCAAGCAGGAGAAGGGGAGGGTGAGAGGAGGCTTCACTTCACAAGGAGGGGCAAGGTACTGGAAGAGCATGAGGAACTAGAAATATTACTGATATTTTTGGAGCTAAAGTACAGAATAGTTAAGAGATTTATTCAACAGATCCATATCTGGCAAGTAGTGGAGCTAACAAGCAATTCTATTTCTCACACTCAATGATCTGTCTTCTTTCAAGTACACAACGTGAAAAATATTATTCTCAGCTGAATGAGAGTTGTCTTCAGTGAGGGGGCAGATGACATCTTTAGGGGAAAAAAAGGCTCATAAAGAGACAAAAATGAAAGCGCCCTGAGCTACTTTACAAAATCGGCATCATACCAGCCTGACCTACAGGAATTATATATTATTTGAATGTGTTTTTGTAAAGAATGTGCTTTGTAAGGTTGTGTGATAGGTCTTATAAAGTTTTGTGATATAGTTGGTAAATCCATTATTTGGAATGTGTTTAGCCATGAAAAGGCTTTCAACCTCAAAACTCTTGAGTTTTAACAAAAAAAAAAAAAAAAAAAAACTCTTGAGTTTTAAACTGACATACTATGGCTAAGATCTGAAGATGTAAAGAGCACCATTGATTTTAATATGCTGATAAGAAACGAGTACTCAAGGCATGGAAAGTAACAAATCAGGACCTAAACAATATAATGTGATATGAGATATTTATCAGTATCAAAGGAATGTCACTGAACAAAACAAACATTTCTGTTGTTACTCTAACGAGCTAAAATACAAAGCCTATGGAATGAAACTGACCTTTTAAAAAAACTGTTAGTTATTTCTGAGTGTGGCTGTTTACATTTTATGTTTATATGTTAAAAACATATATGCATTTTAATAAAGTTATTATACATAAATATTATACTATAAGGCCTATATTATACTATAACCCCATATTATATTATACCATATTATACCACTTTATTAAAAATATCATAGCTACAAAAGAGTCAGCGTTAAGAAAAAAAAATGTATGGCTAGAAAGAGGAATAACTTAGTCTGGCTTCTCCCAAAGCAAAGCAGGAGACAGCTCCTTATATTCAGTTAGTTAATGTGGGAATGTGTTCTAAGGATGCAAGTATACAGAGAATGGGATTAAAGAGCAGGCAAACACCACCACATGGTGAGTTTTTGCATTAGTCCCTGAGAACACTGACAGAATGGATCTTCGCTCTCTCTGCCTGGAGAATGAAACCCAGTGGACACTGGCGCTCATTGGACATTGTTGCTCAAATGGGCATTCAAAGCCTTCCATTCCTGGGTTGTACATGCTGAGAGCAGAGCAAGTTCCATTGTGTTCCTTTCACCATTTCAGAGGCCCCACAGGGCAGAGAGAGAGAGGGATGCAGCAGAGGAGTTAGGCAATGTGCTGTCCAGAGACACCTGTGCAAGGCTGGAGCATCAAAGTGTACTTTACATAAAATTAGATGTGTAGGTCTTACGTGTCCAATTCAAGAAGTGTTAACCGTTTCATGTATGGTCACTCTAAATTAGGTATGACTGTCATTACTATAACCCTACAAAGTTATATGAAGTCTCATTCTCATCACTTCTCCCCAATTTCAAGGTAACTACTTTCTGAATTCTATCAAATTAAATTGGGAACTTATTTTCACTTAAAATGCAATTAGTGTGATTTATAACAATGTAAATATATTAAAAATACATACACCATCGTATGGCTTCTTTTACTCAACATGATGCTTTTAAAATTCATTCATGCTGTTATGTAGGTCATGCTTTTATGTATCTTGTATATTTCTTCGTATTGTTTTATTTGTTACCTAATTTTATTGTCAAGTAATATTTTTCTTGGAATATACGGCTATCTTTTTATCTATTTTCTCATTGATGGTACAGTGTTTTCCAGTTCTTAAGAATTATGAGTAAGGTTCCCATGAAGGTCCTTGTATGAGTCTTTTGGTGGACATATGTTTGCACTTCTTTGAGTAAATACCTGAAAATGGAATTGCTGGGTCATAGAGTAAATATTTACCACAACATTGCTGAGCAGATTTACATACGATGGTGCTATTTTATACGACTACCATTTGCTCTACATCCTTGTCAATTATCTTAGTGAATGCAGACTGCCAAGAAAACACCATAGACTGGATAGCATAAACAAGAAACATTTATTTCTCATGGTTCTAGAGGCTGAGAAGTCCAAGATCAAGCTGCTGGCTGACTTAGTTTCTGGTGAGAGCTCTCTTCTTCGGTAGCACAGTGGACACTTTCTTGCTTTATCCTCACTGAGCAGAGAAAGAGAAAGAGAGAGAGAGAGAGAGAGAGAGAGAGAGAGAATTATCTCACTCATGTTTTTTCTTTAATGGGCATAAATCTCATTCTTGAAGGACTCACCCTTATAACCTATTTATTTCCCAAAGGCTTCACCTCCAAATACCATCACATTGAGGGTTAGGACTTCAACATTTGTACTTTGGTAGATGCAATTTGTAGCATCAGTGTTTGCATATTATTTGCTTTGTTTTGTTTGTAATAATACCCATTCTAGTGGGTGCCTAATTCCAGGGTTAGTTTGCATTTTTCTAGAGAGTTATGGAGTCCAGCACCTTTGTAGGTTCTTACTGGTCATGTTTTATCTTTTGTGACATGTCTGTTCAATGCTTTCCATTTTCAATTGGGTTGTGTAGCTGTGTTCTATTGCTGCTGTAAGAAAGTATCACAAACTTAGTGGCTTACAACACAATTGTATTGTCTTACAGCATCTGCCACAGGTCTCACTAGGGCTGATATTGAAATGTCACAAGGTTGCATTGCTCCCTGGAGGATTTAGGAGGAAATCCCTATCTTTGCTGTTTCCAGTTTCCGGATAATACTTGCATTCCTTTACTCATGGCCCCTTCCTTTATCTTCAAAGCCAGGAAAGTCACATCTTTCTAATCATTCCTTGTGGTCAAGGTCACATCTTTTTTTCTTTCTGAACTCAGCACCGACAGTATCTCTAATTGTAAGAACACTTGTGATTAGATTGGACACACCCAGATAATCCAGAATAATTCCTTTATGTAGATATACTTGTAAATTCGTTTTGCCTTGGAAAGCGACATATTCACAGGTTCTGGAAATTAGGATGTGGGTACCTTTTTAGGGTTCATTATTCTGCCTATCAAGTCACTTGTTTTCTTATTGTTGAAATAAGTAATAAGAAAATTTTGGACACTCACACACACACACAGAAGCACGCACGCACACGCACACACACTATTTTTCTTGGTCTGTAGTCCCTTTTGGGGAGTAGAAAATTTTAATTCTGATAAAGTCCCACTTGTCCTTTTGTTCTTTTATGTCTTTTTCATTTTTGTACTTTTTGCATCCTATAAAAACGTTTACTTCTTCTAATACTGTTAAGATATTTTTGTATGTTTTATTCTAGATGCTTCATTGTTCCAGCTTTATGGTTAGGTTTATGATCCTTCTTTAATTATATTTGTGTATGAAGTGATGTAGTGGTCATAGTTCTTATCTGGTTGTTCCAGCACCATTTGTTAGAAGATATCCCCACCAAATTGAATTGCTGCTATAGCTGTCATTTAGTTCTGTATACCCATTAGGGCCTGTAGTTCTGCTACACTTATCTGTGTCTACCCCCACCCCATACCACACTCATGATTATTGTAGCATTGCAAGTTTTGGAATCAGGCAGGAAAAGCCTTCAATTTTGTTCTTTTAAAATGGTTTTAGTTGATGTATTTAGTAATTATTTAGTATTTATAGTTTACATTTTTATGTAAATTTTAGAATTAGCTTGTCAATTTCTACCACAATCATGCTGAATTTCTTGTTAGGGTTTCATTGTGTAAATCACAAAATGTGAGGAGAAAGGCTATATTGAAAATATCAAGTCTCCAGATCCATAGATATAGAATTTCTCTCCATTATTTAGGTCTCAGAGTAAATATACTTTCTTATTCACAAATTTGGGGAAACACTTGGAATACTTCACTATTATGAAGTTAGCCGTAGGTTTTGCAAAGATGTCCTGAATGGTCATTGCCGGGCTTTGTTTCACAGTTATCAAACCTCACAAAAATGAGTTGAGAAAGTTTTTCCATTTCCTCCTAAAATTGGTATCATTTCTACCTTCTTTAAGATAGAAATAGAGATAATAATTTTTACACCTTTCTTCTTTCCTAGTAAACATACTTATAGCTGCTTATAGCTGTTTCCTTTGAAGCATTGTTTTTTCTTATCACTCAATAATTTTTGATGTTATATTTTCATATTCATTCAGTTTGAAATGTTTCAAATATCTCTTCTGATTTCTTAAACTGTTTAGAAGTAATTTTGCTTAATTTCCAACTATCTGGAAATCACTTGTGTCACTATTATACCATATTATATTATATGGAAATATACTGTGAACCATAAATATAATTTAAAAGTTTCAAACATCCGTATAAAAAATTCAGATGAAATAAATGAAATTAAATGTAGTGATATATTTTATTTAACTCAGTATGTCCAACATAAATCATTCCAACATCTAATCAATGTAAAATTAGATAAAAATACTTTACATCATATTTGTACTAAGACTTTGAAATTTGATATGCATTTTACCCTTATAACCTAGCTCAATTTGAGTGAGTCACATTTCACGTGCTGGATAGACACATGGCTATGGGTCACCTCATTAGACAGCATAGCCCTAGCAGGCTGATACTCTACTTTTTCCTGAGAGTCCCCATTTTAGGTCTTACTATGCTAACATACTTGATTTGGAAATGTTAAAAGAACAGGAAACCAACAAGTTATCTCTGCTAGGGGCTAGGCCTAGGTTTCTCTTATCTAATCCATGCCTCTACTTTTCCCAACAGAGGTAAAAACCGTTGCCCCTGTAGGTAATGGATTGATGAAAGTAGCATCTCCAGCTTACACGGGAAGTAGATGAAATCAGTGCCTCAGGAAGTTGAGCTTGGGCTCACCCATGGCATGCTGAGAATCCCCGGGGAGGGGGGGGGGGGAGGAATAGAAATAGTTCTCTTTATTATACAGAATAATTTAGCTTTTCTATGCCCCAAACTGTATACCCAAATAATCCTCAAATGGGAAGTGGGGAAAACTGTCTCTTTGACACCACCCAACCTCTAACCAGAGGAAGTGGAATTAAATATGGCAAGCACTTCTTGTTAGTTTTGAATCATGCCTATGGTTATTCTCTTAGCAGTCTCCTGGGTTTTGTTTTGCTTTGTTTTATTTTGTTTTTGTTTTTGTTTTTGTTTTACCATCTACTTCCTAACATTTCTGCATAAATTGTATTGGTTCCTCTCTATTTTAAAATGACTATGCAGGCAGCCCCGGTGGCTCAGCGGTTTAGGGCCACCTTCAGCCCGGGGTGTGATCCTGAAGACCCAGGATGGAGTCCCGCGTCAGGCTCCCTGCCTGGAACCTGCTTCTCCCTCTCCCTCTGCCTGTGTCTCTGCCTGTGTCTCTGTCTCTGTCACTGTCTCTCTTGCTCTCGCTCTGTCTCCCATGAATAAATAAATAAAATCTTTAAAAAAATAAAATAATGTGACTATGCAATCATTTTTTGTAGTTAGAACCTATCTATTTATCTCTATATACATTCATTCATACATACATGTATGTATGTATCTATACCTACATATCTGTGTGTGTTGTGTGTGTGTGTGTGTGTGTGTGTGTGTATAAAAGATTCTCAGACTCATTCACCTAAATATAGCCTTTCCACATTTCAGGGTAATATTCTTTTCTTATGACAGCCCTGATTTTTAGCTGGAATTTATGCTTTCAGTTAGTTTGCAAAATTTCTAACTCTTGTAATGTATAATATAGACCTTATTTTTAGCACTAAGCCCCTTGTCTATATAAGAGGAAGGTCTCCATAAATGCCACTGCAGAAGTACTCTGCTCTTGAAACATGATGATACTTAACTGACCTTGCCTTATCATTTTCTTTTTTCAGGAATTCCAATAAAACAAAACAAAAAAGCCACCTAACCTCACAATCCTATTTATGAATGCCCCCATACTGTTGAGGTGCCACAGCTATCATATAACACAGTGCTTTGCAAACTTTACTGGCATCTGAATTACCTGAAGGACTTATTAAAACAGAAATTGCTGGACCATACCAACTTACAGTTTCTGATTCTATAGGTCCCATGTGGGGCACAATAATTTGCCTTTGTAACAAGATCTCAGGCATTGCTGATGCTGCTTGTTCAAGGATCCAACTTTGAGAATCATTGTTACCATGATGCTTCATTTCCTGCCTTTTCCTTTTCCCAGTCCTCCACAGATGAGAAAAATGTGCAATCATAATACTGCCCAGGGATTTCTGAGGAGCATTATTAATATCCCTCAGAACACTCTACCCCAGAGGACAAAAGAAGGAAACACTGATCCATCAGCTCCTCTATCCCACCAGCCAAAGTTGGCCCCATGGACATGAACAACCCTGACCTCGTAGATTGCCCATCCATGAATGCAGAAAGGTTGCTGGTCATTTCCTACCACATCTTAGAGAGGTCCCAGGGAAGGGAACAAGAGAAATACAGTTCTAGCCTGAGGTGAGGCTTTGTCTAGCTGCACCGTGTGAAGCTGGCGAGAGTCTGCATGAGACCAGTTGTAGCAACAAAGGCTGAAGGTATGAAGTGAAGGGGAGGGGTTTTGTGGGAGGGGTTTTGAGTGAGGAGCAAGTGTCCAGCACAGTGGCATTTGTGAAAGCACGATTCTCTTGATTTTATTGTTAAATTTGAATTTCATTTTATAGGAATATTTCTAAAGAAATACCTTTCTGACATAGTTTATTGAGGCTTTCAACTGAAGAGAAATTTGTCACAAAAGAAGGAGATAACAAAAAATCTTACTTAAAGAAATTGATATGCTTAATTTGGAGGATTTTTAAAAGTCAGGAAAAGGAACACATGGAATTACTTTTAAATTCATTCAAAACTTCAAATGCATTTTTTAAATTTATAATGCCCTGGTATAGAAATCAATAAATTTGGCTGAAGTGTGTATGAAAGGAAAATACTGAGTAAAGAAGATATAATTTTCTTTTTTTAAAATAATTTTCAATATTCTAAAATTAAGTTACTGGTGGATCCCTGGGTGGCTCAGTGGTTTAGCGCCTGCCTTTGGCCCAGAGCATGATCCTGGAGTCCCGGGATAGAGTCCCGCATCAGGCTCCCTGCATGGAGCCTGCTTCTCCCTCTGCTTGTGTCTCTGCCTCTCTCTCTCTCTCTCTTTCTCTCTGTCTGTCTCTGTCTATCATGAATAAATAAATAAAATCTTTAAAAAATTAGATTACTAATAACCTTGGGAATCATGATTTATCTTTTTTCTGGTACATGGAAAATTTTGATAATATTAGTCATAACTAGTTTTTTTTTAATTTAATGGTTAAATACGATGATAATCCTAGGTGAAATATGTTTTTATCTATTCACCCATTCTTTTATATATAGGTCCTTAATCAATGAATGTATTGGATAAAGGTTATGTTTATAATTGGAGAAAGTGCCAAAATAACTTCCCAAGACCTTTATTTTATAGATTTCTCAAACTTGAATGCTAAGATGAAAAAGAATTCAGTATGTACTGAGAGTTATAGCAACTCCTTAATATTGTAATAAAAAAATTAGACCCTGATATTTGGGATAGGGGTATTACATTTTTTTTCTGATGCCTAACATTACCGCTTGGTTTATTAAGCTGATGTTATGGGTCAACTAACAGTAGGATGTGAGATAAGAAGAACTATTCCTGTTTTAGTATTTTCTTTCCATATATCTACACTGTGAACTGATTCTGCAGAACCCAGAATCATGCTTAGTTCTTAAAAGGGGCTGCTACATACATCACTGTAGAGAAGATATATAGCTAGAGTTAGCTTACTTTTTTTTCCCCAAAGATTTTATTTTTAAGTAATGTCTATACCCAACACGAGGCTCGAACTTACAATCCTGAGGCTAAGAGTCACACACTCTACCAACTGAGGCAGTCAGGCACCTAAGCTTAGTGCTTTTTTTTTTATTTTCGAATATTTTACTTATTTATTCATGAGAGACACACACAGAGAGAGGCAGAGACACAGAGAGAGAGAGGCAGGCAGAGGTAAAAGCAGGTTCCCCACAAGGAGCCCGATGTGGGACTCGATTCTGGATCCCAGGATCATGCCCTGAGCTGAAGGCAAATGCTCAACCAATGAGCCACCTAGATGTCTCAGACTTAGTGTCTTGAATGATGTACTCACCTGGCTCCTAAGTATGCTCGATGTATAACCATTTTAGTGTATGCCTTCTAACCAGCTGGATAATTACATTGGACATTTACTATTTATTACTTTACAGATATTCATCAACCCTTTTTTATTCAAGTATAAGTAACCTACAGTATAAGTAACCTATTTCAGGCATACAATGTATAATTCAATAATCCTATACATTGCTCAGTGCTCATCACAGTAAGTCCCCTTCACCTATTCCATCTCTCTCCCAATGCACCTCCCTTCTAGCAGCCACGAGTTTGTTCCGTATATTTAAGAGTCTGTTTTTGTTTCCACCAACTATTTTTAATAATGCTGGGCACCTGGCTCTCTGCTCAAACTATCAGAAAAGAATCAATATCTGTCCCTCTGAGAGCTCATTGCCCAGTGCAGATGCCACACCCATTCACAGCTGACATTAGAATAATAATGTGAAGTAGAAGGCTGTGTGTGTGCACAGCAATTATGGGAGATTAGTAGAGGTTAAGGTCTAGTCAATAGGAGGGAAACAGGGACAATCAATGGGGAGTTGGGGGTAGTGCATAAGGTGGGAATGATTAGAGGACATGCAAGAGGATGAGAGGAGGAAAGGCCAGTGGGGAGCATTCCTAGGAGAGGTACATTTAGGCAACACCCAGGGATAGTATCACCTTGGAATAAACTGCCAGTGGTGAGGCTCTGCTGCGTTCTACAGTGGGAATCAGGAGGAACATTTGATTCGGTTGGAAGGTCCAAGAGAGGTTTTGGACCCTTGTCTAGGAGTGTGGCCTTCATCCTGAGGGCAAGGAGCTTGTTGCTACATGTGAATATCACAAAGACTAATGTGTGTAGAGATCCAAATGCCCTATTGCAGGGTCCACACAAAGCACAATTTAGTGACCTTAGTCCTGGGGTCTGGTAGTGACAATGGCTAACTCATTGACTTACGGTAGTCATTTCCCTTCTTTGTTCTCAGTTACCTTAGCTGCTACGAGATGGGCCACCCTATGTTTCAAGGCACTGTTGGAGATATTAAATAGAATAGCAGATAAAAGCAACTTCTAAGTATATTCACAGGACACACATGATTCATATCGTTTCCAGTTCTTAGGAGATGGATGTTTGACACACCAAAGCATCCCCCTCCCATGCAAATGATTCAGATGTTCATTTAACTGGATATAGTCTGTACCGGTGCCTAGGGAGTAAAGCAGGAGAGAACTGATGTAGGATGGACCAAATCTGAGGGTATAAAGGACATTTTTGGGTATTGCTTTCTTTGTGCAGTTGAGTGAAGAAATCAGTATGCATTTCTCTTTGATGCTGCCTTTACTTATCTATGTATATTACACATTCTCAGGAAACATCCACAACTTAGGACACATGATTCCAGGTTTACAATTTCTTTGAGGAAGCTAAACTCTAAATGAACATTTGGAATGATCTGCTTTCTGACTGCATGAGACAAGAAGAATTGGGAAATTCCTGTATAGTGTTTGCACAAAATTACAACAAATTTCCCCTTCCCTTAGGCTTCTTGACTCCCTACCTATCACTCTTCATTACCCAAATTCCAACTTGCCATGCATTCATACTGGAGAAAGAAAGAGTTGGCAATCCCACGGGTCACCCTCACCTTCCATCTTGTCCTGTCATCTGCGTGGAGAGCCATCACCCATGCAGGCCCTTGCTTATTTTGTGGCCCTGCATGAGGCACCAGGGGCCCAAACAAGTCACTTCCAAGTCACATGCATATGGTGCTGGGCAGCTTTCATGTGTTTCCATCTCCTCAACTTCTATCCTGTGTCCTCACCACACATGTGCAGCTCTTGGCTTCTCTTGAGTTTAATAAATGCTCTTAAACATCATGGGAAAGAGAAGAGTCAGGAAAAACTGGGTGCCCTACAAAATGTGCAGGCAAGGTAGACCTACCTCAGCCTGTGCTCCAGTGGAAACCACAGCACCATGGCCCCTCTATAGGTTCTTCCCACGCCCAGTAAAAATGAAAACAACATGGTAATAAATTAGCTGGAACTGTACTTCCCCAGGGTTCAGTGACAGCATGATAAATAACCCTGCACACGCACGATCTGGCTTTCCCTCTGCCAAGGTTTTCTGCTGTAAGATTTTCAGGCCTTAAGTCATGGTCATCAACACTTGATTAATACAGGGAGGGAAAGTTAAGATAACACTGGGGATATATTTCCTTGGACAATACAACATATTAACAGTAGAATATTAGATCTAAGTTAAGTATTTATTGATCATTATAAGCATGATCATTTATATATATAATTAGTAGTTGAAATGCTCAAACCTTTCTTGCAGAGTAGACATGTTTAAAAATCCTAGAGGCTCATCTTAGATTTGTTCATCTCTGATTTTTGAGGTTATATTTCCTAGTATTCTTATTTTTTTTTTTTTAATTTTGGTAAAGTAGATGCTATAACCTTGCCACATTATTTTGGGCAGGATTTATTCCTCAGTACTTTTTCCATTTTATATATAAATATATGGAATATATATATGCATATATATAAATTATGTATATAACACGATTGTGTTTTATAAATATTTATATCACATTCACTTAACCTCAATCCATCAAATAAATTCAGTTATATCTGTATAACTTTCACAGGGAAGGAATAACTTAGCATATAACTTTTCTAGCTAAACTACTATTGTCAGAAATAAATCTGTATTTACTGTCTGTATCCTAGTCATCCTTTTTTTTTTTTTTTTTGGATGAAAAAAGCTAAGTCATAAACATCCCTTTGCCTTTAATTATTGCAACAGGGAAAGTGAGTGTTCAGGTAAATACAATAAGGCTGATTTTTACTGATTAGCAAAGCTAGATAAGAGAGAGTAAAAGTTTTGTTTTTATTTTTTGAGGGATGGCTTGCATAATTAACTCTGGACACTGAACATAATCTAGTCACCATACATGCATTTCTTCCTTGTAAGACTTTTCATCTCTTAGGCCCTAAAAAGTATGAGTCCAGACTCTGATGATTCTATTTGGGCTGACTGTGTTTGCATATTTGTGTGAGCAGCTCTGCTGTGTGTTTCTGCGGATCTATTTAAAGAGTGTAATAATAACAGCTATTATGTATTCAACACCTAATACACGGCAGCTACTATTTTAAGGGCTCTATGTTTTTTAACTTATTGAATTTTCAAAAGTAACCCTGTGCATAGATACTACCGTATCCTCTTTTTAAAATTGAGGGAACAAGAGCAAGTAATATGTTAGCTGAAACCATTCAGTAGGAAAGTGGCAGGACCAGAATTCAAAACCTGTAAGTCTGGATCAGGGGCTTTAGCTCCTAGCCAGTGCATTCTGCTCCACAAAGAAGAGATTTGGCATCAGAGGCAGAGAAAACAGCATAATTATCTCAAATAGCTTTTCCCTTCAAATATATTTTCTTTATTTCTCAAAGCTGAGTATAACTGGATTTCATGGAACTCTTGTAAATCCTCCTCAAGGAGAAATTCTTCTTATTAAATTCACCACATTTCCATCACTCCTTTACTATGCTCATTCCACTTCACTTGAATAAAAAAATCAAATTAAAATTGGGCAGATCCGAATGATCATAAAACTTGCCACAGTACATCAAGCTTTATTAACATGGAAACACACTGCTGTTGAATATTGAAAATTTATTTGGTGTAAGACATGACCAGTGAAGGGGAGTTTGGTATAACAAATGACCAGTGAAGGGGAGCAGGATGTATGTTTATTTATTTTGCAAAAATAAACAAACAAACAAAAGTTCACCAGATAGGCACCATGCTTTCTTCATCTTTAGAACCCTAGGACCCAGTTCCAAGTATGATACAAGACAGGCACTCATTAAATATTTGTTATATCACATATGCCTAATTGACTCTGACATACTCATCAAAATATTTTATTTCATAATTTGGATCATAGGAGATTTACCATGGAATAAATAATCAAAGTTTTAGAAAGACTTTGGTTATAAATAACAACAAATAATTCTTGTTCTATCGAAAATAAGAATTTATTAAAAAGGACACGTGGAACTCAAGTTCAAAAATATGAAACTGGGTTTTACCAGGCACTGGAAACAAACCAGAGGGGCTCCAGGAAGCCAGCTGATTCTCCCTTCTGGTCCCACGTTCTGTTCCTGCATTCATTCACTCTTGTCTTCAGTGATGGGTCTATGCCTTTCCACTAATTCATAGACATGATAGAAAGCAGTGACTCCAGCCTGATTCCCACATCATCCTGGCGTTGGTGCCACCAGCTAAGTGAGTCAGCACTCCCTTTTCCAAGCCTGACTTCCTGGGAGTCAGAGCTCAGTTGGTCTCACATGGGCCAGACATCTATCTGGGGGCTGCCTGGTTTACTGCCATTCAGCAGAGACCATGGAAGACAAGTCCTGAAAAAGTGAGGGCAGGCAGCTGCTCCAAAAAACAAAAGCATGAGGGTGGGGCGATCATAACTCCTAAAGGAAACGTGACCAATTTTTAACACCTTTGCAGCCACCTTGACTAAAGCCATAAAAATGACGTCATTTTGCAAGGGAATATAATTCTATCTTCATATATAACTTTCATGTTTTTACATTCATAAAGTGGTATCTACATAATATCAACCTCTCTAAGAAGTTTAGGGAGAACAAAATCAATGAAATATTTATTTGGAAAACAAATATTCCAAATTCAGTGCTGCAAGAGTGTGTTGCTCCCATTTGCATCAGTTAATCCATTTGAAACAGAATAAATAGAAAACACCAAAACACTTTGGTCATTCAGGCTCCACTTCAGGTGTCTTTATTCCATCATGTGAAGAAGAAGTTAACACAAATACTAAATCAAAATGCATCCTTATTGTAATATGGGGTCCCGTGGGACTTTGTGCTCAGCGTGGAGTCTGCTTGAGATTCTCTTTCTCCATCTCCCTCTGCCTCTACCCCTGCCCACTCCTTCTCTCTCCAAAATAAATAAATTAGGGACGCCTGGGTGGCTCAGCAGTTGAGCAGTTGCCTTTGGCTCAGGGCATGATTCCTGTCCAGGGATCAAGTCCTGCATCAGGCTCCCTGCCGAGAGCCTGCTTTTCCCTCTGCCTATGTCTCTGCCTCGCTCTGTGTGTCTCATGAATGAATAAATAAAATCTTTAAAAATTAATTAATTTCTTTTAAATAGCAACTTTTTATTCTATACTTTAATTTTAATAAAACTGGAGTTATGAGGATATAGCTAGCTAAATATTGCTTTTGTCATTCTATTTACTTTGAAAGAAATACCCTTTATTCTGTGATCATGTCCATTCTGCGTTTTTTATGTTAAAATGGACAAACTGCTAGTTTTGTCTTTTAGCATCACTACTTGGCAAATTAAAATATTGAAGTATTAAGTAGGTGCCAACAATATCACTTTTGTTTAATTTACTTGTTAATAAAAAAATACTCCTTTGTACTAAAAACACAGATACGATAAGGATCTTAGCACAAATCAGAAAATAGAAAAGGAGTAATTGCAGAAAAACGTCAGAAGGAAAAGCAAAATTTGCAATTATGACAACTGAGAATATTTTGAAACCCTGAGTTTTGCAGAAGTTGAGTCACAAGAAATGAATTCCTCTCACGTTCTCATTGCCACGTGTTGTGGTAGGCAGGAAAGTAAGACACTAGGGCCCTAGTTCTGTGTCCTGTTACCTTACATGGCAAAAGAGACTTTGCAGTTATTACGATTAAGGATTTTGAGATGGGGATTGCCTGGCTGGGCTCAATCTAATTGCAAGTCCTTAAAAACAAGGAACCTTCCCCAGCTCCAGAAAACCAGAGTAATGACAGAGTAAGAATTGAACACTTTAGGGCACCTGAGTGGCTCAGTCAGTTAAGCGTCTGCCTTCGGCTCAGGTCATGATCTCAGGGTCCTGGGATCCAGGCCCCTGTCGGGCTCCCTGCTCAGTGGGGAGTTTGCTTCTCCTTTGCCTCTGCCCAACTTCACTCTCAGGGTTACCATGTTTTATTTCTTTGCTGGACCTCCCTATTTGTTGGTATATTTCCAACTTCAGGTAGCTGTTTTTGTGTAAGGTCACCTAGTTTTCATGCTGAATGATCAGAAGGAAACACAACTACGGGCTTTACTGTGTGTGGACTGAATCTCTACTGTGTGGGGACCAATCAAGGACTTCAGAAGAAGTGATGTGATTGGTCCGAAGCATGGCTGTTCATTTGTTATGATATCGTGATGGGTGGGCTGAAGAGGGGGCCGCTAAGCGTGTACTCTTTGCCATTACTGATATGTGGTCCTTGAAACTGGAATGTATCATTTGGGCACTCGTGTTGTTTAAACCTGGTCAGCTGAAATCTGTGCATACCACACCAGGCAAAGCAAGGGCTGTCGAAACTGGGATTGAGTACATAAGGAGGTGGAATAATGAAAACTATCAGTTTTGAAAAAGCCTTGAGGGAGAGAAGGAATGAATCTTTAAAATAATAATAAGGCTTAAAAAAACCACATTAAACAAAGTAAAAATGCTATTGAATGCATATAGATAATTCCATGCAATATGGGATTAAGAAGTACTAGCACATGGGATATGATATAAAAGAAATATCCCTCTCATCTTGAATAGAAGTGACAAAAGAAGACCCCTAAAGAAATCAGTATGGTCGACTACAGAGAAAGGGTTGGGGGAAAGCCAGCCAGGATATGCACATGGGACATAAAGACAGTTTTATAAAGGCAAAACATGCTAGGATTTTTTTCCCATAAAGCCCTTGAATTATGATAAATGTGAGTGCTATGTATGTATATTTGGAAAACCAACTGTGCCTTCTGCTTTAGTTGCCTTTTTTGCACCAATAATTTCTTAAACAATATTCTATTTCTACAGCATAGCTCTGTCACTGTAGTGTAGCCAAGCTTTTCTTTGACAAATCAAGTACTAAATAATTCATTGGTGCTCTGAGGGGAAAAATATCCACAGCATACTGCTACAGAAAGTTTCCCTTCCTCATAAACAGAACAGCTTAGCGCAGATATGCAGAAGCACGTCCTCTCCGTGGGTAAGCACCTTGGAAATGAATCAGGATGGAATGTGTGCATTAGGAAGGAGCTGGGCCCACTGGTCAGCAGTCTGTTCATCTTATTAATTCATCTTTGCTGCCATTGTTCTTTAACTGGGGTTAATGGCATTATATTGGCTTAATTAGCTAGGCATAAAATACATTCTTTCATTAAAGAAATATGGTTTTAATATGGAATCAAAAATATGGTTTTTAAATAAGAACCAATAATCATTTATGGGGTTTGTTTTATGTATTCTCAATCCCTTTATTTCAGAGAGTTTCCTTATATATTCTTAAAAGATACAGAGGACTGTAGACCAGTAGGGAGAGAACACATGTGCTTGAATAAGAAAATGTTGATACAGAATGATTGCTAATGGCTATTTGCAAGGATTCAAATATATTAGATATGGGAATACATAGTAAGGATATGGCTATCACGTCAATCACTAATGAGGACATGAAAAAGGTAAAACGGTTTTTAGAAAAATATTACGTTTCCTCAAAATCTAAAGAATGGAGCCAATGAAATTTGATTCTATTTTAAAAGAAACATCAATGTTTTTGCTAGATAAATGCGTATATCTTTCTCTCCCATTTGTGAGGTACAAAATGAGTTGAAGAAATAATGTACACCATCATAAGATATTTATGCTGCATATCTCCGGGGGTCTTGAAGTGCTTGACAAAACTCATACCATTAATTCTTTCTCTATCCCTGTGAGATAGGAAGCCAGCAGACATTATTAGACAATAATATAACTAATGTGCATATGTGGAAGCAGGCGGGCTGGTGAGTCTTCAGAGGAGCCTGGATCAGCTGCTCTTCTGCCTTTGGGGGAAGAAGAATGGCTGCAGGGAAACTGTGCACTTTCCCAAATCTGCTATCCCTTCCCCTGCACTGGGATTTCTTTTGCCTCCAGTTTTTTAATAACTAAATTTATTTAAGTAACTCCCTAAACTGAATGCAAAGATGAGTCGTCAAGGAAGTGAACTTTCTCTGTCTCTTTTTACTTGCTTTCTCTCCACCTTCCGATAGCAGATTGTCCTGTAGCTTGAGTTTCTTTGTCCATAACCAGTTTAATGAGGACTTTCACTCAATTGTACATCTCAGGCTCCATCTCCACTGGTTCAAAAGGAAACCAGGGCCTTCTTAATTTTATCTCCACCATTTCTGCAAATCCACACAAGTTGGCCCCCCTTAAACATTAATTCCTTACAAATTCAAGTCCCTTCAAAATTCCATTGAAGAACTCTCCTTAAGATCCTCTACATTGACATCACTTCTCTTTCCCCAATGGGCTGTAGAAGTTTGGCTGTAACAAAGGAGCATCTGCGTATATAACAAATTTGAAATCATCCCTGCCCTGTGCTATATTCAGAATCATCCCTGCCCTGACTTTGGCCTTTGAAGGATAGTGGCGTTATCGTAACACCCGAATGTCTGTGATAATAATAGTGTTACATTTACCATGGGTTTCGTAACGTACTAAACACTCTACATTCACTGCCACATAAAATACTTATGAGGCTGGTATTTGGATTATATGCATTTTCCAGTTTAAAGAGTCTTTAAGCTCTGATTTTAAATCATCCTCAATTGCAGGTGTGGACTAGAACTCAAACCCATGATTCTTTCCTACGAGTTATATGTTCTGAACCACTAAATTCTAATGCTGCTAAAAATTCCATTTGCCAGCCAATGTTAAGCTATACATTTCTATTATTAATAAATAATTTCAAGAGGGCAAGAGGGAGATTCAAAATTGAGGTGTTAGGATTAGTTAAGTAATATGCCAATTTTCTTTTTCTATCTTCACAAAAATACGTATTTTGTGCTGTAGCAGAATGAACTTGACTTATGTTTCACAGCTATGTAGCTGCTGCCATATATTGCTGATAGCGCTATCATATTTCCAACAAATATATTTGCTCTCCACCCCACCTGCAACTTGAAACCTTGTATTATTAGAAACAGGTTTTACTCCATCATGATGTGTATGAGATGACAGAAGGGCACATAATGAATAAGTAGAAGTAGGAATATGACCTCAACTTCCTGACATTTTGAAGAGGACATAATATGTCCCTATTGCTTTCCTATCAAGAAAAGAACACCAGATTTGTGTGGTAGCTGTTTCAGCAGTGCAATGCATATGGCAGCAGGTATTGCTTGTTCTTTTCCTTCAGTACTGAAGTTGAGGTTTTCGGTAAAATATGAACATAATATTATCATTATGTCAGAAGAAATAATGTATTTGGTATCAAGGTTTCTCCCACCACTTAAGTAGTATATAGAACATAAGCCTGGTGAATTTTGACTGTGCCCTGTAATTTATTTAAATATGCTTTCACTCTCCTGGAAGTCTTAGGGGATTATTTTCAGAATTATTGTTTTGCAATGTACAGGTAATGTTGGGGTATTAAGAATTCTTCTTTTACAGCTTCATACCAGTTTAATTGGTATGAATTAAACATAACAATAATATGAATGATCACAGACCTCCTGGGTCTCAGCTTCCAGTGGTACTTTATTTAAAAAAAAATCAAATGACATGGACTAAATAAAAGAGATGGGTAAAGTGGGTTGAACGGTGTTCGTCAAAATATCCACAGTCATTGATTCAAACATGATGATGTAGCCCAAACCGGAAGATATTTACTAATTTCCCTTTGGCTCCTATTTTTAAATTCTTCTGAATTTTATTGAAAAGGTGAATCTGTGCATTGCTGATTCTTTTTGACTATATTTACCTCAACTACATTTTTTTTTATAATTTCTAAGTGCTCATTTTGTGTAGACGGAAAGCAAGTTACCTTATGCCTAAAAATATGATTTTATATATTAAAATCCATAATTTTCATTTTACAAGATTCCCTTCCTTTTTAAGGCTGAATAATATTCCATTGTATGTATATGCCACAATGTTTTTTTTTTTAATTCATTTATCCATTGATGGACATTAAGTTGTTTCCACATTTTGACTGTTGTGAATAGTGCTGGAATGATCATGCAAATGTTAATATGTCTTTGAAATCCTTATCTCAAAAAAGAGGGAAATCTTGCAATATGCAATATTGTGGATGAACCTGGAAGACACTATGCTAAAGGAAATAAGCCAGTAACTAAATGGCTAATGCTGCATGATTCCACTTACAGGAAGTAATGGTAATCAAATATATGGTATCAAAATATGATATCTAGTAATAGTATAAAAAATAAACTCATGGGAGCAAAGAAAAGGACTTTGGTTGCCAACGGTTAGGACAGGAAGGAAAACAGGGAGTTGCTAACCAATGGGTATACAATTTTAGCCATGTGGAAAAATAAATTTTAGAGATCTTCTGTATAACACTGCACCTATATATAATAACACTTTGGAAGTATTAGAAACTTGAAAATCTGTTAAGAGGATATGTCTCATCTTAACTGCTCTTAGGACAGTGAACTAAAATAAAAAGATTTTTCTAATGTAATAAAGAAGAGCAGGCTAAGGAGTAGACTAATCTACTAATTCCTAACCAATGCTACTTACTCACTAATGAGTGATCATATATGAAAGTAAATAATAAAGTATGACTAATATTATCTAAAGTTTATTCAAGTAATATTTACTTATCAGTTATTATGTGTTCAATTCTTTGTAAGCCACTGGAAATATAAAGTTGAAAAATTACAGTCATTGGTTCAAGAAGTTTAAGTTGATACACAAATCACCATAGATAGTGAAAGGACTAAGTCACCAATTATGCTTGGGATGGAGTCAGGGAAAGATAACAGTTGTTGACAACTGAGTCGTAAAAAGTGAAAAATGGCATGAGATGAGAAAATAAAGAGATTCCTAGACTGACTAAAAATACTTTAAAAGTATTTTTAAATGAAGATACGGCATGATTCAGGGTTTTCAGATGTTTTACTGTGACTAGGACAAATGTAACCAGGACAGGAAGGAGTGAGGTGGGGGTAGTGAAGCCTAAACTCCTGGGTGATAAAGCTGATGGGAACATGCTAGATCTTTGTTCTAGAAGGCAGGCTAAAGAATTTAATGGTTATTCTGTGGCAATCAAAAGGCACCAAAAAAGAGCGCCTTTTGGAATGCTTGTGGCTCATGGTTGAGCATCTGTCTTCAGCTCAGGTCATGATCCTGGAGGCCTGGGATCGAGTCCCACATCAGGATTCCTTCAGGGAGCCTGCTTCTTTCTCTGCCTATGTCTCTGCCTCTCTCTGTGTCTCTCATGAATAAATAAATAAAATCTTTTTTTTAAAGGCACCAAAAGATTAAAACAGGCATATAGGATATAATGTCTTTGCCTCAGTAATAAAACGATAGCAACAATATGGCAGGGGAATTGATGGGGGGGGCAGAGACCAGGGCTTCGGGGACCCCTCAGGGTACCTTTTCAGCAGTCTAGATCAGAGGAGATAAAGGCTTGCATGAAAGCAGCAGGAGTACAAACAGAGAGAAGAAGAGAAAACTAAGAATTATGTAGTAGTATAATTTGAAAGGAATTAATAACCAATTACATGTAGATTATGAAGAGGGGAGAAAGATCAATAATGGTTGAGTTAACTGGCTTAGGTTACTGTGTTGATGTAGTACTCATTATAAAGGGACATGAAATTTTAGAATATAAACTGATTCCAAGGAAAATAATGAATTCAATTTTGGAAAAATTCATAAGAAGAGATTCATAATTTAGAAGTCAAGCAACTCATTAGAGTTAGATTTAAGAGTCATTAGCATTTCTGTGGTAACCAAATCACTGGAATAGATAAGATCCTCAAGGGATTATACAAGAAAGGCAGTAGAGAACAAGGATAAACATCAGGAAGCACCATCATTTTAAAGGCAGGTAAAGAGGGAAGAAAAATGGTCAGAAAGAACCAGAGAGAGGGCAGCCGCCAGGTGTTCTTAAATCCAGGAAAAGGTCAAGAGAACTGACCCCTTAAAAGAAAATACCACTAGAATGGAAGGAGTTCCATTGGTTTTAGTGATGGTTGATATAGCAGCACAGGTGAGCCTAGGAACCAGATGAAATCACAGGAAGGATATGACATGTAAACCGGTGGAGAGAGGGAGGATAAAAGATAAAATTATCTTTTCCGTGATGGAGGAGAAGGGGGTGGATACCAAGAAGAAAAATAGAAGTCAGACAGTAAGAGTGACTTCACCAAGCTCAGCAGTTGAGAAAAAAAGAAAAAAAGCCTGGGAGAAATGTCATGGATAAAATAATTGTGTGGGAGATGGAATATTTAATGGTAAAGATCCAGGAGAAGCTGGAGAGGAGTGGAACGAAGAATTTGGTTGGGAAGCATCAGCCTTCAAGCAAGTGGGGAGAAAATGAAGTTCCAGTGCTTTCTTGATGGGTGGAGACCAGGAGGTGAGAGAGTCCCTGCCTGAAGCTCCCTTAATTTCTGTGTTTTCCAGGGTATTGGCTGCGGGGGAGGTGACAGCAGGGGAAGGCTTGATCAGAAAGATTAAATTTTAGAATAGCCACTGAGAGACCAGGTAGAGAAAATTAACCAAGGGAGCACTGGAGCACTGGCTGAGATTTCATTTAGTAAAAGCATCGTGATATTTGCTCATTCATTTATATGTTAATGTATTGGACAAATATTTATCAAGCATCTACTGTGCCCAAAGATTGTCAGGTGTGGAGAAATTAATGATGAGTAAAGACAGAATTCTTCACTCACATGGAGTTGAGGAAGTAAATAAGAAACACACACACACACACAAAAAAAAAAAAAAACACAATGCATCGTAAACTAAATGCTGCTGTACTCTATCATCATTCCTTGACTTTTTCCTACCAAGGACTACAGTTCTCATTTTTACAGGTTAATGTTAGCTTTAAGCGAGCTCATTTATTTTGAAGGCACTTTTTATTTTTGTTTTAAAGATTTATTTATTTATTTGAGAGAGAGACAGAGAGAGAGAAAGAGCGAGTGCAGGGAGAGGTGGAGCAGAGGGAGAGGGAGAGAGAGAATCCCAGGCAGACTTCATACACAGTGGGGAGCCCAGTGCAGGACTCTATCTCACTACCCTGAGATCATGACCCCAGCCAAAACCAAGAGTCAAGTGCTTAAATGACCGAGCCACTTAGCTGCCTCTTGAAGGCACTTTTTAAATTCTAAAGGGATCCACAGGTGATAATCCATGACCCAGATCTTGAAAACAAGTGCCATGGGTAACATGTAGAACCTATGGACACAAGACAAGTAATAGAGAAGAAAAGGGAAAAAAAGGACACCCACCACAAGATAAAAAATTATTAAGCCTAACTTATGAAGGAGTATTAATATCAAGAGAGTGCTTCGATGTGCCTGCTAAGCTTTGCGTGTGCCTCAAAGAGCTGTGACCGCAGCCCAACGACTAGGGACCTGACAGAGAAGAGTCTAGTCAGGGATGCAGATGCTTGAACAGGCAATGCTACGGCAGTGCAGGAACGCTATAATAGGGATCCAGAGAAAGTGCTAAGGCCTTAGGGCAAATGATGCTAAGGCTTACTCTTGAATAATGTAAAAAGCAGCAAGTGACTCAGCCACAAGCATTACAGTCACATGCTGTTTCCACAATTATATTATGCAAAGACAGAACATTAAAAGTCCTGTGTAATAAAATTGACATTCCTTGCAACAGGCTTTGACCACTGCCACCTCCCCGCAATGTAGTTCAGTGGCCAAAGTTTGTTCCATACTCATGCCCAAGGCCCCACAGGTGCTGGTCTCCTACCAACCTTCATGAAAAGGGAGGAGACCAAATAAAACAGGGTCAACAACCACCCTTCTAACACACAGGTTTGTTGAGAGATGGTTTTTCCTATTGAATCTTCTCAGCAGACTGGGTCTTCATGCTCTTCAAAGTATTTCATTTAAATTACCATCAAAGTAAAGTTAAGTTGGTATTAACCTTTTCTATTCAAATGATGCCCCTGAAAAGTAAGCACACCTTTCTGACATGCATGGAAATGAAATGATGGATTGATACACGTGGCACCTGGGATGGATGGGAGTCCTTCTAATGAGTGATCACCTGTGGTGTGACTGTATTGATTGTGTTTGTACATGTCAAATGAGGCTGGCAAGGATGAACTTGAAGAAATCAATCTTGGAACTCTCTAGGATAGCAGCCTCCTACTTTTCACAGGTACTAAATCATGAACTTACAAAAAAAATTTTTTTAAACCCGAAAGAGGAAAAAAAAAATCCCTGCAAAGTTTGTAAGGTACCAATCTCTTCCTGACACTATTTGGTTTGGCGGAGGATTTCTTGTCAACTTAAAAGACAAACATGTGCTCAGAGAATGATTTGTGGAGGACAAATAATTGCATGAGTTCATTTGGAGACACACGCTCCTTCAACTGCTGTCCTCTTGATACTCTGCAGAATTGTTTCTATTTCTATTTATTTTTCTTATAATTACAAAAATACATCAAGAGACCCATGTTCTGCACCCTCTTCTTTCAATATAACGATGAGTTATGTCTATGCTTCTCTCTTAAGGTTGGACAGAAGATTTAGGAGAAGAAATGCGTGAAAACAAAGGTGACAAAGTTTGTATTTTTATATTTTTACAGAAGTGGGTGGTTGTACATTAGTGAGCACTGTACACGCATACACGCTCATTCATTCACCTGTTGTGATGGAGCGTGTCACTTAGTAGTGGTTGGCTGGCTCAGTGACGTGTGACTCCCCACCTGCCTTCTTACAATGTCAGAATGCAGGTGAAGAGAGAGTCTGAGGACCTGTGGGACTCCCATCTGCCTGAAATAACTTTTGCATCTATCCAAGAGGAAAGCTTCCTAAGCAGATATACGGAGAAGAATACCATCCGAACAGATAAAACAATGCAGGGCCTATGTCCTGAATTTGCTTCCCTTTCAAGACTGAAGCATTGGTTTAGAAAAAAAAAAAAAAAAAAGGCTCTGTGGCCAGGGGTTAGCCCTCTCTTTCTGCTAGGGAATGATCTTTTCATGTCTTTCTTTTTCCTTTTAAAAAGAAAAGAAAGCCATGCATCATGTCTACATCATCCTGACACAGCAGCCTGGCTGAGCAATGAATTTCTAAGTGTGCCTGGTGAGGTTTTTTTCCACACAGGAGTGAAACAGGCCAGTTCAGGGACACATAGACTTTCTACTAGCAGCAAAAGGGCATCTACTCACCTGTCACTTTCATTGCTTTGAACAAATGCCTTTAGATACTTTACGGTCTTTTTTATAAAGAGTTTATTTATTAGAGAGAGAGGGAGAGAGAGCAGAGGGAGAGGGAGAAGCAGAGTCCCTGCTGAGCAGAAAGCCTGCCCAGGGACTGGATCCCAGGACCCTGAGATCATGACCTGAGCTGTAGGCAGATGCTTAACCAACTGAGCCACCCAGGCACCCCGGCACCTCATTTTCTGAATCTCTGGCAAAAAAAACACCTATTTAATCTTTCTTTATTGGTCATTTATTTAATATTTAATCAATTAATTAATTAATTAATTAAACTGTATCAGTCATTATAGGAAAATTTACAGGAGAATCAAATATTTTCTATAACGGATTTGGCAGCTCTTCTTGTTTGTGAACATCATGTCATCCACGTTAGGTTGAAAAGCAGAATCACAGAATTGCCTGGGATGGAACATTCCTGGGGAAAAGTTCGCATTTGGTGGCTCCCCGGGCCATCTGGCTGAAGTGGACAAGGGATGTCGCGGACTATAGCAGCAATAAAGATTTAGCATGCTCACCTCCTTAGCTATAGATCTCAATTCCTATCATAATTCTACAGACCTCTCTTTCTCAACCTTTTGCTCTTAGACAAAGGTTCGGCTCAGCAGGGGAGTGGTCATATCCCTTGTGTGATACATCGTCTTAGATGCGGGGATCGCATTCTGAATCTATAAATAAACACATGACTTTTCAGAAAGGAGAGTCTAAAAAAATCACACTAGATGCATCCCCTCCTTACTATCTCAACTATGATACATACTAAATCTAGCCGAAATGAAATTGAAAAGCCTCCTTAAAGGGGAGAATTTAGCAAAATGATGCTGACCATGTGTAAGAACAAAGGAAAGATGAAACTTTCACCACAACAAAAGATTTCTTGTAACATTTTTTTTCTTAAGAAACAAGGAAAAAAAAAGAAGGAAATAGATGCATTTTACTTGGTTTTACCAACTTACAGGCCTATGAATTAATCTCAGTTTCTTTGATAAAGAATACAACGTGAAAAAAAATTTGAACTCTTCAATGCTCAAAGATTGTTCATCTCTTTTTTTCTCTTTCACCTTAATGAATATTATAAATACTTTGAAAGATGATTGGCAGCTTCCTGAATAAAGTAATGTTTACATGAGTTAGATACTAGGTATATTTTTAATCATTTTGTAGTTCAACTAAACAGCTGGACCACTGGACCAAAGGATTTTCATTTCCAATTTTTGGATCAATAAAGGCATGAAATTCATTTTTTGTCTTTAAAGAGCAATTTGTGTAGTGATTGTGACTATGGATTTTCAATTTGGCCAACATGTGGGTATACTTAAAATGTTTTAAGTATATTAGAATTGTAGTAGTAACAGTGGTGTGTGTGTCTGAATCTGTACCCATTTTGTGAGTGAATTAGTATTAGAGCTTGACCTTCTTGAAGGCTAACTAAGAACTAGTACTGATCAGTGTTGGAGACAGCAGAATTATCTCTCAGATAAACCCTGGGCTGGGCAAAAATAAAACAAAAATTGAGAACCCAAGCTAAGGTCAAATGTTTCAAAAAAAAAAATAGAAATAGTCATTGTAGCATGAAATGCAGTCTTCACTTTACTTTTCTCTTGAATACAAATAATAACACCAGCAATATAATTATCATTATATAACTATAGGTTCTACATTATAAAGGTAATTTCCAGATTGCAGAAAATTCGGGAAATGCATAGAAGCTTCTAGAAAAACAATTAGATCACCACAAATCCACCCATCAGACAGCCAGTGTTAACATCACACATTCTATATGTGCGTCCATTGCTACCCTATGCATGACTTCCTTAGAATTCTAAAAGCTTTGGGGTGCCTCCATCCTACTCTTTACTAAAATTATGGGAGCAGTTCCTAAGCCACTGAAAATTAGATAACTGAATAGTGAATCTCAAAAATAGATTGAAAAAGGTGAATAAGGGCACTGTTTCATTAAGTAATGGATTTTGTCTTAGTGTGTATGTGTGCATGCTTGTGTTTGTGCACGTGTGTATGTGCACAGTTTATGCATGTGTGTGTGTATGTGTGTGATATTTGGAGAAAGTGTCATTCAAGGCACTCATCATGTGGATCTTATATTTCATTTTTTTAAATATTTTATTTATTTATTCATGATAGACAGAGAGAGAGAGAGAGAGACAGAGACACAGGAAGAAGGAGAAGCAGGGTCCATGCAGGGAGCCTGACACAGGACTCAATCCCAGGACTCCAGGATCATGCCCTGGGCCAAAGGCAGGTACTGAACCGCTGAGCCACCCAAGGATTCCCCCTTATATTTCATTTTTGATGGGATGTCAGAATTAACTGAAAAGTAGATGTAGGACCATAGACATACATCATCTGGAGCATAGGATACTACTTTTACAAATAAATATCTCATAATAATTCAACTCACTACTATAAAATATCACATCTAAATTCAAAGCACCTGGTGGCCCAGTGGGTTAAGCAGCCAACTCCTGGTTTCGGCTCAGGTCATGATCTCCTGGGTCATGAGAAAGAGCCTCTCATGGAGCTGAGCAGCATGTCTGCTTAAAAGTCTCTCTCTCTGCCCTTTCCCCGACTCATATGCTCTCTCTCTCTCTCTAAAGTAAATAAATAAATCTTTAAATTCAAAGCAGTATACCAAAGACTCTTTAGAACTGTTATATCTACAGTCTTTTGCACGAGGTCCCACATCGGTTACCAAACTTCGCCATCCCCACTTTTTCTGCATTCCTTCATATCAAAATTTTAAGTGTAGAAAATAAGCTCTGGATTTCCTGATGAGCTAGAACTCAAGTTGCTTGTCCTGAAAACCAAAAAGGATTGTTAATATTAACCTAACAACCACATCTTGTTCAGTAATGACATCTGTTTCAATGACTAATTATAAAAATGGCTTTATAATTGAAAAAATCCCATTCCACAGCTCAGTGACCTCAGAGTTGAATCCAGTAGATTTCCAGCTTCCATCTTTTATCCAGTTGCTCTGTCCTTGTCTTCCTCCTTGTCTGTGCCATTTTTATTCCTCCCACCTTGTTTCCTTCCTGCCTGCCTTTCTGTTTTTCTTCATTCTTCCTTGATTCCTGTTCTCTTTCCATTCTGTACATTTTTATGCAGTAAATTTATTCGAATGAGTTGAATTTGTTGAATGTCCTGAAATGTGTACAAGCACGGTTTGTGTCTTCCCCTGCAGCCCGGAGGCTTGTGCTCCTTTTATCAGCATTACAGACATGACTCTGATATCAGGAATCCACATATCAGCAAGGAAGAATCTCTGTTACAAACTCGACTTCTCCTCTATAGACAGAACAACAAATGAACTGAAAACTCCACCAACCTTGGAGAGCCTTCAAGGTGCTAATGTCTGACAGCTGAGCTTCTTTGCAGGCTGCCTGGCAAAGCAATAAAAGCCTTAAATGGTTTGGGGACCACCAGTCCCTGCTTTGTAAAGTATTCATGAAATGGAATTACGATGACCCGCTACCTTGATATAATTTTCAGTTGCCTCAAGCTCTCTCTGCATTCGGTTTGACCTCCTTTGCTACCTTTGACATTGATCTATTCTTGAGATTGTAGCTATAGGCTTTCTGTTTGAACCTGAGATTAAAGTTGGAAATAAAAGTCACCATCATGTCTCTGCCTAGAGGTTGATGGGCTGGCATTGCTGCCGTCTTTTGTTACCAATTCGGGTGGTGGCTGAAGTGTCTACTTGGAAAACAGGATCTTGTAGGACTTCAGCTGCCATGAAACTACAAGTGGGTGGTTGTGGACGAAAGGAACAGTGTGGCTCTGGACACTGCTCCTGAACCAGAGAAGGAAAGCAGAGGCTCGCTGTTCTTTTGTGTTTGATATGGGCTCGTCCAGTACGTTCAGTAAGAAATGACCAGATCCATTTCTTTCTCCCTTTTCTTTGGGGGACTTGCTACGATGCGTGGCTGGATTTCATTTCTATTATTCTTTCTAGTCTGCTTGCTTTCCTGTCAGGTAGTTTTTTGTTTTGTTTTATTTTGTTTTGTTTTTTTCTCTTCTATGCCCCATCCCCAGGACAGTCTGGAGTATTTGTATTTCTACATCCCCCTGTGCCATTTCTGGCACTTATCATGATCTGCAGTTTGCAAAAGGGAATGAGTTTCTCTTGTCTCTTCTCTTGTGTTCTTCTGCTTTCACCTCTCATTCCCCTCCCCTCTTTCTGGGACCATCCTTCTGTTATTCAGAATAAAAGGGAAAGCTGCCTAGTTAGGAATGTAATGCCAAGAGGAAAATACAGTTGAATCTTGCAGATGTTGAAAAGAGAAGCAGGAGAGGAAAGCAAGGAGTCTGAGAACCTACCACCCTGGCTTTCCAGCAAAGGGGCTCCTTTCTCTTGCTAATTTCTACTTAGAAACAAAAGGTTTTTCAGAGATCAGGGAAATTCAGATGGTCCAATTTGCATTGCTGCTCACATAATATTCCTGTTCATTGACTAGAGAAAGCTTCTTTTTCTTTCTGCTACAAACGGAAGCACCTGTTTAAAAGAAATTGAATCAAATTTGATCTCAATTGCCGTTTTTCTCAAACTTGTCTCTGATGATCAAAGAAATAAACTCTGAAACCTATTAGTTTTCCTTTTTCTTTTTTCAAATCTGCACGTAATAACTGGAAGATAAGATGGCATGGCAAGGGAACATTGTTTCAAGAGTCAGAAGATGTAGGTCCCACTCTAAACTCGGTCATTAATTGTGTGATATTAAATACATCATTTAAATTTCTCAGTCTCCATTTCTTTTCTTATGAAATTAGACATTTGTATTAGATAATCTGTACCATCCCTTCCAGTTAAAAAAGCCTGCTTCTCCCTCTGCCTGTGTCTCTGCCTCTCTGTGTGTGTGTGTGTGTCTCTCATGAATAAATAAATAAAATCTTTAAAAAAAAAATAAAAAAAAATAAAAAAATAAAAAAATAAAAAAATAGTTTGGTTGTCCTTCACCTGTATAATTCAAAAACCTTTTTTTCTGAAACTTCAAGCGCTCTGATTGAAGAGCTATACTTGCAATGTGTTTATCAGATTCTTTAGGCTGCCATCCGCTGTGGCTAAGGCAAGTCTAGAACAGTCCTTGGGGCTTTGAAAATGTGGTTCTTTCCTGCCGAATTTTGTCACATTAGTCATTCCTTAAGGAGTTGCTAGTGAGGTAGGAAACTGGAAATGAGAACTGTGTTAGTAATGGTTTTAAAAGGAGGAAATGCATTTTTAAACCCTAGCCACTTAGAGTAGGAATTCCTCATGAAATCAGAGTATAGGCTTTTGAAGGCATGGACATAATTCCATTATCTCCTGATTGGCACATTGGGGGTCAGGCACTCAAAAATCATCCATAGGCAGTCAATATATTTGAGACTAATGACTGAGAAATGCTGAGAATTCTGACATTTTTAAAACAATTTTAAAGTAACGGTGTTCTGAAAGTGAGGATTTTTTTTTTGAGTTTTAAAATATGAAAAAAACACCTCACAACAAACAAAAAAAAATGCAAAAAACAAAAACCAAAACCAAAAAAAACATCAAAACCCCCCACACAAAAACCAACCAAACAAAAATAAATAAAATATGCAAAATGCCATTTATTCTGTGGAAAAGAATATAAACTGCTATCTATTTGCTAAGTTCTTTAACTTTCTTCCTCCTGTCCTCCCTCCCTCCACCCTTAGCATCCCTTCTATCTTTGCTCCTCCGTTAGGAAGGAATTAAGGATAGATCCAGGTGATGCGGACATGCAGCAGTCCCTCCCTTAGAAACCTGCCCCTGCCTCCTGCACCCTCAGCCCCTCATGACCAGCACTCTGCCCCTCTACCCCCAGCTCACTCCTGTATTTTCTTCATGACTCAGGCATGGCTTTGTCTCTTTCTGGAAACCTTCTTTCACAGCCAGTCTGCTAAGATGCCTTCTTATGTGTTCACAAAGTGTCCTGACCTTACCTTTTCCAGGAGTGCTAATCACACTCATAGCTAATAGGATGGCTTCACTTGTGTAAATCAGGGACCTATATTGCCATAGAGGAACCATGGTCTCTGGAATGTGTTCATAGGACAGCTAGTGACACTGACAACATTCAACAGAGAGCCTCCAACCTATTCCACCAGTTTTCCCCAATTTTCTCCTCTCAGGAATTTCCCATTCTCCACAACGTATTTGGAAATGCTTAGTCTTGGGGCTGACCCAAGTTCTTTATAGCAAAACAGAATCTTCACATTTTTTCTCCAATTTCTCCTACTCTTAAGTCTCCACTACTTGGCTCAGGGGCACAGAGAACCGTGAAGATGCTATAGAGCTGCTGCCCTTTCCACAAGTGTGCTAGCAGCTCTTGTGGCAACTGGTTGACCTTAAGATTAAACACAAATTCCAACACATGGGGTTCCTGGGCTGTGTGCCTTCCAGCTGTGGGCTCCGACCATCTCCTGCTAGAAGTGAAAGCCCTTTCTTTTCCAGACACACAAGCATTCAGTTCGTGTCTCTCTCCTATTTCCAGATGGTCACCTCCTCTTGTTGTTGCTCATCCTTGAGAAGAGAAGCTTTCAGCAGCCCCGCTGTATCCAGAAAGGTAATTAGATAAAGACACACACACACACACACACACACACAGACGTCTCTGATGGCCAGGCGTCTGATACACTGGAAAATGCACAAACACTTACTGAAACCTATGCCCATGAAAATAAAGTAACACTAGAGGAAAGAAGATGATCTCATTGGGTGATTTTCTGGAGAACGAGATAAAACAAGTTTATTTTTTATTTCTCTTTTTAAGTTTATTTTAAAGTTATTTATTCATTTAGAGATTGAGAGAGAGAGAGAGAGAGAGAGAGAGAAAGCACAGAGGGAGAGGGAGAAGTAGACTCCCCACTGAGCAGGGAGCCTGACGTGGGGCTCGATCCTGGACCCTGGGATCATGACCTGAGCCAAAGGCAGATGCTCTACCGACTGAACCACCCAGGTGCCCCTTTTTTATTTCTTTTGTTATTTTTGTCCTCTAACATAACTCAGAGTTCCCTTTTGAATTCCCTGATACTTGTGAGATAGACCCCCCCCATCTAATCCTGCCATGGTGGAACACACAGCTGGGAGAAAACATACATGCTACTAGAAGGATTCTGCAATTCTGCTAATGCATGTGGGATGCATAATGAATTCATTTCTAATATTCTATAATAAAATACACCTGTGGTATAAATTTAAAACATTTATAATAAGATATACATTGCAAGGCTTCTTGATATTTCAAATAAACAATAGATACATATTTGTCACGATTTTAACAAGTAGATGTTCAAACCATACATTTTCTACATGTATGCTAATTACTGTACTGTGAACATCCAATAATTGATTAAAAGGTATTTCTGCAGCTGTTACATCTGTACGAATACATGATCATCAAAAGCATTTTAAAAACCCAATAGCTAAGGGCAGAGATAGAAAAATAATCACATTCCAATTACTTTAATAAAGGAACAAATGAAATGTATTTCCTATTTCCTACAAAACACTAAAACAAAATGTATTTGTTATTGTGTTTAATGATACTATTATCGATGTTATTGGAATCACACGTGGGCAATCTGTCTTTAACTCACAAATGTGGGAGCCCCTCTAGTTATTGAATGATGTCAGGAAAGTAGGTCAGGTAAATGTATGCAGTGCCAAAAATGAAATAGTTTTGAAAGTTATGAAGTAACTATGAAAATATGGAGTAGTGATCAAAGCAAACAACTATAATATCTATGGAAAAATACTACTGACTACTTTTAATCTCTTATTGGATATGTTGAGGTATATTAGGTTTAACCTGCTAACGGATTAGGTAAAGAAAAGAAGAAACACCTCCTTTGTGCACTCTCTATGCCAAGTGTTATCATATAGAGATGGATCTATCAATCATCTACATAGTAATCTATTTATCCATCAATCTGTCCCCTCATTCCTGTAAGATAGTTAATATTTCCCCAATATTACAGATGAAGACCTAGCAGAGAAAGTTCATCATATCTTGCCCAAGGCCTCCCCAGCAAATCGGGGGCTTGAATTCATATCAGCTTATTCCCAGGCTAATACCACCTAAGGAGCCTTCTTCTGTTTGGGTGATTTGGTGTGCAGTGATGACCACATTGTATCATAATGGGCTTTCTGAGTGCTGTTTTTTTCAACACCCTGTGGACTCCTAAATGCAGAGGTGATAACATAATTATTATTATATCCATCTCCACTAGCGACAAGCCTGGAATTTAACAGGACTTCCACAAATACTTATTGAATTGAAATAGAAACATACTACCTGTGCTGATTTAACTACATTATAATCCTCGATGTTCCAACAGTCTCCATTTTGGAAATAAGGACTGGTACGAACTGGCCTTGTACCAAAGCAGCTAGTTATTTTCCAATGTCCTCATTGTTAAGTTCAGTGTTACCTGATATTAACTCAATTCACATGAGGACAAAGGGAAATTTCACCCCATGACTTTTATTTTGGCAAATTCAGTTTCCATTTCCTTTTTTTATGTTGTTCCTATTCAAATATTTATTTCTCCGTCACTCAGGAAAATTTTATTTCTCATGTTTTCAAAACAATGGCAGTCATTGGTTCAGCTTGTTACAATTTTATATTTTCACTGGGGGCTCATATGCTTGAAATTCAAGACAAAGTAAATAAATTCTATTATCACAGGTTGTTATTTTTATCATTCTAGTCATACATGTAAGGAAATGTTACAATTCACAGTGAATGTTGCTGGCATGAATACAGAGACCACAGTAGAGATATATTCAAAGTGACAAGTGGGTTTTGCCTTAAGCTTTATTGGGACATACAGGGGAGCACCCCCTTTTCACAGGGGTTCATTGTCCTGACTTACACAGTAATTATTTTCCTTATCTACCCCAACAGACTACTAAAATAAAACTTCAGATCAAGTAAAAATGATCACCATGGCCTGCCTAGGAACTGGGAATGCTGTGATTCCTGGTTCCCACTGACCAACAGTCTATGGCTGGAGAGCAGTCAGAGCAACAAAAAGACACTGAAGAGAAACAAATACCTTTTACCTCTTCCCCTTAACTAGCAAACCACACTCTCTTAACACAAGGTGAGAGTCTCAAGCTGGTAGTTTTTATACTTGCTAATTAAAAAAAATCAATTATGTCTGTTGGGATGGAAGCCTAGAAAAATGACTTTATCACCAAAGTGAGTGAATGGCCAGAGCAGGGGTCAGCAAACTATGGCCTTGGGCCAAATCCAGCCCTCTATCTCTTTGTATAGCTCACAAACTAGGGTTTGTTTGTTTGTTTGTTTGTTTGTTTTCTCCTTTTTCCTTTTTAAAGAGTTTAGTTAAAAAAAAAGAAAAAATACATAACTTTAGGGTTTTTAGATGACTATATTTAATTTGACTCTAATATACAGCCTAGACTATTGACTAAAGATTAGCAAAATTTTTAAGGTTTTCTAGGCTATATATACCTCTGCATATTTTTTTTAGTTTTTCCCCCAAACTCCTTAAAAATGTAAAAAAAAAAAAAATTACTATGGAGCAAAAACAGAAACACATGTGTGGGCCAGATTTGGCCAGGAGGCAGGTTCCTGCCGTAGTGGATGGCTGACTCATACAATAGAATGGAATCACCACATGGAGAAAAGCACTCCATCAACCAAGAATTCTTCCCAACAAGATCATCTGCCTTGCACTATTATGCACTATTATGAGATTGAGAAATAAACATCCATGGTACGTGATCCAGGATACATGTCAGGTCTATGTATATATTATAGTAACTAGCCTCCCCTAACTAATACCAGGAAGGATAGTCAAGGCAGGCTGCCCCAAATGCTGACTGTTAAACCCAGATCTAGAGGGGAGAAAGCCATGTAGATACGTTCGAGAAAAGCATCCCAAACAGAGGCTCTGAGCCAGGAGAACATCTATAGTGTTTAAGGAACAGATAGGAGATGTGTCTGCAGTAGAATGACCAAGATGGAGAACATTAAGATTTGAGGTCAATGGAAGAAAGAGGCAACTAGATTTTTTTTTGTAGATCCTCATGGATCATTGGGTCTTTCCTCAGAGTAAAATGGTAATGGAGAGTTCTGAGTTGCGTAAGGCATGATTAGGCATAACAGTGTCACTCTGGGGACACCTGGGTGGTTCAGTGATTGGGCACATCTGCCTTAGGCTCAGGGTTTGATCCTAGAGTACCAGGATCGAGTCCCACATCAGGTTCCCTGCATGGAGCCTGCTTATGTCTCTGCCTCTCTCTTTCTCTCTCATGAATAAATAAATAAAATCTTAAAACAAACAAACAAACAAACAAACAAACAAATAGTGTCACTCTGGTTGTTGCCTGAAAATGTGTAAAGGGGATCAATGGTGGATGTGGGAGCCAGGTAGGAGACCATTGCATCACTCAAGTGAAAAACGGTAAGGAACTGGAATAAAATCACAGCAGAGGATAAGATAGAGCCCACAGCACTTGCTGACAAATTGACATTGTATATGACAGCAAGGGAGAATCTTAAGATGACTTTACCCATTTTGTACCAGGTAAAGTTGATACTTACTGAATTGAAGAAAAGTAGAGGAGGAATAAATCTGGGAAATATTAAGTGCCCAATTTTTTGCATGCTAAGTATGCAACGTCTATCAGACATGAACTGGAGATTTCACATTAGCTGTTGGATAGAAAAGTCTGGGACTTACTGGAGAAGTTAATAGGCTTCCTCTCCAATCTATATTCTTTTCTGCAGCACTATTTTATTTTATTGTATAGGAATATAACATTTTGTTTGCATTATCTTCCTCTCTTTCTAAGTTGTTTACTCATTGAAGGAAGGACTTATTTATTTTTAAATGATTATGTGTCCTGTAAAGCATATAGTGCACTCAATGAATGTGTTTCAAATAAACAAATGAGTGTAGGTAGGTGAGTCTATAAATGCCAGAGACAGTGTGTCCTTAAGTAAAATTCTTGCACTTGTTGTACATAGTAATTGGCCACAGACTGCTCCTGCTCCAAAACACAAAACATTTTTTAATGGGGAATATCTAAGACTTTTAAGAAATAGTGAAGAGCTTATGTCTAAAATATTCATATGTTCTCTGGGTAATTGTAATGCTAGCTAAAGTTGAGGACTATTGCTCTAGAATTATGATTATAGTTGTACATTCCTATATGTGAAAGTATTAATAGCAATTATATTCCATATCCAAGTTTTATGGGAAACTACCACCAATTAAGCATTTTATTCCCGCCCTTGGGCTCAAGATCTGTCTGTGAAGGTCACGTCCATTTAACTGTGGAAAAATCGCCTGGATTTTGTGATTTTCTGAGAAAAACAACAATGAAAAATGGAAAGGGGGAAACATCACCCATCATGCCACCTGAGAAATTTCTTAATGTCTGCTGAAATAAGTTTACGAAATGTGCAGGTTACCTATGGAATATATTTATTACATTAGGGACAAAATCAATGCTGAACTTCACAAATGAGTTAGAGGTTACAGCTTTCCTTAAACAATAAATTATACCAGATATTAGAGGATGTCTTTGGATTCACAAATGCACTTCAGCATCTTTTTTCCCCCTAGCTTCTTAGGGAGCACTCGCAGGGACCTTCAAGCAATGTGGTGTTTGTCACCAGTCACACCTGTGCATATGCTCTGGTGGGTGGAAATGAAACTTCATGACTTAAATAGATTATGGAGTAAGAAGGGATCTTTAGCAGGTTAAAGCAATTACTTAGTTTCCCTGGCTGTGATAGATTTTCATTGTTTCTGAACATAACCCTCCACAATGCAAGGCAGGTACATGTTGACTTGCTTATTCACCTGGGCAGCTGACTCATCTTTCTTCTTCCCACAAGTATCAGACATAGACTGGCACGCCCACCACACACACACCCCTGCACCCCCTCACCCACCAGAAAGCCAGACAGCTAGCACATTAGCAAATATTTCTAATCTATTTGGAGTTTGTAATTTTAAAATGTTTTGATGTTAAAAAATTTTTTAGTCCTTGATTATTTGTGAATATTCTTAATTCCTAGTTCTAGTCCATTACCAAGACAGGGATCTATCTCAAAGAATGATGTCCATCACAGAAATTCTACCAAATCTGTCAGACTCCTGGAGTTTTAAAAGTAAACGACAGCTGTAGGTTTGGCATATGAATTTGCTGTATTTCACTTCAAACATACTGACACTTTGGAGTTACCCATATGGATGAGTAATGCCTGAAATGGAAAAAAAAAAAAAAAACCTAATATATAAAAAGGTAAGTGCAAAGTGCATATAAAAATCCAATGAATATGACAGTGATAACTCAAAAAGTTAACCCTAATCTTCTCAACACTGAGTTTCAAAAACCTTTTCTTGGGGGGAGGGCACCTAGGTGCCTCAGTCAGTTGAGCACCTGCCTGTTGATCTCAGCTCAGGTCTTGATCTCAGAGTTATGCGTTCAAACCCCACGTTGGACTCCATATTGGGTGTGGAGCCTACTATTTAAAAAGAAAGAAAGAAAAAAAAAACACCTCTTTTTTTTTTTTTTCTTTATTGCCAGTCATCTGGGCAGAGCTTACTGAAAGAATAATATTCCACCTCCCATTTCCTTGGTCACATTGGTTTGGGACAAGATAGATGGTGGGTGCTTAACACACACACACAAAGCATCCTGCATGCACTTCCCTGTCAAACTAATAGGTTAAAAAAACAGTAAGGGTAAAAGCTTTTAAGGACTGTGACATAAATGACATTTGATGGGGCAGAAAGCCTTACTGTCCATACAGCTTCAATTTGAGACTGGAAGATACTCAAGACTAGGTTTTTTAAAATATGTTTTAACATCTAAAAAACGACTTATGTGATTAGAAGCTGGGATAGTTTTGTCTCAAGTTTGCAATCAGCTTCTTTTTCCTAGACACAGAAATGTCATCCATAGTAACTAACTCTGATCCTTTTTTGTTTACATTTTAAATATGAGTGGCATTGAAGACTGAGGGTGGCCTCTGACACGTGGCACAATCCACAGGATGAGTTCTATTGAAGTAGTATTTATAAATTCTAAATGATAGAACTCTATTGTCTATGAACATCACTTTGATAGATATGGACCCCAAATTCATTTATAATAAAGCATACAGTATGTTTAAGTATTTAAGTGCATGAATAAAGAATTGTAGCTAACAATCATTATTCTTCACCTATGTTGCAAATAGTACTAGGGATTTAGCAAACAGTCTCTTCACCCTCTCTCTTCTAGAATGCAGTGGTTAGGAAAAAGAAAACACAAAACAGGTTATATGATTGAGATTGAGCCACAGATATTTTGGTCCATGATTCTTGGCCTATTCTTGAATGCTGCCCTTCAACCTCATAGCAATTTCAAAACCCTGTTCTAGAATGAGAACTAGAAAGTGCCAATGCAAATCTGTAGCTGGAAAACTAGAAATTGTTTTCAGCTCAGCTCATCAAAGTGTATAAAAGTATTTTTCAAATGTTGATCAACAAAAGTGACTTTGATTCATAAAAGACGTGATCAGTGTAAAATGTAATCAACAAAGACCATGAATAACAGAGCTTCCCCTCTTTTCATAATTGAATGTACAGTGATTGAATTTTAGAGCAATCCAGACTCCTAGCACTTGGCTCGGGATGACCATATCACAATGTAGAAAACTCCCATGTCCATCTGGCGCCCTTTTGTGTCCCTGATCAACTCGTGCAAATACTCAAGGCAATACGATGAATTTCAATCTCCTAATGTCTCTCTGTCTCTATTTTTCTCTTTATATCTCTCCATCTCCCTCTTACTTGCTACCCTCACCTCCAGCCATTAGCAATGGAATTTTTGTCTCCTACTTGGCTGAGAAAATTTAATTCATCAGACAAAACTTTAAGTTCTCATTTAAAAACTTGTTTATCTAAGAGTATTCTATCCTCATTCATTCCAGACTTGTATGTCCAGAGATCTGACATCTTCTGAATGAGTAAAAGGCATCTCATCTCAAAGGTAGTCCTTTTACAGTTCTGGATCTTTTCTGTTGGCCTCTCTCTGACAGATAATGAAAATAGTCATCCACCCAGGTAAGAAAACCATGTACATGATGTCATTTTTGAAACTTTCTGTCCTACTCCAATATAGAAAAAAATCCTTTTGCTTTTATGTCCTAAGTATTAATAGAAACCCATCCACTGTTCACTATCCCTGTTCCCATCAACATAGTTCAATTGTCACACAACATGTAATGATAACTTCTTCTGTGATTTGGTTTCTCAGTATCTTCTCTTATGCCCTCCAGCTCCTTCTTCACAATGCCCTAGGGCGATCATTTCAAAATGCAATGTAGTTAAAATAATTGACTTTTCATTTTGTTCTTATACATGATCATATGTCTTGATTTCCTAGTATGGTCTTGGTATATGCCTGTTGTCCCAGCTGTGTCTTCATTTCTGAATTTTTAATAAAGTAGCATCAGTAAGAGTTGCATTTTTAAAAAAGCAGGGGCAGGGGTCAGGGTGCTCCTGGGTGGCTCAGTCGGTTAAGCCCTGGACTCCTGATTTCAGCTCAGGTGTTGGTCCCAGGGTCCTGAGTTCAAGCCTTGCACTGGGCTCAACGTTGGGAGTGAAGCTTAAATAGATAGATAGGTGATAATAGATAGATAGATAGATAGATAGATAGATAGATAGATAGCCAGGAGGGAAAATGAGTCTGTGTTTAGTAGACGTCTATTTTGTACTTCTAGTTTCTGCCAATGCCCATCTAGTCACGTGTGAAATACATAGGCAAGAGACAGAGTTCTCACTTTAAAGTCTATTACATTTGTAATACAGCCAGCAAAAAAGCTCATGTCTCTTTTTCTGAATCAGTACAACACCTCTCTTTCAATTACAATGTGGGGCTCTTGCTGCTTGAAAAGATGCATTCAGACACAAGCAGCTAGAGACAGATCACAAAGTCCTATGATATGCGTGAAGTCTCCAGGCTGCCAGTTGGCATAGTCAACAACAAAAAAATAGAAAACTACAGGTGTATAGGAGCCCAGAATTCATTCTGTAGAGGTTGTGAAAGTAGTTTTAACTCCTCTGCTACGTGTTATTTGTCAGCTTTGGGTACGTATCTATAATTATTTTATCAATTGTAAACTTTTGTGTGGTAAATCTTCCATCAACAATTAGATTACAAAATAAAATTGCATGTGTAATGAAAAATTAAATACTGACAGGTTTGTTTCTTTTGGAAGTTGATCGTGAATGTGTAACAACGCAAAATGATTTTGTCAATATTTAGCATCCATAATAGTGACAGCAGCTATGTTACAGATAAAATGAAACTAAGTCAAAGATCCAGTGAAGATAATCGGTATCTACTTCAAGAGTTCACAATTATTTAACTCAAATAAAGCTTTTCCATATCTTTATCTATGAAAGTTGCATTTACCTGTAACTGTGTGAACCATGACTTTTTTAATTAGATTGAATGATTATTTTAAAACTTAATTTCACTCATCTTAAATTCCAAATGTCCCTATGAACTAATAAACCCAAAATAATAGAGTAGTTGTCTTGGTCCCATTAGCATAAATTCAAATTATTGCAACAATGCAGTATTCTAAAGAGAAAATTATTTAGGTGGATGATAATATAAATACACATTTTGAGAAACATTTCATTACTGTAAAAACAAAACAAAACAAAACAAAAAAATGCCATTACTGAGTAAAATAGCAATGGAGAAGAAATTTACTTGGAATACAGAGTGTAGTAAGATAAAAATGATGGCAGATTTTTAGCTACTCCTCTTATTGAAAGGTAAAGGCTATTTCCCTTCCCCTCAAATCTGTACTGGACCCACTGACTTGGCTTGACAGTACAATATAGCAAGCTGACATTCTGCCCTTCTGAGGTTAGTTCAAAGGAAGCTGTGCAGCTTCCATTTTGACTCCTTCAAAGACACATCCTTGGGGAAGGCAAAAGCTACGTAACAAACTTTGAAATCAATCTAAGCTCTTCCAGCCATGCTCGCACAGGCATTATCCATGGAAGCTCAGTACATGAAATGTGGAGAAGAAACAAAAGAACACACCTCTGGTTAGAAGTGAGCCCAGACAGGTAAACTGTCTGGGATACCTCCAGCCTTCTTGTGAGCCATTGCAGTTGAGATCCTAATAATTATAGAGCCAGAAAGGACTAATGCCTGTTATGCCCTGCCAAATCTTTCTCGAGCCTATTCCCTTCCAGCTTCTAGTCACCAGCCAGTTAATGCACTGTGACTCATGATTGATTCAACCAACATCCCAGATGGTCACCAAATGGGGATTATCTTGTCCATCTTCCTTCCTACATTTAGTGTCAGAGATTCTATTGCAAGGAAGAACTTTTCTTTCTTCTTCCAATTTCATACAATCATTCATGTTTTAATATCAGAATGATTCCAATTCCATTCAATGAATTTGACTGGATAGACTCATTATTTATTTTGATTCTCAAATTTCTTACATTTGGCTCTTCGAGCTGACTCCTGGGTCTTTTTTATGTACCTCCATTGGTATTTGAGAAATTTCATTCTTTTGAGAAGAGAAAGAAATGCCAAGCTTATTTCCTTTCCTTTTTCCAGGTATTTCTCAGAGCATTCCTGGTTTTCTTTTTTAGTGAGGTTAAATACTTGGTGTGTTCAGTGCTACTTGGTATCACTGCAATCCCAAGCCATCACACATGGAATTTTTGTGGTCCTCCCAATTACTCTTTGTAAATAACTTCTCAGACAGAATAATAACTTTCATTATTCTCCACTTACTTCCTTGCTCCATCAGTTAACATATTTGAGCAATATAACCAGTCACTTAACCACCTCCTCCATCTCTAAACCTTGCTCCTGTCATCCAACTTTTGGATACCAATGTTTCTGTTAGGAGAGAAAGAAGAAAGTAATATAACTCTGAATCATGAGGAGTCAAAAAAGAAATCACAAAGGAAATTCAAAATATTATGAACTGAATGATAATGAAGATATACAATAACAAACTTATGGGCCACAAGAAAAATATTAGGGTCTATGAAAAAAAAGACAAATATATCAACAATTTCAATATTATTTAACTAGAAAACACACCCTTCCAACAAATTGCAGATGATTTTATGAAAAACATTAAAATAACACTGTATTAATTTTTTTTTTTTTGGTATATTCTTGACAAAGTACCAGAGACATATACAGCTAAGAAACGGGTTAAAGTGACGCGGAGCACTTTCTCATGTGCTTGTTGGCCATGTCTATGTCTTCCTCTGTGATTCTGTTCATGCCCTTTGCCCATTTCATGATTGGATTGTTTGTTTCTTTGGTGTTGAGTTTAATAAGTTCTTTATGGATCTTGGATACTAGCCCTTTATCTGATATGTCATTTGCAAATATCTTCTCCCATTCTGTAGGTTGCCTTTTAGTTTTGTTGACTGTTTCTTTTGCTGTGCAGAAGCTTTTTATCTTGATTAAGTCCCAATAATTCATTTTTGCTTTTGTTTCCCTTGCCTTCATAGATGTATCTTGCAAGAGGTTGCTGTGTCCAAGTTCAAAAAGAATGTTGCCTGTGTTCTCCTCTAGGAAACGAACAAGGGGTAGTGGAAAGGGAGGTGGGCAGGGTGTTGGGTTGACTGGGTGATTGGCACTGAGGGGGGCACTTAACGGGATGAGCACTGGGTGATATGCTATATGTTGGCAAATTGAACTCCAATAAAAAATAAAAACGAAAAAAAAAGAAATGGGTTAAAGAATTTTAATATGTACCATAAATAATTATTATATGTAATTTTAAAGTTCACAGAGTAACACAAAATGTTTTTGTTTTTAAATTTTGCTTTAAATACATAAAAATTCTAAAGTTCTTTAAAAGTAATAAATAGGGGATCCCTGAGTGACTCAGCGGTTTGGTGCCTGCCTTTGGCCCAGGGTGGTCCTGGAGTCCCAGGATCAAGTCCCACATCAGGCTCCCTGCATGGAGCCTGCTTCTCCCTCTGCCTGTGTCTTTGCCTCTTTCTCTCTCTCTCTCTCTCTCTCTCTTTCTCTCTCTCTCTCTGTGTCTCTCATGAATAAATAAAGAAATTCTTTAAAAAAATAAAAAAATAAAAAATAAAAGTAATAAATAAAATAATTTTTTAAAAGCTGAGAGATTGACATTTGGGGGCCAATTAGTTAGGTATTCCTTCTAGAGAGCATGGTGCTGTGTTAGAGGTGGGAATTATGGTGAAGGTGTATCTCAGCCCTCCTTACCCATTTCAATGTGGGTTTTTCTGCTGTTTAGGAGTTGCTCAGCTAGTTTCTGAATTTCTTTCAGAGGGACTCGCTCTGTGAATAGCTGTACATTCACTGAATCCATAGAAGGAGGGGAGTAAAGGAAGCATCTGTGTAGCCAGTCTGATGAGAACTATTTTATATAGCCACCAATATATACTAAGACTAGTTTTTCATTAGCCAATCATATTTCAAAAATACATTTAAAATATCCACATATTTGATATAATTTATATGTATATTTGTTGTATATACATATATATGTATATTTCTTCTTACCATCTCCCTTAAATTGTCAACATGCCACTTTGAAGAACTCAGGATAATGTATTTTTTTTAGTCTTTCCTCAACATCAACCCCTTTCCTTTCTCTTCTGAGATTTGCAAACCAGATTTTATTTATTCCTCATGTACCAAACTTCATATGCCAAACTGTCTCCTCCTCAGGTCCTTGGGAAATGCTCCTGTACTTACATGAAACATTCTTCACTGTCTCCGCATAGCTAACTTCTACTCATCTTTCAGGCTTGTGTTCAATAGTGACTATCCTGATGAGGTAGATCTCCATTTTAAAATCTTTCAAGGACACCAAGACACTACCCCTGCTTGGATTTATCACAGTTGGAAGTTTGTAGGTATTTATGTGGTAATATGTCTCACACACTATAAAAGTAGCCGAGAAAAGGCAGAGAGCACATCTGTGATTTCTCACCATGGGTACTAGCACAGTGCCTGTTATCTAATATGTGCTCAATAAATATTTACTTGGTGAGTAAAGAAATAAATGAATGACATTTTAAGTTAAACTCCTCTTCCATTTGAGTCCTTATATATTCAAAAGATCTTGCCTACTCTCTCCTGGGATTCCTTTGATTCTAGGTGGCACCACAGAACCACCAAGAGTCTTCCTGGATAATATTTTCTATAAATTGAGTTAAATAAATATGTTGCTACAAAACAAGCCATTAATGAACACTTTGAAACTGAACAATTATATCAGTTAAAATATGTAATATGTAATATGTAAAATATGTTAATAATGATTTCTACAAAATTTTGGACATGAGGTCTTTCGATCAAAAATGCAACTTCATGGGATAAAACTATCTTAAAAACTTATCTCTTTAAACTTACATGATTTTCCAAGGAATCTAACTGTAAGCAGTATTGAAGACAGGTGTGCTGGGCTTGAAATAACACCTTTAATTAGGAAGATTATTTCCTTACTTTTTTATATTTTTTAATTAAATATTTGTTAGAAAAGCTAGTATTTTTAAAACTCCTCTTGTAAATCAAGGCTGCAGTTTGGATTTTCTGGAGCGTTAACTCTGAGACAGAGTTCAGTGTTCAAGATGTTGTAAGGGAAAGCCCGTGAGATCAGCACAAGCTCTCTGGAAGGGAGGGACAGGAAGCAGATGCAGGCAAAGGATGAAGCTGCAAGCCCCAGCCATCTCCACTTGGAGCTGCCCAGCTGAAACCACCTGTCTCGGTTGTCCTGCTTTGGGCCTAAATGGCAAGACTTTTGCACCTATACTTTGGTCAATGCACATGGCTTCGCCCAAAGGATGCAGTATCTCTGGACAGCAGACACAATTCCAGAAAGCATTGGTATTCTGACCACTTTACAGCAGTGGGGGCCTCAGGTCCTTCGTCAAAGGAGATCTATATGCACACCTCCATGCTACTACTAGCAATTTGTTATTTCATTATCCATTCTTGATTTTTCGATAAAAATAGCTCATATTTATTCAATGCCAAATATGAGCTAGATACTCTAGTAAGTGTTCTAAATGCATTATTTCATTTGAGATTTATAAAAACTCTATAACCTACCAAAATTTTAGCTCCTTTTCACAAATAAAGAAACTTGGACACAACACTTAGATTTCCAAAGGACACATAAATAGAATTTAGACCCAGAGACTCCAGCTTTAGACACAGAACTTTTTAACCCTATGGTACAGCTGCTTTCTAAAAAAATGCATAGCAACATAAAGGCAATAAATCATCTTGAATATCCCAAATTCATTTTTGGTTCAGTGTACCCATTTCCATTTAGATCTTATTAAGGTGAGTTACATTTATATGAAAAAGAAAATTTTCTCTAATTATGCTATTGGGCTTAAGACGATGACCCTTGTAGTGATTAATGTTTGATGTCAGAGAGAGGACAAATACAAATAAACACATACAACCTGATGTAAAAAAAAAATAAAACAAAAGCCAGTATCTCCATCTAAAAGTGCTGCATGGGTAATCAGAGATATAAGAAGGCAGAATGATATAGGATCCCCGAAGTGATTCTTTTCCATTTAGGCCTCTTCAGGTGACTAACAGGAGATATGGTACTGAGATATGCATGCGTGTGTGGGTGTGTGGCGGGGGTGGGTGTGGGTGTGTGTGTGACAAAAATTGAGTTTTAAGGATCTAAATCTCAATGAGAGATCATGTTAATGAAACAATTTAAAGCATATTGCCATGGATTTTGCAGACATTTAGAAATAGCTTATAAATCTGAAAATGTACTATGCATTTATTTCCCTAGAGAATATTCTGTACAAACCTCAACCAACATATTTTGTTATATACATTAAGGACTAAATTTTAATGCTATGAGAAAAGAAAATAGCTAAACATTGAGCTATCATTGTGTGGACAGCTTTCCCACAGGATCAGGATATGATAGATGAATCCACACTAGAGTTATTGAAACCAAGAATGGACAAAGTATATTTATGGGGTATAGAAAAAGCAGAAAGGAACAAGTTGCCTTAATGGTTCATTTCTATTTCTCAATTCCTAGACTGAATGGTTATAAATTATATTAAATAGATACAGAAAATATTAGACACAGATTATTAAATCATTAACAACCCATCAACAACCACTAAAACACATTTATTTTATTTTAAGAGTTACCCATTTCATTATAAATGGTTTTTTTTAAAACTTACCCAAGGAATTTAATATAACAGGCAGTCTTTAAAAATAAAGTTAAGTAATTGAATTTAAATTAAAAAAAGGAAAGAAAAATAAATAAATAAAGCAAATGCATTTGAAATGGCTTGATATGTTATACCTGCCATATGCCCAAATAAATTATTTCCAAGACTTTTATATAAACTGTAGTCTACTCACACCATTTCTATAAATATATTATTACATCTTCATAACTCAATTCTTATACAATAATATAACTAGCACAGCTATTCTAAAGAAAATTTTAAAAATAGAGGTCAAAGTTGGCATAGACTTCAAGGAGACTCAGACTACAGGTATGTGTGCACATATGTGTGTGCGTGTGCATGCATACATGTGAACGCACAAGCACTTGTGTGCATGCACACATGCGCGTATGTATATCTCACACATACTTTCTTGGATGCCTACCAATACCACTTTTCTGAAAGATTTATGATACTGTAATGTGCCAATGCCAAGTATATTGAGAAACCAAAAGCAGCCAGCAGATGATGGTTAAAAGTTACTTTTTCAACCAGTGACTTTGACGAGAGTGTGAAAAGTTTTACCTTTAAACTTCCCATCAGGACTTGCTCCAAACTTTTTTTTTTTTTTAAGATTTTATTTATTTACTCATGAGATACAGAGAGAGAGAGACAGAGACAGAGGCAGAGACACAGGCAGAGGGAGAAGCAGGCTCCACGCAGGGAGCCCGACGTGGGACTCGATCCCGAGTCTCCAGGATCATGCCCTGGGCTGAAGGTGGCGCCAAACCGCTGGGCCATTGGGACCACCCTGCTCCAAACTTTTTAACAGATATCTATGACCACCCTGTGCTTCTTAGAACATTTATTAAACACACAATAAAAGTGTTATTTTAAGAGAGATAGTGGAGAAGCCTGGGTGCCTTTGTCTTCTATGGACACCTCCGCTTCCCCTCTTCACTCACTTTCCAGCCACAGCATGACATGCTCAGAGCTTCTCTTCTGTTTTCCCCATAATCCTGAAAAGCCCCACTCTCTTGTACATTTAACTATCAACTGAGTTATTTCCCAATCAAACCTTATCAAGAAGATATTTGGCAATTTCTCAGGTCTAAACAAGCGACTACAAGTTGCTCTCTCCCTTGGGTATCTACATGAGAAATGGCATTCTTATTCTTTGTGTTATTTTTTGTATCAAAGTCCTTCATCATAAGATTCCCAAGAATAGAGGCTTTTTAAATTTAATTCGTTGAAAAAAACAAAAAAACAAAAAAAATAAATAAATTTAATTCGTTGTACATTACATTTAAATCAGTGCTGCTAATTCTTCCTATAAATACAAAATTACTGAAATTCTGTTTCCTAAAGGATCTCAATTTGCATGTTTTCTCAGCAATACATTTTTTAATAGCAATTAAACACTGAGCCAGAGAATTCCTCTGAGATCAGGAACATCCTATTTGTCAATTTAGAGTAAAATACCTAAGCTCTTTTTCCCCCCATGAGCTCATATTTTTTGCCACATGGTATGCTTCCAATTTGCAGCCTGGCCTATGAAAATGCCACATTCATATTTCTAAACACACCTACAGATTAGAATAGAATAGATTTGTGGATGACAAAACACTGCTGTCTGGATTAAGCTCTGTGGGCATGACTCCATGGAAGCCTGCACAGCTGATAAGGGTAGAAATTTAATTTCTGCCTAAATGGAGCCTCAGTGGGAGAGCATATCTCTGAAAACTTCAGAGGTAAAAATCTGATGATCATAATTTTACCCAGATGGCCTTTCTTTTTTTGTATTCTAACTAATGTAGAGTAAAATGTCTTTAAATGAGTTTTCTAATTGCAGGTGTTCCATTCAGGGAGTATCACACTTCTCTAGCATTGATCTGTATTGTTGAACAAGATTCCCAATTTTCTTAGAATATTCTTTTTGAAAAAAAGGGAAATATTCTTTCTGCAATTTATTTTTAAAAATAAACAGGATATTATTTTTTTAAAAAAAGGAGGTTGCATACGGAAGTATAGAAGTCAGTTAAACTTTGCTCCTCCAAGTATCATCTATCCCATCATTGCCATGACTAGTACTAGCTCATTCCCCTAGTCATGGGTGGCTTTTTTCTCACTCTTTAAAAAGATTCTTTTCCCGCCTACATGGAAGTAATTCATGATAAAAACAATTTTATCTCTAACATGCAATGATTCATACACCAAAAAGGCAGTCAAATAGCTGGTTCTCACATCCCTGCAAATGAAGCTAAAATAATAGGTAAGTGGATGGGGCTGAAAGATTTAGAAAGTCTGTGCTGAGCTTAGCTGTTTACTGACATGCACAGTGTGAAATTAATGAAGATATCCTTTGATGGCCAAGATTTCTATTACTTTGAAATACTATAATGTAGATAAGGTACACGAGAGTGTATTTTAAAACACTATTACTGGAATCCATATCTTGCCTTTTCGGGAAATAAATTCAGATTTATGCCCTTCATTAATGAGAAACCTAATTCCATTTAAGATTGTGCAAAGCATACTACAACAAGAAGGTGTATATGGCAGTTTTGCTCCATAGAAGTTTAATTCCACCCCTTAAATGGAACAATACTTAAAATGCAATTGTTCTAAAATTTCTTGGCAAACAGTTTCCCTAAACATTGGCCCAGTTTCTCCATCACTGCATTTAAGTAAGTTCCCAACTTTATTAAGACTTCAGGCTCTTTGTTGCCAAAAAGAAAACCCACTGAAAAAGTAAACAATGGGAGTTGGGTTTTCAAATAAATTTGGGTTTGCTTAGGCTGTTTAAAATTTGGTTTGGAAGAAATCAAACATTATTCAAGCTTTCAGAGATGAATTGTGTCAGAGTACCCCATTTTTATGAGCTTTTCAACTGAATGATTGCCTTTGGACTGGAAAAATTTATTTTCATAATCATTGCATTAAGCAGTCCTTTTATTTTAACTAGGCTTTAATAAGTAAAAAAAAAAAAAAAAAGTGAAACTCAGCTTGATTGCTTCAGGGTTTTTTTTTTTTCTCTACCAAAACTATTTGGCGATACTAAATGTAGGATAAGTTATAATCCCCCAGGAAGTAATTTTTATTGCCAACCTGGCTTCATATGCCAGAAGACTATACATCAACTACCAATGAACTATGAAATACTTCCTAAAGAAAACAAACAAAGTTTTCCTTTGTGATATTTTGCTGTGCCTGATTATAAGTGGATACAAAATACTAAGCACTTAAAATTTCAATCCATAGAGATAATTAGTGTTATATAAAAACTAAAGATGAGAGGAAAAAGTTCAGTTGGAGAATATCCTATTCAAAATTGAGGGCAGCCCCAGTGGCTCAGTGGTTTAGCACTGCCTTAAGCCCGGGGTGTGATCCTGGAGACCTGGGATCGAGTCCAACATCCGGCTCCCTGCATGGAGCCTGCTTCTCCCTCTGCCAGTGTCTCTGTCTCTGTCTCTCTTTCTGTATCTCATGAATAAATAAATAAAATCTTTAAAAAAAATTGACACAGACTATAGTAAGACTTGGCAAAATGCTAAATAAAATCCAAAGGTCACACACATGGAAGATGTTTTGAAAAGTCTTGTAGTGCTAGAGCCTTTAAAAATGACTTACTTTCACTCTTTGCCTTTGCACGTCAGTTATATGGATCTCTTCTCTATTTTTAAACAGTAAATAAACCAAAAAGAAAACAGCATTGTAGTTTGACCATCCATTTCTATCTTTAATCTCAGACAACTCCCCCTTACTAATATATTTAACCAAATCCCTCATGTAGCATTTTGTTATCCCCTTCTCATCCTGGGAAAAAGCTTGCCACCATTATCAATTAGCTAACACTGTGTATTTTTAAAGCTATTTTGAAACCACTTCTTAATCACCTCGCTTCCAAACTAAATAATCCCAATTCCTTTAACCTTCCCTCAGAGGTCCTGTTTTACACTCTTTAATCATCTCTGTGGCTCTTCTTTGGAATCCCTGCAAGTTCCCAGTGTCCCTAAAAGGCTTTGAAACCCAAAACTCAGTAATAATTTGTCTCTCTTTCATCTGTTGTCATGTGGTGAGAGCTGAGGGTTTGGCTTCTCCTATGACCTAGATTGTAGACAATTTAAGGATAAACATTATCTTTCTTTGCTTAAGAAGCATTTTTGCTGATAGTAATTTCCTATAGAATTAGGTACATCATGGATGCTTACCCATCCTTTTGGTCTTGTTTTGTTTATTGTTGTAGTGTCATGATCATTGAGAAGAGAGATGTCATGACTCTTGTGTTATATAAACTTATTTAGGTGCTCTGATCCCTTTTCCTATTTGGTTCTGCCATATAAAAGACAAGAGCTGTACTCTGTTGAGAAGGCTTATGACACAAGTTCTATGTAATGTAACAGTTGTTAAGCATGACTTTGTTTTATATTTGTCCTTACATATATTGAAAAGGAAATACGTATTTGTTAGATAATATCTGCCAACTTCTTTTCAAAATGTAAATGAATAATCTTGTCAATGCAAGCTACTGTAAAGACATTTGAATGGGGGAAAAAAGCCCCCAAACACTGATTTCTCTTTGAATTAAATACACTTGTACTAAAACTGACTAGTAGGAACACATGGCAAAAACCTGGCTACACACCAGTAGTAGCATTCATTAATTCCTGCCAAAACACTAAAGATGAAAATAGCCTATTGAGCATGGAATCTAGACCTTCAATATGATAATGATAAATAATAGAATATAAAATGATTAACAGTACATCATGGAGTGTCTTGAAGAATTTACCTTGAATGAACTAGAGGAATGGACAATAATACTGGCTTATGTTGAAAACGTGTAAAGAATAATAGTAATACTTATATAACCCAAATTATTTATTAAAAGTACTTTCCAAATGTATATTCATAAAAGACAGAGCTTGGTTGATTTATCAAGTATATTCATAGATTCTGAGTTATACATCAAGGCCATGCCTCTATTAGATTCATTCACGAACACTTATGTATTGAGTACTTTGTGATATGGCTGAGGCTGTTCTAGATTTCACAATAAACAGACAAACAGGCAAACTCTCTGTCTTCATTGAAATTAAATTATATTTATGAAATAGCTTGATAAAGCAATAAATATGTAATTCACTAGTAGGTTGGATATACTGAAAAGAAAGAAAAAGATAAAGTGGGTAAGAGGACTTGGGAATGTCAGAGATGGGTAGGTTGTTTTATTTAGGGTGATCAAGAAAATATGATGCCATATTGGCAGAAACCTAGCAAAAGTGAGAGAGTGAACTTTTCTGAGTCCTGGGAAAAGACAGTTTGGGCACAAGAATCATCAAGTGCAAAAATTACAAGGGCTGGGTATATTTGGCCTGTTCAAGAAAGGAAGTCAGTGTGACAGCAGAAGAATCAATGAGCAATAGAGACAGAGAGAAGATTTGAGAACAGAGTGATGGTAGAGAGGCCAGATCAGATCATGCACAATCTTCCAATCCCATGGTTATGACTTTGGGCTGTACTCTCCGTGAGATGAGCAGTCATTTGAAGACTTTGAGTCAAGGATTGATACCATCTTTCTTAACTTTTAAAATAACTCTTTTGTCAACTTATACAATAATAGACTATAGAGCAAAGTGTAGAGGTATTAAGACCACTTATGAGCCAATTGCAACAGTTTGGATAAGGTGTGGATGGTGATGATAAGAGCAGAAGAGGTGAGAAGTAGTCAGATTCTGGGTATGCTTTGAGAAAGAGTGGACAGGAATTTCCAACAGATTGAACTAATGTGTGAGAGAAAGCAGAATCAAGGGTGACTCTAGTTTTGGGCTTCACCAATGTTGTGTCAGGTCCAGTATATTGAAGGTAATGCTCTCAGCTAGGAATACCTGAAACCCTCACCCAATCAGAATTACTGATGGAGAGACCCCACAGACATGAACACACCCTTGTAGTTCTTATTACGATCACAGGATGAACTTCACCATGAAACCATCAGGGAACTTTGAGGAACAAGATCTATTACTTACAAGTTCCATGGGGTACACTGTCTGCCTGAGGGCCACACAATGATTTCACTGGGAGAGAGAGACAGATTGAGAGAATGGATCTGGTACTCTGCCTTTATTAGGGTGCAAGGTTGGGAAGTTTATGGTTTCTGGGGTCACTCATTACTGGCTAATTTGAAGCACAAAAGCAGGAATTAGGGCATGGGAGAGTGAATGTAGGGTAACTGAATCAGTAGATTATTTAGGTCACCCAGGGTTTTTTGAAAGAGGCACTACTTGGGTGGTGATTTTACTGGTAGCTGTGTCACACAACTGGTGGTATATTTATTCAAGAGAATGTCTTTTGAGGGAAGCTGGGTGGCTCAGTGGTTGAGCATCTGCCTTCCGCCCAGGGCGAAATCCTGGAGTCCGGGATTGAGTCCCACATCGGGGTCTCTACATGGAGCTGCTTCTCCCTCTGCCTATGTCTCTGCCTCTGTGTGTGTCTCTATCATGAATAAATAAATAAAATCTTTTTAAAAAACAGAGAGAGAGAATGTATTTTGAAATGGATGCCTCAGCACTGAAGAGTTTAATGTCAACCACTTATAGTGTAACCAAATAAAAGGATGAAGATTCAATTAACTGTAGGGATAACTAGGGGAAGATCAGTCCTTCCTTTGTTGAAAATCAGTTCTGCTTCTCTGTATTGATTTGTCCTGTTCCATTTGTTTTTCTTAGTTTCTTCTTTTTTTTTTAATAAATTTATTTTTTATTGGTGTTCAATTTGCCAACATATAGAATAACACCCAGTGCTCATCCCGTCAAGTGCCCCCACCTCAGTGCCCGTCACCCAGTCACCCCCACCCCCCCCCGCCCTCCTCCCCTTCCACCACCCCTAGTTTGTTTCCCAGAGTTAGGAAGCTTTCATATTCTGTCTCCCTTTCTGATATTTCCCACACATTTTTTCTCCTTTCCCCTTTATTCCCTTTCACTATTTTTTATATTGACTTAAGTATCTATCCTTCTGCCAGGACCACACTGGTTTGATAACTGTAACCATAAAATAAGTCTTAATACTGAGTATTCTTATTTCTCCAAACTTATTCTCTTTTTGTCAAAATTGTTTTCACTACTCTGTTTTGCCTTTCCATATTTTTTTTAGAATCATCTTATCTATATTTTCAAAAAATCCTGTTGGGATTATGACAGCAATTACATTAAGCCTACCGATCTATTTGGAGAGTATTACCATTATGTTGAGTATTCTAATCCATGACCAAAGTCCATCTTTCTGTTTATTTAGATCTTTGTTTTTTCATCATCATTCTGTACTTTTCACTATACAGATTGTATACATATTTTGTTAGATTTTTACCTAAGTGTTTAGCTCTTTGGGTTACTATCCTAAGTGTTTTTATTTTTAATATCAGTTTATATTTGTTCAGTACTCAAATGTAGAAATATGAATGCCATCATCAACTCATGACAGAAAAGTTCCCTTTCTTTCTTATCTGTATGCATTTAATTTTCTTGTTTTATTGTATAGGCTAGTATTCTAATCATATGACGAATATGAATGGTGAGAATGAACATTATTAACTTGTTTTCTGTGAGAATGACAGCATTCAGTCTTCCATCAACGTTAATGGTATGTTTTCTTGTACATGCTTTTTAACAGGTGGAGGATGTTCCACTCCACTCCCAATTTACTGAGAAATTACACCATGAGTGGTTGTTAAGTACTGTCAAATGCTTGCTCTGCATCAATTGATATCATTATGTACTTTTGCTTTTTTTTAAACCTTCATTTGCAGATTACTTTGAAACATCTTTAGAATATTGATTCATTCTTGCATTCCTGGAATGAATTCTGCTTGATGTTAGTATGTTATTCCTTTTATATGTTGTGAGATTCAATTTGCTAATATTTTGTTGATAATTTTTGGGTCTATGTTCATGAAGGATATTCTTCAAAAGTTTTCTTATATTTCTTCTGTCTGGTTTTGATATCAGAATAATGCTGACTTTATAACATGACTTGGGAGCTGACATCTTCTGGAAGAGATTATATAGAATTAGTGTTATTCTTTCCTTAAATATTTGGCATGATTACATTTTAAAAGATTATTCTGGCAGAATGCACTGAGAAGATGTTCAAGCAAAATTGAATCAGAAAGGCATCTATTGAAGTTATTTTCCTAAGAGATAAAGGTGTCCTGGACAATTGACAAATAATAGGGATGGAAATAAATGACTATGTGTAGATATGATACCTAGAACACATGCTGGCCCATAGTAGATGGTCACTTTAAGTTTCTTCTCCATTTTCCCTTAGCTGAATTTTCCTGGAAGAAATATAAATAAATCAGATGAATCTCTAGAATAAAGGTCAGCAAACTATGTCCTGTGGGCTGCATGTTTCTGTAAATGAATTTTCAGTGGATCACAACCACACCCATTTTATACATATGGCCTTTGGTTACTTTTGCACTATGATAGTAGAATTGAGTGGTTGCAACAGAGACCATAAGGCTCATATGCCTAAAATATTTATTATTCACCTTTCTGTAAAAGGAAGTACCAATCCTGCTGTAAACAAGTCTAAAAATGTGATAAAAGTTGTTAACTTATGTGCAGAGGTTTTCAGTAGAAATTTTTCCCTCAGAATAGAAGCTGACATCTTTACAATTATTTCTCACAATGACCTATACCAATACACTTTCCCCCTTGCATCCTTGCCCTCATACCTCTCTGACCTCAATACTTATTACTGTTGCATCATGCTGCCCATGCCAACCTCCTTAGTCTTCTCCAAACATTTAGACACTTTTTCTTCTTGGGACCTTTCTCTGGACATTTCCTCTGGCTATAATTTTCTTCCCCAAAATGTCCTCATGACTTGCCCCTCACTCCCTTCCATTCTCTGCTCCAGTCACCTTCCTCATCCCTTCATGAGGTCCACTCTGATCATCCTATTGTCCTTAGACTTCAGGAACTCTAAACTAATCTCTAAAACTTTGACAACGTCCAAATCTCTAGAACATTTAAGTTCCCATAAACGCTTAACAAATTATAATAAAAATGCTCTTTACATGGATGCTTAGATTGTACCATCCCCTAGTATAAGTATAGCCATTTCAAATTGTTTAAAATTCTCCTTTGCTGCACAAAACCTAATTCTTCCAGTAGTATGGAACGGCTCTAATATGAGTTGAGGTTGGTGAACATATACTTAGATAGTAGTCTTGAATGTCTCCTTATTGTCTCTTCTAAAATTATTCTACTGGGAGCTGAAAATATGAATTGAACTAGTATTTAAGGAAAACTTAGTTCAAAATGCCAAAGGGATCAGTGATAGCTTTTTTTTTTTTTTTTTTTTTTTTTTTGTGCCAAGGGACTATTCTTTCAGGTGATGCCTGACACAAAATTGGCTCACCTGGGCAATTAGCTTTCCTTCACAGAAGTTATCACATTAGGAAAAGCGTCATCCCTACCACCTCATTCCTTAATTCTACACATGCACCATCTCCTTTAGATAAATGTCATTCTTATCCTGTGAAGTGTAAAAACAACCATGATGTTTGTATCTGAGAATTCCAATCGAGAAATGACAAGAAAGCAGAATGGAAGATTTGAGAAAAATAAATCATAATTTCATTATCTCAGTTTGGAGTTAAAGTTCAGGAGGGCAAACCATCTAATACAATGTCAGTCTCAGAAAAAAAATGATGGAGTGAAATTTTTGCTTTCATGATGGCATCACTTTTTTCTACCAGCTAGTCTATTTTGTTTAAATTGTGTATTAAAATATTCAGAAAAATGTAAAAGAGTCTAAACCATTTAAGAAAGAAAAACACTGGGATATCTTTCAAGAAGCCAAACTATAAAATGCAAAATAAATCGAATAGAATTTTTTCAGTTAATCTATGTAAACTAACTTATACTTCTTGAAAGAGAAAATGAAAGAAAAAAAAAAAAAGAGTAGCTGGTTGCTAGGGTGACCGTGTCCTGATTGGAACAGACAGGGTCATGGGTTCTGATGTCATTGAAGCAAGTCAGGCCATGACTGTGTTTTCTCTCATCTGCTTGGAAACAGGAAGAAGACAAAGTCAGGACAGGCTGAAAGGATATTAATTAAAGCATCCCACAGAGCAGAGGATAATGTACAGCAGGAACTCAAGTATTTTTCTAGAGAATTGTTTGGATAGGTAATATAATAATGCTGTGCATTCATAAGCACACTACAGTTTACAAACACTCCATTGCCTCTCATATGCCTGTAACCTCCCAAAGTTATTCAATTCTCAAACATCTTCCAGTGTCCCGTGTCTAAGAGCTCTTCTGCCTTCTGTCTTTCAAAGCAAGATCATCTCTCCCTTCCTAATATTTTTCATAGCTTTCTCCTTCCTTTCCATTCCCACTTCCATTTACCATATACCAAAGCTTCATCGGTTCCATTTTGGATTTTGGCAGCAGATTGCTAACTGGTTTCCTTGACCCCAGTCCCCTTCCCACCCCGATTGTAATCTCTCTCTTCCATTTCCATTAGATTTAAATTATGTTAGATAACACACAGGTATTGTTTAGGGCAGTGCCTGGGTTGAATAAATGTTTATTATTATTTTTATTATTCTACTTAGCAAACAGATCAGACAGCATTTCCTGTAAAAAGACTAACGACCGCTTTGGCTATATGCATATGTGTACAGACATTGTAGTCATATGTATATATTCATTTGTAAATACACATATATACATATAGAGAGAGAGGCAGAGGCTCTTAAACAGCCCATTCATTAGCTTGAGTGAGTTTGAATACTGTGAAATATATGCATCCATGCACATATACATTTTCATTTTTATTCATGAGTAGCCTCAAACCTACCCCAACCACAGTTGCAGTTTCAAACCCTAACTAGAACTTATAGCTCCAACCTTAGCCCCAGTGTCCACCTACATCACAGCACCAACCCTGAATCTTAAACCTCACGTGACTTCTGCTGTAAGTCCATAGAATTCCATCCAGCATTAAAGGATCTGCATGATCAGCCTTGCCTCTGTACCCAACCTGATCTACTCAAAACACAACTTCCTACGCCCGTGATGCTTTTTGCCTCTTCCTTCTGTGCACATTTTCTCTCTCTGCACCCATTACTTTGCTCAGGCTCTTCTTCCACCCCTGAGTGGAACCACTTTCTGCTCCCCTTTGTTTGAACCTGTGAGATTGACCCCAACTGCTCCCCTCCCATGGAAACTTCTCTTACTTCAGTTGATACTCTCTTGCTTTTTCCTTTCTTTGATGAAAATCCACCATTTGTGTTAGGAGTATGATATTGTTTATTATTTACACACTGGTGACAGGACATGGGATATATTCTAAATAACCAGACCTGAACTGAATGACTAGAACTGGTATGTGAAGAAATGAGTAAATATAGAAAGATAAGGTGAGGACCTTGAGTGATCATTTGCTTAAAGCCTTATGAACACATTCCCAACTTAACTGGTAACTCAACTAGGCCAAAAAGAATTATTATTCTATCACCCACTGTACACATGGAATTCTATATGGAATCAAATAGTTATGAAGCAGAAATCTTTCTAAATGCCAAGAACTAGGGAAGCATTTTACCCACATCAAATTATTTCAACCTAATGGTAACCCCACAATATACTATTATCATTATTATTACACTATTTTTATACCAACTTAGCAGATGAAAGAACCAAGTCTTTTTTTTTTTAATTTTTTAAAATTTACTTATGATAGTCACAAAGAGAGAGAGAGAGGGAGGCAGAAACATACGCAGAGGGAGAAGCAGGCTCCATGCACCGGGAGCCCGACGTGGGATTGGATCCCAGGTCTCCAGGATCGCACCCTGGGCCAAAGGCAGGCGCTAAACCGCTGCACCACCAAGGGATCCCTATGAGAACCAAGTCTTAAAGAGAAATGTATTCAATGTCACACATTTAACAAGTGGTGAGGCCAGGACTAAATCCTCAGTTTACTGACTTCAAGATCTATGCTTCCTATTTCTACACCTTCCTTGATGCGCAAACAACAAGAACCCTGCTTTCCATTCATATATTTGTTTTACTGTAAATTCAATCATTGATTTTTTTTTTTAATTGGCCTGGAAACACCTGGCCAATGATGCAGAGGGGCTTAATGAAAACAGAGATGCCTGGAGATGCTTGCTTTGGGTTAGCCTGATTCACATCAGCTTCAGTGACAAGTTCTGGCTAGTTGTTCTCCTGCAGAAGGCTCTTTTGCCACCTTTTATTATCCTGAATCCCATTACTTATTAAATAGGATGCTTCTTTCTGAACATTTTGATCTTATAGTGTTCTGTGAACATAAAAAATATATGTTATTTTGACTGATTTTTTAATCTACTGATCCTGGAGGTAGGAAAGATAGAAAGGAATATATGTGATTCCAATATTTTGAGGAAAGCCCAGATAGATTCAGAAATGTTCCAGTATTCAGAGAAAGTGCTAACTGCCATGAAATCCTCCATGCTCACAAAAATACTATGTGAAACCTAGCAAGATTAGAACTGGGAAAAATGATTAAAGGGCAGGATGAGAGAACTCTTGTGTTTTTATTTTTATTTTTATTTTTTTACACTTAAGCTTGAGTAGAAAATATAGCCCCTTTGACCTAAGATGATGGCATCAAGAACCTTCCCCTTTTTAGCAGCCCTCAAAGGAAGACAGAGAGTAGGAAGGATAGGCTTGGTGTGGAAGGCTATTTTGCTACTGATATTGTTTAAAATTGCTGGTGCACAGTAATAATAAAAACCAGTGCTATTTTTAGTAAGGTTTACTATTATTTTTAATTCTCTGCAGATGATATACCCCCTTGTTGCCTTTCAGGGACAGCTCACTCTCCCTAATCCCCCCACCATATGCCACTGCCTGCTTAATGCTAGGAGAGGTCAGGACCTCAATATCATGTCCCAAGATTATTTGAACAAGCAGTTCTACATCTTCTGTACTACACAAGAGAACCCAAGGGAGCCACATACAACAAAAGGGCCCAGTATGGATAACAAAAGCATGGAATTCTGTAATATTTAATATATATTGATTTTAAAAAGTATTTAGAAATAACTTGCCATCAAAAATTCTAGAGTAAATGTCCCAGGATTCCAATATCTTCTTATAAGTCACATTATAATTGAGTCTGCTTTTAGACACTGGAATATATGGAAACATCATTGGCAAAGGATAGAGGCAAGAAAGAATTGGTAGAAGGAAAGGTTAATTGCCTATTTCTCTTAATAGAATGATTCATAAAATTTAGGGAGAGAGAATGTGAACATAGCAACACCTCACAACCCCGTGCACTGTTTCTGATCAAAATTAATGAGTTGTGATCAAGTTGGATAAACGAGTAGCTAGCTAATTAAGAAAAAAAAAAGTTTTGACTGTTCCTTCCAAGTTGGAAAATGCATCTACTTAAAGTACAACAAGTCTATCCAAGAAACTGTCAGCTGGGATTATCAGGATGGCCTCTCAAGACTTGACCCATTGCCCGGGAGGCCAATGCATGACCTTGATCTCTGTGGTAAAACAATATCTATAAATAATGCATTAAGCATTTTCACATGCAGGCTGAGTAACATTCTTCATATTTGCTCATGAATTCACGCTGCTTCTTATGATGCTTCAGTTTTCTGTATAGTAACCTTTAAAAGGTGATTACACGCTCTCCTTTAAAATGAGAGCATAGTACCTGTGAATTCCAATATAAAGCCCAGGGCTGTGAACTGTCAGAGAAAAAAGAAAAATAACATTTCTCTAACATCAAGTTAAATGTTTGACAAATTTGTTTTGATAAAAATATTTTACCTTTTCACTGCTTTATATGCAAAATGAATTAGTGCCAGTCCGAGTAGAGTCATTTTTTGCATATTTTTCTCAGATGGTTCCCACTTAGTAGGGCATTCTGAGGCTCTGGATTAGCTGACCAAGAATATTTTACAGAAACTGGTTTTGTCTCCCTCTAAGTCCTCAGCAAATCTGCAGATTTACACAAACACAATGAAAAGAGGTCCTCATTATAACAGGAGCTTTTAGATTGGTTTGGTTTTCCTTCCAATCATTCTATTCACAATTAGTGGGCAATACACATAAGGCTCTCAGTTTGCATCTGACCATCTCTGTCTATAAAATCCAGATTAATGTTGCATAAAAGCATAGCCAATCTGCTGGAAGAAGCATAGAATTTGAAAAAACAGAAGCAACTGGCATGGCTGACTTCCTTTCTTTCTCAGAAATACACGTTTACCTTCTCACTTAAGCTTAGATTTTTGGCCCAACCAATTTCCTTTTGTAATTAAACTATATCTGAAAAACAGTAACAAAGAAACAAACCAGTAGACCACTCCTCCCCCACCCCCAGCAAAAATCCCCATAATGCCTGAGCTTTCAATATTGTTTAACATATATTTTTTTCCTTACCACCTTTAATTGTATATCAGCTTTTCTGAATGAATCTTGTACAAGATGAACGGATTTTATTTGCATGTTTTATTCCATATTATTCTGGACAAGAAAAGGTTGTGTGTGGGGGTAGGGGAGACAGTAAATGGATTCCCAAACTGGGGTATTACTGCCATCTAGTGTGATGTGCCGTAACCCAGAGGGGAGGGAAAAAAATATCTAGGAGACAATTCTATTTGAGATTGTGGAGGTTTACAGGAAGGAGAGGGCATAACTGGGAAGAAATACCCACCAAACCAGTGCATTCACCATGTAATGAATTCCTTGCTACAAAAGCTTTCATATATGTGGTCAAACAATACAAAATAGTCTATTTCTTCCAGCAAAATGAAAGAACTCTGGTCAAGTCTAAAAGCAAGTTCTTTATGAGAAGGCACATTCCAACTGTAAAGGTTGTTAAACAGCAGGCATGATTTGTTCAAAGGGTGAATATCCATATCCCCTGAAAACAGTCCAGATTCTCCTACATCCATAGCTTTCTGTAAGGATGGCCATGTTTGCACACCGCTAGGCAGACAGTTTTGGTGGAATCTTGGTTTCCTTTTGAGCCCTCAGCTTCCATGAAAAGAAAATAATATTTGCCACTCATTTCCATAAGCAGCTCATAATATATCTGCTGCTGACAGATATTTGACATTGGTGAAGACTCAGAGGATTCTCAGCTAAACCTAACCACAAAACAGAGGACATGATACACAAAACTCTGGCCAAAGATTTTTATTTATTTTTCCTTTACATAGTACAAAAGTATACAAAAAAAGTCAAGAGGGAAGAAATACTGTCTTTCTATAACCTTCCATAATTCTCCCTTTTCACAATTTTGTCCAGTTCTGGTACAGATTAAATCAGGTGTTAGTGGTGGCCTTTGAGGCTGATATCCAGCACCATTTCTTTTACTATTATAGGACAAATAATCAATTCTTTATTTCACTAGCTACCTCACCCCTGTTAACATATACACATATCCCTTCCATCACATCCTGCAGGAAGGTGTGACCTCAAAACCTAGGGACTTTGGTGCCCTGGCTATATTTAGAGATTTTTGACTTTAAAAGCTCAAAGGGGAAAAACCTATAGGGATAGCAGGAGCTAATTTGGAGAATTGTTAAGTGTAAAATCTAAGCTCAGAAGAATTTTAAGTCATTATCTATGTCAAAGTAACCTAGCATTACAGAGCCTTTCTGCTGGTTTAAAAAGTGACCTGTAGCTCCAGGTATCTCAGATAAAAAGAGCACTGCTCTTCCCACACAGGGCCAAGACATTCAGAAGGTAGGATGCTCATTGCTAACCATGCTCTTGAGAGAAGAACTCTAGGTAGGAGGACATGATGACCCCATAGCCCAGACTAGCATAATCTCCAGCTTCTCAGGCCACCTTTTGAATAGAAAAATATAAATGGGATTGTTTCTAGAGCTCTTCCCAGGTTTTCAAAATCATCTGTGCTTGAGAGGGGGATTCAGGTAAATGTTCTGCTGGTGCTCTCCTCACATGTCAATTAGGAAAGCAATAGGATGAAGAGTTGCTCCCTAGAGAAAGAAGACATGCAGAGATGGGGTGTGAGGCTGATGCATGTTTCATAATACACATAACATGGGGGATCTGATTTAATTGGCTCCCGGTATCATTTACAAGAGTGGCATAGAGATGAAGCAACTTTTGTCAGCCACAGAGAAACACAGATAGAACTGTTGTCTTGGGTCATGTTATCCAATGATCTGCCCTTTGTTTCGATTCAGTATATTGTATAGTTGAATATAAAAGTAAATCAGTTAATTTATCATTAAACATAGATCAGAAACAAATAACATCTTAACCTTCGCACAGAATTCAAGTTGACCTGCTTCATCAGAGACTCTTGGATTGAAAATTGAGCCCCCTGAAAAAAATTGTACCCCTTGCTCTCTGGAGCCAAAGCCCAGATTCCCCTGCTTCCTCATTTCATTTTTCCTGCCGCTCTGTATTTGTACGTTTGCATCTGACATGAATAATGTTACAACCTGGAGAAAACACAGCCCTCTGGTAAGGCACTCACCCAGCTTTTCTAGGATTAATCACAGACTAAAACCCTAAATAACATACTGATATATTAACTCCATTAAAATCTAATTCAGTGGCAATAACTTTTAGAAAGCCAACAAAGGGCTTAAGAAGAACAAAGTGAGAAAACACTAAAAAAAGGTAAATCAATGTTCGGTCTGAAAGTAAATCAGAATTAAAGACAAGAGTATGAATTAAAAGAAACCAGTCTTGAGTCTCAATCCTTACCACAAACTCATATATTCTTGCGAGGTTTACCTTTGAATCTACACATAAATTTAAGCAAGTAATATTGATGAGCCCTCAACTGACGACAGGCTCACACATGGTAGGATGCCCTATTCAAAATCTAGGAAATATAACATTGCCAAATGGATTCCATTTCCACTTTCAAAGACCCTTACCTAATGGTTTCATTGTGGATAGCTGTTACTTAACTCTTTTGAAGGCTTCTACATGGAGGACAGCCTTCTAGATTGGGGCACGAAGAAGTAGAGGAAATCAAGTATGTCTCAGCTGTCGTAGAAGTTGCCAGGATAAAGAACACGTGGAATAGCACTGAAAAAAATCCCAAGAGGGCAGACAACAAGACATTCATTTGAGAAAGTACAAAGAAAGGTGTGAGGACATAGGGAGAAGACAGCTATCTCTCAGGCAAGCCGAGAAGCCTGGACCACCATCTCCCTCACAGCCCTCGGAAGGGAACAAACCTGCTGATATCTTGATCTTAGGCATCCACCCTCTAGCACTGAGATGATACATTTGTGTTATCTGAGCCACTCATTTTGTAGAACATTGTTACAGCAGCCCTAGAAAGCAAATACAAATTCTGGATCTGTAGGATTTAGGTCTGATGTATAAAATGCAGACTGGGATTACACCAGGGACCAGGAGAAAGACATTCCAGGAGGCTGGGCCAGGATGAGCAAAGGTACTAGGTGGGCAGTCACGGTGCACTTCTGAGTACTGACTCACATGGCCAGAGGTGCTACTCATGTCATTCCTATGGCTCAAAAAAGTTGCCATTCTTACTAGTTCAATCCTAATTTTATAGGAGACAGAAAACATCCAATCCCCAATTATTTTCCACTGGAAATGCTATTCCTCCCAATTTTATATTTAAAAGAGTTTTGAACACAGACCAAAAAAAGATGAAAAAAGAAATGCGTAATGTAGATATTTCTGAAAATGGTTTTTCTCATTGTATATAGTTTTGGGTTGGACCCAGCTCACATCAAACTTCTAGAAAAAAAAAAGAAATTCTGTAAGATAGTATTTTTAAAGACTTCATTTTTAAAGTAATCTCTACACCCACTGTGTGGCCTCAAAATTACGACCACAAGATCAAGCGTTGCATACTCTATACCAACCGAACCAGCCAGGCCCCCCAAGATAGATGGTATTTGATTTCATTTAGCTGCTGCCTCTGTTATACATTTCATCAAGAAACAAAGATTAGGGGTTCCCAGGGAGGCTCAGTTGGTTGAGCATCTGCCTTCAGCTCAGATCTTGATCCCAGGATCCTGGGATCTCCCAGCTTTGGGATCTCTGTTCAGCGGGGAGCCTGCTTCTCCCTCTCCCTCTGCCACTCCCCTCTACTCATCTACTTTCTCTCTCTTAAATAAATAATGTCTTCAGAAAAAAAAATGAACAAAAATTAACATATATATTAAATGTGACAAAACTGAAAGACTAGAAGAATATGGCACATTTTTTGGTACCACAAATTGCCCATGTCCATACGCATATATGTGTGTGTGAACTTGTAAACCTGCACTCATTTTCCATGGTCTGATGAATTTAGTCTCTGATGCTACCAAATACTAGTTTGCAAATCTGCTGCACAGTGAGTGCAATGAAAGAGCATTGTGTAAGACTCACGTAGTGATTCAAGTTCTCACTGGCAGGTAATTAGCAGACCGAAGGGGAAAAACTAGTATCTAAGACCTCATTCCACAGAAAGAACTTAAAAATGTGCTTTGTTGGGTCCCTTGAGACTTTGCTGAATGCTTTAGAGAAGGAAAGAAACAGACTACATTGGCCTCTGTCTTATTCTCTACTTCTCCCTTACTAGTTGACTCACTATCCTTGAGATAGCTGGTGCGCTGTCATGTGCATCAGGATTCAGATCACCAAAAATTCCTTTAAACTATCCTTTGTGTTTTAATCTGACAACTAATATTTGAGAACGACTCTTACAAAGCATCATGGTGACAATAATTTTAAAGGCAGCGTTGCAAGTTAGTGGAAATTGCACACTAGCATAAAATTTTCTATGAAATTCCCAGTATGTTTATTGGGATGTAAATAATATTTGAATCAATACTTGAAGAGAGGAATTATCTCCATCTAGGGATGTCAATAGGAAGGTATTTCATTTCACTGGTGTCACTGAGGCCGGATCTTAGAGAATGGCAAGAATTGGACTTGCAGAAATTCAGAAGCTTTTAGGCTAAGAGAATAGCATGAATCATGGATGGAGATAATGTAGCAAAAATTGATATTGAGAAGCAGAGACATTTTTCATACTACTATGAATTGGGCAAGAATTAACTGGGAACAGAGGTACCTGGGTGGCTCAGTCGATTGTGCATCCAACCCTTGATTTTGGCTCATATCATGATCTCAGGGTCATGGAATTGAGCCCCATGTTTGGCTTTGCACTCAGCACGGTCTGCTTGTCTCTCTCTGTTCCTCACCCCTCGCCCCACTCGTGTTCTGTCAAATAAAAAAATAAAATCTTTCTTAAAAAAGAATTAATTGGGACTAAATCACAAGTAGTCTAAGGGAATCTGACACCTTTTTTCAGCCCAAACTATTAAAAATTATTGATACAAAATGTTCATTTAACATTGCAAACATAGGGAGAGGCTGCAGGTTGGTAATCAAAGTTTCAATGAGGATTTGTACCTGGGGAATGACAGGGAAAAGGAGATACAAGAGCTGAAACAGAACTGACATGGCTCATCCATAGAATGAATGTGAACATCATGAACATTGAACGAATGTGACAAAAGAAGTGAGTGGCCTCAGAAATTCCAGGCTGTAAGTCCAAGTGAAGGCAAATCTCAGGGAGAAAAGACAGTGGAAAAGGCAGAGTGGAGCACTCCCCTTCTTGCTCATAAATGTGTTAGTGAAGTAATTCAGTTTTCCTCTCAGAGCAGGTCTGAGACCTGGAGGGGTAGAGAAGTCAATAGTATTGGTCTAACTAGAAGCACCACAGCTCAAGTGACAGAGAAGGTGAGGTGTTTTCCACTGTCCCCAGGAGGACTCATAATATACATTTAAAATGGATACAATGGAAAAAAAGATGGCCAAGGACAAAACCTTCCTTGACACTCAGACTTTGACACTCTCCCAGCCGTGCCCATTTCTGTCACTGTCATGTCTTCATGCTCAACTACTCAAGCCAGACATCTGGAAGCCATCATTAGCACTCTCAACTCCTTTGCTTGACAACTTCAATCTATCTCCAAATCTATTGATTTAATCTCAAAATTGTGTCTTGGATATGTCTGCTTTTCTCATCTCCAAGCCACCATATGGACCAGGTCCAGGCCACCATCATGTCTCACCTGAAACTGAAGTCATCTACTTACTGGCCTTCTTGCTTCTATTCTTGCTTCTCTACCATCAGTTCACCACACAACAGCAAGGAAGATTTTTTTTTAAATATAGGGTGAATTGTGTCACCTCCTGCTTAAAAGTGTCTAAAAATCAGCCTCCAAATTCTAACCACAGCTTGCCAGGCCCTCAGTTGTCATGGTCCAGCCCTGCTCATGTCTGTTTCTCCTATCACACTCCCTACCATTCGCTCCTATATAACCTCACTGGCTTCCTTTTACTCTTCTTAATGCCAAGATCCTGCCAGTCTATGGGTCTGGCACTTTCTACTCCCTTTGCTTTGAATGCTTTGTTATGGATCTTTACAACACCAGATCTTTCCAGTAATTCCCATCTTCAATTCAAATATCATTTCCTCAGAAAGATTCCCTTTACTTCATCATCAAAAGTAGTCCCATGTCCCACCTCTCATTCACTCTATTATGTCACCTACTTTACTGTTTTAAAGTACTTACATTATGTTTGTTGGGGAACAGCATCAAAGAGATGTGGTCTCTTTCAAAGAGATGTGGCCAGTTGACTCATTAGCTGGGCCTGGGCCCTTGGAGACTGTTTACCCTCCCTGTCCTGGGGATGTAGGTTCCCCTTGCCTCTCCTGCTCCCAGAGGCTGCTCCAGGGACCCAACCTTGAGTTGGTGAGGTGGTGTGAACACCTGCATGGTACACATGACTGAGCCCAGTTAGGATCTCTCTATAAACTTTTAAGATTTGTCAAATAGGTACAGGGATCCATTGGTCTCACTGGTGCCCATTGAAGTTCCCTTTGCTTATTAAAATTGATACCTGCCAACCTGAAGAGGGCCTTTCTCCTTCTTGGGTCTCCCTCTCCCCTTCTCATAATGGGGCAAGTTTCAGATCACTCCCAGGAAGCTCCCAAGATGGTTGTGAACCAACAGTGTTAAGGTATCTTATTGGTGTTCATGTTTTGTGTTTATTAGTCTCCCCATTAATTCTCCTCCTCACTTTCACAGCATACTGGAGACTAAATTGCATGAAAGCAAGGGCCTTTGCTGCCCTGCTCCTAAAATGTTGATGTAGCATTGCAAAGAACAATATACGATGGATAGATCTGACTACAGCTATCTGGACTGAGGTGCAGCCAAGGGAGAGAGACTTGGGCATGCACGCAGACCGGTGGGGAGGAAACCCAAGGAGAAGGAGGTATAGAGAGACGTTGGTAGAATAAGGCTTCATGCAAGGGGGTAAAGAACTTACTAAGTGTAGGGATTTATCTCGAGAGGACAAGATCCAGATCTTTCTGGAATGTGGGAGGTACACCCGCCTTTCCTTAGGAATCCGCTATCCATTAACAAAAGGGATTGACTAATTTTGCTGCACTTGCAAACAATGTTTTGGCCAAAAGGAAGTTTCCTGTTTCCTGTTGACTGGCTCTATATGTCAGATGCCCTGAGCATTGGCCCCCAAATTCCCAATATCTAGTTAAGAACTAATCATAGCAGAGATGATTTTACCTCTTCCTTAATGGCAACTTTACACAGAACACATGCAGAGTTCACCAGCCTAATCCACCTATGGCCAAGGGTATGAGTTTAATAAGTGAATTATAGGATTTTATTTTGATGGAAACTTAAAAATCATATGGGCTATACTATATAACCATACTATATATTACAAATGAAGAAAAAGGTTCAAGAGTCTGGCTAAGGCTAACACACTCGCTTCTGATTCCTAATTTAAGGCTGTTCCCACACATCATGTCTTGAAGAAAAAGCCAAAATCTTTGCTGTTATCTGCTCCTCTTCCTTCTCTACCCCAAGGAAGGTCCCAAAGTGCTACATAAGCTGGCACAAATCATGGTGGAAATCACTTTTGTGGAGGTCTGCCAAGTGACTTGAGTGTTTCCCTTCCAATTCAGCCAAACCCAAGGAAATTCCTTTCCAAGTTTCCCAGACCTTGGTCTTTTTTCTTGGTGCACAGATCATACAGTTTCCAAGGCTGCTCAGAACACATCCTCCAGTGCAAGCACAAAACACTGGCAGGATGGTGTGGCCCATCTATCTGTGTGTTCAGGGCAGTAATGACACTCCCTGATTCATTTTTCATGCTAAACTCTGCTTTTAGGTTTTCAGACATGCCAATCCCCTTCCTTCTCAGGAGTTGTGGTTATGCATGGGGTAGATGCGACATTTAAACATTTCACTCATTCATTTCGTTTGTCACCTGTGCAGAATCTTTGGGAGATCAAGGCTTCTTTCTGAGCTCTGGGAAGTGGCTCCCTTCTCCAGGGAAACGCATCAAAGACAAAAGTCCCCTCCTCCACAAATAACCAAAGAAATCCGAATAGAGGCAGAGAATGAAATGGGAAAGCGAGGTGCTGCTGAGTGCATCAGCCATGTGTGTGTTTTCAGAGCGCTCCAGCTCCTGCTTTGTCTTCTCTCTGGTGGCGGCTTTACACACCGTTGACTAACGCAGCAGAGTGACACCGGAGTGTGATGGACTGGGCTGTCCGATTTGTCAACTTTCAATTGCCTGCTGGAAAAGCAGAGTTGTTTGTCCCTTCTACTGCCCACGGCCTCCTCTGCTCTTCCTACCCCTCTCAGAATACACGCATTTCTGATCATCTTAGGGATCCTTGCTGACTCTTTCTTGTGGTGTTTTGTCTGCTAGAATCTGATTGAAAAATACTACTGTTCCTCTCCCACCCCCACCTTGGCCCCCAGAAAACTGGCAGTCTTGACACTTTTCTGACATTTCTAAACAACCCAGGCTCTTCCTGCCAACTCCCAGTTGCTCCCTAAACCTTTTTAATCCTGTAGAATGCAAACTAATCTACAGAGAGAAAGGCGCCAGGCCTGGTCTGGCAGCTGGAGCTAGGAATGTCAGAGTGAGGAAAATGATAAATACACCTGCCACAGAGAAAGAGGGAGACACGGCCAGGCTCAGCGCTGCAATGAGGTTATTTAATGTACGGAGATAGGCAGGACACTCACCAGTACCCTCGAGTGCAAACTGCATAGAGGTGATTTGTTCAGAAAGAAAAATGACAGCTATTAATAATGTGCACGGTCTGGAAGTGGCCATGTTGAGGAAGACAGGGAGATAAAGGAGCAGAAACCCTCCTGCATCCCCTCAGACCACTCTCTGCTGCTTCTTCTTTTTTTTTTTTAATAATAAATTTATTTTTTATTGGTGTTCAATTTGCCAACATACAGAATAACACCCAGTGCTCATCCCATCAAGTGTCCCCCTCAGTGCCCGTCACCCATTCACCCCCACCCCCAGCCCACCTCCCCTTCCACTACCCCTAGTTGGTTTCCCAGAGTTAGGAGTCTTTATGTTCTGTCTCCCTTTCTGATATTTCCTACCCATTTCTTCTCCCTTCCCTTCTATTCCCTTTCACTATTTTTTATATTCCCCAAATGAATGAGACCATATAATGTTTGTCCTTCTCCGATTGACTTATTTCACTCAGCATAATACCCTCCAGTTCCATCCACGTCAAAGCAAATGGTGGGTATTTGTCGTTTCTAATGGCTGAGGAATATTCCATTGTATACATAGACCACATCATCTTTATCCATTCATCTTTCGATGGACACCGAGGCTCCTTCCACAGTTTGGCTATTGTGGACATTGCTGCTAGAAACATCGGGGTGCAGGTGTCCCTGTGTTTCATTGCATCTGCATCTTTGGGGTAAATCCCCAACAGTGCAATTGCTGGGTCGTAGGGCAGGTCTATTTTTAACTCTTTGAGGAACCTCCACACAGTTTTACCATACACAAAGATAAACTCAAAATGGATGAAAGATCTAAATGTGAGACAAGATTCCATCAAAATCCTAGAGGAGAACACAGGCAACACCCTTTTTGAACTTGGCCACAGTAACTTCTTGCAAGATACATCCACGAAGGCAAAAGAAACAAAAGCAAAAATGAACTATTGGGACTTCATCAAGATAAGAAGCTTTTGCACAGCAAAGGATACAGTCAACAAAACTAAAAGACAACCTCTGCTTCTCTCCTTGAATTGGGCTCACAGAAATCACCAGTGCCTTATGAGCTACGACTCCACGCTGTGGAAGGAGATGGGTGGCTGCCTTCTCCACAGAAGCAACTGGGTTAACTTGGTATCAGGCTGGCCCAGAAGCAAAAGGGTGATATCAGGGAAAGGTGTCTTTCTGAGTTCTCTACTTCTCCCTGGTCAGGAGCACTGTGCTGGGCAAAGCACTGAGCTTAGAGTTATACTTGAGCTGAGAAATTGTGAAAATGCTTCTTTTGTCTTTCTGGCTTAAGTCAATCAATTATGCCAGGTCTATGGCCTACTAAAATGTTGCCTCCTAATTAAGATACAGATGCATGCCTTTATGTGTGCACATGGAAACACACACACACACACACACACACACACACACCACACCCCATGGCAACCTTCTGCTCTTTCAATCAAAGATAATATATCTGGTGATAGAAATTTAGAAGGAGGCTCAGGAAACAATCACAGGCTCAATCACACACACACAAAAATCACAGATGGAGATCTGCAAAATTGCCTTAACCAAATCTTTCTAAGATTATAAACTTCTAGAGGGCAAAAACCATATCATTTCACTTAATTTTAAACCTGAAAACATGGAGCCATTTGTAGTTAGAGTTGGGGGAGATTATTTGGATGACAAAGACACTAGCGACAAGATAGTTTAAACTGTTAAATGCAAACAAAGTTATGACATAGGCAATTTAGTGAATTTCTTAGAGCAAAATGAGATTGGTTGATACATAAATGGATAATGACAGACTGAACACTAGAAACTAGTGAGGCAACAGAGGAATATAGGACTTAAATAAAAAGCCAGTCTTTCCTTTCCTATCAACACAGACAAATCAACTAGCAACTGGGCCTTCATATGGAATCAGAGATTCCAGGTCTTCTTTTTCTCTTATTTTTTTTTTAATAAAGAAAATATGGCCACAATTTTATCAATTTTACTTAGGTTGAAAATAATGTAGCCTGGGCAGCCCGGGTGGCTAATCAGTTTAGCGATCCTGGAGTCCCGGGATGGAGTCCCACCTCGGGCTCCTTGCATGGAGCCTGCTTCTCTCTCTGCCTGTATCTCTGCCTCTTTCTCTCTCTCTCTCTCTCTCTCTGTCTCTCATGAATTAATAAAAATCTTTTTAAAAGAAAAGAATGTAGCCTAATGAATAATATGTGTCCATTTTCTTTCAAAATGCTGGCCTTATAGAAAGCTGATATTAATAATAATAATAATAATAAGTAACCTGATTTCCTACAGTACTTTTTTATGGAAAAATCAAAGTATGTCCTAAGGTCCAAAAAATTAATTGCAAGTTATTTTGAAGTGTACAATCTAGCCTTAAGAAATAGATTTCTTTTAAGAAACAGATTTTATAAAAGTATTTTGTAATAATATAAAGACTAGCACAAATAAATTTTTAATTTAAAAATTATTTTTCTTTGACATTGAGGTCAATATTTTTCAATGTTATAGTCACAAACCTCAAAGGAAATGTGTGTTACTTTATATTTCTGTTCTAAGTCAATGGAACCAGCCAATGGGACACAGAAGCCAAAATGTACAGTATATACAGTATATTTGCGATTCTTACAAATTCTAGAACCAGACATTGGTGAGTTTTCCACCTCTGAACCCTTTATGAGATGGTTTCTGCTGAGAAAAATCATAGTGACTTCATTCAAAAGGAGGGGAAGTCATGGAAAATTATATTTGAAATTAAAATATTTTATAGATACATAAATTTATATTATGTTAATTATATATAGTATATATACTACATGTATTATATACAAATATATAATAAATAAATATTATATATATGGTATATATAAAATTACTTTGGACAAGATTCATTGTGCTTCCCAGTCAGGTTTGGTTTTGTGAGTTTCTGAAAAAAAAAGGGAGACTGACCTTAAAATTTAAACAAAAGTGCTATCTTATCATAATAACGTTTCATTCCCCATGATCCAGAAAGGATGAAATTCATCACACAATATGCAGGGCTTTACCTTCAAAAAGTCAGTGAAGACACTCTATAACAACTTTATCTCCTAAGGGTGAATCTGTGAGATTTTCTAAGCAACGTGTCTGATTTCTGTATTCGTTAAAGAAATATCATGAAGTTCATTAAACTCAACACAGAGTTATTGAACACTTATTAAACTACCAAACTAAGTATCCAAAACATTCAGACTAAGCCTTAAAAACAAAATTACTCCAAAAATGCATCAGAATCAACAAATACCTCAGATTTATGTCTAGTGAGACAACATTTCAATGGCTAAACGAGGGCCCTTGGGGGGTCCAGTTGGTTAAGCATCTGCATTCAGCTCAGGTCATGGTCTCAGGGTCCCGGGATTGAATGCCGCATCAGGCCCCCTGCTCAACAGGGAATCTGCTTCTCTTTCTGCCCCTCTCCTTGCTTGTGCTCTCTTTCTCTCTCTCTCTCTCTCTCTCTCTCTCAGTCTTTCTCTCTCTCTCAAATAAATAAGTAAAATCTGTAAAAAAAAACAAACAAGCAACATATACTAACTGTACATAAATCTATCTCAGAGATATTATTTAAAAATTAATCAGAAAAGATGTATTTCATTTGAAGTCATCTGAATAGCTCAGTAGCATTCTGTCTAATAAGACACATTTTTTAAAAGTCTTTAATAAAAACATCTTATCCAAGTAAAAGGGATATGGGTTTCACTGCAGGAATGATAGTGCTCAGGAACTCAGAACAGATACTAGGAGATCAAATAACTTATTTTCGATTGATGAGGAATAACATATTTTTAAAAAGAATATTCTATTATTCTCCTACCTGCATTTTCAGTTTCAAATCTGCAAACTCCATAAATTTCCACTATACTTTTTTTTAAGTAATTCTGATCAATAAAATCCTATGAAAAAAAGCCGAGCAAATAATCATGAGACAAAGTGTTTTAATTGAGTCAATACTTTCTTCCAATAACACATGAACATATGGATACAAATTTATTTATTCATATTAAAAATAAAACAATTCCTCATTTAAGGTAACACAGAGTTTAAGTAGAAGCAACAACACTCTGCATAAACTGTTTGAAATTGACAGAAATTTGATTTCTCAGCATCCACTACAATAAGCAAGCATTACATGGTTTTGGTTGAAGTTGATTCAACTTCATAAAACATGGTTCTATGCAGCCTGAGATTATACTAAAATAGTTTATTCAACTCACCCTATAGCACAGTCATGAAGGAATTATGTTATCCTTACGGTTAGGATAGAAAGCAACAATAGCCATCTGTATGAAATTCATGATTTTATAACACCAAGAACATAATTATAATCATTTTCTATTAAAGGCACAGGTCAATAATTTGAAGACCATTTTCCATATCCAGATAATACTACAATCACAGCAATTATTTGCCTTGGCCATTACCCAACTCTGACCTGGGGTTATTAATCTTTCATTTACCCTCCACTCTTACTTACACAAATGTGTTCTTTTTAATGTACAAGAAACCACGTTCAAGCATTTAATTAGAACACAGGCAAATGTTACTTCTCAAGTGCTGTTCCACATTTGTAGATATGTAATCACTTCTTCTGGTGTCTCCTTACTGAATCGGAATTAACTTGGAATGATTGATAACTGAGAAACTAAGGAAATTTTAGAGAAAGCAATCACATAGGACAATATCTGATTTCATACTAAGTGAAGGAGAGGGGTACACCATGTATAAATTATTATTATAACTGAACATCCTAAGTAAGGGAAATCCCCATGAACGGCCTCAGTTGTGTACTGAGTTGGTAAAACACATATATAATTCTCATTCTGCTTTTCAATGTTGCCAGTTTTTCTTAGTGTCTATTACTTTATATATTTGCTCCTTTTTTGGAAAAAGCAAGAATGTGTCATATGTTAAGGATAAGGATATATCATTCATGTGAGCATCTCATAGATAGCAGTGTGTGTGTATATATATATGTACATATCTGTGTGTGTATATATGTACTAATAAGCATAAAGCAGTGTTAATGGGTTTCAATTTTACCTGCTTCTGGATTATTTTCTTTTTTTAAGATTTTATTTATTGGGGGATCCCTGGGTGGCTCAGCGGTTTGGTGCCTGCCTTTGGCCCAGGGCACGATCCTGGAGTCCCAGGATCGAGTCCCACGTCAGGCTCCTGGCATGGGGCCTGCTTCTCCCTCTGCTTGTGTTTCTGCCTCTCTCTCTCTCTCTCTCTCTCTCTCTCTCTCTCTCTGTCTATAATGAATAGATAAATAAGTTAAAAAGATTTTATTTATTTATTCATGAGAGACACAGAGAGGCAGAGACACAGGCGGAGGGAGAAGCAGGCTCCATGCAGGGAGCCCAATACGGGACTTGATCCCAGGACCCCAGGATCACAACCTGAGCTGAAAGCAGATGCTCAACCACTGAACCACCCAGGCATCCCTGGAAGATTTTCTTCTTAATATTTAAAAAAGCTCTCTTAGAGTAACTGTTGAAACAGTTGGTTTTAAATATCTACTCAAACTGTAGGAGCAACAAAATGTTTCATAGGATTTTTTTAAATTTATTTATTCAGGACAGAAAGAGAGAGGCAGAGACACAGGCAGAGGAGAGGGAGAGAAGCAGGCTCCATGCAGGGAGCCTGACGTGGGACTCAATCCCGGGTCTCCAGGATCACACCCCGGGGTCGAAGGTGGTGCCAAATCGCTGGGCTACCGGGGCTGCCCTGTCTCATAGGATTTAACAAAGAATGTCCCAAGCATCCAAACCAAACAGCCAGGATAAAAGTCTGAATTTATTCTTGAAACCAAAGGGCAATGTGATAAAGAAAGGACACCAGCATCTTTACAGGACACCCAGAAGCTTCAGACCTTGAGACAGACGGCCCACTTTGCCATAGGAACACTTAAAGAATAAACAAGCAATCACAGAAGCATTATGGAGAGTCAGTTATGCGTTTTCAAATCTATGGTGTAATAATGCTAATTCAATATGAAAATCATCCCATTAGCCATTTCAGTAAAATGGCAAATTAACCAATCCCTTATTATAGAAAGTGCCATTTTCACAATTTAATAAAATACAAATCCATTATGGCAAATAAGGTTAATGTGGAAAAATGCCATAGAAAGTTTAAAAAGGAGACTTTGTAATGTGCTAATGAATTCTCCTAAAAAAAAGTAGGTCATTTTGGCTCTGCTGTGCCATTGTTCTGAAACTAGTCTGGGAAGAAATATAGAGTAATAACATCAAAAACATAGAAACAAACACTAATTTGTGAACTCATTTAGATTCATAAACCTCTTTGCATATTCCTATAAAATATTTCTTTCAACAACAACAACAAAATGTTCCTCACAGCCCAGGATTTAGAAAGAGGAAGAATGGAAAGATTGTCATGTCTTCTCTGTATTCAGGTGATTACACAGACGGTATCATCTTCTTCCCAAGTCCCCAACTACCTTGCTGTCTTGTCACTTGTTAACTATAATCTCCTAATACATTTTATTACATTCTTAGAGAGGCAAAACATATTTTTAAGGCTCTGGCAATACAGATACTGATATAAAATTTTTTAAAAACACAGAGCAAATTTTAGCTTTGATTAACTTAAGATTTTTTCAATCTAAAATAAAGCTATTTTAGGTTGCATCCTAAATTTCGTGCTTTATAGTTTAGTGTTGCTTCAAACTAGAATGCTAATAAGTCTGAATGGAGAATCAAGAGAATCAGAGATGTTTGGTCAGAAGTCATAACATGGCTTTATGATAGAAAAATATAAAGGGTAGAGAATACAAAGTCAAAGGTATTTCTAAGGATTTTGGCTAGGCAAAATAGAGGAATAATCTATATGAGGTGGGAGAAAGGACTAGAGTAGAACAAAAAACATGTTACCTTTGATCTCTGTTTAAAGAGGCCATTAAGAAGCCTTAAACAATTTGATCCCAAAGATTGCATATAAGACATCCCAAATTGTATTTGGGTCTAATGATGAGGTAGAGGAGGTCATTATTAGATGGACATGGCCAACTAAAAATACATTTATAACTTGTCCATGGGAAACTCAGACCTCTCTTAGCCCCCATGCAAAAGGTTATTTTTTAAATTTTTTTTTCATGCAAAAGGTTTAATGATACAATATTAAATGAAACAGTCAGATAGGTTAGTATGTACTATTCTGTTTATGGTAGTGCCGTTTGGTTTTGTTCTCATTGTCCTAGGGGTAGTAATCTTTGATCTTAGAAACATAGGAGGATGAATGACAATCTGAGGTACTCATGCCAAGTAACTGGACTCTTCTGCCATACAAATAAACAAATTAAAACTCATTTGGCTTTTTGGGGGTTTTTTGTTTTGTTTTCAATCACTTTGATCATTTTTATCATGAGGAAAGCACAACCTTCTAGCTAATTAATGGGATGTGCCATATTGGTTGGGAGTGAGAAGGTAAGGAGGAAAGAATGAATTCACGGGTGATTGGTAAATTTTAATTGTTGGAATCAGCTCTCAACTTCTGTTATGAATTCTAAGTTTTTGATCAGTAGATTGCAGGCCTCCAGGAGGTGAAGTGTGAGGAAGAGAATATTCAGGAGTAAGTGACATTTTGATACTGATGGTAGCTTACCAATGTTGAGTTAAATCTCTGCATCCCCTCTGGGGTTTTAAAATCCTGTGTTCCTGGGGCCCAATTCCACTTTGAAAGTCCACAAATCCTTCAGAGTCCTACTGTGTTTGCTTGAAGGAATTTAGAATCCATAATACACTCTTTAAAAAAAGAGAGAGAGAGAGATGGTGAAGAAACTGATGCTCAAAGACTATTTGATAGGTCCAGGAAGACATGACTAAGTAAAAGCATGTCCCAGGGTTTTCAGTTAAACTCTAGCATATATAGAACTGGTACATTGCCACTCCCAACCATACAACAAGAAAACAGTCTGAACTAACAGATTATCAATGACTTTTCTTAAATAATCAGAGACCTGTAGTCCCAGGACAAACCAGCATTCTGGAATCTAAAGAGACAGGTACATCCAGAGAGATGCAGATTCTGACGTTTGTTCATCTGGAGTAGAAGCCACTGGAATCCACACCTTGTAGTAATAGTTGAATGACTATTTTAATAAATAGAGATTGAGTTTAGACTAGTGTGAAAATGAGACAGTGTTGGGGGTAGCCATCTTAGGGAAGCCCCACACTCATGCAAACTTTCCATTTCAGAAGTCCCACCAGGTTCTCTTGGTGAGGATCAGAGAATGATCCCCTCTTGGCAGGCTGGGGGAAGGAAAAGTAGTCATCTTATCATCTACTCAGATTCTGTACCCTGACAAAAGCCTAGACCTGACAGGGGAGGGATTCACCAGATGGCAAACTTGAAACCTAATCCCAGTTCAGGAAGGAATCCTGCCCCAATTACAGCCTTCCTGTCTTCCTTGGGAAACAAAAAATGTCAGGTAAATAGATTGGAATTGTGGCAGTCAGAGAAGGGACAAGAAGAATGGGGAATGAAAAATTGTACTCCTCGAGAAAGAACAGAAGCAAACTGGGCAGGTTTTACCTCTGAGACACAGGCCCACTAATGACTGAGACTTAATGAGAAAATTATAGAAAGTCCCCTCCTCCTCCAATCCTGCAATAACGGACAAGTATCCAATATAATAACAGTGGATTAGAACTGAAAGACACCCAGCTATAGTTGAAGGCTTCCACATCCTTCTGTCAGTAATTGAAAGATCAAGCAGGCAGAAAATCAGTAAGATTATAGATAACCTGAATGACACTATCAATCAACTTGATCTAATTGACATTTATAAAATATTCTATTCACCAGCAGAATACACATTTTTCTCAAGCTCACATGGAATGTTTACCAGGAAAGACCACATTCTGTTCTGTAATGTGTACCTTAATAAATTTAAAATTATATAAATCACACAGAATATGTTCTTAGAGCACAACAGAATGAAACTAGAACTCGAGAACAGGAAAACAGCTGGAGAATCGCCATGTATTTGGAAATTAAACAGCATACTTAATGGGGGTATGGGTAAAATCAAAGGAATGTAAAGAATATTTTAAACTAAATGAAAGTGGAGCTACTCCCTCCAAATTTGGGGGCTCCAACTAATAATATTTGGTAATAACATATATTAGAAAAGAAGACATATCTATAATCAATAATCCCAGCTTCCATCTTAGTAAACTGGAGAAGAAGAGCAAATCAAACCTAAAGAAATTAGAAGGAGGAAAACAAAATTTATTTTTTTTATTTTTATTTGTTTAATTTTATTTATTTATTTATTTATTTATTTATTTTTAAAGTATTTTATTTATTCCTGAGAGAGAGAGAGAGAGGCAGAGACACAGGCAGAGGGAGAAGCAGGCTCCATGCAGTGAGCCTGACGCGGCACTCGATCCTGGGTCTCCAGGATCAGGCCCTGGGCTGAAGGCAGCACTAAACAGCTGAGCCACCAGGGCTGCCTGGAAAACAAAATTTAAAGCAGAATTCAATCAATTTAGAAATGGAAAAGAAATTTTAAAAAATAAGTGAACCCAACTGCCAGTTCTTTGAAAATGATAAATCTCTGGTCAGGCTAACCAAAAAAAAGAGAACAGAGCACTTTACCATATCAGGAATGAAGGAGAGTGTAATCACTACTGATCCCATGGATAGTAAAAGGACCATAAGGGAACAATAGGAACAATTTTGTAAATCCAAAATTAATAACTTAGATAAAATGGGCTTTTTATCTGGTGACACACAAACTATTAAAATACACCAGTAGGGCAGAAATGGATAACCCAAAAGGTTTTATAATATTTATTGAGGAAGTTGAAATAGCAGTTAATAATCTTCCACAGAAAGAAAATAGTCAGCTCACATGGTTTCCTCAGTGAATTTTTTAAACATTTGCCTAAAAATAAACTAATTCTATATAATCTCCCCCCCCCAAGTAGAATAGGGACCACCTATTCTCACTTTATGAGGATTGCATGACCCTAACACCAAAATAAAATAAAGCTATTGCAAGAAAATGAAAGCACAGACTAATTTCTGATGAAGATAGAGACAAAGATCTTTAACAAAATATGAGCTAATCTAATCTCGCATAGCAAAATAAATCAGCACAACCAAGTTGAACTCATTCCTGGAATGCAAGGCTGGTTCATCATTCGAAATGTGACCAACATAACTTATCACACAAACAGATGAAATAAGAAAAACAGTGATCATATCAACATATTCAGGAAGATCATTTGACAAAATTACTGATTCATAATAAAACTCTTTAAAAAACTAGGAATAGAAGGAAATATCTATAACCTGATAAAAATGCAAAAAAAATAAAAATCTACAGCTAACGGAATACCTAATTATGCAACACTGAACACTTTCATACTAACATTAGGGACAAAGCAAGGACTCTTAGCAGTACTATTCAACTTTTATAAGTCATAGGTAGTGCGACAAGGCAAAAAGGAGAAATAAAACTATCTTCTATTGTACATGGCATGGTTGTGTGTGTAATAAACCCCCAAAACCTGTTTTTTAAAAATCCCTGATAACAAAATTCAAACATGTAGCTCTATATTTTTACTCTCCCTCTGCCAAATACTTAATGTTTTTGTTTTCATGATCTACATTTTATCTTGTGTTAAGAAATTTTATAGGTATAGTTATTTTAACTTTTGTCTTTTCACTTCCAATAAAAGTCTCCAAGGGCATAGTTGTTGTTGTTTTCTAGGTCCCTTGTCTTCTGAAAAAGAATAAAGTGGGAAGATTTGCATTACCCATGACTTATGGTTAGGTTACCAGAATCAAGAAAGTGTGATGTTGGCAAAAGAAAAGACATCATTGGTAAATGGAACAGAATACCAAACCCAGAAATATATCCACACAAATGTGGTCAAGTGATTTTTGACAAAGACACAGGACAATACAATGAAAAGAGGCATCTTTTTGACATATGGGACTAAAACATTTGTCTATATATATGTGTCAATATGAGATATGTATATAAATAATATACATATATGTCCATATGCAAAAAAAAAGAACATAAACACAAGCCTCACTCACAACTTACACAAAAATGAACTAAAAACGTATCAATTTATAAATATAAAGTATAAAATACAAACAGTCTAGAAGAAAACATAGGAGAAACTCTGTGTAAACTTCACTTTGGTGATGAGTTTTTAGATACAACATCAAAGCCTGATCCATGACAAAAATTGGTAAGATGGATGTCATTAAAATTAAAACCTTCTGTTTTGTGGAAGTCATTGTCAAAAGAAGAAAAGGACAAGTCACAGATCAAGAGGATATATTTGTCAATCACATATTGGATAAAGAACTTGCATCTGGAATATATACAGAACTTAATTTGGCAATAAATAAAATCCATTTGAAAAATGGGCAAATAATCTGAGCAGAAAACTCACCACAGAAGACATACAGATGGCAACTAAACATATGAGATACTCAACATCATTTGTCATTAGAGGAATGTGAATTAAAACAATGAGATGGGGATCCCTGGGTGGCGCAGCGGTTTGGCGCCTGCCTTTGGCCCAGGGCGCGATCCTGGAGACCCGGGATCGAATCCCACATCGGGCTCCCGGTGCATGGAGCCTGCTTCTCCCTCTGCCTGTGTCTCTGCCTCTCTCTCTCTCTCTCTCTCTCTCTCTGTGTGACTATCATAAATAAATAAAAATTAAAAAAAAATTTTAAAAATAAAACAATGAGATACCACTACATACCTAGTAGAATGGCTAAAAGCTAGAGAGAAAAAAACTCTGATAATACCAATTGCTGAGGAAAAGGAATAACAGTAGGAGCTCTCATTCATTGCTACTGGAGATTCAAAATGGCTTAGCAATAAAGAGGAATGAGCCATCAGGCTATGTAAAGACATAAATGGCTATAAAAATGAGTGTTGTTAAGTGAGTAAAGCCAGTCTGAAGAGGCCATTTAATAACATAGGATTCCAATTCAGAACCCTAGAAATGGAGAACAGATTAGTGGTTGCCAAGTTTTGGGGAGTATTATGGTTGAATAGGTAAAACACAAAACATTTTTAGAATATAACCATTCTATGTGATACTATTACACAATATTATGCATTTGTTGAAACCCATAGAACTTTCCAGTACAATAAGAGAATCAATCAAAGGAATGAGAGCTTTTTGGAGAAGTGGATGGTTCTAGGGTTGGAGCAGAGAATCTAGAAGATGAACTAAGTCCCAGAATTTAAAGATGAACTAAAAAACAAAAACAAAAACAGTGAGAGAATGTTCATAGGACACAGAAGCCAACTGAAAGATTTCTTAATGACTACAGCTAGAACCATTTGAGCAACAAAATAAATAATATAGTATTGAATTATAAACCAAAATATACAGTATATATCCCTATGTCCATACTGATATGAATACAAGGTAGAATAAATAAATGGAGTATAAATAAATCTCCCAAAGAGAAACATTTCAAATAATTTTGGTAATTGCTCATGCCTCAAACTGTTGGTGCATAATTCTCCCCTCATTAGTGTGACCTGCACATAGTAACTTCTTTCCAAAGAGGACATGAACATTGAGGAAGAAGGGGTAGAACCTAACAAACACTGTTAAAAGATTAACACTACTTCAGACAAATAATCAAGATTAATAAAAGTGTAAATCATGTTTTGAACAGGTACCACATATCTTTGCTCAACAAAAAATGGTTTTCCACTGTGATCTTTCCTCCCCAGACCCACAAACCTTGTGTAACCACGAGAGAAACTTAAAAAAAAAAAAAAAATGAGGGACATTCCACCAAATACGTGACCAGCAATCCTTAAAACTGTCAAAGTCTTCAAAAACGAGGTAAGTCTCATAAATTTTCAGTCTAAAGGAGCCTGAGGAACATCTTGAATAAATGCAATATGGGATCCCATATAGGATCCTAGGACAGCCAAAGGACATTCAAGAAAAAAATAGTGATGTTGAAATAAAGTATGAGCTTGAGTTGTAATAATATATGAACATTGGTTCATTAGTTGCAATAAATGTACCACAGTAAGGTTAACAATGGAGGAAACTTGCAGTGTGTACAGGAACTCTGATCTATTTTTGCAACTTCCAAAAAACAGGTTATAGCATACCACATACCACACTAGACTGCCTCCACTCATCCAGGTATTTTTTTTTAAATGTTGCAATCCATATTTTTTTTCTTTTTTTTTCATATTTTTTAATATTACATTTTATTCTGTCCCTAGTGCTCCCTAAGTAACAGTCACTCAATAAATATATCCTGTATGCTAGTAGAGTGTCCTTTCTTAAATTCCCAGACAAAAATATTATTTTAAGGCGGAAAAAAGTTACAGTCACCAAAAAAATAGAAGCTCTTCATCACCACATTCCTTTAAAGGGATTCTTTCAGATTCTACTTACTTGAAAATAGAGGAAGAACCAAATTAATCTCTAATCAATGATAGCATGGAAGCCAGAAACCATGTTCTTTCACAAAACTTTTTTTTTCAGTCCTATGAGAATCGCAATAAAAGGCATGGAGCATTTTTAAATGGAAGGAAGCAAAATAACAATACACGTGAGCTTACAAAATTACACAGTGGAAAGGTTCATGAAGGCTCTTCAATGACAAAATTAATCCTGGAGTAGAAGAGAATCCCAGATTCTAGAGCTCATGTCTGAGAATCTTTTTTTTTTTTTTTTTTTTTTTTTTGTCTTCCCCTCCCTCAGTGCTTTTAACTCTGTCTTCAACAGGCAGCTGTTTTAACTAAGTGGCTTCAAGGGGATGAGGTGGGTAGAGGGGTTATAAGGTCTCACCTGCCCCAACAAAGTCCCAATTTACAAGGGGTCTAAAAGAATTAGGATTTCATGACATAAAATCACGGAATCGCTGAATAATTCAAGTCAGTAATTCTCACTATGCAGATATATTTCACAAACATCTGTCCCCAAGTTGCATGTGGACAAATGAATAGTAGTAACTTGTTAGGTCTCACTTAACAATGGCATATTCATTAAGGGTCTCTATTTTGCCAATCTGGAAAAAATTAGAAAATGAAAAAGAAAATGAAAAGGAAAATCTTTTATCCACAGTAACATAGGATTGGGGGGCGGATACTGTCCTTTGGAAGGGACAGGAGAAGAAGTGGTGAATCTCTTTGTATACTAGTATATTAGAAAAGCTTGCCTCTATTTTAAAATTGGAGATCTCACTGGGATCTTTTCTCCCATGGCTCACCTCCTTTGTCACCCTTTCCTTTATGAGACCAGGATACAGCTGGCACGGAAACAAGCATGAAAGAAAAGGAAAAAAAAAAGTTTTCACAATGAGTTAGAAAATCCCCAGTTTATATGCTTCACTGTATTTTTATTTCCTAGTTATATACTTAAGATGCTCCTATTTAAACATTTTATGGCTTCCTCTCTTAAAGCCCTTTCTTTTAGTGGTTAAGTACCTTGAAGCCAAGATCTTACATTAAAGTAGAATCTAATTAGACCTTTCAATTCAGACAAGCTACTGGACTCTTTTAGCTGCATTATAGAAATGTACAGTAAAACACTTTTTCCCCTCTGTGGCGAAAATAGCAGTTATCTTCAAGGAAAAAAAGAAGGCAAAGATATGAATTAGCCCTCCTCAATTTAAGCACAAGGCATAGGTAGGTGACCCTGCCTCTTTGTCCTTCTACATAAGAAGGATTTCAAATTTTGAGGCAGCAACCGGAAGTGGAAATGTGCCTTGTTGCTGCTTTTAAGCCCTTAAATGCACCACATCTAAGATGCCTTCACACTGAAAGCATGAAAATTGCAGTAACTACTTCAATAAGCAAGTAGTTTAAATATAATTTCTGGCACCACATATATATTCACCAGGAAAATGAGTTAAGAAAGACATTATTTGGTTTCATAAGAAGGAAAAACATAAAATTCTAAATATTCCTGCCACTGTGCATCCATGAGAGTAACATGATTTAGAAAAGAAGAAACGCTATTAACTAAGATTCATATTTCTGGCGCCACATGTCCCTTGCTATAGTTTGGCTCCTGGATAGGGTGCAGCAAAGAGAAAAATACCAAATAGGTCCCCAAGTATCCTATCATGATGTTTAAAGATGCCCAACATTTATAGCCAACCTGTCTCTTGGAGCTCCGAAATCCACATTATTTGAACTCAGTTGTAAATATTTAGGTCAGGAAAGTCAGACCCAATAAATAAATAAATAGATAGATAAATAAATAAATAAATAAATAAATAAATAAATAAGAGGAGACAATGGTCATTTTCACTGTTTGAAGTGAGCTAAAATGTGCCCGATTTTTAAAGATGTCAGCATGCAAGAGTGCAAGACAAAGAGCATGGGATTTAGCAAAAGCATCTTGGTTTAATCCTGATGTGAGTGCACAGTGGCTGAGTGATATTTGCACGCCACTTATTCACTCTGAATTTCAGAGTTCTTATCCACGAGATGAAAACCAGAGCAGCACCAACCTCTGGTTGCCTACCAATGTGCCGACCCTATGTAGCAATAGTAGAAAACACAGTTTAGAATTCACTATCCAAAGATTTTGAATTTCCTGATGTTTACTGAATGTTTAACCTGGAGACATTTGCACAATTTCAAAACTTTATTTTTTTAAGTCTTTTTTTTTTTAATTTTTTGTTTATGATAGTCACACACACAGAGAGAGAGAGAGAGGCAGAGACATAGGCAGAGGGAGAAGCAGGCTCCATGCACCGGGAGCCCGACGTGGGATTCGATCCCGGGTCTCCAGGATAGCACCCTGGGCCAAAGGCAGGCGCTAAACCGCTGCGCCACCCAGGGATCCCAATTTCAAAACTTTAATGTAAGACTTAGCTACTGTTAATTATTAATATTGTTATAAAAACATTGTGGGTTTTTTTTTTTCCACAAAATTCAACTTCTGCTTTTTAAACTGCGGTTGCCCTCATCACTATCATTATAGTTACAAATTCAGGTTTATGAATGCTATTTTCACCTGCTCACTTTCCTCTACACTCACCGGGGCATGGTTTCTAGTAATTTTTAATATTTTATTTATTTATTTAGAAAGAGAGACAGAGCACGCACGAACATGAGTTGGGGTATAGGGGCAGAAGGAGAGAAAGAGAGAATCTCAAGCAGACTCCACGTCCAGTGTGAGGACCCCCATCTCGGGCTCAATCCCACAACCTCGAGATCATGACCCAAGCAGAAGTCAAGAGTGCCAGGCTTAACTGCGTGAGCCCTTCAGGCACAGGCATGGTTTCTAGTATTTTGCACAAGAGGATTGTGCTATGTGGGGGTGGTTTAATGATAAACATTATTGATTATAGATACAGCATTTCTTGGGCTAAGCCAATCCATTAAAAAACAACAACAACAACAACTGTGTTTAGAGGAAGAATTGTATTTGCATAGTACAAAGAAGGCAAGCAAGTGCTATGGGAAATGCAATAGGATAGGATAAGATAACAGGATAACAGGCACACCCGAATCCTCTCCATGATGTGTCACAGCAATGCCACTCCTACATGTCTGCTAAAGCTCTTGATTTAGAAGACAACCTGCAAAAGTCCCTGCCTTAAGCATGGAATCTTTAGAGGAATCAGAAAAAAATTTGCTTGCTTTTTCATTTATTTGTTTTTGTTGTTATTTCTCCTCCATAGTTACAAATGGCATTATAAGACACTTCCAAGGGCTCCTGGGTGGCTCAGTGGGTTAAGCTTCTGCCTTCAGCTCAGGTCATGATCCCAAGGTCCTGGGATTGAGCCCTGCATCTGGCTCCCTGCTCAGTGGGGAGCCTGCTTCTCCCTGTGCCTCTCACCCTGGCTCATGCTCTCTCTTTCTCCCTCAAATAAATAAATAAAATCTTTAAAAAAAAGATACTTCCAGAATAGAAGGGAGCATATAGATGAATATAAACTAAAAAGGACGTCAGAGAAATCATTTTGTAATATATAAAAATAATGAATCACTATGATGTGTACCTGAAACTAATAGGATATTGCATGGCAATTATACTTAAATTTTTAAAAAAGGATATGCAATTTTCAGAGGCAAGAAATTAAACAGTATTCTTTGTCTTCTGGCCATAATTAAAGTACCACAAAACCTATTCTATTTAGCAACTTATTTAGCAATGATCAAAAACTTTGAAAAAGGTCTATATAAAGGAGAAAATACTAGAAATACAATGCTCAGGTGTACCATGAAATTATTTTAAATGTGTCATCCAATTTTAGAGGATCAGAGACAAAAATCTTTATGTTCTTTCACATAACACGATTTATTCCTTTAAAAATTTTCATTTGATCCTTGAAAACAAATTATTAATGCATTCATCCAAGTACCAACTTTGCCATTCCATCCATAAAAAAATGTATATTTCAGCAGAATCTGGGCAAATTCAATTTCTTTTTTTCTTTCAAATGAGGAAATCGATTATTTACCCTAGAAAGCCAAGATTAACAATGCCACATGAGGGTTATTATTCAATCAGAAGGGAAGGTAAAAATGAGGGGAGACGGGGTGAGTGGTAAAATTATAAACATATTGTGGTTAATATAAATAAAGACTAGTCATTTTTCTTTCAGTTTTTCAATTTTGCACAAGGAATATTCATTTGTTTTGTTTTGTTTTGTTTTTCCCTTTTAGGTCTTCTAAACTGCAAGACCAACTCTGAAGAGGTTGATTATATCCTCCAAGGGTCTAATTTAAAAATGGGACCAAAATGGGACCAAATAGAACACTATTAATGGAGGAGATCCATGGTCTACACACTGTAACATACCCTACCCCATCACAGCCCCACCTTTCCTCCTGCTACCCTGGTTCCTCCCACACTCTCCAGCCACATTGGCTTCCTTGCTCTTACTCAAAACTCCTGTTTCTTGTCATTTTAGAGGTTTTGCATTGATTTTTCCTTCTTTCTGGAAATTTCTTTCCCCAGGAGTCAGGACTAACTCTGCAACTCTGACAACCTTTAAGTCTTTCTGAAGATTGCTTTTCGATGGTATTTATACTGAGCACCCTGTTGAAATGTGCAACCCTGTTGCAAGGACCACACTCCAGTCAATTCTAACCAACCACTACATTCTTCTTCATGGTGCTTCTAAGCTTCTGACATATAATTATGCACTGTTACTGTTAACTCTCATTCCCTCTTCTCTGCTGAAAGGTCTATGAAGAAATCTAAGGTCTCAAATGATTTTAGCTTCCACCTTAAGAAATTAGAAAAATTAGAGCAAATCAAATGCAAAATAAGTAGAAAAAATAATAAAAAACTGAGCACATATCAGTATAATAAAAAAGAGAAAATCAAGAAAATAAATGAAAATTTTAAAAGTTGATTTTTGAGAAAATCAATAAACCTCCAGGAAGACAGATTAGGGTAAGAGAAACTAGACAAACCATAAACAATGGGAATGAGAGAGGAGCCACACTGCAGAGTCCATGGATTTAAAAGGCTAAAAAAAGAATATTTTGAACAACTTAATGCCTTGGAATTTGATATCTTGAATGAAATGGACAAATTCCTTAAAGAAATAAACCACCAAAGCTCAATCAAGAAGCTGATCAATTGAACAGCCCTGTATCTTTTTTGAAAAATTTAATTAATATTTAAAATCTTTTCCATAAGAAAGCATCAAGTCCATACAGTTTTCCAAGAAACCATATGTGAAAGGAAGGAAACTCACCATTATACATAAAGTCTGAAAACCTGAAGAAGCTATTTTCCCAACTCATTCTATGATGATTGCCTTACTCAAAGACAAAACAAAACAAACCCACACACAAAGACATGGTAAGAAAAGTAAATTACAGACTAATATCTCTCCTGAATATAGTTGTCAAAATTCTGAACAGATTCCAGCAAATCAAATCCAAACCTACCTAAAAGTATTAATAGGCTATGATTAAGTGGGGTTTATATTACATATACAAGAGTCACCTAGCGTGAGGAGACCAATCAGTGTGATTCACATCGTATTAACAAAATAAGGAAAAACAGGCATATGATTACTGAAATAGATGCTGAAAAACATATTTGACAAAATTCAATACAAATTCTAGAAAATAAAATAAAAGAGCTCTCAGCAAAACGGTAACAGGAATTTCCTCAACCTAATAAAGGACATCTATGGAAAATCTACAGCTTACATCATGCTTAATCACAAAAGGCCTCCTTCTCCACCTATATCATCCAGAAAACCCAACAGCATCTACTCTCAGAATTTCTATTCAACGTTGCACTGAAGGCTCCAGGCCCTTCAGAAAAGCAAGAAAAAAAAAAAAAAGAGATCTCCATATCAGAAAGGAAGTCGGAAAATTTTGGAAAAAAAATCTTAACGTCCTGTAAAATAATAGCAAAGCATGTAATGTTTGAGCAAATGGAGTCCAAAGAAGAAAGAAGAGAAAGAATGGGGAAGAAAAATATTTAAAGTAATCATGACCCCAAATGTCCAAATTTGGGGAGAGACACACATTTATGCTTGTGACCTGACTACCAAATCCCAAACAGAACAAATAAAATGAAACCCCACTCTTGAAATCCAAAATAAAAAGATGGCAAGGTCACCAGAACACATAATCTGTGAAGAACTGAAAGACAGAATAACCTAAGACAATCTAGAGTTCTACTCCCAGACAAAAATATTCCTCAAACATTAAGATAATATAAAGACATTTTATTAAAACTAAAAACCGGGATCCCTGGGTGGTGCAGTGGTTTGGCGCCTGCCTTTGGCCCAGGGCGTGATCCTGGAGACCCGGGATCGAGTCCCACGTCGGGCTCCTGGTGCATGGAGCCTGCTTCTCCCTCTGCCTGTGTCTCTGCCTCTCTCTCTCTCTCTCTCTCTCTCTCTATCATAAATAAATAAAAATTTAAAAAAATAAAAAATAAAACTAAACACCTGTTGCCAATAGATCTGCGACACAGGACAAAGGAAGTTCTCTGGGATGCAGTGGAGTAATGACAAGCTCCATTAGAAATAATGACAAGCACTGGAAATGATAAATATTTGGGAAAATACAAGACGTATTTGTTTTCCTCCCAATTTAGAAAATAAATATTTGTATATTCCAGGATGGTCTTTCTGCCTGCATACACCCAGGAGAAGCAGTCTGCACTTCAATATCTTTAAAAAAAAGTATTTATTTATTTATTCATGAGAGACACAGGCAGAGGGAGAAACAGGCTCCCATGGGGAGCCCGATGCAGGACTCGATCCCAGAACCCCGGGGTTCAGGACCTGAGCCAAAGGCAGAGGCTCAACCACTGAGCTACCCAGGCATCCCTGTCCTTACCTTGTTTATGTAAAAAGCTCCTCCCTTGACTGCAGTCATAGTAATGTTTGCTTGAGGCTAATTCCCAATAAAACAAACAAACAACAAGCCAACAAAGACCATCTCTACTCAAGAGATATCTATGCTGGTCTGCTTAAGTCTCCAGCAGCACAGTTTTCCCAGAAATGTTTCATAGCTTTTTTTATGGACCTTAAAAGAAAGAAAACAGGTAAAGAGGCAGAGGTTTATGTCTCCAGTGTCTGATGGCTTATAACGCTGGCTACTGTAGTAAATAAGCCCTTAAATCTCCACGCTGTCACACCATACGCTTATTAGTCACCCAAAGCCCAATTGGTTGGGATGGGGAAGACCTGGCTGATCCTTCAGGAAAGCAGATTGACAGGGGTTTTTTCATCCTCGGCCAGAAGCTTCTAGGCTACCCTTTGCCTTCACATTCAGCTGGAAAATAATGTGATGAAATCTGGTTGTTCCTCCTTGAAAGTCTCCACAGAGTCATGTTTTTTATAAGAAGCTAAAGAAAAGGAAAAAAAAAAAAAAAACCAATGTGGAAAATTTATTTCAAACGATGGAGAATGCCAAGCTTTATAAGCTGTTCTAGGCCAGAATTTCCCTAATAACTGTCTCATTGGTACCTGTCTTTAACACTGACAATGCTTTCGCAATCCAATTGGGCAACCTAATTGAAAGTGCTCATATATATTAGGTGAGCAGAGAGTTGATGGACGGTGAAAAAGCCAGAATGATTAGAATGAAGGGCATTACAGGAGCTCAGCAGTAAATGAAAGGCAGATGGGACCAGGTGTCAGATATGAAGACAAATAGTGATAAGGAAGAAAATAAGGTTTGAATATGTTAAACAACAGGGAACTTTGAGAGGATGCAGAGTCTTTAATTAGGGTATAGATCAGCTAGATCTTTGAAACTCAACTCTGTCGATGATGTTTTATCATGAAATAGTTGGTCTACAATCACGGATGCTCAGTCTGCACACTCCTATCACCCCCCTCTCCCTTCAGACTTCGTCCTTTCCACAGCTTCTGAAGTCCTCAGGGAAAGTCTAGATCTTTAAGGACTCTGTTCAAAAATTGCTGACTGCTATGTAACCGGAGGTCATCACAGTTCCCCATCATTTCATTCTTGGCAAAATCCTATACATTGCACAGCAACCAGCTCCCATGTCACTATCTCTCTGTCCCTCCTCCAAAACCCAGGAAGAATCCACCCCTCTTCCTCTTTGACCCTACTGCATCATGTCCTACTCACTACTAATATTGGTTGGTGTTGCTGCCAATTGTCTTATACACTCTTAGCTCCTCTAGCCCCTTTATATTCTGTGACAAGGGCAGGGCCCCATCTGTGGCATGGGAGCTGCAAGTGGGAGCTGGAATGTCTGAAACTGAATGGAACTGATCTGAATGGTGTTGAGCTCCTCTGAGTGGAGCTGAATCGGCCAAATGAAAGGTAGAACTGCACCAAGGTAGGTTTCTGGATTTCTTGAAGAATCCAGGAATGGGAAATCAGATGACAAGAGAAAATAGATAGAACTTCTAAACATCACAAATCCCAACTTGTGCCTGACAGGAGTCAGTGTTAACAGTTTGAACTGATGGTCAGATATTTCCATGTACTTTTTATGCAGTAGAGACCCCACAGTGAGAACCAAAGTTGGTTCTGTTCACCGACAATTGTTGATGTCAGAATGTGGTAGGACTGCTGACTTAGTGTTCAGCAGAGTGGGAGCATCAGGAGAAAATTGTGTCAGAATGGGAAAAAGACCATCTTTCTGACACAGGAATGTGAGGAAGAGGGAACACTCCAGATCTCGTATTACACCAAAAAAACTGTAGGGAAGGGAAAACCAAATGGTAAATTCAAAAACATTTTTGAACACACGCTGTGCCAGGCACTCTTGGGAGGTAATTTTAATACGTGATCTGATCGTCTCTCCCAACATCCTTGAGGTTTTGTAGAGGACAAAAAAAGGACCCATAGGAAAGTTAAAGGACATGTTCAGGTTTGTGCATCTGGTGATTCAAACAAGATATGTTCAGTTTCAAAACACGTGCCCTAAACAGGAAATCAAACACAAGCCTGCATGTCCTGTCATCATTCTGTTATAGAGGAAAGGTGTTTAAGGTGAACAATTCTTGATGTTTTTGACGTTTTTAGTTTGTTTGCATAACTTGGGAGTATGCAATACCACTGTAAAGGATTATAAATATAATTACAAGGTTAACAGTAATGACCAGGTGACTTCCAAGTTGCTGCAGGCACCAGCAGGTATATAATAAACAACTTCCCCAAATCTCCTCCCCAGCAATATGAAATAATTTCACATCTATGAAAATTCAAAGCAAAACCACACTCAAAATTAGTTGAAGACACAGAAAGCAAACGTGGCGCAGCAGTTTGGCGCCTGCCTTTGGCCCAGGGCGTGATCCTAGAGACCCGGGATCGAATCCCACGTCGGGCTCCCGGTGCATGGAGCCTGCTTCTCCCTCTGCCTATGTCTCTGCCTCTCTCTCTCTCTCTCTGTGACTATCATAAATAATAAATAAATAAATAAATAAATAAATAAATAAATAAATAATAAAAAAGACAAGCAAGTGCCAGTCACACATGGGACTGCCCCATCTCTGCCCTTGGTATGATCAGCAGCATAGATTGAGAAAACAAAAACAAAACCAGAAAAAATAAAATAAAATAAAACAAAACAAAAACAACCAAGGGGATCAGAGTAGAAAGATTAGCCAAGGGGCCTGACTATGAGCTGGTGTGACCATCAGAAAAAAGTTAATTTGCACCAAATCTGGGAGAAGTAACTGGGCAGATCAGAATAAGAAGGGCACAGAAGGAATTTCAAAGTATGTCTTAGAAGGGAAGATAACCAGAAATTTAAAAATAGTCACCACCTTCATGAAGCAACAGTTGCTGGAAATGCAGGTGATATGGGGAGAATAGGAGACCTGGTTTCACTTGGAGGAGGCAAGTAAGGTATGGCAGAGCACCATAAATGTCTATAAGATCTACACTAAGACAATCAGCAAAATTTTAAAATCTATGATGGCTGAACATGAAATTTTAAGTAAAGACAATAGCTAGCCTTTCACTTCCTGCCTCTCACACATCATCATGATCCTGGCCCACATTTCAATAAAACTTTATTTATAAAAACAGAAAACTATCCCATAGGCTGTACTTTGTGGGTTTAATCTTTTGAAATACTGCATTAAAATATTGTTTATCTTGATTACCGTGTATTGGGGTGCCCCATTATACTTTCTGCCTAAAGTGAGTACATCAATCACCTTTCCCTTGTCTTATAAGACACGTAAAATTCCAGTTATTAAGTAAAAGGACAAAACATTGTTAAGGAATCATCCCCATTAAAAAAAAAAAAAGACTAAATGGGTTCACAGGGGGATGCTACCAAATTCTTCAAAGACCAGATATTCCTAATACTCTAAATTATTCCAGGCACTGAAAAGGAAGGGAAACTACCTGATTTCCTTTTTTTAAAGCCCTAATAAATAAGCCAGATAGTGATAGTACAAAAAAAAGAGAAAGAAAAAAGTGTAGACCCATATTATACTCCTTAAATTCAAAATTCTAAAGAAAATATCAGCAAGCAGAATCAAAACATTATTAATACACTAATCAATACATCATAATAATATACTATGATATTTCTGCCTCTAGAACTTTGAAAGAACACATCTGTTACATTAAGTTGTCAGATTTGGGGTAATATTGAGACAGCCTTTGGAAACTAACATAGACATATATTTCCCAGCTCTGCCTTCTATAAAAGCCTAGAAACACTGACAGGAGTTCTAGGTTTCTCAGTCCCATTCTCCGCAATGAAGGAACCAGGATTTTTTTGGAGAAATGACTGACTCCAGGGCTAAGGCACAGAAAACACAAGATGAGTCTGGGACATCTGATGGTATCACAAAGGAAGAATGTACTCAAAATAGATGTGGGCTTGTCAAAGCAAAGGGGAGCCAACCTGAGGATGCCCCCAAGAGACAGAACTGGAATAATCTGAATAATAAAATGCATAATAGGAGTGTTAGATTTTGATCCACAGACTAAAATATTTAAAAATAAATAAGTAGGAGAGAAGGAAAAGTTCTTCCTTACAGAATTCCAATTAATAAATAGGAAAGTATGGAGTGCCTGGTAGCTCAGTGGGTTAAGCATCTGTCTTCAGCTCAGGTCATAATCTCAGGGTGCTGGGATCCAGCCTCACAACAGGCTTCTTGCTCAGAGGGGAATCTGCTTCTCCCTCCCCCTCCACCCTTCCCCCTGCTCATGTTCACTCTTTCTCAAATGAATAAATAAAATCTTTTAAAAAAATAAGGAGGAAACATAAAGCTCCAGTAGGCAAATACCACAATGCTAATTGCTACAGACAAACTCAGCCACTGAGTGCTACATTCAGTGGGCGAAACTTTGAGGAGAAACCGGATTCACACAGTCTCAAAATATCTTCCCTGAGTTTATGAACTACCCAGGGTACGATGGTAGCTTTATAGTGGGGAAAATCAATAGAAACCATGTTAACCAAGTAATCTAAGTCAGTGTCACCAGCAATAAGGTATCTGAACCTTATTAGCCCCATGATATATCAAGATGGAGTGAGGAGAACACCCCATTTCTGTGATACTCTTGCCAAAAATGTATAGTCTCAGCATAAAGACTAGAAAACATTGAGCAATCCCAGATTAGGGGGAACACAGAGGAAAGGATAACTCTATTTCAACCGAGTATTACAAAATGTGTTTGAAATATTTAACCCCACTTAAGGAACACTGGAAAATTAACTGATCAATCATCTTTTAAAGTGTCAAGGTCATGAAAGACAAAGGAACATGGAGGTACTCCCACAGCCTACAGGAGAGTAAGGAAAAATAACAACGAATCACAGGGTAACAACCTGGATAGGATGTTGGAACAGGAAAAAAAAAAAAAGAATATTGGCAGTAAATTTGTAAGATTCAAATGCAGCTGTTAGTTAAATTACTAGTATCGTCCAGAAGGTTAATTTCCTGGTGCAGATCCTTCCGTAGAGACTAAGGAAGATGTTAATGGAAGTTGAGTGAGGAAAACCATGCTGCTTTTGTGACTTTTCTGTAAATCAGTTTGGTTCACAATTTTTAAAGGCGACTGAAGACACAAAATAGATGAAAATAATACAGTTTACTAAACAGTTTTTTTTTAAAAAAACACATCCACAAAATTGAATCAATATTACTAGAGGGTGAAGATCTTCACTATTTTTTTCCTCCCTACCCTCCCTTTTCTCTATTTTTCTTCTTTCTTTCCTTCCTTCCTTCCTTCCTTCCTTCCTTCTTTCTTTCCTTCCTTCCTTTCTCCCCTCTTTCCTTCCTTCCATCTTTCCTTTTGTGCTGGATGAGGAAACACACCCCATAGCAGAACATTTGTTCAATCTTGTTACGGTTTTGGGAGACTTTCAAAAGCCTCATTAGAAGGACTCAAGATACAATTATCTGATTAAAATCAAGCCTGGAAGTAATTTATTTCCATTTGACAAACAACCTCTTTTCTCTGAGCCAGGTTCAGCTCTTCTCTTCAGACTGTTTAGGGCAACGGTAATCAATAGCTACTTACTTCCATGAAGCTGAGGAAAATAGGAAGAGGACATAAAAACAGAGAGAATCGTTGGAATGGGGACAGGTTTCAAGAAAAGAAGGAAAAAGACAAAGCCAGTAAAAGTTCTTTTCAGAAAGCACTTTTGTTCCATGATAAGTACAAAATGGACAGTTTTCAATAATTATTATAGATCAGGGATTTTGAGGAAATGCATAATCTTTGAAATAAATATCACTAACGGACAAAAATTTACTTAAATTATAAAATATAGGATTAGGGGCACCTGAGTGGCTCAGTTGTTGAACATCTGCCTTTAGCTCAGGTCATGATCCCGGGGTCCTGGGATCGAGTACTGCATCAGGCTCCCCACAGGGAGCCCGCTTCTCCCTCTGCCTGTGTCTCTGCCTCTCTCTCTATGTCTCTCATAAATAAATAAATAAATAAATAAATAAATAATAAAATCTTTAAAAACATAAATAAATAAAATATAGGACAAGATCTATGATTCCTTTCTGCCAATGGGTGCATTTGTGTTACGTGGGAAACAGAGGTCAATTATCTATCTGTTCATACCTCTTATAAAATATTTCAACCCTCTCATCATCACCATCATTCTAAAAAAGTCTGTATGTAATAATCTCATAATCTCCCTGCCCATGCTGTTATAACCACAATCAGATGGGCAGGACAATTCCATGGCTTTAAAAAAGGGGCTGGGTTTGGTTTTGTGTGTGTGTGTGTTTTGTTGTTGTTGTTGTTGGGTTTTTTTGTTTTTTGGTTTTTGGTTTTTGTTTTTTTTTTTGTTTTTTTTTTTTGTTGTTGTTGTTTTTTTTTTTTGGTCCTGAAGAAAAGAAGAATCTATTGTCAAATGGAATATTAAGGAAGGACTAATCTCTTATATCATATAATTATGATAATGTCAGGCATTTTTCATGAAGCTAAACCAGATAAAAGAATTAACAGAAAATGATTGGAAGGCCATGTGCTATGCAGTAGAGGGAAAGCTTTGTGCAAATAACCAGAACACCTGGGGTCGTGAGTCCTTAGGCAAGTTAACTTTTTCAAATTTCATTTTCCCCTCCAAAATTAGGAAGCATAATTATATTGTTAAATGCTCTCCAGACCTCTAAATTTATGCAATTTCAGTAAGTCTGTTGAATTTGACTGCAAATCTAGTGATGATTTTGTTCATACACTCCATTCTTTCCAAATCCTTTTTTTAAGTCTGTGATTTAGTTCACATATTTTTTTTCTTTCTCTAATCATCACACTGCAGTTGAGAAATTTTGTTTCTAAATATATAGAGAGAGGGCACATATTATATGTAGTGCACTTACCTAAGTACCCTGAAGAGTACAAATTACAGTTGAGACTTAGGTTCTTAAAGATCAGAAATCACAGCTTTAGGTGAGTTTTCTCTGAGAAAAGAAAATCCGTATATAATCCATATATAATCTCTAATCATTGGATCCTACCATACCCATTAAACACTTGATAACAGCATAATGATAACCTCATTTTGCAAATTAGTGGATACTTTTCAGTCCATATTTTAACTGATGTGGTTTACAAGTATCTTTACTTGAAAATAATAAATAATATTACTAATAAGGCCTAGCTCTCCTGGTTCTTCTCATATTAATACTATTCGCTGATGCATGATGCCCTCTGTTCCTCAGCCTTCCATCTTCAACCTACACTTCGCACCTTCTCAGTGACTGCTTGTTTCAACATTTATTCTCTGGATTTGTTTTCATCAGTAAGGTGACAAACATGTGACAATGCCTTTGAAAGCACCATTTATTTTTTAGATTTCATGAGAGAACGCGGCATCCATCCCATAAAGGGCCACATGGGAAAACACCACGTTTTTGCCATGAGATGAGGGGAGAGCCCAGATTAGAACTTCCTTTGGGGTTATCTATGGGATAAACAGTTTAGGATGGGCTAGTTTCAATCATTCTGGTGCACCCTCTGACACAGGTGCTCTTCCTGGTTGTCTGCTACCTGGCCCTGGGTTGATTTGGGGTTGGGGGATATATGGGTTTGGTGTGTTTATTAGGTAAGGAAAAGATGCAGAGAACGGGTTCCAGACCACAGGATGTAAACAACCTTGGTCATTAGTTGGGCCCTGTAATCAATGGATGCCAAATAGACAAATACAGAAACTAAGAAAACACAGCCAGAGTTTACTGCCTACTTTTGGATTTTTTAACAACACATTCATCTAGACCTCACTAGATTCTGCAAACTTCATCAATTAAAATCATCCTTCTATTTATGACCATTCATCAATCCCTTCAGTCTTTATCTCTTCAATATGTTTTGATTCGGTACACTACTTTCAATTCATGATCCCTTAATTTCCCAGACTAAGTATTGTTGCATAACAACACTTGTCACATGTCTCTCTCTGTCTAGTTCCACACATTATGGACTTTGTGTTTTCCACACAAAACAAAGGGAAGTTAGTTGAAAATATAACAGAGGAAAATAATTCCACTGTTACCACCCAAGCCTTGAGCACTAACTTCTCTTTTGCACTTTATGTTCAATAGTAAAATAGCTGTGATTCCTTTTAAAAAATTTGTTTTTTTTTTAAACCATCTCTCTCTATTTGAGATGTCCTCTGTTTCCGCCCATCAGTTTGGCAAGTTCTTTTACTTAAATGTCCCTCAGAACCTGCTAAGTTTTCATTTCTTTTTGGGAAATGTCCCCCACACACCCTGTTTCTCTGTACTGGTTCATCACTCCATGCTTCTCTTTGCAGCTTTCTTAGTGTATGGAAAACAAACTACTTCTTACCCACACCCCATGCTTGAAGTTTCTAAAGGGCAGGGCTATTTTACATATCTGTATCTTATTCCTATTCACAGTCTGTTTCCTGAGTCAAATTGATCTAAAATTGAAAGATTCCAGAACACTTCTCTGACTGGGGCTCCCAGCATTACAAGTTATGGAATAATTTTGTTCCCAATAGAGAAGCTGTTTTTCCTGGTAAGTCTATTGCTAGCAGTCAAGTTGAAATATTTTTCTATCTTTTATACATATATTTTTTCTTTCTTTTTTGGTTTCATTATTAGGCAGCTGTAGGATCATGTACAGCTTCCACATATCAAACAAAGCCTTGTTTGTTAATATGCAGTATATTTTATACCAAACCAACTGCACCCAAAGATTTCCCCTTCTAGAGAATATACAGCAGGGGGGAAATGCTGAGAAAACAGTTTGTGTGAATATACAAACAAGAACTGAAGAGCAGAATGTTACAACAGACTCTAAAATCCTATGAAAACATAATTTCTGTGATTTAAGAAACTTCTTTAGGGAAAAAAAAGGGAAAACTCTTCCTTACAAGAAGTACCAGGTTTGAAAAGTATCCCACAATAGTGTGTTTTAAAATATTTATTAAATACATTCGATAATGTTTTTTAAGCTACAGGCTTAGGTATTTAATTCTTCAGAATATAACCAAATTCTCTTTTTATCTTAATCTATTACTAGGCAAACAAGTCAAATATTCTTGCCAGTAATAAAGTCTTTAAGTCAGTATTCCAAACGGTGCCTTCCCCTCAAGCTGGGTATGTCTAAAATAGCTTCACTGTAAGGAGCAATATGTTTTTTTTAAATGTGTATAAAAGACAAAATCAAGACCGGTAAGTTAATATGTCATAGTAAAAATAAAGTTGAGTAATCTTAATATCAAGGGTTTCTTAATATTACACAGAAAACATGAAGGTAAATCATGTTCCCTAGATTCATAATTCCACTAAGTACTAAAACGATAAGAGAATCAGAATTCAATGTTCATACTATAAAAGGAATGGGGAAAATATTTCTAATTTTTATTTAAAGACATTTTCTCTATGTAGCAAACTATTGATTCTGGAGGAAGGTAGTCTTATTTTGTTCATTAAAATACTATCTTAAAATATATCCATTTTGCTAAAATTAAATGAACAAATGAATTACTTTAAAATTCTTAATAGACTTCTTGAGAGTAAGACAATTAAGTGCTCAGTAGTACAGCTATACAAAGATTTCCATTCTGCAAAATTAGAAAGAAAAAAGTCCCTAGATTTTGGTAATAACAAGTCAAAATCAGCAAATAATACTGTATTTACCTACCAATTCCATAATTTATTAAATAAAAATGTCAGCATAGTTGAGATCTTGGCAATATATAATCTATCACTCCTTCTCCTCCCCTTGTCCTTTTTTTTTTTTTTTTTTTTTTGTAGTTGAGCAACCTGAGACCTCATAGTTAGAGTCACATAAACAAATATGTGAAGCCATTAGATGAGAGGTAAGGAATATGCAAGAATGCAATATGTTTGCAAAACGTCTAATCAGAATCTTACAAGCAATCACACCAGTGCAGGATTTTGGGTTTCTATAGTAGTTTAATACATAGTAATATGAGTCAATGGTTTGGAAATATTTTTTCCCTTAGTCAACTAATTTGACTTCTAGAATATAATTTTTTTGGGGAGGGCATACAGTTAAATATGAAGAAAATAATCACACCTTTATTAACAATAATAAAATTTTAAAACCTAATTGTGTAACTTATTCTGTATTGATTGGAGAGCACATAACTATTCTGAAAAAAATATTTTTTTCAATTAATATTCAGAAAGTTGGGTAGGACAAGAAAATATTCTTGAAATATAAATATGGTTAATATGGAAAATTTTATGTAATGTATATTTTACCATGAATAAAAAAAAAGAAATAAGTGATTACAACAAAGTACCTGAGTAGCTAAGGTACTAAAACCAAATGTAATATGGTATCTAGTTACATTCCTTAACATATATTTTCCCTGAAACAATAAAGCACTAGTTATAGAAATAGTGGAAATTCATAATAAATAAGAAAAATCAGTCTGGATACCATTGCCTTGTCTTTAAAATGTAGTAAGTATTGACTGAAGGAAATAAATATGTACCTAAGGATAACAGTCTTCAAAATAATATTTAGAAATTCATGCATGAGAGATATGTCAGGTATTTACCTTTCATATCTCTTTTACAATGTTATTTGAAAGTTCAGAAGCTACTGAATATTTCTATTTTACTTTATTTTAATGTTGAAAGGAAGTATACAAACCCTAAGATTAAAGAATAATGTTGGTAAACTCATTTCTTTATTAAAGTGTTTTATGGGAGTGTAATTTTTTTTTTTTTAGTATAATGCCTTTCAGTATTGGGGAAAGGGTATACATGAACTTTTGAGAAAAATAGACTTGTTTTTCTATTTCACTCAAGTCCTTATAAACAACAACAAAAACATAGGCACAAGACCTATTTCCTCTGAGTCTCAAATTTTCTGGTTAAAATTGGGGTAAAAAAATGACTTACTGGTGATATTAGGACCACTCAAGGCATATTTAAAGGGCTCAGTGCTTGGCAATTAAGATAGCTACTTTTGTAAATATTTCTCATTGTAGCTGAAAACTAATAATTGGACGTCTTCGTATCATTCAGCAAAATAATGACCACATATTTGAATATTGAGAGAACCTAGTTATAATAGATACATGATCCACAAAGGAGACAACGACCTACATGGATATTGAATAATTTTCCTGTGAACAGTATAACAAGTTATTCTACTAAGTACAGTAAGAAGATAATGCATATTTCTGAGTGCAGGAAAAAGTAATTACAAAAATAACTTCCAGGGTTAAAAAAAAAGGGGGGGTGTGTGCATATTTCTGATGCCTGTTTTAACAATGTTTGTTTTGAGTGGATGGGGAGGATTACAAGACATTCCAAATCAACCAAGATGGCAACAGAAGAGACTCTTGATATATTAAGAGACTCATGGAGTCACTGAATGTACAGCTATACATGAGATAATTCCTTCTGAAAGAGATTTAGAAACTAGCTGAGTCACTTCTACACATTAGATGCATGAGAAAATGCCCACATCACAATGGGTAAGAAAGACCTAGATACATTTTTGCCATAAACCCCACCTCTAACCCAGTAGCATAACATCAAAACGGGACCCCCCCCCCAACTCCTACTTTCTCCTTGACAAGTGAGGGATTTGAACACCATGTAGCAGTCCAAATTTTAAACCTTCCAAGGAAGAGGTAGAATCCTAAAACACAATAGTACTTGTGCCTGTGAGATTGGCAGACTATAGCAAACAAAGAAGCAATTCTTAACAGGTGCCTGAGCATTCACAGCCCGTCCCCCAGGGCTCAGCAGCTAGGGAGCAGAGAAAATCTCCCATCTCTCAACTTTCACTAAAAGAGGCTTATCTGCATACTTTAAAGTTTCTGCCCTGAGGGCCAGGCTTCTAATTTAGCAAGTCTCTAAGGGCAGCTGTGATTTTTGTTTTTTCCTGGAGACCAAGGAAGATGGCAGACATCTCCCTCCAGTCTACTCCAATAATAAAACCAAGCCACCACTAACTCCATAGAAGGAGCTAGTATACACATGTGGCACCAGAACTTTTGTGTCATTCACCTGAGAGATGAGGCCTTGTATTGCTAGGCTCAAATAGCCAATGGGGCTTGCATTCACAAGTCCCACAGGATTGGAGCAAACAAACAAACAAACACAGTTCTTAATGGGCACTCTGAGAGCACCACTGGAGCTATAAACTTGGGCCAACACAGAGAGAACAGGCAAAATTGGCCATCTGTCAGTTTCTCACTAGAAGAGACTTAACTACATACTTTCCCAGCTGCTGCCTCAGAGTCCAGCATCTAATCAGTCTTCAGCTAGGTTTTGATTGCAATGCTCTCCTTTTGGACACTGATGAGTTTTGGCACACCCTCAACTACTCAGCCACTAAGAACAAAGAAGGCAGCTTGGACAATCACAAAACTTTGAGAGACAACTAGAAACTATTGAGTGTTGGGCTTATTTCTTACACAAGACCTCTCCATCAAGAGTAGGAGAGGTGCCTCCTTTATCTAATGCACTGAAACTAATAGAGTGTCAAGGAAAAAGAAGAAAGAGAATATGTTCTAAAAGAACTTGTTCCAAAAGAACACGATGAAACTCCAGGAACAGATCTCAATGAAATGAAGATAAGGGATTTATCTCATAGAGAGTTCAAAATAATGGCCATAAGGATCTTTACTGAGGCCACAAAAGCAATACATGACCAAAGTGAGAATTTCAGTAGGGAGATATGAAAGATACTTTTAAAGTTCCAAACAGAAATCATAGAGCTAAAGAATACAACAAATGAACTGTAAAATTCAGTATAAGAATCAACAACAAGCTAGCTCAAACAAATGAAAAATCAGAGAACTCACAGGCAGGGGAGTCAGATTCATTCAGAGATGCAAAAAAAGAAAAAAAAATGGGGCACTGGGTGGCTCATTAAGTGGTTAAGCAACTGCCTTCAGCTCAGGTCATGACACTAGGATCCTGGGATCAAGCCCTGCATCGAGCTCCCTGCTCGGTGGAGTCTGCTTCTCCCTCCCCCTCTGTTCTTCCCTCTATCACTGTCTGAAATAAAATAGAATAAAATCTCTTTGAAAATAATTTTAAAAAGAGATGCAAAAATTAAAAACTAATAGAAAAATAGTCAAGACAATTTAAGGCACTAATGGGATACCATTTAATGAATCAGTATGTGCATTATAGGGAGTCCCAGAAGTCAAAGAGAGAAAGGAGTAGAAAGCTAACTCAATGAAATAATAGCTGAAAATTCACTAATCTGAGGAAAGAATAGACATCCAGATCGAAGAAGCATACCAGACACCAAACAGAGGAATCTGAAGAGGCCTACACTGAGATACTTCATAATAAAATTGTCTAAAATTAAAGACAATGAGATAATATTAATAGCAGCAAGAGAACAACTTGTTGTGTACAAAGGAATCACTATAAGACTGTCAGCAGATTTTTCATCAGAAACCTTGAAGAGTAGAAGGGATTGGGGTGATATATTCAGAGTGCTAAAAGGAAAAAAAAAAAAAACCTGCAAAATAATAATCTACCCAGCAAAGTTGTCCTTCAGAATTAAAGTAGAGGTAGAGCTTTTCAGACAATTAAAACCGAAGCACTAGAACAGTCTCACAAGAAATTTTAAAGGAAGATCTTCAAGCTGAAATGAAAAGGTGCTAAATAGTAACACAAATACATATGAGAGAATAAAGCTCAGTGGTAAAGGTAAATATATAGTTAAATTCAGAATATTCCAATGTTGTAATGATGGTGAGTAAATCACTTATAACTCTGGTATGAAGATAACAAGAAATATTAAAAATATACTATAATAATTTATTAATGGATACACAGTGTAAAAAGATACAAACTGTGACATCAAAAACATAAAATGTGGAGGGTGGGGAAGCTTTTTTATATGTTCAAAGGTTAAGAGATTATCAACTTCAAATAGACTATTATAAATATAAGATGTTTTATGTAAGTTAATGGTAACCTCAAAACAAAAACCTAAAGTAGATATACAAAAAATAAAAGAATTAATGCGAATCACTATAGGAAATCATCAAATTACAAATATTTGTAATTGAGACTAAAAGAGAGAGAAAGGAACAAAGGAATTACAAAACAACCACAGAACAATTAGTAAAATGACCACAGGAAGTCCCAACTACCAATAACAACTTCAAAAGTAAATGGACTAAATTCTTCAATCAAAAAAACAATTGAAGAAAAAAACAGTCTTCAATCAAAAAGAATGTGTAAATAAACAAACCAAAACAAAACCAAAAAAAAAAAAAAAAACTAAGAACACAAGGCAATCAGCTCAGCTTTGACACACAGACTGAAAGTGAATGGATGTGAAAAGATGTGCTATGCAAAAGGAAGTCAAAAGAAGGCCATTCTTATATCAGACAAAATAGACTTTAAGCCAAAGACTGTAGTAAAAGATAAAGAAGGTTATTCAATAATGATAAAGGAGTCAATCATAAGAAGATGAAACAATTGTAAGTATTCATGCACCCAACATAGGAGCACCTAAATATATAAAGCAAATATTAATAGATCTGAAAGAAAAAACAGTCAACAATACAATAATAGCAGAGGACTTCAATGCCCTACTTCCAACAATGGATAGATCATCCAGACAGAAAATCAATAAGGAAACAGTGGATTTTAACAATACTATAGACCAAATTGACCTAAGAGTCATTCCAATACAGAGCATTCCATCTAACAGCAGCAGAATACACATTTTTTTCTCAAGTGCATATGAGACATTTTCCAGGATAAATCATGTGAGGCCACAAAAAACATGTCTTAATAAATGTAAGAAGATTGAAATCATAGCAAGCATCTTTTGCAAACACATTGGTATGAAACTAGAAATCAATTAAAAGAAGATATAACTACATGTCTGATAAGGAGTTAATATCTAAAATATGTAAGAAACTTATGCCACTCAATAGCAGAAAAACAATCCAATTTTAAAAATGCACGAAGGACACACATTGACATTTTTCCAAAGAAGATGTACAGATGGTCAACAGACACATGAAAAGGTGCTCAACATTTCTAATCATCAGGGAAATGCATACCAAAATCACAATGAGGTAGCATCTCACACGTGTTAGAATGAGTATTATCAAAAAGACAAGAAATAATAAATACTGGCAATGATGTGGAGAAAAGAGAACATTTGTACTCTATTGGTGGGAATGTACATTTGTTCAGCCACTATGGAAAACAATAAGGAAGTTCCTCAAAAAATTAAAATTAGGACTTACATATAATCAAGCAATCCTACTTCTGGGTATATATTCAAGTGAAATTAAATCATTATCTCAAAGAGATATTTAATTCCATGTTCATAGCAGCATTTATTCACAATAGCTAAGGTCTAGAATTGTCTAAAGTATGGAAATGCCCTCAATGGATGAAGGAAAGGGAAAATAATTTTTTTCTCTGTTCCCCATTTCCCATATCCCCCAGCAGGAACAAAAATTTACCGAATCACTTTATACTGAGATCACCTCTGATCTCTTTTTTTTTTTTTAATTCAGATTGACTTTCTGTCTCTAGTTCTGCTAGATTTTGAGAGTGAGTACCAGTATAATTGAAATGAAATAGTGGAGAGAAACTGGATTGCCGAATACCTCTGCTACATTCTATACTTAAACAATTCCAAATAGTTTTGTAAAAAGCTACCCGAAATGTACTATCTTTCCTCATCAGAAAATAGTTTATAGTCTCAAGCTATAAGCTTGATTAGAAGGAGATTTATTTGTGGCAAAACTCCTACTATCTCAATGTTGTCTCTATGTGATCTCTACCCCCAGAAAACGTGCAAAGAAAGAATCTAAGCAGGCAACATCTTGAGAATTTACAAATATTCTGCAAATGAAAGTCTGTCTGGGGTGGTATGTTTACAACATGATTGCATTAAACTGCTTTTTTTTTCCTTTTTTTTTTTTTTTAGAAATCCATCAAACCACTCCAGGACTTTAGCACAGACAACGGCCTCAAAGATCTTCCAGGGTCTAGGGTTGGCTGGAAAACCAAGTTGAAGGACTTTATAGGTGTATTGAGCAGTGATGCAGTTCATTTAAAAAGTAGTCAAGAACAGAAAAGCTCTTTCAAGTCTCCCATCAAGGAATTTTCATATTGATTAAGGACAACTCAAGGAAAAGCATTATCCCTCTCTTAAGTAATAGTTCAAAGAGACGTATACAATATTCCAGCTGAGGATAAACTAGTATGTATGTGTCTCCCACACAATATCAGAGCTATTAACTTTGCTTATATTAAGCATAGGTGTACTGGGAGAAAAAGTTATGTTAACTGTAAAAGAATATCATTTTGGAGTAATAATAATGAATATAATAATAATTAAGGTGGCATAGCTTCCTCCAAAGTGAAAAAATCTGATGTGGAAGCCAATTAAAGCAAGAAACAGAAGACAAAGTCCCAGCAGTGTTTTATGTATTGAAGAACATAAGAACAAAAATTCAACAGAAGTACTTTTCAATAATAAAATGATAAAATTATGACATTTTATCATAAAATGATAAAATAAAAATGAATGGGAATGTTTCAGGTCATAAATACGGAAGTACAATAACATCACCAAGCTAGACTACTATAGCAGTTATTAGCACATGCATGGAATAACATTTCCTGAATTTGAAGTCTAACTCGTCCCCTTACTAAGTGCAATGTTGAGCAAATTACATAACCTCTGGGAGATTTCATTTCTCATCTCTGAAATGAGAGTAAAAATACTATCTTCTGATGTGCTAACTAACGTGGGTATGGTTAAATAGATTGCAAAGGACATGGAATAAATCAGATTGAGCTGAAAATTAATTTAATGGAATTAAGAAAAGACTTGAGATACTTTCAGCAAGTTTAAAAGAAAAAAGGGAAATTAGTAAAATTAAAATAACATGATAGACTTCAAAGGTTAGATATTAGATTGGATATATGCAAATAAGTTCACCCCATTCTAAAAATCAACTGTATTACAACTGCAATTACAACTGTAATAAAGATATTCCTTTAACATAAGCTCTGAAGGAAGTTGAGAATACAAGAAGTAGAAATAGTGATAACTATTGGAAACTAGAAAACATATTAATGTGCACTAAATATCCAAGCATGTGAAAAAGTCTAATTCATATTCTAAAAGCCTCAAAAGTCTCAGGAACCTAGAAGACTTTATTCTGTCCCACTATTCTAGAGCCCGACACTTACCTTCTAGTCAGGAAACTAAGAATCCTCTTTAAGGAAACCAATCATCCTTTAGAAAAGATCTAAAGATTCTGACCTTAGGTCCAACAAAGAGCCTAACATGTTACCATATAGTAAAGCTCAGTTTGACAGCCCTCTATGTCCACAAAACCTCTAATTAGGCTTTTAGACACACACATACATACACACACACACACACACACACACCCCTTAATCATGAGCTTCAAAACTGAGAATTTCCAAACTCTTGAAGAAAGCTTATGTATAACACAGAGACTCAAACAAGAAAATAGAAGGAAAAAAATGGTTTGTAGAGAGAAGACAAATACAAAAAAGAAAATATTCAAAATCCATTATTTATATCATTAGAGAAGTAAAAGAAAAATTTCATTTATGGAAGAAGAATGGAATAAAGTGAAACAGGAATGAGGTAAACAAAGACCTTCAGCAATTCAAATATATCAGTGGTTATTTTCAAAATACCCTTCAATTACAGAAAGTTTGGAGAGTAGGATTGAGAAACTCTTCCCAAAATAGAGTAAAAAGGGGAGAAAAAAAGACAAGATTAAGAAAACTGGGATTACTAGTCTAGAAAGTCAAATATCTGAACAATAATAAATCCCTCAGAGAGAACAACAGGAAAAAAATAAAGAGGAAAAATAATTCAAGAGTTTTTTTTTCACCAATAGCCCATTATTGTGAAACTTCATAGTGCCAGGAATCAAGGGAATAGATTCCATAAAGTTTTAAAGAAGTCACAGACTAATGATCAAGGATCAGAATAATGATTTTACTAGCACTACTGAAAGCAAGAAAACCCTACCAAAACTAAGGAGTAAACCAACAGTAGTATAAAGTGGAAAAATAACAAAAAGAGAGAATCCAAATAAGAAAAAAAGGGGGGGGGGAGAATATAGCAAGACCAGTAATGATGGGGGGGGGGGGGGGCATGTAGAATAAGCATTGTGTAGCAGGTATAGAAGACAGCCAGGTGAACTGGAGCAGTATGACCCACAAGATAGACACCATGGTGTCCTCTGCATACTGTATAATCTTTGTGACCTAACAATATAACTCCAGAATGGGAATGGCCAATATACAGGCATAAACCAATAAAGAGGATGATATGAAAGTCGTTAATTAAGGATACCAACACAGAGTTATAGTGAAGGATGACAGCAAAAGAAATCTCAAGATGAAACTCTGAAGTAGTCCTGGAGAGAAACCAGCCCACATTAGAAGGATCATTGATGTTTCCAGAAAAGAAATTTTCATTAAAAATGGAAAGCATATAGTTCAGCTGATATGATTAATACTATGGGATATTTTAGTGATAGGCTAATCTATGAGAGAATACACAGTAACATTTAATCTTGGAAGACCAGGGTTTGGTGTCTATCAAGGCATTTATGTATTAGTCATCATTCCAAGTGTAGAAAGGCAATAGGCAAACTTTCTCAAATAAGAAAAACCTCAGAGAAAATAGCATATAGAAGCCCTTTGCAGACAGTTGGGAAAGGAAAGGTGATGAAATCCATCCAAACAATTGTTAAGTCAGAAATAAAGGCCACAGGAATCAAGAACTGGGAGGAGGGGGGTGGCTGTCATGGTGGGGAAACATTAATCCTTCTAACTATAGAATACGCACTAAACAATTATAAGAATTATGATTATAGAATATAATGTCAATTTTACAAATACAAATAGAAAAGTAATTTTAAAATACTTAGTGTGAAAGTACTGATGTCTTATCCTTTAATTTCCTTTTATTTCTACTAATTGAAATAAATAATGAAGTTTAGAAAGTAACATGGCTTCAATTTCTCCTTATTTTTCATGATCATTTACCTTGAGAATTCATAGAAATAGTATTTCTCACAGAAAAAGAACATGGGGAAAATGTTTATTTGGAATTTGGAGACTACAGTCCTTTTATTATAACTCATGTTTCTTCTGATTAATGCAAGTGAACTGATATATAGCACCTTTATTTCTTTTAAAGCATATGTAGTATCATTTCTTTTTATAAAGTTATTTCTATTTATCCATTCCTCTCTTTGGGTAGCAAAACTGCGTCTGGAATCATGTGTTAATAGTGGTTACTTCTATAAATTTGGGGAAATGTATTGTTTCTTCGTGTTTTTATATATTGGCCAATAAAGGGATCATGGATCATTGTCATAAAAAGTTAACAAAAGTTAGTTTTGTTTTAAAATCTCTGCATACATAGTATAGGGTAAAAAGTAAACTCCTAAAACTTACAGCAGAAAACTCAAATACTCCATTCTTGGAAAACTAATACATGTTATGTGGTATGAACAACACAAAATTTCAATGAAACTGATCACTTTGGAAAATAAGTCCTTGTAATGAGATAGGACTTGAGAACAAGTATACAGCACTGGGTGGAATATTAGTTTTTCTCTGAGCATGCTTCTCTGGGATATGTAGAGTGTCCACCCTGAGTTATGTTTTGAAATATTCAGAGTTTGATAGAAATTAATTTAATGGATTCCCACTGGCATCAGGAGCTGTCAACACAAAACCTATTCGCTAGTGAGGGAGAATATTTTTGACCTTCTCTCTAGAGAATGAAGTGTTTCTAGAATGGTAAAAGGGCACCTATTCTTAGAGATACCCTGTCAAATAGTCTTCCTCTGACAGTGCAGATGATATGTGAAATTCAACAAAGTTTCTCAAGACCACATTCTGGGCAAGAGTGTCCATACAGTGAGGTCATATCAGCCGCATACATAAGAGACACTGTTCTTCATTTCCATATGTTCTTTCAGGAGGAGAGATAAAGTTGGCCAACAAACCACTGAAATCCCTACGTGTCATTAATTTGAAGCAAATTCCACTTGAGTTAATAAGTAATGGAAGAGGTTAAACAAAATTACATATCTCTAAGCAGAAATGCATAGGTGTTTCTGATAAGGCATTGTTTCCAGTTAACAATGCATTATTTATATAGTTGAGATATTGCATCTTAGCTTATATGCCTTGCCCGGAGTCTGTTATATAGGTTGGGCGTTGGTACTCCCTTTCCTCCCTGTATTATCTATCACATTTCTCAGATGGCAATTATTCCATTCTCCCAACATAGAATTAACTTCTGTTGCTTATCTAGCTCCACCATTTTTAAAATTGAGATGTAATTAACAAATAACATTGTGCAAGTTTCAGGTGTACCATGTGTTGATTTGATACACATACATATTGCAATATAATTACCACTGTACAGTTAGCTAACACTTCTATCACCTCACTTAATTGTCTTTTAGTTTTGGTGGTGAGAACAATTAAGATCTAGTCTCTTAGCAACTTCACAGTTATAATACAGTATTGTTAATTATAATCACTCTGCTGTACATCAGATCTCCAGAACCTATTTACTTACTAGCTTCAGCCCCTGGTAACCTCTACTCCCTATTTCTAAGGGTTGGATTTTTTAGATTCCACATAGAAGTAATATTATATAGTATTTGTCTTTCTTAGTCTGATTTATCTCACTTAGCATAATGTCCTGGAGATCCACCCACATTGTTGCAAATGGCAGTGTTTCCTTCTTGCTTATGGCTGAACAAAATTCCGTTGTGTGTGTATGCACACTCATGAGTTTCTGGACACGTATTTCCATATGTTGGCTATTGTGAATAATGCCGTAATAAATTGGGGGGGCGGTGCAGACACCTCTTCAATATTCTTTTTTTATTTCCTTTAGATATATACACAGAAGTTGGATTACTGGATCATATAGTAGTTGTATTTTGAATATTTTGAGGAAACTCCATACTCTTATCCATAGGGACTGTACCTGTTCATATTTAAACTAACAATGCACAAGGGCCACCTTTTCTCCACATCCTCCCCAACACTTGCATCTCCTGTCCTCTTGATGACAGCCATTCTGACAGGGATGAGGTGATATCTCACTGTGGCTTTGATTTGCATTTCCCTGGTTAGTGACGTTGAGAATAATTTCATGTGTGCTAGCTTAGTTATCCAAAGAATTATAAACTTCTGGTGCTGAAGTCATTTCTGACAGAGAGTGCAATGAGAGGCACAGAGTAGATGTTAAATACATATTGATTGATGGATTCAGCACAATATTACCAAAACAAAAAACAAAAAAACAAAAAAAAGTACTAGGCCAGAAAAGAGGAAAATAAGATCGATTTTTTTTTTCTTCTGGATCATCACCAAGAATCAGAGAGCTTGTGCAGTCACTACCTTTCTGGGCTTCAATGTTCTCATTGATAAAAATAAAGCAAATCTAAATTTTTAAAAGAGGTACATAGCAAGTCACCTATGAGAACCATATGGATGATAGCTCATATATGAAGGGTAGATAACAGAGAGAAGTCCTTTTCTTTCTATTTTGTCTAAATTTAAACCTATGCCTTTCTTTTTTACAATAAAAAAAGGTAAACAGTCTTTACCTACTTAATAAAAAAGGAAAACGTACCCCTCCAGGTCAACTCTTTCTCATCAAGTACAGCTGAGTGTAAAAAATTTAACATATGTCAAAACACATCTTGGAGACTATCCAGAGCAGTCTGTAAAAATCTGTGAGCTTCAGGCTCCAGGCAGCAGCTTCTAACATCGTATGTTCTAGCTATGTGTATCTCATGCATTTTTTAAAGCTCTGCTTTACATGCAGGTTTATCAATAAAAATGCCACCAGAAAACAGCTTTGAAATTTTAATCTCTTCCTGAAATAAAAGGTTTCCTCAAGGCAGGCCTGGAACTGGTTGTGTCTGAACACCATCCACTTTCATCATACAAGAAATTTTCTTAACAGCTGCTAAATCCTAATTTTGCAAAAGTTAAAAAAAAATGTGACTCTGTATCTCTCATCATCAAAAGCAGCATAATTTGGGCCTTTATTGTGTCAGTCATGAATTGTCTCCCCTGTAAGCTCACAATGTCATAATATTCTTTTAGATTAATGAGGATCCCTACAATTACAGAGTAGAAACCGTCACGGTGCATGGTAGACCTGTCTAATAGCAGAAATTAATGTGAATGCTAATGCATTAGCCAAGAATTACAAGAAGAATTACTACTGCCACCAAATCTAAAGGGCCTACAGTAGAAAGATGGACAGCTTTGCCATCTCTCAAAGTGATTCTGGGTAGAAGGTGAACTACTGGGGGTCTTTTTATTCCTTTTTTTACATATTGCGGGGAATATCCCCACTGCCTTGGAAATTAGCAAAGATTTTTTTTTAAAGGCTTTTATGCCCTAAGGAATGCAATGGCTTTACTAACTAGCTTGCACAAACAGAACTGAAACATATGTGTAATTCTTGTGCATAAACTCAACACGGTTGAGTTGGTTTCCTCAACTCTCAAATCTGGGTTACTGTGCTCTTTGGCACATACCATATATATATTAACAGAGTGCTGGAATAGGAAACTTTGTTCTGGGCTCCCCCTACTCCAATTATTTCTATTCTGCCTTCAGGTAAGGTTATATTTTATTTTATTTTATTTTACTTTATTTTATTTTATTATTTTATTTTATTTTATAAAGGTATTTATTTATTTATTTATTTATTATTTATTTATTTAGAAAGAGAGCACAAAGGGGGTGGAGGCAGATGGAGAGGGACAAGTAGACTCCCCACCAAGCGCAGAACCCTGAGATCATGACCTGAGCAGAAATCAAGGGTCAGATAGATGCTTAACAGAGTGAGCCACCTAGGTGCTCCAAGGTTAAGTTTTAAAAGTATGATCTCACTTACATGGGGAATCTAAAAATGTCACACTCATAAAAGCAGAAAGTAGAATGGTGGGCTTGATGCGCTGGGAGTAGGAGAAATGCAGAGTCAAAGGATACAAGATGTCAGTTACACAGGAGGACTAAACGCCATGTATGGCCTGATGACTATAGTTGATTTTGCTAATATAGTAGGTCATAGGTGTCTGGACACACACACACACACACACACACACACACACAATGGTAACAATGTGAAGTGATGGATGTGTTAATTAGCTTGATTGCAGTAATCATTTCACAATGGATATGTATATTAAATCATCAGGTCACACACCTTAAACATGTACAGTATTTGATCACTTATACCTCAATAAAGCTGGAAAACATAAATTAAAAAAATTTTTTGAAGTTTCGCTCCCGTCTTTTTACTCAGGTGGACAAGAGTCACGTTGCCCCGCTCCATGAGTTATCTTTGGAGCCTCACTTATCCCGGGACCAGGACCCGGTGCTTGAGCTGTCTAAGGCATTTCCTTCTCTCTTCTGTGCCTTCACACATGTTATTCTGATATCTGAAAGCTGCTCTCCAGTCTTGCAAAGCCCCCACCCCCCATGTCCTTGTTTTCTGTGACTGTCACTGACTCCACTTTCCTGCTAGGTGCCCATTCTCAAAGTATTCATTATATGGAATTAATGTGATGGTTGTTTGCTAACTTTTCCTTATAGAACTGCCCTGTCCAATGCATGGTCTGAATTTTAAATTAACTCAAGGGAAATCCATTGTAAAGTTCAGTTTCTTATTTGCACCAGCCACATTTTAAATACTCAAGAGCCACATGTGGCTAACGGCTACTGAATTGGGCAGTGCACAGACAACAACTCCATCATCATAGAATGTTCTATTAGACAATGACACCTGAGAATGTGCGAGTGGGGACCATTCTGTCTCTTACAGTCCAAACAGAAAAATAGAAAATCTATAGCAGGTTGAATGGTAGCCCCAAAGAGATATGTCCAAGTCCTAACTCCCAGAACCTTTGAATGTGAACTTATTTGGAAATAAGGTCTTTGCAAATATAATTAACTTGATCTCAAGATGAAATGATCCTGGATTGGAGATAAATCCTTAATCCAATGACTAAAGTCCTTCTAAGAGAAAGGAGAGGGTTCATTGGGACAGAGAAACCCAGAAAAGAATGTCATGTGAAGTTGGCGGCAGAGATTGGACTGATCCATCTATGAGCTGAGGAACACCAAGGATCGCAGACACCAGCAGAAGCTAAGAGAGAGGCATGGAACAGATCATCCCTAGGAGCCTCCAGGAAGAACCCACCCTGCTTATATTTTGATTTTGGGCTTGTGACATTCTGAACAGTGAGAAAATAAATGTTTTAAACCACCCCGTTTGTGGCAGTTCATTAAAACAGAGGCCCCAGAAAACAAATGTATCCACCCCCTTCCAAACAAAGGAATATTTTAAGGACACTGTGGTTGCAATGGAGAGAAGGGGCTATAGAGAATCAACTACACAGATCATGAATTTTCTGAGAGTGAATCGGGACCCATAAGGCAAATATTGCTTAGATGTCCCAGGAAGTCACAACCACACCAGACTGAAGAGATGAAAGCTACAGAAAGTTAATGAGAAGTTTCTGGAGCCCAGGGGCTCAGGACATACCTGTCTCAAGTAGGGACACTGCAAGCCTGAAGCCAAGGAGGAGATGCACCTACCTTGTTAAAATATGACAAGCTTTAGGAAAACTTACATAGTTACATATTATTTCTGCAGACTTCATGTAGAATAAATTATTGTAATGAAAGTTTACAAATATATTTCTTATTCCTTTGCTCCTCTTTCTTAATTCCTCAGTAATTAAGAATCAAATATCTTTGTCTTTCCTGATTTCTCCAGGCACTTCCTCAAGTTTAGATCTGAGTGCGTTTCCCGCCACCTTAGGACATTCAGAGTGTGGCATTCAGAGCTGGGTATACTTCTGATTTTCTTTTTTAAAAATTACTCTAAAAATTTTTTTTTAAAAAAATGTTTACCCTACATACTCAGTCCCCAGTCAGTTCTTCTGTAACCCAGCTGATTTCATGGCTTGAAAATTTGTATCTTTTGACACATCATTGTCCTTCTGATCCCCAGATGGTCTCTCAGCCTGGTATCAAATCACCTCACCTTTTCTACCACCCTGGTCTCTTCCAGTTTCCTTTATATTATCATTTTAGCACATGAAAAATACTTTTCATGCTTCTCTGGCAGTGTTCTTTGCTTCTGTTCTGAAATACTCTCCTCATTCCTGACCTCCTCTTGCAACTTTAAATTCCCCAAAGCTATTTCCATATAAAATGGCTTCTGTGGGGATCCTTGGGTGGCTCAGAGGTTTAGAACCTGCCTTTGGCCCAGGGCGCGATCCTGGAGTCCCGGGATCGAGTCCCACGTCGGGCTCCCGGATGGAGCCTGCTTCTCCCTCTGCCTGTATCTCTGCCTCTCTCTCTCTCTCTCTCTCTCTCTCTCTCTCTCTCTGTCTATCATGAATAATAAATAAATAAATAAAATTAAAAAAAAATAATAAAATGGCTTCTGTGATGAGACTGGGTCTTACTTAGATAAGCATGTGTTTGAGGGAAAGAATATTTTTCTTTCAACCTTCTATCAATCTATCTTAATTGTTTAACTTAGAGAATCATCTGTATGTGTAGGTAAATTCTAAACTCATGGGATATTGTAGGATACACAAATTATCTCAACAGTGGTGAAGAATATGTGGTCTAGGGATAAACTGTGGTTTTGAATCCAGTTCTGACCTTGACTAACTGTAGAATCATGGAGAGCTTGTTAAGCTCTCTGTGGCCTAGTTTTCTCTGCTCTGTGTATGGATAATGAAAGTGCCTATCACATAGTTTTCTTAAATTCAATTACATAACAGGGTTGACCCTTGAACATAGAACCCTCTGAACTGCATGGGTCCACTGATGCATGAGTTTTTTATAGCACAGCACTGGGAGTATATTTTCTCTTCCTTATGGTTTTCTCAATAACATTTTCTTTTCTCCAGCTTGCTTTATTGTAAAAGGACATTATATAATACATATAACACACAGAATGTGGTTTAACAAATGTTTAGGTTATTGCTAAGGCTGATGGTCAACAGTAGGCTCTTAATACACAAGTTGTTGGAGAGTCACAGGCTATACCCAAATGTCTGGCTAGCCCTGTGTTATTCGAGAGTCCGTTGTATTTGCAAAATACAATATAGTAAGTGCTTCACTCGTACCTCTGGGACATTTCTTCTCATGACTGTTGTTACTTTGGGAATTAAGACAAGAACCGTGGGCACTGATGAAGAGAGGTAGGTTGTATGAACTCCATCAGGGCTACAGTTTGAAAGATGCAAAAGCCATTTGAAAGGGGTAAAGGGATATGTACTCAGAATATTTTGGTTCTGAGACACAGACCTCAAAGAGGCTTGGGATGTTTAATCTGATCATGTGTAAGGCTCTGCACCAGGCTTTTGTTTGTTTTATACATTATCACGTGCAATCCTCATTGCCATGAGCTAGATTTTCAAACCTTCATTTCACACATGAAGAGAATAGAGTTCAGAAAAAAAAAGATATAGCACAATGAAAACACGTGGATTTGGGATCCAGTCTTAATCTCAGCTCCGCTATTTATCAGTCATGTGATGTTTTGAAAGTCACATCACCTTTCAAAACCACCCACATTTTATGTGTAATACAGTGATATTACTACTGATACCACAGAGTTTTGTAAGGATTCAAGATGCTTGCATAGGCCTTTGAAAAGTGCTCATGCATGATAGGTTCTCAATGGTAGTTATTTTTGTTATTGTATTGTTTTAACCATTAATATGTAACCTGGTTTATCTGGTGTCCTAGCTAAGGAGAGATCACCTAATTACAGCTGCCATAAAATTTTGAACTTCTCCTTCATAGGATCTTACTTGTTTCTTCCTTGCCAAGAAACAAGCTCCATGAGAGCAGGAACCATATTTATCTTGTCCCGTCTGCCCATCTGATGGGCTGAGTTTCAGAGAAGTGTTCTGGGCAAAGAGAAAATCAAATGCGGTGTGGCCACAGAATGAGCCAAGCATGGAGCAAGCACTCGTGGCAAGCATCGGTGGCTTTGGGAATTGCCATGCATCGTCTACCATGAGCAAAATGCAGAGATTTCAGAGGCAGGAACTGCCCATAAATGTCAGGGAAAGTGGGCTAAGAGATCCATCTGGAAGTGTCACTGTATATTCTAAGACAATTTTTAGAATTGTTTACAGTTTTTGATTTCTTCCATCTCTCCTCTCCGTGTGTAGGTCTAGCTCAATAGTTTATAACTCTCACATCATGTTTCTACTCTCAGGGAGGTCTTCTGTTCCCTTAGGTATAATTAGCAATCCCACACAGGAAATATCTGCAACATAACACATGCCATATCATATGTTTGTGTCTGTAGAGAGCTGACAGAGAGAGAACTAAAATTTAGAGTAGATCATATCCAAGCAGACTCTGCTTTTACTACCTAAATAAAGGTTTAGTGATTTCAACCTAGGATTCAGTAGCTTCCAAGTCTACAAGGGAAAAGAAGTGAACTCCTAATAATCAGAGGAACATAGACCCCCGCTTACCTTGGATAGTTCTAGCTTTCCTGAGATAGTATCAGTTTACACCCATTATTCTAGAGTAATTATTAATGGTCCCTCTTTTTACTTTTGTACATATCCCAGTTAGGATAATAAAATTCATAGTTTCCCTGTTTATGAGGAAATTTATAATCAGGTTCTTCTGAATCCATCCTAATTTACCACCTGTGTACCCTGATATATGACCCTGTGATTATCCCATTTCTGATGTCTTTCCCACACTACAATAGCTTATTGGTCTCCTCTTTGACTGCCCTCTTCCCTTTCAGCGTTTGTCATCAATCTTTATCCTATTTCCTTTGCCACATCATCCCTAGGATGTACTCCATTGACTGTCCTTGACAGTGCGTTGTTAGAACACTTTTCATTGGCACCATACAATTTGCTTTGGTTACATATGTTTGGCAATTAACCTCTGATTGTCTCCCCAGACAGTTTGCAAATCTATCAACAACTGAGAATTATTTGTACATTTGGGTCCCATTTCTTTCCTCTTATTTTTTTTTTCCTTACAGAGTACTGGTTCCTGAAGAAGCATAAGATAAGGAATCAGAATTTGAAAAGCACTTGAGATTATGTAGTCTAGGTCCTTCAACTGAAACATGAGGAAGTGCATTCATGGGTGTTGAGACATAAGTTTAAAGTCTTAGAAGTCATCAGAGAAAAAGTCGGGCTTAGAATACTGTTCTCCCAATATTCAGTCCAGTATTTTTTCCATGTTACAATTCTGTCCTCTTGAGTGTTCTTTAACTGACTTCATTATCTTATACATTGTTTTTTTTAAGATGAAAGTATGTTTGTCATTTTGTCTCTCAGAAGGAGACTCAGTGCATCAATTCTAGAGCAAATGGGACAATCAGGCTGGCTTCACAAGTAAACAAACAAACAAAAAAAATACACTGTGTGAGGTCAATAGTGCCATCTGCCTCCACATAGTCTAAGCACATTCTCAATGGCTTCCTGGCACTGCACTTAGATACTACAATTTAGAGATACATTCTTTTCTTTTTTTTTTTTTTTTAGAGATGCATTCTTTTGATACAAGATCTACTCTTCAACTAAAATGCCCATGGGAATGATAGCTAATTAAATCTAACTCTGCATTTGTATGTGGCAATTTTGATTTATTAAATTCTTTACTGAAACTTTGAAAGACTGGAGAAAGAAGAAAGCAAAATAACATTAGAGCTCTGTGAGAATAGGAAAAGGAGGCTTCCCTAAGGAATCAAAGGGCACCAGATGAGGGGGATGTGGACACATACATACCAACTCAAGAAATTTATAACTGAGTCCAACTCTAAGGATAATGATCTGGGGTATTTTAAGAGAAACTATCTTTTTTTCTGCACTGATTTCTAGGGTGAGCATTTTTTTCTCTTGTTAGAATGGGTTTTCTTATTTTTATCACTCTCTTCCTAAAAAGGGAAAAATGCATTGAGTTGAACTATATTTTAGACCAATTTAGAGTTAGCAAAGGGATGATCCAATAACTAAATGCCTGAGGTTAAGTAAATAAACATTTCACACTTCCATATTTAGAAAGCCCTGCAAACCAAATGACTTGGGAAAAATTAATAAACTTTGGGAACAGCAGATTTCTGAAATGTTTAATAAACCATGAAAGACTACACAAAGCCACAGAATTAGGATATGGAAAAAAATGAGAAGAGAGGGGACTTAAGTAATAGACAACATTTGTTAGTAGTCTTCTTTTATGGAATGTTATTGGGACTTTATATCATTTTTCTCTTCTCTGTGTTTGTTCAGTTGATATGGATCTCCTTTTGGGGTTAGTCAAGACATTGCTGGTTTCCTACTCAACACCTTTTCCTTACTAATAGAACCCAAACTTTGTTCAAATATTTGAGAATGAGGAAGGTACTGTGTTCAAGAAATGTAAGCTCAGCTTTAAGAGGTGAACATATTGCACCTAATTCAGCCATGTGAGTCCTGCTCTCCCTTGGCCATTATGGGTTGGAAGTGGGGATATTGCTGGATTTTTTCCCAATGCAACCTGAGGGTACAGTTGACTCTTGAACAACATGGGAGTTAGAGGTGCTGACCCTCTCTACCCCAAGCAGTCAAAAAACTCCCTGTATAAATTTGGACTCCTCAAAAACTCTACTACCAATATCTTACTATTGACCTCAAACCTTACTAATAACATAATCAATTAATGCATACATTTATGTTATATATTATATATGTTTTATAAACTATTATTACAATAAAGTAAGCTACAGAAAAGACAATTCCATTAAGAAAATCCTAAGGAAAAGAAAATACATTTACAGTATGGTACTGCATTTACATATTTTTAAAAATCCACATATGAATGGACCTGCACAATGTACACCCATGTTATTCAAAGGTCAACTGTATATGTCCTGAAGGTGCTCCAGGAAAGATTTTCTTCCCTAATCAAGAGAAAAGTACGAGAAGAAGTCCCCACTTCCTGCCTGCCTATGGACCTTGACATGTAATAATATAATGCTTGGTGCTATGGCAATTGACTTGTCATTGTGAGGCCCGAGAGCCAAGAGAACAGCAATCAGAATTGTTCCTCAAGAATTTTGAATTGGGATAAAGTAACTGTAGCTCAACCTAGCTACAGCCTAGCCTAGTCTTTGGTTTAAAAAATAAATAAAGTGTATCTTGGAACTGATGATAACATTAAGCAAATGTCACTTTGCATAAAATCTTTAGTGGTTTCCTATCTCATCAGGAGTAAAAAATCAAGAGTTTCACCATGGCCTGCAAGACCCATGACCTGGTTCCAGTTACCAGTCTAACCTCAGGTCCTATTTGCTTTTTTCTTGCTCATATTGGTTCAATCATACAGAATTCCTTGCAGTCCCAGAGAGTAAGCTTCAATGCCTCTGTATTTGCTATGACAGATACTTGGATGACTTGCTTCCTCTGTTACTACAGTAGAAACCTTTCCCTTAATCATCATAAATGCACACATATACACACAAATACATATTGCTTTGTTTTCTGTTCTTCCTATATTTTTCTTTATAGAACTCATCATAAATTTACATCACATATGCATATATATTTATTTTTTTTCTCCTCCAGAGTCACCAGAGCCCACTCCACCCACTGAGGACTCCTCTGACCAACTATAAGCAGGTCAGTAAAAATTCTCTCCCTTTCCTCACCCCCCACCCCCCTTCTTTCTGCTCTTCGGATCTAAGGAGTAAGGGGGAGAGAAAGAAACCTTAGATTGATGAAATTTGAGCCTCTATGAAGAATTATGAAATTCTACTTTTGATTCATTTTGTGACTAATCTCTGGATCAAAGAATCAACTACAAAGAAAATCTAAGGAAATTTAATTCGTGTTTTGAATGTTAACCTGAAGCCATATACTCAACTACTTCTCCCTAGCACATGGAAGGAAGCCCTTGTGAATCACCACTTAAGCTGCTGTGTCTCTCTATGGCTCAGTGTGGAACCCAGAATCCCAAATGAGGATAATATTCATCGATCACCCTTGTTACAAGGCCACACATTTAAATCTTCAGTGTTATAAAGAAAATTCGACAAACAAGTTACTCAGATTTTACTCCTACTGTAGTACATTCTTTTGGCATTTACTCTCATCTGATTGTGTTCCTTCAAAATTTGTATGTTGGAAACCTAATGCCCAAGTGATGGTATTAGGAGGTGATTAGGATCTCCTTTGGGAGATGGATTGCGTCACAGGTGAGGAGCCCATATCTTTTAAAAGAGGCTCCCGAGAGATCCAAACTCCACCTAAGTCCCTTCCACATGTGAGGATATGAGAAGTGTTTGATCAGAAAAGAGCCCCCATCCAACCATGCTGATACCCTGATCTCATACTTCTAGCTAGAACTGTGAGAAATATATTTCTGTTGTTTAAAAGCCCCCTCGTCTGGGTATTTGAACTAAGATGGCACTCTTTAAAACTCACACAAGAGCTCTTATGGACTGGCTTGGTAGAGGCAAGCGAAAAATCCTGGGCTCAATCACCTTAAAATGACTACTACCCTCTAAATCTGATACTCTTAAAATTGAACCAAGCCTAATTAACTTGACTTTATCTTCTCTAAGGTTTCTTTGACCCATACATAAGAAGAGCTCTGGCTCTAGCTAATCAATCTCGTTTCCAAGGATGGTCTCTATAGTTCAGAATGTTAACAGCAGTGACTCTCAAGTATGGCCCCTTCTTGAGAAGGATCTACCACAGTCTTTGAACCCCAATTGTTTGCTAGGAAAATATTAAGAATATTTAGAAGTTATTTTGGCTGGTTACAGTCAACGATGTTCCCCAAAGGGGAAATTCACCTCAGAAAATTTAATCAGCATATTCAAGAAACCTGTGCTTTGGGCTAGAAGTCTCCGATTAACCAAAGAACTCAAGCTTTTGGGATTTTTAAAGATAGCATAAATGTCTATCTTTTTTTTTTTTGAAGATTTATTCACTTGTTTTAAAGAAAGAGTGGAAGAGAGAGAGCATGGGGGGAGGGGCAGAGGCAGAGTGAGAGAAAGATTCAAATCCTAAATAGGCTCCACACTTGGTACAGAGCCCCACACAGGGCTCCATCTTATGAGGCTGACATCATAACTTAAGCCTAAATCAAAAGTTGGATGCTTAACCAACTGAGCCACCCAGGTGTCCCAAATAGCTGTCTTGTTTTAATCCATGTCTCTCCAACATACTTGACCACAAAAACTTTCCCTCTCACGCATGGGAAATATTGAGGTAGTCCACTTCTTTGCTTCTATAGGGACACTAAGGCTGATTTCTTTTTTCTTTGACAACTAAGGAGAATGACTAAAGAGTCATAATTTGTGGATTTTGATAATTATACAATTAGCTATACATCTTAAAGTTTTAAAGAAAAATGAGCAGAATTCATACTCATCTCCAGGCATGTTGTGAAAGTTGCTTTTAAAAAAAAAACAACTAAAATTAATTTGTACTTTAAGAGATTGCTCATTCTATTAAAATTAAATTATTAAATTAATTTATTAGGGTAATAATTTCATTCCGATTAACTAACATTGTTCTTTTTATGTCTCAGCATTCAGCCACAGGATACGTAAAGAGATCTATTAATATGTGTACAAAACAGTGCCTTTAGGATGAAAAAATGCATAAGGAAAGTGAAGTATATTTATAGATCTCCAAGGAAAGATTGCCATAATGGAAGAAAAAGTCAGAGACAAGTATTATTCATAAAGCAAAGAACATTCTATAGTCATTTTATCACTGCTTATTTCAACGACAGTCAATGAGACAAGTAATAATTGGGCATTGATGATTTTTCTCCAGTATAGCCTGGCAGAAAGTTAAGTTGTCTCCTTCTGAAATTACCTGTCTTCACACAAGTTTAGTTCCTTGATTCTTCTCCGTGAGGGTTCAGAAACAATATTTCAGAAAACTCCATGTGTATCCCTGGAGCCACTTTCATTGAAACTTTGCACACTTGAATGCTACTGACTTATCTAATCTTGTAAAGTAGAGCAGATAGATAAACTCCAGAGGGACGTGATAGATGTTGTTCATTACACCTAGGTAGACCTGGGCAAAAATCATTGATTTTGAAATGCCAAGACTTTTTTTTTTTTTCTGGTACCTCAAGGAAGTCTTCCAGAACCAATAGAAAAGTTATAGGCAGAAATATAAGTGAAGGATATCCACCCATTTCTATGAGTAGGCTCAGGATCAAATTTTCAACTCATCTTTAACAATTAGGTAGAAAAAAAAAAACAATTAGATAGGAATTCCTGGCATTCGTTTTGATTGTCAGGTTTATTATTTTATTTTATAATCCTTTTGCCTTTACATAAGTCTCTTTACTTATGCTGTTCTATCATATTATATGAGCATTCTTATAAAGCTACTCATATCTTTTTTTAATATGATTAAGGAAATAAGTACTCTTATTCACCCAAGACTTTGCTCTATTTTGATTGTTCTATATGCAAATAAAAATCTTTGTCTGACAAATATTTTAATGAATATTTTACTTACTGATTATTATGTACTCAAAAGTTATATTTTGTAATGAAAAATTAAAAGGAATCATTCTGTTTTAAATGGCTTATATTGTTTCTTAGGAAAATAAGATTTTTATACATTTCTATGTATTCTCTCTCTCTCTATATATATATATATACTCAGCTCAACATGCATTTATTATAGATTTCTGTAATAGGCAACAGGGAGAAATAAACATTGACTAAGCTCCTGTTGTACATCAGGTACTTGGCATGTTTATTTCACTTACAATTCAAAACAACCCTTGGTGGTATGTAACATGGTTTCCATTTTACAAATTAGGAAACAGAACCAGAGAAGTTAAATAATTTTCCAAAATCACTTAGTTCATTTCCTAGTTATAAAAATCCTGGATGGAAACTTAAGTGTATAAACTCTACAGCTTACATTCTTTCCCTTAATAGTCACTTATAGTGACATGAGGTATCCTCTCAGTAGGTATGATATTACTTTGTACAATGATTCACAGAAAACAATCAGTGTAGTCTGACATAGTAGGGACTGACTTCAAGAGGTAGGATTTGATTTAAAGGATGGATAGGAAGAAAAAAAGTCAAGAGGACTCCAAGTAAGTTGATCTGCACAGGGAGACACAGAGAAATGGGAATGAGTGTAGCACATTTGGTGATCAGTGAGATGTCCATTTTTGTGGACTGGTAGATTCCTTTTTCATCAATATAATGGGGACCTATGATTCTAGAATTATTTTAACTATGTTAATGCACCATCAGTTATAATGATAGGGATGAACAAAACCAAAAATGATGATAATAGTAATAAATTGCAATATACTCTTTGCCAATCTTCACACCAATGGTAAAAGATTGTACTAACACAGTATTTTACAGTTGAGGAAACTAAGGGTCACAAATTAACATCTAAACCAGGATCAAAATAAATAAATAAATAAATAAATAAAAAATAAACCAGGATCACACAAAGAGCAAGCCCCTATGCTTACCTGCCATATACTGCCACACTGTGGGTTGACTTTTGGGAGCTCTATCAAAGGTACGGAGCCAGACACAAGTGAGATTCTCCTTGTCAAATCATGCTAGAGTTTACAGATTTACTAACTAATACTAATTAAGAAAATTTTAGAGACCTTTGGCAATGACATACAATGTAACCTCTTTTATAAGAAAGAAAAGGCCCAAAGAGTTTAATTGTCCATGTCATATAGACCGGGCCATGAACATAGTATTAACTGCAGGGTTTCCAACCTAACATCATTTCCATTGTTTTTATTCTGACTCAAAATGCTGTTTTAGAAATATTTCTCATGTTCCCTCTCTCACTCTCTCTCTCTCTATTTTGCCAGTTTTTCAGTCTAAAATTACAGAGTACAACAGTGTTGTAAGGCTCCCTTTGTCAAAATCACCTTTACATTCCAACAGAGATGTTTGCCTCTCTCCATTCAATTAATAATAGTTTTTATGATTATCTGTATTTATTAAATAAATCACACTAAAACCAAGATGTCTTTTCCCAGAAGAGATAAATTAAACAAGTTATAAAATTGAGATACATTTTGCTAGTTTGATGTTTAATATTTTTAATTAAAAATAGTGAGAACTGCCTAGTGAATTTGCCTCAAGTGAGAAAACTAAATTATGCTCGGATGATGTGATTAATAACATCTGGACCAGAGGAGGAAATTATAAAGGTCACAACACCTATTCCCTTTGAAGCAGAAGCCCAATTACAGAAAATATTCTTGTCCATCTTCCCCAAAAGTAGGGGTCCACACAGCTTCTTGGGAGAAAACAAAATACAAATTAACTTAAAAAAAGAAAAACATATCCCATAAGCAGATAGGTAAAACTAGTATGGGTTAACATCTGAATTTTTATTTATTTTGAAAGTAGAATGTGTTTTTTGATTTTTTTGTTTCAAGTTTTTTATTTTAATTCTAGTTAGTTAACATATAGTATAATATTGGTTCAGGAATAGAATTTAGTGATTCTTCACATACATATAACACCCAGTGCTCATCACAGCAAACACTCGATTTTTATTTATTATTAATCTTAAGGTTTTATTTATTAATTTGAGAGAGAGTATGAGTAGGGGGGAGGATCAGAGACAGAGGGAAAAGCAGACTCCCCACTGATCAAGGAGCCTGATCGCAGCTTGATCCTGGGACCCTGAGTCATGACATGAAAGCAGATGCTTAACCTACCGAGTCATGAGATGCCCCAAACACCTGAATTTTTAAGTGGTGTTTAGGGAAAAGAACAGCAAAGCATGGAAAAGGAGAAACAGCAGAATAAAGGATAAAAGAAAGAAAAAGAAAATGTTAATTACATGTCATTTTACTCTGTGAACTCTTGACATATTTTTAGGTGGACTATATTTTCTTTGCCCTTAGGAAAGTACTTTTATGTACATGACCTTGGAATAGTTATTTATAATATCCCACTTAATTAGGACTTTATCAGTTTGGTTGACAAATTATGTGCTCGCTCTTCTTATTTTGAGTGAACTCCAGTTATGTATGAATTTAAAAGAGGTTCAGGCACTCTCCAAAGTGCACAAGGGGGGAGGACAATCAACAAGAAGGAGCATGATAACTCTTAACTCTCCACAGTTCATTTCAGACAATGTTAGCATTGAGAGGGAATACACCTATCCTTCAGTTATAAGACCAACACTTCTCTCTGACCATCATTAGTTGAAATGAAGAGTTTGTCTAGGGTGGTTGGCAATAAGTAGTCCTAACATCTCTATTTTAGGAACCAGAAAAATATCGTTAAGCTGTGGTCATTGTAATAGGTCAGGGAAGTTTTCATTATAGATGGTAGCTGTTGGGCCTTCTTGATGCTTTCTTTTTTTTTTTTTTCCTTAAATATTTTATTTATTCATTCATGAGAGACACAGGAGGAGAGGCACAGACATAGGCAGAGGGAGAAGCAGGCTCCCCATGGGGAGTCCCATGCAAGACCCGATCCCAGGACTGAGAGATCACAACCCGAGTCAAAGGCAGACCTCAACCACTGAGCACCCAGGCACTGCCCCTCTTGATGCTTTCTTAGGGAAGGAAAAGAAAGTTTGGGGATGTGACATGGGTTTAGGAAGGGATGAGGTAAGGGAAGAGAAAGAGTTGAGGTAAAAGAGTGGAGTAAACAAATTAAGACCGAGATTAAGAGTGGAGTAAATGATGTAGGGCCCAATCTAGAGGGTTAATGGTTTTTTTTAAGATTTTATTTATTTGACAGAGAGAGCAAGCAAGCAAGAGCAGGGGAGGGTCAGAGGGAGATGGAGAAGCAGTGTCCCCACCAAGCAAGGAGCTCGACGTGGGACTCAATCCCAGGACTCTGAGACCATGACCTCAGCTGAAGGCAGATGTCTAACCAAATGAGCTCCCCAGGTTTCCCAGAGGGGTTAACATTTTAAGCATTTACTGAATCTGCCTAACTCTAGCCCAAATGATATATCATGTTGTGAGTGAGTTACCTAGGATAAGATCTCTACCTTATATAAAAGTAGTTGTGCTCCCAGATGAGCAGAACAACAGTGAATAATGTGTAGGAAGTTTGCCAATTAAGAAGGAAAAAGCCATGAGGAGCAGTTTTTAAATTAGGATAGGTTTTTTTGTCTTTCGTTTTTTGTTTTAATTTGGGGGAAGAGAGATGTTGTCTGTAAAACATGGGCCAAAATAAGCCAACCAGCTGAGAACCAGCTAGGCAGTCCCATTTCAGGGTAGCCTTTGAGGTGCCATTTCCTTACAGATAATTACACAAATAAATGCTAACTGGAGGGAGCTTACCATTTCATTTTTTTTCTCATGCTAACCAATCCAAACAATGGGCACAGCTGGAAGGTAACTATCATAGAGGAGAGATCCCTTTACTTACTCTTTAAACACAACCACAGAAGATAGCTCAAGAAATAATAACTAGCCACCTGTTCTAGAAAATTCCTAGGTAGAAGTTAGATAGTGCCTGATTCTTCTACCTCCTGGAATATGTGAGCTACTGGCCCAGTTATATACACTAGAAAGTCAGTTAGCAGAATGGTCAGGGGCATGAGTGGGCTTCAGAGATTGAGACTTGAGTTCTAACTTCAGCCCTGCCAACTTCTGGCCACCTGATTTCAGTTAAAATAGCGTCAAGTTCTCAGATTGACTTTTCCCCATTTAGGAAGTGATTCTCGGGTTGTTGGGAATATGAATCAAGTAGAGAAAAAACCCTTAGCCCAATGCCTAACAGATGATGCACACTCAAGAAATGGCAGCTATCTGTACGAAAACTGACTTCAAATATGACATTTCATTACATGGGACCCTTCATTCATTTTCTATTGTACTTGGAAAATACACAAAACCCTAAATACATCTCTTCATGATAGGCAGCCCCTATCTCGTCTTGACACTCTCTTTCAATGAGGCACATCTGTTTTCCTTCTGTTTCTTGCTGGTCCTTTGGTGTAACAAACTCTTACCCCACTCTCTGCACCACCAATGCCGAGTACAGTGACTGGCAGGATGCAGGCTTCCACAAATGTATGCCACATCAATGAGCCCACTGGCAGGTCACAGGAGTATAATACAGGGAAACACTTAGCTCTAATTTTGTGGTCCAAAAGGATTACTGCAGTCTCTGAGTGCCTGAGCATATTATGTAGGCCAAGGAAAGAAAAAAAAAAAAAGACATTTTACTGAGTTTTGGACAAAGCATATTCCAGGCATCCAGTTATTAGCACTTTGGTCTCAGTCACTTCTTCATGTTTGGCATTAGATTATCATTCCAAAACCACTACAAATATGTTTGGTGTACTTTACTGTTTTTATGTACTTTACTGAATATTTTTCCTGTTCAGGAATGTAAATATGCATAAGTACCTCTGTGTGTCTGTGTTTGTGGGGAGAGAGAGAGAGACAGACAGAAAGACAGACAAAGAGGAATGTGTGTATATATAAAACTCTCAAAAAGTCACAAAAATAAACAAGAAAAATGGGGTTTCATATCACATTTGTTTTTATTCTAAAGGGTATAGAATATCTCCTTTTTCTCTGAGTCAGTTCACAGCACACTGTGACTTTCTGTAAATACTTTTTATTTTTAAATACTTCTATTTAATCAGGGGAGCCTGGGTGACTCAGTGGTTGAGCGTCTGCCTTTGGCTCAGGTCATGATCCCAGGGTCTTAGGATTGAGTCCCACATTGGGCTCCCTGCAGCGAGCCTACTTCTCCCTTTGCCTATGTTTTTGCCTCTCTCTGTGTCTCATGAGTGAATAAAATCTTTAAAAAAATAAAAGTACAATACTTTTATTTAACCAGTATTAGAATCATATGACACAGAAAAAGCTATAATGCATTTTTATATAACTTCATTTCCTTTGCTTTATATAAATTGTCCATGTGGGAGGGGGGTGTTCTTATTTTCATTATTAAATGCCACATTCGTTGTTATGAAGAAAATAATTTTAAACACATTTCCAAAGCAAACCTCTCATTTCATATTTTTTTCTCTTGCTTAGTCAAACTAAATTGCACACCCAGTTGAAAAGTGTCAGGGATTCTCATTCTGTTTCATTAACAGTGATAAATCAAAAAGGAATCAAGATGCTAGTCCTTTAAAACAAAGCAGAGCCACTCCTAAGGAGTAGAACAGAGGGTCCCAGGGTGACTCCAACAATGCCCACCCACACACGTTTCCTATGGAGCAGAAATCCTGCATGCAGAGATGGCGAATAACAAGGATAGAGCAGTGGTTAGTTCTCAGAAGGGAATTAAAGCAAAGGTATTACACCATTTCAAAAGACTGTCACGGAATTAATCATTAAAGACTGTCAAAAACTCCTCCATCCATGGGGTCATTTCCAATCCTTGTTAAAACTGGGAACCAGGGATGCCTTGGTGGCTCAGCAGTTGAGCATCTGCCTTTGGCTCAGGAAGTGATCCTGGTTTGGGGATCGAGTCCCACATCCAGCTCCCTGTATGGAGCCTGCTTCTCCTTCTGCCTGTGTCTCTGCCTCTCTCTCTGTCTCTCATGAGTAAATAAATAAAATCTGAAAAAAAAAAGAGAACCAAGAGAATATTGTACCTGATATTTCCCCTACCCCATTTCAGTATAGCAAATTAATCTTTCATTGAAGCCAGTTCTTAAGAATGCTTTTGTTTTATTCTAAGGAGCAAATGACTTAGCAGCTGAAATGTTATTAAGTGTTACTACCTCTACCACTACTATACTACTACAGCACTGCCACTAATGCTGCTGCTGCTTCTATACTAATACTACAGCCACCATGTGTTGCCATGTATGCATCAGGGTGATATACACACACAAACACACACACTTACACACAGATGTATCTGTGTGTATATAAGTAATGGTATTTTTCACTTCCACTTTCTAAAAAGGCATTTTTAAGATAATTATAATAACTAATATTAGCATAATGGTTTTCAGTATAATCATCACCTTATTTGCAGTGATGTATAAAATCACCACTGATTTTATACATCTTTTATAACAAAAGTAACAGAAAGACATGTCCAAAACCAAGACCAACATAGTCTGACTCCAAGTGACTTCTCTTTTTCTGTTCTAACTGATCCTCTCTTTGAAGAGGTTGCCCTTCTGAAGCAAGGAGGAATTGGGGATGCAGCATAATACCTTCAATACCTACCTTCAAATACCCATGAAAGTACAAAGAGTCAACCTGAGAATGGTGTTTCCTGACATATTTTTGGCTCTATTCAGATAACAAGATTAATACACATAACAATAAATTAGGGACACCTAGGTGACTCAGTCACTTAAGCATCTGACTCTTGGTTTCCATTCAGGTCATGATCTCAGAGTCTTGAGATCCAGCCCCACATGGAGCTCCGCACTTTGTGGGGAGTCTACCTCCCCTCTCTCTCTGCCCTTCTCTCTTACACACTTTATTTCTCTCTCTCTTCTCTAAAAAAATAATAAATAAATCTTTAAATAATAATAATAATCCATACTTGAAGTGCAGGGACAAAAAAACTGCAAGTGAAACAAAACAAGAAGCAGAGAAATATACCCACACATTATTTGAAAACAATATATGACGGAGGTGAAGTTAGAAAGAGTAGACAACAGCCGCTTGCTGCTGAGATCGTAGGTCACACAGTTAGTTGGAACAATTAAAGTTTGATCCCTACCTCACACCATAAAGAAATAGAACTATAGCTGGAGCTAAAACTTAAATGTGAAAAGCAAAGTCAATTGGCTTTTATCAGAAAATAGAATATTGTATATATATCTGGCCAGGAAATCATTTTCTGCTTAAGACTTAAAAATTAGATACTAGGAAAAAAAAATACGCTTGACCACATTAAAAGTAAAACAACAGGTGCATTTTAAAGAGTAGAAAACACAAGCTGCCATTTGGAAGAATATATCTGCAAATACTTAATCAACAAAGGATTAGCCTTCAAATTATAAAATTATCTTCTCCAAATCTGTGATAAACAATCACTCCAAATGGAAAATCATTAAGTATAAGGAACTCCCAAGTAAGGAAATTCAAATGTCCAAAAGAAACAAAAACATGCTCAATTACATCCACAAGCAGAGAAACACTAGTTGAAATACTAAAACATAATTTAGCATCTATCAGAGAGGCAGAAATTAAAAATGTGTTGAGAAGATATAGAGAAAGAAGTCTCATACTGAGATAGTGGAAGTCAGTATTAATTAAACTTCTTGGGAGAGCAATTACAACAACAGTTGGTAAAGTTAAAGATATGAATGAGCTCTGATCCTATAATTCTCCATCTTTGTATATATCTTAAAAAAACAATATGCATCAGGAATCATGTATAAAAACATCTACAGCAGCATCTTATAATAGTAAAAGTAATAGAAATAATTTCAGTACTCAGCGATAATTTGAAAATCTTGGCATATACACACTAGAATGCTAAATGAAGTTAAAATGATTGAAACAGAACTGCATTATTAATATGAATATATCAAAATATAATGTTGAGGGACACCTGAGAGGCTCAGTTGGTTAAGCTTCTGCCTTCAGCTCAGGTCAGGATCTCCCAGGGTCCTGGGATTGAGCCCCGCAGTCTCCCTGCTCAGCGGGGAGCCTGCCTCTCCATCTGCCTGCCTCTCCCCCTGCTTGTGCTCTCTCTCTCTCTCTCTCTTTCACTCTTGCTGACAAATAAATATAATCTTAAAAAGTATATAATGTTGAGTAAGAAAAACAAACTGCACAACATACACAGTATCGTCATTTTTATAAATTTTAAAATTTGCCAAGCAGGGTTACATATTATATGTAGATACCTATTTACATACCTATTTGGAGATATTCATGACAACAGTGAATACTAAATTCAAGATGGTTATTATCTCTGTGTAGAGAAGAAGCAAATTTTTACTTGGATACGTAGGGGTCTTCAAATGCTTCTGAAACATTTTGTTTCTTAAAAGTATCAGAAGCAGGAGGAGGGGCAAGACGGTGGAAGAGTAGGGTCCCCAAGTCACCTGTCCCCACCAAATTACCTATATCACCTTCAAATCATCCTGAAAATCTACGAATTCGGCCTGAGATTTAAAGAGAGACCAGCTGGAACGCTACAGTGAGAAGAGTTCGCGCATCTATCAAGGTAGGAAGACGGGGAAAAAGTAATAAAGAAACAAAAGGCCTCCGAGGGGGAGGGGCCCGCGAGGAGCTGGGCTGAGGCCGGGGCGAGTGTCCCCAGGACAGGAGAGCCCCGTCCCGGAGGAGCAGGAGCTGCACCGACCTTCCCGGGGGAAAGGGGCTCGCAGGGAGCTGGAGCAGGACCCAGGAGGGCGGGGATGCCCTCGGGCTCCCGGGGACACTAACAGACACCTGCGCCCCGGGAGAGTGCGCCGAGCTCCCTAAGGGCTGCAGCGCGGGCGGCGGGACCCGGAGCAGCTCTGGGGGCTCGGGGGCGGCTCCGCGGAGGGGGCTGCGGGGCGGGAGCGTGAATCCAACAGCGCAGGCTCCGGAGCACAGGGCGCCGGACACATCCCGGGATCCGGCCTCCCCAGGGACAGGCAGAGGCCGGGAGGGCCCAGGACAGCAAGGACGCTCCTGCCCCAGCTGACCAGATCAGCGGCCCTGCCCCGGAGCCTCCAGGCCCTGCAGACGGAGAGCTCCGGAGCTACTGCGGGGGCTGACTCCAGGGCTCCAGAGCTGCCGCCGCCACAGTGGTTGTTCCTCCTGGGGCCTCACGGGGTAAACAACCCCCACTGAGCCCTGCACCAGGAAGGGGGCAGAGCAGCTCCCCCAAGTGCTAACACCTGAAAATCAGCACAACAGGCCCCTCCCCCAGAACACCAGCGAGACGGACCAGTTCCAGGGGACGTCAAGGGACTTAAAGTATACAGAATCAGAAGATACTCCCCCGTGTTTTTTTTTTTTTTTTTTTTTTTGATTTTTAATTTTTGATTGCTTCCGCCACCCTTTTTTTCACCTTTCTTTCTTTTTCTTTCTCTTTTTCTTCTCTTTTTTCCTTTTTTTCTTCCCTTTTTCTTTTTTCTTTTTCTCTTTTCTTTCCTTCTCTCTCTCTTTTTCTCCTTTTCCCAATACAACTTGTTTTTGGCCACTCTGCACTGAGCAAAATGACTAGAAGGAAACCCTCACCTCAAAAGAAAGAATCAGAAACAGCCCTCTCTCCCACAGAGTTACAAAATCTGGATTACAATTCAATGTCAGAAAGCCAATTCAGAAGCACTATTATACAGCTACTGGTGGCTCTAGAAAAAAGCATAAAGGACTCAAGAGACCTCATGACTGCAGAATTTAGAGCTAATCAGGCAGAAATTAAAAATCAATTGAATGAGATGCAATCCAAACTAGAAGTCCTAACGACGAAGGTTAACGAGGTGGAAGAACGAGTGAGTGACATAAAAGAAGTTGATGGCAAAGAGGGAAACTGAGGGAAAAAAGACAACAATTAAAAGACCATGAAGATAGATTAAGGGAAATAAACGACAGCCTGAGGAAGAAAAACCTACATTTAATTGGGGTTCCCGAGGGCGCTGAAAGGGACAGAGGGCCAGAATATGTATTTGAACAAATCATAGCTGAAAACTTTCCTAATCTGGGAAGGGAAACAGGCATTCAGATCCAGGAAATAGAGAGATTCCCCCCCCCCCAAAAATCAATAAAAACTGTTCAACACCTCGACATCTAATAGTTAAGCTTGAAAATTCCAAAGATAAAGAGAAGATCCTTAAAGCAGCAAGAGTCAAGAAATCCCTGACTTTTATGGGGAGGAGTATTAGGGTAACAGCAGACCTCTCCACAGAGACCTGGCAGGCCAGAAAGGGCTGGCAGGATATATTCAGGGTCCTAAATGAGAAGAACATGCAACCAAGAATACTTTATCCAGCAAGGCTCTCATTCAGAATGGAAGGAGAGGTAAAGAGCTTCCAAGACAGGCAGGAACTGAAAGAATATGTGACCTCCAAACCAGCTCTGCAAGAAATTTTAAGGGGGACTCTTAAAATTCCCCTTTAAGAAGAAGTTCAGTGGAACAATCCACAAAAACAAGGACTGAATAGATATCATGATGACACTAAACTCATATCTTTCAAGAGTAACTCTGAACGTGAACGGGCTTAATGACCCCATCAAAAGGCGCAGGGTTTCAGACTGGATAAAAAAGCAGGACCCATCAATTTTCTGTCTACAAGAGACTCATTTTAGACTGAAGGACACCTACAACCTGAAAATAAAAGGTTGGAGAACCATTTACCATTCAAATGGTCCTCAAAAGAAAGCAGGGGTAGCCATCCTTATATCAGATAAACTAAAATTTACCCCGAAGACTGTAGTGAGAGATGAAGAGGGACACTATATCATACTTAAAGGATCTATCCAACAAAAGGACTTAACAATCCTCAATATATATGCCCCGAATGTGGGAGCTGCCAAATATATAAGTCAATTAATAACCAAAGTGAAGAAATACTTAGATAATAATACACTTATACTTGGTGACTTCAATCTAGCTCCTTCTATACTCGATAGGTCTTCTAAGCACAACATCTCCAAAGAAACGAGAGCTTTAAATGATACACTGGACCAGATGGATTTCACAGATATCTACAGAACTTTACATCCAAACTCAACTGAATACACATTCTTCTCAAATGCACATGAAACTTTCTCCAGAATAGACCACATACTGGGTCACAAATCGGGTCTGAACCGATACCAAAAGATTGGGATCGTCCCTGCATATTCTCAGACCATAATGCCTTGAAATCAGAACTAAATCACAACAAGAAGTTTGGAAGGACCTCAAACACATGGAGGTTTAGGACCATCCTGCTAAAGATGAAAGGGTCAACCAGGAAATTAAGGAAGAATTAAAAAGATTCATGGAAACTAATGAGAATGAAGATGCAACCGTTCAAAATCTTTGGGATGCAGCAAAAGCAGTCCTAAGGGGGAAATACATCGCAATACAAGCATCCATTCAAAAACTGGAAAGAACTCAAATACAAAAGCTAACCTTACACATAAAGGAGCTAGAGAAAAAACAGCAAATAGATCCTACACCCAGGAGAAGAAGAGAGTTAATAAAGATTCAAGCAGAACTCAACGTAATCGAGACCAGTAGAACTGTGGAACAGATCAACAGAACCAGGAGTTGGTTCTTTGAAAGAATTAATAAGATAGATAAACCATTAGCCAGCCTTATTAAAAAGAAGAGAGAGAAGACTCAAATTAATAAAATCATTAATGAGAAAAGAGAGATCACTACCAACACCAAGGAAATACAAACGATTTTAAAAACATATTATGAGCAGCTATACGCCAATAAATTAGGCAATCTAGAAGAAATGGACGCATTCCTGGAAAGCCACAAACTACCAAAACTGGAACAGGAAGAAATAGAAAACCTGAACAGGCCAATAACCAGGGAGGAAATTGAAGCAGTCATCAAAAACCTCCCAAGACACAAGAGTCCAGGGCCAGATGGCTTCCCAGGGGAATTCTATCAAACGTTTAAAGAAGAAACCATATCTATTCTACTAAAGCTGTTTGGAAAGATAGAAAGAGATGGAGTACTTCCAAATTCATTCTATGAGGCCAGCATCACCTTAATTCCAAAACCGGACAAAGACCCCACCAAAAAGAAGAATTACAGACCAATATCCCTCATGAAAATGGATGCAAAAAGTCTCAACAAGATACTAGCCAATAGGATCCAACAATACATTAAGAAAATTATTCACCATGACCAAGTAGGATTTATCCCCGGGACACAAGGCTGGTTCGACACTCATAAAACAATCAATGTGATGCATCATATCAGCAAGAGAAAAACCAAGAACCTTATGATCCTCTCATTAGATGCAGAGAAAGCATTTGACAAAATACAGCATCCATTCCTGATCAAAACTCTTCAGAGTGTAGGAATAGAGGGAACTTTCCTCAACATCTTAAAAACCATCTACAAAAAGCCCACAGCAAATATCATTCTCAATGGGGAAGCACTGGGAGCCTTTCCCCTAAGATCAGGAACAAGACAGGGATGTCCACTCTCACCCCTGCTATTCAACATAGTACTGGAAGTCCTAGCCTCAGCAATCAGACAACAAAAAGACATTAAAGGCATTCAAATTGGCAAAGAAGAAGTCAAACTCTCCCTCTTCGCTGATGACATGATACTCTACATAGAAAACCCAAAAGCCTCCACCCCAAGATTGCTAGAACTCATAGAGCAATTTGGTAGTGTGGCAGGATACAAAATCAATGCCCAGAAACCAGTGGCATTTCTATACACTAACAATGAGACTGAAGAAAGAGAAATTAAGGAGTCAATCCCATTTACAATTGCACCCAAAAGCATAAGATACCTAGGAATAAACCTAACCAAAGAGGTAAAGGATCTATACCCTAAAAACTATAGAACACTTCTGAAAGAAATTGAGGAAGACACAAAGAGATGGAAAAATATTACATGCTCATGGATTGGCAGAATTAATATTGTGAAAATATCAATGTTACCCAGGGCAATGTACACGTTTAATGCAATCCCTATCAAAATACCATGGACTTTCTCAGAGAGTTAGAACAAATTATTTTAAGATTTGTGTGGAATCAGAAAAGACCCCGAATAGCCAGGGGAATTTTAAAAAAGAAAACCATATCTGGGGGCATCACAATGCTAGATTTCAGGTTGTACTACAAAGCTGTGGTCATCAAGACAGTGTGGTACTGGCACAAAAACAGACACATAGATCAGTGGAACAGAATAGAGAACCCAGAGGTGGACCCTGAACTTTATGGGCAACTAATATTCGATAAAGGAGGAAAGACTATCCATTGGAGGAAAGACAGTCTCTTCAATAAACGGTGCTGGGAAAATTGGACATCCACATGCAGAAGAATGAAACTAGACCACTCTCTTGCACCATACACAAAGATAAACTCAAAATGGATGAAAGATCTAAATGTGAGACAAGACTCCATCAAAATCCTAGAGGTGAACACAGGCAACACCCTTTTTGAACTCGGCCACAGTAACTTCTTGCAAGATACATCCACGAAGGCAAAAGAAACAAAAGCAAAAATGAACTATTGGGGCTTCATCAAGATAAGAAGCTTTTGCACAGCAAAGAATACAGTCAACAAAACTAAAAGACAGCCTACAGAATGGGAGAAGATATTGGCAAATGACGTATCAGATAAAGGGCTAGTTTCCAAGATCTATAAAGAACTTATTAAACTCAACACCAAAGAAACAAACAATCCAATCATAAAATGGCCAAAAGACATGAAGAGAAATCTCACAGAGGAAGACATAGACATGACCAACATGCACATGAGAAAATGCTCTGCATCACTTGCCATCAGGGAAATACAAATCAAAACCACAATGAGATACCACCTCACACCAGTGAGAATGGGGAAAATTAAAAAGGCAGGAAACCACAAATATTGGAGAGGATGCGGAGAAAAGGGAACCCTCTTACACTGTTGGTGGGAATGTGAACTGGTGCAGCCACTCTGGAAAACTGTGTGGAGGTTCCTCAAAGAGTTAAAAATAGACCTGCCCTACGACCCAGCAATTGCACTGTTTGGGATTTACCCCAAAGATACAGATGCAATGAAACCCAGGGACACTTGCACTCCAATGTTTATAGCAGCAATGGCCACAGTAGCCAAACTGTGGAAGGAGCCTCAGTGTCCATCAAAAGATGAATGGATAAAGAAGATGTGGTCTATGTATCCAATGGAATATTCCTCAGCCATTAGAAACGACAAATACCCACCATTTGCTTCGATGTGGATGGAACTGGAGGGTATTAAGTAAGTCAATCGGAGAAGGACAAACATTATATGTTCTCATTCATTTGGGGAATATAAATAATAGTGAAAGGGAATATAAGGGAAGGGAAAAGAAATGTGTGGGAAATATCAGAAAGGGAGACAGAAAGTAAAGACTGCTAACTCTGGGAAATGAACTAGGGGTGGTGGAAGGGGAGGAGGGCAGGGGGTGGGGGTGAATGGGTGACGGGCACTGAGGGGGGCACTTGACGGGATGAGCACTGGGTGTTATTCTGTATGTTGGTAAATTAAACACCAATAAAAAATAAATTTATTAAAAAAAAGTATCAGAAGCAACAATGGCAAAACATTAGGATTTGATAGATCTGGGTAGTGGGTACATTGGTATCATTTTGTTATGCTTTATGCTTTGCATACATATGAAATATCTCCTAATATCAAAAGGCAAAAAGGTTAAAAATATAAAATAACTTGAATTAGTATCACAATAAAATAGAATGCATTTTATATTATTAAATGTTAAAGTATCTAAATTGCACTGTGCCTGTCCAATTCCTAAATATTGCATATGGAAATGCATTGTGTAAATTTGAACTACATTAGTACAGGGTTATTTTGTTTTTAGGAGGAAAATTCCACTAACTTGATGTAGGAACATCAACATGCAAATTAATAATATACCCACAGCTTACATTACACCAGACAAAACCCAATTGTCACAGTGGGCTGAGCCAACAAACAAACCACCTATATCCCAAAACTCAAGTTGATAAACCAGAAACGTGGTTTATGATTATTATATAATCATAATAAACCTCATTGGACAGGCAATTGTGAAAGTTATTGTGCTGCTAGTCCCTTCACGAGCCTGAATTTGGATTTCAGTCAGGAGCTCCACATTCTTCTTCTACGACGTGGATCTCCATCCTTGGAGCTGGTGGCCAACCTGGCCGGTGGCATCATCCTATATTGGGTATCTCAGAGTATCTACGCATTGTTATTTTTTATAATATTTTCAAAGATAGTTCCTGAATATGTATGGTCACAGCTCTTCATAAAGTAGTTTTTATGTATCTTGTTAACAATACACTGGATTTTAATCAGTGGTTCTTTAAATCATCTTATCTAATTTTCTGAGCAGCATTCTATGTATTTTTATTACTCTCATTTTACAAATCAGAAAAATGTGGCTCAGCTACATTATACAAGTTGCTAAAGAAATGACAGAGCTTTGATTCAAATGCAGTAGGACTTCTAACATTCAGTTACTCAGCAATTCCCTTCTACCAGCCTACTCCCTTAAGGGTGGGGATAAGAAACCATTGCGTCAGTCCCCTTGGGCTTTTAGCAGATTCACAAGCCAAACTCATACAATATTATATTATGGGAATCATAGAAATCATCTCTTTTAATCATCTCGTGTTTTTATTGTCTTATTTTTATAATTTTACTTTCATATTGCAGATATTACATATAGTTAATTCAATGCAGACCTCATATAAACAAAACTTGAAAACAAGAGCCTCTGAAATGTTCACCCATCAGTTGTAACACTCTGAGTAATTCCATGCATGTAACTACAATGCTTTTCATGAGTCTTAATATATTCTCCATAAATATTAATACTGTCTTTACACATGAATAAGAATATATTCAATATTTTTCAACTTGATTTTTTTCAGTTCATATGTCTAGGACACAGTTTGCTCGTCCATATATTACCTACTTCTTTATTTTCAAGGGCTACGTAGGTTTTCATTATCTAACCAGTTTCATATTGGTGTGCATTGAGATTATTCTTTTTCTTTAAGATTTTATTTATTTATGAGAGAGAGAAAGATCTCAGGCATAAGCGGGAGGGAGGGGCAGAGGGAGAGGGAGAAGCAGACTACCTGCTAAGCAGGGAGCCTGACATGTAGCTCAATTGCAGGACCCTGGGATTATGACTTGAGCAGAAAGCAGACATTTAACCAACTGAGCCACTCAGGCACCCCTGAGATTCTTTTCGGTTGCTTTATGAAGGAAGCTACAAGAAACTTTCTTGTAGATGTCCTCTCAAACATTTGTGGAAATGTTTATGCAGAATAAAATCCAAGTAGAAGTGCTAAATATAAGGGTATAAACATGTTTAATTTTTATAAATATTGCTGAATTGCCCTCAAGTAAAGACTATCCAGTCCCACTAACATTACACTTTTAAATAAATTTTAGCATGCTTCAAGGCTGGTGAATTTCAGCACTAAAAATGTGGCAGTTCATGATCCACTATTAGAAAATGTTATTAACAATGTTTGCCAAGTCTTTCTCTCAGCATTGCTATAAAGACCAAATAGAACACTCTGCATGTTGTAAGAGCTCTTATTCCAAAACCCAGTCTCTTAATAAAGAGTACCTATATATAGTAAAAAGTACCTGCATATGTATAAACAATATGAACAAGTTTTACAATGAAAAGTAAATATCCCTTCCATACCAGATGCCCAGTCTGTATCTGTGAAGGCACAGAAACATTGTTTAAGCCTAGTATAATATGCACATATATGTGTACCTCCCCCCCACCCCAACACACACTAGATGATGTTTTTGATGGTGTGGCAGATTGTATTCAAAACCTATTTTTAAACTTCCGACATGCAGATGTGCAAAAGCCTATATTCTCTAGAATTCCTTATAACTAGGATTCCAGATGTGTTGTATTCCCTGCTACAATGATACAGTGCTGTGAGATTTCCAAAAAGAAAACGGGGCAATGGTGCTGCTTTTACGCTTTTGCATTTGCTGCTGAGGAGCCAAATCGTGGAGGCCTTTGGTTTTTCCTGGCAGCCTTAGCAGAGATCTCGATACCAAGTAACTACCCATCAAGAGTCAAGGTATAGGACACCCATCTTGATGCAGACTGGTTCTGGCCAGGTCATTAAAAGGAAATGCCTGGGACGCCTGGGTGGCTCAGCGGTTAAGCATCTGCCTTTGGCCCAGAGCGTGATTCTGGAGTCTGCAGATCGAGTCCCACATCAGGCTTCCTGTGTGGAGCCTGCTTCTCCCTCTGACTGTGTCTCTGCCTCTTTCTCTCTCTGTGTCTCCCATGAATAAATAAATAAAATATTTAAATAAATAAATAAAAGGAAAAAAGCCTTATCTTGATGGAGACAGAAATATGAGTCAACAAGCCAATGGGACTTATGGTACCTATCACTTCTTTCCAACACATGCATCACACATAACTTCAGTCCGTGTATTATGTACCTGAATGTTCTATGTGACATTTAAGTATTTTTTCATAATTCCAATAGTGTAATCTGATTTAATTTAATCTGTACTGAAATAACTTTTTCCACCTTTTCATTTTTATAGTTATTGAATCATTTTGTTGTCAAGAATATATTTGTATAAATATGATATAGCATCTGATGACTAACTTGAATTATACCTGATATGAATTTTCTTTTACCTTTATCCTTCTCCTATTCATTCCATATACTGATTTTACAAATCTATAATTATTTTTTATTCTAAGATCTCTGAGAACTATTTGTTCTTTTTTCATAACTTTGTTTACTGAATTGTATTCATTTATTTATATGCTTTACTATATTTCCAGTTTTCTCCCTTATCTAAGGTTTGTGTTTAATTTTGTTTTCATTAAAGTATAATGTAAATGCATTAAAAACAGTACAGCACTCAGTTCTGCAAGTTTTGACAAACACATAATCATATAAGTACCTACTGCCTCAGTGAAGATACTCCTCACCTGAAAAAAAGTCTTCCTTGTTTCTTTGAAACTAACCCCTGGCTTCACTCTTGTTTCCTAGTGACCACTGATAGCTTGGCTTTGCAAGAATGTCATAAAAATGAAATCATAAAATATGTGGCTCTTGGAGTCTGGCTTCTTTTGCTTAGCATAATGCATTAGCAATCCACCCATGCTTTTGAGTGCGTCGGGGATGTGTTGCTTTTTATCACTGAGTAGCAGTTCATTGAATGGATATACCACAATTTGTTTACCCAGTCCCCAGCTGCAGGTGTCTGTATGTGCATACATCTTAATTTCTCTTAGATAAATGCGTAGGACTGGGATTGCTGGAGCATACAGTAAGTGCATGTTTAACTTTATAGGAAACATCAAATGTTTTTCCAGAGTGTTTTAACCATTTTGCATTGCCATTCACAATACATGGGAGCTGTAGTTTTCCACAGCCTTGTTAGTTCTTGGTAATGGCAGTTTTGTTTCGTTCTGTTTTGTTTGCCATTCTAATATGTATGTATTGGTGTCTTATTGTGGTTTTAATTTGCATTTTCCTAATGACTAATGATAGTGAGCATCTTTTTACATGTTTACTTATCATCCACAGATCTTTTTTTAGCAAGTAACTGCTCAATTATTTTGTCCATTGTATTGTTGAATTGTTTTTTTTTTTTGCATTATTTTTGACTTCTGACAATCCTGTATATATTCTGAATATTAGTCCTTTAATCAATATGTAATTTGTATATCGGTGATTGGTCTTTTCTATGACTTATTTTAATTACCTTAGCAGAGTCCTTCAGAAAGCAGATATTCATATAATTGATAAAGTCCCAATTAGCAGCTCATTTTCTTTATGAGTTCTGCTTTTGGTGTCACACCTAGGAAATTTGTGTGTAGCCCAGATCACATGATTTTCTCTTCTATATTCTCCTAGAAGTCTTATAGCTTTCGACTTTACATTTAACCCTATAATCCACTGTGAGTTCATCATTCGTATGTGATGCAAAGTATGAACTGAGGATTATCCAGTGTGTGTCTAGTGCCATTCATTCCTTATCCCGTCTCCATTGAAGGTGTACTAGCTGTTTTAAAAGTGTGTATTTATTTTCCTCAGGTGTAAGTCATTGTTTTTAGTGAGTTTGACATTCATTTTTTTTGTTCTAGCTTCTCATTAATATTTGGTGAATTTCGATTCTGTTTTCATCTTTGCAGTTGAGATTGTTATTCAAATTATCTGCCCCCCCCGCCCCGTTTGTGTAGCCCGATTTGGTGATGTAGGGATCTCAGCAGCAGGTCTCATGGTCATAAATGATTCATCTCAGACACTGTCATCCTCCTCGGCAGAGATGGCATAATCAGCTTGCTTGCTCAGCACTTTCATGGGGAGACGCACATTCTTCCCACTGCTGAGTAGTCTGCCTCCTGCTTCTACTCCCACTGGCTCTCTCTGCACCCCTCCTAATGCTAGTTTCCATCAGGTAACCTTCATGTTGCTCTCCCACTTCCATGATCACGTCTGTGTCTGCACGTCCACATTTTCTCCCTGTGAGAAGAACAGCTACTCAACAGATATCCTTAAAACAAACCAATACAAATGAATTCATCTCAGGGAATTTCATAATGTCCTGTATACTGGTGTGACTTGAAGTGTCTCTAAAAGAATGTGAAGACTAACCATGTGAGGAAGAGGAAGAAAATCCAACATCAGAAGCTCATTCTCACGGGTGGTCTGGAAGTCACAAAAGCTCTTTGGCTTCATACTTCTCTTCTGCTTCAAGTTCTCAGATTCAATGACACTATATCAAAAATGTGTAAAGCTAATCACTTTAAATTGCATTCAATTTGTGTGGTATGTCTCAGTGCTTCTCCACACCTAAATAATTAATATCTACTTATCCTGAGTTATGTTAAATTACTACATAGCTGACCTACTTTATAAGATTAATCTTTAGTAATACAATTAAAATTAAATGCTTATTGATTATGTAATTTTAAGCTCATTGCTAAGAAAAATTATTGTACATATTTGTTGTCCCCAGTTCTTCCTTGGCTTTAAATAACTTAATCAAATACTTAGAAGGATCACATAAAGTGCTTGTTAGAAAGAGAACCAATGTATTGTAAAATAAAATTAAGTGAAACTATGAGTATTTCTTAGAATAAAACCAAAGCAATATGCTTATATTCTGAAACCCTAAAAAAAAAAAAAAAAGAAAGTTTGAGAAGGAACTTTCTTTCTCATTGTTTATGTGAAAATCATCACATTTTCTGCAGTGACATGCTATTCAAGAGCTTGTTAGACAATGTTAAACTTATGGGTAAGGTAAATCATACAAGAAGATGTGATCATTTTACATACATTATGGTATCTGTACATATTAACATGATTAAACATTAAAGAAATTTATAATATAGAGGTTTGTATTCCCATAAGGAACTGAACATTTAGCTAAAAGAAAAATATTTGGATACCTGATTTTGGTAGCTATCATTTAAACGAAGGTAGAAAAAAATTATCTGGGTTATCATTTCATAGTTCTGTACAGAAAATAGAATTTTCTCTACATCAGAGCATCCAAAGGAGGAAAGTTTTGAGATCTCAGTACAGAACTAATTGGATTTGCCTACATTACTAAACCCACGCATTATATCCTAAAGAGAGATACATAAAAAACATTTCATATTTGGGAGCATCTGGGTGGCTGAGTCCATTAAGAGTCTAACTCTTGATTTCAGCTCAGGCCATGACCTCAGGGTCTTGAGACTTCATCAGGGATACTGCTTAAGATTCTCTCTCCCTCTCCTTCCATCCCCCCACCCTTTCCCCACCCCTCAAATAAATAAATCTTTTAAAAAAAATTACTCCACACTTGCTGAGATGATGGTTAGAAAAGCTAGCAGAACCAATATCATCACGTTTCCCACTTTATTTTCAGAAATTCACCTTTTCAGGCAAATTCCAATAACTTTGAATCAAGAGCTCAAAAGTCATCAAGTTGGATAAGGAGGGAATCAGAGACCCAGTGATGGCCAAGCACAGATAATGATCTCTGTCTTCTGGTTAAAGTGCCTGTCCCAGAAAACCGGGTGTCAAGGGCTTCACGTTCTGAGCACAAGATGATAGAATTCCTCCAACACATCATGAAGGGTAGACCTGACTTCACTTCCCCTGAGCAAAGAGGACAAATGAAGGACCCGAAAAAATACACTTGTGATCCTGAACTAGAGGAGGAAACTGTAGATGCTGTTGTTGGTGATGGAAATATCCTAGGCCTCCCAGCTAGATTAATTTCATGTCAGCTACATGAATAAGTGTTCTTCACTTGTTAAAAAAAAAAAATCTGTGCTTTGATAACGCAGCAAATTTCAACTCAGCAAAATGCTGACAGGACTAGTTCTGATGTTTGCCAATTATTTGAGAGAGCTCCATTTTCTAACACAAATGGCATTTAAAATATATGAACTAAAAACTTCAAACACGTGTCACGTCAAGCCCTCCCCTTTGACTTTTTTGGTCCACATCTCCTAGATCATACAAGCAGTAGTAGCTCTTAATGCTCTTTATAGTTAGTTTCAAATGGTAACTACTATTCTTGCTTAATAACAATTGTTATTTTCTATGCAACGGTCTTATCCTTAAACATTTCTTTTTTAAACCTAAATTTAGGCTTATATTTTACAAATGAATAATTACCATGAAAACCTGTCTAAAAATCCTTAATAATATTTTAATGATGAAATTACTAGAACAAACACAAATGTTAGCGGGTTTATATTTGGCTTATGTTTAGATCTCCAGTGGATTTTAATCTACTCATAGTTATACAGAATTTTTCTCAGATACTGACTACTTACCCAAATTATCTGACCCAAACAGAAAAAGTTACCAAATTAACAGTATTTTAGGAATCGGGAGAGACTATACAAATAAGATAGTCCATCATCCTTATTTGACTACTTAGGAAATGGAAATCAAGAAGTTACTGAATCACAGAATGGCTAAGGTTGCATACCTAGCGAGTGACAATGCCCAAATCAAATGTAAGTTCTGTAATGCCCAAGTTATAAGTAATTTTATTATTACTTTTTATTTTGTTCCTTTGTTTTTTTTTGTTTAGTTTTTATGTTTATTTTGCCTGCTTGGTTTCATACCCAGAACTTTAAGAGAGAAAACCAAGATGATTTTCTTATGAGACTTTATCAGACAGAATTATTTTATTTAAAGTGTATTTTAATTTTAAAAAATGTATTATGATTTATTACATTCTCAACGAAATCTTTGAGGAAGTGTAAAAGAAAGACAATAAGGATTCCCACATGATAAAAACTATTATTATGAATGACCAAAAGAAAAAATAACCTGAAGTAAATAAGTATTGTTGAATCTGACTCTTTAGGTAAAAAAACAAAGTCTTACACAAATGCAGATCATCTTTATAAAATAATCATTAAAAATTCATTAGCATTGATTAATAGTTGAAAATGAAATTAGAACTATTTCAGAGACTCTTAGAAGTCATACTTACATGAAGCAAATGTTTTAGGGAAAAGGAAACAAAAAACTCAAAGTCATCACAGAACCATCCGTTATTGAGAGAACATTTTTTAAAATCAAGATTCAGATAAACAGACTCTAACAACACATGGAGTCAGGTGGGAAATAAAAACAGCAGTTGTTTCTAAAGGGCAGCCTGACTGTTGGCAGATGGATGGTATGCCTCTCAAGGGAAGGGAAGGAAACACGTCATCCATGTGGACATGGGGTAACTGTTCTCCATAGTTTGGGAGGACCCCGTTTCTTGAGGGACAAAGGGTCAGAAAGGAAGCACCAAGATCTTGCAGGGGGGTCCAAAACAGGTGAGATTGCCTCAGAGAGAGGCCACCAGGTAGGGATGCATGAGCAGCATCTCTTGGTCCACAGGAACAGGGACAGCTCCTGGCTTCCTTGCTGAGGAGGAGCCCGCTCCTTCAGGGAGCCCAGCCAGGTGCGTACCAGCCCGTGCCAAGTGGACACGTTTGGGGAAGTGAAGTGTGGCAGCAGGGCAGTGGTGACCGCAGTGCAAAGTGCTATGACTCTCTGGAATCCTGGGAACTGTTTGTGCAGGAGAACCACTGCATGACCCCAGCAGCCTCCTGGACACGGGGAGACAGCCGCTGCCAAGTGCCCTAGGGTTTGACATCCTATGAAGCCAGAAGGAAAAATCTATAGAAACTGCCATTCCAGCAGGCATACTTGTTTGCTCAACATGGAGTGACTCTTGTTATTCTCATACTTCCTCAAGTAAATCCAGTCAAGAGACCTGGCTGCTAAAAAATTTAAGAGGACATCACTTTACCTTCTTTTCCAGTTTTCTTTGTGCCTCCACTATGTTATGCTAGTCACTTTTTCAAAACAGCTCGATTCTTTATTTCAGTTCAGCAGAAGAGGGATCCAAAAGTTATAGTAGATTTATAGTTGGAATTAGAAACACGTGTTTTCTCTGCATTTCTATGAAACGAGGATGAACATATCAATTTTTCAAATAAAAGCAAAAAGTAGCTTTGAATTAAGGGAAAGATGGGTATTCATTTGATCAGATTTAACCTCAAATTACCTTTATGTGTATGCACTGGGAAACAGGCAAGGAGATAAGACTCAGAGTGGCAGGAGAAAAAAGAAGAATCCTACTAACTCAGAAGCAATTTGGGTTATTCAGACGACAACAGTTGACACTTAGAAAATATGTAATATTGAGGTCTTATGAATCTGTCCTGCTTTTAACAGAGCGTTGATTTTCCTGAAGACACTCTGGACTTTAATTTTAGCCTGTAAAATAAGCTTCTCAAGAGTCAAATTCTCTCTGGATTTAACAAAATCTATGTACCTAGATTGCTTTCTGTTTTAAAAGTAAATAGGTAATTCTAGAACAAAGATCATCTGGTATGTGAACAGTGAGCAGATTCCCAAAAAATTGGTGATTGCATATAAATTAAAAATATGTATTATTTCTCTTTAAAATTACATTTACACTAAATTTCTCTCAACTGTAGGCTTGGATGTTTTGTTATTTGGGGAGTTCTAAAACACATGAAAATCAATAAAGACCATAGATCAAAGGACTCAATATTTTGATAAATTCTAGAATGTGTAATCCTGCATCTTGCGCCTATTCACTGAAAAACTGTTCACTAGCCATGCAGGAGTACAAACCTGTGTCAAGGTGGAAAGATCTGTGAGGGAAAAGCGGCCTTCCTAACATTCTATTTAGGGCCTACTTTGGATTAGAGTATTTTGTCCAATGCCAAGGAGTCACAAAGTTTCCAGTTTCTTTCCTCTGCCTTTTCTTTTTTCATTTTTTTCTTTTTTCTTTTTTTTTTTTTTTTTTTTAAGGTCCAGTTTATTCTTCACAGCCCCTAGCAAGGTTAATTCGGCTGTCCTGAGTGATTAATTGCTGTGCTCAGAAGTAAATATCCTGTGCCACATCAATTTCTTTGTATGTACTGTGTGTGGTCCCCTGCATTCATCTACGGATATGTGTATGTGGGACTGAGTGAAAACATACTCTCTCCCACCCCCACCTCTTTTTATCACAAAACAATCCCAACGTAGACATATTCCAGGAGCAGTATAGCTGCAAAGAGTAGAGATTTGCTGTGTTACAAAAGCATCACAATTAATGGCATTTTATACAGCTCAAAAAGTGTTTTTATCTGAAAACTTTCCTTTTGTGTGTTGTCAACATACCTTAATTTGAAGTTGGAAATCAAAGAATGGGACCGGGCAGCTTTTCTTTTTTTTCCTATATTTTTAGCATTCATCCAGCCAGCCTGTTGATGTTCAAAGACTACACACAAAGTACTTTAAGCAAATGGGCAGAATTAGCCTACACTAAATATTGCCACCAACACAAATGCTACTCATTATGTTAATGTCCGTACAGCTCAGGGGATCATGGTAAACTGAGGACAGGAACATCTTAGTGATTCGGGGTTGACCCAATGAGGAAGGATATCGGAAGTGGTGTCTTGACCATAAGTTATTGTGCAGCTCAGAATAAAATAAGTTAAAGGCATACAGAAGGAATTGTTTGTATATCTAGTTGGAGGTGTGAATCTTACTGCTGTGCAAATTAGAATGCATCTGCTTCTTTGTACATAAAGACATTTGTTGTACAATAAGTGATGTGACTGCAACAAGAACTCTGAGAAATGAACCACTGTTGCATAAAGAACTATCATTTAAAAAAAAAATAGTAAGTTGAAAGTATCGTATAAAGGATGCCTGAGTGGCTCAGCGGTTTAGCACCTGCCTTTGGCCCAGGGCATGATCCTGGAGTCCAGGACCCAGTCCCATATCAGGTTCCCTCCATGGAGCCTGCTTCTCCCTCTGCCTGTGTCTCTGCCTCTCATGAATAAATAAATACAATCTTAAAAAAAAAAAAAAAGTATCTTACAGTATATATATATATATATATGTATATATATGTGTGTGTGTGTGTGTATAAAATCTTCAGTTGAAAGAAAAAAATATGCACCATTAAGAATTTTAGCTTATATTTGAAATAAAAGATTAGTAAAATATTAATATTTTGCAGACTATATCAGCTAATCAAAATGGTGTGGTAGAATTGTGGAGAAATCATCCTGAGTCTGGAATATTTTAAGGAAGTAAAATAATAACAATAATCTTTATTAGCTGTCCACAAAGACCACATTTAGCCTTTAAAAGCTCCACTTCTTTAGTCTGTACAGATGATTTTCCTCCAACATCCTCCGGACCACACAGAGCAGAACTGCAGTAGTAAATACCCACCAGATGAAAGTTCTTCAGGAAGGGGAGAGATTTTTGGCAATAATTTTGAGGAAAGGCAGTTACATATTATCAAAGGAGTATCCTGAAATTCTGAGAGATTGATACAAATGCAGGATGGCCTTCTGATCAGTGAGTCTGCAAGAGCTGAACTCTCTGGCCTGGGGAGGGCGGATGCAAGTATTTGAGGAGGAAGCTAGATAGGATTTATTGCAGAGATGAGCAGATGTAATAGGTCAGATCAGGTCACTTTACTGGGATGAATCTCTTGTGGGAGAGATTTGCAAACCAGAAGCCATCAGAAACCGATCTGGAATAGAATGGGAATATGAGATTACAGTGCAAATAGCAAGCCTATCAGTTTAAGACACGCTTTTTTATGTGTTTTGTTTTATTTGTAGTTGATGATATAGAGCAAAGCAGCCCAAGTTAATACCAACCTGTCCTGGGAGGAATAACTAGCCAAGGAAACCAACCATGGTTATCATGTCCTCCTCGAAATATGGAAGCCAACCTCTCTTTTTGAAGATTTTCCAGGAATGAATAAGAAAGTGTAACAAAATGCTAAAACAGGAGTTATTCTTCTTTTTCATGAAGGATTACTGTGTGTCTAAACTTTATATTTCATTAGAAGTGCAGGAAAAGCATATTGGATCGGAACTTCATGATGACTCTTAAAACTAGGGCATGTTTTATAATTCCTGTTCCACAGATGAGAAATTTAACACTCAATCAAAATGAAGGTGGCAGAAACACTGCTGATCAGCTATCCACATGCTCCCCATCTATTTTGCAGATGCTCTTGCCCTGAAGGTAGAGCCTTTTGATTTGAGTGGCCAACAGACCAGAAGCAGAAATGATGGTGTCATTCTGAGCTGGGGCAGTGAGCCTCCTCCCAGTCTTTCCCTTGCCCTGAGGGTTCTGGAACACACACAAAGTCTGTGTGTTCCAGATGGCCTCTCTGCACAGTGGAGGAGGCTGCCCAACATACAGTGGATAGCACGAGCAGGAGAAATATATCTATATGATATTATCCACTGGATTTTAGGGTTCACACTGGTAGCCCCAAGAGATAAGTATTCTGACTAATGTAGAAACTGTACAGAGGATGGACTGGCACACTGGTGATTTAGGTTAGGAAGACACGAAACATCCCAGGATGGTGCCACTCATGCTCCTATGGGAGGTGAGCCACAGGCCTATTGCTTTTGCAACTTAGTGAAAAGGCTTAAGAAGTAGAAAAGTGTTTTGTAAATTGCCCACTATTGGTAATATTTGGTAAGATGCTATAGATGTGAGGTGAGGAAATGAGAGGCAAGTAGAAATTTAAAGAAATAGATGATGTTCAAAAATTCAGGGACCAGATATATTGAGAAACTGAGTGCTTATAAACTCCAAGCAGGTGGGCAGGCCAGCATACAAACAAATGGAAATCCAAGGTTGGACAGGGGAACTATGAGGTCAAGAAGGCTTTAAGTGGCAAGAGTCCCATAAAACTTCGACTATATAGGAAATGCCTGAGCTCAAGTGTATGAAAGAAGTCAAGATCACACTAAGGGAGTCCTTCCACCACCACCACCACCACCACCACCACCACCACCCCGCAGCCAGCTCCCACCCATCCACTAGCTTACCCTACCTAGGTATTCATCAGAAGTGGGGCCTAAGCAAAAGGCTTGTATGCAAAAATCTTATTTGGGAAGATAGAATGAGGGATATGAAGTGAGTCAAGGAAAAGGAAAACCAATAGGGAAATGCTTTCGGAGTTGGCCACTGCTCTAGACAATGCCATTAAGTTTTGCACAGTATTGTGAGATTTGCAGAGTTCATCTCAGAGCTGTATACCAAGGAATAGAAGGTGAGAGACTTTATCCATTGTGTCCCATTCCCCAAAATCCAAGAGTGGATACATTTAGATTCATTTCTTCAGCAATTCTACTTCTGGTGTATGCATGTGAAGGGTCCCTGAGGAGGTCACATCCAATATGACATCAAAGAACCCTGGAAGAAGAAGGAAAAGATACTTGACTCCAGTCTGTAGAAATGTACTGCTTGATTATGCTTGGAGGAAAGTGATCAAAACCCACGTGGGCCTGGGTGAGCAACAACAGAGAAATCAAAATATGGCACCCAGGCTTGGGCATGATGCACATGAGGGGGCCAGTAGAAACACAGCTGAGTTGACAGAAGTAAGCATCTAAGCAGAACAGAAAGGAGGAGGGAAATCAGATTAAGAACCATGTTTCAAAGAGAATTTTGAGTAGACTTACTGGCCCATAGAACAGATGGGATGCAAAGAGACTGGAAGCCTACTAATTTTTGTTGGTGGGGGTAATTGATACACTATTTTTCCAAATGAATTCCAAGCCTTAATCAAAATAAATAGGTAAATAAATAAAATCCCTTTCACACTTTGAAAATTGACATGCTCTGTAAGCTCCTTATTTTCCATATATATGGAATATATGTGGGAAGCAGATCGCAAGAAAGTCGTGCAACTTGCCAAGTGGTCACATTCCTCAACATCTTTTTCAGATGTTGCCAAAGATGATGATGATGGAAAGGGCAAAACAGCCAGGAGGGTACAGCTGGAGTTCCCAGAAAGAAATGGAACACAGAAGAAATGTCTCAGGGAGAGGAACAAAAATGTAGTCCAAGTGCCTCCCACAATACAGGGAAGGGGGTTTTGCAGCTTCTGCTCTCTGTGATTTCATCACTGCCACAGGACATTTACAGCTCTATCCCATTCCTCTTCCTCCCCACTGGGGATTCTATTGCATCTCTCACTCCTGCTTCAACATTATATGTAGCGGATATATGTAGAGGGGGAGGAGCACAGATAATTTGCCATGTTTCACCCATGGGCCTCTGGAGCAAAAGGAACAACATTTGGGTGAAGAAGATATGGCCTACCCAGAAATCTTGGATTTGAGCTAACTGTGGTAACTAGATGGGACTCGGTGTCATCTCCCTTGAGGAGGGAGGGGGGTGTGATTTCTGTGCTGGAAGAATTGAATAGGATATTGAGTGACCCAAGGATTAACAGGCAGAGGTTGTTAAGGCATAACAAATATCTCTGTGCTTCTCTCTATTCCTCAGCCTTTCTGGAAGTTGGGTGGGAGATATGAAAGTAACCTGACCAAGGCAATAGGAGGGAAGGAAGTCATTTCTGATCTCAGGGAGTTCAGAAACACTGTGTCCCATCCTCCCTATCTGCCTGTGCCATAGTGAGGGGACTTTGGAGGCTTCATGTTCCACTAGATGTAGCCTGAATCCCACTGTTTAGAAGAACTCTTCTAAGGAGTGGCATCACCAGCCACAGATATTGACATGATTGAGAGTTCATTTTCTGTTACACCATGGAGATTTGAGAACCTGTGTGTTGTATTAATTACCCTCGCTAATATAATGAGAGGACTCAAACCTCATATGTGTAATTTGAAATCCCCTATTTTTTCAAGCATAGCAAAAAATAATAATTCATAATTTAAATTAGAGGGTTTGACAGCTGTCATCTATCTGCCCATTTCGTGTATCTGTTTCAATCAAACCCTTCTGAATTACTACCGTGTCCATGCAATCCTGGTCAAACTGATGAGGGATGGGGAGGTCTGGGGAGGGATGGAGAAGAGGTCTGTGTTCGCCTTTCAAGTCTCAGCTCAGAGATGGCCTCATGTATGACTCTGTTCCTGACACGCTTCTTCCCTGAGAAGAGCTGACCATCTGTCTTGGTCTCCCCACTGAACTATTTAATCTCAAACACAAGAAACCAACTCTAGCTAGTTTATCCAGAAAAAAAATATTTATTAATATATATTGGGTAACTTATCAATCCTTTGGTAGGACACAGAATAATCATAGATGCACTGAATCTCACATAGATGCACTGAATGCTCACAAGCACATCATAGAGCTGTTTCAATAGAGATTTCACTGTTACTATCCTGAGCATGGACCTTTCAGCTTCTACCACCAGCATGACAGTGTTAGGCATTTTATTAAAGGGGCTCCTCTCCCTCTGCTGCTCTGGAACTCAGAGCTGTCACCACCCACACAAGCCTGAGACTTTCTTTCACTAGCTTCCTCTTTAAAATCTAGCCTGTACCATAACTGAAAAGCAAAGCTGAAGAAGTGAACACGATGTCCTGAGAGAGGAAGGAGTAGGGAGCAAACAATTTGGGGGATTTCCCAAACATAAGAAATAGTTTCTGGGTCTCAGTGGCCAAAAGAAAGGACCAATTCCACTACATCCACGTACATCCTGCTCCCTGGAACCATTGCAGGCATGTAATAGACACTTAATAAGTATCTGTAGGATGGACGAAAATAACAAAGAGTGACCAGGATTGGAGCACTCAGTTATTGCCATTCACACAGCATCACTTTAAATGACACAAGAATGATTGCACTATACAGCGGGCCATATGGCTCCCGTGGGTTCAACCGAATTATTATTTCAGTCCCATTCAGTTCAATAGCAATCAAAGCCAGAGCTACAGAGAATGAGCTCCAAGTGACACACTCAGCCCCATCCTATGGACCAAGGAGAGGAGCTCAGCTTTAATAGGACGCTGAAGAAAACAGAGTAGGCTCCCACTATCAAAGTGAAGTGGGGAATTAGAGCAATTTCCCTGACACTCCAGACAAAAGTGGGCAGTTTGTCTGGATTATCTAGGTCACTGCTGCAAACTCTCAGATTCATTTTGCCCGTGGAGAGCTGTCCTATTAGCTCCAGTTACCACAGTAACTAACTCAAAAAAAAAAAAAAAAAACACGCAGGATAAAAACATCCTCATTCCTACCAATCTCCATTTAACTATATTTAAATGTCCATAAATTTTGGTCATATTGATCTAGGCTGGATTTAAAAGAGCAACCCTTGGAGGTGGATTGCAGATGCCACACACTCTCCACCTGCTATATTGCGGAGTGCAGAATGCGTCAAATCAAGCTATAAAAAATGAAGATCCAATTCTCTCTCAGGCTGACTTGCAGGATTCCCTCATGATTATGATGGGAATGAATCATCCGCAATGATATTTAGGTTAGTAATGCCATTATAATAAAGTGTGTAATTTAGGTTAGACTCCATCATGTCGGGAGAATTGCCACAGACTCACCTCCTTCTCTGGCTCCTCGGCTTTGCCCCTGTGGCTTACTCAGGGCACTGTTAATTGACACAATTAAGAGTGAAGACTGATTTACAGGACCCAGAGGAGCCCTAGGAGAGTGAGGTTTATGTTCTCGGGAGAAGGTTTTATATACTCTATATTGACTTCCTTCCTGACATCCCAGTTCTTCTCCAAGTGCAAGAGCTAGGGTGGGGGAACCCACAGTAATACTGTTCCTGAAACTGCTCTCACTCATTCTAGTTTTATTTACTTAAATCAAATACCCTTTCCTGGTTCTGGTTTCCTTTTAGGGTTCTATTCCATTTGCCCATCCATTTGTCTTTTCCTCACTTATTTCCTGATACTGCAATATATAATGATAAAGTATCACCGAAAGCCAAAATATTTTCGAAATTATTTCCCCATGCTTAGAAAGGAAAAAAAAAAAAAAGCAAAAACACAATGGGATAAGTGCATTCCCCTCATTAGGTAAGGGAAATTCGTGTCTATTCCCATTAAGTGAGTTTAGCTTTTGAGATGCATACGGCATTTTGCCTTTCAGCTCACTGTTGAGATTCTTATTTACCAAGCGACCACTTGATCTGTCTAGCTTAACATCTTAACTAGGAAAATGAAAAAAGCCTGGAATTAAGTGGTTGTTTTTCACATGCAGAGTCAGAGAACAAAAGCAGAGACCCACATCTGTACTTATTTTAGTTCTGTGAGTCTTGCATCTCTTCTTAGGGGATCAGCACTAGCAAACTGCTGTTAACTGGGATAATTATACAGCACTCCGAGCAGTGAGCATAATAACACTGTGAGTGTCCAAGGGTTTGAACAATTTGGACTGATTTTGTATAGTGTATAATTTACAGTAAAGATTCAGAATGCCTTGTTTTCTTTTAAGAACAGCTTTCATCCTTTTGCTCTAGATCATTATATATGGAGACACATATTCATAGTCAGAGTTGATACAGATAAATCTAAACATCTGTGAAACTAGAATAATTTCATTGGCATTTACACTATGAAGCGGTGCCTCAGGCCTTTTCTGTAGCTGATTGTCAAAGCCCTAGAAGTCACCTACGTCTAGAAATGTCTCAAATCGGTAGACTGATATCAGGACTCTAATATTATTGTTAAAAAGTTAGTCAATGGGATCCCTGGGTGGCGCAGCGGTTTGGCGCCTGCCTTTGGCCCGGGGCACGATCCTGGAGACCCAGGATCGAATCCCACGTCGGGCTCCCGGTGCATGGAGCCTGCTTCTCCCTCTGCCTGTGTCTCTGCCTCTCTGTCTCTCTCTGTGTGACTATCATGAATAAATAAATAAAATCTTTAAAAAAAAAAAGTTAGTCAATTAAGAAATATAAGTGAGAAAGATCATCTAACAGTGGAATTTAGAAACAAGCGCTCAAATATATAATCAAATAATATACGTAAGACCTAATTATAGTGCTATAAAAAACACTACATTTTTTAAAAGTATGCTTTAGTAAGTTTTACTCATTTGCTCATTCATTCAGTCATTCAACAAACATCTGCTTGCTTTGGGGAAAGAGGGGTACTCTGAAGAGTGCTGGACACTACATGGTTGAACCAGATGGTCTATCCTTAGCTCAAAGATTAGCTACTGGGTAAATACATTTTTTTAAGAAGGCAGAATAATAGCAATCGATACATCTAGGGTAAAATGGAATTTCACTTCTTTCATAGATAATTACTTAAATTAACTTTTGTATTAAGTGATGATGCTCAAAGAAACGAAGTCCATAGAAAGTCTAGTATACAGATAAAGAACAAAACAAGAACACTATCACTCCTGCAATTAGTTCTTTATAACATTGTTTTGAGTTAATTCTAGCAACTGTTTTAGTAGCTTAGCCCATTTGTAATAAAGAACTAGCTAACCAAAAATTTTGGCATATTTACATGAACTTGCTGACCAGTTAGTCATTGAAAATTTATTTTTCATACTGGATTTATTATTTAAGAGCCATCAAGATTAACTTCAAAAGTTGGTTTCTTAGTATTTTTGTGTGTTGCCTTCTAAATCAAAAACTGAGTTTCTGGAGATAAAGAATATCAGCAATCTTGGAAATTATAATCAGTTTTTAATATTTCTTTTTTTCCCAACCAAGTCTAAAATTTAGAAACTGGAATGGAGAATATGAACAGAAGAGGTGAAGTGAATTGCATTGTTTAGTGGACATAAAGAAAGCAGGTCTTCAAACTTTGGTAAAGTTAACATGTAATGTCTCCATAGGGGTGTGAGCATAATGCCTTTGTTTTTGTTTTTAAAGATTTTACTATTTATTTGAGAGAGAGAGAGCATAAGCCAAGGGAAGGATGGGGGAGAGGGAGAAGCAGACTCCCCGCTGAGCAGGGACCTTGACATGGGGCCCAATTCCAGGACCCCAGCAAACACTTAACTGACTGAGGATGCAGGTGCCCTGAGCATAGTGCTTTAGATGGAAGCAATTAATTCCATCTTCCACAAAACTTTTTCTCCTCACATGATCTTCTTGAAAAGGTGCCTACAGTTAGGGTGTCAGGCTATTATTCTTCCTTTCCTATGCCTCCTTCTCATTTTACATAAACCTATCACAATAGCTAAGATAAACAATACTGACAATATCAATATCAGGTGATAGTAAAGTGATAGAAAAATGGTAATTTTCATAGAAAGCCAATAGATGCAAAATTGCATAGCCACACTGGAAATTGGTTTGGCAGTTCCTACGTTAAATACATACTTAACATAAGACCCAGCAAACCCAATACTGCATATTTATCTTACAGAAATGAAAACCTATGTTCACACAAAAATCACACAACCGTTTATAACAGATCTGTTCATAATTGCCCCAAATTAGAAACAACCTAAATGTCTTTAGATGCATGTATGAATAAACAACTGTGTTATATCCATACAACTGAATACTACTCAGCAATTAGAAGGAATGAACTTATAGGAATCTTTTTTTTTTAATTTATTTTTTATTGGTGTTCAATTTACTAACATACAGAATAACACCCAGTGCCCGTCACCCATTCACTCCCACCCCCCGCCCTCCTCCCCTTCTACCACCCCTAGTTCGTTTCCCAGAGTTAGCAGTCTTTACGTTCTGTCTCCCTTTCTGATATTTCCCACACATTTCTTCTCCCTTCCCTTATATTCCCTTTCACTATTATTTATATTCCCCAAATGAATGAGAACATATAATGTTTGTCCTTCTCCGACTGACTTACTTCACTCAGCATAATACCCTCCAGTTCCATCCACGTTGAAGCAAATGGTGGGTATTTGTCATTTCTAATAGCTGAGTAATATTCCATTGTATACATAAACCACATCTTCTTTATCCATTCATCTTTCGTTGGACACCGAGGCTCCTTCCACAGTTTGGCTATCGTGGCCATTGCTGCTATAAACATCGGGGTGCAGGTGTCCCGGCGTTTCATTGCATTTGTATCTTTGGGGTAAATCCCCAACAGTGCAATTGCTGGGTCGTAGGGCAGGTATATTTTTAACTGTTTGAGGAACCTCCACACAGTTTTCCAGAGTGGCTGCACCAGTTCACATTCCCACCAACAGTGTAAGAGGGTTCCCTTTTCTCCGCATCCTCTCCAACATTTGTTGTTTCCTGCCTTGTTAATTTTCCCCATTCTCACTGGTGTGAGGTGGTATCTCATTGTAGTTTTGATTTATATTTCCCTGATGGCAAGTGATGCAGAACATTTTCTCATATGCATGTTGGCCATGTCTATGTCTTCCTCTGTGAGATTTCTGTTCATGTCTTTTGCCCATTTCATGATTGGATTGTTTGTTTCTTTGGTGTTGAGTTTAATAAGTTCTTTATAGATCTTGGAAACTAGCCCTTTATCTGATATGTCATTTGCAAATATCTTCTCCCATTCTGTAGGTTGTCTTTGAGTTTTGTTGACTGTATCCTTTGCTGTGCAAAAGCTTCTTATCTTGATGAAGTCCCAATAGTTCATTTTTGCTTTTGTTTCTTTTGTCTTCGTGGATGTATCTTGCAAGAAGTTACAATCCCTATCAAAATACCATGGACTTTCTTCAGAGAGTTAGAACAAATTATTTTAAGATTTGTGTGGAATCAGAAAAGACCCCGAATAGCCAGGGGAATTTTAAAAAAGAAAACCATATCTGGGGGCATCACAATGCCAGATTTCAGGTTGTACTACAAAGCTGTGGTCATCAAGACAGTGTGGTACTGGCACAAAAACAGACACATAGATCAGTGGAACAGAATAGAGAATCCAGAAGTGGACCCTGAACTTTATGGTCAACTAATATTCGATAAAGGAGGAAAGACTATCCATTGGAAGAAAGACAGTCTCTTCAATAAATGGTGCTGGGAAAATTGGACATCCACATGCAGAAGAATGAAACTAGACCACTCTCTTTCACCATACACAAAGATAAACTCAAAATGGATGAAAGATCTAAATGTGAGACAAGATTCCATCAAAATCCTAGAGAAGAACACAGGCAACACCCTTTTTGAACTCGGCCATAGTAACTTATAGGAATCTTAAAGGCGTAATGCTAAATGTAAAAAAAAAAAAAGTCTCAAAAGGTTACATAGTATATGAATGCATCATTACAACATTCTGGAAAAACACATATGTGGTGATAAAAAGCAGAATAGTGTTTGCCAAGAGCAAAAGGAGGTGTGGGAAGAGAGCCTGAATACAAAGCATCAGGGGAGTGCAAAGAAACTTTTTGGGAGAAGGGGCCGATACAACTTTCTGTTTCCTCCCTGGCACGGGGTTCACGTGCCTGTGGTAGAGATCCACAGAGCTATACGTACAGAAAAATAAGAATACATCCAAACTAAAATACATATAAAATAATCTTTATTTAAAGCAAAATAAAAAGAAAAACAAATAAAAATTTGCATATCCATTCAGAATTACACCATGGAACATTGCTCCAAAATATTAAAGTTCCTTGAGTACCGAAGGACAGCTTAAAACATTGCAGTTTATTTATTTATTTATTTATTTATTTATTTATTTATTTATTTATTTGCAGTTTATTTAGAAGGATAAATGAATCTCCTGACTATACAACATAATTTTACGTGGGGTTTGTGGTTCATAACACTTTGCTCTCAACAAGATGTTCATAGGATCTCATCTTTTTGTTAATTAATGTGTGTTTTAAAAATTTTAGGGATAGATCTCTATGTGGTTTTTGATAATAAGTGTTCATGCAGTTAAGAGCTACAAGGAAATTTCCTCCATTCTCATCTACTTTTTTATGTGAACAAAGTTTCTCAGCTCTTATATCTATAAAAAATGGGGGAAAAACCCCCATGTAGGAATAGAACTGATGCTGACCCCTGACTCAATCAGAACAACTGTTTTTGTTTGCAAATGTCTTGTCATATCTGTCCAAAGACTCGTTTCTTCATTTCCTTCATCCTACATATCAACTTCTTTGGTTATCTTCTCAATCTTTTTGTCTACATAGATTTAACAGTAAAGCATAAATAGGAAGACCAGAAGCTTTGTCTACATTCATGGAGCTTGGCGGTTTTGTTGGTCTAATGAGTTGGATTGTGTCTACCCTCAAATGGACATGTTGGAGTCCTGACACCCAGGACCTTACCTCACAATGTGACCTTACTTGGAGACAGGATATTTATCATAAAGTTAAAATGAGGTTATTATTGCAGGGCCTTATCATACATGACTGCTTTCCTCATAAACAGGGCAAATATGGAGACACAGATGTGCAAGGAGAAGCCGGCCATGTACGAGCCGTGGAAGGAGGTCTGTCTGGGACAGATTCTTTTCTCACAGCCCCCAGAAGGAAGCAATGCTGCCAACACCTTGGATTCAGACTTCTAGACTCCAGAAATATGAGACACTTAATTTCTGTTGTTTAAGCAACCCAGTTTGTGGCACTGTGTTCCTGTGGCGTGAGAAAGCAGTACCATCGGGAAGCCTTGTGTATTGGTACCTCGCACTGTCCTGGCTGGTTAGGCTCTGTGAAGTTCTGCTGGGAACTCATGGACCCGGCTGCCAGCATTCTGAGAGCTGATGGAAGGAAGAATGCTGAGTTCTTAACATGGAGTGTGTGTTTCCTTCCAGTAAAATTTTAACTAACAGCTGAGCCTGGTGTTACCCAAGCCAGAGACTCTGTTACCACCTCTCCACAGGGGTAGCCTCCTGCCTGCTGCCAGTGGGAGAAGCAGTTTGGGGCTTCTCATACAAATTTCAACAAATTTCTGTATATTTATCCCCAAATTTACCCCAATTACTAGATACCCAATGCTACAAAGTCCTGAGCCTTTTGGGAGTTGGGGGCAGGACTGTGTTGTATAAATAAGGTCATTTCTTGGCTTTTCCTGCTTCCAGCTTAGAATCCAGCTTTTTTTTTTTTTTTTTTTTTTTTAGGGGCTGTTCATTCCATTATCATGAGTATAAAGCTTCCTGGCTTCCAAAATGTTAATGCTGTGGTTCCATTCCCATTTTCCTTCAAATCAGGAGTCTCAAGGTTCATTATTCCTACGACCTCAGCAATATATTATATATGATACTTGATATATTTTGGTATATGTTTTGAGTCAGGAGCTATTTTTAGGGTGACTACTCAGGCATATGGCCAGAAAAGGCATGTTGTAACTATAACACTTACTTACGGTGATCAGAAGATATTAAATCATCTCTGAGTTGGGATCTGTTCCTTTTTAAGCACCTAGAGTTTATCAGGGCTTATGCACAGATGCACTTATTTTCATTCAGCACAGTTTGAATTGCTACCTAGTAACACATCACAGCTACCTGGAGCTACACTGATGTTCTAGGAGAGTTTATACTCAATCACTAGCCATCTGTGAAAACTGAATCTGGAAATGTGACTTCTTTCTCAGGCTCCATCATTTATAGTTGTGTGCTATTGAACGCGTGCAATATAACTACAATCTCAGCTTCTTCTTCCATAAAACATGTAACTCCAGAGAAAAATTCTATAATTATATATTTTTAATTGAAAAAATGTCCATCCTTTTTCATGACTAAGGCATGGAATTGGTAGGTCGTATTGTAATTTTGTATTTAACTTACTGAGGATCTTAAAAACTGTCTTGCACATCAGCTGCACTATTTTACATTCCTACCATTATACATTCCATACTGGTTATTATTTGTTTTATGTAGTTAAATGCTCTGATGTTGGGTGTACAAATATTTACAATTGTTATATCTTCTTAAGGAATTGATCCATTTATCATTATATAATGAATTTTTTGTTTCTTGAGACCATTTTTGGCTTAAAGTCCATTTTGCCTGATGTAAGCCTCATTACCTCTGTTTCTTTGGGTTATCATTGCCTGAAATATTTTTCCATCACTTCACACTCAGCCTCCATATCAGTCCTTAAAGTCAGATTGAGTCTCTTGTAGGTAGCACATCATTGGATCTGGCTTTTTTTTCTTATTATTATTCATTCAATCATTCCGTCTTTTGATTACAGAATTTATACGTTTATATTTAAAATAATTATTTATAGGTAAGGATTTACTATTGCTATTTTGTTGTTTTCTCTTTTCTATTTTGCTTTGCTTTCCCTTTCCATATCATACCTTGTGGTAATATACTTTATCATAATCTTTGTGGGCTTACCACAGGTTTTTCTTTTGTGTATCATGATGTTTCTATAAAAAACCTTATACTTAAAAATCCTATTTTATGCTGATAACTTCAGTAGCACACAAACACCTTTACTTTTTCCTCCCCTTGTTACCTTTTAGGTTATTAATGTTAAAATTTACATTTTTGGTATTACATAGCCAATAACAAATTATTATAATTATGGTTGTTTTGAATATGCTTTTTTAACTTTTACTTATTTTTTAAAACATTTTATTTATTTATTCATGAGAGAGGCAGAGACATAGGCCGAGGGAGAAGCAGGCTCCTTGCAGGGAGCCCATTGTGGAACTCCATCCCAGGACCACAAGATCATGACCTGAGCAGAAGGCAGTTGCTCAATCACCGAGCCACCAAGGTGCCCCTGTTTTTTTAACTTTTAAACCAGAGTTGTGATTTATGCAGTACTATTACAAAATCAGAGAATCTAACTTTCACTACATATTTCCCTTATCAGTGGGTTTTACATGTTTATGTGTTTTTACAATGTTAAATAGTAACATTTTTTAGCTTGAAGAATGTTCTTTAACAAGTCTCGTAAGTCAAGTTTAGTGGTAGTGAACTTTCTTAGGTTTTGTTTGTTCCAGGTCTTTATCTCCCCTTACTGCTGAATGATACTTTGGCCAAGTATAGTATTTTTGGTTCACAAGGTTTTTTTTTTTTCTTTCAATATTTTGAATATACCATCCTCCTCTCCCCTGACCTGTCAAGAGAATCCACTACAGTTGAAAATCCACTGATTGTCTTATGGGTTTACTCTTGCAATGACAAGACACTTTTCTCCTGCTGTTTTCAAATGTCTTGCTTTGTTTTTGACTTTGATAATTCTGTTATAATGTCTTCTGCTAAACTGATTCCTTTTGCTTCACTATGTCTCTTCTTTCACATGACTCTTTTTACATTATCAAGTAAAGTTCATATTATCTCTCTGCTTAAAATCCTGAATGGCCTTACATAATACCCTGAGTAAAAGCCATGCTCTTATATAAGCTTGTAGGACCATATGTGATCTGACCCAAAGAACTTCTTTTGACCTCACTCCCTACCAGTTTTTTCCTTGATCACTATGCTCCAGACACACCTGCCACCTTGACTTTCCCTAAATGCTCCAGCCCCGCTCCTGTCTCTAAAGGGTTCTTCCAGATATCCATATGATTTACTGCTATAGTTCCTTCATGCCTTAAGCTGGGTATTATCTTATCATAAAGGACTTTACTGACCAGCTTATGTCAAATAGCACTCCTTTCACCCTCTGTTCCCTGCTTTATTCTTTTCCATACTACTTATTATCTCACAGGGTATTTGTTTGTTATCCATCTACCTCCATGAGACTAACCAATCCGTGAGAGTAATGCTCAAAATATATCTTTTGTAAGAATGAATATAGAGGGATCCCTGGGTGGCGCAGCAGTTTAGTGCCTGCCTTTTGGCCCAGGGCGTGATCCTGGAGACCCGGGATCGAATCCCACATCAGGCTCCCGGTGCATGGAGCCTGCTTCTCCCTCTGCCTGTGTCTCTGCCTCTCTCTCTCTGTGACTATCATAAAAAAAAAAAAAAAATTTAAAAAAAAAAAGAATGAATATAGAAATAGAACACTTTGGAAAGAAGATGATAGGTTTAGTATTGATCATGTTGAATTAGACATGAGCATTGCATATGTTTTTTTTCTGGAGCTCAGGAGAGGACTAGCTGCATACAGATTTATAAGTCATTAACATATGTCACAGTAAAGTCACAAACATGGACATAAAATACATAGTTTGTCATTGATAAAACCATTGGCTCAAAATTAAATAATTATAGATTTTGGCACTGACTCTAGGCAGTGTGACTCCTCTTGTGGACATGCCAATTAACTTGGCCATTGAGAAGTATAGAGGCTATGGGACCCATAGTCAAGAGTTCCTGAGGTCATTTATGTTGAATCTCATAAAATGCATATCTTGTTAAAGTCTAGTATCAACACCTAGAAATTGAGCATTTCCCCAAATTCTAAACAAGTAGAGTCTTATGATGTCCCACTTTCCAAATTTAAAAAAAAAGATTTTTTTAAGATAAAAGAAGAATTATATCTTATATTTAGGAGATTTCAATCTTTGCAATTGTAACAGAATGTTCAGTAGATCCTTTGCTGTTGCTCCAGAATTAGTGAATGAGGTCCAAAAATGAACACAAGAAGTGATGATTACTACTACATTAAAAGGAGTCAACATTGAAAAGTCCAGATAGCTCCCCAGAACTTAAATCAGGCAATCAAAAATGGTCTGCTTCCTCAGCCATTTTCCCATTAATCTCTTCGAGCAAAAGTTATAAAGTAGGAGAAGATTCAAGGCTATACATGGAATGGTGGGTCATTGGCATAGAGTAGAGAGTTCTGGGACCCTTCTCTATTTTCCTGTGTGGTAGTAGAATGGGGACATGTTTTTGTCATCTTTTTTATAACCAAGTAAGAAGTCTCAAAAGAGTGGCATCTCATTCCTGACCATTCAACTTCTTTTTTTTTTTTAATTTATTTTTTATTGGTGTTCAATTTACTAACATACAGAATAACCCCCAGTGCCCGTCACCCATTCACTCCCACCCCCCGCCCTCCTCCCCTTCTACCACCCCTAGTTCGTTTCCCAGAGTTAGCAGTCTTTACGTTCTGTCTCCCTTTCTGATATTTCCCACACATTTCTTCCCCCTTCCCTTATATTCCCTTTCACTATTATTTATATTCCCCAAATGAATGAGAACATATAATGTTTGTCCTTCTCCGACTGACTTACTTCACTCAGCATAATACCCTCCAGTTCCATCCACGTTGAAGCAAATGGTGGGTATTTGTCATTTCTAATAGCTGGGTAATATTCCATTGTATACATAAACCACATCTTCTTTATCCATTCATCTTTCGTTGGACACCGAGGCTCCTTCCACAGTTTGGCTATCGTGGCCATTGCTGCTATAAACATCGGGGTGCAGGTGTCCCGGCGTTTCATTGCATTTGTATCTTTGGGGTAAATCCCCAACAGTGCAATTGCTGGGTCGTAGGGCAGGTCTATTTTTAACTGTTTGAGGAACCTCCACACAGTTTTCCAGAGTGGCTGCACCAGTTCACATTCCCACCAACAGTGTATGAGGGTTCCCTTTTCTCCGCATCCTCTCCAACATTTGTGGTTTCCTGCCTTGTTAATTTTCCCCATTCTCACTGGTGTGAGGTGGTATCTCATTGTGGTTTTGATTTGTATTTCCCTGATGGCAAGTGATGCAGAGCATTTTCTCATGTGCGTGTTGGCCATGTCTATGTCTTCCTCTGTGAGATTTCTGTTCATGTCTTTTGCCCATTTCATGATTGGATTGTTTGTTTCTTTGGTGTTGAGTTTAATAAGTTCTTTATAGATCTTGGAAACTAGCCCTTTATCTGATATGTCATTTGCAAATATCTTCTCCCATTCTGTAGGTTGTCTTTGAGTTTTGTTGACTGTATCCTTTGCTGTGCAAAAGCTTCTTATCTTGATGAAGTCCCAATAGTTCATTTTTGCTTTTGTTTCTTTTGTCTTCGTGGATGTATCTTGCAAGAAGTTACAATCCCTATCAAAATACCATGGACTTTCTTCAGAGAGTTAGAACAAATTATTTTAAGATTTGTGTGGAATCAGAAAAGACCCCGAATAGCCAGGGGAATTTTAAAAAAGAAAACCATATCTGGGGGCATCACAATGCCAGATTTCAGGTTGTACTACAAAGCTGTGGTCATCAAGACAGTGTGGTACTGGCACAAAAACAGACACATAGATCAGTGGAACAGAATAGAGAATCCAGAAGTGGACCCTGAACTTTATGGTCAACTAATATTCGATAAAGGAGGAAAGACTATCCATTGGAAGAAAGACAGTCTCTTCAATAAATGGTGCTGGGAAAATTGGACATCCACATGCAGAAGAATGAAACTAGACCACTCTCTTTCACCATACACAAAGATAAACTCAAAATGGATGAAAGATCTAAATGTGAGACAAGATTCCATCAAAATCCTAGAGAAGAACACAGGCAACACCCTTTTTGAACTCGGCCATAGTAACTTATAGGAATCTTAAAGGCGTAATGCTAAATGTAAAAAAAAAAAAGTCTCAAAAGGTTACATAGTATATGAATGCATCATTACAACATTCTGGAAAAACACATATGTGGTGATAAAAAGCAGAATAGTGTTTGCCAAGAGCAAAAGGAGGTGTGGGAAGAGAGCCTGAATACAAAGCATCAGGGGAGTGCAAAGAAACTTTTTGGGAGAAGGGGCCGATACAACTTTCTGTTTCCTCCCTGGCACGGGGTTCACGTGCCTGTGGTAGAGATCCACAGAGCTATACGTACAGAAAAATAAGAATACATCCAAACTAAAATACATATAAAATAATCTTTATTTAAAGCAAAATAAAAAGAAAAACAAATAAAAATTTGCATATCCATTCAGAATTACACCATGGAACATTGCTCCAAAATATTAAAGTTCCTTGAGTACCGAAGGACAGCTTAAAACATTGCAGTTTATTTATTTATTTATTTATTTATTTATTTATTTATTTATTTGCAGTTTATTTAGAAGGATAAATGAATCTCCTGACTATACAACATAATTTTACGTGGGGTTTGTGGTTCATAACACTTTGCTCTCAACAAGATGTTCATAGGATCTCATCTTTTTGTTAATTAATGTGTGTTTTAAAAATTTTAGGGATAGATCTCTATGTGGTTTTTGATAATAAGTGTTCATGCAGTTAAGAGCTACAAGGAAATTTCCTCCATTCTCATCTACTTTTTTATGTGAACAAAGTTTCTCAGCTCTTATATCTATAAAAAATGGGGGAAAAACCCCCATGTAGGAATAGAACTGATGCTGACCCCTGACTCAATCAGAACAACTGTTTTTGTTTGCAAATGTCTTGTCATATCTGTCCAAAGACTCGTTTCTTCATTTCCTTCATCCTACATATCAACTTCTTTGGTTATCTTCTCAATCTTTTTGTCTACATAGATTTAACAGTAAAGCATAAATAGGAAGACCAGAAGCTTTGTCTACATTCATGGAGCTTGGCGGTTTTGTTGGTCTAATGAGTTGGATTGTGTCTACCCTCAAATGGACATGTTGGAGTCCTGACACCCAGGACCTTACCTCACAATGTGACCTTACTTGGAGACAGGATATTTATCATAAAGTTAAAATGAGGTTATTATTGCAGGGCCTTATCATACATGACTGCTTTCCTCATAAACAGGGCAAATATGGAGACACAGATGTGCAAGGAGAAGCCGGCCATGTACGAGCCGTGGAAGGAGGTCTGTCTGGGACAGATTCTTTTCTCACAGCCCCCAGAAGGAAGCAATGCTGCCAACACCTTGGATTCAGACTTCTAGACTCCAGAAATATGAGACACTTAATTTCTGTTGTTTAAGCAACCCAGTTTGTGGCACTGTGTTCCTGTGGCGTGAGAAAGCAGTACCATCGGGAAGCCTTGTGTATTGGTACCTCGCACTGTCCTGGCTGGTTAGGCTCTGTGAAGTTCTGCTGGGAACTCATGGACCCGGCTGCCAGCATTCTGAGAGCTGATGGAAGGAAGAATGCTGAGTTCTTAACATGGAGTGTGTGTTTCCTTCCAGTAAAATTTTAACTAACAGCTGAGCCTGGTGTTACCCAAGCCAGAGACTCTGTTACCACCTCTCCACAGGGGTAGCCTCCTGCCTGCTGCCAGTGGGAGAAGCAGTTTGGGGCTTCTCATACAAATTTCAACAAATTTCTGTATATTTATCCCCAAATTTACCCCAATTACTAGATACCCAATGCTACAAAGTCCTGAGCCTTTTGGGAGTTGGGGGCAGGACTGTGTTGTATAAATAAGGTCATTTCTTGGCTTTTCCTGCTTCCAGCTTAGAATCCAGCTTTTTTTTTTTTTTTTTTTTTTTAGGGGCTGTTCATTCCATTATCATGAGTATAAAGCTTCCTGGCTTCCAAAATGTTAATGCTGTGGTTCCATTCCCATTTTCCTTCAAATCAGGAGTCTCAAGGTTCATTATTCCTACGACCTCAGCAATATATTATATATGATACTTGATATATTTTGGTATATGTTTTGAGTCAGGAGCTATTTTTAGGGTGACTACTCAGGCATATGGCCAGAAAAGGCATGTTGTAACTATAACACTTACTTACGGTGATCAGAAGATATTAAATCATCTCTGAGTTGGGATCTGTTCCTTTTTAAGCACCTAGAGTTTATCAGGGCTTATGCACAGATGCACTTATTTTCATTCAGCACAGTTTGAATTGCTACCTAGTAACACATCACAGCTACCTGGAGCTACACTGATGTTCTAGGAGAGTTTATACTCAATCACTAGCCATCTGTGAAAACTGAATCTGGAAATGTGACTTCTTTCTCAGGCTCCATCATTTATAGTTGTGTGCTATTGAACGCGTGCAATATAACTACAATCTCAGCTTCTTCTTCCATAAAACATGTAACTCCAGAGAAAAATTCTATAATTATATATTTTTAATTGAAAAAATGTCCATCCTTTTTCATGACTAAGGCATGGAATTGGTAGGTCGTATTGTAATTTTGTATTTAACTTACTGAGGATCTTAAAAACTGTCTTGCACATCAGCTGCACTATTTTACATTCCTACCATTATACATTCCATACTGGTTATTATTTGTTTTATGTAGTTAAATGCTCTGATGTTGGGTGTACAAATATTTACAATTGTTATATCTTCTTAAGGAATTGATCCATTTATCATTATATAATGAATTTTTTGTTTCTTGAGACCATTTTTGGCTTAAAGTCCATTTTGCCTGATGTAAGCCTCATTACCTCTGTTTCTTTGGGTTATCATTGCCTGAAATATTTTTCCATCACTTCACACTCAGCCTCCATATCAGTCCTTAAAGTCAGATTGAGTCTCTTGTAGGTAGCACATCATTGGATCTGGCTTTTTTTTCTTATTATTATTCATTCAATCATTCCGTCTTTTGATTACAGAATTTATACGTTTATATTTAAAATAATTATTTATAGGTAAGGATTTACTATTGCTATTTTGTTGTTTTCTCTTTTCTATTTTGCTTTGCTTTCCCTTTCCATATCATACCTTGTGGTAATATACTTTATCATAATCTTTGTGGGCTTACCACAGGTTTTTCTTTTGTGTATCATGATGTTTCTATAAAAAACCTTATACTTAAAAATCCTATTTTATGCTGATAACTTCAGTAGCACACAAACACCTTTACTTTTTCCTCCCCTTGTTACCTTTTAGGTTATTAATGTTAAAATTTACATTTTTGGTATTACATAGCCAATAACAAATTATTATAATTATGGTTGTTTTGAATATGCTTTTTTAACTTTTACTTATTTTTTAAAACATTTTATTTATTTATTCATGAGAGAGGCAGAGACATAGGCCGAGGGAGAAGCAGGCTCCTTGCAGGGAGCCCATTGTGGAACTCCATCCCAGGACCACAAGATCATGACCTGAGCAGAAGGCAGTTGCTCAATCACCGAGCCACCAAGGTGCCCCTGTTTTTTTAACTTTTAAACCAGAGTTGTGATTTATGCAGTACTATTACAAAATCAGAGAATCTAACTTTCACTACATATTTCCCTTATCAGTGGGTTTTACATGTTTATGTGTTTTTACAATGTTAAATAGTAACATTTTTTAGCTTGAAGAATGTTCTTTAACAAGTCTCGTAAGTCAAGTTTAGTGGTAGTGAACTTTCTTAGGTTTTGTTTGTTCCAGGTCTTTATCTCCCCTTACTGCTGAATGATACTTTGGCCAAGTATAGTATTTTTGGTTCACAAGGTTTTTTTTTTTTCTTTCAATATTTTGAATATACCATCCTCCTCTCCCCTGACCTGTCAAGAGAATCCACTACAGTTGAAAATCCACTGATTGTCTTATGGGTTTACTCTTGCAATGACAAGACACTTTTCTCCTGCTGTTTTCAAATGTCTTGCTTTGTTTTTGACTTTGATAATTCTGTTATAATGTCTTCTGCTAAACTGATTCCTTTTGCTTCACTATGTCTCTTCTTTCACATGACTCTTTTTACATTATCAAGTAAAGTTCATATTATCTCTCTGCTTAAAATCCTGAATGGCCTTACATAATACCCTGAGTAAAAGCCATGCTCTTATATAAGCTTGTAGGACCATATGTGATCTGACCCAAAGAACTTCTTTTGACCTCACTCCCTACCAGTTTTTTCCTTGATCACTATGCTCCAGACACACCTGCCACCTTGACTTTCCCTAAATGCTCCAGCCCCGCTCCTGTCTCTAAAGGGTTCTTCCAGATATCCATATGATTTACTGCTATAGTTCCTTCATGCCTTAAGCTGGGTATTATCTTATCATAAAGGACTTTACTGACCAGCTTATGTCAAATAGCACTCCTTTCACCCTCTGTTCCCTGCTTTATTCTTTTCCATACTACTTATTATCTCACAGGGTATTTGTTTGTTATCCATCTACCTCCATGAGACTAACCAATCCGTGAGAGTAATGCTCAAAATATATCTTTTGTAAGAATGAATATAGAGGGATCCCTGGGTGGCGCAGCAGTTTAGTGCCTGCCTTTTGGCCCAGGGCGTGATCCTGGAGACCCGGGATCGAATCCCACATCAGGCTCCCGGTGCATGGAGCCTGCTTCTCCCTCTGCCTGTGTCTCTGCCTCTCTCTCTCTGTGACTATCATAAAAAAAAAAAAAAAATTTAAAAAAAAAAAGAATGAATATAGAAATAGAACACTTTGGAAAGAAGATGATAGGTTTAGTATTGATCATGTTGAATTAGACATGAGCATTGCATATGTTTTTTTTCTGGAGCTCAGGAGAGGACTAGCTGCATACAGATTTATAAGTCATTAACATATGTCACAGTAAAGTCACAAACATGGACATAAAATACATAGTTTGTCATTGATAAAACCATTGGCTCAAAATTAAATAATTATAGATTTTGGCACTGACTCTAGGCAGTGTGACTCCTCTTGTGGACATGCCAATTAACTTGGCCATTGAGAAGTATAGAGGCTATGGGACCCATAGTCAAGAGTTCCTGAGGTCATTTATGTTGAATCTCATAAAATGCATATCTTGTTAAAGTCTAGTATCAACACCTAGAAATTGAGCATTTCCCCAAATTCTAAACAAGTAGAGTCTTATGATGTCCCACTTTCCAAATTTAAAAAAAAAGATTTTTTTAAGATAAAAGAAGAATTATATCTTATATTTAGGAGATTTCAATCTTTGCAATTGTAACAGAATGTTCAGTAGATCCTTTGCTGTTGCTCCAGAATTAGTGAATGAGGTCCAAAAATGAACACAAGAAGTGATGATTACTACTACATTAAAAGGAGTCAACATTGAAAAGTCCAGATAGCTCCCCAGAACTTAAATCAGGCAATCAAAAATGGTCTGCTTCCTCAGCCATTTTCCCATTAATCTCTTCGAGCAAAAGTTATAAAGTAGGAGAAGATTCAAGGCTATACATGGAATGGTGGGTCATTGGCATAGAGTAGAGAGTTCTGGGACCCTTCTCTATTTTCCTGTGTGGTAGTAGAATGGGGACATGTTTTTGTCATCTTTTTTATAACCAAGTAAGAAGTCTCAAAAGAGTGGCATCTCATTCCTGACCATTCAACTTCTTTTTTTTTTTTTAATTTATTTTTTATTGGTGTTCAATTTACTAACATACAGAATAACCCCCAGTGCCCGTCACCCATTCACTCCCACCCCCCGCCCTCCTCCCCTTCTACCACCCCTAGTTCGTTTCCCAGAGTTAGCAGTCTTTACGTTCTGTCTCCCTTTCTGATATTTCCCACACATTTCTTCCCCCTTCCCTTATATTCCCTTTCACTATTATTTATATTCCCCAAATGAATGAGAACATATAATGTTTGTCCTTCTCCGACTGACTTACTTCACTCAGCATAATACCCTCCAGTTCCATCCACGTTGAAGCAAATGGTGGGTATTTGTCATTTCTAATAGCTGGGTAATATTCCATTGTATACATAAACCACATCTTCTTTATCCATTCATCTTTCGTTGGACACCGAGGCTCCTTCCACAGTTTGGCTATCGTGGCCATTGCTGCTATAAACATCGGGGTGCAGGTGTCCCGGCGTTTCATTGCATTTGTATCTTTGGGGTAAATCCCCAACAGTGCAATTGCTGGGTCGTAGGGCAGGTCTATTTTTAACTGTTTGAGGAACCTCCACACAGTTTTCCAGAGTGGCTGCACCAGTTCACATTCCCACCAACAGTGTATGAGGGTTCCCTTTTCTCCGCATCCTCTCCAACATTTGTGGTTTCCTGCCTTGTTAATTTTCCCCATTCTCACTGGTGTGAGGTGGTATCTCATTGTGGTTTTGATTTGTATTTCCCTGATGGCAAGTGATGCAGAGCATTTTCTCATGTGCGTGTTGGCCATGTCTATGTCTTCCTCTGTGAGATTTCTGTTCATGTCTTTTGCCCATTTCATGATTGGATTGTTTGTTTCTTTGGTGTTGAGTTTAATAAGTTCTTTATAGATCTTGGAAACTAGCCCTTTATCTGATATGTCATTTGCAAATATCTTCTCCCATTCTGTAGGTTGTCTTTGAGTTTTGTTGACTGTATCCTTTGCTGTGCAAAAGCTTCTTATCTTGATGAAGTCCCAATAGTTCATTTTTGCTTTTGTTTCTTTTGCCTTCGTGGATGTATCTTGCAAGAAGTTACTGTGGCCGAGCTCAAAAAGGGTGTTGCCTGTGTTCTTCTCTAGGATTTTGATGGAATCTTGTCTCACATTTAGATCTTTCATCCATTTTGAGTTTATCTTTGTGTATGGTGAAAGAGAGTGGTCAAGTTTCATTCTTCTGCATGTGGATGTCCAATTTTCCCAGCACCATTTATTGAAGAGACTGTCTTTCTTCCAATGGATAGTCTTTCCTCCTTTATCGAATATTAGTTGCCCATAAAGTTCAGGGTCCACTTCTGGATTCTCTATTCTGTTCCACTGATCTATGTGTCTGTTTTTGTGCCAGTACCACACTGTCTTGATGACCACAGCTTTGTAGTACAACCTGAAATCTGGCATTGTGATGCCCCCAGATATGGTTTTCTTTTTTAAAATTCCCCTGGCTATTCGGGGTCTTTTCTGATTCCGCACAAATCTTAAAATAATTTGTTCTAACTCTCTGAAGAAAGTCCATGGTATTTTGATAGGGATTGCATTAAACGTGTATATTGCCCTGGGTAACATTGACATTTTCACAATATTAATTCTGCCAATCCATGAGCATGGAATATTTTTCCATCTCTTTGTGTCTTCCTCAATTTCTTTCAGAAGTGTTCTATAGTTTTGAGGGTATAGATCCTTTACATCTTTGGTTAGGTTTATTCCCAGGTATCTTATGCTTTTGGGTGCAATTGTAAATGGGATTGACTCCTTAATTTCTCTTTCTTCAGTCTCATTGTTAGTGTATAGAAATGCCACTGACTTCTGGGCATTGATTTTGTATCCTGCCACGCGACTGAATTGCTGTATGAGTTCTAGCAATCTTGGGGTGGAGACTTTTGGGTTTTCTATGTAGAGTATCATGTCATTGGCGAAAAGGGAGAGTTTGACTTCTTCTTTGCCAATTTGAATGCCTTTAATGTCTTTTTGTTGTCTGATTGCTGAGGCTAGGACTTCCAGTACTATGTTGAACAGCAGTGGTGAGAGTGGACATCCCTGTCTTGTTACTGATCTTACGGGAAAGGCTCCCAGTGCTTCCCCATTGAGAATGATATTTGCTGTGGGCTTTTCATAGATCGCTTTTAAGATGTCGAGGAATGTTCCCTCTATCCCTACACTCTGAAGAGTTTTGATCAGGAATGGATGCTGTATTTTGTCAAATGCTTTCTCTGCATCCAATGAGAGAATCATATGGTTCTTGGTTTTTCTCTTGCTGATATGATGAATCACATTGATTGTTTTACGGGTGTTGAACCAGCCTTGTGTCCCAGGGATAAATCCTACTTGGTCATGGTGAATAATTTTTTTAATGTACTATTGGATCCTATTGGCCAGTATCTTGTTGAGAATTTTTGCATCCATGTTCATCAGGGATATTGGTCTGTAATTCTCCTTTTTGGTGGGGTCTTTGTCTGGTTTTGGAATTAAGGTGATGCTGGCCTCATAGAACAATTTGGAAGTACTCCATCTCTTTCTATCTTTCCAAACAGCTTTAGGAGAATAGGTATGGTTTCTTCTTTAAACGTTTGATAAAATTCCCCTGGGAAGCCATCTGGCCCTGGACTCTTGTGTCTTGGGAGGTTTTTGATGACTGCTTCAATTTCCTCCCTGGTTATTGGCCTGTTCAGGTTTTCTATTTCTTCCTGTTCCAGTTTTGGTAGTTTGTGGCTTTCCAGGAATGCGTCCATTTCTTCTAGATTGCCTAATTTATTGGCGTATAGCTGTTCATAATATGTTTTTAAAATCGTTTGTATTTCCTTGGTGTTGGTAGTGATCTCTCCTTTCTCATTTTTAATAAGGCTGGCTAAAGGTTTATCTATCTTATTAATTCTTTCAAAGAACCAACTCCTGGTTCTGTTGATCTGTTCCACAGTTCTTCTGGTCTCGATTTCGTTGAGTTCTGCTCGAATCTTTATTAACTCCCTTCTTCTCTTGGGTGTAGGATCTATTTGCTGTTTTTTCTCTAGCTCCTTTATGTGTAAGGTTAGCTTTTGTATTTGAGTTCTTTCCAGTTTTTGAATGGATGCTTGTATTGCGATGTATTTCCCCCTTAGGACTGCTTTTGCTGCATCCCAAAGATTTTGAACGGTTGTATCTTCATTCTCATTAGTTTCCATGAATCTTTTTAATTCTTCCTTAATTTCCTGGTTGACCCTTTTATCTTTTATCAGGACGGTCCTTAACCTCCACGTGTTTGAGGTCCTTCCAAACTTCTTGTTGTGATTTAGTTCTAATTTCAAGGCATTATGGTCTGAGAATATGCAGGGGACAATCCCAATCTTTTGGTATCGGTTCAGACCCGATTTGTGACCCAATATGTGGTCTATTCTGGAGAAAGTTCCATGTGCGCTTGAGAAGAATGTGTATTCAGTTGAGTTTGGATGTAAAGTTCTGTAGATATCTGTGAAATCCATCTGGTCCAGTGTATCATTTAAAGCTCTCGTTTCTTTGGAGATGTTGTGCTTAGAAGACCTATTGAGTATAGAAAGAGCTAGATTGAAGTCACCAAGTATAAGTGTATTATTATCTAAGTATTTCTTCACTTTGGTTAATAATTGATTGATATATTTGGCAGCTCCCACATTCGGGGCATATATATTGAGGATTGTTAAGTCCTCTTGTTGAATAGATCCTTTAGGTATGATATAGTGTCCCTCTTCATCTCTCACTACAGTCTTTGGGGTAAATTTTAGTTTATCTGATATAAGGATGGCTACCCCTGCTTCCTTTTGAGGACCATTCGAATGGTAAATGGTTCTCCAACCTTTTATTTTCAGGCTGTAGGTGTCCTTCTGTCTAAAATGAGTCTCTTGTAGACAGCAAATAGATGGGTCCTGCTTTTTTTATCCAGTCTGAAACCCTGCGCCTTTTGATGGGGTCATTAAGCCCGTTCACATTCAGAGTTACTATTGAGAGATATGAGTTTAGTGTCATCATGATATCTATTCAGTCCTTGTTTTTGTGGACTGTTCCACTGAACTTCTTCTTAAAGGGGAATTTTAAGAGTCCCTCTTAAAATTTCTTGCAGAGCTCGTTTGGAGGTCACATATTCTTTTAGTTGCTGCCTGTCTTGGAAGCTCTTTATCTCTCCTTCCATTTTGAATGAGAGCCTTGCTGGATAAAGGATTCTTGGTTGCATGTTCTTCTCATTTAGGACCCTGAATATATCCTGCCAGCCCTTTCTGGCCTGCCAGGTCTCTGTGGAGAGGTCTGCTGTTACCCTAATACTCCTCCCCATAAAAGTCAGGGATTTCTTGTCTCTTGCTGCTTTAAGGATCTTCTCCTTATCTTTGGAATTTGCAAGCTTCACTATTAAATGTCGAGGTGTTGAACGGTTTTTATTCATTTTAGGGGGCGATCTCTCTATTTCCTGGATCTGAATGCCTGTTTCCCTTCGCAGATTAGGAAAGTTTTCAGCTAGAATTTGTTCAAATACATATTCTGGCCCTCTGTCCCTTTCGGCGCCTTCGGGAACCCCAATTAAACGTAGGTTTTTCTTTCTCAGGCTGTCGTTTATTTCCCTTAATCTATCCTCATGGTCTTTTAATTGTTTGTCTCTTTTTTCCTCAGTTTCCCTCTTTGCTATCAACTTGTCTTCTATGTCACTCACTCGTTCTTCCACCTCGTTAACCCTCGTCGTTAGGACTTCTAGTTTGGATTGCATCTCATTCAATTGATTTTTAATTTCTGCCTGATTAGCTCTAAATTCTGCAGTCATGAAGTCTCTTGAGTCCTTTATACTTTTTTCTAGAGCCACCAGTAGCTGTATAATAGTGCTTCTGAATTGGCTTTCTGACATTGAATTGTAATCCAGATTTTGTAACTCTGTGGGAGAGAGGACTGTTTCTGATTCTTTCTTTTGAGGTGAGGTTTTCCTTTTAGTCATTTTGCTCAGTGCAGAGTGGCCAAAAGCAAGTTGTATTGGGAAAAAGAGAAAAAGAGAGGAGAGAAAGAAGGAAAGAAAAGAGAAAGAGAAAAAAAGGGGAAGAAAAAAAAAAACGGGAAAAAAAAAGAAAAAGAGAAAGAAAAAGAAAGGAGAAAAAAAAGGGGGAGGGGGAAGGAAACAAATCAAAAAGCAAAACAAAACAAAACAAAACAAAACAAAAAAAAAAAAAAAAAAAGGAACCACCGGGGAATATCTTCTGATCCTTAAAAGTCCCTTGGCTTCTCCTGGAACTTGTCAGTCTAGCTGGTCTTCTGGGGGAGGGGCCTGTTGTGCTGATTTTCAGGTGTGAGCACTTGGGGGAGCTGCCGTGCCCCTGCCTGGTGCAGGGCTCAGTGGGGGTTGTTTACCCCGTGAGGCCGCAGGAGGAACAGCCCCAGTGGCGGGGCAGCTCTGGAAACCTGGATTCAGCTCCGGCAGGAACTCCGTCTGCAGGGCCTGGAGGCTCCGGGCGGGGCCGCGGATCTGCTCAGCTGGGGCAGGAGCGTCCTCGCTGTCCTGGGCCCTCCCGGCCTCTGCCTGTCCCGGGGGAGGCGGGATCCTGGGCTGTGTCCCGGCGCCCTGTGCTCCGGAGCCTGCGCTGGTGGATTCGCGCTCCCGCCCCGCAGCCCCCTCCGCGGAGCCGCCGCCCGAGCCCCCCGAGCTGCTCCTGGTCCCGCCGGGTCCCGCCGCGCGCTGCAGCCCTTAGGGAGCTCGGCGCACTGTCCCGGGGCGCAGGTGTCTGTCAGTGTCCCCGGGAGCCCGAGGGCATCCCCGCCCTCCTGGGTCCTGCTCCACCTCCCCGAGAGCCCCTCTCCGCCCGGGAAGGTCGGTGCAGCTCCTGCTCCTCCGGGACGGGGCTCTCCTGTCCTGGGGACACTCGCCCCGGCCTCAGCCCGGCTCCTCGCGGCCCCTCCCCCTTGGAGGCCTTTTGTTTCTTTACTTCTTTTTCCCCGTCTTCCTACCTTGATAGAAGCGCGAACTCTTCTCACTGTTGCATTCCAGGTGTTCTCTCTTTAATTCTCAGGCCGAATTCATAGATTTTCAGGATGATTGGAAGGTTTTCTAGGTAATTTGGTGGAGACAGGTGATTTGGGGACCCTACTCTTCCACCGTCTTGCCCCTCCCCCCCTCAACTTCTTAAGAAGAGCTCTCTGATCTGCCTCCTGTCCTCTTGAATGGAGAAGGGGGTAGGAAGTGAGGATAAATGGCTAAGCAAAGAAAGGAGAGCACAGTGAAATAATGTGCAATAGTGTAAGTTTTGAGTAGTAAGGCAGAGAGATCTTCTGTGGCTTAGATAGACATAGAAGAAAGAAGACAGTCTTGTACTATTGGGGGCAGTCATGTATTATACAAAACCTGGGAAAAGAGGTATGTGGTTGTGGAGTACCTAGCTAGAAAAAGCAGTTGAGGAGGTATTACTGAATATCAAAAATGAAGAGTTTTCCCAAGAGCTCATGACAGAACCAGTCCATGAGATGCACCATGAGATGGTTCACAGGCCCCAGGAAATACTCTGCCTTAAATACCAGCGACATTGGCCCCAAGACAAGTCCACAGTCTGAATACCTGCAAAAAAAAAAAAAAAAAAAAAAAAAAAAAAGCCCTATGATATCCCCAGAGGCTGCATACCTGTGTCATAAGCAACCCAAAAAGATCATAGTGGCACTTGCTAATGAAAAGATATTTGATGCTCTTGTTTAATCTTTCCCTTTCAGTCCAATAACTTAAAAGAAAGGGACACAGAAAAAAGAAAGAAGACCAGAGTAATATAACAGGCCACTCATCCACCCACTCCTAGTTGTCAACTAAAATTTCACTGGTAGCAGTGGAAGGGCAACAGTGAGTGTTAATTGGATGTAAAATTAAGAATTTTAAGAATTTAGAACATTTTTAACTCTTGAGATGGAAAAGCCATGGAGGTTGGCAGAGACATCTTACAGTCAATAGGGTAGATTTTTCTAAGCATGATTAAAAACAGTGAGAAAAGAACATTAGAAAGTTTTGGTTTTGTATCTGGTTCTACAAAACCCTTTAGAGTTTCATCTAGTACAGATTCTCTAGTAACAAATTCTTATAGTTTCTTTTATTAAGTGCCTCTATTTTGTTTTCATTCTTTAGAGATATTCACACACTAAGGGTAGTATTCCACTAGCTGTAGGACTCCGTTGTTTTGAGGATAAATCAGAGATCATTTGAATCATTTTTTACTTTTATTAAATTTGATTTTTTCTGGATACTTTCAAGATTTTCCCTCTATCTTTGGTCTTTAGCAGTGGACCGGGATTACCTAGGTATATTTTGGGGGGATTCATCCTGCTTCAGCTTTGCCGAACTTCTTGAATGTTTAAATTTATGTCTGTCAACTTACCAATACCTATTCTACCAAAACACTACTCTGTTTAGCATTATCCAGTATTGAGTTTTAAATATTTGCTCTTTGGGGTATCCTTGAAATTATCTGCCAGAGCATTGGCCCAATAGATGCTATCTGGTTACTTCCTACATAAAAACACTCTATTGATATTTTCCATGCTGTCAATATTATAGCATAATATTCTCAAGCTACATCCCCTCAAAATAAATATATTTTTAAAGATTTTATTTGTTTATTTATGAGAGACAGAGAGAGAGAGAGAGAGGTGTAGAGACCTAGACAAAGGAAGAAGTAGGCTCCATGCATAGGACTGACATAGGACTCAATCCCAGGTCTCCAGGATCAGGCCCAGGGATGAAGGCAGCACTAAACCACCAAGCCACCTGGGCTGCCCCAAAATAAATATTTAAAACTGAATATTGGAGCATGTTGGGTAAGAAAGTGTATTGCTTGGTATTGTGCCTAATGAAAATTATTTCAAAGCTTTCTTTTCAAAATAATTATAACTATGATAATTACTGTCATTATATACTTTAATAGAATAACTAAGTCTTATTATATCCTTTAATTTTTCAAGTAGTGTTCTAAATGCTTTAAATGTATCAATTTATTGAATCCATTTTAAAAAAAACCACACGAACATGTATATACTATTATTGACTCAATTTTAGAGATGAGAACACTAAAGTATAGAGCGTCCCAAGATCACCAGATAGTACGGCAGTAGAGAGTGGTACTCAGGTACCCTAGCTATATGTACAGGATTTGTATTTAACCATCAGTTTAGAGGTGATTCTTAGAGGTGATTCAATATCTAACTGCAGGAAAGGAAGTTTGGCTCACATTGTTTCCAGCACAATTTGATGATATAAAAGATTTCCCCTCTCAGAGCATAAGAACACTGAGAACACTGTAAATTGAGACAAGAAGTTAGGGAAATAGAGGTCTGTGCATGTGTGTATTTCCTTAATGGAATGGGATAAAGAGCTCGTCAAGAGTTAAAGGGAAAATCAGAAAGTACTTATTTTTGGGATTACCTCCATCATCATGATCTTACTTTACACAAACATCAGTCTACTGATTTATTCACCCTAGTCAAAAGGAGAACTTCTTGAGCCTCAACAGATTTTAAAAGAGCTATAACAGGACAGTATGTCCTTACTGTGGGGAGTCAGTGACTGATTTTAAAGAACAATTTGATTTTGGTGACTAATTTTGAAACACATGTGGTAGTGGTAAATGAACAAGTTAGTAGAACTCTAACAAAACAGAAACATCATTTTGGGGATTATGTTTTAAAAATAAGAAATTCAGTACAGAAAGCAACATAATTATGAGGGCTCTGATTCTACCTGACATTCAACCTTTTCCCAACCTGAGACTTATGGCAAAACAGTTCATAGAGAAAAGGCCATTACCGTTACCAGTATGGAAAACACAAGTCATGTGCATACCCCAATTTCTCCAAAGATGAATAGCCACTGATGAAGGGTGAATATTCATCTTAAATAATAACAAAAAATTTAGCCTACATTGCTCTACTCTGAAATACTTTGAGATTTCTATGTGGAGGAATTTGAAAGAGGGCTTATTTTAGAAGTGCAAGGCTAGAAGAGAACTTGAACATCAGACTCTATTTAATTTTAGTGATAAGGAAATCTTAACCAAAGTCCATAGTAAACATCACTTAATCCATTCAAGAAACATTGGCTAAGCTTCATTTACACGCCAGCCACATGATCATATATGTATGAATACATGGAAAAAGTAAAAGATAAATTCACAGAATAACACAGAGATGGGCTGAGAATTCAGATCTGGGGGTAATTCAAATCAAGCACTTTCTCCAGAAGGAAAGTGGCTAACTCAATGAATGAGTGGTAGCATCTGAAGAATCATAAAATTTAATTAGATTTGATTATAAGAAAAAGAGACTTTTTAAAATCCAAAGCTTTCAATGGAATGTTATTTAGTAGGGTTTGGTGTACTTTTACTATCTTAAACTACACTACCACCTTTTGAAAGCAATGCAGAAAAAAACATTTTGCTTTCAGTGAATCCTTCAAATACCTCTGATTCAAACAGAGCAGTTATCTCCTCCATATAAACATATCACTTCCATTAATTTTGGAGACTTGCATTATTCGTTTTCAAAAAAACTGTTTAGGATGCTAATTGGTGTTTTAAAATGTTGGATAAATGGCAACTACTCTATACATTCTACTACACAATGAGAAATCTCATTTTTCCACATACCAAGTGAAAGGTATTAATTTGAATTAAATGACCAAATTATAAAAGGCAACAGAGGTTAACTTTACACAGTGTTTTCCAACACATTTGAAAGTGAACACAAGTTTGGAGGACCAACTTCAACATGAAAATGTTCCCAAATACTGCATTCCCCAAATACTTGCACAAAATTATTGAAATCAAAATAATTCTGAATGCTGAACTCTTTTTTGAGAGAGAAAGTGTGTGTGAGAGAGAGGGGAAGGAGCAAAGAGAGATGGAGAGAGAGAATATTAGGCAGACTCCATGCCTGCAGATGAGGGGCTGGATCTCACCACCCTGAGATCATGACCTGAATAGAAACAAATTAAGAGTCAGACCAACCTTCTGAGCCACCCAGGAACCCCTCTGAAAAAAAATTATTTTGTAATGAGGGCATTAATTTACATTATATTAATGTTTGCCCTATGGAATCTGAGATTGTTTTCATTATTCTGTTATAGTTTAAGGCAATGGCCAAGTAATAGAGCTAACATTTTGCTCCAAGTTGATCAAATGATGATACTAACATGGAGTGAAGATTTACTATATAAATAAGCTACGGAAAGCCACACTGTGCTCTCTCTTCTCTGAAGTCCCAAATTTGAGTTTCATTTCATTTCATCAGTGACTTAAACCATACTTATTTTATCTGTATAATATAGTGCCACGTGCTGTGGAAGATAAATTGATGACTCAAATATAAATATTTCCTTCAAGATATTTAGAGATTAATAGCAGAGATAAAAAATATATGTAAATTAAAATGCAAGTATTCTTGGGGCTCCATTACTGTGTAAACAGTAACAAATCAATGGTAAAAACAATGCTACAAAGCTGCCAAGAGCTATCACATCCTGAGTACACAATGTTTTCCCCCGGGGAGCTACTAAGAGTTTTCTATCAAGCTAACTTTAGGTTGGGGAGAGGGAGTTGTTACCTTTAATTTTTTTATAAATTTTTTATTTATTTATGATAGTCACACACACACAGAGAGAGAGAGAGAGGCAGAGACATAGGCAGAGGGAGAAGCAGGCTCCATGCACCGGGAGCCCGACGTGGGATTCGATCCTGGGTCTCCAGGATCGCGCCCTGGGCCAAAGGCAGGCGCTAAACGGCTGCACCACCCAGGAATCCCCGAGTTGTTAACTTAAAAAAAAAAAAAAAAGAGAAAGAAAAAAAAGAAGAACCTTTGCAGAGAAATAAATTTGAGAGAGAATGAAGCTTACTCTACAGCAATGCATTCAGTTAAGTAAGAGGGTGTCTGACGTTCCCTGCCAAGCTCTGGTAGCTTGAGAGAATCACCACTGGCCACCAGTGGTCTTCATTTGAAACCCAGCATATGATGTTGGAGAAGGACTCTCTTCACTGACAGTCTCAATATAAACTATCTCAATGGTCAGGAATTCTTCTGAGCTCTTGGTTGAGAAATTTCTCAGATTCCTTCCTTGGAAAGAAGATCCCTGATTGGACTGAGTATTCTACTTCTTCAAGGATTTTTCTGTACTTGGTGGAATTATTTTGGCAAGGTAGCAATAGGGAATAGATTCTTGACTGAAAAGAAGTCCAGGATACCTCAGAGCAAGTCCAATGTGGGTAGATCTGTTAGCCGCTTACCTGAATTTGAGAAGGACCATCAACTTCACTACCCCAAAGAGAGAACACAGCAACAACAACAAGACACATCTCTTGGTAGTATACAGACTGCCAGATTAATGATATAAACCAGATGTTTCAAAAGACTTCTCTGTCTATTCTTCTTACTCTAGATATTCCTCTTGGGATCAAGTCTTTGGAAAGCCCTCCAGACCAGACTGGAAATGCAAGTAGGAATTCATTAATTACTTTACCTCTTCTTTTATTCTACAAGTATTCATTAGGCAGCACTTCCCTGAAAAGGTGACCTTTCCGCTGACTTTTGAAGAATGTGTAAAAGGCAACTGGATTTTGTAATGAAGCGTTTCATACAGAAGACAGTCATATGCAAAGACATGGTAAGTTTATGAAACAAGTGGATATATCTAGAATCATAGATTTTGGGGATGGTGATGCTGGCTTTATTGACACGAAGTCATGATGGTGCCTTATCTGCTATGTCAGACCTGGGACTTTCTCCTATAAGTTACAGACTGATTGAAAGATATTAACAAGAAATGCATGAACAATCTTTCCATTTTAGAAAGAATCCTCCAGAAAAGTCTGAACAATAATTGGCACTCAATGAATAATTTTTGGATGAAGCAATGAATGATGAGAATCATAATGAATCCAATATCAAAGAAATAAAAAGGACAATTCTAGAGATAACATAATGATATGCTCTTTAAAAACTCAAAAATGACTGAAGTCTGGATTGAAAAAAAATAAGAAAAGTAAGTATAGCTGTGTAATAAGAGAAAACAGAAAGAACAAAACCTCAGGCTTCTTGTTTAGGGCTTTCCCAACACACTTACCCACATGGACAGGACCTCATTTTGGATACACAAATGCTGATGCTCTCTACCCATAATTGGCATTTATTGAAGCTCTAGGGTGATAGTGGATACTGTGGGACTTATTTAATTCAGCCTAGATAGCTCTCCTACAACTTCTTGGATGGATGTACCATTTAAACCATGTCCTCAAAATTTCTAGCAAAATTGGCATATTGTCCCAGCAAAAAACAGCTGCTTTGATTCAAATAGTTCATATAAAAAGCAGCAACACAAACTTAGTAATAGCACCAAAATTTAAAAAAAGCCACAACAACCCACAAATGGTAAACAAGATTCTTTGTCTATTTTTAACATTTGTTTTAATATTGAGAGCAACACATTTTTGAAACAAATAATATTCACTTTTTCCTAAGTTGTTTTCAAATGCAAATCTTTAAAAACACTCTGAGGCAAGCCTTTGGAATCTTTCAACTTAATAAACTCCAGCTGCCTTAAAAAAAAAAAAAAGCGATTTAATCTTCCACTATTTGCCTGAACCTCTTCTGATTTTAGATGTAATTGAATTGGTCCAGAGTTATATTACAAAAGAAAAACTCTAAGAGGATTTTGGGAAAAAGGAGATGAAATGTTTAAAGTTATTTTTTAGTTCATTTGGAGGACAGCCATATAGACAGAAACTGTCATAGCACTGAACTCTAAACAAGTAATCTCAGTATACTTGCAGAACTGAAAAAGAAATTCCTACTGTAATCCATTTTTAGTTTTAGAAGAGATGAGAAAGGACTATGTTCAGTTATGTATCAAACTCTTTTTTATTTATTTTTATTTTTTTAAAAGATTTTATTTTTTTTCATTCATGAGAGACACAGTGAAAAAGGCTGAGACATAGGAAGAGGGAGAAGGAGACTCCCTCCCTTCAGGGACCCTGATGCAGGACTCTATCCCAGGACCCTAGGATCATGACCTGAGCTAAAGACAGACGCTCAACTGAGCCACTCAAATGCCCCCAAACTCTTTTTTATTTATTTTTAATTTAATTTTATTTTTTTCAAAGATATATTTATTTATTTGAGAGAAAGAAAGAGAAAGAGCACAAGCACAAGCATGAGTTGGAGGGAGAGAGGGAGAGAGAGTCTTAAGTAGACTCCACAGTGAGCATGGAGCCAGTCTCATGACCCTGAGATCATGACATTTTGTGTCCCTTGATATGATGTACTATGAAAGACACAATGTCATTTTGTAGTATTTTTGATAAAAATGCATAAACTCAGTCTAATCATAAGAAAACATATTTAGCCAAATTGGGGAACACTTGAAAAAATAACTTAGTGCTCTTCAAAAGTGCTAAGGTCATGAAATACTGAGAAGTCGACATAAACAGAATTGAGAAGGTGGGGGCACTTGGGTGGTTCAGTTGGTTAACCGTCTGCCTTTAGCTCAGGTCATGATCCTGGGATCCTGGGATCGAACCTTGAATCGGGCTCCCTGATGAGCAGAGCCTGCTTCTCCCTCTGCTCCTCCCCCTGCTCATTCATGCTCTCTCTCTCTCTCTCTCTCTCATTCTTTTGCTCTCTCACCCTCTCTCTCAAATAAATAAATAAAATCTTAAAAAAAAGAGAGAGCTAGAGAAAGTGCCCCTAGCATAACAAAACCATTGGAGAGGAATACGGTGTGGGAAGTCCTTGACAATCACACTGAGGTTTATAAGAATCAGTGATCAGCAAGAGCTCCACCTCTTATGGAACCCAGAGTGGGTGCTGGGGGCAGAAGGCACAGGCCTCCTAACCCGTTTCCTGTCCAGAGCTGCTGAAACAATCACGTCAGTTGAGTGCATGTGTGAGTTGAAGGAGACAGAGTCCATAGGTTGTGACTGTGTGTGGAAGAAAACACAGCGGCCATGTCTATCACTAATTCTTGTGCTGGAAGACTTACATGGAAGAAGAATGTTTTGCAGTGAGCCTCAGGATCTGATATTTAGTTTGCTCAAAATGATGTGAATTTGGTATACTGGATCTGGGCAGAATAAAAGTCAAAACCAGAGAGGCTGGGGGAAAAAAAGGAAGAATGCACAGAAACCAGAGGTCTGGGTAGGGAGAGTCCAAAGATAACCAGAGAAAGCTGCACCGGCATGCATATGCATCTATTGGAGATGTGCATTCCCCTTTCTCCCTTGTACTCTGTAAAAAAGAATCTCTCAGGATCCTCCTAAACATATATTTTCTCTTTTTTTAAGATTTTATTTATTTATTCATGAGAGAGAGGCAGAGACACAGGCAGAGGGAGAAGCAGGCTCCCTGTGTGGAGCCTGATGTGGGACTCAGTCCCAAGGACCCCTGGATCACAACCTGACCCAAAGGCAGATGCTCAACCACTGAGCCACCCAGGTGCTCCCAAATATGCATTTTCTTGACATCATCTCCAGAATACACTCTGAGATACAATGGCCTAAAACTAAAGGCTTATGGTTAGATTTGGGGGCAGGTCTGGATATCTCGAGTATTTTATACACAATTTTGTATATGGGAGTTTGCCCATGTTTCTACACTTTGATTTATAGCGTCTCTAGATTTTCAGTGAGCCAAAAAAAAAAAAAAAAGGAAAAACCATGTGAACCATCCCCTGGTTGAAACAGGAACAAGAGGTGCTGGCACTACCTCCTTTATTTTTGTCAGTAATAGTAATAACTCACTATAATTTGACCACAACCATGCACCACTTGCCATGTGCTTTACAACATTAGTTCACCTGGCTTTCAGGAAAAGTGATACAAGTGATAACCATCTGTTTTGCAGATTGAAAACCCAAGGCCAAAAGAGGTTAGTTTCTTTCCTGGACTACAAAGCTAATAAGAAGTAAAGCTCAAATTAGTATCCAGGTCTATAAGATTCCTATGCCCCTGACTTTTAAATTGCATTAAGCTATTCATTGCAACCTAATACTTTACTGCAAATCTATGTAAATTGTTAAAACCCACTTAATACTATAAAAATTTTATTTTTTAATGGTTCTAGTAAATTTGGAGAAGTTGTCTATTTGCCGGATTAGCTGTAAATACAGCAAACGTATTTCAGCAGCTACTTTGGAAAGAAATGAACCAATATGCATTATTATACATTTTCCAGCTTCCTCATCTGAAATGATAATAAAATCCTTTGCTACCCCAATTTTTCTGTTGTACAAATTCTCTTGATGTGATCACTTGAGATTAGCTACTAATCTGCTTGTGGACACACTGATAATTGCCAATGTCACTGAAATTCTTTTGCCTAGGCAGTACAGGGTTCCTGAATTCAAATAATTCATCTTGCTGCATCATGATAAAGTTTTGCTTATAGTAAATTGCCTTCAAATATACACTATGAAAATGTTCTAAATTTTGAAAAAAAAATGACTAGATGGTAGATGCAAGGAAAGAGAAAAACTAGAAATAAGTATTTACCATCAGTTCCTATTCTTAAAACAATCCAGTATTTATTTACCCTAATCCAGTGTTAAACTCATGATCACCTTCTTTAAGTAATAAACTTTATTTTTTAGAGTAGTTTTAGGTTCACAGCACAATCGAATGGAAAGTATAGATATTTCTCATATATCTCCTGCCCCCACACGTGTGCAATGTCCCCAACTATCAACACCCTGCACCACAATGATACATTCATCGATGAACCCACATTAATGCATCATTATCTTCTAAGTCCATAGCTTATGTTAGGGCTCACTCTTCACATTGTAGTTCTAGGAATTTGGACAAATGTATAATGGCACATATCTAGCACTATCCTAAAAATCCTCTCTCCTATGCCTATGCATCTCTCATCTCAACTACTAATAACCACTAACCTTTTAACTGTCTCCATAGTTTTGCCTTTTCTAGAATGTCAAATAGTTGGAGTCATGCAGTATGCAGCCTTTTCAGATTGGTTTCTTTCACTTAGTAATATTTATTTAAAACATCTTTCCATGTCCTTTCGTGGCTCGATAGCTCCTTTCTTTTTAGCACTGAATCATAATAAGCCATTGCCAGGATTTACCACAGTTTATTTATCCACTTACCTACTGAAGGGCATCTTGGTTGCCTCCAAGTTTTGGCATTTACACATATAAATTTGTAAGAACACCTTTGCATGGGATTTTGTACAGACATAAGTTTTCAACTCATTGGAGTAAATACCAAGGTGGACTACTCCTGGATAAGACTGTCTTCCAAAGTGACTTTACTACCCATGATCGTATTTTAAAAGATCCAAAGGAAAAAAAAAAAAAAAGATCCAAAGGTCTCTATGAAAATCATTTTCTAATTCTTAGGATAACTTAAAAACTCACTATAAATTTGCAGGTGGCTCTTTTTTAAAACCTGTGAATTTAAAACATGTAAACACCCAGCTCCACTCAAAATCAACAGGATCACAATTTCTGAATGTTTTAGAAGTTCTCTGATTCTATCCGGCAGGTGGGTAGATCCACACCAAGGAGGTGATTACCTAAAAATCCCACACCACCGCATGAATGCATTGCTGCATTTGTACACATACTTCTATTTGTGACAAACCATCTAGTAACATGATGGTATTTAACGTTTCATGCATTGGTAAGTATAACTGGCTGTCATTAGGCTGCTGTGCTCTATTATCAGAATGACAATTGTACAAAGGCAGCCATTTACTCCTGCTGAATTACGTTTCCAGTCGTGAAAACAACCCTCTTTGCACTAGTCATTCACAACTAAAACATATCTTCACAGAAACAACACTGGGGTTTAACAAATGACTTTTTAAAAAAATGAGACTTGCAATCAAAAGAACAGCATAAAATACATCAATTGCTCATCAATTGTTTCTGGCATCTGAGAAAAGAAGAAAGATAGATTGAATATGAAAATGAAATTTTGGCAAGGGAGAGCCAAATGATCTTTGAACTTGTTACATCAAGAATATCTCACGATACATGAAAGTAGTAGAATTGACTCCTCGAACATCGTATAGTCACATAGACAACTCCATGTCAAAAGATGCTGTTTGCTAGTGGTGGGTAAGACCTAACTGAATGTATCCCATCTGTGCTAATGTGTAATAATCTGTTGCTAGTAAGTGCAATGGTGTAGACTGAAGATACTAGCTAGGACATGGAAGCAGGTTCTCTTCTGAAACATAAGGTTTCTCTGATGACTAACCTTGGCTTGATAACTCCCTGGTGGCCTTACAAGCCTTCCTTAAGCTGCTTCCCCTAATCTAGAACACTTCCAGTCAACTTTCTTTCTGTCAGTCCTCCACGGGCTCAGACTTCTATCAGACTTCCTGGTCCTCTCCCTATTGTTTCTCATCTAAGTTTCTCTTAATGAAAGTCTCCCATGTTTATTATGGCCTCTGTTTCTCAGAAGACCTAGGCTAACACATGGGTCCCCCAAAACACTATAAGCTTGGTGGCTGAAAAATGATATTGTTTTCTTCAACGCACATCATTAATCATTTTAAATTGATAATCATTGTAGTGTCGAGTTGTTGATTTTCTGTGTTTAGGTGAGTTCTATCAAACTGACTCCAAATCAATCATTTTTTTCAGTTCAGCTACCTTACCTCCAGAGGTTAACCCAGGCAGCATGGTGAATTCTTTCTCCAAACATAATTCCCACTTGTGCATACTCACTCCTGCTATAAAACTAAACCACCATCAACTGCTAATGTGTGTTTTGCTAAATGAACCAGCTCCACCCAGTCTTGCTCATTCACCACAACCCAGTTTTTTTAAACACCACTCAGATTCCTGCTTCGACCATTTGTGCCCATGTTGGCTGGGTCCTCCAACAATTTAGGAAAAGTCTGGAGGCCAATGAACAAGTAAACTTAAACAGCCACAAACCACAGTGCCCCAAGTCTAAATTACTGAGTTTGCTTATTTAGTATACCTCAAGCTGGGGCAAACCCATGGCCAGCCTTAGCTGGAGGCCAATGAACGTCCTGAGAATGCCAGGAACGCACTGCTTAACATCTCTAAAAAACACATGGTCTCCCCTATTCAGAGATCCAGCTATGAACATAAAGCAATATTTCCTTTATTGCTCCATAACTATATAATCATTGCTACCATACTTAAAAAGTTCTTCACTACCTTTGGGATCTAACCCACTTTTCATTTTAAAGGACAACTCAGGGTGGGGAGATGGATAGGAAGAAGCACTCCAGATTTTTGGCATTGCCATCTTTGTTACTTGTAAAGGGAGCTTACAGCAAATAAGGAAACAGAAGCAGAAATGCAGACGCAGTACAGTCATCTCCATCACTGAGAAGAACAGTATGGCATATGCCATGAGAGGACCAGGCTCTTCCCACGTTTCCGAGCTAGAATCACCTGGCGAGCAAGAAGGTGACATCTGGCATCTCTGTTCGTATTACAACCATACAGATGGGCATGGACTTAACCCATCTCCCAGAGCAATGAAACAAGACTTTCTGGGGGGGGGGGGGGCAGTATCCAAGAAGCATCATCACCCCAGTGACTCCAATTTCCATCAAATTTAAGAAGAATTACACTAGGCCTAAGACATTAGTTCTCAAACTTTATCATGCACCAGAATCACATAGACACTTGTCAATACAAAAATTGCTGGGCTTTACCCCCAGTTTCTGATTATGTAGTCTAGGTAAAGAATTTGCATTTCTAACAAGTGCCCAGGATTTGTGAATACTGCTGCTGGCCCAGAGACTTTGAGACCCAATACTCTAGGAAACTCTAGGTTATCCAGAAGGTCCACCTAAGCACACTCCTGCTCACATTTTATCGGCAATGACTATGTCACCTGAACATCACTAGCCACAAGCGAATCAGAATATTAAATACTTTTATTGAGCATAGTACTGCCCCAAACAAAATCAGAATTCTCTTACAATACGAAAGGAAAGAAGAGATATCTGGCAGGTCAGTATTTCCTAAAAATGTTAGTATCATGTGAACATGAAAATGATGTTCTTTCTGGGGCACACTGGATGCTGATGCAGGTACTGCAGCCACCCAGGTTCTGTCCACCCCTGAGGGGATCTGAGTTCTGTCCACGCAAGTGATGAAGCTCTGCACTGGCAGCTAGCAGTGTCAGCTACGGAAACACACCAAGGTAAACTCCTGACACCTGATCTGTCTGACTGCTCCATTCTTTGAAGGAAAGAAAAGGTTCATATTCAATAACTTTAGCAAGTGTCAGTTTACATAGGAGCAGGTATGATGAAAATGTGGCTCCTTATGGCCAGACTCCCACTTTCCTGGGCAAACTTCATTCCAAGATGTCATGAGTGAACTGGCTATACCACCAGGGGGACAGGGGATATGTTTGCACTCTACTGTCATCCTCAAATGCCGTTTCCTTCATATTTTTTTCCTCTATGAAGAGATCTCACACCATGCAACTTTAGAGTTTTAGAATCATTGCCAGGAGATTAGCTGAGTGACTGGGGGAGCACCTATCAGCATAATGTGCACCAATACCCCTAATTCTGCTCTTGCCTCTGCCCACTGAGCCCATTTGCAATGATTGCAACGCTTCCCATTTTTCTAATGGTTGAATCTGAAAAGGAAGTGGGCCCTGAAATGCCTTAGTGCAGAGCAATTTTAAAAGATTTGAAAGCTTTTTCCTTCAAGCCACAAAATGTCCTGAAAGCTTCTGATCACTTGACTGTATTCTATCCCACCCAGATCTGACCAAGCCCCAGTCCATCAGCCTCACGCTGAAAAATATGTCTTTAATCATTAAGATGTTCCTACTGCTTCAAACGACTCTATCGTTCCTATAAAAGCTAAAATTATTTTCACTTGAGAAGGCTCAGGCCTGTGATTTCCTTTGCCAAAGGAATAAGGCCCATAAGTAAAAATTACATAAAAGCAAAGGTTTGCATCCAAAATGTCTTACTGTATATAAATAAGATGTAAGGACTTCTAATGTATATTGGTCTCCCTTGTTAAAAAAGGAGAGAGAGAGAGAGAGAGAGAGCATGAGCACTATAGTAATTGCTACAATCTTGATGGCATTACTGCTGTCACTCTCTGGGTGATAGAAGGCTCATTGCTGGGACAGTCACAGAGCCATACACTCACACTTTGGTCTGTGGCCCCCCCGCAATTTCCAAGGCTTACTATTGGGTGAAATGCTACATCTTTGTTTCTCAGGCTGTTAAACCTTTGCTCAGAATTGATCACCTTGGCTCTGATGGCCATTCACTGACAGCGCTCCTCCAACTGCTCTGGGCTTTTACAGTATATCAGGGGTTTTTTAGTAAATGTAATAGTAATGAAGAATTAGCAAATTCTGCGTTAGGTGAGATTGTTAGAGCTCCGTGATCACACAAAATTCTTACTTCCACCTTCTCTATTAATTTTCAGTATTAAGATTATTTAAAAATATGTTCACATCATCATTCCCTTCCTAATTTCATGAAAGTGAAGTTGCAATGTTTTGCTGTTGGCAAATCAGCCTATTTCCTTTCCTACACATTGACATATAGGGTCTTTTATTTAATAATTGATAAAGAAAACATCACATCACCTCAATTAGAATTAATATGAATACATTCTTCCACCAGTCACTTGGAAAGTATTTATTGAGTGTCAGCTACATGTAGACTCTGTGCTAATTGTAGGGGATGCAGCAGTGAACAAAACAGTCATAGTTACATACTCAGCAAGCTCACATACATCCAATACATTGATTTATACAGTGCATATTTAATCATCTAGGTTTCTTAATTGGGCTCTTGCAATCACGGGATGAGTTTATTTTGGATAGTTTTCTAACTGTGGTGGGGGAAAGTAAGCAACTGAAAATGATCTTTCCCTAGCATCCAGTGTATATGCTTCTTTTGAGTCTTCTTTCCTTTGGCCTCATTACCCTCCTTCGGTTTTTGTCCTTGGTCCTCAATCCACAAAGGAAGTTAGTAAACTAATCATTTATTTATGTCTTTCTCCCTCTTAGAGGATGAGCTCCATTCTTGAGCACAGAGAAATAACCCTTCATGCACGGTACTTGCCTCTCCCTGACATTTCTCGCCTCTGACACAGCACATATAGGAGCCCCCATCACTGGAAGAGCCCAAGCCCTGTTGGATGGATGGATGGATGGATGGATGGATGGATGGATGAGTGCATGCCCAGCTGTGCCCAGAGAACATGTCTATGAAATTGGTACTTTGTTAAAGTCACTACCACAATTTATTTAGTCCACATGGCATCCTTATAACAACAAACTCATTTCTTCAGGTTTCGAAGGACTCTGTGAAAGCAGAGTACTTGGGACCTGTACTCAGTACTCAGGGAAGGGACATCATATTTTCCCACAAAGACAAGCTCTTCATGGGATCTGGAAGGCATCTCAGAGAACATCCAGTTCAACTCCATGATTTACAGATGTGGAAAGGAGCCATGAAAGATGAAATGTTCTACCTGAGGTTATGCTACAGGTCAGACACCAAACAAAGATTAGAACCAATAAGTCTTTACCTCGAGCCCAAGGCTCTTCTCTGTGCACAGTACGGACCCCACTTATAAACAAGACAAAATGAGGCAAAATTAAGAATGTCTTCGACAATGGACCATAAACAGGGATGGACAGATGGTTCACCAGGTTTCCTGGATGCCAGCCAAAGGTCCAGGGAGAAGGACAGGGCACCTTGAATTTATATTTGCTCAAGAGGCTACAAAACGTTTACCCAGAATGTGTAGCAGATGCTACGTCTTCCCATCTGCCTTGGCTATGCAGCTGAGCCCAAAACTCTGTGAGGCCGCTTCCTATGCAATAATTCGGTTGTGCTTCATCCCCACCAAAAGCAAATTTAAAAAGACAGAACAAAATAACAACCCTGACAAAAACTTAAAGATGTTATTTAAACCATGGTAGATGTTCCTTCATTATAAAATAAGTACAATCTGGAACACAGTGGGGCATTTGGGAAAAAAAGGAATCGTGGTACAGAAGAGCATGACAAAGAATTGTTAAAGAATGGCATTCCCTTGGTTATCAGAATTAATAGTAAAGCTATATCGTTTTTAATTCACCCAAAGTGTAGCACACACAGGTGGAGTAGTCTGTACACATCTGAGAGGCAAATAAACTCTGCTGGCCCACAAACAAACTTAGGCAAATTTCAGCATGAGAAAATCACTCCTTTGGGCTTAAAAGTCTGGTCTTCAAAGTACAAATAGTTGGAAGAGTTGTATCATAAGAGCATATAATTATACCATCAAATTCATAACCTAACGCACTTACCTTTAAGGACATGGTGCAAAATGACATTGCCAACCCCCTCCCTGGTGGAGTGGGCTATTTGTTTCTCTGACAGGAGGACATCCCTAGACCAGCAAAGTTCCACATTGTGTACATGTTGTAACACACTCTCCTTCCCCAGAGAGCTTTTAAAATTATTTCAGTTATAAGTCAAAGGATAGCTAACTCAAACTGGCTTTTTTGCCTCTGTATTCATCTCCGATTTTGCCTTTGTAGCCAAACGATGAAGAGGGTAAGCAAGCTTCAAGTGAGATTCTCACATCTTCCCCCTGTTTGTCATTTTGGCTACATCCTCAGGATGGCTTTTCCATCAGAATGGCCAGGGCCACTCTACATGTCACACCATTCATAGCAGGAGACATCACCTTGTCCCCTGTTCTATCCTTAAATAAAGTCATGGGATTCACTCTTGTCGGACCACATTCCAGTAGATGTCTTTCCCTACACCAATCACTGCATCCAAGAGGATGGACTATTCTGATTGGCTAGGGCTGATTGTGGTCAATGTCTAGAATTTGCAACTGCATGGGGGCAGAAAACGGGCATTTGCTGGGACAGTCACTGCAGAGTGTACTATGCTAGATGTGAACAAATGGAAATTGTCATGCTGATAGAACATGGGAAAAGAGAACGTAAGTTCAGAACCGGGAGAGTACCAGAAGAGGATAGACACAGCTGTATTCCAGGATGGGAGTTCTGTAGTACCAGACTGATATATCAGTCTGCGGCTGAGGAAAGGGAAATGGTTGCTTTGAGTTGAGTTTTAGAAAGAGATGCAGTGTTTTTTAGTCCACAAATGCCATAATTTACAGATGCTTTCTGCAAATCTCTAGCTCAAATGTATCAGTAGTGGATGGCAAGTACCAAAACATTCACATTTCTCCTTACATCTCTCTTTCCCTATGGAACATAACTCAAATTGAATAACAATAAGGTTCTACAGGTCATTCACCACATTCTGGGTGGGAAAAGGATAAAGAGAGAAAGTAGAGTTCCTCATAACCTTATTGATCCATATTGTACTCTTCAGATATGGCTGTTTAAGATCATTGTTAGGCTTTTCTTTGAAAATTAGAGGTTCATTTGCTTGTTTTGTGTGCAAAATCTTTGTAACTCAAAGGATGAGCCTAAAGATGACTGCTCCTTTTCTTTGTCTTGCTCCTGAGAAGTCATCATGTGCCCTCCCTTCTTGATTCTCCACATGCATCTCTGAATATGCCTTATCATACAAGCATTCTATGAAGTTAATTCAGGGTAATAAATGCTGCGGACAAATCAGCAGTTCAGAATAGTAACAAGTGCACACAGTTGCTCAACGTCGAGCCTAGGAAACCACTGCTAACTAACTGTGTACTTTGGTCAAGTCCTTCCTTTTTCATGGCTCCTGCAACTATTTTTTCCTGAGATAAGAATATTAATGACTTACCTGCCTAAAAGTAAAGAGCTGGACAAGATAATCTCTTGATTTCCCTGTAGGATGAAAATATCTATGATTCTTGGGGAAAAGTCAACAGATGACACTTGCGAATGACATGGTAATAATCCTATGATATTTCAAAATGTTAGTATTAACATAAATGGGCTACTGGTGTATTCATTGATGGTAAACAAATTACCACTGTGAGGCAAGTTAGCAAAGGGCAGCCTTCATTCTGAGATTTTTGTATCTTGTGTCTCAATCAATCACTCTTCTTCAATTTTGAGTTCAGTTTTAGTTGTAACTTTTTGTGATATGTCAGCATATAAGATGAAAAATACAGCGGTTTCTAGAAGCAAAACATTACGCTAGACTGATGACTTCTCCCTTACCCTATAATGTGCCAAGTATTTAAACTTAATCTATTAAAAGGCACTGTTATTAGTTTGATTACTCTTTCTTGAAAGCTGCTTTTGTATTTAGCTGTTTCCTGCATTGTCCTTAGAGGTGTTCAGTGTAAGACCGGCACTAAAAGCTAATTTATAACACATGTGTGTAGATAAACAGTCATCTACACACATGCATGCATTATTCATACATGCAGGATATACAGTATGTGGCAGGCACTATGCTAGGAGCTAGTTATGGAAAAGTAAGCGAACAAAAGCTTCCCCTGGCTTCATGAAGCTCCGAGCAAATGTCAACAACAGCATAAAGGAGGATGCATTGTTCTACTTAGAGAAACCTGAAAGGATTCACAAATTTGTATGAGTATCCTCCATATATCCATAATAACCAAGTAGGTGACATATCCCAGGAAAACAACGCAAAGCTGGAAGATAGGAAAATGGAGTGCAGAATATGGTGGAAAACTTAGATTTTAAGAAACTGGTGGAAGAGGACAGAAAAAAATAGTGAAAAAAATACAGTCAGAGAGGTACAGGAAGAATCAAGAGGCAGGGTATTTCAGTGATCAGGGTGGAGAGAGTTTCAGGAGATCAACTCAACCTCACATGGTATGGAAAATTCCAATAAGATAACATCACAGACAAGGGCTTAGATTTGCATGCAGGTGGGCACTGGTGTTGTGTGGGGGCATCTTTTAAAGAGCAGCTATTTTATTTACGCTATCCTGGGCATCTCTCAGACCAAGAGGCCACATTTAGGTCATTAAAACATTCTCAAAAATCACAGTAATCAGTTCACCACCACCGGTTGATCCTGTTTTCTGTCAAGGGGAGTTGATAGCTAGCACTAGGGAATAGGAACAGCATCTATAATACACGGTGTCTTTCCTTTAACCTCTCAAAACAACTATTTCCTTTCCTTCTAAGATACTGAGGGCTATTCACATTCCTGGACAGAGCCTCCCTGATATTCTTCTTCACCTTCCAGAGAAAGGAAATAGATTGTACCAATGTACCTGAACCTGGGTTGGAGGACACTTCTCAGGGTGATAACTAGCATCTAAGACCTGGCTTGAACATCTCGAATCTCTTCTGCCTATCGGCATCCTAATTCCTTCACCTTCCTCCCTAACGTTTCAATTGGAGTCTTTGTCTTGGGTCCTCGACTTTGACAATTATTTCTAAAATCATCTTGTCCTAGGAGACCAGCCAAGTCTTCAGACAAATAGAATTTTTGATGGTATAAATGCCAGAGATGCTATAGTTGATAAAATTATGATCCTCCACAAATTTTTCAAGATCTATTTTGCAGTTTGAAATCAAGCCATTTATAATCAAAACTGGATCGTTTCTTCTTATATTAGGATAGGTTTGATTAGAATCAACTTCAGATTCTCAAATAAGTATGCACCATATAATTTGCCCTATTTAAACATGAAATATTAACCAATTCTATTTTTCTTGGCATTTCCTTTCCTGTCTGGCCCTTACCTCAACTTTGATAGTAAAGTTTTTTTTATGCTTATTGTGTCAAGAAAGGTATGTGTGACAGTGGAACAGAAGAAAAGAGAGAAAAAAATTTTCCTCTGGGTGAATTTTAAAATATTCCACTCATAGAGTAATTTAAAAGACTTGTGGCCTAACATAGATTTTTGTGGGACAAAAAGAGTCAGATTTTTTCTTTTCACCATACCCTTCCAAGGGCAAGGAAATAACTTTTTTCCTTTTTCTTTTTTTTTAAAGATTATTTATTTTTTCATGAGAGACAGAGAGAGAAGTAGAGAGATAGGCAGAGGGAGAAGCAGGCACCCTTCAGGAACCCAATGTGAGACTCGATCCCAGGACCTCAGGATCACGACCTGAGCCAAAGGCAGACACTCAATCACTGAGCCACCGAGGTGCCTGTAGAAAATAACTTTTTTAGGCTAAGAAGAGGGAGGACACTCAAACTGGAAGTGAACAGAGTGTGAGGTTGGTGGGCACTCAAGAAAGGGGATTGGTGTTTTACTGCTTCCAAGGTGGAACCTTGAGGAGGCAATACAGTCTCAGATCGGTTTGGGGATATAAGAGAAGAAAGGAGATAACTCTTGTTTCCTGGATAGAATCCTGAGAAATGGTAAGAACCCAGAGAGAAGAAATGCTCCCAACTGTGTCTATGTGGAATGGTCCTTACTCAGTGTGTTGGGATTGTCACTGCCTCCTGTGGGTCAGGATATCATAGTAGGGTCATCAAGAATTATAACAGCATAGATAATTTAAAGAAGGCAACATACAGCAATGAATGGCTTAGTAGATGTCTGTATTGACAGATGAATGGTGTGCATGGAATAGACACCTAGAAGAGGCACCCTCAACGCCCACCATGTTCTGCTGGTGAGATCACAGGGTTGCAGAGAGTGTCGGTGAGGGCTGAATGCTTAGCCTCAAGCTTGAAGGCTATGTCCCAGCTATAATTCAGTTCTATCACTACATAGGAAGTATATTTTTTGACAGGAGATAGCATTCTCCACTACAGGCTACCCGTCATGTCACCAAATTTCTACATAAACTTCTCCTTATATGTAAAACACTATCAATTCTACTCAAGGGAAATAAAAAATTCCACCCAGTTACTTTATCCTACGCAAATTTCATATTTTGTGGGTGATTTTCTGTCCTCCATCAGGTTGGGACATGGCTCCCTGTACACAAAAACTGATTCATAAAAACTACCATTTAGAAAACTGAACAAAAACAGTAGATGAGGTAGGAAGTGCAAAGAATTCCTGATCTGGGAGTGATGACTTACTTCCATGCTGGCCTATACAGTTAACCTTGAAGGAAGATTCTGAAAAACAATAATTATATCCAGTTTTACATGTTTTCTATTATATTGTATTTCTAATTTTACGTGCTCTCTATTATATTGTATTTTACATGCTCTCTATTATATTGTATTTCTTCTTGAAAACCAGCCAGTCATTGCCTGAGTTCATCATTCTTATAATTCCTCAATATAATCCTCAAGAAGCAAATTCATGGGCAGCCGTGCTGGCTCAGCAGTTTAGCACCGCCTTCCGCCCAGGGCGTGATCCACAGAGACCCGGGATCGAGTCCCACGTTGGGCTTCCTGCATGGAACCTGCTTCTCCCTCTGCCTGTGTCTCTGCCTCCCTCTCTCTCTCTCTCTCTCTCTCTCATGAATAAATAAATAAAATCTTAAAAGAAAAAAAGCGAATTCACTCTTATAATATGACGCCAAGTGCTTCCTTTAAAGCCAAGGATGTTTACGTACATTGTCCACCTTCCAGGTTGTTCCAAGGGTAGTTCTACTAAATATTTTTCATTGCATAAGAAAGATGACCAGCTCTGCAGGCTGCAACATGTGTCTGCCCCACATAGCCTGACAGCTTAGCTAAGGACATGTATTTGAGTCTTGTGGTATTATTCAAGCTTCTCTGTTCTTTGTTGGCCTAAGAGATGCCAGGTTAAATCAACAGCATAAAGAAGTTAGAAATTCATTTCTCTCACAAGAGTGAAAAGAAAAAGTCTAGGGGCAGTTAGGTCAGTTCTTCCCAGTCAGTCAAAGACCTGGGTCCTTTCCATCTTGTTTCTCTGCATGTGCAAAAATGTGTGGCAAAGCTGAGTCTCAGGCATGTCCATATTCCAGTTCATGGGGAGAGGAAAAGGCATACAAAATATTGAAGAGCAGGCCTATAAAATGAAACATCATATTTAATTCTAGTCAATCTCCAAAACTTAGGCATATGGTGGCCCAGAGCTTCAAAGGATGTCCCAGCCTAGACAATTGCATTCCAGCTAGAATGCTACCATTGTGGAAGAAGAGAAGACAGGGTCTGTGGGAGTAGTTAACCATCTATTGCTATGAAACAAAGACAGAATAGGCTCTCGTGGGCAATTTTCAGCTTCTGCTAAAGCATGTTCCTTTCCCTTATAGTTTACAGTCTTATTGGAGAAACACACAAGATTAATAAATGTATTATATATAAATAGTCTGTTAAAGACTATGACAACTGGGGATCCCTGGGTGGCTCAGCAGTTTAGCGTCAGCCTTCAACCCAGGGTGTGATCCTCGAGTCCCAGGATTGAGTCCCACATCAAGCTCCCTGCATGGAGCCTGCTTCTTTCTCTGCTTGTGTCTCTGCCTCTCTCATTCTGTCTCACATGAATAAATAAATAAAATCTTTTAAAAAAATAAAGGGTATGATGACTATAAACACAACATGATGTTAAGAACAAAGTAATGAATCCAATCTGACCTTTAGGGATCCAGAATTCTTCTTAGAAGAATATATAAAAGAAGTCCTAAAGGATGAATAATTGTTTTCCTGCTTTGGGGAAGAGAGGGGAATCAAGGGTTGGAGGAAAGAACTCAGTCCACATGAAAACCTGAAGACAAGACAGGGAATGGCACTGCAGGAAAATCAGAGAATCATATGACTGCACATAAAATTTTGTTTGAGAGATGAACTTGTAGACTGTAGAGAGCATGGGGAAATGGAATGCCATGAGACTGAGCAGCTAGATTATAAGGGACCTAACAGTACCTATGACCTCTAACTCTGCAGTCCAGATTTAACCTGAAGACCATGGGGAGGCAAACAGCCCAGACAGCCTCCATCCTGGAAGGGAAGGCAATTTCTTTCTTTCACCTCCCTCCCCAGCCTAGAATGTCATTCTTCAGATCTCCTACCTATCATTGGTCAATACCCCAAAGGTAAATCATCTTCTCATCTGGCCCATGTGAGAGGAAATCTGCATATGTTCTCATTTACAGCTCTGTACTTTTTCCTGTTCAAGGAGAGCCCAGATAATTTGACTCCAGGTAGAGGTAGGGGTAAACCCAGTTGTGCTGGAGATTCACTGTGAATTATAATGTCTCTATAAAATCTCAGCAGTATCACTCCTTGGTAAAGCATATTCTTTTTGTTACATCAATTCAAGGCTGGTAATCATAACCAACGCAGCAAGTATCCTTTGTAAATACTGTTCTCCTAGCTGTACTCTCACAAAAACTATTTTACTGTATTTCCCCAGGGCTATTGCAAATAATATATGACCACTGCTCTTGCCAGGACTGTGAAGGCACGAGCAAATTGTACTGTAGAAAACCCAAGAATGAGGTGAAAAGCCAAAGAATTAAGATAAATGCTCAGCAGTATAGCCATCAAGGTGTTTTTGTTTTGATGCATCTCCATCTTTATCTATTTAGAGAAGAGGGTTGCAGTAGAAGATGGGCTGATTCTCCCTTATTTTTATTAAGGCACCATATGATTTCCATCTTTATCCTTCTTTTCACCTACTGGCATAGGGAATGTTGGCTGTAACCTTGAATTGTTTTGTCCTTCAGGGAGACATGGTTAAGTTCCTGTGCAGGTTTTGTGAAGGAGAATAACAGACTTGACTTTAGTGGCCAGGGGTCTCAGCCACACGTATGTGATGCTGGATCTCATGTCCCTGACTCACATGGACCCCTGGGAACAGTGCTCACTTCCCTCTGCTTGCCACTGGGGCTGCCTTCTGTCAACTGGTACATCTTTGAACTAAAGTCATGCCTTTGAGGTTCCTGACCTTGTATCACTCTCACTCAAAGCTAGTCTCCCCAACTACCCTAATTTCAACACCTGCAGAACAGAACATCTTTCCATCCACCACTCCTAGCACACAACCAACCCTGCTGCTCACCTACCACCATACTTCATCAAGTCTAAGATATCCACTTTTCTCATTTAAAAATATCTGAAATCAAATTTGCCTTACAGTGGGTGGCATCTTAAAATTGCAGCTGCCAGGCAGAAGTTGCAAAAGTTGACCTTGGAATACAATAACTTAGTCCTAAGTGTTTTATATTGATGAAGAGCCTTAACAGGAATCTCTCTGTATATAAAGTAAATGTATTCCTCAAAAACAGTCTCTAAACTAAACTAGAATACTCTACCCTCATTTTTCTTTTCACTTATTTGAAAAAAATAATATTCAATAATATGTCAAAGTCATTCTAAGTATATTTCTAATGCAAACCTAATTTTAAAATTAAATGTTAACATCCCAGAAAAAGTCAGAAGATAAAAATACTGAAACTAAAAATATGATGATCAGCAGATGAAGAGGTGGAAGTAACACATCCTAAGCTTTCGTGATTTGACTTTAGGTTTTCACCTGCTACACATTTACACTTCCAATTTTAGTAATTATTTTACATTCTTATTTTTCTACTATCTGCTATCATTACCATTTGGCGTTCCTCAGACTATTTTGACCCCAGCTAGTAAATCAATCAATCAATCAATCAATCAATCAATCAATCAGTAAATGTCTTCAAAGAAAATCTCAGCAGCTAAACAGGGCATGTCACGAGGTCAAACAGATCCAAGAAACTCTAACTACTCCTACACTCAAGATGTATTTTAGGTTCTTTGAGCGATAAGTCATAAACACATCCCAGCCCACACAACACAGATGTGCAATAAATGTCATTGCATAATAAAAATTTTATTGACAGATAATGACAGTAATAAATTAATACCAACAATAAAATGCAACATATGACTGTTTTTCATAAGCAGTGTAGGTCTTAAGAGCTCTATGCTTTCATATGAGGGGAGATGGCTAAGGCCGACCTTATCAGAAGGTAACTGGGCTACAGGTGAAGTGCTGCAGGTAGCCCACAGGGTCTCCATGCTCATTTGAATAAGGCACCCCTTCCTCAGACAAATACAATCCTAAATTCTGTGGCTTCCCAAGTAAAATATAGGCTGGATCTTAGCTCCATTCCATACATTTGTCTAGATCCTCTTGTTCGGTTAACATCTGAACAACTATGCATGGCAGCTCCAGAAAGAGAAATTCTAACTGAAAAAGCACAGAACACTTTTCCTGGGCTACAATTTGTTTTCCCAAATTCCTCTTCCAGTCCAACAATGACCATAACTTTTATTTCTTTAAAAATGTTAGTGTCCTCATGCTTAGGGCCATCTCACTCATGACCCAGCAACATGCTTTATTACTTCAGATGACTCTGAAGTCATCTTTTGCCCCCCTTTTTCCCTTCCTCTGTTTAAAAAGTCATCGAATATCCCCACAGAGAATATAAAGTCATAATAAAATTTGTATGAAAAAAAATTAAAAAATAAAATTTGTATGAAAGTATGTATTTTGTATGTAATAATTCACTCTCTGCATTGGTTTTTATTGTCCTCTTTAATTTTCCCAGCCATCTGTGCACTGGTGTGAGCAGTGGCCCATTTTACAGATGAATAAGTTGAGGACCTGAGAGTTTCTGTGACCTATTAGCTCTTGCAGGAAGAAATTATTAAGATTTTATGTATTTATTTATTTATATTTTTATTTTATTTTATTTTTTTTATTTAAGAAAGGGAGAGAGCAGGGTGAAAGGGCAGAGGAAGAGAAAGACTCTCAAGCACACTCCATGCTGAGCAGCAAGCCTGACTTGAGGCTCGATCCCACAACTGTGAGATCATGACCTGAGCCGAAATCAAGAGTCAGATGCTCAACCAAGCCTCCCAGGCATCCCTGAGGGTGACTTTCAAATGGACATTCTGCTGTCCTCTTCACTGTACTTCATGTCTTCCTAATAATTATAGCACTTCAATACTGTTGCAGTTTATAAAATAATCTTCTGTACATTATTTTATTGAACCATGGACTAGGATTGTTTGTCCTATACATCATCTTCTCCTAACTGAGTTTTATAGGTTTATTTTGTTGTTGGTGGTGGTGGTGGTAATTGATAAATCTTAAAAAAAAAAAAAAAAAGAAAAAAAGAAAAGGAACAAACAATAAGATAGTGAAACCTCAGGATATTGGCCTACAATTAAAAAAATAATTCAGATATTTCCTGGAGTTAAAGAGAAAATTCAAAATTTCATACATACGTAATTACTAATGCTTCATTAATTCTTTGTTTTATTTTTTTCCAAAAGTTTTCATATAAGGAGCACGATTATTCCACAGAAAGACTGAATAATGTTTTTGAATTTTTTGGTCAACTACATTCTTATTTTTCAAGAAGTTAGAGGCTTGGGTTTGATGTTTTATAGATTTATACATATTTTTTCTCTATATGATTTACTTAGCCTACTAACTTCCAATCTAAGTTTATTGGGATGATTTATTGTATTTTTAAACTATTATCTAATTTATATCCAGGAAATTTTGAAAATATTCCTAGAATCACTGACCTTGAACGAACTTTAGTGCTTTAGTGCATGCTACAGGGTTTCTCAATTATTCCTCAATGAATTTGAATCCACAAGACTTTTAGGTGACCTTTAATATTACAATACTACCTGAGTCATGATTATGTAACCTTGTATATTTAGATTTTCAGGAATAGATCTAATGGAAATATATTTTTTTTTATTTATTTTTTATTGGTGTTCAATTTACTAACATACAGAATAACACCCAGTGCCCGTCACCCATTCACTCCCACCCCCCGCCCTCCTCCCCTTCTACCACCCCTAGTTCGTTTCCCAGAGTTAGCAGTCTTTACATTCTGTCTCCCTTTCTGATATTTCCCACCCATTTCTTCCCCCTTCCCTTATATTCCCTTTCACTATTATTTATATTCCCCAAATGAATGAGAACATATAATGTTTGTCCTTCTCCGACTGGCTTACTTCACTCAGCATAATACCCTCCAGTTCCATCCACGTTGAAGCAAAAACTCAAAGACAACCTACAGAATGGGAGAAGATATTTGCAAATGACATATCAGATAAAGGGCTAGTTTCCAAGATCTATAAAGAACTTATCAAACTCAACACCAAAGAAACAAACAATCCAATCATGAAATGGGCAAAAGACATGAACAGAAATCTCACAGAAGACGACATAGACATGGCCAACATGCACATGAGAAAATGCTCTGCATCACTTGCCATCAGGGAAATACAAATCAAAACCACAATGAGATACCACCTCACACCAGTGAGAATGGGGAAAATTAACAAGACAGGAAACAACCAATGTTGGAGAGGATGCGGAGAAAAGGGAACCCTCATACACTGTTGGTGGGAATGTGAACTGGTGCAGCCACTCTGGAAAACTGTGTGGAGGTTCCTCAAACAGGTATATTACAGGTATAATTTATATTATATTAAATTATATTATATTACAGGTATAATTAATTTATATTATATTACAGGTATAATTTATATTATATTAAAAATATACCTGCCCTACGACCCAGCAATTGCACTGTTGGGGATTTACCCCAAAGAGACAAATGCAATGAAACGCCGGGACACCTGCACCCCGATGTTTCTAGCAGCAATGGCCACGATAGCCAAACTGTGGAAGGAGCCTCGGTGTCCAACGAAAGATGAATGGAAATATATTTTTAAAAGACTGGAGAACTGAGGCCCTTGTGTGGCTCAGAGGGTTAAGCAACCGCCTTCAGCTCATGTCATGATCTCAGGGTCCTGGGATGGAGTTCTCCAACCTGCTCCTTGCTCAGTGGGGAGTCTGCTTCTCCCTCTTCCTCTGCCTCTCCTCCTGTTCATGCTCATGCTCTCTCTCTCTTTCTCAAATAAATGGAAAAAATCTAAAATAAAAAAAATGAAAAAGAAAAGTCTGGAGAACTGAGGGAGTGCTGCTATAAAGTTAAATGAATTGCTATACACGCACTGTTTAAAACACTGATTAGTCATAGCACTGTGAAAGTGTTTTGCTATTATTATAATGATCATCTGTATAGTTCCTTTATTCACAAAGATTCCTTTGAGCATATATTTTTTCTCTCTTTCTCTATCTGTCTCCCCCAGGTGGACATCTAACATTTTGTTTACCTAGGCCACCACTAAAGGGCATTTGTGATATTTCCAGTTTTAGGCAATTGTGCTATAGAATGGCTGTAAACATTGTGTATATATTTTTGTATCAACATAAATGTTCATGTCTGTAGTATCTTTTCAAATCTGCCCACTGTAAAATTGAGTTTTTTGTTTTCTTATTATTGAATATTGAGTGTTAATTATATATTATTAATATTAGTCCTTTGTCAGAAATGCTATTTGGAAATATTTTCTCCCCATCTGTAACTTGTTGTCCTTAATTCTCCTAGGAGTGTCTTTTAAAAGGAAAAATTATTTAATTCTAATGTAGTCCAATTTATCACCTTTTTTTTCATGAATTAGTGTTTGGCTGACTTATCCCAGGTCACAAAGGTTTTCTCTTATGTTTTTATCTAGAACCATTTAGTGTTACATTCTACATTTAGATCTATGAATCTCTTCTAGGTATTTTTATAAGGTATAAGGCTAAGCTAATTTTTGGGCATATGGCTGCCCAATTCCAACATTATTTTATTAAAATGACTATGCTTTCTCTATTGAAATTCCTTTGCACTTTTGTCAAAAACCAGAAGTTGTATTTGCGTGGGTTTGTACCTGAATTCTATTCCCTACCATCAGTTGTGTCTGTACTTTCAGCAATACCATCCTATCTTCACTACAGTAGCCTCGTAGTAAGAGTTGAAATTGGGAGATAGGATTCTACAACTAAACTCTCCTTTTTCACAATTGTTTGCCTTTCCTTATGAATTTTAGAATCATTTAGAACTATGAAAAATATTTTTGTATTTAATTCATTCTTCTTTCTTTGGTGTTCTCAACTTTAATGTTCTAAAATTTCCCTTCAGCACTGTTTTAGCTACATCCCACAGATTTCAGTACTTTTTTTTTTTTAAGAGAGAGAGAAACAGAGCACAAGTAGGGTTGAGAGGGAGGGGCAGAAGGAAAGACAGAAACCCAAGCAGGCTCCACACCGTGCACAGAGTCCAACATGGGGACCGACCTCAGGACCCTGCGATCATGACCTGAGCCGAAATCAAGAGTGAGATGCTTTGCTGACTGAGCCACCCAGGTGCTCAGTATTTTCATTTTAATTCTGTTTACAAAGTTCTATAATTTTCCCTTGAGATTTCTTTCATCCTTGGATTATTCTGGTATATTACTTAATTTTCATGTTTTGACATTTCTCTGTTACCTTTCTGTATTGCTTTCTAGTTTTAATTCCATTTGAGTCAAGAAGATAGTTAGCCTGATCTAAATTTTTCTCACATTTCTTAAGTTTTATTTTGTGACCTAAGTTATGGTCTATGCTGGTGTATGCTTTACATACACACACACAAAAAATGTGTATTCTGATAGTCCTAAGTAGTGTTTGTAAACGTCCGTTATATCCAATAGGTTGATCGTATTTAGTTGTTCTAAATCTTTGACGATTTTCTATCTACTGGTTCTGTATGCTCCAGAGAAAGGACTGTTGAAGTCTCCAGCTGTGTATGGTACAATTTCTCCCTTTAGCTCTGGTAGTAGAGTGGGAGAAGTATAAGTGGACACAACCTCACCCTCTTGAAGCCACAACTTGACCCAACAGAAAGGAGGGCTCACTTTCCCCAGCGTTCTGACTCTTAGGGCATCCTGTAACTATCCCTGCCATTTCTGACACACATAACAGAGGAAAGAATAAAGAAGTGCATTTCTTGACTCTCTAAAAAGGAATCTTCTCATTTCTTAAGCCACAGCTAGAGGTTTCTCCTTGAGCTCTGTCTACACCACTATTAATTTCTGCTTTCCTAATTGTTTTACCTGTAGGTCAGGAGATGCCAGAAGGAAAAAAAAATTGGTTTTACCTTCAAATTCTGATGTTTTTCTCAATTTGCCTGTTGCCATTTACTTGGCACAGTCTTCAAACAGCTGTTCCATGCATGTTGTCCATGTTTCGTAGCTGTACTCAGGCAGAAAAAAGTGTGTTTACTCCATCTTACCTGGAACCAGAACCCTGAACATTTCCATTATATACATACATATTGTGCTCCTGGAAGGCAGGCCCCCGGATATCTAGAATGGTATCTAGAATATTACTCTTTTTTATTCCCTGGATATCTAGAATGGTACTGGGGACATAGTTCTGTCCCTGCAATATTTATTGACTAAAAAAAACATAACATTTCACTAATGGCATATGGTTTATAGTCTATAATATCAGACAAATGCCAACTTAAATTATTTTTAAATATTAATTTATTTGTGAGAGACACAGAAAGAGAGAGAGGCAGAGAAATAGGCAGAGGGAAAAGCAGGCTTTTCACAGGAGCCTGATGTGGGACTCGATCCTGGATCCCAGGATCATGACCTGAGCTGAGGGCAGCCAGTCCCCCAACCGCTGAGTCACCTAGGCATCCCTACCAACTTAAATTAAATCTTCTTTATGAAATTATGATATTTTGAAAAGCCCCAAAGCCAGTTTTTTATGCACTTATTGATTCAAAGTGTAAAAATATCTCCACTTACCTAATGAAATGGAGAATGGCAGACTTCCCACAATCTTGGAAGATTATGGGATCTAAATATGGAAGGTTGAATCTAGGAACCAACTCACATGATCTGAAATTCATAGAACAATGGTTGTCAGAAAGAAAGAATGAAGAATTATACCAGAAAAGAGACAGAAATATGACTAGTTATAAGGAAAGAGTAATGTTAAACCAGATTGCCACAAAGTTGGAAATGTCTCCTTTCTGTTGTAGAACAGCATATCATTTTAAATATGGCTTAACTATTGTCTGACCAAGTCAGTAAGGTTGGAATCTTTCTGATTGCATAAGAGGCTACACCATGAACATCTGACCAGTCTTCTATAATTATTTTTATTACAGTAGAGCCCAGAAAGAGTTTTTATAGCAAACCATTTAGAATTAAACTAAAATTCATTAAATATGTCCTATGGACATATATTTTAAAATCTCAGAAACTAAAGTCCTGACATACTTCATTAATTCCTTTTTAGATGGTGCACATTATTATTATGCATCTCTGTTGACATTTTTATTTATCTGAATATAAATACTGAGCTTACAGAATACTTCAGAGTATGCAAAGTTGTCTCTACCCCTCCTCAAGGTTGATCACCTTGTACAGGAGGCTAGAAAAACACAGCAGCCCATTAAATAGCACTTCATGATCCCCCAGACTAGACAGGAAAAGAAGGCGTGTGTAAGTGTGTGTGTGGGGGGGGGGGGAGTGTGTTTGCTTATGCATGCACACTGTCCACCCCTTCCACTGAGTAATAGCTTCCATATCAAACATTCTACATTGTTACATAGATTTCATTACCAGTTTCTTTTTTCTTTCTTTTCTTTCTTTCTTTCTTTCTTTCTTTCTTTCTTTCTTTCTTTCTTTCTTTCTTTCTCTCTCTCTCTCTCTCTCTCTCTCTCTCTCTCTCTTTTATTTACAGTCAACAAAACTAAAAGACAACCTACAGAATGGGAGAAGATATTTGCAAATGACATATCAGATAAAGGGCTAGTTTCCAAGTTCTATAAAGAAATTATTAAACTCAACACCAAAGAAACAAACAATCCAATCATGAAATGGGCAAAAGACATGAACAGAAATCTCACAGAGGAAGACATAAACATGGCCAACATGCACATGAGAAAATGCTCTGCATCACTTGCCATCAGGGAAATACAAATCAAAACCACAATGAGATACCACCTCACACCAGTGAGAATGGGGCAAATTAACAAGGCAGGAAACAACCAATGTTGGAGAGGATGCGGAGAAAAGGGAACCCTCTTACACTGTTGGTGGGAATGTGAACTGGTGCAGCCACTCTGGAAAACTGTGTGGAGGTTCCTCAAAGAGTTAAAAATAGACCTGCCCTACGACCCAGCAATTGCACTGCTGGGGATTTACCCCAAAGATACAGATGCAGTGAAACGCCGGGACACCTGCACCCCGATGTTTATAGCAGCAATGTCCACAATAGCCAAACTGTGGAAGGAGCCTCGGTGTCCAACGAAAGATGAATGTTTTTTTGTTTTCGTTTTTGTTTTTGTTTTTGTTTTTGTTTTTGTTTTGGTCAAACCAAATGTAACGAAAATTACATGGGAGGGAGATAAAATTAGAGGTGTGGTTTGGAGAGCCATTATCCTTTCATATATGTTGGGTCAGAGATTAAACTGCAATTTCAAGTTTAAGTAGAGTGGTATAAATGACATAACAGGACTTTAGTATGTTCAATGAAACACATAAAGGAAAATAGGATAATTGCTCAAACTGCTTGATTATCTTTTAAATGACAGAATAACAAAAAACAAAACAAAACAAAAATCTCATCGGGGAGATCAGGAGATCACCCCCTTAGAATAACCTAACAAAATTAACTCTGAGGAAAAAAATGTGCTGAATCCAAGTGGATGTGTTGAGTAATGGAAAAGTAGCATTAGAAACAGGTTGAGAGTAAATTCCTACCCTGCTAGCTCACCAGCATCTCTTCAATTTCTTTACTGATAAACTGAGGATAATTATACCTCCACGAGCTGTCCTCAGGTTGTTGTAAGGTTTAAATAAGATGATGCAAATAATGCCATTTTCACCGTCTGGATCATATAAACACATTCGGTAATGCTAATTGCCAAGACAGGGTCAAAGAAAAGAAAGAACAGAGAGGACAGGAAGATACTGGAAAAAGCCCAGAATTAAAATATCCCCATTTACAAGAGGGTGGAGTGTGAGCCACGCTCATCTCTGACATGCAAGGCAGCATAGTCCCTGCTGTTTAAAAATAAATGTAGGTCCAGACTCTATAAAATGCATTGGGAAATGCAAAAAGAAGTCCTAACCATAAAATGATTTTTTTTTCTTTAAAGTTAGGGGAAGGAGTGTGGACTGACAGTGGTAAAGACAGATATTTTTAAAGTCATCTTAAGGTTTAGCTGTAGTATTAGCATTCTTATTTGGTGGCAGATTCAGATAAGTAATTAATGATAGCACACATCTCTATCATTGGCATGGGGCATAAGAATATCCATTTTTCATGCTATAAACAGAAGTATGAAAGGCATCTAAACCATTCCACCTTAAATTACTAATTTCTGAGCTCAAGTCATCAAACTAAGATTTGAACAAAATCCTCACACACCTCAAGAAAGAGATTTCCATTTCAGAAGTGAATATCTACACAACCCAATTCCCTGGGAAGCTGCCTGCCCCTGAAATGTCTACAATTCATCTTTCACAACCACAAATTACTAGAAAAGTTGCCAGCTTATTCTCTGCAAGATTTCTGGAAGAGTTTGCTGGCCCGCTATGTCCTATCTTGAGGTTTGCAAAAGCGAAAGGACAGTTTGACAAAGCCGTGTCAGGGAAATATTATTCCACCAGCAAGCCAAAGGTCAGACTGCAGTTGAAGCAGCAGTTGGCCTGTCAAGGGTGAACACTCCCTGGTTTCATCTCGCAAGCAAGGAGAAAATCAATCCCTTAGGAATCTTCAAGTGCAAAAGTTTAAGTCAGGACAAAAAAAAAAAAAAAAAGTAAATTTGTTTTGCCTTTTTTTTTTTTTTTTTCCTGATTGGTCAGCAGACAGCTTTGTTTGTTTTGTTGACCACGTAACTTTTTTCTCCATGTCAGTAACATTAGACATTTCATGTTTTTTTAATGTGCCTTTTCTCTCTCCCTGGTCTCAAAATATGCCAAAAACAGGGAAACTAAATGTACGTTTGGACCCCAGGAAAATCACTAGCAATGACTACCCAGATGTTGATTCCAATGACTTCAAAATTGGAGAACAACCCAAGTGATTTGCCCATAATTGTTTGCATAAAGATAACTTTGTAGCTACCCACCTAATTTCCTTAAGATTCATGGGCCTGGATGCAGGTTCTCTGGAAAATATAGCCCTAAATGCAATGTAACACTTTGGGAGAATTACAATGAAAACAGCTTTCTTATCCTGAGACCAGGATAGTTGCTAGAATTTGACTGAACTTTCAGTTTGAATTCTAATGAAGAGCACTTTACCTTTTCCCATCATTTCATTAATAGCATTGTGTTTTGGCTTCCTTGTTTTTGTTGCTCTGTTGTTACCATGCTCTTCACCTGACTTCGCTAGTGGTCTGTTTGGTTTAGCCATGTTATGATACTGCTTAGGTTTCATGATCTGAATTATAAAAACAATACATTCCCATTGTGCAGAAAATAATCTAACCATACAGAAAAGTCAAACCCCCAATTGATAACTGGAAACCGAATGGAATTCTTAGGCCCTCCCTGAGAGACTCAGCCCCAAGCCAGTGCCAGGTTTTTTATTTCAGTGCGAGGAAGAATTCAAGGACCAATCAGAGGAGAAAATGTAGCAGCAGGAGCTTTATTGCAAAGTGAAAGTGCACACTCAAGGAGAGAGTGTGGGCGCATTCAGAAGGAGGATCTCAGGTGTGCCAGTGGATGTGGGGCTCTGACTCTTCTGGGTGGTTATAATTGGACACAGAATATTTGTGTCAAGTTCTAGGAATAGGCAGGGATTTCCAATAACTCTGCAAGATATTGCTCATGCTCTATGCTAGCTGCTATGTCCAGGCGCAGTCTGACTTTTGCCTTGAGAATACCCCATGTACAATCAAGATCTTTTGGGTGCCTCTAGCGCCCCCCCCAGTGGAGGGGCCGTTTCCAGTCGCTTGCAAAATAACTGGGTCTTGGTGCTCATGTGTTTCATGGGCTTGAGCAGCAACCGGATGCTTATGGCCATAAGACTCCGCAGGACCATGACAGGGTTTACTCAGTTGTCAGGATCAGTTCCCCATCTTTTGTTTCTCCTACAGTGCCCCAACATTTCCCTTTTCTACCTGCCTCACAAACAGCAAATCTTAGCTATGCTGACTTGAATCCTTTTCACCCCTACTAGCAATACCTCCATCTTGCCCAGGGACTGCGGCATAGCTTCCTGCCCTCTCCCTGCCTTCTCAGATGTGAGCTTTCTGTTTCTCAGGCCATAGCCATCAAAGCCAGGTCAGACTATGCTCCTTTGATGCTTGCAACATTCTGGTGGCTTCCCCTGCCTTGAGATGGACTCTGAAGTTCTTCTTTTTGCCAACCAATCCCCATGTAAACAGCTGTCTCCTTTCTTGCCTTCCTCCCTTCACACTCACTACTCCTCGAGTTCCCAGACACCCTCCTGGCCAGAATCTGCCCTGGCTGACACCTTACCTGGGAGACTTTCCCCAGATACTTGCTTGTCCTCCTCTGCATTCAGATCCCTGCTTGGAGGCCAGCTTATCTAAAATAGCAGTCCCTGTCCCTCCAGATTCTCTTATCATCTGTAATGTTTTCCTAATAGTATTCATTACAGATACTGTATTTTCTTTGCCTCCTTCCTAGAAGATGAATTCTACAAGGGCTAGGACTTGTTTACAGTTATATTCTCAGCACTGGACTCGACAGCACCTGACATGAGCAGGCATTAAATATTTACTGAATGAAACTGACTCCCCCGAAGTGACCACTATCAATATTGTGGTGTAGGGGCACCTGGGTGGCTCAGTGGGTAAAGCATCTGCCTTCAGCTCAGGTCATGACCTCAGGGTCCTGGGATCAAGCCCCACATCAAGGTCCCTGCTCAGCAGAGAGATAGCTATGAATCTAGTTAATCAGTGTATCAAAACTATTTGTCCCATAAATCCCTGGAAGTTGGAAATAGTTCTTTTCTGCCATTATACCCCAAAGGACAAATGTCAGGTACTTGAATGAAACTCTATGGGCAGCAACTTTCCCATTTCTAATTAAATAGCGCTGTGGTGAAGATTGATCTAATTGACTCTTCCATTTTGAATCTTTAGGGTGCTTGGAGTTCTCTGCTCCTATCCTACAAACCCTGATGTTGGGTCGTAAGCCCTCCATCTTGTATCCTTGCTACTTGGGTCTGCTTCCTGCTTTGTTTCTGTTGCCCCTGTTTGCTGTGGAACTGGGTTCTACTCTCCTTCTCCTCTTTCATGTTAAGTGGATTCCACTGCTACATGCAGCAGCATGGCACTGATTGCCTCACTGGTTCTAGGTTTGCTCAGTATTTCCCCAGACTGGATCCCTTTGATTGTGGATATCTATACACAACTGAACCTCCAGCTGCATGTACCCTAAGCACATGGAACTTGTCTATCTTATTTATGGCTCTATCTGCTTTGCATCTCTGCATTCGGAGATGCTAAACAGGTAGTTTTAAATGAGTAAATAAAGAAGTGAGTGGACTAAAGTAAATCTGCCGTATTTCTGTTTGAATTTTGCTTCTGTTTTCAACCTGCTCCTAAGGGAAAGAAGCACCCATCCTGCATTTCACTAGGCATCTGTTAGCTTTTGGCTGATTTTCCTTCCTCATTTCACTTCTACTTTTGTTTCCTCTGTTCAGATAGACAGCTTCAACCTGAGAGGTCCTCTAACTCCTTTAAATGCTGTTGCTCTGTCAATAAGACTGGAAATAATTAGGAAGTATAGCACCTGTTGCTACTGGTGATGTCAGGAAGTGGGTGTTTGCTTGCATTGCTGGTGGAAATGCATAGTGTTACAGCTCTGGAAAACAATCTGACAGCACCAATTAAAATACACAGACTCTCAAACCAGAGGTTCAACTGTGAGAATCTCTACCATAGGGAAAAAAAAAAAAAGAGGCAATTTCTATATAAAAGGCCATTTATTACTGGATTGCTTATAATAGTTTAGAAAACTGGAAATAGATGCAAATAAAGGACAAACGATTTAATAAACAATGTGTATCCTCATCATAATGCAACCGTGAATTCATGCAACAGCAGATTACTGAAGGGATTCTTGAATGAGAGAAGCAGACTGTAGAAAAGCTTGCATATGATGATATCACTATAAAATGAAACAATTACCAACTTTTCCATATATATATGCATATTCTTTGTAGAATTACATGAGTACAGGGGGGTGCCTGGGTGGCTCAGTCTGTTAAGTGTCTGCCTTTGGCTCAGGTCATGATTGTGGGGTCCTGGGATTGAGCCCCATATTGGGCTCCCTGCTCAGTGGAGAGTCTGCTTCTCCCTCTCTCTCTGTCCCTCTACCTGCATGTGTGCGCTTTCTCTCTGTCAAATAAGTAAAAAAAATCTTTTTAAAAAAAGAACACATGAGTACAGAGACAAATACAGATAAATCCTTATGAGATGTAAATATTGATGCATGTGTGCCCTGAGTATGGATAGAAGTGAGAAGAGTGGTATTGATGTTAGTGGAAGGGGAGAGAGAAAGATGGAAACCAAGTCTTCTCTCTTTCAAAAAAGACTACTTCTTAAAAAGCACATAAATTTTCACATTCATCCATTTCTATATAAATAATAGCAAGCACTCAGATGGTTCTTACTTTATGCCCAGTATTGTTTTACTGTCAAATAGACTAAATCATTTAATCTTCCACCAGCAATATGAGGTAGTTACTATCAGAAACCCCCTTTTCACAGACAATGAAACTGAGACACAGGGAAATTAAGGACAAGCTAAAGTCAAGTCACACAGCTGGAAAGTAATGGTTTGAATTTGAATCCAGACAATCTGGCTCCAGAGACCATATTCTTTTCTCTTTTTTTAAAGATTTATTTATTCATTTAAGAGAGAGAGAGAGAGAGAAAGTGTGAGCTTGAGTGCAGTGGGGAGAAGCAGAGGAGGAAAAAGAATATTTCAAGCAGACTCCACGCTGAGCATGGAGCCCTCGTGGGGCTCAATCCCACCGTGCCCAAGATCATGACTGGACTTGAAACCAAGAGTTAGTTGCTCAACGGACTATGCCACCCAAGTGCCCCCAGAAACCAAATTCTTCACCTGTATGCTATGATGCCTCACAAGGTATGTGCCATGTATAAAGAAAAGAAATAAAAAATAATTCTTAAAGATGCACACACAAAGTGGAAATTAAAATAATATTGCTTTTAATATGTAAATGATGAATCACTTAATTCTACTTCTGAAACTAATATTACACTATATGTAAACTAAAATTTAGATAAAAACTTGAAAAAAATAAAAAAAATAATTATATTGTTTCTAAGCTGCATTTCCCTAAACCTGACTGATCTTTTCCTTCATTTAGAACTGATTGCATTTTTTTAAGTTTTAGCTTTAAGTATATTTTACATGAGCTAATATTACTTTTTAGCTAATGTCTGGTGTTCTGAAGCATTAACTCCTCCTGGGTTGTATCAGTTAAACCCACAATGATCTTGGTCACCACAGTCATCAAAATACCTCAGTATCAAGGGTCTCATTTCAATAGGAGAGTGTAACTACTTGTTGTAGGTGCTTTTCCCATACAATCGATCCTCTTCTTCAGCGGAAGGTAGATTATCCAAAAGTTCTCTGGGCCAGAATGAAAGAAACCCACCGTGATTAGTGCGAGGAGTTTACAGTATGTTGCTCTCTATTTCATGAAAAGGGACCAAAGTGAAGGCAATAGCACTCCCCAAAATGGAAATTAGAACAAAATCTACATAAATGACCACCTGGAGAATGACTTGCTATAAGGGGTAAGCTTGCAGCGTGAGACCCGGATTCAAACCCAACTCCGGGTGGATCTAAGTTCTTCCCAGGGAGAAACTATATACCAAGAGGCAGTCTTCGAGTCCTCATTCAATCAGGTAACCTTCAGAGCTTTGACTTGATTTCTCCTGAACTCACATACCCAGTAGTTTCTTCTCAACCAGAGGAAATTACTGATCTGGCTCACTTGAGAGACCTGTCATCCACTTTAAATTCACTCCCTGATATTCTGGTTTCCAAATCCACTTTGGTGAGTTCCTTTGGCCTGAATTTGTGCTCCAAAGTCTAATCACCTCTCAGGGAGCTGCTCAGTGGAGATTCTGGGCTCATGGAGAGGAAGCTTCCCTCCTATGTCACCTCCCAGGCCTTGTCGCCATGCATCCAGGCTCCCTCCTACAATTTGACATCTATGAGCTGCAATGCCTCTCAGCCAAGAGCCTCTGACCACAGAACTGTCTGTCTGTAAAGATACATCTTGATCTTGACATGCATCAAAATGCATATTCAGGCTTTAGAAGCATGTGCCTGAGGTGATTCTAAATGATGGAATGGAAGAGGGACAAAATGAAAGATTCTTTCATTCTCAAATAGATTGGGCATGCATGTGAATGCCCAGAGGAGGCCTCTGATTGACAGAGAAGCTATATATTGGGACAGAGGTTAGAGGTAGACAGAGAAGTTTCAGAATTGTCAATGTAGTCATTGTCACTAACGCATTCAGCCAAAAGAGGCCACAAAGAGATGTGGGGAGAAGGAAGGAAGCCAAGGGGTCAAGGACAGACTCTTCTGAATGGAGAAGAAAGACTCGGGAAGAGGAAGAGAGATGAATAGAAAGAAGTAGCATCTGCAGTGAATGCCTTTGCTAAATACGAATGAGCGGATTAGCAGGGTAGCTGGAAGAATGGGTGGGTTGACATCAGGAGAAAATCAATGGCTCTTAATTAATACCACCCCAAAGAGTAAGGATGATGGGGGCAGAGAAATGGATGATTTACACCAAAGAAGGGGTCAATCCTGGTAAGAATAAATTATACCCTTTATAGATGGCCAGGCACACTGTGGCTTTTGTCTTATTTTTTTTTTTATTTTAATTTCTAACTATTGAGTTTATGAGTAGAGGAGCATATGAGCACAGAACAGGAGCCATTCACATCAAAACAACAGTCTGCCTTCGTAAATAAAGTAAGCTGCCATTACTAAAATAGGGAACAATGGCTAGGTGACCCTGACGCCCAAGAACCAAAGGTCAACTCACTGAAAGGCTCTTCACATCATACATGCTTACTATAGCCTGGCCCCGTTCCATCTGTCATGACTTCATTCTGCACACCAGGTTTTCTCCTGCCACGGGAAATAACAAATCTGAAAATCTCATTTTAGAAATCCATGGAAAAAAAAATATTAAAAATATAAATTTAAAGAAGAGAAAGGTTTAACTGACTTAAGAAGAAGATGCTCATAGGTGTTTAAATATACCCTTCACATATGCAATGGGAAGAACATTTATTAGCTCTTTATAAAAAAAAAAGCACAGTAGTGAGTGATATAAGAAATAGAAAAGGAAAAAGAAGTTTGAACACAAAGCCATTTGTTAGGCTCACAATTTAGGCCCTCTGAGAACATTGTGGAAATGGGTTGCTGAGGTCCTGTCTGACCAGTACTGGACAGAACAGAGCAGGGCGAAAAAAATATGATGTTGGCCTCCAAAATATCTGCTATTTTCCCCTTCTGATCATCAAACAAGGAAAAAGAAATGTTGAATATTGAACTCCCTAGAAAAGACACTCTAAGATAGAAAAGACACAATCTCGGTGTGTTTAGCCAGCTTTCAGTTGTCAGTTTTGATGCAAAGTGCTGAAGACATTTAGAAAGGCTAATATTTAAAATCACAGAGCTACCAAAAAACTGACTTAACAGAATTGTCCTAGCTCTTCAAGCTTAGAAACAAACTATTTAGATATGAAAATGAAAATCAGGATTAAATTGACTCAAATGGTAATTGATGACAAGGGAAATAAATGGTATTTATTTGGTGCCTTGTTAATGTATTATTTTATAGCTCTTCATTAGCAGGGAGCTAATCAGTCTTTTCTTCACTGCGGTAAGCAATCCAGAGAAGTGTTCTAATATTTCTATTAGCCTTTGGCAGCATAGTGTTGAGCAAAATCAAAAACAAAATTGATGTGTAGAAATGGGTTGTGAGATTTTTTTTTCAAAATTTTTATGGTTTGGATTTTGTTAATTTCTTTTTATCTCTATCCCCCCGGTTATTTGCTTCTTAGTTAATTCCCCACTTTGCTGAAGCCCCTGCTACCAATACTACCTCGTGATGGTTTCCAAACTTTAGGTACAGATTTTCAGGAAGAAATAACAAGAACTATATGAAAAGATCTCTATTTCAAGAGTTATACACTAGCACTCAACCAATAGAAATTATTATTAGAAATATTTACTGGGTACCCCTGTGTCGCTCAGTGGTTTAGTGCTGGCCTTTGGCCCAGGGCATGATCCTGGAGTCCCAGGATCGAGTCCCACATCAGGCTCCCTGCTTCTCCCTCTGCCTGTGTCTGTGCCTCTCTCTCTCTCTCTCTCTCTCTCTCTCTCTCTCTGTGTGTGTGTGTGTCTCATGAATAAATAAATAAAATCTTTTTTAAAAAGAAATATTTACTGAAAAAAAGGCTGTAAAAAAAAAAACTGTGTCTTTACCCATCCAGAGCAAACGATTATTATAGGAAAACCACAGTATAAATCACAAGATAAAAAGAGCAACCAGAATAAATGAATCATTAGTGACCTATGAAGATTCAGTATTTGTTTTAGGTTGGCTTCCTCAGACTTGAAAATAGGATGATGTGTCAGGGACTGTACATGTGGCCCTAGCTGAGGGGGGGGTGCCCACAAGATCCTGGGGCATGACAGGGAGTATGTGTTACCTGCTGGTACAGCTTACCTATCCCCCTTTGTTTGCTTATGCCCAGTCTTGAATTAGAGATATCAGTGTGAGGAGAGCTTAACATCTCCCATGTGAAGACAGATTGCTGCTGGGCCCATTTAATCTTATGATTTGGTAGATCTAGAGGTCCACATTGTGATTTTCCTAAATGGGCTTTTTGGAAACTCTACGTGTTTGGATATAAACTCCACATGTTTTTCTATTCTTCCCAGCAAAGATATCTCTAATGCAATGAGGTTTCCTGGGTTCTATTGCCCACACGGAAGGCTCTCTATACCACAGCTTGGGCCTGATACAGAACCTTATCCTACTCAAGGGTCCACACAAGTTGGGAACCTTCTGTGCCATTTGGTAAATTGGTTGGAGAAGTCACCTAAAGTTGAAAGGTCTTGAAGAGGCCTATCAAGCATTACCTTTCCTTCCTGGTGGTAACAGGTGTAATACACAGCTAATAAATATACTTATATCTGGCCAGCTGCAAATGGGCCAACTGTTTGAATGGTGGTAGTTGACTGTGATCTTCCAAGATCTTTTGGATTTTTGTAAAGACCAGAGTAGAGTATTAAATGTGAATGTAAGGGAAGCAACAACCTTCCAATCCCTTAGGTCAGTAAGTGTGGCAAAACTCTGTCAATGTGCAATGCAGTTTTATATTTACTACCTTGACTTGGGTAGGCATGAAAGGATGGTTTTAGAACTTCAGCTTGGCTTCCCCACTGTGGCAGCTCTAACCCCATAGACCAAGAAATCAACATGATGGTTCCCAAATATGAACATGCCTATTATAAATTTGGGTGCTGGGAACATAAACATGGGACAATGAACTTCCTGTGACCTGAACCGGAACTGGAACCAAGGACTCCACTCATTATCTAACCCCACTCAAAGTCTGCCATTTCTCAAAATGTTGAGGTATTTTCCTTTCCTCAGTGTATGGTTACTTGAGGATATGGCCACAGGTACCCTTAGGGGAAGATCTGGAGCAACCAGTGCTATATTTACAAACTGAGATTTTTATGGGGCTCTCTCCTCCTGGGAATCTTGTCTCTGCTTCAGTCTATGAACTCTGGGTTTAGAAGCTGGCTAAGTTACAGAAGGCAAGGGAGCTTGGCTTCTTACCAGATGGTTGCCCTCCATCTCCTGACCACCCTTTTAAAATTTCTTCTGTGTCTGCTGAACAATACTCAGGCTGGCTGACCATCTATTTTGCCCTCAGAAAGCCTATGTTCAACCAACATCTCTGTAGTTTTCTGCAGGTCAATTTCCCATGGCTGTCATTCCAACCTCATTGCTCTTTATGATAATTGTGCCCGCCTCACTTATAACAGTTAAATGTTGCCACCTGGGTTCTCACTGCAGGACCTTCCCATCTCCATTGCTATCAGGGAACCTTAGTTTTTGAACAATACCTCCTATTATATCAGCCCCTTGGACAGCCACCATTGGGCTTCTCAATGATGTTGATGCTTCTCTCAAGAAGCTCATTGCCTGTTGCTGTGGAAATGGAGTATATCATGGAGAATTCCATGGAACATAGTCAGCCAATGGGATTTCTGGTCTATATTGTGGTATGCACATTCTGGAATGCCTTCTACTGAGTGGCCTTTTGATTTTTTCTATTCCCTGCCATTGCAGTTCTGTACTTTCATTTTACTTCCTTAGGCCATCACTTTCCTAAAATGTCCCAAAGCCATTCTGGCAGCATGTTAGCACTGCCTCTGGGACTCCTATCTCAAGGGATAGTGCTCACTTTGACCAAGTATTCTCATATTAGAATCCCATATACTTTTTCCTAGCTCATATTGGTATGTGCTGCTTCCATCTTATAGTTCCTTCAGAGTATAGAACACAGCAGGTCAGCATTTCGTCAGACAGATAATGTTTCACTTAACCCTAGTTAATGGTCTGTTGTCCAGGAAGAGCTGTGTGGGCATATCCTGAGTGGGGCACACTTTGTCTTGAAGAGGAGATCTTTGCAATGTCGTAAAGCAAAGAAGGAGAGGGACTAGTCTTGAGTGAGAAGGAATGGACCACTTTTGCCAGCCCAGAGGATTCAGAAGGATCTAAAGATTCAGGAGTTTGAGTGCATTGACCCATATATCCTATCCCCAGTCTCCCTCAGATTGCTCTTCCTTCCATCAGGGCCCTCACCTTAGCACAGAAGTCTTTTTGGGACTTAGAATTCAACTTTCTCTAGGACACACTTTTACAACTGCATTCTAGATTTCCCTTCCTCTTTCTTCATAAGATGATAATTTTTTTTATATTTGCAAGGAAGTACTCTAGCTATTACTTTTTTGCTTTATTTCTTTTCTCATAGAAGTCAATTTTAGGGAGTGTCATACACACACACAGACATATACACACACACATCAGTGTGTATCACTCTTTGCTTTAAACTAACTAATCTCCCTCATCTTTGCTTCTCCACTGCATTGCTAGCCACCCATCACAGCCATCTGATCTTATCATTTCTATTTTTCTGGAACCTCTCAAATGCCTGGGGTACTTTACATGTTCATACATCCCTTCCACTGCTACCTCATTCCAGTTCCCCAGTTCCCCATGGGTGGAAATTCTTGTAATATGACACTACTTTCCAGGAGTTATCAGTATTTTGTTGACCTAGAGCAATGCAGTCCCTGGTGTAGGGGGGCTGGCAAATGATCCAGCTCCAAGATGTCTTTTAGAGTCTGTTTCTTAGGACCACCCCTAGCACTAAGTGCCTTACATTGGTTTCTTGAGAAACAAACACTAAAATGGAGATTTACGTTTAGATGGCTTACTAGGGTATGCTCTCAGAAACACTTGTAACAAAAAGAGGGAAGCTGGATTGCCCAGGGAGAGGAGTTGCACTTAGGTGTACTTATAACAGAGGCCTCAGGTGATCTCACAGGAAGCTCTGAAGTGGGGATGGTCCCACAGAGATGTTCCTAATAGAGACAAGGGGGCCCAGAATTATAGTCCTAAATTGACCAGTTATTGAATGTGGCCTGTGTCCTGAGTGAGGGTATAATATTAGGCAAAACTGCTTATTTTGGCTGAGGGAAATTCTTGGGGGTAGGAGTCAGCTATGAACTGTCAACAGGCACCATTCTTCAGCCACTGGGGAAATGATTACCTCATATCTCAAAAGTGGATCTTGGTAGCACAGCAGAGTATCCACTATGATATCAAAGCAACAGGAAACATCTAGCAATAAAGAAAACTGATGTAGGGAAAAACATTAGGGTTCAAAGCCCATGACCAAAAAAGAATTCTTGAGACATCTTTGGTGCAAAAAGGTGATTTTATTAAAGCACAAGGATAGGACCCATGGGTAGAAAGAGCTGCACTGGAATCATGAGGAGTGACGCATTATATACTTTCAAATTGGGAGGGAGTTAGGAAGAGCGTAAGCCTATAAGGAATCTGGAAGCAAGGTTACCAGGACCTTGAGGGTGCTAGCTTTTGTTGGGAAAAGGTCATTTATTACCATCTAATAAAACCTTAGTCATGAGACCCTTCAGGTGTATATCAATAGGCCATATGCTTGGGGGATGATTGCCAACACGTATCTTGCAGGGTAGAGATAAAAAAAGGAATTTTTATACATTAAAGTAGGCTTATAGGATCCTGGGGATTGGGCTAAGATTGCCTGTTGCCCTTAGAATATTATTAATATCGAAGCAGTTGAGTCCCTGGAGGAATGTCACTCTGCCTGTTTCAAGGACTTGTCAATGGTCTGTAGGTAGTAAGAAAATTTAATAATATTTCTTCTGCCTTTGTTTCCCACATCAAAAACCAGGTAATCTGCTCTGTGCCTCAGATGGCTGTAGCCCAAAATAACTTTCACACGCAAATCCTGGATGACATCCCTCTTAGCCAATCAATCAGGCAGAGCTGCCTTGACCTTCACCTTCTCAAAGAAGAAAAGTTGCCAATAACTTGCCAGAGCAGGGCGTATTTTCTTCTGTAGCAAAGTTCTTCCATAGTAATTGGAGTCAGAATGGGGTAAATTACCTCCCAACAATGTTCCTGAACATGTCTTTATACACTATGAGTAACTACCTGGTAGACTGCAGTCCCACTTAATTAACATCCATGCTTCCTCTGATCTGGGAGACAGAATGAATTCCAGGGGATTCTAGTAGACTTGTTAGACTTTAGCAAAGCCAAATGCTCCACATAATTAAATGTAGATTGGGAAGAATTCTGCCTGAAAATCAGAGCGAAACAGCATAACATATGGCCCGGGTGTCAAATTTAAAAGGATATTTGTAGAAAGAAGTGTGCCTATCTGGAGGCAATTGGCCATAAAGCTCATGAAAAGGAAATCTTGGAAGAGTTTCAAGGTTAAAACTCAGTGCTACAAAGATGACCCAGAGTATTAATGGTGGAATTTCCTTCTTCCTCTTCCATCACCTTTTATTCTTTGCAAATCTAAGTAAGCTTCATATGTCTGTTCTGTGAGTTTGAATTTTGGAATTTGGAATGAGTACTCCATAATGAAAGGGGAAGAGGAGCCAAGTTTTCGACTCAAGGTTGAGTATGTGCTTATTTGCAATGCAAAATAACTGATAATGGAAGACAGAGAAATGACGAGAAAAACAAAAGTATTCCGTTTAGATTTAATACAGGTATTTTTCACTCATACAAAAGTGTGCTTATCATGCTTCTTTGATTAAAACACACACAAACAAAACAAAAACTGTCAAGACTTCAAGAGAAAACTATACAGTACAAATGGGGTTTTCTTAGTCATTGCAAGTTAACCCTCTTGCACAATGTGAGGGGGCTTCTGTCTTCCCACTCACTCCAAAGCCTCTGAATCCCCTATTTCCATACTCCCTCTCAGAAGGTGGACTCAATTCTACATAGCACTTCTAAAGTAAAAATTGAGGCTACCAACTGGAATTTCTTCACCTTCGTGTAGTTAAACCTTTTTCCCACCTGCTTAATAAAGGGGAGTTCTTCCAACTACATAAGGCCAATTTTGCAGCCTGTGGTCCGCATCTCATCCTCTACAAAATCCTCAGATGCTTTGTGCTGGTGATTAAGCCCTTTCTTCCTGTGCTCTTGTTTTTTCTCTCTCTCCACCTGCTTCTATATTTTCATTTCACAAGACTCTGTAGCTCGCCTGCATATTGTCCACCACTGGGAGGCTCTTACATTTCAATGCTGTTGAATACTCTTTGAATTTACAGTAGGTTTTATTTTTCCCTGTTGACTAATCTCCACCTCTTTGACTTCTGCGCTAATTAAGCATCCTTGACCTTTCCCTTTTCCTCTGGCCACTCCTCACTACCCAACCTTTAGTGTTGGCATTCCTCCAGATCTGACCCTGGTCCCTTCCCCATTTGACTTTTCAGTAACCCCTTAAATGAGCTCATTGTCTCAGATAGCTACTGTGGCACAAAACATAATGAAATATCCATGACCTACATCTCCCCAATACCTCTGTGGCTCAGTTAGTCTCCAGCCAATTTGGACTGAACTTGACTTGGTTTGTCTTCAGGCTGCAGGTTAGGCCCAGATCTGCTCATGTCTTCTGTACTTCCCAGATCAGGAGCTCACCAAGGCTGGTGAACGGCTAGAACACGATATAGACAGCCCAGTTCCATAAGCACATTTCAAGCCACTGACTATATCATATTTGTTAACATGCCGTTGGCCAAAGCAAGTCACATGGCAAGCTCTAGGCCTGGAGAAAGGGAAGTAAATGTCTTTCATGGTAGCAGACAGGGGAGGAAGTAGGTGTTTTGTGAACAGTGATCTAATCTTCTATATTAGTCATATATTTATGGCTGGTGACTCTCAATATTTATATCATCAGCTCAGAATTTCCTAACTCTTGAGCTATACATACAGCTGTCTACTTGACATCTTCAGTTAGTTTTTCAGCTACTTCGACATTAACATATTCAAAATTCATCATCTTCCTTGTCAGATTTCATCTTCCTTCATGATTCTCTACCTCAATGAATAGCACCATCATTCACCAAATTGTATGATCCAGTCAACAGTCAACTAGGAGTATCTTTAACACCTTCTTTTCCTTAACTACCCCCAAGAAAATATAGTTAGTCAACAACTTACATCCATTTTAACCCTAAAATATCTTTTTTAAAATCTCCAGACACACATGGAAACTACCAACACCTTTTGTCTGCATTATAACAATAACTTCCTGACTATTTAACCCCACATGAACTTTGTCCCATTAAACTCAAATCAATAATTTACCCTTATATTTTTCTTTCTTTCTTTCTTTCTTTCTTTCTTTCTTTCTTTCTTTCTTTCTTTCTTCTTTCTTTCTTTCTTTCTTTCTTGAGAGAGAACACAAACATATGAATGGGGGGTGGTGTGCAGAAGGAGAGGGAGAGAGAGAATCTTAAGCAGACTCCCTGTCCAGCACAGAACCCAATGCAGGACTCAGTCTCAGAACCCTGATATCATGGCCTGAGCCAAAACCAAGAATCAAGTGCTTAACCCACTGAGTCATCAAGATAGTCCTACCCTGATATTTTTTCAAATGGGAATATTTTCCCTGCTCCTGCTCACTGACCACACACACACACACACACACATACACACACAAATCCCTTCAATAACTTCAACAGTCTTTTCTTGTGCCTCTTTGTATTATTTTGTGTTCCAGTCACACTAATCTTTCTTCTGTTTCTCAAAAATTTCATGTTTCTTAGTTTTTTACACATTTAGAGTCTGGAACTCCTGGGTGTTTTTTTCTATGCTATCTCCAGAAAATTAAAAAATAACTAACTAACTAACTAACTAACTAAATAAATAAATAAATAAATAAATATGTTTCCTTAGAACTTACAGGTTAAAATCAACATTATAAGCATAAGTATTTATGTCCATGATATTCTTAGAAGATGCAGTATTGCATAAGTTAAATGAAAGAGTAAATCACTAAGAGAATCAAAAGACAAACCATACACTGGGAGAAAAATATTTGTAAAACACTTAATAAAGGCCTGGTATCTATAATATAGAAAGAAGTCTTCAAACCCAACAGTAAGAAAATGAACAATCTAATTTAAAAATGGGCAAAATATCTGAACAGACACCTCACCAAGAGAGATGTATTATAGAAAATAAGCATATAAAAAGATGCTGTACATCATATGTCCTCAGGGGATTGCAAATTAAAACAAGCAATGAGATACTGCTACATACCCATTGGCCAAAATCGAAAACACTGACACCGCAAACACAGACAAAGATGAGTTATGATAAGAACTCCCCCATTTCATCGCTGTTAAAAATGCAAATGGCACAGCCACTTTGGAAGACAGTTTGGCAATTTTTTATGAAACTAGATTTTTTTTAATCACATAATCCAGCAATTTTGCTAGTTGGTATTTACTCAAATAAGCTGAAAACTTATGTCCACACAAAAACCTGCACACAAAAGTTTAGTGTGGATTTACTCATGATTGCCAAAAGTTGGAAAACTTCAATCAGTGAATGGATAAGCAAATTGTGGTACATCTGTGAAATGGAATATTATACAGTGATACAAACAAATAAGCAATCAAGCCACAGAAAGAAATGGAGGAAACATAAATACATATCGCTATGTGAAAGAAGCCAATCTAGAAAAGCTTTGTACTGTATGATTACAATTATATAACATCTTAACAAAGATAAAGCCATGCAGACAGTAAAAAAAAAAAAAAACAGTGGTCACTGGGGTTCTCAGGAATAGGAAGAGGAATAAAGCATAGGAGAGGTGAAGGGGGATTTTAGGGTGGTGAAATTATTCTGTATGATATTGTAATTGTAGATATTTGCCATTATACATTTGTCAAAAACCTACAAAATGTACAGCACTGAATAAACCGTTGTGTAAATTATGAACTTTAGTTAACAATAACTTATCAGTATTTACTCATCAGTTGCAATAAATGTACCATCTAGATATTAATTATAAGAGAAAGCATGGGTTGGGGTGGTAGTGAGAAGGTATACAGGACTTTCCATTCCTGGCTCAGTTTTTCTATAAACCTAAAATTTCTAAAAAAGTTTCCTATTAAAAAAGATGCAGGAAACACTCATATTTTTAGTCTGTTGTTAACATAGGATAAAACAAAGAAATTCTTTACCCCTTAGCACCAAGATCATTGTACGCCAAGTGGGCCTTGGGGCCCCTGGGTGGTTCAGTAGGTTAAGTGTCTGACTCTTGATTTCAGTATAGGTCTTGATTTCAGGGTAGTGAAATCAAGCCCCATATTGGGCTCTGCACTGGGCATGGAACCTGCTTGGGATTCTCTCTCTCCCTACTCCTGTGCCCCTCCCTTCCCCCAATCATAGGTGATCGTGTTCTCTCTCTCTCTCTCTCTCTCTCTCTCAAAAACAAAACAAAACAAAAACAGAAACAAACAGAAATAACCAAAAAACAAAACAAACAGAAAAAATCCCCCCAAAACAAAAACAAGTGAAATAAATACGGCCTCATAAATTAGTAGCATATTGAGCCAGGATCATGAATGATAGATGTGGAAGTAGTCTATAGAGAACAAGTAAAATTTAAAAATTGGTTAAAAATAAGTGTGATATAATCCTTATTCTCTACTCTTGGTAAATAAATTAATGACAGGATACTGAAAATATTGTCATTGATTTACTTCCCAGATGATTGTTTAGTGTCCTAGTAGCAGTCCTTAACCAATATTTTCTTGCTCCCATTGAATTCTTTCATAAGACGGTGAACAGATGCTTCCCAGCTGTTGCCCTATATCAGGAAGCAGCTTTAAAACTCTGTCTCCCAATGAAATAAATACAAACTGTAGGCTATAGAAGTTCCAGTTCTCACATCAGTGGTATGTACTGGGAATGCTATAATGGCTACCACCTGATACATGCAGAGGGAAAGCAAGTACGAAAAATGTTCCATGCACCTCATGCCTTGCTGAAAAATGATAGCTTTCCCCCAAGACATATGGAAACAACTGCTTTCCTGAATGTGTAATGTCTCAGGGTACAGATGAAGCCAGTCGGCTTGACAGGTAACAGCAAGAAGAGAAATATATGAACATTTCTCTTTGGGCCAAGAAGCAATAATGTGTCTTACTAGAGTTACTGCCTCTATTAAAACTAGATACAGGATATTAATTGTATTACTACAGGAGATAGAAACAAGGACTGGGAGCACAGCTCCAAAACAACATGGAAACTATCACTTCCCAGTTCAGCCTTCCCTAATTAAGTCCCAATGGGGTCTCCTGTTCGTTGCAGTAATGTGCGCTTCTCAGGATAAATGATATTTAAACACACAGAAAAAAAAAATCCCTGCATCCAAATTGGTCACCAATTCAAATTCATACTAGATGGCAGTGGCTTCAAGTCATTAGACGCGCCTCCATTGTCTGTTTGTTTACCAGTGAGCACTTGTGAGTTAGTGGGTTCTCTGCCTTCTCAGAACAGCCACCAGCTGTATTTTAAGACCCAAGTCATCAAAGGCCAAGCCAGACCCCAAAAAGGGCAGAACACCAGCAATATGGAGCCACATGGAATATTCAGTCTAGAAGCACACAGTACAGAGTCAGAGTGGTTGCTGTCTGCTTGCCATTTTTGTCATTTTCAGTTTAGCTGTTTTGAGGTGGCAAGGGAGAGGTTGGAGGGGCGGTCTCTTTTCCTTGAAACCTTCAAACCAGATCTGATACCTTTCTCATGAGGACTCCAACAATACTGAGAGTATGCACCTGCACCCTGTGTTGGCTCCCCCACATGGCTGTACCTCTCCACCCAGCGGTGTCTACCTACCTCTACTTACCTGCATCCTGCAAGTTTACTTTCCTCTCCTTGCTTCCAGCATGAGTCTAGTCTTCACCCCAGCACTCAAACACTTTTTAGTACTCGTGTCTCTTTCCCTGGACGTTCTCTGAACTTAACACATTTCCAAAGACATAATATAACAAACAAAACCATGTCTCTGATTGAAACCCACAAAAACTGATTAAACATATCATGATGGGCACTTATTTGCCCCTCTCCCCCCTTTTTGTAAATATTGAGTTCCTAGAGGTAGAAACTACATTTTTTCCCAAATGAAAAATCTATGAATAAATATATAGATACAGAATTAAAGTTAACTAAGTAAGTTATAAAGAAAGGTTGCCAGTTCTGGCACAAAACAGTCTATGAGAATGGACCTGATAACTGTGATGTACGATTGAGACCATGTCTGACTTGAACAAGAGGTGAATTGCTGATCTTGAAGGGAAAGCCATGTACTCCATTCACCTGGCCGTTTTCATTCCCCAGAGCCTTGCATACTTCCCTGCTGCACTATTAATAAAACAAGTGGGTCCTGTGAGAACATCTATTTTACTAAGCTATTATTCCATAAGGGGGTGTCCTAGGTTAATAAAGCCTCATTAACAATTGCTCATAGAACCCCTCCAGCTTTTCCAAGAATTCATTTTACAATAATGGAAAGAACATCAAGACTTCCCCCCTCCAAATCCAATTTCAGATGCCCTACAGCAAAGAATTGGAAGTTGGAAACACAAAAAGGTATACGCTATCTTTTCAATGTCAAAAGCACGATCATTCTGGGGGTCACTGTTAGTTACTGCACAACCAGTGTGTATTAATGTGCTGCCATTTTTAACATGCATAGTATTTTATTCTTTGTCCCATGGAACACACAGCCCTACGACACACAATTGTTGGAGAAAATCCACTCTGTTGGCCCTGGGTGTTCTAAATTTTCCAAAAAGGAACAAGACATGTTTCTTGAAGCCTTCTAATACAGGCACACTACAGTTGTTGTGCCACATTCTATTGTCGCCATTTATTTAATGCTGGTACCATATTAGTTACAGTGAATAAGATGCATATTTGCTTGGTGCAAGTTTGAAATGTTCATTCAAAAGGGCTGATGATTATTAACACACGTTATCTCAATAATTAAGAGTTACCCAGGTCATTAAGAACTCATTAATCTGCAAGCATTTTTTTTACCCCCAGGATCAGGTGAGAAGGTAGAAGAGGGAAAAGTTATGCTTTGTTTTTCCATTGGAAATAAAATAAGAGCCATACAGTAATGGGACTGGAACGTGGATCTCTGTTTCATTCAGTTTATATTTCAACTGCAGAACCACTTAATGTTTTCAAGGATGTTCTTTCATTTTGTTTAAAAAGATGTATCTCCTAATGATGGTCCAGATATCAATGTTTCTGTTAAATATGCATAGGAGTTAGCAAAAGTCAGTAATCTTTCCACCTTCGTTTCAACTGTACTTGAGTAATAAAAACACTCTGTAATCCCGTCCACTCCTGCTATTGGCCCAATGCCCTTCAGCCTTGTGCGCCCTTTTGCATCCTCTCATTTTATAGAATGTCTTTCTCTCCACCACTTGCTTTTTTCCCTCTGTATCCAACTTCTCCTCCAAGATACAAGGCCATTATTTTACTTTAAAGAATAAAATCTTCTTTTCTGGAGTGTTGCACAACTGGAAGTCAAAGATTTCTGAGCATCAAGAACAAAGACTTTCATTTTGTAAAATCCTTCATTCTGAGTGATCCTCTTTCTTACTGAGTTGAGAATGTCAATGTCTTGCTGAAGGCTCAAAGCCATTTAAGCCAGGCAGTGCAGTAGAAAGAAAAACTCACAATGTTTTCTTGTAGAATGTTTTTAATGAAATAATGGTCTTGGGAGAGGTGAGCCTGACAGCTCAACAGACAGAGATATTCTGATTAGCCAAAGGGTGAGCAAGGCATGGGTCAGCAGCAGGACACCAGCCTGACTTTTGGCTAGGGGCAAGCTGGCCAAGGGAAAATGCGGTCTGTCTCATCACCATCTGCGGAGCCTAAGCAGAACAGCCCCAATTAGGACCAGCTGTGAGGGCTGGCCTCTTGATGGAGAGATGCTCCAACTCAAAGCTGAGCCGAACCCCCAGCCTGCTGCCACAAAGTGCCATCAGGCCAAAAATCTCTGTGTGCTACCTCCCTAATCAAGCTCCAATCAAAGATCCACCCAGCAGCACATTACTTCCTTCTTTGTCATCTCTTTGCCCAACATCAATAATGAAACCACAAATCAGGTCTGCCCAGTATGCTGTTTTGATCAAGCAAAAAAAGAAAAAAAAAAAAAAAAGAAAAGAAAATAAAACTTCTTATCCTCTTTTACTTCATAGTTCAAATTTAGTTTTTGAAGGAGACAGTTTTCTCTATAAATGATATGATTTTGCAAAGATTATTTAAAAAACCAAGTCCCAATGGTTTCTTAGTTCACACATTGGGCCATAGTCTATGAAAAATGATTAATTTTTACAGAAAATGTATTAAAAGCCCTTCATCTCATACCTCTACCTCTGAATTTCCATGGAATGTCACTGAGAAGTCAAACACTGATCATCAATCCACTACAGTGTGGATCATGCCACCAGCAAATCCATACACAGCAGCAGCAGCAGCCATCTTTCCAAAACAATACCAGATTTGGCATCACCGTTGTTTCCTTAGAGTGAAAAGCATTGGTTTAGTATTTAGTTACCAACAAGAGTATATTGTGTGAAATAAACCCAGTGGCTATGTCAGGATGGCTAGTAATAACTTCAGCATACATGAAAATGATGGCAAACCACAGGAATATATCCCAATAAATTCACCTTTATAAATATATCCCTAAATTAACTCCTCCTTAGTTAGTTTACCCTGGAAATCCTATAGCTACCCCAACACCAGCCAATATGGGAGATAATGGGATGGAAGGGGGTTCAGAATGGAATATTATACTTTGTCAAGTTTCATATGAATGCGTGACTAGGTTAAACTTGCAGGCTCCTTCTTAAGGCCACGGAAGGGCCTTAAGAGAAGGACCCAAAGTTTAAGCTTCTTAATTTTATAGCAGATTTCTTCTTATTTTATCATATACTTGGAACTTCTCTACTAAGGTCATTCCAGAAACTGTAATCCAAATGTGACAGATCTGCTGACTTTTCTAGTATGCCAGGCAGTCTTGTTGATAAGTGCTTATTTCTCATCTCAAAAATTGAAATGATGCCAATGCTCTAAAAGAAATGGATTTATCAGGCCAGTTCCAACCTATTGGGGAACTTGGGAAGCGTGTATCTGACTTACCACATGGACAAAACCAAACTGACCTGTAACCATTAAAAGTAGATAGATCTTCTGGGGTATCTTGTGGGAAAGTCAAGCAAGAGGTACAGAGGAGGCATTGCTTGCTGGTGGGGGCTCGCTAGCACTGAGAAGGTACCAGTAGGCAGAAGTTCTGGAAGCTGGACTGGCATCAGGAGGTCTGAGAGGGTCTGTGAGTGAGTTGTCAGTGTTTGGGTAGCACAACAGAGCATGGAGTCAGGTGAGTCTCCTAGGAGAACAAAGAATTGGAATCAGGAAACAAGTGTGACCTCTGGTCCCCAAAGAATTTCCTCTCAAGACAAGTAGGTAGGACCTGTGAGTAGAACTGGAATTACAAGCGAATGAACCAATTTTACCCCAAGTTTGGTCACTAGCTCCCTATTTGAGGCCCTCAAGTCCACGACTCCGCCTTAGCGGCCCAGGTAGCTAGCATTCCATTTCCACAGCTCCACCAGACAAGGATTGTGCCTTTTTTTCTGTGAATTTATTCATTGATCAGTACAGATGTATTTAAATGCTGGTTACACCAGGCTCTGTTCTAGTTACAGAATCCCCAACACGTGGAGTGTATAATCTAGTGAAAAGGCATAGAAATATGAATAGACTAAATATGCTATGGAAAAAATAACACCAACAGCATAAGGCACATGTCCAGTGGGGGAGTCACTTTCTCTAGGGATGATCAGGAAAGATGCCCATGAGGAGGTGTCATACAAGCGAAGACCAGAGTAATGAGAGGGGCAGTCTAGGGGGAGAGAGTGTTAGCAGAAACAATGAATACAAAACCTGTGGCCCTTGGCATGTTCAGCAACAAAAAGAAGACTTAACTATATGGAGAATGATGTGCAAAGTGACAGAAGAAAAATATAGAGAAGGAGGCGGCCTCCAATTACCTAGAACTTTAGAGACCAAGTTAAGAAGGAGGTACTTTATTTTAATTGTCCAGAAAGTTATTGATTGTATTAAAGCAGGAAAGTGATGGAAACCTATTTATTCTGCAAGATGATTGCTCTCATTTCCACATGAAAAACATCAACATCCCTCTCTCTATTTCCATTTCTGGGTGTTTCTCCTTGGTTTCTGTTATGATCCTTCTGGACGACCTCTTTCATCACCTCCTGATGAAGCCACTCAGCCCATGGAGTCCAGTTCTCTCTGGTTTGGATTCTTTCCTATTGCCAATAGGCCCCATTCTGGGCTCAGTTGGTTAAGCATTTAACTCTTGATTTCAGCTCAGGTTATGATTTCAGGGTCATGAGATTGAGCCCCACATCGGGCTCCATGCTCAGCCCAAAGTTTGCTTGTCCCTCTCCCTCTGCTCCTTCCCCTCTTCTCTTTCTTTCTCTCTCTCAAATAAATAAGTAAAATCTCCTAAAAAACAAAAATGTAACAAGATCCACTGAGCATCACAACTATAATGTACATTATTTAATATTCTTCAGTTGAAAAGTTGTTCTAGAATCTTGCAATAGCAAGAGCAATAAGCATCAATGTCAACTAAAATAAGCCTAGGTTCATGAAATTACATAGTTGCAGAGTTTAGAGTCTCAGAGATAGCAATACCAACAAGGAACCAAACAACTCCTAGATATTTGTATCAATAAACTGAACTTTTCCAAACTTAACCTTCTGGGATTCATAGGATATCACAAGCTGTGCTGATAACTGCAAGGGGGAGAAAATGAAACTCTTTAATTTGCACATTTCATAGGGAAATGAAATATGTTCTGAAACTTTCAAATGTCTAGATTTTTGGGGTGGTGCTGGTGGGGCATGATTTGGTCTTAAAGAGTTGCAAACGTAATAACACAAAAGGAAATATTACATTGCATATATATGCACAAGATATAAAATTTGCTCAAGGATGGAATACTCAGCTCTAGCCAACAAAAACCCAAAGCCAGATTAGAGGTGAAGGCTATAAAGGGGGGGAGTGGGAAGCAGCTTCCCTAAGGCTAAAGTGGAGTATTGGGTTGAACAATATGTATAAAGAATTGATGTTTTATACTCTCTGTACAGCAAGTTAATCCTATCAGGAATAAGTATTGATTTACATTTCACATCTAACTTTCTTAGCTTCTGTCAAATTTAATGAATGTTGATGCAGATATTGATTTGTCTGGCAAAAGGAAATTAACAGGACATTGTCCAATTTTGACCTTTACTTAATGAGCCATGTATATATCAAAAGCTTTTTAGAACATGTTGTTGATCAGCCACAGAGCTTCAAAAGCCGTCTTATGTACCCTCCCAAAATTTTAAGACTTTTAATGATCTCCAAACTCATAATTACTATAGAGACAGGGCTCAATGGAGATTTCGAAGAGGGCACTCCCCTTGCCACAATCCGGGCAATGAGAAATCTTCAGGGACTTGCAGAATGTGGAAAATGGGATGTGTCTACTTTTAATTCAAATACCATCTTTTACAAGGCCCTGAGGGGAGTTTATTTAATAGCAATCCTGAATAAAACCTCTGGCTGTGTACCTTTATGTCTAAAAATAAGTTCCAGCACATGTTTGTTTAAGTCACTGCTACTGGAAAAAGCTTGACCTGAGTTTTGATGTCCTTTTGAGCAAAAATTTAGTTCCAGATTGTCAAAAAGAAATCACACTCATTACTGTTGCTCTCCTACTTTTAATTATTTGACTTCTTTTTTCTGCAATGTGTGCTTCGTCCAAAGGATCAGGAGGCATGGAAATGATCAAATAAATATCCAGATCCTCTAACTAAATGCCCTTATAATCCAAAGTAGATGTAGAACTAAAGAGTTGGGATCACATGTTCTATTTAATATGTGATATAAATGTTAATGTAAACTCCAAGAATCTTCTCTCTTTTGCAGACTATTGTAGCATTGTAGTTTTTTATATCAAATTATCCAAAAGCAATAGCTATTACTAAGTCTTGAATATAGTTTGTTGTATAAGTACATATGATGGCATTTTTTTATAACCAGATTCTGAGAGCCCAAAGTGCAAATTACTGGCATAAGACTGCAAGTGAGTCCATAATTTTAGTTGAATTAAATTTGGTTGAATGAATTTTGAAGAGCTTTGCAACTATCTGCTTCACATCTCTCCTTGTTTAAATTATGGACCTCTCAAGCTCAACAGATCTAAGGGCAAACAGAATTCGGAGGCATTCTGTGAAACTGGCCAAAGAAAAGAGAAATACAAAGTGGTAGGATAAGGACCAGATCCAAGAGAGCTGGTCATACATAGTGCAAGGGAATATCAAGACTCTTATAAAGGGAAGAAGGTCATTATCTGCTTGGTAGAAATGTTCAAATAAGTTCCTGGATTACTGAACAACACTGATTTCTTCCAAATATACGGAAATTAAAAATATGCAAATCGTAAATGGTTCACAGATATACGTCAACTGAAACATCGTATACCTCTAAGTTAAGCTCTGCGTTAACCTGTCCTTTCCTTAAATAAATCCATTTTTTAATAAATCCATTTTTAACTGCCTATATTATTTTGAATCCCAAGCTACAATATAGCATGGCCTAAGGAGCCTTCTATAAATATTTCTGATTATATGGTAACTCTGATTATACTAAGGAAAATATTGAGGAAGTTGTAATTATATTAGGTTCTCTCTCAAGTGTTTTTTCCTAATATTTTAAATGAAGTCCAATTATGACTTCCTTTTAAAATCTGATTTTCAACAAATAATAAATAAATAAATTATACTGAATGGAGGAAATGGTCATCTTTTGCAAATTCATGTATCAAGTAGATTCTTAAAATTTGTTGTAGGAATATTCTTTTAAATAAAAGATTCATAATCAAGACATTGACCTGACTTCAGGATCAAATCCCATCTCTGCCCTCTCTCTTACATCCTGTGCTTACTTTAGTTGGCTGTGTAAAATAGTTGAGGTCAGTAATTCTTTTTTATTTTATTTTATTTTATTTTATTTCATTTTATTTTATTTTATTTATTCATGAGAGAGGCAGAGAGAGAGAGGCAAAGACATAGGCAGAGGGAAAAGCAGGCTTCCTGCGAGGAGCCTGATGTGGGTCCCAACCCCAGGATCCCAGGATCATGACCTGAGCCAAAGGCAGACCCTCAAGCACTGAGCCATCCAGACGCCCCCAAGGTCAGTAATTCTTGACCAAGAAATTCCAGTCTGTATCTTGAATAATATTAGATTGCAGGACGTTTCCTAAAAAAGTAGGTTAAAAAGTATTTTATACAGCTGAGAGATATTAAAGAGTAGAAACAAATTATCAAATGGAGTTTTGGAACTTCAGAAGTTTTTCTTTAGAAGTCTTAAAAATAGGTTAGGAAGTCATATGGGAAGGTAGAACCGTGGTCTCTCTTGAAGCAGAGAATGGACCATATGACTACTTGAGATTCTTTCCAGTTCATTGAGTCTATAATTTTATTTCTTAAATGCACTAGCAATGTGTAAAGACCCTTTAAGAGCTATGGGATTGGGAATGGTCTTATTTTTATACTAATGATACATCGTAGTCACATGATGCTCTTTCCTCTAAGGATCTGGGAGAGCTTTCTTGACATTTTCTAATTAACTTTCCTTGCATTTCTCAGAAGCATGAATAAGGTATATGTTATTATCTACATTGTAGGCACAGCAAAGTTGAGTGCCTAGGGATTAAAAAAAAATGAGTGAACCTATACTTATAAAGCTTGAATACTCAAATTAAGAAAAAGACTTGCTATGCTTTTAATAAGGCAGAGTTTACAGAGAAAGTAGTTGCACAAAATCTGAGATCTTAGAAAGGAAAAGAGAAAAGACAGTTTTTGGGACAACTGTGTAGAATCATGGACATGGCACTGGCTTGCTATATGTAGCAAAAGATCTAAGGGCAATTGTGAACACAGCTTTCAGGGAAAAACCCAATCAAAACCAATGGATCTTTCAAGTTATGTATGGTATGAATTCCATTTACCTCAACTAGTTATTTTATTGTATATAGGTTGTCATTTTAAAAGTCCCATCAATATGTATTAAGGGAAAGTGAAAGTATGAAAAAGACATGAAAGACAATATACGGCCATATTCCGGTAAACAGGGTCTATTTTTGCTTGGATGTGCCACACACTGAAACTCAAATGATGTATTTTTATCCTTACAATAACCCTCATGTAGTGATAGAAATTGAGGTTCAAATAGATAATTCCATGGAAATCATGAGTATTTGTATACGAAGAAGGTTTTTACCCAGTTTCTTTCTATCTTCCAAACCAAACATGAAGCTTTCAGAGTTTGGAGATTTTAGGGGAAGGGGTATCATGTGGTCAGGGCATGTGGTCATTAAGAAATATGCATGTTTTTAAATTATATCCTGTCCTCTTTAAAATTCGAAGTAAAAGTGATGCAAAAAATATGTAAGACAAACAGGAAAGTCTCCTACTTCTCTTTATCTTTTGACCACTTTTTAAATTTAGTTTTTTTAAAGAAATGAGGAATGAAGCGAAATTGTGATTGAGGAGGAAGTATTTAATAGGCAGCTAACAATTTGGAGGACTTAATTCCTCTGGGATCTCAAATCTTCTATCTAAAGCTTCCAGGGCTGGGTTTTGTATCTGTATGGTGGAAAGACACACTTACAGAGGAACTGAGATAGAAAAAAAGAATGATAGAATCATAGATAAATAGATGATAACATAGATAGATAGATGATATATAGATAACAGATAGATGATAGATAGATAGAGAAACATAGATAAACAGAAATAGCTACGAGGGAAGGAAGTTCTACTTCAAGTATGGCACAGTAGCTCCTATAAAACCAATCCTGCTGGAGAGAACAAATATAAATTCTGGAAAAAAAAAAAAAAAAAACAGAAAGCAACTGCATGAAGGTACCAGAGAGTGAATGGAAAGAGACAAACACTCTCTTTCAGAAGGAACATTTGCAAGAAGAGAACTGTAGTGAGTAGAATTATATTTCCCAAAAGATATGTGCAAGTTCCAATCTCCATACTTGCAAATGTGACCTTATTTGGAAATAAGGTCTTTGCAGATGTAATTGAGTTAAGATGCGATTGTACTGCATGATTAAGTTCCTTGAATGAAGAGGGATATTGGACATGAAGACACAAAGGGAGAATGGCATGTGATGATGGAGACAGAGATTGGAATGATAGGTCTATACACCAAAGGGCATCAAGGATTGCTGGTAACCACCAGAAGCTAGGAAAAGGCAAAGAAGTATCCTCCCCTAAAGCCTTCACAGAGAGTAAGGCCCTGCTAGCCCTAAATTTTGGACTGCCAACCACTAAAACTGTGAAAGAATAAGTTTATTTTTTAAGCCACATCTTTAAGGTAATTTTGTATGGCAATACTAGGAAACAAGCACAGCAATGTCACTGAGTTTCCCACTTCACAGCTTTTACCCTGAGAATGCCCCAATATTCGGTGCAGGAGAATTATAACTTCAGTAGAAAAACCTCAACATTACTGGATTGATAAGTCAGAACAGAATTTGGGACAATCACATCCCTTGGAAAGTGGGATTCCAGAAACAGAAGAATCAGAGAAGGGAGCCTTGGATTTCATGTATACACTCTCCCTAAGTCTCTGGCTGACCCTTCTATGACATATGTATGATTCAAATACATGCATTATGCAAACAACAAGCATCCCTAGAAAGACTAAAACAACTGAACTGCAAGGAAAAAAAAATAGAATTTTCAGTTTGAATTAAGCCCACTTAACAGCCTACAAAAACAAACACAGAACTCCTTGGAGGCACATAACTGGCCCAGAATTTTGTGAAATGTCATTTACAATGTTGAGGATACAATACAAAATGACTCAATAGTAAGCTGAGAAATAATAATAATAATAAAAGGAAAACAGGGGCACCTGGGTGGCTCAGTCAGTTAAGTGTCTGCCTTCAGATCAGGTTATGATCCCCGGGTCCTGGGATCGAGCCCCATGTCAGTCTCCCTGCTCAGCTCCCTGCTTAGCTTCTCCCTCTCCCTCTCCCCTCCCCCCACTTGTTTTTTTTCCTTTCTCTCTCTCGCTAATAAAATCTTAAAAAAAAAAAAAAGAAATGGAAAAACATACACTCTTCTATATAGAAAAAGCAATGAGTAGAGACCAACTCTATTGAGAGATATTGGAATTAGCACATAAGCAGCTATTATTGTATGCTCAAGATTGTAAAAGAAAATCAGCTCCTATTGAGAAAATCTCAGCATAAAAATAGAAACTTTTAAAAAAAAGATCTAATAAAAATTATAGAACTGAGAAATATTTAAAATAAAAAAATTCAGTGGATGTGATTAACAGCAAAAAGGAGATGACATAGGAAAAATTTCATGAGTTTGAACTGTTCAGTGGAAATGACGAACGTAAAAAAAAGTCTAAGAATGAGCAACCCCTCACGAACTTGTGAAATGACTCATGAGATCTACTAAGGATGTAATTGGAGTGCCGGAGGATAAGAGAAATGATGGAGAAAAAAATACATTAGAAGAAATAGTGGCTGGAAATTTACCAAATTTAATGAAAAACACAAAATTACAGATTAAAAAAGCTCAGTAAACACCAATCAGAATTAACACAAGAAAATCTCTCTTGGACACTTTATGGTCAAACTGTTGGATTTTCAAATAACATTTAAAATAATTCTATCAACTTCTATCTTAAAAAATTGCCTTGATTTTGATTGGAGTTACTTTGAATTTTTACAGAAGACTGAGACTATAACAATTTTGAAACTCTCAGGGCATGAAAAAAGTACTTAATTTCATTAATTCCGATTTTTTTTCTTTTTCCTCGGCAGTTTTCAGTGTATAGATATTTTCTGTGTTTTGTTAAATGTAGTCCTAAATATGTCATATTTTTTATATATTTAAATGTCTTCATTTTCATTTCAACTTCCAATTGGACATACTAGCATATCAACATATGATTAACTTTTACGTGCTCAACTGGTATCCTGTCACCTTGCTAAAATCACATATTACCTCTGGCAAGTTTTTTGTAGATTCTTTTGATTTTTCTAAGTAGAGAATAATATTGTACAAACAAAATTTTTTATTTCTTCTTTCCAAATTGGATGCCTCTTTTATTATTTTTTTTTTCTTGCTCTATAGAACTAGGTAGTATCTCCAATACAATGTTGAAGGAAAGTGGTGAGTGGAATATTCTTGCTTTGTTCCTGGTATGAGGATGAAGGCATCTGTCTTTTACTGTTAAATATAATGTTAGCTCTAGATTTCTCTTTCTTTTTTAAAAAAGATTTTATTTAGTTATTTGAGAGATAAGAGAGAGAGAGACAGATACATAGGCAGAGGGAGAAGCAGGCTTCCTGGAGGGAGCCTGACGCAGGACTGGATCCCAGGACCCTGGGATCCACCTGAGCCAAAAGCAGATGCTCAACCAATAAGCCAGTCAGGTGCTCAGCTCTATATTTTTCACAGATGCACTTTATGAGGTTAAGGAATTTCCTTCTATTTCTTGTATGCTGAGAGTTATTACTTTTAAAGTCACAGATGTATATTAAATTTTTAAAAATACTTTTTTGGCTCTATTGCTAAAAGTATTTTTAAAAAAGTATTTTTTTCCTCTTTTAGTCTATGAATAGGATGAATTAAACTGATATTCACATGTTATGCTAACTTTACATTTCTGAAGTAAATGTGCATGGACATAAAAGGCTATTATTTTATATGTGCTCATTATGATTTGATAGCTTTTTTTTTTTACCTTTTTATTTTTCTGATAGTAGTCTGTAGTTTTCTTGTAATGTCTTGGTATCTGGGTAATTCTAGAGTCATAAAATAAATTGGAAATTCTATCATTATCTTTTATATTGTGGAAAAATTTGTGTAGAAATATAATTCTTTATTCTTTAAATATCATGTAGAATTCAATTGTGAAATTATATAGGGCTAAAATTTTCTTTATGAGTAAGTTAAATCACAAAGTCAAGTTTATAAAATTGATACAGGGCTCTTTGAGGTATGTATTTCTTCATAAGTAAACTCTTACAGTATATGTCTTTCAATTAATTTGTCCTGTCAAAATTGGGCAATGTATTGGCAAAAGATTATTTATAAAACTCCAGCACCAATTTTAATATTTGTAATTTCTGTAATTATTCCTTTCTTTCTTGATATTGGATATTTTTGTCTTCTTCCCTTTTTTCTTGATTAGTCTCTAAAAGGGATTTCAACTGATATTTGCTTTGATTTTTCTCTATTATTTTTCTGTATTCCATTTCATTGACTTTTTTATCACTGATTTTTTTAACTCTTACTTTTATTACTGATTTCCTTCTGCTTAATTTGAATTTAATTGCTCTTCCTTCACTAATTTCTAAAGGTATTACCTTATGTAATTGTTCAAAATCCTTCTTGTTTTCTCAGTTAAGCATTTAATCTTAAATTTTTTCCTCTAATCACAAGTTTAGTGACATTTCACAAATTTGAATATGTTTCATTGTCTTTTAGTTCAAAGTGTTTTCTATTGTGTGTGTGTGTGTGTGTGTGTGTGTGTAGCCTATGGACTGCTTTGACATCTTATGGTTTTGCTCTTTAGCTTTATTTCTCTGGGGTCAGAAAATATATTTGTATGATCTCAATCTTTTTTAATTTATTGAGATTAATTTTATTTCCAACAAAATGATGCTACTTGGTAAATATTCCGTCGTATTAAAAATGAATTTGTATTCACCTATTCACCTATTTTTGGGTAGAGTATTTTATAATTGGTCAAGTTTGTTGATAGTGTTTCAAGGTTTATATCCTTGCTGACTTTCTGACTATTTATTCTATCACTTACTGAGATAAGTTTGTTGAAATTTCTTACAGTGCTTGTATAGTTTTCTATCTCTCATTTCATTTTTGTTAGGTTTTTGTTCTGTGTATTTTAAGCACTTTAATAGAGGCATACACATTTTGAATTATTATACCTTCTTGATATTGACTTCTTTTTTTGATATTGACTTCTTTATCGTTAACTAATGTCCTTTATTAACCATGGTGCTTTTCCTTTTTATTACATCTACTTTTTCTGATATTAATATAGCCATTCCAGTTTTTATTTTTATTTGCAATTACATGATATCCCAAGACAAGCTTCCACAGATACCATGAACTAATCTCTGGAAGCAAAAATGTCACTTTATATGACAAAGACTTTGTAGATTTAAGTAAGTTAAGAATATTGAGAGAACAAGATCATCCTGGATTATCTGGGTCAGTCCTAAATGCCAGCACAATTGTCCTTATGAGAGAGAGACAGAAGGTGATTTGACACAGAGAGAAGAGGTAAAGGCGTTATAATCCAGAGAGAAGGATTACAGAGATGCAGCAACAAATCAATAAATACTGTAAATTACCAAAAGCTGAATAAGGCAGAGAACAGATTCTCCTCTAGGGCCTCTGGAGGGATGGCCTCCAGGCTGACATTGAATTTGGTTCAGGGATACTGACCTCAAACACGTGGCCTCCAGAACTATGAGAAAATGAATTTCTATTGTTTCAAGCCACCAAATTTGTGGTAATTTGCTATAGCAGCCACAAGAATGCAATATACAAGGTCTGTCTTCTTTCATTTTACTTGTAGTCTATCTTTTTTAACTGGGTTTAGGTAATATAGAGTAAATTCTTTCCTTACTATTCACCTATTCCTGCCTTTAATTATGTTTTTTAGGACACTTATAGTTAATGTAATTACAAATATAGTTGAATTAAATCTAGCATATGCTCTTTTCTTTTGTCCCACTTACTCTATATCCTTGTGCCCCTCTTCATGCCTTCTTGGATACAGAATTTTTATGAGTCTATTTTTCTCTACTACTTGTTTATAAACTATATTATAATTTGTTTAATTCTCTTCAGTAGTTGCTCTAGACGTGTACAATATATCCTTTTATTTTTTCTTAACCATCTATCTTCAAGTAACATTATTTTATATTATTTCACATATAAAAGCAGAACCATTACTGGCTTCCATTCTTTACGAGATTGTTGTCACATCTTATTTCTATATATCTTATAAAATTCCATTGTTACTCATTTTACTTTGAATTACTGTATTTTTTAAAAGATTGAAAATTCTAACCAATTCCTTTATTTTTACCCACATTTTTACTATTTCTAGTATACTTCAATTATCTGGTTATACACAAATTTTTATCTGGATATCATTTTTCTTTCTATTGAGTAACTTTATTTAACATTTTTTGGTACATCAAGACTGCTGGCAATAACTCTTCCAGCCTCTGTTCTCTAGAAATTTTTTTTTATTTTATCTTAACTTATGAAACATATTTTATCTGGATATAGACTTAGAAGTTGATTTATTTAAGTTTAGTAATTTCATTAATTGTAGTAAAAATAGTACTTTGGGGAGATTTTTAATTTTAAATTTATGATTTTATTTGGAAAAGAGAAAACTGAGGTGAGACTTAGTAAAAGTCACTTCAGGATCAGAAGGATCGGTACTCATCCCATTTCCAGTAAGGAGACTTTACTTTAAGGAAAGATAAAATAGACTCCCAATAAAGGATCTGAAATTAAGGTCAGATGTAAGAAAGGGGCACCTGATTGGCTCAGTCAGTTAAGCATCAGACTCTTGATTTCAGCTCAGGTCATGATCTTGGGGTCATGAGATGAAACCCAGTATCAGGCTCTGTGCTCAGCGGGAAATCTGCTTAAGATTTTCTTTCTCCCTCTCCCTCTGTCCCTCTCTGCCCCCACTCTCTCTTTCTCTCTAAAATAAATAAGTAAATCTTAAAGAAGAAGGAGAAGGAGGAAGAAGAGGAGGAGAAGGAAGAGAAAAAAGAAGGAGAAAGAAGAAGAAGGGGGGAAGGGGTAGGGAAAGGAGAAGGAGAAGAAGAAGAAAAGGAAGAAAAATCTGGCAGTAAGGGCTACTATATACCTTTCAGTGAATCTCCAAAGAAGATTTGAATCCAATTTCTGGAGTTTTTAACACTAACAAAATATCTCATCTGTTTGAATTTTTTTAAAATATTGTCCAGGGAGGTGGAAGTTAACATTATAAGATCTTTCCTATTCAAATATTTTATTTACTTACAGGGTAAAAAATAACACATGGCTTGCTTTTTAATGATGTTTTTAGCTTATTCCAAAAATTTTAACATCCATGATCTTATTTGATTATTACAAACTCTACAGAAGAGGTTTAGAAGATATTCCTTTTCTCTATTCACAGATACACTAACACAAACACAGAGATTGCACAGCCATTAAGTGGTACAAATGGGACCAAAATATGCTGGTCACTACAAAACTACAATACCGAGTCAATTCTTTACCATAGTACTTTAATAGTTTGATGCTAAATTTTGAAAACCAAAGAAAATTATTATCTAGTTGAAGAATTCTAATTGTATGTATGTGTGTGTGAGTGTGTTAAACAAAAGAAATACTGTTTACTAGACAGAATTTATACCCCAAGTGAATGTGTATTCACAAAGTGCTATACCAAATATCTTTCTTTCCATCTCATGGACTCCACTATGAAATGTCTCAGATTTTATATTCAAGAGTCTTCTCTTCTAATCTCATAGATTTCCATCTCAGGCGTTTGAATAAGAGACAAGAGGTTAAGCTTAGAAGTGGACATTCCCACATTGCTAATATTTTTCTCAAAACTTAAACCATTTTTGTGGATCAGACAGGCCCTAAAAGTCCATAAGCTCATAAATATGTCAGAGTTTTACTTTAAATCCATCCTGTTATTAATATATATGCAGCCTCCTAAACCCAAATACCCCTGAATTAAACCATGGGAGGTCAAGATATGCAGTATTCTGCCAAAGGCATCTTAAGTTTTTTTCCATTTTTCTGCAGGGTTCACAACTTTTAAAATAATAACTCCCCTTCTTTTTTTCCCCTTTACCTATAAACAAGAAACTTACAGCAAAACACTTGGACATAGGACTTTGTGTTCCAGCAGTGATTGAGTGTAGTTGGACTGGAAATACTGACTTTGCTGTTACGGTGTTTGTGTATTGAATTCCTGGCAGGATAACTATGGCATTAGAAAAAAAAAAGGAATTCCACCTATAGAGTGTTTTTTTTTTTTCAGGAATTATCAGTGCCAGGCATGGTTTTAAGTTACATTTTAACAGTGAGGTGGGGAGACATTGCCCCAGATGGTGGATATAAAATGTGCCATAAATTTTAATGAAGCAAATAAGTCACTAATAACCCTACTGCTAACACTGCTATGTTTGGGGCCAACCTTAATAAAGGAAAATTAAAAAGGCACATGTAGCCCTTAAACAAGTGCCTAAGAAGCCTAATATGATTTACTAATTCAGCTATTCACACTCTGATTGCACAGCCCCTGGTCATCTGCTTAAATGCAGCTGCTTCATGTAAAATAAATAAATAAATAAATAAGTTTATTGACCACCAGATGTCCCAGCCTACAATGTGTGCTGGTAGATTTCAGGTCACTCAAAGTTCAGGCAGATTTCCTAAATATACATATGTTTTTGGTAGCAACACTACCTTGAAAATCATACATGTAATATTTTTTTCACCCAGAGCCCAGAGATAACTTCAGGCTTCCTTGAAGTTTTAAGTTCTCAACCAATTGATTTATTCTTGTAAAGCAAAGTCAAACAGATAGGCTACTGGTTAAGGATTCTGGAAAAGGGCATATGGGACTTTCTCATTTTTCGTTAAAACCCTGGCAAAAGATTCCTGAGGCTAGGCATCATTAAGTTTTCACCAACCCAAACAATTAACGTGGACATAATAACTGAGGAATATTTTCTAGTTGAAGCAATGATATTCAAGAAGGTTATATAACTCAGGGAATTCCCTAACACACTAAGCATTGAATAGAACCAACTCTCAAATGCAAGCCTCATAGACCACATAATGTAATAATGCACATATTTAGGGTATAGACCTAATAATGTATTCATACATTTATGTACTATTATATAGCATATATACCTAGTAATGTACTATTACATTTATGTAGTATTATATGTACAAGAATATCAAAATTTAAAGGGTGAGATAAAAATGAAATGAATGATATTTTAAAATATCTTGCTAAGTTTGATAGCTTCACTATTCTCAGCTAAAATCTCAAGGCAGAATGCACAGTTAAAACAAGTCTCATCATTAACCACGGACACATATCTCTATTTCAGATAATCTTCTGTGTAATATTAATTCTAGGGCACTGATTTCTCGTCAGATCTGATTATATCATTCTTTTTGCCTCCTGAAGCAGTTGATGAAGAGCTCATATGAAGCAGATAAGTGTCAGCTCTGCTACCTCTTCTTTGCTGCAATTACATGATCTGTATTATTTTTGACCTAGACTTCTCCTCAGGACTCTTTTTAAGACACTTTCCCATTTTATAAAACAGGCTAATATCCTTGAAAATCTCAGTTAACTAGGAGCATACAAATTAACAATACATGATGTAATTTTGAAAGCCGACACATGTGTGAAGACACTGTGGGGTGGACCCTTCCTCCTGATACCTCACTTACTCTCCGCGCTCAGCAGATGGGGGGCATAGTGCTTCCAGAGTAAAAGTCGTTCATATATTGGATACATTTCCCTTGTCGCATATTATTCATTTCTTATTTTTAGGTAAAAATAAATATACATAAAAGTTCTATTTTTTTTTCTCCCTCACACTCAACTTTAAAGATATCACCATGGGACATAAAACTATTTCAAAGCATCATCCACAGTCCTTAATACAATGCCCCATGTCTGACGCTCTGCCTATTCCAATAAAATATTCTTGTTTGTCAACATGTTCCAGTTCCCCTCCCAAAATAATCCAAAATTTCACGCAATGTTGAATTACATTTTGCTGAAGTAGTTTGTACAGATTAGAAACCACATGCCTCCAGGAAAGCATGAGCAATGTTATGGCTGATTTATGTAGATTTTGACCATTTATGTATTTTTGTAAATGTATGTAGACTAAGATTTTGGCCACATACAAAAAAGGGAAAGGTCAATTCATAAATTGCATATGTTTGTAAGCTTTTTTCAACCTATGTTTGAGCTCAAAAAATTACATGACAATTACTGGTTATACACCAGGGGACCTCAATAGCATCTTTGTTCTTTAAGCATGACCATACAGGTTTCAGCCCCTACAATTTTTTTTCCTGAAAACTTGTTTCCATATTCAGATTGTTCTTCCTTTGCCTCTGGTCCTAAACAAGAAAAAATATGTCCTTTCAGCCACACAAGAGGATGATCCAAACTGATCCTCTTTTCTACCCGCTTCTGTCCACACATTTTGGAGACTAAAAAAAGCCAGCTTCTACCGGTTACCAGGAAAACTTTTAATACAAAAGAGAGCCACAGACCCTGCAACTTAGTGTCATGCTTCAGACTTCTGTCAGGTTACATTGATTACATTAATCCTCCAGGTAGAAAGAGAAAGGAAATTTCTATTGTTAGGTAATTATTTTGTATACTAAGATACTTTTTAAAATCATTTACAATCTTTTCCCATTCCCAACCAGTCTCTTGAGACCTTTTTCACCCTCAAACTTTTGAGTTAAATTTCACCAAAGCCCCTAGTCCCAGGAAACTTTCCTTTCATAAGTGTTTAAAAATGAAACCATTATTTGTTCCTCTACCGCATGCTGACAAAAATCCAGAACAAACTAAGCAGCTCTCTAAAATATTCCTAAATGTTTCAAACACGGGTAGTTCAGGGGATGACAGGCCAAGATGTATGCTGCATTTTAAAAGTAAAAGTAATGTGTAACAAAAAAAAGGGATTGTAAAGTAATTTTAGTAAAATTAGTTTTAAATCTGGGTGACAAAGGAGGTGGAAGACATGTTCAGAGAAAACTCTCCTACAGTGAGATGCGAAACTTTTCGCTTCAGTGTTTCAGTAACAAACCATCTAGCCTGTCATTGACTTGTCTTACTTCCAGGCAGGAAAGCGAAGAATATAATGCTTTTGGAATGAAACTGGACTGCAAATACAGACATGGTGGAATATCTCAGTAGAACCACCAGCGGAAGCTTCAGGGATGGAAGGTTTAAAATATGGTTTAGGTATTTCTCTGAATTTGGAGCCAGGTGAAGACGACCCCACAGAAGTGGAGGGCGGGGGGTTTGGGTGGATTTGGATACACATGGGGTGGGGGTGTCTTTTCATCTCTTTTTATCAGGAGTCCCCCAAAGCCAAGGCAGGTGTCTGTGGGATTAAACATAATTACGAAGGGGGAGGGTGAGAGAAGGGAGACAGATAATAGATCCCAACAGGGCTGGAATTTGAGTAGGAGAGCAGGTGCTCCAAGAGGCCCCATGTATCCAACTAATTTAAGCCTCGATGTTGTGTGAAGGCCCACATATTCATCCTTTCAACGGGGAGGGCCCTGGCAGCCTGTGAGTACAAAGGCAACCAGTCAGAGCGATGCCAGGATGACCGGCTTCAGCACCACGGCTACCCGGGTAACCAGACCCGCTGCTCACTGCTGCCTTTGTTGGGTGGCAGCCACAGGAAACAAAGTGCCACTTCTTACGATTGTGCAGGCACATGCATAATCGTCCTCCTCTCGGCTTACCGTCATGAATTAGCAATTACTCTATTATTAGATGGACGAGCGGCAGCAGGTGACAAAGCACCGCAACTTCTAGTCTATGCTTCTGAAGCCCTTCATTGGGGTTTTCAGTTCTGGCTTGACCCCTTCAGCGAGTGTATTCCTATTGTGCAGCAAATTCTATGATCCCATAGAAAAGTGGTTTTCTTTCTCAATTTGGAGGGTCTGACCCACGGTTCGACGGGAGGGGGAGGGGGAGAACGCTCTGAAAGAAAGATGGACAAAAAGGTCCTTCTTCCACTCAGAGAACACCTGGACCGTACAAAGGAGACGAGCCTTGGAGCTCTCACCCACCCGCTGCGCCCAGGCGGCTTCCCATCGCCGGCTGACTCATCTGGGCCACTGTGACTCTGTCTGGACTCTTCATTTAAGATCCATTATTTACTGAAACTTTTAAGATAATGCCACTTTTAATCTACTTGCACCCACAGTTCCCTAGCATTTAGAGAATCAGGGGGGAACTGGGAGGTTTCAGCTCTTATGACTGTGCTTCTAAGCTCAATGAATGGAGAAGAATTTTAATAGTAACTGATAGATTATTTCAACGAGTCCTGAAAGAAGGAAGTTTTTTTGTGGGCCTCAGAAAGAAGAAGAAAGCCCTATTTTTAAAGCTAGGCAACAATTCTTTTTTTTTTTTTTTTTTTTTTTACCCCCAGACCTTGGAGAAAAACTTGAATGTCAGCATTCCAAACAGTAATAATAAGGCAGAGGGAGGAAAGCTATTTGTGCAACATGTCTTGGGTGCCATTTATTCCATAGTGGTGTATAACTCTATGTAACAGGAATATTTATATAAATAAAATATCTGTTTTGATATTCTTCTGTTCTGTCAGGAAAAATGAAATCCAAGGACTGATATTTTCAATACATGAAATTATAAAATAATTTTATCGTCTAAGTATGCATTTCCTATAAGCAGCCAGGTACAGTCTTTCTCTCTTTATATGCTATCAAGTACTTTGTAAAGTATCTGGGAACACAGGGTCTGGTTGCTTTCTACGGCCATGGTTAGATGCTAGTAATGTTAGGGCTTACAGTTTGATGAGCATATATATTTAGGACACGGGAAGGACTCAATCTGGGCCCATTATTAGCACACTGGCACTTCAGGATATGGCAGGGCATGCTAAGAAAGTGAGGATATATCTTTGAAGAATTAAAAAGACTTTCTTGATGAGATGGAATAAAGATAGCCCCTTTTGAAGAGCTGGTTCTAAAAATCTAGAGCAAGTTAAGGGCATCTGCCCTTCTAAACAACAGACTGAATGGAGAAAACATTCACTCTGAGAAAACTGGTAGGATGTGCTGATTCTACTTGGGGATACTAATTAGGTATCAGTGGGAAAAGATGGGGACGGAGAGTAGATTATCAAGATGAAAATCATTTTCCAAATTAGTCCCAGGGGAATTTTGTACCAAGATGCTAAGAAGGACATATGCAATAAGATTAAAAATGAGTCAAATGACAGAGCTCGTCAACTAGTTGGAGTTCTGCAGCAATCAAGGTAAAAGGCATCTGTTTAGGGGCTGACAAAGCACTTGATCATGAATGACGGGAGAGGGCCTTTCTGCATTTCAGCGACACCATCACTGGGGGCTGGGCAGGGCTACCTGTCATCAGACTGATAGCACACAGAACAGAAGGTGGAATTTCAAAGCAGTAAGACAGGGCAGCCTCCAGGACTGTGAAAGTTCAATCAACACAAAGCCTGGAGAAACCTTAGGGGAAACTCAAGTAGTAAGAGAGAAAGTGTCAGAGACCTGGTACAAAGGGCCTAGTCGCAATAGGATTCTCTCAGGAGGGTAGGCTTCTGGTTCTAACAATTACTCTAGAGGGGCTCAAAGACAGAGCAATTTCTGTTATCATTTCGTTATTAATTTTAGCCTATTTGTACCTATAGCCTGCTCCAATCTGAGAAGCTCTGGTTTCTCTATTTGCAAAATACATGGCTTGTCTGTGCTTATATAAAATATGGACTATGGGTGCTTTCCAAAGGAAAAGAAAAGCTTTGACAGAATGATCTCTCTATCTTCTTCAAGAAGAAATCATTTGACATGCTTAATATTTAAATATTATAAACTATGACCATTTTATTCAGTCTCTGTGAAGCATTCATCTCAACCTTGGGAGCACAGTGAGGAAGCTTCAGGAAGCATGCTGGAGAACAAGACGACATTGGTTACATCGCTTCAACCTGATTGCTGAGGTCAAGGAACAGAAATCTGAGAGTGAGTCTCAAGCTGGAAACAGCCGGCAGACAGCTAAAGAAAAGGTTGGACTTTGAAACAAAAATGATGAGGATTTTTAGAGGTATTTAGCTGCCCCTCAACTCACCCCCTAAAACAGAAACCAACCCAGCAACAATTTTGAGGTTCTTGGCCATGTGGCTCCCAGACCTGGCTAGGGAGGGCATGAGCAATGACAAGAAGTAGAGATGAATGAACTACCAGGGGTCAAGCCTAAAGACCTCAGCTCTAGGCACGTCCTGAAACTGCCCTATTCATGGAAACACCTGGAAGTCGGAGAATCTGGTTGTACGTGTGCGCATCCGTGAAGCAACGTGGAGCTTGTGGGGAAAGCAGAGAAGCCTAGCTAATAGCCAAATGAAATCATGAAAGAAGTTTCACAGAACGATCTACGTAAAGCTTTTCCTGCTCAGTGGCTCCATTTGTATGGATCATCCAGAAGGTATCCAGTGGTGAGCCTCGGGCTTGGGCCTCCTATGACACTCCAGGACCTGCAGATGGGAGGATGGTTTGGATGTGAGGCAGGGAGTCCAAGGGCAAACTGTCGTCAGCTGGCTATCATCCCCCTGCTCACCATGGTAGCTCAGTGAAATGGCTTCATTGGAGCAACTGCTGCTCCCAAACATTGTGTAACATTCCCTTTCCACTTCTAACCATGCAGGGAAAAGGATTCTGGAAAATGTAGTTTGCAGCTTAGCCACATTGACATACCACAATTGGACAGTCCATTCCTGTCAGCCTGACAGCCATACACACTTTTTTTCATCATATTTACCTTACAAATAAAAAGAATAGCAAAATCAATCTGACATATACCACTCTAGCTACAACCAAACCATATTTACCTTCCACCCAAAAGAGGATAGACAACAACAGGCTAGCCCTATTTGGGTGATGTTCATTTGTCTTCTAGCTGAGTCACACGCCAATTTTGCTATCTTGTAAAGTACATAATGAAATATATATTAATGGCTAAGATATCTTAGACATCATTTCTACAGTTGCTCATGCGATGAGATTTAGTATATATGATATTCTTCCTCCAATAGCCAATTCCTATTCTCATTGGCCTCAGAAAGCAACTTAGCTGGTCATGTTTTCTTGCTGGGTGAGATGATCTAAACCTTGACTCCTAAAGTATCTCCCCATCTGCAGTCCTGACTGAACTGGATTGTAGTTTAGAATGAACTTTTGTCACAAAACAGGGCAGGGCAGTAAGAGGCATACCTCTTATTACTTACTGTCCTTTGTTGCCAACACATCCCTCCCTATTTCTACAATGTAGTAGCAACTGAAACCCCCTTAATGAGATCAACTATCCCAGCCTTATGCCTCATGGTTTAGTGTTATGAGGAACCCCAAAATTGCCAGGTGGCAGATTCAGCATCTAGCTTAATGGAAGTAGCATGTGCACCCTGGTGAAAGCTTTTCTTCCTTGAAAACAAAAACCTCAAAACAGAGGCCTAAGCAAAGCTCTAAACCATGGAAACAAGAGTCAAAATGTTGCTGGTGGATGATTAAGAAGAGTAATAGTGGAAGTGGTTGCTTACATTCCATTTCTTGATTCCCACACCTCTGCCTACTGGCTATGGCAGAAACGGCAGCATGAATAGGCTGTTGATTCAGAGTATGCCCTGCAGTGTTGAAGACATTACCCCCAAACAGCTGACACTATAACTATTCAGCTGATGCAGGTGATGGAATATGTGGTAACACCGACACATTCCATCAGCATGACCCGTTGCGGAATTGTAAGGCTGCAGCTGCTCCAAATCAATCTGTGTGGAATATCATGACAGAAAATGAGATATTCTATAAGTCTACAGGTGGTTTCTTTAGAAGCAGTATTTTGAACAGGAAAGGCAAATCCTTAGCCACAGTATGGATCTATTCCAGTTAGAAGAAATGCTGCTCCTTCCATGATGGAAATCATCCAACATAACCAACTTGCAAACAGATGGCGGGCTCACCCTCTGTGTGCCATACTGGGGAATCAGGGTGGATCTCTGCTGTTGGCAGTGTGGAAATTCATCACTGCCTGTAGCCAGCACAGCATTGGTGAATGGATGTTTATGTTGTGGAGTTCATGTATAATCCCCATGCCTGCTTCCATGGCTGCTTGTCTTCACAAAGCTCATTGTGCAAGGTGAGGAATAACTGGGGAAGGAGGATGATTACATCCACAGAATGAGCCATCTTATTCCAGATGTCCAAACATCTCTTATTGATGTTTCTAGTTATGAGCAATTACAGTGGACACAAATATCTTCACACTCAGTGCCCATGTGAAGAGATAGAGTCGAATACTTCCTTTCTAGACCTCCTTGTTACTGATTTTCCAATCATTTCCTTCCTCATTTTTACCATTCAGCCAAATTGTCAACTAATGCCCATGAATTCATGTACATTTGTATATCTGGATGTCTCCCATTACAAATAAAGTCAAAAACAAAACCAAAAACATATGCAATGCTAAAAATTTTGTCATCAGAAGGACTTATCTTCTTTATCATGTTTCAGGGCCTCCCTGGGATAATGGCTAAATTGCTTCAAATGCCTACTTTGGATGGATCCAGCATAACATGTAAAATCATATTAAATCAGGATCTTTTTTTTTTTCTTTTTCAGTCAACTCATTCCAGACAATGATCCATGAGACTATATAGACTGCTGGGAGAGAGAGAAAAAGCAAAGTTGCAAGTCTAGGTACCATGAGACTCTGAGCCACTTCCCATGCAACTTATGGGTAGGTGCCTTTGGTGACTGCTTGAGTCGTTTCACATTTGCCACTTCAAGTAGATAGAAAACTACTATGTACACCCAACTATACTCTATAGCTTGGTGGGCCCATATAACACCCAGTTTGCTGTGAATGGCTGTGTTACTGAGAAACTTAGGAGCCTATGGACAAGGGTTCCTCCTCTTCTAGGTCCTGGTGATAAGCCAGAAGCTGTTTATCAAAAGGAGAATTATTATATGCTGAAAATGATATGATTTTATTCTAAAACCTGAAGCCTATAAAGTGATTCAGCTAGATGGGCTTTATAAAAGCTCCATAAAGCATATCCATCTGTAATAGACACACTGGGAGCCATGGAGCTAGCTGGGTCATATGGCCCAAGTGACAGAGCATCTTACACAGCAAGTAGGGCCTATTACAAAGCCTTCTCTTGCTTCTAGTCACATTTAAAACTCATGTTCTTTCATATTGTTCCAAAAATGAGTATATGTGACTTTCAAAACCCAAGAAGGCCCCTTAGGTGTTATATTTCTTTCTTGGTAATTAGGAGGATCAACTGTAGTTACTTTTTCTTGACCTTGCAAGGGATATTAAAACATGCTCTAGGTATTTCAGTAAGCTGCCAGGCCCTTGAATATTAGTAGAATGTATTTCTCAACCTCTGGCATACACATTTCTTTCCTTCCAAAATATACAAGGTAGCTGCTACTTCTTGCCCCTGAGTGGAGGGCCTCATATGAAGTCTTCTTGAATGGAGAGGTGATTAATGTTCCAGTGAATGAGATTATAACAGAGGGCTGGAGTAATGAGAGCCCCAAGATAAAATGGCAAAAAAATATATCTCTGGCTCTGTAAACTGAAAGCAATATGTTCTTTGTGGTCTTTTACTAAAATATTTAAAAATCCAACTAATCAATAATTGGCTACCAGGTATCAAGGTGTATTCCTTTGCTCCAGTAAAGAAACTAGATCTTCTAGCAACTGGAATTGGAGTCATGGTTTAAGTTTAAAACAATACCCTAGAATTCTCCCAAGAGCTGTGCATTCTGCTCAAGACAAATTGGTGAGGTCCAATGAGGATGTGGTAGTAGTCACAGTCTTTGCATTCTTTGTCTTTGATGGCATCCTTCATTGTTGCCTTTCTTGCTTATACTCATCCTAACACAGTGCTTCCATTCTAAATGTGCTCTTGATTTCCCTGACCACTGACCCAGATGCAAGAGCATGACCATATGCATACCTCTCGTGATCAGTCTTCTGTGATTCATAACAGAAAACCGTTACAAGGATCTATATTATTACCTCTCAGGTTTACCCACCATCCTATTTGGTATGTAACTTGCTTGAATTTGCTTTGTTTGTGTTCGTTTCTTTACAAAGAAAAATGTTCCTTCTGTATCATCAAGGTGGTCAATAAATATTTGTTAAATTAACTTAGACATTTGTGAAGGAGAAAGATAAAGTGTATCTATATTGGAGCCAAGGTTGGGAATAGATCAAAATGTGCCTATGGTTGCTAACATGCTAGAACACGATGAAACTTGGGCAGCTCCAGAGCCCAGGTAGATGGTTAAAAGAAAAAAAGAAAAGGCAAGGTGAGATAAAGTTATGCTGGCTCTACAGGCTCAAGCCCCTTTCCTACCTGGATCATTTCTTTTGAAGGTACAAAAGGGTGAAAAAACCATGAGAAACCATGAGAAACCCCATGAAATTGAGTAATAAGGTAAAACAATATTTTAAGAGATTTGTTAAGAAAGTTCTATTTGTTTTTTTATACATACATACAGACACACTCAACAACATAAAAAGCAGAGCCACATACACAGTCTAATCATATAACTTGGTATCAAGACACTCCTAAGAGTGACATGTATGCTATTAGTAATTACGTTGGGACAGCATGCAAGAAGCCCCAGGCAACCAATACATACAGCCATGTGGTAACAATCACCTGCAATACACCTAGTATTCTCAAAGCTCATCAGGCTATATTTGTGGGGGATGGGCTCTCAGGGATCAGAGTCAGGAAATAACCTGTTACATGTGATCCACAAAATTACCCACATCCCTCAAGACATACTTGCTTATGTTATGTTTGATGATAGCACTCCTTTCCCCTCTATTTTTCCCTATCACTTTCATACGGACTTCCCTTTATTTCCTATTAATTTTGCTTATTCACTACTGTTTCCTTTTGCTCCCATTCTGATACTTCCACAAATTGAATTATTACCCCATGCCTCGAGGTATCTTTAGAGCTAGGACCGAGATTCATGGGGTAAGATTTCTTACCTGAGGTATAAATTTGCATCTTCAAAAGCAGATATAAATTTAGGATCTTTTATTTACCTGGTCCAGGACTCTAAAGAAGTGGTATAAATCCTCCAATTATACAAAAGAGAAATACTAAAACTACGAGACTTCCTGTTTCTCTGAGCAAGCTGGATTTCTTAAGGAAAATACTTTGGGAGATAAAATACACTTTGGAAATCATCTTGTGCAGCTTTGTTCTTGTTTTAATTTCACCTACTTTCTGGGATCTTAACTTAGAAAAGTCATTGAAAAAAAGGAACCACTATTGAAAAGAGCAGCTTTTAACTGACTTAGCATATATGGAGGAAGTGCTGAATTCTGCAACACGGACTGTTTGCTGAGGGATTGCCATGTTGTTTCATTACCAGGGATTTGGGATTCCAATCAGACCAGGAGCTCAGGAAGTAGCAGAATTGTACCATTATGAGGCAAGCAGTCACTTGAGGGAATGTGCAGAGGTAAAATCTAGTTCAGGGATTCTCTGCATATCAATCACGTTCAGCTGTCATTCTACTATTTAGCTGAGGCTGCTTGCTTAAAAATCTTCAAATTGCAAGCTAGAAGTGACAAGGCAGTGGCAGGGCTAAAAGAAAAAATGTAGGAGTCTGAGCATGGAAGCCTTAAAAAGGCATCATTGTATCTCCTCTGTTACTGAAACTTTTTCTTGTAGAGTATTTTAACAGTTTTATGATATGTGATCATCCATGTCTGAAAGATGCCTTTTTTTATGGAAGTCACTACCAAAAAAATTAAGCTCTAGTTAGCAAAATGTGTTTTTAAAGAATTTTACAGAGTTTTTCCCCTCAAGACTTTGTGAATGTGTGTATGGGTGTGTGTGTGTGTGTGTGTTTGACTAAGTCACTTCATCTATTATGGTTTAAGGAATTCCATGAATAGGTAAATATTTAACATCTGCCTCTTTTTTGCCTAGTTACTCTGATAACTGTGATTACATTTGGTCATTGTCTATAACATTCAAAAATGGCTTGTGTTTCTCTTAATATATTATTTTTTCCCGCAATTATGGTAAAGAAACCATGAGTTTCTGTGAAAAGAAACCATAAGTTTCTGTGAAATGTCAGAGCATTTTAAATGGGTTTGATTCTCTGAGATCAGTGGATCTCTTTCCATTATTTATAAATCTTCACTGAAAACCCTGGCAAACAATGTCATTAAAAAAAAATAGGTGACACAACACAAACTTATGCCTGTTACCACAAAATAAATTTACAATACATATTCTCCTTATATTGTGTTATTAGCATTTTATTCTACAAAGAACAGCATAATTTTTAACAGTTGAATATCTGTTCCTAAATTCTAGTCTGTTCCACCAGTGTAGTCCTATGTTAAAATCATAATCGTTTTAATTTGCAGCATATTTATAAATCAAGTTATAAAAAGTATATAGTAAATAAAGAGCATTATCGAGTTCTATAATTTCTTACAGATGCATGTATTCTTCGATATCAGAAGAAAATCCCTTAGAATCTTCCACTTAATCAAATATTGTATTTAGGGTATCAAAAGGATCTGATTTTTGGAGCATAGCTAATCTATTATTCTTTATCTTTGTCTCAAAAACTTTTCCTACCAAAAGGCCAACCTTGAAAAGCTATATCTCAAAATAATATTAATCATTCATAATTTTAGAGCTAAACCAAGTAAACTATTAGAAGGTTTAATCATTTTTTCTGAGACCATCCTTTGTAAGAATGTTTTATTACTAAAAATTTCAAACATACACCAAAGTAAATAGAGTATTATAAAAAACTTTCTGGCATGCTAAATATTCGACTCATGTTCTATCATTTCTGTCCCAGCCTTGGAATGAGCCTTTTCTTTAAGAAGCACTGGTTTCTTTGAATTTACTGTAGCATATAACTTATAAATCAAGATACTACATTTCATATACAAACAGGGCTACTTAGATTTTCTATTCTGATCTGATAATTTCCCTCTTTATTCCTGCACCAATATGAAATTTTTTATTGTGTGTTTTAATCTCTGGTAGGTCTAAGTACCCCTCCCACCCTTAGCTCGACTTTTTAAAGGTTCCCTTAGATATATTTGCATGTTTGCTCTTCCAGGTAAATTTTACAATTACCTTTTCTGTCTCCAGAAAATAATCCTGGCATATTTATTGACATTACATTCAATCACTCCAGGAATTTATACAAACAGTCATCTCTATAATATTGTGCCCTCCCATATTCCCTATATTGCTATGGAATATATTCCATTACTCTTATATTTATCCTTATATTGTCATTCACATGCCAAGAATCACACGGTGTCTATAATGTTCTATTTTAATCATAAATTGCATACTTTTTCCTTAATTAAATTCTTATTCAGATATTAACCCCAAAATAGTCAATAAGTCTTGCTAAACTTGTCAGCAATTTAACACTGTTAAGCTCACCTTCATCTTTTTAAACATGTATGGTATTTCCATTGGTAGAAACCAAGTTAGTCCTTTCATACTTTAAAAATAGTAATGGGGCATGGTATTAATATTGTTTATGCTTGCACCACACCAGTGAGCTATGGTTCCTTACTTTCTGGCACCTCAACAACCGCATCCCATATACATTGTGTGGTTATTGTATCTTTGACAAGAAGAAAAATGCATTTTGGTAGCAACAATGGCAAGTTTCATCAGAAGGAAATCAAAATTAAAGAGAAAAATGCATTTTTCTTTGTTAACTTTATTAAAATCTAAGGGTGAATGAGCTTTCATCTTTCTTATTCCACTTAATAACCAAGGATGCCAAAGAATTCTTTGAATTGACTACATCAATTGCATGTTTTTTTAATAAAAAAAGTTTTCATAACAAATTTGTTATTTATTTGTCTTGTTTCCGCAAAATCATGTCCTTCTCTATTCCAATGTACCACACACTAGTTTACAACAAGTAAAATCAATAAGGTCACTATCTATTCTTAAAACTTATGACTGGTGCCTACAGAGGGAATCAAGATGGCCATCAATATGGTTCCTATATGAAACTGCCAATACTTTACTGTATGACTTTATATCAGAATATTTTCTCCTTAAAAATATAGAAATTTCAGAGTTCAGATTAATACAGAGAGATGAGTTTATAAAATATATAAAATGAAATAAAGTTATATGAAAAAGAAAGGAGGTAACTGTTCTAGGAACCAGAACTAAGTTAATTATTGAAATATAGTACCAAATTTGGCTCTGAGCTTTTGTGAAACTAAAACAAATAGAATATTAGAAATAGAAATTTACCAGGTGAAAAGACATAGGGAAGGACATTTGAATTAGCAGTCATCAAAACTATAAAGAAATGTTAATATGAAAAATGTATGAATTGGCATGAATAACAAGCAAGATGGTGACTTCTCAGTAAGTTTCAGACAAGGTGGGAAATGAGTCTCAAAGCATCATCATAGCCTGTAGTGGTTTTATGCTACATCAGCTGAATGAGACTAACAGCATTTGCTGGAATTCCCCTCTCTGGAGTTTAGGTGACCCAGGAGAAATATAAGCAGATTTGGAATGCAAAGTGAGGGGAGGACATCAGATTCTGAAGTTGGGTTAGGTCAGGGCAGCTGCTACAGCTCAAGCACAAAGTTGTTGATTTGTTTGACTATCTGATCAGCCTGGGGCAGCCTCTCTGTCTGCAGCTCCCTCCCACAGCCCCACTTACCCCTCCTTGTGCAAAGTGCATCTTTTATTGTCAAGATTGGATGCAGTGAGATGCACACCCAGGGTCTAGTTTCTTATATAAATTTAAGATTTATAAATTTACTAGTTCATCCTTCATCTACCCCAGCTTTTCTCCCACTGCCGGCCCCACTGACCTATGGCAATGTCATTCCCACTACCAGGGCAGAGGCAACAGCTTTCCATAACACTTCTTCACTAGCTCCCAATATCATGTAAGATCTAAAATAAATCTCTTATAGCACATGACTCATAGTAATTCTGCTTCCTTAGTTGAGCCCCCAGGGATACACAGAATTTTCTATTATTTAAAATTTACAAGTAAGGTACCAAAGCATCACTTTACCTTCTGAAAATAAGGTAAATCACGTAAAACCGGATTGATTTTTGTGTATATATTTACCAACCTGTAGGGGAAGTAGTGAAGAAAGATCAGAACTTGTTTTAGTAGAGAAGTAAGAGGCTTGGCTACATCTCAATGAATGTCTCCATGAACAACCCATTCCTTCTTGAAAATAAAGCAACGGTGAAAGGCTTGGATTCAGAGTTGTTCACAAAGAGTAAAACTGAAAATGCTAGCATTATTCTGGGGTTAATCTGAAACTGAGGTTTTTGAGGTGAGAACTGATCCTCTTTTCATGGGTATATGTCGTCATGTGTATAAAATCATAAATAAATAAATAAATAAATAAATAAATAAATAAAGGTACAAATGATGCTGTTACATGTTGTCTTGGTCCCATTTATGGTGAGATCCCACAATATCCTGCCATATTGGATGCCTTAATCCAAGGGTAACTAGCAAACTACTGTGCAAATGTTTAATAAATTTGATAAATGTGTTTATTTAATGCAGCAGTTGAGTATTGAGGGTCAGATGCTTTTGATAGTCAATCAAAACACCTGCTTTCTGGTACATAAACTTAGCTAATAGTTAACTTCAAGCTCTACCTTTATGTTTTTTGGTTTATTTGGCGTAAAAGCTAAGAAACATTACTTTAAGACATCTGTTTCAGATCTACAACAATATTTACCTACAGTTCTTTCTTTATACACTGAAAAATAAATAGCTATTTGAACTAGGAAAAGACAAAAGATTGGCTAGGCATTCCTGATAAGGCCTTATGATGCTGTGTGTGTGTGTGCATACATGTGCCTGTTGGAGAGGAGCTGTGAATGACAATCTCAGGAGGCTGAATTATTTGTCCTTGGGCTGCAAACTGGAAAGGAAGAAAATGCTTCTATTGACATTAACCCTACAGACAACCTAGCTCTAATGATTTCAATCAAATTTGCCACCATATTTTGCTAAGAAAGAATCATGAACACAATTAAGAAATCAATGACGATTATTATATGACAAAACACAGTGTCTGGCAGGGAAAAAAATCTCCGAAAAAAAGAAAAACTTAATTTTCAAATGGCCATTGGTCCCCTAAAGCTAAATAACTTAAAATATAATTTCAAGTACTCTCTTACAAATAACCAGACAATTTCACCCATTCCCAGCAGAATGATAACTGTTGTTATATTGCTGTGGAGATAACAATGTCTAGCTTCTTTTAAGATAAACATTTCCAAGCAGAACACCAGGAATTTCAAATGAAATAATGTGCCCAAGACTTTCTTCATGAGCAGTTTAGACATTGTTTCCCAAATGAGTAGGGATTCACAACAGATAAGGTATAGACTCCCCACTTTAACACTGAACTAACCATGAAACAAAACAGAGGCAGAAACATGTTGAATACACAGACATATGCCAGCATAAGCACATGAAAGCACATGAAATACAAATGTTTTATTTGTATTCTATGCATGATAGTTTAAATTAAAGGTAGGTCAGTAAAGCATCAAGGCTAATTGGATATAAGGCCAGCTCTGCCCATTCGAAGTAGTCTCCATGAAGAACATGAGGTTGGGGTGTTTTCAAAAGAGATATGATGCAGGAGGAATAATTTTCCTGGATCACAATAAACATCATGGAATTTTGAAAGCTATCTTGTCTTTTACTTAGAAAATTTCTCTTCTACTTATTTCCCCCATAAAATTAAGTGTAGCTCCAAGGATTTCTGCTGCAATATTATTTAGAGTATCAAAAAAGTTTGACAAAAAAGATCAACTGTAGGGAATTGTTTAAAGTATGATATATGGTATAAAATTCCAGCCAGATATTAAATTAGTATTTGTTTCAAAAAAATATTTCCATTGTATATTATTATTTAAAAATACATACTTTACCAAATCAACTGTATTGTGTGTGTGTCTGTGTGTCTGTGTGTCCGTGTCTGTGTCTATGTAAGACAGAGAGAGAGAAATCTTGCATTATATACCCCCCAATTGTGGAGGTTTTTGTTTTTTTTTTAAAAATATTTTATTTATTTATTCATGATAGTCACACAGAGAGAGACAGAGAGGCAGAGACACAGGCAGAGGGAGAAGCAGGCTCCATGCACCGGGAGCCCGATATGGGATTCGATCCCGGGTCTCCAGGATCACGCCCCGGGCCAAAGGCAGGCGCCAAACCGCTGTGCCACCCGGGGATCCCGGTTTTTATTTTTCTCCTGTGTAGTCTTTTTTAAAAATTATAATAATAAAAAAATAAAAATTATAATAACATTGTTTTCATAATTAGGCATAAGTTATTCTAGTTTTCTAAAAATCGAGTGACAAGAATAGTGGATGACCCAGGCAGATTTTCAGATTTGGGAGGAATTTCATATCAAGCAGTTACCAAAAGGCCATATAATGTCCTCTCTTCTAAGGGAACTCCTCTCCATATTACTCTCTCGATTTATTTTCCTTCCTTCTCTCCATAGCATCCTTCAATTTGCTGATATCTGGGTATCTTATTTCATATTGACTACACTTCTTATTGCACCCTACAATAATATGAATCTGGGAAAGATACCTAACAGAATCAAGTCTGCATTGGCCTCTTGACATCTTTGTCAAAGGTAACATTACCCACCAGGTGGTAATGGAAAAGCAGCTGTTTTAGGGAAGGGGGCTGGAGGGTGAGGTTGAGTAAACACTTCTGGAAGAGAAGCAAAGCAAGGGCACACCTAACATTTTCAAAGAGTGAAGGACAAAGGAAACCTGATTTAAAACAATATCCTCACTTATTCGGTCCAATGGGTCCTGGTATTCTGGGTGGTACTCTCATCCATCCACGAGAGGAGTGGGGTTCAAGGAGCAATCAGATTTAAGACAACTGGCATTCAGCCTTGGCAAGGAGTGGGGACAGAAGGCCCTTTGTTGAATCAGGCAGCCAGAGTACCTTGTGCTGAGCAAAATCTGGATTAAGGGCGTGCATGCTCGCTTGTCACAAATGTTTTATTGTGTGTCTGGGCAAGTCATTCTCACTTGTTAAGGAACAGCAAGGGTTTTGTTCTCCATGGGCTTAAAATAAACCAGAAAAATCAGAGGGGCTTAGGTGGGGGAGGGCAGGAGGAGGAAGAGTTCATGTTTATGGTTTATTTTTGTTTGGTTAGCTCTTTAGCTTTTTGAATAGGAAACGTCTATGGGGTTTTAATTCTTAAAGTCTTTATTAGCTCTAATTTTAAAGTACCTTTCATGCTGATAAGTTTTTAAAAAGCTAAACCATAATAAGAAATTTACTCTTAAAAAAAAAGAAATTTTATCTCCGTATAAATGTCATCATGGCAAAGTGGATTGCATACCATAAATGTGTGTCAACCCTGGCAGGCTACGTGAGCTGAGGAAGAGTATGAGTCTAGTGAAAGAGAGCATTTGAGTGTTGTCTTCCTTACTCTTTTTTTCTGTCCATGCCCTTTTTTGAAAAATAAAAAAATCTCATAAACCCCCTTATTTCATGAAATATCATGAATGCAACAAAAAGCAAATCAACTTATTGGAACTTTTTTTAAATTCATATTTCCCTTCCTCCAATCTATCAATCTCCCCCACATCTACCACATCTTCCCAGGGCTGTGTATTTCTTATTGAAAACCATTTATTGTGTGCATGTGATCAGAAAATCAAATTTCTATTTCCAGGCCCATGTTAGCTTAGCTGTCATCTATACTTGGGCAAGCTTACCTATTCTCTCTGGACCTCAACTTCCTCATCTGTCAAATGTGGATACTTTTATCTTCCTTCTTATGTAATCGATAAAGTTATTGAGATTCAAAAATATGACAACTTTTAAGATACTTTGTGAATAAAGAATATGTAATGGTAGCAATTATGTAAGGCTTTCATGTTTGTTATTGCAATACAGCTAACATACCAAAAAAAGTGCACATATTGTAAAAAGATGTCAGAAAGTGAGAATTTGTGGAGATGACTATCATTGGAAAGAGATTTTGCTTTGCTGTGAGTCTTCCTCCCACTGCTCCAATGTTAATGGGGCTCACAATCTCCATTACCTCTGGCCGGGTTAAGAAGAACATCCAGACTAATGTGAATGTGTTCACTGCTTTCAGGAGAATCACAGAATCTCGTGCCTGGCTTAAACCTAAGAAAACTAAAGCTGGCTGTGGAAGAAGATAGAGATGTCTGAATTGAATTTAGCTAAAAAGATGGACAGGTGCTTGCAATGAACAGATGTACGCTCACCATGAAGGAGAGAAATACTAAATGGTCTGCTTTTGCTTAAAATAGGAGCACTTAGAGGGACAGGGGGCAGGAAGCATATGTTAAATAACTGGACCTATATGTCACATTTCCAAGAGCTATTGAAAGAACAAGAGGAACCACTAGAGTAGAGACACACTCCACCAACAATGACCATCACCAGCAACCAATGGAAGTGCCCCAAGAGGGAAGCAGTCAATTTTAACTATTTACAAGACTCAGAGAAAAGAAAACCACTTAGTCAAATCTCATATAGTTCTCCATAGTTGTTGCAGGAAATGTAGATGAGTATCTTGGAAGTCACTAGCAAGAAAATGGAAAATATAGACCCTCTTTTTACCTATAGACCTTTTCTAGAATAGGCATCACAGTGTGTTGTAAATCATGCTACTTAGGCATTTCATAGAGAAAGATAGCATAAATATTGGACCCGCTTAAGACAATGGTGAACCAATTCAAATAAGAGTTCTCTAGAGGAATAAAAGATTGTCAATAAAACAGAAAAGAAATGATACCCTATGCTAGGGGTTTAATTGCACCCTCCCCCAAAATCATATGTTGAAATCCTAATCCCCAGTATGTCAGAATATGACCTTATTTAGAAATAGTGTCATTGATGATGTAATTAGTTAAATGGGGTCATCCTAGAGCAGAATGCCTAACCTAATATGTCTGGTGTCTTTATTAAAAGGAGAAATCTAGACACAATAAGGGAGAATGCCCTGTGAGGATTGGAGATACGCTGCCACAAGCCAAGGAATTATCAGAAGTTAGGGAAGAAGCCTGGACAAATCCATTTCTAGAACCTTCAGAGGCAGCATGGTCTTCCTGATGCCCCAATCATGGACTTCTAGCCTCCAAAACAGGGACACATAGGTTTCTGTTGTTTAAACCACCCAGTGTGTGGAACTTTGTTATAGCAGCCCTAGCAAACTAATATACGCTTTCGTAGGATGAACTTACAAAAAGAAAGTATTTCAATATATATTTTATAAAGGTATAAAAATATTATTTTAAAATAGCACAACACTGGAATCTAATCCCTAGGAAACGGGCAAACGTACTTAACACATAGGAGAATTTTAAACTCAGATGTCCATAGAAACTAAAATAAAAAAGGATAAATGCTCAGCTCTGAAGTCTTACTTCTGTGCTTATAACATCACATTCAAATCTTCTATTTACATTATCTGTCTTCCTCTCTAGTCTGAACGTGCCTTAATAGGAATATATTTAGCTTTATAATCCTCGCACCCTGCACAAAACCCAAAATGGGTCTGTGAGATTTGAACTAAAGAAAATAATCATAATCGGCACCCAACTGACAACCAGGAACCATTATTTCAGTTAATCTGTGACCCTAAACCAGACCTGTGTATGTATTTCCTTGTTGTTTTTATTTGAATTCTAAACCTATGTGATGGATGTGGACATTAATTTACCGCATTTGGGTGCAAAAAACATATATATATTACTTAAACTTTCTAAGTAAACTTATTTTTGACTCTGAAACTCTGTCTTCAATGATGGAGAGACATTCAACTTCATTCAGATTGTAAAATGCTTCCTCCATCCTAAAGATCACCAACAATGGAGCTGGGTCTTATTCTCTGATGAGCAAGAGCCCCAGCCCCCAGCCTCTGCTCTTATGGTTCCTTTGTACTTCTCCTTCTGAATTCCTCAGGTTGCCTCAGAAGACGTCTAACATGCATCTGCATCAGTGTTGAACACCAGGTATCTTTGCCAGGCTGGAGCCCAGGGGCTTGGGATCCATCCCCAAGAGAAACCCCCAAAACATTCTTTGTCCCAGGGGCTTGGGATCCATCCCCAAGAGAAACCCCCAAAACATTCTTTGTCCCAGGGACGTGGGCAAGAGCAGGTACTTTTCTTTCTTAAGTGTCCTTTAAGTGCCTGTTTCAGCACTCTCTCCCCTTCTCCAGGGCCAGCCAGCTGCTTCTGTCTCACCTCCAAGAACTTCCGGGTCCTTGCCCTACTTGGACAATCCTGCAAGATCTCTTTCCCAGGCCTTTGTAGAGGCCAGACTCAGGAAAGGCTGGTTCTTACCAGTTAGCTGTTTATTAATTCATCCCATCACCTATATCGTGGAGATGTGCAGCTCTCATCACTAAACCAACATTGCACAAGCATTAAGTTGGTTATCAGAGATTGAGACTCTCATGTATACCCTTGATTGATACACTCCCCTTAGCCCCTCCAAGAAAAAAAGAAAAAAAAGGTCAAGCTTTCCTGAGCATACAGTGGCACCCAGAAAAAACAATGGCACTGTCTGGAAATGGTAGCAAACTGTGTGCATGTTTCCCTTAGATTTCAGCAGAGACTTAGAGCACCCTCCTCTCCATTCCCCTGGAACCACACATGTGTCTGTGTTTCCCTGCTGCTGCTGTCACACACTTGTGGGGGAAGGACAGTGCATGGGGGTTGGGGACACACACCAGGAACATCTCTCACCCCCAGATCGGACCAGAGGCTGCTCACCAGATGTGCGTGACTCTGCCTGTGTACTATCCAGGCTGCTCACCCCATATAGACTGCAGCCGTCCTGAGTTCACACTAAGTAGGAAAATCAATTAAAGGAAAGCCAAAGCATAACTTGGGGGAAAACTCCTCCAGTCTCCATATACTATTTCTACATTTTTTCCTTTTACTTTAATCAAACTTTGATGAAGCCAGCTCACTTTTCCATACATGCACTGTCCCTGCCCATTAGGTCAACCCAGGGGAGTGGTTAGGAGGGGGGGGAAAGAAAGCATAAAATCCCTTAGTTGTTTCACGTCTCAGCACAGTTTTCAGTATTGTTAATTACACAATCACAAATCAGCCCTCACGTCTGCTCATGACCTACAGAAAATAGGGGGCTTTCAGGAATTACCTCTGGGCCCCTGGAAATCGGTGAAATTGTGTGTGTGCTCACACACATGCACTCATACATGTACATGCACACACTCTGTTTCAGGAGCAGTGTGCAAAGAATCAGCCCCCACCGACCATTTTATTACTGTTTGCACATTTGGTGCAGAGCAGCAGTGAGGGCCTCAGCGTCTGCAGCAGCTCCGGCAATTAGCTCCGAATGAAACAGTCATAAATAGTAATTAGCCATTCCCTCAGTCATGTCCCAAAGCCTTTAAAAAAATCCTCAGAGAAATCAATGCATTCTTTTCTAAAGAACTATTATAGACACACCACCCACTCCACCATCGTTTTTGCAGAAGCTGAGAGCTGGGGCAGCATTCCTGATGCTCTCCAGATGCCCCCGAGCCTGTTCCTGATGGGGATCAGTGCAGGAAAGTGAGCAAAGAGGGAGGGGAAGAGATGAATCATGTGACTGAAGGTCAGGAGAACAGGTACTGAGGTAGGGAGAGACAAGTCTGGAGGAACAGAGAATATTCAACACAGGATCCTAATTAGTACAGAGCACTTCCTACTGGGGCTCTGCCTCTGCTCCGGCTTTGAACTCAGATGTTTCAAGAGAGCATCCCCTCACTCGGGGGTGAGCTCTCAGCCTGAAGCTGGCAGTGCCATGGCACTCCTGCATGGGGACAGTAGAGGGAGAACCTAGCACAAGGTCTCTTACTACTGAAGTTCCACGCCCTGTCTTAGGAAATGGGTTTTCAGACCCTGGCAGGCATATCTGTGGACTGGGAGGGAGTCTGCGCAGTGACCATTGAGCCCTGTCATCCAGGAAACAGACACGGTCCAGCCAGTGAAGTGCTGAGTACCCTTGCCATGATCGCTCTGATTCTCTCAGTCAGAGGTCTCACATGGGCCCAGTGAGCTTATCCAATCCCTTCTCTTGACCTGTTATATCTCTTCTCTTCCATTTCAAACAGATTTACACACAGGAAAACCCTGAGCTTGGCCTCTCAGGATCCACCATCTGGACCATGCATGGTTCAGGCATTACCAGTGGCCTGAACAGAAGCCGGCGGTATCTCTTTCATTTCTGTGCTGCTGTATTGGTTCCTAGCAGATGGCACCCGAAACAGAGACTTGAGCATCTTTTCCAGCCTTATTTCCTACCAGACATCTTAAGTTCTCTGGTTAGCCAAATCGTAGGACATAGTATACCCTGAATGCATCGTTTCTGAGTATCCCCTTGATGCACACATATACACATCCATTGTTCACAGTGCTCTGCCATCGAGCGACTCCATCCTTCCAGGGGCGGCCTGAGGGAACCAGACCCCTGTGCTGGAACCTTGACTTTGCAACTTACTAGATGTATGAACCTGAACTGCTCTTTGATCCCTCTAAGCCAAGAATCCTCCTCCCTGGTTGCATATAAATACCACCTGGAAGGTTTAAACATCAAACAACCACCACTACAACCACTGCCCCAATATCCACACCCTACTGCAGACTCCTGGAATCAGAATCTGTAGGAGTGGATCCTGGTGCAGGTACTTCTGAAAAAGCATCTCATTCGAGTCTCTTCCTATGTGATCTTGACCATGATTTGAAACTGCATTTTTGCTCACCTGTAAATTGGTGATAATAACGGCCCACTTCCAATGGTTACCGTGAATTTTTAGTTGTACAACATGGGTAAAATGCCTGGAAAATATTTTTTTAAAGATTTTATTTATTTATTCATAGAGACACACACAGAGAGAGAGGCAGAGACACAGGCAGAGGGAGAAGCAGGCTCCATGCAGGGAGCCTGACGTGGGACTCGATCCAGGGTCTCCAGGATCATGCCCAGGGCTGAAGGCGGCACTAAACCCCTGTGCCACCGGGGCTGCCCAATGCCTGGAAAATATTAAATATGTATTTGCTTATGTGTGATTATGACCCTATTATCCATTTTACTTCCAGGCAGGAAGTAAAATGGGCCTCTGAAAGCTCTACTGTAGTGCAGTGTAAGTTATGGGTGTGCTGGATTTTGAATTTCTTGAGACCTTTCTACCTGCCTAGTACTAGGCCAGTATCTGGCACAAGAGAGCATCAGCATCACTAATGAACCACTCTCCCTTCTGGAATGTTCCCTACCTTTGTTCCAGACATCAACCCATCATTCAACATCTATGTCAGCCTCTCATGTTTCCTCTCAGCAAACTTTTTCCTATCAGAATTCAGAGCTCTTACCGTGTAGATCTTTCACCTGGTAACTAGTATAAGTAACCTAGCAACTAGTTACAACTACCCTTCTTTCATGAGTTTATATTTTTTTAACTAGTTTGGCTCTTTTGGGTATCTTGTCTCTTCAAATAGATATTATATTTTTACCTTTTATATCCTTCACAAAAGCTAACATGGTGTAAATAATACATGGCACATACTAAGAAAAACAAATAAATCCTCTGATGGAGGAAAGATATCCTACTTTACTTTTAGTGCAAATGGAAATGGGATAGGAATGGCAATATTTTTTAAAAATTTGAGCAAACATTTTAATTTCATGATGGTGGAGCGTGTGACTCTTGATCTCAGGGTCATGAGTTCAAGCCCCAAATTGGGTGTAGAGATTACTATAAAAAAATAAAATAAATAAAATAAAGTAAAATAAAATAAAATAAAATAAAATAAAATAAAATAATAAAATAAATAATAATAATAAAATATCATGACAATGAATTAGATTTCCTTTGCTGGTAAACACCTTCTGAGCACCAGCTGCCAAAAATCAGTAAAATCATACAGCAGAAACTACAGAATTTGGAGATATGGGTTCTAGTCTCAGTGCTATTCATACTTAACCTGAGATTTTGAGCAAGTCACCTTTATGGTTTTCAGATTTTTGTAAGAGGCAAGGGTTCTACGCTGATCTGTGAGATGGCATTCAGCCCTGACATTCTGTATTTATGACTCTTAGATTTTTAAATACAGGTGTGCTATGTTACAGACATTGAGGCCTTCCCAATAGATAATATTATTTCCCTAGAATGGATGATGGAATTACAAAAAGAAGTGAGAATCCAGGGGAAAAGGGAAAACCAGTGAATAATGAAAAGGAAACAAAGACTGTGGAAAGAAGTGTGATTTGTGGGACTCTACTGCCCTCCTCAGAGAGAAGGGTGGCAGTGGGCCTGCAGACACAAATATGGGCAGGGAGAAAGAGGCCTTTCCCCACAGTCCAGATACACCAAGCGAACTTGTAGGCAAACAAGATTCAGCTTGGGTTAAGATAACCATTGCTGAGATGATGCTATGCCTCTGAGAGTCAGATGTACTAATTTGGAAGCTAATCAAATCATCTTGATAATTATTTCAACCAACACTGATGAAGTAATTGCTGGGCCTCAGTCAAAAGTAAAAAGGACAGTATATATAGGAACATTATTAAACCTTACTTCTCACCCTCAGATAAGCTGCACCATTCTCCTATCTGGTGACTCTCCTAGCAAGTGTTCAGAATTTTTCATAAAAGCCACTCAGCTTCTCACATTTTACTGGTCCTGAAAGGCCCTCGGTTATGTAATTTTGTGCACAGAGACATGGGTACGTCCCTGAGTGTCCCCTTCTCTTCCACAGGATGAGGGAGGCCATGCCCTTTCCTCCACCCTGTCCCTATGTCTGTCACAGGCTCTGAGTGGACTTCCTTCTTGCTCCACCTTTCTGTACAGATGTAAGTCATTTATGAAAACCCACCTCTGAAGTCACTACTCTGGGAATCCCTCACCAACCCTTCTGTCTGACCAAGAGAGAGTCAGTGAGACCGTGACATGTGGAAGCAGAATATGAATATCCACCTGCCTTCCAGCACCATCCTCAGGTCACACTAAAATGAGGGTAAGGGAATAAAAAGTCAAAACCCAAGACAAGAAAGAAAAAAGGACAGAAGACAATTTCATTGGAGAAGTGTGGTCTTCAATAAAAAGAGAGAGCTCTATCAGAGTTTAGTGGGAGAACAGCAATTAGAAGCACATTTCCAAAAGGGAGTGGGGTTGTTCTTCACAGGAAAAAAAGAAAAAGAAAAAGAAAGAAGTTAGATGCAATTATCTACATTAAATGATTAAATAATGTATGCAATGGTAAAGAATATATTTAAAAGAATATATTATATATAAAAACATAGTGGTAGTATGTGAGAACATAAGCGTAATAAATCTTAATATACCATGATAGGTGGCTTACCGCTTAACTACATACATGTATTTTTAGAGAATCAAATAAATGCCCGAAAATAAAAAGCTTAACAAAATTGAAAGTGGTTGCCTTTGGGGAGGCAATTGATGCTCTTGCTTTTGACATATGCCTTTACATGGAATTCTATTAAACTAGCTGCCTGTAATATCTATGTAAAAAAAAAAAAACATTTTAAAAGGGAAGTAGAAAGAAAAAGATAAGTAGAACTGATCAACTAATCAATCTCTTCTGTCCTGTGGCCCCTACCAGACCCTTGTTTATACTTTCCTTATCATCTTATATCCTGTATTATAACTGTATACTTTGTCTCACTAAACGATCATAAGCTCCCATGCCATTTATTTTATTTCTTCCATGCTTCCCTGACAAGGGCTATTTGGAAATGTAACCATACATTTTTGGGAGTTGCCATGTACCTGTTATAGAAGGTGCCATTATTCTAGACATCTTGTGATTGGTGGGATATTTTTATACAGCAAAGAATTATCCTGGTCCAAACACTTTGAGAAGTAGCAGGTGGGATGGTATTCAGTTTAGTTTCCAATCAACAGGCTCAGGATGCCAAGGAGTAAGATTTGTAAGCCAGTGGCTGTCGTTTAAAATTTAGTGTGAACAAGTTATAGAGGCTGATTAGATAAGACTATACATCCATGTTGTTGGATCTCAAAGTAACAAGAGAGAAATATTTTAATCATTTAATCCCACCCCAAAAAAAAAAAAATTCCCAGTCAGTGGCTCTAAGTAAATAAGCTCTATACAGTTGTTGTTCAAGTTGAGCCCGAGAAGCTTTCAGAGTTGAACTTAGCTAGAGCAGTATCTGCTTTCTGCAATACCCAATCTAGCAAGACAATACATTTACTTTCAAATTGCTGAGAAAACATGGGTTTTGCCACTAGCCTACAGACTTTACAGACATTTTGGGACATGGACACTGTAATATTTTTTCTTAATACATGAATAATTATGTTTCTCTTTTAAACAAACTGTTCCTGAGAGTTCTATAACTATATCTATAACTTCCAGCCCTAAAGCATTGGCCCATAGGTAATATTTAAACACAGTTCAAAATGAACTTTAGCCTCAGATATGCAGATTTGTGTGGTATTATTAAGTATTATGCTGTCTAGTCACCAAATAGTGACTGGATGGCCAAATAAACATTTGAATAACTATTCAGTTGCTCTATCAATCAAACAAACGAAAGGTAAAACAGCAGCATAATATTTTTACCTGCCAAAATAGCAAATACTATTAAACTTATAATACACTATGTCAATTACATGCACAAAAATTTATACAAAAGGATTTTTGCTGTTAACAATCTAAGTATCCCACGATAGGAGGTTAATTAAATGAACAGGCAAATTATTATTTAGCCATTAAAAACTATGCTTCCAAAGACCATCTAAAGAGATGGGAAGATAGTTATCATAAAAACATTTTATAAGGCAAGATATCAAAAATCTATATACAGTATCAGTATATCAGTATCGTAAAAGATACACAAACAACCATATATATAAATATATTTAATGTGTTAAAATGTAGCAACAGAGTAGTATTTCTGGATGATGAGATTATGGACAGTTTTTATTTTATTTTTCTACCTTCTGAGAGTTTTTCAAATTTTGCACCATGAAAATGTGTTATATATTTTTTAATTAGAAAAAATAGACTTCTACATGCTAGCTGCTCAGCAACACTCAACTGCATAGACAACACTCACCAGTGAGGAAAACCAGTTGCTCGGGGCAATTGCTCAATCCCAGAGAGACTGGAAGGCCTGATTCAATTAAGGGAGAAAAATCATTACTTTTTTTCCCCCCTCTGAGATGTTTTTTTATATGTTGTCAGAGTTGGGGGTGGGTAGAGTAAGACATACCACACAGAATACTAAATCAAGAAGAAATAGATCCATTTTACAAGAGTGTGTTTTGAAATCATTATTATAAGTGAACTTACTCACTGTGCATTAGGCTTTAGCAATAAAACAGCACCCTTCTCTCTCTGTCACATGGTTCCCCTGCTCTGTCTCCACACTTCTGCAGAGTAAAATAAATCAAATTACCCCAACAAAAAGCATAGTATTCTCCAAAGAGAGGCCCTGTGTCCCTCCCTTTATTCTATATTGTGCTTGAATAAAGCACATGAGACCCTCTCATTGAATCGGTCTAAATATAAAGCTTTTGGAAAAACCAGGCATCCTCCCCTTTCCAAACTCACTTACAATTCCCATTAATGTTAATAAGACCTATGTGGTGGGATGAGGAAAAACCATTCCCATTATGTTTTATTACATTTTTATTTTATGAACTGGTCTCTTGGATGATAAATCAGTGCTACTGCAAAACCATAATTCTTTAGGGAAAATCTCCATGAGATTTCCCTTCTTTATGCTACTCTGATGCTGTCAAAAAAGGAAAAGCCAAAAAAAAAAAAAAACTAAGCATAAGCCGAATTTTCTGGGCCTGTCGTGACTATTGTGCTGTGGTGGCACCCCAATAAAAAATGCCAACTGCATTGTTCATAATGAGCAGGAACTTCAGTTTAGCTGAAAAGAGAGAGAAAGTGCCTGGGGCAAAATATTGCATTTTACAAATATCCACTCAGCAGCTGGCAATTAAGCAACCTGGAATCAAATCAGGCTCGCCATCAGCTAAGTCTCAGTCACCCAAGGGTTTGGCCCAACTGGGGCTGGCCACATGGCATGGCCTTATTTGTCTGCTCCAAGAGGAAGGTGCAGGAATTTGTACCTCAATTTGCTAATTCTTACCAACTCTATATGGCAGATACTGCCTTGAATGTGTCCTCTTCTACCTATATCCTTATATTTCATGCCTGGCCTGAAGTACATCCCTCTGCTCATGCAGCTCTCAGAATATAAAGAATTCTTCCTTTAGTTCTTTCTCACTTTGGCCCCTTTACTCCATAAACACTCTTCCCTGTACCCCTTCTGGTCCACATTATTTTCTCCCTTTTTGAAAGACAAAACAAAAATTTATTTTTTTTGAGCAGATCTGAGTTGGCGGAAAAAGATTGAACGGGAAGTATAGAGTTTCCATGTACCCACTGCCACTACATGGGCACCAGTGGGGCCACACAACAGCAGTACATCAGTTACAATCACTGGACCTATGTTAATACATCATCATCATCATCCAAAGTCCATAGTTTACCTTAGGGTTCAGGCCTGGTGTGCATTCTGTGAGTTCTGACACATGTACACTGACATGTACAGTATCATGAAGAATAGTTTTGCTTCCCTAAAAACCCTTTGTGCTCCCATCTCACCCTCTCCCTTACCCCCTGGCTACCACTGATCTCTCTCCATAGCTCTGACTTTTCCAGAATACCATAGAGTTGGAATCATACAATGTCTGGCCTTTTCAGGTTGGTTTCCTCCCCTTAGTAACATCTATTTAAGTTCCCTTTATGTCTTTTCATGATTTAACAGTTATTTCTTTTTAGTGCTGGTTAATATTACATTGTCTGATTGCTGGGCTGGTTTGGGTTTTTTTGGATTATTTTATCCTGAACTATATTTTCCATATTAGTTGAGTTATAATTGATATGTAAAATTGTGTGCGTTTAAAGTGTAAAATGCAATGATTTAATACACATTACAGATTGGGAAATGATTACAATAAAGTTAGCTATCATATCCATCACCTCACATAATTACAATTTGGGTATGTGTGGGTGGTAAAAAAAAATTGAAGATCTACTCTCTTAGCAACTTTCAAGCATGTAATACTGTACTGATAACTATAGTCACCATGCTGTATATTAAATCCCCAGTGTACCACAGTTTAAGTTATCAATTCACCTACTGCAGGACATTGTGATTGCTTCCAGGTCTTCGCAATTATGAATGAAGTATCTATAAATACTCAAGTGCATATTTTCATATAAATGACAAATTTTCAGTTCATTTGAGTAATATCAAAAAGCATGATTTCTGGAGCGTGTGCTTAGAGTATATCTAGTTTTCTAAGAAACCACCAAATTGTTTTCCAAAGTGGTAGCACCGTTTTTGCATTTCCTCTCTTTGGATGAGAGTTCCTATTGCTCCACATCCTTCCTACCATTTTGGTGGTGTCAGTGTTTTGGATTTTGGTCATTCTAATAGGTATATAGTGGTATCTCATTGTTGCGTTAATTTATAATTCTCTGATACTTAATGAGGTATGTGTACCAATCTCTTGCCCATATTCAATCCTTCAGGTCATTTTCTTAATAGGGCACCTGGGTTGATTCAGTTAGTTAAACATCTGACTCTTGAATTTGGCTTAGGTCATGCTCTCAGGCTCGTGAAATGGGGCTTGGCATTGGGCTCTGTACTTAGCACAGAGTCTGCTTGAGATTACTTCTCCCTCTGCCCCTCCCCTTGCTCTCACTCTCTCTCTCTCTCTATATATATATATGTATATGTCTTTCTTTCTTTCTTTCTTTCTTTCTTTCTTTCTTTCTTTCTTTTCTTTCTTTCTCTCTCTCTCTCTCTCTAAAATAAATCTTTAAAAAATAAAAATTCATCACCATACCAAAAGTCTTCTAGATTTTCTTCAATGTTATTTTCTAGGGGCTTGCATCTTACATTAAAGTCTATGATCTTCTTGAGTTGATTTGTGTTCATTGGTGAAGGGCTGTAAAGTCTATGTCCAGATCCATTTTTTTACATGCTGGACTTCTAGTTCTTTCAGCACCATCTGTTGGGTAGAGTATCTTTACTCCATTATGCTGTCTTTACTCTTTTATCAAAGGTCAGTTGACATATTTAAGTAGGTCTATTTCTTGGCTATTATTCTATTCCATTGATTTATTTGTCTGTCATTTCACCTCCTGGGTGTCTTGATTGATCTTGATTGATCTCACCATTGTCTTGATTGCTTTTTGGTAACCTTAAAAGTTGTAAGTCTTCAAAATGTCAGTATTCCAACTTTGTTTCTTTCCTTTGACATTATGTTGGCTGTTCTGAGTCTTTTGCATCTTCACATAAATCTTTAGAACTACTCTGTTGCTATCCACAAAATAATTTGCGGAATTTTGATTGGGATTTCGCTGAATCTACAGATCAAGTTGGGAAGAACTGACTTCTTGATAATACTGAATCTTCCTATCCATGAATATGGACTCTTATTCCATTTATTTACTTCTTTGATTCCATTCATTAGAGTTTTCTAATTGTTATCCTATATATCTTGAACATATTTTGTTAGATTTATACTAAGTATAAATCTTTTGAGGGTTATGGAAATGGTATTGTGTTTTAATTTCAGACTCCATATGTTCATTGCTTGTATAAAGGAAAAAAATTGGCTTCTACATATTAACTGGTTATCCTGCAATTTTGCCATAATTGCTTATTAGTTCCAGTAGTATTTAGTTGTTGTTGTTGTTGATTCTTTCAGGTTAAATCTACATAGATGATCATGCTACCTGCAAACAGTTTTATTTCTTTTTTTTTCTCAATTAGTGTACAATAATTACCTTTTCTTGCCTTACTGCATTAGCTAGGAGTTCCAGCATGATTTTTAAAAGCACTACTGAGAGGAAACAGCCTTGTCTTTTTTCTAATCTTAGTAGAAAAATGTCTAGTTTCTCACCATTAAGGATAATGTTAGCTGTAGAGGGTTTTTTGTAAATAAAGAATGTAGTAACTTTCTCATTAAGCTGAGAAAATTCCCCTCTGTTCCTAATTTACTGAGAGTTTTTAACATGAATGGGTACTGGATTTTGTCAAACGATTTCTCTTATCTATTGATTTAATCATGTGTTTTTTCTTCTTCAGCCTGTTGATTTGATAAATACATTAACAGATTTTCAAATGTTGAAATATCTTTGTACAGCTAGATTAAATCATACTTGGTCATAATGCATAATTCTTTTCATACATTGTAAAATTCTATTTGTACATATTTTGTTAAGGGTTTTTGCATCTATGTTCATAGGAGATATCAGTCTGCAATGTTTTTCTTGTAATATCTTTGTCTGATTTTGGTATTAGGATAATGATGGCCTCCTAAAATGACTTAGGAGTATACTGTTTCTGTCTTCCAGAGGAATTTGTAAAGAATTTCTTTCTTAAATGTTGATAGAATTCACTTGATAACCCGTCTGGGCCTGGAGCTTTCTGTTTTGTAAGGTTATTAATTTCAATTCTTTCAATTCTAAATTTCCCTAAGAGATACCAGCTTATCCTGATTATTTATTTTTTCTTGTGTGAGTTTTGACAGATTGTGTCTTTCAAGGAAATGGTCCATTTCACTTGGTTATCAGATTTGTGAGCAAACAGTTGTTCATAGTATTTATTTATTATCCTTTGTTCTCCATGGGATCGGTAATGATCTAATATTAATAATTTGTGTTTTTTTCCTCTCTGTCTCTATTTTAGTTTATTTTAGGGGGATTATCTTGGCTAGAGGATTCTCAATTTTATTTATTTTTTTAAGAAACAATTGTGGTTTTGTTAATTTTTTTCTTTGATTTTCACTTTTTGCTTCCATTGGTTTTTGCTCTAATTTTTGTCATTTATTTTCTCCCACTTATTTTACACTGAATTTGCTCTTTTTCTAGTTTCCTATGGTGGAAGCTTAGATAATTGATTTTAGATTATTCTTTGTCTCTAATCTATGCTATAAATTCTATAAAATCCCTTCTAATGACTGCTTTTGCTGCATTCCATGAATTTTGATAAGTTGCATTTCATTTAGTTCAAAATACTGTTAAATATTTCTTCAGATTTCTTCTTTGAAGCATGTGTTATTTAGAAGTTGTTGGTTTGAGGGATTTTCCAACTATCTTTCTATTATTTACTTCTAGGTTAATTCCATTATGCTCTGAATGCAGAAACTATATGATGTCTTTTCTTTTAATGTTGTTAAGATGTGGTTTATGGCACAGAATGTGGCTCATATTGGTGAACATCTCATGTGAGCTTGAGAAGAATGTGTATTTTACTGGGCTGAATGCAGTAGTCTGTAGATGTCCATTATATCCAGTTTATTGGTGATGTTGTTCAGTTCAACAGTATCTTTACTGAGTTTCTGCCTGCTGGATTTGTCCATTTATGAGAGTGAGGTATTAAAGCTTCCAACTATAATAGTTGCTTCATCTATTTCTCATTATAATTCTATCAGTTTTTGCCTCACATTATTTTGATGCACTAGTATTAGGCACATTAAGGATTGTTATGTCTTCTCCAAGAACTGACATCTTTATCATTATGTAATGCCCCTCTTTATGCCTGATAACTTTTCTTGCTGTGTAATCTACTCTGTCTGGGATAAAGATAGCTATTTCTGCTTTTTTAAAAAATTGTATAGCATTTAAATTTTTCTCTATCCATCTATTTGTTAACTATATGTGTCTTTATGTTTAAAGTAGGTTTCTTATAGACAACATACACCTAGGTTTTAGTTTTTGATCCACTCTGACAATTTCTGTCTTTTAATTCCTGCATTTAGTCCATTCATATTCAAAATGATTACTAATATTATTGGATTAATACCTACCATACTTACTATCACTATCTGTTGCTCTTATTATTTTGTCTTCTTTTGTTTTCCATCTTTTTTTTTGCCTGTTATGATTTGAATTAAGCATTTTATCATTCCATTTTTCCTCTATTATTTTATACCAGTTATGCTTCTTTTATACTTTTTATAAGTGGTTGCTATAGAGATTGTAAAATACATTTACAACCAACTTAAATCCATGTTCAACTATCTCTATACCATTTCACAGATAGTTGAAGTACTTTATAATAACAAAATATTCCTGATTCCTCCCACTTCTATCCCTTTTATCATCGTGGTTATGCATTTCACTTACACACAAGCATATATGTGTGTATGTATAGAATACATCATTGCTATTATTATATTGAACAAGCTGTTGTCTGTTAGATTAGTTAAAAATAAGAAAAAATAAAAGTTTTTATCTTATCTTCACTTATTCTTTCTCTAATGCATTTTCTTTCTTTATGTCAATCCAAATTTCTTATCTATATAGTTCTCTCTGTAGAATTTTGTTTAGCATTTCTTACAAGGTAGTTTACTGGAAATAAATTCTCTCAACCTATATTTGTCTAATAATGTTTTTATATCGCCTTTGATTTGGAACAATAATTTCATAGGGTACAGAATTCTAGATTGGTGGGGATTTTTCAACACCATAAATATTTCACTCCACTCTCTTCTTGCTTCTATATTTCTGAAGAAATATCAGACATAATTTTTATCTTTTTTCCTATATAGGTAAGTTATTTATTTTCCCCTCTTCTTTAAATATTTTCTTAATCTCTGATTTTCTGAGGTTTGTATTTGATATGGTTAGGTATGCTTTTGTTTGCCTTTAAACTATTTGATGTTCTCTGAGTTTCCTGGATCTGCGGTTTGGTGTCCAACATTAATTTTGAGTAAATTCTACTCATTATTGTTTTGTTCATTTCTCACTTTCTTCCCATTCTGGTGTTTCCATTTCATGTATGTTATACCTTTTGGAGTTGCCTCACAACTATTGGATATTCTGTTCTTTCTTTTTTTTTTTTTTCCAGCCTTTCTTGTTTTCTATTTATGTTTCAGTTCTAAAGGTTTCAACTGAGATAGCATCAAGTTTATACATTCTTTGCCAGCCATGTCATGTCTCCAAGTGAGCCAAACTAAAGCATTCTTTATTTCTATTACAAAGTTTTTGATCATTAGCATTTATTTTTTATTTTTTCTTAGAATTTCCACCTGATGGCTTATATTCTCCATCTATTCTTGCATATTGTCCACTTTTCCTATTAAATCCCTTAGCATATTAATCACAGCTTTTTAGATTATTGGTTTTATAATTACAACATTCCTCCCATATCTGATTCTGGTTCTGAGGCTTGTTCAGTCTCTTCAAACTGTGCTTTTTCTTTTTAGAATGCCTTGTAATTTTTTCCTGAAATGAGGACATGATGTATAGGGTAAAAAGAACTGTGGCAAATAGGTTTTTAATAATGTAGGTATAATATATAGGGGTAAGGGAAGCCCTTCATAGTCTTATGATTAGTCTCAGTCTTTAGGTGAAGCTGTGGCCCTAGACTATGAACTTTATCAGTGTTTCTCAGTATCCCCCTGTTTAGGTGAAACTGTGTTCAGAGGGGTAAGAGTTGAGCATTTCCCTTCTCACATGTGGAAGGAAAGCTAGGGCTGGCTGAGATTGAGTACTTTCCCATCCTCAGTTTGATTAAGTTCAAAAAGGACCTCAGTAGATTAGGATTTGGTAAAAATAGTTTCTCCCAGGGGCAAGTCTTGTTTTAATAACAGAATTCCCTGTAGTATTTCAGAATGATAATTTTTCCCTGCCCCTTGCAAAAGCACCGGGGGATTTTTCTCTGGTATTTACTACAAGAATCATATAGAGACTCTACAACTCACCAAACTGTGAGACAACCCCCATCCCACCATCAATGGGAGTACTTGGAGTTTTTAACTCTCAGGCTTGTCTACTCTGAGCCTCCAGCAATTTGTCAAGTACAGTTCAGATTCTTCTGCCCCAGTGCTGGCTCCCTCTAAGGAGTCTGCTGATGAAAGTTATGATTCTCTGTAACCACCTATTCATCTATCTAATCTGGGGGGCAGCAGTTTGTCCTGTAATCTCACTTCTATAGCATATCTAAGAAGAGTTGTTGATTTTCCAGCTTTTTTCAGTTCTCTTTTCATTTATTGTTAGGGCAGAATGGTGACTTCTGAGTGCCTTACATGCTGAATCTAAAACTGGAAGTCCTGTTCTCTTCTCTTCCATATTTTTATTAAACTTCTAATAAGTACCACATAGTTTGTATTAATCATATGTTTTCTGATATAGATAGCTAAATTGTTTATATATATTAACAACTGGATGTTAAGCTTCCTTCGTAGAGAAAATATACCTTATTAGTCTTCATCCCATTTTGCCCACAATGCTCAGTATAGCTCAATAAGTGTCCAGTAAATGATCAATAAGTGATTGAAGTTTGTTAATAGTTTCTAATCTGTGAGCACTTCTTTGGTGCCTCATAAAGACTTATGACCCTCTGCACAATTGTATGTTGAATATCCTTGATTGTGAAAATGTACAGTAAAAAAAATCTACTAGACATCAATAATGTATCTAAATATGCATTTTATTAATGCAAACAATATTAAAAACAGTACATACATTTGTAAGACCTAAAATTTATTTTGTACACGTATAGAAAATGCTTGTGAACATATTGATTATATGTGGACTCTTTGAAAAATCTGCATAGTATCTAAGTACCTCCCTTCCTTCCCATCACTCACCTGAGACCAGTGTAGTCCAAATCTTGGCTTCATCACTTACAAGTGATGGGATTAGCGGGGAAGTAACTGGCAGTTAAGTGCACATCTCTGAGGCTCAGTCTTTTCATATATAAAATTGTTATTATTCACAGTTCATGAAAATTAAGTCATATGGCATACATAGAGTAGTTAATACAATACCTGAAACATAGTAGGTGCTCTGAAAATTTTCTCTTCCCACTTTTGTTATATATTCCACGTCAAATTCATGTGCAAGAAAATATGGTCTTTCTGAATGAATGTATAGGTTCTCTGTTGCCAGAAAACAGAAGCTCTATAATTCAGTCTAATTTCCCTCTCAGTTTTAACTGCCAATAAACTGTGAGCCAAATGGAATGCCCCAGTGTTCTGATCTACCAATTGTTATTTCTGCAAGACTCTACTGTCTTCTGTATTTTTTATATGAATGAGGATCAGTTTTCAATTAAGTAATCTTAATCATTTCAAAATGTTAAATACAAAAACACATATATCAATTTAGGTACAAATCATACATAATGGGAAAAGCACTGCATTAAAGTGTAAGAAAATTTGAGATTTACTTGCAGCTCTAACACTAACTAGCTTATATGCTTAAGCATGTAATTTAATATTAATAGACATTAGTAAAATTAAATGATTTGTGAGACCATTTTAAATTATAATTTGCAATTATTCTAATCTTTAAATAGGGACACATTCAGATGAGACATTATGCTCTATATAATTTTCTTACTGTGTCAAATTTTGAAGACAAAAACTTAATGTACATCTCAAGAAAACGTCTACTAATATTTCTCTCTTGAGCATGCTTTTAAATAGCTGAAAGTAGAGTAGAAGAAACATTTAAATCCCTACAACTAATAGAAGTTGATATTTTTGTGAAGAAAAAAAACATTATTAAAAGTCCCTGGAGAAGATCTGAACTTCCATCTGGTGCACCTAATTTCTGTGTTTTTGCAGAAAACATTGTCCAATGGAAGGAATATGAGATTAAGGGTTGAATAAGAAAGTACACTGGGAAGTAGTTGTAGTTAAAAAAAAAAAAGCTACATAATAATAGTAAGGTATTATTTTTATAAAATCCCTAATAAACTGCTAAACATTTTTACATTATCAAATAACTTCATAGGGCAGCCCCAGTGGCTCAGTGGTTTAGCATCGCCTTCAGCCTGGGGTGTGATCCTGGAGACCCAGGCTCCCTGCATGGAGCCTGCTTCTTCTTCTGCCTGTGTCTCTGCCTCTTTCTCTCTATTCCTGTGTATCTCTCAAGAATAAATAAATAAAATCTTTAAAAATATATATCCATTGTGTTGTGGGAATGTTGTAAAAAAATAAATAAATTCATATTTTAAAATCTTAACTAAATTTTAAATTATAATACTATTTTTATTTGATGACAATAAATAATAGTTGTTTCATAAAAATGATAGTAAAATGAAGCCATCTCAGTGTTAACTAGTGTATGTTTCTAATAGCAATGATAAATTCATGCCAATTTATCCATTCCATCTATATTAATGTATAATATATTTTCATATATTGATATAATTCACTTAGACACTAATTATCCCATCTTGTTAATATATGTTTGCTTGACTTCATGTTGGGTCCTTAGTCATTTTCCTTTGTTATTGCTGTTGTTAACAACAGCATTATGCAGACAAAAATGAAATAAACTTATCAGGATAAGAATGCATTTATTTATTCAATTCCCTATGCAAGCTCTCTTAACTTACTAAAAAAAGCAACCATTTCCAAGTATTATACCTAAAGCCAAAGATATGTTCATTTATAACTCATTAAGTGCCTTCTTTGAGCTACCATAACGCTGACTGCACTCATAAGTAGTCCTGTATACAGACAGCCCATTTGACCATCTGACTCTCATGACACTTTCTAGTGTGGCTTTCTGGCTAGAGAAGCAGTTATCCAACCATGCCTATAAAATACTTTCATTTACTAAAACCTACTTATTCATTAGGTGAGTATTTGCAGGGACTGAAATAAATCAACAACCAAAGTCCTCATAAATACTTAAGGACAGGGGCATGTGGGTGGCTCAGTAGTTGATCATCTGCCTTTGACTCTGGTCATGATCCCAGAGTCCTGGGATCAAGTCCCACACTGGGCTCCCCACAGGGAGCCTACTTCTCCCTTTGCCTGTGTCTCTGCCTCTCTCTGTGTGTCTCTCGCGAATAAAAAATAAAATAAAATAAATTCTTTAAAAAAAAAATTCTTAAGGACATGGCTTTACTCATATGCCACCCTTAATGACATAACTTTATCCTTTTGCAATATTATACTTGTTTCATTTCCTCAAAATGACCTCTAATATCTTCAAAACAGGCTTGGCAGAGTCATAGGAGTTAAAATCATAGAAAATGTCAGACAACACATCATGTTTTACCAGCATAGGCTAATTTCAAATCTGACTTTCTCAGAGAAGAAAATTAAAAAGATAAGACAGACTAAAAAAATATTTTAAAAGAATGGTTCTTTTTCTCAGATATGTATTATGCTAACAATATTTCAAGACACACAAAATGTTCCAAATATAAATGAAATGCTGGCAACATTAAAATATGTAAATTAAGGAAAAAAGAAAACCCAGGGTTAATTCATAATCCACCACAAAATAATGTTTGCCAGGGTTCCATATGCCACTTCTTATGCTAAATGTCTTCCTTTCACATGTGCTAACATCCTGTATTCACTGCCGGATATCAGATGCAGGAAGTGAATTGTATCCATTTTCTTCATCATTTGATGTTTGGAAGTTAGGATGAGCACGTGGAGAACACTTGTTCAGACAGCGGGGAATTTCAGTTCTACCCTGACCCAGGCATTTACCAACTTTATAATGTTAATGAGTCACTCCATTTTTCTGTGTGATTCTAACTTACCCAATGTTCTGTGCTTACAAAATATAAATATTGTTTCAAAAAAGTAAAGGACAAACTGGATACTTCCTTCCAGATAAGGAAGAGAGCTCTAAAGAATTACCTCAGTTACATAATTTTTTGCAAAGCCAAAGGCCCTCAGAGGCAAGGGAAGACAACTATTGAAAGCATCCTCAGCAAGATTCTCAGCACAGATGATAAACCACAAGAATTCAGCCTGACATAGGCTCTTCATGAGAACTTCAAATCTGAGTGTTTCCCTCAAGATGACACTCCCCAAACCCAACTTTATGATGGAATGGTCTTTGGTTTTTTTGTTTTGTTTTGTTTTGCAAAATCAGGGAAACTTAGAAACTGGAGGTTATCTAGAAGCTACAGAAGAGTGGATTAAGAGAGGGGTGAACAACCTGTCTCAATTTGTTCAGTGACTTTCCTGATTTTTTTTTTGACTAAGTGATCTCCATATTTAGGAACTCTTACTTCCTGTTGCTTTTTGCATTTTACTCTGTAACCCAGAGGAGTTAGGACCTAGATCATTTACATTTTATTGTTAATTTGTATATCAACATCCAATCCTGTATGTGTGATCATCATGTGGCTCCTATTGGGCTCAATGCTTAGTCTTCTGTCATTAATGTACACCCCGATACATACACCACAACCCTGCCTGTTGTGCACTCTGACCTGGGCATACATATATACAATAACCAGGGAGGAGGAAACTAGCACACTGGCTGATTTTACCAGACCTAATTTTCAGTTTCTGATAACAATGGAGTTAGAAACAGCTACATTGGAAAGATGATATTCATTATTTTAACTTTGGAAGTCTATTCCAGTCCATTTTGAAATTACAAGACATTATATCTGAGAACAGAGTGAAATAAGTGGCTCCATGTAAGACAAAAATGGGAAAATGAAGTATTGTCAGTTTCTACTACTATAAGTTTAAGTCTTTGTACAGTGGCTTTCATATCTTGTTAGAGCAAAGCATACTGAAGGGATTGCTAAGAATGGTGGCAGCCAAGAGGAAGCACTAGATAGAACCCATGATGTGGTCAGTTGAGTGATGGCACCCCAAAGTATCCTGGTCCTAAACCCTGGAAGCTATAAATCTTACTTTATACGGCAAAAGAGACTTTGCAGATATGAATTAGTTAAGAATTTGGAGATGGAGAAAGTATCCTAGATTATCCAGGAGGGCCTTAAGTGAAATAACAAATGTCTTTATTAGAGAGAAGCAGTGTGAGCTTTGACACAAAGGAATGCAATCTGACACTTCTGGCTTTAGAAATGGAGACAGGGACTGAGGGAGAGAACACAGCTCCAGAAAAATGGAAAAGGCATGAAAACAGAATCTCCCCTGGAACTTCCAAGGAAGCACCTTAATTTTAGCCCAGGGAAACTGGTTTCAGACATCTATCCTCCAGACCCATAAGACAAGAAATGTGTGTTGTCTTAAGCAACCACATTTGTGGTAATTTGTCACAGCAACAATAGGAAATTAATACAGAACGTGCCATTAAAGAAGCTTACACTATGACAGGGCTAATGAGAAGGCAAAAGCGAAGGGTCCAGTTTTCAGGCTGAATAGTAGGATACCAAAATCTGCTTTCTGATAATGTTAGTGTGATACTGAAGACAATAGTAAAGTGAATAAATCCACTTCCAGTTGATTTTTTTGGACAACAAAATTAACAACAGGAAAGTAATGTCTTTACCATAAAAATATTGGCAGTTAAATTTTATCTGAAAATATCTTCAATGTCCAGACTGTGAAAATGCATAAGTCAAAGACAGGCATGTGATAGAAAAATATATATGACACTTGGAATAGTAATTTTACAGAAAATCATTAAAGAGCAGGGAAATCCATCTGGGTCCTCATAGATTTGGGGCAAATCTTTTGCAAAAACAGACAAATAGCAGAGCTGTTTTTCATTGAAATGCTCACCAAAAACAAAACACAAACACAAAATATCGACAATCATGAAAACAACAGACATCACGGCAAATAGAGAGTTTTCTTTATTAGCAATATTATTATATAATGGCTAGAACTCTTGACCTTTTCCAGAAGGTTTGTAATCTTTTGATGGATCAAAGGCAAATATGAGGAAGGAGTCACATAATTTGGGCTATATGTATGTTAAGAAAAACAAATGGGTTTTGAATAAGAAATTTAAGAAAATCCTGCATATTGTAGGCCAATATTGATGAAAGACATGTTTTGCTTAGGGTCACTTGTGAGCTAATAAAAGTGCTTCATACCAATTATCTGTGATAATTCAGGATTAAGAAAAGACCTGATTTACATCCCCAGTGTGATGTAGATTTTCACTTTAGTGAAATGATACCTTTCATCCTCTATATTCTTCTTCCTAGCCTTGTCTGTTACAATATGACTGCTTAGGTACACCTTCTCACTAAAGACTTCTTTTCAAAGCTAAAAGTGCTGCCAAAAATAAGGAAATATTAAGTACGATATACAAGAAAGGTTGAAATTCAGGGAAATAAACAGATTTCTGAAATCAAATATAGTTTAAAAGCATTTTTCAAATATGGATAAATTTAGTTTGTATTTTATAGTCCTTCATAGTACTTGAGAGAGAAGACAAGACTCAGTGCCCCCTCAAATGGTTCTAATAGGAGATTCCCCATTATAGATCTGAGATCCCAAAGGGCTGTACCCTCCGTGTTAATGTGAAGCAAAAGTAAATCCAAGTGGCATTCTATTTCCTGGAAACTACAAAGAAAATTATGTTGGCACTAGAACATGGAGTGAGGTCCAAGAGACAAATTACAACCAGAAAAGCTGTAACAGGAAGATGACCCTTGTAACTAGAAGCAAAAAGATCAGCAATTCCAAATCACATTACTTGTATTATTCAAAATAATTTCAAGCCATTAAGTAAATCAAATAAATCCTATAATTTTTACTGACCCAAAGTGCCAGGCAGATACAAATCCAGTACCATCTGCAGAAAATATATCACTGCAGGTTTCAAAAAGAATAAAAAATATTAAAAAACAACAACAACAACAAAAAATTCCTCTTAATTTAAACTCAGAAATCAAAGGGAAAAAAGTCACCTTGACTGATAGCTCACAGCAACAATTGAAAAGGAAACTGCAAAGATTTTAAATATTGGAATAATCAATGATGATATGCAAAATTATTTTACTTGATAATGTTTAAAGGAATAAAAGATAAGTTTAAAATAATGTGTAGAGAATTAAAATATTTAAAAGATAAAATAATAGATCCTCTAGAAAAGAAAGCTATAACAATTAAAATTTAAAATTTAAAATTAAGTGGGTAAATTTATAATAGATTAGACACAGCTGAAGACAGAATTAACAAACCAGAAGGTGGGTTTTGTAGGAACGATCCAATAAACAACATTAAAAACAAAAAGATGAAAAGAGCAAGTAAGACACAAAAGTTGAAGGACAAGGCGGTAGTGCACAGTTAATTGAAGTCTAGACTGAAATGAAAAGTTCAGCAGAGGCAATATTTGAAGGAATATTGGATACTTATTTAGGAAAGACATTAATGCATAGATTCATAGAAACCAGTAAACCTCAAGAGGGATATTTAAAAAGAAATCCACATGAAGACATTATCATGAAAGTGAAGAACATGAAAAACAAGGAGAAAATCTGGAAAGCTCCCAAATAAATGGACAGATTACCTTTAAAAAAAAAAGTGACAAATATTGAGACACCTGGGTGGCTCAGTCTGTTAAACATTTAACTCTTGGTTTTGGCTCAGTTGGAATCACAGGGTTGTGAGATTGAGCCCTATGTCGGGCTCCATGCTTAGCACAAAATCTGCTTAAGACTCTCTCTCTGTCTGACCCTCTCCTCCCCACCACGAGCCCCCCCCCCTAAAATAAATAAATCTTTAAAAAGAAGTGATAAATATACATATATCTTTCAATAGTTGTATTATAAAGACAGTGTATGAATCTTCATTGCCAGATAAAGTAATGACCAACCAAAAAATTTTTACCCAGAAATATTGGTTTCAAAAATGAAACAAATATAATTTCCAAAAACAAAAACAAAAAATTTACCACCAGCAGAGGAAAGAAAAAGAAAATTCTCAAAGATATATGTCAAGCAGATGGCAAATCAAACCTCATTTAAGGATGAGTATGAAGCAGAGAAAATCTAAAGTAACATTTCATAAAAACTAATAACCTAGTGTTAGTTCAAAAGTAACAAGATAGGGGTGCCTGGTTAACCATCTGCCTTTGGCTCAGGTCATGATCTCAGGGTCCAGTGATTAAGTCCCTTTCTCCCATTCCTTCTGCCCCTACCCCCCACTCATGTGTACTTTCTCTCTCTCTCTCAAATAAATAGATAAAATCTTAAAAAAAAATAAAAGCAACAAGATGGATTTAAAATACATGAAAGTAATAGCATAGAACATGGGAAGAAGTTAATGAATTCATTGTGTAATAAGATCCTTGTTATTATTCACTTTGAACTCCAATATTTTAAGCTTGTGTGTGTATGTGTTTAAGATAATCACTAAATAAAGTGAAAATGTGTAAAACTTCCAGACTGGTATAGAAAAGAAATGAAACAAGAAAATCAATCTAAAAAAACTAAAAGGAAAGAGAAAAAAAGAAATATAGCATACTTTGGAAATGAAGGAATATAAAGTAAAACCTTGTATCAGACTCTTAAATAAACCAACAATTACATAAATATAAATAGATTAAATGCTAAAAGTCAAAGACTAACTAGATTTTTAAAATCCAACTATATACTATTAAGAGGAATACATCTAAAACTTAGGAAAACAGGAAAGTGAAAATGAAAGGACAGAAAAATATATGCCTGATAAATTTCTACCAAAAGAATATTAGTGCATCAATTGGTATACTATATTACCAGATTAAAAGTATGCTTTTAATTTTTTTAAAAGATTTTATTTATTTATTTGAGAGGAGAGAGCATGAGAGAGAGAGAGAGAGCACAAGCAGGGGCAAGGGCAGAGGGAGAAGTTGACTCCCCAATGAGCCAGGAGCCCAACTCAGGACCCTAGGATCATGACCTGAGCTGAAGGCAAATGCTTAACCAACTGAGCCATCCAGGTGCTCCTCAGATTAAAAATATTTTTTAAAGGAATAAGCATTACTATACATAAAGATATTTACTGGATAATAAAATTTTCAATTCACCAGAAAGGGAAAATAATTGTAAATACTCTTTCAATAGTGTTGCCTTAAAGTATACATAAAAAAAACTGACAGTTGTCTGAAAAGAAATAGACAAATCACAATCAAACTGAATGACTGAATTTAATGCACTTCTCAATAATGGGTAACATAAGCCAAAAAACAAAGCCTCAATAAGGATATAGAAGATTTGGAAAACACAATCACCAAGCTTGATTCAATGTAATTGGTCCCTAAGTAGACACTATTTTTTAAATAGGGGGACAAAAGAACTAGAGCTATAATATAGAAAAAGATATTTGCTAAATATTTTATTTTACATAAAATCAATAAAGAATTAATATCCACATTATTTAAAGAACTTCTCCAAATAAGTTTTAAAAAGAAAGAAGGATAACATAAAATATAAATAACAAAAGCCTTGAACAGTTACCTTACAAAACTGGTGGTTGCAATGGCATCTGCACAGAAGCAATTCTGGCATCTTCTTTGGTCTTTGTTCCTATTGCCACAGACTCCAAGCCACATTCTCCAGCCATACTGCAGATGCTGAGTCTAATGTTTTTTTTTTTTTTTAATATTTTATTTATTTATTCATGAGAGACACAGAGAGAGGCAGAGACATAGGCAGAAGGAGAAGTAGGCTCTTTGTGGGGAGTGGGATGTGGGACTCAATCCCAGAACCTCAGGATCATGACCTGAGCCAAAGGCAGACACTCAACCACTGAACCACCCAGGCATTCCAGAATTACCACTGTTAAGGCAAAGATTATGTTATCTAAATCTCATTGATCAGCCTTCCTGGTAGCCAAAGAGGAAGTAGGAAAAGGAAAAGGAATCACTAAAACCTATCAGAAGCCATTACAGAGCAGAAAATATATAACAAACCACATTTTTCCCCCTGAATTATATTTCATGAAGTGGAAGAATTGTGAGAATAATATTTTTTTCTAGCCTCTTTTTTTCTCATAACTCATTCTGGCCAGTTACAAACTTGACCTCTTGCCCCAAAATTCATATCCCCCAGAAATACTATCACTGGCTGTCATGCTAGAATGGTTTGCTTGTGAATTCCACTCTCTACACTGTAGCTTTGTCTATTTTGTTCAACCCAGGAAGCCTACAGTCTTGCTTACAAATAAAGCTCATTGACTATTGATTCTACTGTTCTTTAAAAATGATGAAATGATATTTTGAACATAGTAGTTAACTGACTCACCAGAGTAAGCAGGTCCTCACAAAAGAGTGAGGTAGGGATCCCTGGGTGGTGCAGTGGTTTAGCGCCTGCCTTTGGCCCAGGGCGTGATCCTGGAGACCCGGGATCGAATCCTACGTCGGGCTCTCGGTGCATGGAGCCTGCTTCTCCCTCTGCCTATGTCTCTGCCTCTCTCTCTCTCTCTCTCTGTGACTATCATAAATAAATAAAAAATTTTTTAAAAAATTAAAGAGTGAGGTAGACAGAACTAAATGCCCATACTCCAAACCCTTCACCCCTCACTGGGTGTTATTTTCCTATCATCAGGGTTATTATATGGGGGCACTTATGCCTGAAACCACACGAAGTACAGCTCATCCTCCTCTGATAATCTTCCACCAAGTATATGAACCCTTCTGATTCCATCAGAGCTGCTAAAAATCAGTCACCTAGTTGAAATCACAAGATATGCATTAACTCTCTATTATATACAAGACATAGCCATTCTGGGAGCCTCAAATTAAGCAAAATGTAATTCCTGTGTAATCTCTGTTTTATCCTCAGGAAGTTCCCTGGCCAACATCATCCTGCTGGACAAAAGCACCCTATTATTACACTTCTGGTCCTGAATCAAGTGAGTGAGCAGAAGTCTTGTTTTCTCATACCGATTTTCTTTCCAGATACAGACATTGGTGAATAGAAGTAAAACAATGTGACTTCACAGGTACATGGTGATTTTGACCTAGCCTGAGAGGGACAGCAGGTGCTTATAGAGACTCTAGGTAGCCATATTGTGTATCCCTCACAACTGCACCCTTTATCTGTGGCACAAATCCTTCCGAAACTCCACCCAGAACTTCTGATCAGGTGGGCTTCAGGAGACCATTTGTGATTTCACCTCTAGTTAATGTTCGCCTATGTTTTTCATCATTACAATGGCATTCCCACAAAACAAACAAACAAACAAACAAACAAACTCCTGCTGCCCTGGTGACAGGCCGTTGGACCCTGCAGTCACTATTGAAACCTTCACCTGATTAACCTTTGGCTGTGTTTCTAGATTCATAAAATGTTGTCAAAAGAATGGAAATATGCTATTGCCAGGTGGTTCTCTCCTTATGTTTTGTTGTCGTTGTTGTTCCTGTCATGTTTTTTATTTCTGTTTTCATTACTGTCTTTTCTCCACCCTCTCTAGTTTATCTCAAGGTGAAGCTGAACTATATAGTTTCCCTACATGTATTCATGACATTTTAATCTATTTTTTTTAATTTCTACTAGCTAACTTTCTTTTTAAGATTTTTATTTATCTATTCATGAGAGATACAGAGACATAGGCAGAGGGAGAGGCAGGCTCCCTGCAGGAAGCCCAAAGTGGGACTTGATCCCAGGACCCCGGGATCACAACATTTGCCAAAGGCAGACACTTAACCACTAAGCAACCCAAGTGTCCCTTTATTTCTACTAGCTAATTTTTATGCCTTTCATTCCTCCTCCAAAATAAATCCCCTTCTGAATTTCACTTCTGATCAATCCTCTCAATTCAATATGCCTCAGTCTCTGAAAGTGTCTTTCTAACATTTATTGTCTCTTCATAAAATAGGTATATTATTATTTTTCTCTGCAGGTCCCTGCTTCATTTCTTTTGTCACAACATTACTTTGGCATATTATCTTAATGCTAATAGAAGAAGAAATATTTTATTACTGTAATTTTCTTATTAAACATAAATTATCAATTATCCAATTCATTCTTCCAAAGTATGGCATACTTTTTTTTTTATTTTGAGAGATTTTATGAAAAATCATCTTCCTTGACACATTTGAAGAAATTTGTAATTTTCAAGACTTTGGATTGAACAAAGTATTACTCTATTACATTAAAGTAGCATACATCACAATGTTGTCATTAATAAAATGGGAAGTCTTAGGTTTATTTATTTATTTATTTAATAATAAATTTATTTTTTATTGGTGTTCAACTTGCCAACATACAAAATAACACCCAGTGCTCATCCCCAAAGTATGGTATACTCGTAACAAGCCCATGTGTTTCATTGGGAAGCACGACTCTAAACTCCATATGTTAGACCCAATCCTCCTTCTTGTTTTTAATTATGCCACATTCCTTCCACTGTTTTCTCACATATTTTTTCATTGCTGTGTCAGAATCAATCCAAGTTGTCTTGTTATTTGGGAGGGTGGGTGAAATGTTGCTCAGACTTGGGGATTTTCTGCAGGTTAAAACCCTTTGACCTCTGTAATTAGCATTGTACCATTTTTATATACACCTTGGAATCTTCAAGACTCCAAAAAATAGCGGATGTTGTTGTTGCTGTTTTCAGATCCAGGATCTGAACAAGTTGTGAAGTAAGATAAGTAGGTGGCAGATGAAAGAACAAAATACTAGATTTCTAATATCTCATGGATTGCAAGGCATTTTGCAACTTCAGAAATAATAAACGTGAGAAGTCCATCATAGCTGAAATATGCTGCCACCTATTTCCTGATAAGCAATAGGTGGTAGAGTGTGATTTCTGTCTTTGGGAAAGTGTCCTGACTAATAATGAATTACAGACTCAGACTCCCATGCCATCACAGGCAATGCTGGCCAGGAGCACCTCCTTTACAGAAAAGAGGGTGGGGACAGCCCAAGGAAGACTTGCACTTTAAGAAGCAGAATACATGTGTGCCTTCCAGCATTCTACTCCTTGGAGCAAAATGCAGGAGAAGGCTAGGGTATGCAAACTCATTTTCTCCCAATCTCAGCAATCAACCTCATCCTTGTCCCTCCTCCCCCAGCCCCAGGCAAAGAATGATTGAAGTGCAAAGAGAGGTCAGGAATATGCCAGCAAAAGTTGCTTCTTCCATTTGGAAGAAAAAAAATCAGGAATGAGGAATGCATTCCCTCTCTGTTCCACCACACTCCTCCTTGCAAAAAAGAAAAAGAAAGAAAGAAAAAAAGAAAAAGTAAAAAGAAGAGAAAAGAAGATAGAAAAATCCTGTAAATTTTAATATAAACTGCCCCCAAAGAATCTCAGCTACAAGGCATACACAAACCAAAGAAGCCTCTAAAAGAAATCTTGAGGTTGCAGTGACCAGAGATTGTTACTTAGAAGCACCACTCCAAATCCCCATAGAAATGTGTGAAAGGCAGTTACTCTTTCCCCATCCAAAGAGGCAGGAATTACAACCCCTCCCTGATTATTATGCTCTTAACCACACCACAATCTTGGGCCCAGCTCTTTATATAAACTTTCATTTCCAGACAACCACACCACATTTCACAATACTATTAAATTTTGTCTCATAGCGGACTACCACAATTTTACTGGCTGAGTAACAAAAGTATAAGTTACTACGCTAGTCCACCAGAAGAGCCATCAATGATGTGGTGTAAAAAACACAGGGAAAGCCAAACATTTTATGTAAAATTCCTCCATCTTTTACATGTCGTATCTGCATTTTCATTTCCTCCCAGAAAACAAAACAAAACAGAACAGAACACAAAACAACCAAACTGTGTTTTATAACCTTTTAATTGACTAAAACTATAGGCTATGATGTATGTCATTTTGATTACACAATAAACAGCATCTCCTATCAATGACATTAAAAACTCAAGTGTATTGCAGACACTTTTTAGCATTTTGGGTTTGTTTCCCTGTTTGAGTGTAATCACAGACATACAGCTTCTTGAACATCCACCTCTGTTCCAACTGGCTATAATTTTTCATTCTGATGCTCAAATTTTAACAGCTTGGCCACGAACAGGCTGCTTTTTCTTCTGGCCTCTTTGTCCTTTTCAACACAATCCCAGACATCTCTCAAAATATCTTTGCTTTCTTGCAATAAAATATTTCAGGTCTGTATTTATTCATTCTGCCTCAAGATATGGTATGAGTTGTTGTTCTCCCTAGATTTCTAATTGCCTTAGAAAAGATATTAGTGTTCAAACACCAGGGAGGTCAAGAGTGGCATGAAAATAATTTCCACTGGGTACTTGGAGTAGACAAAGTAACTCCAAAAAATGATGGAGAGAAATATTTCTTCTAGGTCATGAGTTTACATTGACATTTTCAAACTACCTCTATCTTCAATTTGCTTCTTTATTTAATTTCCTCTAATATAAAAATTTGATAATCCAATTTTTCCTGTTTTTTTTTTTTTACTACCTTCTCTTTCCCTGCTTTGTCCACTATTCTTCATGTGCTATTCTAAATACTGCATCACACAAAGCCCTCTTCCCATTAAAATGTATACCTTTTCCCATCTTCCTCATTGACCCTCAGCCAATGAATCCTAGAGTTGACGCCACAGTGTACAGGTCAAGTTGATTCGGTCAGGAAATGATAGCCTACTCCAGATAATTTGAAAGCAAATTACTAACCATTCACTTAACAAAAGCCAGGACATGTGGGATATAGTACAGTGCCATCCCTCAAGATTCTCTCCTTAAAGCTCTACTGTCTTTCTCTTCATCTTCTTCTTCCTTTATTACTTTGTCATTGGCCTTTTAGTTATTGATGTTAGTCCACTAGCAATTTCATATTTACCTTTTATTTAGATAATTATGTTAGGTATTTTTGACACACCATCAAAAATCTTCTTTAAAACTGCTGAAATAGAACTTAATTTACCAGGAAAGATATCCACACATTCTGAAATATGGCACCAGAAAAAGAAGTGTGATGCTCACTCTTCAGTAAACAGGACATCTCTGAAAGCTAATTATTTTTACACCAAGTAACTTGAATATACTAGGAAGAATCACAGCACCTCAGGCCAGAATCATTACTGTGAGGGAAACAACTTGTCATGCATGTTTCAAAACAAAAGTATATGGACCCAAGCATCCCCTTGATGTAGAAATGGGTCAATATTATAAATCGGGGCTTAAAGGAACTATTTCCTGTCAGGTATGTTTTCTAAAATGTGCTTATGGCAGCGCCAAGTTGATTGGCTCCTGTGATCACTCCTCTCTGCAATGCTGATCAATGCAATGCTCTGCAATGATCACTCCTCTCTGCAATGCTCCTCTGTTTGGGGGGAGGGCATGCCCTCCTCTCATTCTGCAAAACCGCTCCCAACAAGGTCTGTATATAGAAGAGCTCCCTATGTTTCAGGAGGTGCTATAAGCCTCTAACCCTTGCCATTTTGAGTAAAGGTAAAGTACTAGGGATTGCAGACTCCTGCCATCGAGTTTTGGGAGAACCTGTTTGCTGTGTGTATAGGCATGTGTCCATCCTGATTGTAGTTCAGAGTGGTCTTTCTGCTTAAGTGGGGGTAGGTGTTACAGTCAGCCTACCAAACAAAAATCAGGTATAATCTAAATGACCCTTCTAAAATTCCCATCAACATACTTACATTCTCAGGACATGAGCTCTTGGACTCTCAAAAAGTATGATTGATGGTTTCTCTCTGTATTTTGGATTTGTTTCTCTTTTCCCTCAGAAAGAGGAGGCCAAGAGATACAGTTTGAAGATGGAAAGACAAAAATAAAATAAAAAGGGATTTTTCTCCTACTTAGTTGAATGCAATCACTTTAAAAGGTCTTACAATGCCATTCAAAAATATAGTCCATATATTTGACAGACATTTACCCATAACTTTTTAGGTTCTGGGGATACCCTGCTAAAAAACCAAACAAGTGAGCATCTCTCCCCTTGTGAATCTTATATTCTATAATGGCAATTACAGTCCAGAGATTCCTAGTTTTATTGAAAGAGGGTTGTTTGGGGCTTTCTTCCCCCATGATCTTTTTAATTTTTAGGTTTTACTACTCATTAGCTTGTTTCACAAAGGAGATGAGATAGAAATATTGTTATTTTGCTGACTTTAAGATGTCACTTGTGTTGTGTTGGTTCATTTTGTTCTGTTTGAATGCAATGCCATGCTGAGTGGCTTATAAAGCAGCCCAGCTTACCTGGGTTATATTAGCAGTAGTATTTATTGCACACTGTAGGTCTCTATGTATGCTCACTGACTTACCAAACTGAACCACCGACACTACACACAGACACACCTCCATATACATGCACACAATATTGAGGGCAAATAACAGGAATTTAATGTAAATTTATGGACTTGGTAAAATTACTCTATTGTCTCTTGGCTAAATTTTTGTATTACCTACAATCTTTTTCCATATATTCTAATATCCACCCAGGTTGTAAAATCATAAAAAAGAATTATTAGCATTTTTATTAATAAAGTACCAGTCCTCAAGGTCTCTGTTCTCTCTTCTCCACTGCAAAAAAATAAAAATAAAAGAGAGAGAGAGAGAGAGAGAGCTCTTATATTTTTACTATCAGAGTTCCTCTAACTCATCATCATTTCTAAAATTGCTCTGAGACCTGCTTTCTGGGTAGAGAAGCTAGCAGCTCACTGTGAATAACACAGCAACTGTCATTCATTGTATTCTCTGAGGCTAACTACACATGCCCTTCTTTATCAGAATAGTAGCCATTTCTGCTGTAAAATTCTTACAGTCCTTGTCCATTTTTGCCCTGATTGTTTTTGACAGCAGCATGTGCTCTGCCTCTGCCACCTCTCATGGTTTCACCACACCCAAAGTTTGAATTGCCATGCAACACAAGCACAAGTCTGTATTTCTTTCATAACTGCCTTTGATTCAGTAAACCATGGGCTAGGTAAGACCATCATAGCTCATAAAGAATATTTAGGACTCCTACTGAGATAAAACATTTCTGATAAGAACATATTTTGCATTCTCTCCACTTGGACTATGAATTACTACTGAACACACTCTGTGTTACTAAAGTAATTGATTTACAAAATAGCTTTTATGTGGCACATACATACCTACTATTTTGCCAAATATGAAAGATTTTCAAATGCAACAGTTTGGTGAAGCAGAGAGCCTGCTGAGCTGAAAAGCAAATACAGCTATCTGATTAATTGATTCTGACCTCATAAATATTATACTTTGGGGGCTCTAATGGAACTTCCTGAGGGTAAATTGTATGGTTCACCTCATTCATTTATATCTCTGGCTGACAGATGTACATTATAAAATGTCACTGAATATGCTGGCAATAAATGAGGTATAACATTAGCATCTTGATTCTGTGGTGGAATTTTTATGGAACGCTTTTGTTAAATGATTCCAACAGTAGTAAAAATATTGCAATATTATTCACTATATGTCGTGCTTTCTATTTTAATCAGTCTCTCAGCATTCCCATTGATCTTCTTTCCCTATAACTATAATGTCTGCATTTATAAAACAGGTTTCTCGGGATCCCTGGGTGGCGCAGCGGTTTAGCGCCTGCCTTTGGCCCAGGGCGCGATCCTGGAGACTCGGGATCGAATCCCACGTCGGGCTCCCGGTGCATGGAGCCTGCTTCTCCCTCTGCCTTTGTCTCTGCCTCTCTCTCTCTCTCTGTGTGTGACTATCATAAATAAATAAAAAAAAAAAAATTAAAAAAAAAAAAAAAAAACAGGTTTCTCTTCTGCTGTGTGCTACCTCTCCCTCATAATTAACAATTGTTGACTGTTGCTCAAAAGAAGTTTGGGCATTCTGATTGTGGTGCTACTAAGAGCCTTTATTTACCCAAGTAAAGAATTTGAGGCAAAAATTTTAAACAATATGAGGCAAGACTCAAGAAATCTATCACAAATTGAGAGTATTGCTTAGAATTTAAAATTTTAGTCCCCTGACTATGAAGACACTATCCTTTCATTTAAAGAAACATTTGTGGGACACCTGGGTGGCTCAGTGGTTGAGCATCTGCCTTGGGCTCAGGTCATGATCCTGGGGTCCTGGGATCCAGTGAGTCCTGCATCAAGCTCTCCGCAAGATAGCTTGCTTCTCCCTCTGCCTATGTCTCTGCCTTTCTCTGTCTCTCTCATGAATAAATAAAAATAAAATCTTTTAAAAAAATAAAATGCAATAAAATAAAAAAATAAAGAAACCACTTGTAAATGAGAAAACTAGATGACTAAAGAAAAAAAAAGAGCAATTTTACACAATTATACAATGCATTTTATTTATTTATTTTTTTTTAGCCTGCTTGTTTAAAGATTCTTTTTTTTGTTTTTTTTTTGTTTTTTTGTTTTGTTTTGTTTTTTTATTTTTTATTGGTGTTCAATTTACTAACATACAGAATAACCCCCAGTGCCCGTCACCCATTCACTCCCACCCCCCGCCCTCCTCCCCTTCCAACACCCCTAGTTCGTTTCCCAGAGTTAGCAGTCTTTACGTTCTGTCTCCCTTTCTGATATTTCCCACACATTTCTTCCCCCTTCCCTTATATTCCCTTTCACTATTATTTATATTCCCCAAATGAATGAGAACATATAATGTTTGTCCTTCTCCGACTGGCTTACTTCACTCAGCATAATACCCTCCAGTTCCATCCACGTTGAAGCAAATGGTGGGTATTTGTCATTTCTAATAGCTGAGTAATATTCCATTGTATACATAAACCACATCTTCTTTATCCATTCATCTTTCGTTGGACACCGAGGCTCCTTCCACAGTTTGGCTATCGTGGCCATTGCTGCTATAAACATCGGGGTGCAGGTGTCCCGGCGTTTCACTGCATCTGTATCTTTGGGGTAAATCCCCAACAGTGCAATTGCTGGGTCGTAGGGCAGGTCTATTTTTAACTCTTTGAGGAACCTCCACACCGTTTTCCAGAGTGGCTGCACCAGTTCACATTCCCACCAACAGTGTATGAGGGTTCCCTTTTCTCCACATCCTCTCCAACATTTGTTGTTTCCTGCCTTGTTAATGTTCCCCATTCTCACTGGTGTGAGGTGGTATCTCATTGTGGTTTTGATTTGTATTTCCCTGATGGCAAGTGATGCAGAGCATTTTCTCATGTGCATGTTGGCCATGTCTATGTCTTCCTCTGTGAGATTTCTGTTCATGTCTTTTGCCCATTTCATGATTGGATTATACAATGCATTTTAACACAATAGTATATTTTGTTATTGTACAAACATCTCCCTGGGAAAAACGTATTTTACATATGCTGTGAGCCTATAAAGCATGCAAATTTCAGTGAACATTACTCTTGCCAATGAAAGGATGATTATTTTAAAGATAGCTTCAGGAACAGGATAAAGAGGGAATTAGAGTATCTTCCAAATGGAGTGATTTAATAATGTATTTGATTGAGGTGGCATTATTCTTGTTTGTTTTGGGTTCCTGGAACTCAAGGAAATAAAAGAAAATTCATTTTCCAAAAGTTAAATTTAAAAAGACATTCAGTTCTTCTCATGAGTATAAGATTTGCAGATTTGGGTATTGATAAAATTTCCCTTTGGTAACATGGTTAGCACCATTCTTATACAGCTGTGATTTTCTTCTTCATTTTGCTATAATCACAAATGTATTGATATGCCATTATTTTTATAATTCTGGAAGGAAGACATATTTGACCTATGCTTCAAATTAGAGGCATGAATATAGGAAAGCTACAAAGCTTGGGTATGGTTTAAAGAAGCCGGCAGTCAAAGTGCATAATCAAACCTCAGAATCTAATTTGGTCAAATTGGGTGGGTTCAGTTTGCCCTCTTACATTAACTGGAGACTCACTAAGTAAGTCAGTGCAACACTCTGAAAAACATACAAATGGAAATGCAAATAATTCCTAACAGTATTGTTAGTGGATTTACATTTCAGGACCCTGGGTAACAAGGAATGGAAAGGCACATGGTGTTTCCACAGTAGAAAAAACCACATTCATCAGAAATACAAATAAATTAGCAGTGAAGCTCTGGTACCCTGTTAGTGTAAAGGATTAAGAAGTAATTAACATTTATGCTATGGATATATTTCCAGATTTCCCAAATTAGCTTTTACACATCCCTCAGATCTCCACATCTGACCCTAAAGCAGGGAAATCTTCCTTGATCCTCTTTTCTCTGTATGTTATTATTACTTCTTTTTTTTCCCCCACTGTTCTTTTACATTCATGGGTGGGACTATTTGATTAAAATCCACCATTCTCACTAGACTGTAAGGCTGTGGAAGACAGAACTAAATATGTTTATTGTCTTTCCAGAGTGCTAGGCTAATCTCCTGAAAATTTAATTTTATATTAGATCGAAGTTAAACTTCTGATTTTCCCAGATATTTGTGAATCTAAATTCTGTGCTCTGTAATTATATTTGGTTTTAATTTGGTAGAAATAGCTCCAATATTTTTATTCCTTATAAATGTTGAATATCAGATGGGAAAAATAGCATTAGATGTCAGAAATTTTTATTTTTTTATTTTTATTTTAAATTTATTTATTTATTTATTTGAGAGAGATTGTGCATGCAATGGAGGGAGAGGAACAAGCAGACCCTATACCGAATGGAGATCCCAACTCAGGGCTCCATCTCATGACCCTGAAATCATGACCTGAGCTGAAATCAAATGGTCAGTTACTTAATCAACTGAGCCACACAGGTGCCCTAGAAATTTTTATTTTTTATGGAGTTCCATTACACCAATATTTTCACATCCTTTTATGATCCTTTGATTTCTCTGATAGCATATAAACATCACTTTTGTTAATGTTTAAAGCATGGTTTTTATATTTTGACTTCATTCCTTTTAAAGCTTTTAGGTAAAAAGCACAATTGATATATTTGATGAAAATCAACAAATTGATCATTTGGCAAATTGACTTTCGATAAACTTATTTAAGGCAAATTAACCTGTTTCTTATTTCTAGTATCACTCACAAATCCTAACAGAGCAGGTGCCTTTAGTTTTATTTAGACTTGTAATCTGTGAAGTTCTATACAAACAATAGTTTTTTTGTTTTTTGTTTTGTTTTGTTTTGTTTTTTTTTACAAACAATAGTTTTTATAACCTGGGAGAGAGTCTTGTAAAGCTCCTTTAGATAAATAGTGGCTGAGTCATTTCAAAAAGACCTGTTAACCTTTCTCAGTCATTCTTTCTTCTTTTGAAAAGATGATACCAATAACTCCCGGGGTCTGACTCAGCAATTTGGGAAGGATTAAGTAATGTAGATTCAGGCCTTTTGTAAATTGTAGAGTACTATAAAAATATAAGGAAGTCACAAAGCAGCTTAATCTAAAGGGTCATTTCATATGACCTATCTATCTTTGCAAAAATTTTCTACACTCAAATTATTGGGAAGTCTGAAACGGCACATTCATTCTTGAGGGCTTTTGGAGCTAATCCACCAGAGTCCAAGGTTATAGCAGTTTCATGGGTATTTCCAAGGTATTTGTCAAATACTTTTTAAGAAAAGCAAATATAGTATTTATTTCTTTCCAGAATTCCTCTAGGATTGTAATCCACAGATGATATGCACAGCAAACCAGGACCAGCTGATTTGCAGTCAGGAGGAATCAATTTGTCAAGCATTAGGAAAAGTGTCTAAAGCCTCCACTAAAGGAACAGAGCTCAAGGTGGGAAAAGAGAAGGGTTTTTTTTTTTTTCTTCCACATTTCTGTTTTTTAGCACTCACAAAGAGGAGAGAAAGCATCTGGGGATTTCTCTCCATAAACTTGCAGACACCTTTCTTGCTCTTTCTTAGGGCTCTTAATTTATAGGTCTAGAGATTTGAGTTTAAACAGCAAGGTATTAAGTTCTTTTATTACCTTAAAATTTGCTATGAAACAAGAGATGTCCCAATTCCTTGATCTCCTATGTAGGTGGATGTCAATGGTGGCCCAATGACTGGAGAATGATCAATGCAGCCCTTTTAGTCCCCATTTTACAGATGAAAACCACTGAAGCTTAGTGAGCCTCAGAAGTTGGTCAGTGGGTGAACAGCTAGTGATCTGTACAGCTAGGAATCAGCCCTGGGGCTATGTGGTTTAAAAAGCTGCCTGCTAACTCAGAAGAGGTAGATGGCTGGTAGCCTTCCCACAAATGCTTTCCTCTTCAAAACTGAAAAATCATTTGTCAACCATTCATTCACATGTAACTTAACACAACATACTTCCAAATTACTCTCTTCTTTTCAATTGCTACTCATAAAAGGTAAAATGTACTCTTCCTTTCAAATCCATACAAAGACATGGTATGAAGAGATATAGTCCAAAATCAAATGTCAGTGACAAAACTGATTATTGATTTAACAATGAAAGCCAGAAACCCTCCAGCTCCATGTTTTGTTTTTTAAAAAGGGATTTTATTTATTTACTCATGAGACACACACACACACACACACACACAGAGAGAGAGAGGCAGACATAGGCAGAGGGAGAAGCAGACTCCCTGCAGGGAGCCTGATGTGGGACTGGATCCCTGAACTCCAGGATCAGGCCCTAAGCTGAAAGCAGAGCTTAACTGCTGAATCATCCAGGCATCCCTCCAACTCCATGTTTTGTTCCCACTGTGACCAATTAAGTTAGATGCAAAGGAAAGCAAGCAAGCAAGAATGGTCTTGCATCCCAAGGGTAAGACAGAAATCTACTGCCACTCCCCCACCCTCCAAAGTTCCTCATTGGCCAAGGTCACTTTGCCTAATTTCTGAGGCTCCCCATTCAATTTCTGGAGTCCCCTAACACTTTGAGTTACTTCCAGTGCCCATGGGCCTCTGATTCCATATATGTAAAATGAAAACAATAAGATGACATAATTTTTAGGATTTCTATAAGGATGCAATGACATCATAGTGACTGGCATTTAGAAAGAGACAAAATGAAAGCTACTGCTGTTATTGTCATTGTTATTAATCTAACTATTATAATCAATGGAGAGAGACACAAGAGAACAGACAACACTTGATGTGCAAGGTGTTGTCCCTCTCAAATCTCAAGCCTGCCAATCTCTTCTTTGAGCCTCTGTTCTTGTTTGAGCCATACTAGTCTACCTTCCTCTTCCTAACATGCCTTTCTAATACTCTAACCTTCTACACATTCCATTCTTTCTCTTTAGAACAATGCATTTGTCCATGTTATTATTCATGGAACAATTACCAATGGACTTAACCAAGTTCTTGCAGAAGTGTAGTTATGCATGTGCACATTTTCACTCTACAAGATTGTACCTTCCTTAGAGAAAGAGAGTCTTGTTGGCTTTTGTATCCCCTATGTCATCTGCAAATGTTTATTGAATTAAATCAAATTCCCACAATCTTTCTTTATTTCTTTTTGTGGGGAAGCAGCTAACTAATATATCGCCCTTTTCCAAAACTTCTCTTAGAGTGAAAAACAAATACAATTTTTTTGTGTTATTTTACCCAATTTTTATTTGTCAATAGAGTTGCCTCCGAATAAGACTGAACTTAGTCCTATGATGGAAAGCTCAGTTCTCAACCCTGACTGTATTTTTTTTTTGAATCACAAATATTCCTACTTACTATGCCCAGTACATACCCCAGAAGAAATAAATCAAAATCTATCTTGGCATATGTTTGGACCAGGTAGGCGATGGGCAGACACAGATATTTTTTTGTTTTTAAGTTCCACGGGTCTTTTCAATGTTAAGCCAGAGATGAATCACTGGCATGAGTCTGGGATCTTATAGTTTGATGAGAAACAGGTCACCAAGCATTGCCAATCTGTGTTTCAGATCATCTGAAAGCCAACTTGTTTCATTTCACCCAAAGAATGACTTGAGGTCTATCCCATTAGAGTAGGGAAAAGTGGTAGAGCCAATAGCAAGGACACTGATGTGATTAATAATTTGTAGGCTTTGTGGTCAATGACACATTTCCCACAGACATAAAGATTATCACTGAAAGCAGAGTAAGCAACTTGAAGGATGGATCCCTTTTAGCCAAACGATGATTAACACTGTGGTAGAAAGAGTTTAGCTTTGAGGTCAAACAGAATAGAATTTGAATTTGTAGCCTTCCATTTATTTACTACGGGCAAGTCTCTGCATATATAAACCTTATTTTTCTCACATATAGAATGAGAACAGTAATACTAATCTTAAAGAGTGTCTGTGATAATTAAGGAAATAAATTAACTTGGCTAACAAGTCCTAGCCAATCAATTTCCTAAAGCTCTGGCCATGTCCTGTGAAAATCATCTTCCCTTAAATCCAAAACATAGTAGATGATTCTTAAGAAATACATTTACCCAGTGCTACAGTGAAATCACACTGACCTTATTCTATATAGGCAACAAATCATGGCTTGCTGTTTGTGTGTTTCATTCTTGAATTCCAGTTATATCTGTTGGCCAGAAACTCCTATGTTTATAAGCTGCCCTTTAAAAGACACAGAATTACTCATGCCCTTAAAAATCCTGGACTTGCATCAGCCAGAAACTTTGAGATTCACTCCTTCCCGCCCGCACACCCATCTTTACTTTCAGACTTTCATCCCCTCAACATGACATCTCTGGCAGGATGCCTGGAAGGAAACTCATGACCCACACAGTTACATTACCTCAAGAGTAGTAGACAGACAGCCTTATTTAACCCAGAAGATACCAAGAAATAATAGCTTGGAAATGGAGCCTGGGCTGAGCTAATGTGCAGGCAGCCTGGAGAACTATCATTTATGGAAGGGTGTACAGCATTTGAGCACAGATTAGCTCACTCTGAAGGCAATGAGCCAGAAGCCAAGTTTCAATGTTAATTATAAGATAACTGGTATGTCTCTGCTTTACATATTCAAGGGAATTTGGTCAGCCAAAGGAGTGTATATCCCTCTTGCTCCCACACAAGCTGCCATGAGCAAATCTGTGACTCAAACAAAGGTACTGTAATATATTCAGCTATACTTTCAACCTCTTCTCACTAAGTCCTCCACCACCACCAAGAGAAAATCATACAGTTTTATCAGCTTTACAGACGTTTGAATCCTTAATTATCTCTGATCCAGAACAATTAATTATTTTAGTGTAGGTGAGTACATGTGAATGTACTTTCCAGAAAGTAAGGAGAAATGGGGTATTTTCTTAAACCTTCCACTCCAATGACTTATTTTTGCTGCCCAATTTAACACATCTAAAACAGAAAATGAGAAAATTAAGAAATACAAGTGAGGTGGAATGGAAGAGAAACTAGAGAAACTGGTGTTACCATCAGGTTGCCTTTCTCAAGTCTTTTTGGGTCAAAAATGTGCGTTTACTCCAGAGCTGGAAGGGAAGAACTACAATGGGAATTTATTTTGTTAGTTTAACAGCCAAAAACCAGCGTCTAGCAACAAGCACCACCATACTTGAGTCGTTGCTTTTATTCTCCTTCCTCTTTAAACATCCTGGCAGAGATTGGGTTTTCTTTGATTTGGTTCTCCTAATAGTTCCTTGGGCAGTAGTGAAGCCATGTTGGAGGCACACCACCTTGAAGTGAGAATGTCCTCTCCTGAACCAAAGGGTGCTGGCTGCCACAGGGCTAGGGAAAAGCAGGGATGGGAAGAGAAGGAAATGTCATTTCCCCCTTTCTACTGCTAACTACAGTTAACTACCATCCTTCAGAAACAGACATCTCTCTTTTCAGTAACTTCCTTGGGCCTAAGATGAATCATAGTCCATAAATACATGACAGTTTTCAGCTGTGAGTTGTAATTGTAAGAAGAAGTGGAGGAGAGCCACTTATTCTATCATTTAACAAATATTTGTTCAGTTCCTGTTATGTGCCAAGGATTCAGCTAGATGCTAGCACTATGAAGATATATACCATGTAAGCTCATGGCTCTTAATGGAACATAGATGTTTATAAAAATGATTTCAACATCACATGATATTTTTATGGTGATGTGGCCTTATATATATAGTTCATCAATGCCACAGTCAAGTAGAAGATGATAAGCCTAGCTACAGGCATGAGGGAATTCCATATAAAAGTTAATATATTGAACACTTGAACTGAGACTAGAATCAGAATAAGAGTTTGTCAGAACAAGAGGAAGGTATTGTTGCACAACGAAGAGCATGGAAATGAGTAAGTGATAGTAGCAGCAAGATTAACTTGGGGGTTAAAACAAGAGGCTAATGGAAGGGACAAGGGACTGGGGTTTGGATTTTTATCCTCTATCTGTTGTATACTCACAGAAGAATTTGGAGCAAGAAAATAAACAGAAGTAGATTCAAGGCTGGAGATGTTCACTTCTGCTAGAAGCAGAGGACAATGTACATTGGAGGAAAGCAAATGGAGACAGGTTGCTGCAATGGGTCCAATGGCAGGATGAAGGCAGCGCCATTGGAGAGTGGAAGGAGGGTAGGAATACGAAAGAACACAGGTGTGTCCCGAGACATCCAAGTTTTAGGGTTAAATGTGTTCGATTGGGCAAACCCAAGAGAAGCACATTAATATGTGAAAATTCATTAAGTAGTTTCTAGGAGCATGTGGTTCACCTGTTGAGCAGTACTAACTAGAATTATACAAAATATTCTATATTGGACAGGATGCTCTAGGAAATATCTAAATATTAAATTCTCTCATCATTTTAATTTCAAATGATGAGAGAACTCCAGAAGACATCTAGGTGAAGGGGAATGAAACAAAGGGAGGTGCAGAAAAAATAAAGATAGTTTGACCCCTGCTTCATCCCCATGGCCTCTGATCTCCCTTCACATAGAAAGTATTTGTGAGTGGGGAGATCAATCAGAAAACCTGAATTAGGGATCCCTGGGTGGCACAGCGGTTTAGCGCCTGCCTTTGGCTCAGGGCACGATCCTGGAGACCTGGGATCGAGTCCCACGTTGGGCTCCCGGTGCATGGAGCCTGCTTCTCCCTCTGCCTGTGTGTCTGCCTCTCTCCCTCTCTCTCTCTCTCTGTGTGACTATTGTAAATAAATAAAAATTTAAAAAAAAGGAAAACCTGAATTAAGGGAATCATTTTGTACAAGTTTTCTCCTACCTATATATTCTTTATTTTAAAATACATATTATTTATTTGAGAGAGAGTGAGAGAGTGCACATGGCAGTGAGGGACAGAGAGAGAAGAAGAGAGAGAAACTTAAACAGACTCCATGCTGAATGTGGAGCCTGATGTGGAACTTTATTGCACGACCCTGAGATCATGCATGACCTGAGCCAAAACCAAGAGTCGGTCACTTCATTGACTACGTCACCCAATTGCCTCTCCTTCCTATATATTCTTCATGAAGTGTGTCATCAAGTGAATGAGTCTCCTTTTCAAGAAAGGAATTATCAGCAAACTGCCAAACAGTGTAAATTATGGTATACTTAAAATGTAATCTTGTGCCAATAATCTCCTATGCCTTGTGGAAGGAAAGGTAGGTAAGGTATTGTGACTAGTATTAAAAACATAAAAGTAAAGATCCTGGAATTCAAAGTAAAGCCTAGTGCTTGATACATCCGAAGGAGGGCTTGTATCACATAGAGAATTTTCCCAGGTACTGATAGGCTTGTTAAAATTGTCTACCATGAGGACTTTACTTCATCAAACCCAGACGCCTTCCTTATAATCTACCCATAGGACACATGTTTCTAGGCACAAGAAAGACATCATTTTTCCTGGAACCTTAAGTAATCTCCATTTTTATTTCTTTATTCCTCTTACCTGTGATCGTTAATTATATGTGTCAACTTGGAGGTGTTTTGGATGAGATTTACATGTACATGGATAAACATTATGAGTAAGGCAGATTGTTCTTCATAATGTAGGTGGGCTTCATCCAGTTAGTTGAAAGCCTAAATAAAACCAACAAACTGACTTTGTGAGCCAGAGGAAATTCTCCAGAAGACTGCTTTCAGACTTTACTGCACCCTGGGGTTTCCTGGGTCTCCAGGTTGCTGGTTTTCCAGGTGGAAATGCACCATTGCATGTCCTGGGTCTGAGCCCACACTGCAGATTTTGGACTTGCGAGCTTCCAAAATTGCATGAGCCAATTCCTTACAATACATCTTTTTCAATCCATATATACATTCTACTTGTTCTATTTCTCTGGAGAAATTTGGCCAACATACTACTTCAAATTCATTATTCTTCCTAAAACCTTATTTTCTATTTGTTTGTTTTTTTAACACATGGGCAGCAATATGTAATTACATCACAAGGAAGGTAACGTAATAAACGTTGAGCATGAACACACACTCACACACAAACATTTATGAAGGACAAAATGTCTGAATATCTGATCGATTTAACTTGTAATCAGATTCCTGATGTCCTATGAGATGAAGTCATTTCTAGTGCAAAATAAGGATTTTTTTTTTCAGCTTGCTTCCATTTTTGTCCTTCACCCTGTTGCTGTTTACCTGGCTGTGACTGCCTTCACCCTCTGGCTGGCTGGTTCTCCCTGGAACAGGGCTCTTGGTCATGCCCTCCTATGCCGCATCCTTAAGTGATCACGGCATTCTCTCTCTAGAGCCAACAAATCACCGAGCCCCTTTGTCTCACCCTCTCCTGTTTGTCCCTTCTCTCCATAGCACTGGAGACCCAGCAGCACTGAATCCCAGGCTCTGTCCACCCCTGGAAATGGCTATTTTTGATACAAGTCAAGACCCGTGAAGGCCTAGGTTTAGTTTGACTGAATAGTGGGTGTGAAGGACCATGAAGAGGAATGTGCATGTGTGGACTATGCACAGTGGATGTGTGACAGATGCATGGCCTATGCACACACCTTGTTCAGACAAAGCAGACATGAGGACATTCATATAATTGCATCAGAGGCTATGCACACAGAAGATGAACCCTGCCAAGGGGCGCTGCAAAAGTAAAACCAGCTTTGGTCAGGACCCTGATGTGCTTTCAGAGGTGGTTACAATTACAGCTGGAAAAAGAGCACTTTAGATCCTAAGGGACTTTGTTGAGTTAACACAGAAAAACTCTACACAAGGCCCCATGGTGTCTTTTCATGACACACAAACAGTGGCAGAGCAGACCCATGCCTTGCTTTGGGCACTGCCATAAATCAATGTCAACTTCAGGGAAACAAAACCAAAGGAGCATCTTGCTTTCCTGTCCCCAGCCTGTTTTCTCAACGTGCCATCTGCTCTGCCTCCTCAACCGGAGCTGACCCCTGGGATCCAGGCCATGCAGAAAACAATTACATGATGTGGAGCAAATGGAGGAAGGGAGACCCAACTAAATCCCTGATGGTAAAGCTGGCCAGAGTTTTCATCCCGTGAAATGCAAAACACCACTTTTCTTAGACCTGTGGAGCCCCGTGCCTGTTCCAGGATGAGAAGTGGGAGGGAGCCCCTAGGGGAGCCCCGGGCCTTCTACCCTAATCCCACTGCGGTGGCTTTACTCATTCTGCTTTTAAATACTGGGATCTCATGTCATCTTTTTCTGGGGAAGGAGTCCACCCATTTTTTTAAATTGAAAATGTGGCTATAGGATAGCGAGTACTGCAGTAAGAGTCAGGATGACTGGGTTCTAGTAACTGCCACGGAGACTCCATCACTCTGTACCTCGGCTTCTCCTTTTTCAATGGAAGTACCATCAGGCTCCTTGGCCCGCTGTGAAGATCAAACAAGCCAGTGTTCCTTTAAGGTCTTTGCAAAACTGGAAAATATTGTGCCAATGTAAGCGTAGTGTTTGCAGCATACTTAACACCCACTTAACAAAAGCTGTTCCCTGGAGAGGCTGAAAGCTAACCCTTACCCCGTTTCCTCCACAGTATCAGATCCACAGTTTCAGAGATGTAGAATATGCAGCCTCTGCAGTTAGGATGCTGTGCCTTTGTCTGTAGTTTGTATTTTTATTTTTTTAATATTTTATTTTATTTATTTATTGAGAGTGAGAGGATGAACAGCAGGGGAGAGGAGAGGGGATGGGAGAGAAGGGGAGAGGAAGGGTGTGGCGAGGAAGTGGGTAGAAGCAGAAGGAAAAGCAGGACCCCCACCCACACCCACACTGAGCAGGTAGCCTGACACAGTTTGGATCCCAGGACCTGGGGATCAAGACCTGAGCTGAAGGCAGATACCTAAGGGACTGAGCTATCCAGGCACCCCTTTTCTATAGTTTTTTTAAAAATGATTGTTCCAACACATGTGTTTCAGAACTTTTTTTTTTTATGTAAAGTTTATGTGGAATGTCATTAGGTAAGAAAAGAATAAAACAGACTGAAGCAGTTGAATTAGGAGGGAGGGTGTCCAGAGCCTTGAGCTTGCTGCCCTGCCCCAGCCACCCCCAGGCATCCTGGGGCTCACCTGTTATAGGTGAGCCTATTTGCCATGTTTGCCACACCTCCCACTTTTCTATACTAAGACTGAAGCTTCATCTTGTCGCCTAAAGAATTTTATTCAGAGCTTTTCCATTTTGTTCAAGAGGCTATGTGGATGGAGGGCTTGGAAATTTGTACGGACATGTTCATTTTAATTAACTTTTAATTTTCATATTTAATTGTCCTCATAACCAATTAATTAATTAATTTAAATTCTGTCCTTCTTAGCAGTTTGAGCTTTGATTTGAGGAATTACCTTTCCTCCTTTGCAAAGCAGTATTAAAGGACCACAAAAATGAAGCGCCCAACTCCCACAGATTAAAAAAAAAAAAAAGATGGTCGAGTAACTCAAGCTAAGCCAATCAGAATTTCTCTTGAATCCCCAGACTTTGAGCTCAGTGGTACAGGATAGAAAAAAAAAAAAAAATATGATGGTAAAGTGCATTCATCTGGTTGATGGAACCCGAATAAATCTCTTGAGTCTCAGGTTCTTTAGGCCAGGAACCTTGAGCCAAATTGGCTCCTGTTGCATCTGCCTTATTTCAAGGCTGTTTCTTTAGCCTTCTGATCCACCCTCTAAGCTACTTTTTATCTGTTTGCATAAGCACCCTTTTTAAAAACTTCACCCTGTTTTTCTTTTCGCTTGTGAAACAAAGAAATGAAAACAAGACAAAACTCTAGCTAAGTTTATGTCCTGAATAACCTGACAATGGCACTAGACCACACTTAAGTAAATTCTTCAGGAACTCATCATGTACTTACAATATCCTGCCATGTGTCTGTTATGTGCTCATGCTGTACAGGGCACGTTATGTATATTTCCTGATTGAATTGCCACATGGCACGATGAACAGATATGATTTTCTCATTTTTACAGATGAACAAAGTCAGGGACAGACAAATCATATCACTCTTAGAAGCTTATACTGGCAGCCTCACCATTCAAAGATCTACTTAGTGTCTCAACCCTGATTCTTTCAACTTATATATTCCATTACAAGTTAAATTATGTGGCTAGAAAAATGCTTTCCTTAGTGTCTTGATTATAATTTGGTGTTGTGTTGGTATCCATTCTAGCTATCAGAATAACAAAATATTAATTAGAGGATAAATTTATTTGCATTTCTATGTTGAGAAGGATGGTATGAGTATGAATATGTATTTCAGGTGTTACTGTTGTTGGCAGGACAGTTATAGCATTGAGGAGATGTCACATTTTACATCACCTCCTCTAGATATTCTTAGCCTAAACCTGTTTTTTTTTTTTTTTAGCCTAAACCTGTTTCAGCTAAACATTTATTAAGCATTGTTCACTTCTCCTGGAGGTCATGAAGGACCTTGGTATTTTATTAGTAATTCTGCTGATATGGATGAGATCGTGTTTGGTCCCAGACTTCAGACAGGGATTTTCATCGATTTCTCAGAGGTTTGGGCATATATATGGCATTTCAGATCCTTTTAATTTTAACTCAATCTTTTTTTAGTTGGTATTATTTAGGAAATATAATATTATGGACAGAAAGAAGTAGTCAAAAATGTCAAGAAATGTATCTTCCCACTCACCTGAGAATTGCAATGATGTATACTAAAACCCGATTTGAAATTTCTCTTACCTACTATCTTACCTTACAGACTAACCATGCCACATATTGCTCATCTTCCAAGCCAAAAAAAATCCCCATTTTGTGAAAGATGCATCTGCATGTAACACAGTTTTAAGTTAAGGCTACTAGAATTACCTCCATACACAGACACATAACAGAATATTCGTGTGTCTGTCTATATATAAACACACATACCTTCATGTAGCTTCAGGGATCTCAATTCACTTAAAATATTCCTATGCTCTGTTAGTAGGAATATTTCTTTCTTCACACAGTAATTTGTTCATTTTTCCCAATCCATATCTATTTGAAGTTCACCTACTATTTGCCCAGACTGCATTGGCTCCTAGGTTATGACTAAGAGAGATACTTCACCCTGACCCCCAGGGTTTGCGGTGATCTAACAGCAGAATAGGCAATGCACAAAACAAACAAGCAGAATAGGATTTGCCAACAGTTGACATGTCCTGTGAAGGAAACCAAGCGACAAACATCACTGTGGCAGAAAGGCTAGTCCCGCTAGGTCGCTCATTTTAAACATTGCTTGTTTCCTAATGTACTTGTTCTGCAGATTGTTCCCTCATACATCAAGAGCGCAATATTTATGCAGAGGGCTGCACTGAAACCAAGGAGCAAAGGTACAAAAAAGAGGATTCCAGGAGAGGTAGAAAAGAGCTTGGTGTTTTTAAAATTTCCTCTAGTCATGTCATTAATCAGGCAGGGGCCCCCACCCAGGATCTTGGTCAGGTGCTTAGACTGTATTCCGTCTGCATGGGAAGGACCATTTCAGAAAGTAAGAAGGTACAATCTAGTTTTCATGTTGACCATACGTTTTCACATTGACCTCCACCAGCTGCGTGGAGGATGGTTCAGGAAAGATCCCAGGCTAATGCAGTAGCAATGACAAAACTCATGCTACCTTGGACAAGGTGCTGTGACAGAGATGGGAAAAATTGTGGAGGGAGGAGTGGTGGGGAGGAAGGGAAGAAGAGAAGGAGAGAGGCTTTTCTTGTTTCTTATAAAAAGAATAACTTTTGTGAAAATTTACACAAACATTTCGTGTGTGTGTGTGTCTGATAAAAGAATAAGGAAGTAAAAACATGCCAAATTTACCACCTTGAATTAGATACCATTCTTTTTACTCAATTACATCAAAATATTAACAGATGCACACAAAAACACGCAAGATATTAAACACATCCTTTTCCAGCTTGTGTTGTTCATTGTGGAAATCCATCCAAATTACCTTGTATAAATTTTGCTCATTGTTACTTGGGTACACGGTAATTGTATGGTGTGGCTGCATTGCCACTGATCCATCCCTTCCCCATGGATGGGTTTTCACCTTATTGCCGCTCTTTGCCACTATAAACAATGCTGTTTTAGATATCTTTACTTTGTGTTGGTATTTTTACTTCAACGCTACGAATCTCAGGACTTGAAATGAAGGTTAAATGGCATCATATTGCTTCCCGGAAAAGCTATTCAAATTCCCATTTCTATCAGCAATCTATAAGAATAAACTCTTCACATATCTCCCAACCATCACGATTATGTGTTATTCTTTCTGGCCACTTATACCTTTTTCATATGCAGAAAACCTTCATATAACAGCCTCTGCATACCACATACCCACAAACTTACCTTTCCGTGAGGACTGGTGACATAAAGATGAGGAATTGTAAAGAATCCATTCTGGCAAGGATGGGAAGAGCTCTGTCCAATTCTGAGAGACAGTGATGGGAATAAAATCCAGTGAAAATAGAGTCTGATTTTGGACACGTTGTGTTTAACATGTCTTGTCATTTCCTAGTAGAGCTTACCAGCTAGACTCTAGGGCTCAGAGGAAAAGTATGGGTTACATGTGAGAAAGCCAGCATGTGGATGATACCTAAAGCCACGGCAGTAGATGGTACCATTCAATGAGAGGATGCAGAGAAAAGAGAAGAAGCAGATCTCAAGCCGGCACCCTGAGGAAGTCCAAATTTAGAAGTGAGTCTGGAGCAGAGTCTAAGAAACACACTTTGGAAGAACCACCAGGGAGGTGAGAGGTCAAGTAGGTCACTTTGAAATTAGGGAACATATTTGCTTCAAATTCTTTCAACCAACCCATCAAATAAAGTGTTCACTGCCTGTGGCAAAAAGAAGATCTTGAAGACATTGCCAAGAGCAGTTTCAGGTGACCATTGGAGCAGAAAACAGATTGAGGTGAATGGAGCAGGGAGTAGGGAAACCAAAAGAGAAATGCTGAAGGAAAGGCATAGTGAATGCATGTGCCCTCATCTCCTCCTCCTGAATGTTCAGTGCCCAGGAGGAAGGATGTGCACAGAAGTTGAGAGGAAGGCTCAGAGTAGAAGGACACTCACTTTGCCGTGTCTGGGTTTTCAGAGAAGGCCAACTGTACAGGTGACCTGTCCCATCTACAGGAATGTGATTGATGGTGTTGTGCCACAGAGAGAGTGGAGTGACTTCCTGGATCTTTCTGCCCCACCATGTTGGACACGGTGAGTTGAGTGCCTATAAACCTGCCACGGGGTCAAGGAAATGTGGGAAGGGAACAGGAATAGTGGAAAGTCAAACATCTAGCACAGGATTTGGTTAAAAGATAAGGCAGAAAGTTTAGGTGGTGTGTAGTCTCGATGACAACTGAATGGAAACAAGTCATAAGAAAAAGTCAGCTGGACTGTAACTGAGCCTAAATGGGTCGGTTTTGCTATAGGAGGCATATGTGTTCCTAAAAATCATCATGCTAGGCAAAATAGCACAATAAAAACCTCAGGGCTTACTGGAAAAAATGAAGCTTGGACATAGCGCTCGAAAATTTTTATCAGCAACACATAAAAATAAATACTGGAACTTAATAAAAATGGAAGCACAAGTTATACATGTTAAATGATTAAGAAATACTACAGGGTCAATAAATACTGCAATACTATGGCAATTCATCTCGAAACAGACCTGGACTTTACATGTGGAACCGAGCATGGAAGCGTTGCAGCTTGGGAGTTAGGGAAAGAGTGGGAGTGCAGGAAGTTACAACACTAGATGGGGTGGGAGTGGTCCATGCCACATGGATGAACCCAGGCAACTGGGAGATGCTCAAGGGTTGTGTATGTGTGCATTTTGTATGCCCATGAAGGCTCAGCTCTGCTGAGTACAGTTTGCAGCATTCCCCTAATGTTTCCTGCTCAAGAAATTGAGCAAGGCAAATGGAGGCAGGATTTATGCTCAATTATTCCCTGATACATCAACCACGTTTTCAAATCAATCATTAGAACAGAATTGACTGTACCAAGAATTTGCCGACTGTAGACCATAGCAGAGGTAGGCAAAATAATCAGAGATTAGGGTGGCTTAACCCACATTGTAGCAGTTACCCAGCAGGCACATTCACAAACCAGCATTAGAGTCTGGGGAACTTTTGCCTCCAAAGCCAGGCAGACTTTTTGTTTATTTGTTTGTTTGTTTTCTGTATTTTTCAATTTTTTATGATTATTTATTTTAGAGAGAGAGCAGGGAGAGGGGCAGAGGAAGAGGCAGAGGGAGAGAGAAACTCAAACAGATGCTACGCTGAGCACTGAGTAGGACGCAGGGCTCGATGTCACAGCTCTGAGATCAGACCTGAGATGAAACCAAGAGTTGGACACACATTCAATCGACTGTGCCATCCAGATACCCCTGTATTTTTCAATTTTTCTACAATGATCCTATGTATAGAAAAAGTTTACCTTTTTCTAGTTTTATTGAGATATAATTGACATATAATGTTTAGTAGGTTAAGTCTATGGCGTAATGATTGATATATTGCAAAATGATTACCATAACAAGGCTATTAATATACCTGTCATCTCATAGAGTTACAATTTTTGTGTGTGTTGAGAACTTTTAAGACCTACTCTCTTAGCAACTTTCAAATGTACGGTACAGGTTTGTTAGCTATAGTTGCCATGCTGTAACATTAAATCTCCAGAACTTACACATTTTATTAGCAGACTCTGTATCCCCTGACCCATTTCTTTCCTATCCCATCCTGTTCTCCCCAACTACCAACCTAATCTCTCTATGAGTTTAGTTTTTTTTAGATTCCACATATAAGTAAAACCATATAATATCTGTCTTACAAGTCTTATAGACAAACTTCATGTAATTATTTGCTATCCTGGAGAGTAGGAGGGTAAGGGGAAGAATTAGAAGTTTGAGTGGTTATATGATGGGACCAAGGAAAGCTCTAAGAGACTATAGTAGAGTTTACTAAATCATTTTCACTTTGGGTCCAATTTTTTTTTTAATTTTTATTTATTTGTGATAGTCACAGAGAAAGAGAGAGAGAGAGAGAGAGAGAGAATGAGGCAGAGGCACAGGCAGAGGGAGAAGCAGGCTCCATGCACTGGGAGCCCGACGTGGGATTCGATCCCGGGTCTCCAGGATCGCGCCCTGGGCCAAAGGCAGGCGCCAAACCGCTGCGCCACCCAGGGATCCCTTTGGGTCCAATTTTAATCCCCACCACCTCCTCCCAGAGGGGCAAGGGGTTAGGGGATGGGGGGGTGGGTGGAGACAGCTACAGAGAAATAAAAGAACTACAATGCTGCTGTGCCCTTTCTCTCAAAAGCATGAATGGAGGTAATTAAGTGAAGATGTGTATAGACAACCATTTTGGTAAGTTCATTATAAGGAAGAGTTGAAACATGGACCAATGACTTGATACATGAGCTCTACAGTAGCATTTTTTGTACTTATTTGTATTTTGTGGGGTTTTTAAAAAGATTTTATTTATTTATTCATGAGAGACACAGAGAGAGGCAGAGACATAGCCGGAGAGAGAAGCAGGATCCCTGTGGGGAGATGCGGGACTTGATGCCAGGACCCCGGGATCACGACCTGAGCCAAAGGCTCAACCACTGAACCACCCAGGTGCTGCGATCTCCTCAAAGTTTTTATAAGCAATCACTTATTAAGCAATTTATACATGAGCTTCTATTACATTATTATTTGCCTGGGTAGCATGAGAGGGTATTCTAGGAACTTGAATGATATATTTAGGATGAATTAGATGAAACATCATTATAAAAAGCAAGCCTTTAACATATTATAGGAGTAATATGGAAGTGATATAGAAGTCGACTAGGCAGGCCACATGACTGCATTAGGAAAGATTAGAAGAAATCACCAATGACAGAATCATGAAATGACTGCCACAAGTAGTTGGTCCTAGTAAATCCTCATGTGCCCTCTCACAGCAATTCAGTCAGTGGAAACCTGGGTGGAATAAGCACAATCTGAGCCAGCGTGGCACCACAGCATAGGATATCGTTGATTCTTCCAAGGTTGTGCAGAAAGTCAAAGATAAAACAGGAAATGTGGTTTAGTCTTTCTTTGCTACAATCTAATTTTATCCCCCTCAGTGTCCATGCCCAAGTTCACATTCTCCTGGGAGGTTTGGGGTTATTTCTATCCTGCATTCCTGTTTCTAGCATTCCGTTTCACTAAAATTCTATAAGCAGCCCACAAAAGTAGGACAAATTGTGCCAAAACAAGGAATAGCTCTTGTTCAAAGGAGTGTACACCTAAAGGCACAAATAATGCAGGGAAAGAAAATGAAATCGCTACGCAGTAGCAAATAGTATAAATGTAATTATTTTTAGACTGGGCACTGGGAACATGATTTCTCAGGAGAGAAAGTTAATGATTAGCAAATACTAACTGGAGACTGGTATTGTGTCTAAAGGGTGCCATTCACATGTGTAGGGCAAACCCTCTGATACCTAGGAAGAGGGTGGTAGCTGCATTCCTGTTCTCTCTACCCTTTCTTCCAACTCCAGAACATTCAACCCAGCTCTTGCTACTATTGCTTGCAGGCACTGAAATAATTGCCAGCCTAACATTTAAGGTCTGTGCCTCTCATGGTTATGTACTTGCTGATAAGGGACTCCTTACTATTAAGAACCTTCAAGATTCAATAACATTATCATTACTGGTATAAATACCAGTGAGGATGACGACAGTTGTTTACTATTTGTGTCATGCATTACAGTTCCAAGATTTTTTTCACCTCCTTTTTTGAATGTTCCACCAAAAGACCACCTACTGAAACTGTTCATACCACTCATCTTGCATGGACACCTGCTCAGCCCCCATCTGAATTTATAAACCCTCCATCCTACAAAACTACCATCTTCTGTATGGCCTTTCAATATATTCATTTATTTTATATAGTTGCAATTTTATAGTATACATCCATTATATTCTTAATCTTTACATTTAATATATAGTATACATTTTCCATGTTCTCCATGGTAGCCATAGTTATCGTTTTTAATGCTCCATAATATTAAAACACATATTTTCTTGCATATTTCTCTATTGTTATACATTATTGCTACTTCTATTCATTATAGTGTTTTGTTTTTTAAATTTTCAACAATTTTGATGGCGAGTTTCATCAATACAACTCTTTTCTATTTTTTATTATTTCCTTAGAATAGGCATGTAGAAGTTGGATTTTAATTAGCATACGTAATTCTGTAGCTTTTGTATCTATAGCTAAATATCTTTCCCAAAGTATTGAATCAATTTACATCATGAATAGCAATATATGAAAATGGCCGATGTATTGTTTATTGTGCATGACTTTCTTTCTTCCATACCCAGCAGACAAAAATAAAATTAATGCAATTCATCAAACATTTGTGAAAAACCAACTATTAGCCAAGGATTTTGCTAGACCCTGGAAATGCAAAGCCAAATAAGAAAGGCATGCAGCCTACTCTCCAGGAGCTCTGGATAATTTTGCCACAGATAACTCCAGAGACTCAGAAGGCAGGAATAATGTGCAACCAGAACACATATTTGTTTAGTGAACAAATTATTTTAATAGGATTTGAGTGGTGATGTATCTTCCAGCATGTGTGACTCCATCCTAAGTACATCATTCCTACTCAGTTGTCAACACTCTCATGAACAGGCCATAAGCATCTGTTTATATTCCACATCAAACCCAGAGAAAAACAGATTTATCAGCTCTTCTTCATATATTTCCCAGATGAATCCAGTGATTTGGAGCCCAAGCAATATTTCTTTTCAAATTTTCAGGTAAAAGATGTCATAACACTTTTATGGCTCTTCCTTAGTACCAGAAAAATGTGTCCGTAAGGAAGAGACACTAGAGGAAAATCAGAAAACTTCGCTTTAGTTCTACATCCACCCCTAAGTATGTGATCTATGGCAAGGTATCTAATTAGCTTGTGTCTCATGGATAAAGTAGATAAAGATAGCTTCTACCTCAACTAGTGCCACCTCCAAGAGGTCTTCCCTAATTCAGCCAGTGGTTATGGTCTTCCCTTCCATCCCTCCCCCAGCATGTGACACTGTTAAATTCAGTGTTTTACTGTGAACTACTTTAAATTGTCCCTAAATTGTTTACTAGATTTTTATCCCATCTCCTTGTACTTGCCTACTAAATCTACCCAAAGATCTAAGCAGAAAATAAAATTTTGTTTAATCTTGGGACACCAGCTACCATCCTAGAGACCCAGTAGGTAGTGAAACATTTGTTTAAAAGTGATGAAAGCAGCCAAAAGAGCTGAAACTTAAAGGAACTGGATGCTGGAGGAAAAGAAACTGCAGAAAGAAGAGACTAAAATTCTGCTCCCAGTCTCCCATGTTGGCATTTTGAGATTCTCAAGGTGTGCACACGTGAGGGAGACATAGAGAATCCGGCAGAAAATATTGCAGGGAAAGGAAAAGCTGCCAGTGTTATGGCAGCTGTGCAGGTGGAGGTTGGAAATCCAGGTGAGCCAAGGTGAAGGGTAAACACTCAGGGCTCTAAATTAAAACATCCCCAAAGGGCAACAAAATAGAATTAAGAGCAATGCTTTAGGAACAAGGGCAGACCAGAGAAAACAGCCCTGACAAATCCTGAAACTCTGCATTGGTGGATTAAGGTGCCCTAGAACTAGAGTACTGGAAGAGCTAGTGAGACAATAGTGGAACGCATCTTGAGAGACAAAAGCAGAGGCTCAACCACTGAGCCACCCAGGCGTGCCTGAATGCCTCTTGAGAGAGTTAACATTTTCACGGCACTACCAATGCTTTCTTCTCTTAACATCCAATCATTGACAATTCAATCATTGCATTAAGTTCAACTTTAAATTACCATAAAATATACAGTTCCCATCATACCACTTGTTGAAGTTATAAATGCATATTCCTACATAAACATCATGCCAATCATAATTGGCATAGGTATTTCCACTTCCTCATAAGGTTCTTTCATCACGCTTTGTGGAAAACTCCACCCATCCCACTTCCAGGCAACCACTTAAATTTTTTCTGTCACTACAGATTAGTTCCACCTGTTCTAGAATTTTGTGTGTGTGTGTGTGTGTGTGATAATAAGGTGTGTTCCGTTTTGTTCTATCTTCATTGTGTTCCTTTTTATTGCTAAATAGTATCTATTAATCGAGTATCTCACAGTTTGATTTTCCATTCAATTGTTGAATATTTTGGCTGTTTACAGTTTGCAGCTATTCTAAATAAAGCTGTTATAAACATTCATATACAGCCTTTTTGTGGATATATATATGTATATAGATATAGATATATATTTTTTAATTTCTCTTGGGTAAATACTTAAGAGTAGAACTGCTGTTGCCTGGCTGGAATATACTAAAGTCTATAAGAAAGTAGTAAAATGTTTTCCAGAGTAGTTTGTACTCCAAAATAGCAACAGATGATAGATCCAGATGCTCCACATCCTTGCCAAAACGTGGTATTTCAATCTTTTTTGTATTTTATTTCAGTCATTCCAATGCATTTACACTGATATCTCACTGTGGTCATACTTTGCATTTCCCTAATGACTAATGATATTGAGCATTTTACCACAGGCTTATTGGCCATTCACAGCCCTGCTTTTCCCATTTTTTATTGGATTATTTGGCTCCTTTTTATTGGGTTGTGAGAGTTTCTTGTTAGATACATGTTTTGGGAATATGTTTTCCCAGTCTGTTGCCTTTCATTTTCCTAATGTTGTCTTTCAAAAAGGCAGTTTATCATTTTAACAAAGTTGAATTTATCAATACATTTTTTTGTTTGATTAGTATTTATGGTTTCTAAGAAATCATTGCCTGTAACACAGCCATACATTTTCTCCCTTGTTTTCCTCAAAAAATTTTCTATGTTAGCTTTTAGTTGGGACCAATTATACATTTCAACTTAATTTTTGTATGGTGTGAGTTAAGGATTAAGGATTTTTTTCATGTGACTATCCAGTAGTTCTAGCACCATTGTTGAAGATTATTGTTTTCCTATCCAATTACGTTGGTTTCTGGGTTGAAAATCAGCTCACCACAGATATATGCATCAATTTCTAGACTCATTATTTTATTCCCTTGATCCATTTGTCTATCACTGTGCCACTACTATACTGTCTTGATTGATAGTTTTTATTGTGAGTCTTGAAAACATATAGTGTATGTTTTTCAATCTTGTTTTGTTTTTCAAAATTGTTTGACTATTCTAGGTCTATTACATTTCCACATGAATTTTAAAATCAACATTTAAATTACTATTTTTAAAAAGCCTACTAAAATTTTGATTGGGATGATATAGAACCTACCAATTAATTTAAGAAGAACTGATATCTTAATGATAGTGAATCTTCCAATCAATAGACAAGATATAGATTCTTTATATATTTAGGGTCTTCAATTTCTCTCAGTAGTGTTTTGTATCATCTGGTGATTAGCTCTTAAACACTTGCCTAAATGTATCCCTAGAGATTCCATCTATTCTAGGTGGCACTGTAAATAGAAATATTTTATGTTTCAATTTCCAGTTTTTCACCGTTAATCTATAAATATATTATTTATTTTTAGTATTTTTTTATTTTTGCTATTTAGTTGTAGGAGGTCCTTATGTATTTTGGAAATTAACTTTTTAACAGATGTATGATTTGAAAATATTTCCCCCCATTCCATAGGTTGCCTTTTGACTCTATTGACTATTTCTTTTTCTGTGTAGAAATCTCATAGTTTGATGTAGTCTTTCTTTCTTTCTTTCTTTCTTTCTTTCTTTCTTTCTTTCTTTCTTTCTTCTTTCTTTCTTCTTTCTTTCTTTCTTTCTTCTTTTTTCTTTCTTTCTTTTCTTTCTTTCTTTCTTTCTTTCTTTCTTTCTTTCTTTCTTTCTTTCTCTCTTTCTTTTTCTTTCTTTCTTTCCCACTCTTGGGAGAAAGTGTTTAGATTTTCACCATTAAGTATTAGTTGCAGGTTTTTCAAAGATGCATTTTATCAAATTAAGCAAGTGTCCTCTATAGAGATATAATGTAGGTGTGGATGCAGATGATAGATAATACAGATACAGATAGAGATTAAAAAGCATACATATGAGTACAAAAGACATGAGGAACACCAGGAAAATTATTATATTTAATTGAAGTAGTAAAAGGGAGGAATATATGAAGAGATGCTAGCTGACAATTTTTCCAAACCACCTAAAGACATCAAGTCATAACATCAAATCTCAAGCAGGAAAAATACAAGGGGAACCACATCTAGGCATATCCTAGTTAGACTGATGAAAAATAAAAGGAAAGGAAAAAATTAAAGCACTACTGGTGATTTAAAAAAAAAAATCCTTCAAAGGATTACTTATCAGTCACAGAGTGCCTTTTCACAGGAAGGCAGGGAGGCCAAAAGACAACAGCATGGCATTGTTAAAGCATTGTAATGAAAAGTTATCAAATGAGAATTCTTTATCAGCTAATATATGTCTTTTAAAGAGAGAAAAGGCAAAACAAAGTCTATAGAATAAAACACAATAAAATCATTGTATTCTCAGGTAAGCAAAGATATGCTAAAGAGGACCACAATGCACTAACCACATGGAAAGGCTTATGAATTGAACTACATTAAAATGAAGACTTCCATTCATCACAGGATACCATTAATGAGTGAAAATGCAAGACATGGAATGAGAGAAAGTATTTCAACACATTTACTCAACTGACATTTTATCCAAAGTACAGAAAAGTCCAAAATCAACAATAAAAGGGAAGACTAACCATATTTTTAAGTGGGCAAAGGATCTGAATAGGCACTTTACAAACAAGAATATAGGATTGTCCCATAAATGCAAGAAAATATCAGCCCCATCATTAGTCATTGAGAAAATGCAAATTAAAACCACAGTATGATTCCACTACACACATTCATCAGAAGCCCTGAATGGATAAATAAATTATGGCATACTTATGCAGCAAAATATTATGCAGCAACTAAAATGAGCAATGTACTGCTATACACAACAATCTGGATAACTCTCACAGACATAATGTGGAGTAAAAGAAGCCAAACAAACAAACAAAAAAAGTAAATGACTGCATTTATATAAACTGAAAAACAGGCACAACCAACCCCCAGTAAGGTAAGTCTGATTAGTGGTAATATACGGAAGAAGAAAGGATGACTTCTGGGATCTGGTGTCCTTCAATGGTCTCATCTGGATGTTTATTATGTAGGCATACACACATGAAAAATTTAATGAAGCTATACATTTAAAATCTGTTAATATCATGTGTATATTTTAATAAAAATGGCAAAAAAGTGAGATGAAGCCATATAAAATATCCTATTTTAATCTATTGTGACCCAATCCAGGCATGAATGAGAAAGATTAAAAGAAGCAAAAAGGAATTTGGTAAACATACATTTATTTCTCTCCGAAGGTAAAATGAAGGAAATACATCACAATAACAGAAGAGGATGTGATGAGAGTACTTTGAAAAATATTTTAAATTATTTGTGAATGCCATCTATTATCGTGGTTATCACAATGCAAATGTTATTTCTATTAGAAAGATAATTCATCCTCCCAAGCACCAACTGTCTAAATTTTCTGAAACTAATATTGATATATTGAGTGCTTAGTATATTCCAGACTCTATAATAAGCATTTTCAATGCATTACCACAATTTATAGTCTCAGCAACTCCATGCAGTAGGTACAGGTACTATTATTAGTGCCATTATATGTATGAGGAAATTGCAGTTTAAATAGGCTTAGTAACTTGAGCAAAGTTACACATTAACATGTGGCAAATCTAAGTGCTCAGGGAGGGCTTGTCATGAGTATATTGAAAACACTCAACCAACAGTTGCTGAAAAAATGAAAAAGTTTTCTCACACTTTTCATTTATGCTCTGTGTTTGTAACAGATCATCTTACTTCACAAAGAGGACCCTTAAAATGTAATGCAAAGTAAGACTAAGCTTGAAATTGGAGATGAATACAAGATAGTTCATTACTGATGTAGTATGTGTTAAGAATAGTGGTCTTCATAACAGTTTTCACTCTCTGTTGACTGATTCATTCAGCAAGTATTTTACTGAGCATCTACCATGTACCAGAGCAGGGAATATAGCAAACAGCAGAGACCAAATTCCTCTCATGTAGTAAATAGTCCAGGGGAGAAGACAAATGAAGAAAGGAAAGAAGGAAAAAAGTAAGGAAGGAAGGAGGGAAGGAAGGAAGGAAGGAGGAAGGAAGGAAGGAAGGAAGGAAGGAAGGAAGGAAGGAAGGAAGGAAAGAAGGAAGGAAGGAAGGAAGGAAGGAAGGAAGGAAGGAAGGAAGGAAGGAAGGAAGGAGAAGGAAGGAAGGAAGGAAGGAAGGAAGGAAGGAAGGAAGGAAGGAAGGAAGGAAGGGAGTTTAGAGTGATAAAATGCTATTAGTAATAGTAAAGTAAAGGGGTAAAGACCACAAGTCTGTTTTAATGTGGGTGCCTAAAGAAAATCTCTCCAAAGAGGCAACCTATGTGACATGACAGAGCCAACCATAGACAGACCTAGAGGAAGGACATCCCATGAGGGAGGAGCAGTGAGTGCCAAGCATCCCAGGTCAGTCTGAAGAGCGCTGAGAAGGCCAAAATGCCTAATGCATAGTGAGCAAAGGTCCTCTTTAGTATCAATCTCTTTAAAAAAATTATTTAATTATTTGAGAGAGAGAGAGTACAAGAAGGGGGAGGAGCAGAGGGAGATGGAGAAGCAGACTCCCTGCTGAGCAGAGAACCTGAGTGGGACTCTATGCCAAGAACCTGAGATCATGACCTAAGCTGAAGGCAGACACTTAAGCAACTGAGCCACCCAGGAGCCCCTCAGTATCAACATTTTTAAAATGTTTGTTTTGGATGTATGTAGAATATTGTCTATGTTCATCATGAATTGGAAGACAGGTTTACTAGTATTACTCAGCAATAGTTAGGTTCTGCTGTATTATGAGCAATTGAACTCTGGCCCTAAACTCACATACTTACATACTTTGTTTAACAAAGCAAAAACCCTGAAATCTGCTAGACTCTCCAGTTCACAGGATCAGTTTAGTGAGCAACTATGAGCATGTCTCTTGGGATACAACTCCTCCTAAGCAGTTTATGAAAGTAGTACCTCTAACCACATACTATCCCTATGACTGTTTTTCAAACTTCAATGTGGCCCTTGGTATCCTACTGAAATAAAAATAAGGTCAGGTAGGAGCCTGAGAGTCTGCATTTCTAACAAAGGCCCAGATAATGCCTATGATGCTAGTTCTTGAGCCATACTTTCAGTAACAAGGCCTGAGGAGACTTCTAATAAATAAGAATTTGTTTTCCAGTGATATTTAAGTACCTCTATATTTTTCATGCCTATCAGAATGACATTCTGTTTCTTAACCTGGCTGTGGTTGTGATAATTAAAGTAAATAACATGTGTACACATAATAAGTGTACAATTAATATTATTTTTATCTAATGTAAAGTTAACTGCCTAAAATCTGAATTATGGATGATAGAACTATGAAAATCATGTCTTAGTAAAATACATTCTTTTTTTTTTTTTTTTTTTTTTTTTTTTTAGTAAAATACATTCTTAAACACACTGGACTTCTCATGTCTTTATATACAAAATAGATCAGTTAACATGTGGTGTACCTTCTTTGTGTTCAGCACTATGTTAAACACTGAAAGAACAGAAACAAGTTTACAGCATAGTCTTTGCCCTCAAGGATCTCCAACACAGTTAAAAGAGAGAGAAAAAATTAAAGAGAATATAATTAGCTGCTAATTCGGGTGATAGCACATTAATTACTACAGGGGATCAGAGGCAAGTGAGATCAAGGAGGTCTGATGTTGGCTCCCTTTTCTACATCCCACTATAGGTGGGCCCCAGGAGGTAAGGAGATGGATCCAAGTCACCAAATACCTTGATTTCTCTATTCCCAGGCCATTCACAGGGAACAAGGATGATAAGCTTCCATCTTCCCCCATTGTGCTGTTCCCTGCTTGTGACAATATCCAGAGAATAGATAAGGTAACACAGATATGCAAGTACATGATTTATTGATCATATAGACCTGTCCAATGGCAGAGGAAGAAGCTACAGGGCTGTTTTTTTCCAGTTCTCAAATGCACACACACACACACACACACACACACACACACACACATTTTTAAAGACTCTTCATCCTTTTATTCCCTTCCTACATTTGCCTGGGTTTCCACTGGGGAATGATTTGAGACACTTTCATATTCCAGCTCATCTTTTTCTAAAAAAAAAAAAAAAAAGATTTGATAACAGAGTCACTTTGTTTGGAAACTCAACAACCTTTCTTTTATGATAATGCAAATACTAATTGGTTTCCTTCTAAGTGAGCAAAATATATTACTCTCAAAATTATGCAAAAGAAAAGCCCGATTTGTTTTCATCTATTGGCTGCTTTAAAATCGCCTTTCTTATATACTTTCACTTTCATGGTGTGTGTATGTATGTGTACTTTTAGAAGTAAATCTACTTTTAGAATATAATTTGAACTTGGACATAATCATATATTTTATCAACAATGCTACCGCTCACTGTTTTACTTTTGAACACCTATAATAGTGAAGAAAGGCTTCTGGAGAGAGACAACTTTGACTAAACCTGGGCAGCTCAGTCAGCTGGGTGCCCAACTCTTAGTCTCACTTTAGTCTTGATCTCAGGGTTGTGAATTCAAGCCCCACATCGGGCTCCACACTGGATGTGGAGCCTACAATCAATCAATCAGTCAATCAATCAACAAATGAAATAATAATAAATGAGACTTCAGAGGACCCAACTGGGGAAGGAAGCTGTGACAAATTCCAGGCAGGTGGAAGAGCAGGAGTGCCCAGGTACTAAGTGATATCTAATTAAAGCACATAGTATATATTAAAATGGAATAAAGAATAGGTTTAACAGAATAAATGAGGCCACTTAGGGGAAAATTTTAGATTGAATCAGAAAACAAAATATCCTGACTGTTGGATTTCAGAGAGTAACAATGGACATAAATAATGTTTATGGAAAATTAAATCTGAATTTATGAAAAATTTAAATTTATTGGGATAACTTAGGCATAACATAGCTTGGACCCAGACTAGAGTTTAAAATTAGATAAAGGGATGATAAAAAAAAAGGAAGGTAATGAATTAGTGTACATACAGGTGCTACCTGGATGACAGATGCCACTTGAAATATCCAGTAACTTCATCAGTACTTCTGGGATGCCTTATTTCCATAATTCTAGAGTGAAATATATTAAACTTATGAGTTGCTCAAGTCCTCAAAGACAATCTTCGGCGTGTGCATGCCTCTGGGACAGGAATGTAACAAGCATCTCAGTTCTAAAGAATTCAAGACAAATGTGTAGCTTGGGATAGTTAAAATACCAGATAGCTAGATCCTTTCAAGCATCAGGTTTAGAATTTGACCTTAATGGATTCTCAGCACCTTTTGACGATACATCTTTGCATCTGCCATTGTTAGAAGACTCACCTCCAAGAATCTTGATTTTCTATGCCCTATGTTTAAATATAAGGTATTAGAGCTTTAACAAAAGTCTTAGAAATGTGTTTTCAATTTACCATTGACCAGGCCAAAGCAAATGGTGATTCTAAACTCCTGACATTTCCTGCCTTAAACTTTTCATACAATTCCAAACTACTTATAATTTACTACATACTCTTCTAGACTCTTTCTCCACCATACATAATATCCTGCTCACCCATTTGCCTAAAATATCCTTCCCCATTGACTTTCTCTATGTGTCTAGTTCCTATTGATCATTTCATCTTTCTTAAGATAAAGCTACTCCTATTTTTATCTCTTTATTCTTCACTTCTCTAACTCCTATTGATCAATTCATCTGTTTTAATTCATCTTAGCCCTGACATCTGCTGACATTCCCTACTGCATTCTGGACTGCAATTAGATGTTGCTCTCTCACATCCATGACTACATGCTTTATATATTATATATAATCTCCATGAAAGCATGTAACCACAATGTATTGCAATGACCTCTTTGTGAGTCTTCTCCACCATGAATTCCTTAAGGGAAAAGATTCTTTGTATTCTCAACACATATTAGAGTACCTAGAAAACAGTGCTTAGTGAAGATTTGCTGATGGAAAGCCTGGATGAGTGTGGTCATTGCTTTTACTAAAATCATTACCATTGTAAATATGAAGAGCATTCCCATCAAGCTCTTTAAGTCCAAATCTGGAACTCCAATCTCATAAAGAAGTTTCTTTAGCTCCTACCACATTCTGATATACAAACTGTGAACTTTTCTAGCAGAAGCTCCATTTTCAGGGGTTTAGGAAAGAACTATGCAGAATCGAGCAATTAAACCATAATTTTTTCCCCAGAAAAACTTTCCAATAATCTATGAACAGACATCAATCTTCAAGAATAGTTTCAGAAAAACTAGCAACTCTATATACCTAAAATAGCAACACACATTTCTGAAGATACCAGAGATTCAGTAGAGTGCAATGGTTTCAGATTCAGACTTCCTCACATTCTGTTGAAGATTCTGTCCAAAAATTAGACTGTGTTGATTAGAATTCTCATTCTGACAATCACTAGCTACATGTAACCACCACCAAGTAACTTTTCTGTATCTTAATTTTCTCCTCTCTAAAATGGAAGTAATAATAATACCTAGCTCCTGGGATTGTTACAACTTAATGTGTTACTGCCTATTCAAAGCATTTAGAATATCACCTAACTAAGAGTAATCATTCAGTCAATATTTTGGAAGACATGGTGGCGGTGACACCAGTATACTATTCTTAATGTGGAAAAAATATATTAAAAACCTCAGCAACTTGGCAAAGCAGAATATGCCTGGAGATCCAGGGGCAAAAAGGAATGAAGTTAAATTCACTGACTTTCAGTTAAGATCCTTGAGACTCTGTCTTAACAGGTTATAGATGCTTACCGCTATTGATTATCTTGTTATATAGGTAAGTAGGAAACAAGAGAGAAGCAAACATCTTATATGGCCTAAAAGGAACAAAGTTTTAGTGTATCCAAAGACTATAAAATACAGCAAAAGTGTAAATACAGTCCTAAATGCTATGAATCATTTTCAAATTCTGAAGCCAGAAGAATAGCAGTATCATAAATCAATGAACTCTCATGGTATACAAAGTGTAGTAAATTGCAAATGGAATTTGAAACAACTGTGAAACAGGACAACAGTAGGAGTAGAAGTAATGAACAAAACATAAACAATAAAATTTCTCCAGGATTTGCCTTTCTGACCTTTCTCTGCATCACTAAAAGGCCTATTCTCCACTGGTCTTACTGTGCAGAAAACTGCTTATTAATTTAGTCCAACATTTCTTGATATGTCATGCTCACATTCCCCTCCATTCTACCTACAGCATGTGCAGTCTGGGGCCACGCTGTCTATGCCAAATTCTTCTACCAGATGTTGCTCTCTGTAAGGTCAAGGACCTTGTCTTTACTTGCTTTGCATTCTCAACTACTAAAAGATGAAAAAACTGTGTATTTATACTTCTAGTTTTCTCACTTAGAACTGCACTTCACACCACTTTTTAATATATTTTGATTGATTTGGTTTAATTCTGTTGTGCTATTGTCAAGTATTTATTGGCAACGTACATCGACCTTTGTGCTATAAATTATAGTCTCTTCCTTTGAGGCTCTTAAAATAATTAGAAAGATAGAACGTGTGCAGATGAACATTTTGGATGGTCACATAAAAGTTCTAATTATACGGCATTTAATAAGTCATCGATTTATCCCATAAAATTTTAGGAAATACTAACCAGACACTGCAAGATCCGAGAATAAAAATGCCAAAAAGGACTCCTGTCTTCATAGAACTTATATTTTATTAAGAGATAAAAATGATGAAATGAGAAATTTGCATAAAACATGAGGAGTGCTAAATAGGGAAAACACAGTATGCTAAGAGGACACATAGAAGGCACAACTAGCCAGTCATAGGCTCAAGGGGCAGATCCTCTTTGTTGCATGTAACAGAGACATAAGAGAATAGTGATATAAATGAGATAGAAATGTATTTCACTCTCATGTGAACATCTGAAGATAGATAGTTGCACAGCAGTATTCTGTGCATCCATCAGGGAGCCAGGCTTCCTTCTTCTTGCCATACTGTACTTAGCACATTACCTCAAGAGCCAGGATGGCTGCTAAGGGAGTAGGAATCATTTGCACTCAGGCCAATGGGAAGGATGCAGGGAATCAGATATGCTTTCTGGACGTCACACAGTTATATCTCATTGGGCATTAACATGATCCCACCTCGCTCCAAGGGAGCTCCACCTCCTTCAGCTATTTATTTATGTCAGTATATATGATATACTAATAATTATATGATAGGATATTATTATAATTATGATATAAAGATACATATACAGAGGCCTGGACATCAGGTTGCAGCTTGTGGTGACTGGCTAAATAAATCAGAGAAAAAGAGAAGTCTCCCATGCAGAAGAATTCCAAATAATTTATGGAGACACTGCCCTTAAGGAGGTGGAGCTTAACCCCCACTCCTTAAGTGCGGCTGTGCATAGTGACTTCCTTCCAAACAGCACAGTAGGAAACAGGGAAAAAAAAAAAGAGTAACTTTACCCTGGAGAAACTCAGCATACATAACCTCAGCCTGATTAAGGTTAGTATGTACCTTTGATATGATGTGACAAGAATGATACTTCATGTTCTTCTTCTAAAAACTCATAACCATCACCCACTCTAATCATGAGAGAAACCAACAAATTCCAAGTGAAGGATTTTCTGCAAAACCCTGACCAATACTCCCAAAAGAGTCAGGGTTATAAAAACATGGAAAAAAACTGAGAAAAAAAGTTTACTAAGAATGCATGATGATGAAATGCAATGTGGTATTCCAGACAGGTTCCTGATACAGAAAAGGACATTAGGTGAAAACTAAGGAAATCTGAATAGAGTATGGCTTTTATCTAACAATAATGTATCAATATAGTTTCATTTATGGTGACAAATGCGCAATATGGGTAAGATACTAATAATAAGGAAACTAAGTATAGAGTATATGAGAACTCTGTTTTATCTTTGCAATTTTATGTAAATTTAAAATGATTATTTTATTTTTTATTTTATTTTTTAAAGATCTTATTTATTTATTTGACAGAGAGAGAGAGAGAGAGAACGAGTATAAGCATAAGCAGGGGGAGCAGTAGGCAGAGGTAGAGGGAGAATCTGGCTCCCTGAAGAGCAGAGAACTTGATGTGGGGCTCGATCCCAGGACCTTGGGATCATGACCTGAGCTGAAGGCAGACACTTAACTGACTGAGCCACCCAGGCATCCCTAAAATTATTTTTAAATGAAAAGTTTATTTGAAAACAGATAACTAACAGCCTTAAATAAACTACTACCAAAAATAATTTAAATATTTAGACCACTAAAAGTGAAATAATTTTGAGTTTTATGTATATCCATAGCTTCTGTTAAAAACTCAAAAATGTTCATGATGGTTTCATAACAAATATTTATTATTTTATTAAATTCTATTAGGAAGCTATTGCATTAATAAATACAATTAACAATTACAGCAGTGGTATAACCTTGAAGATAATTAGAAAAATTTGGCCAAATTACCCAAAGGTTTAGGATTAGCTTCATGAACAGTTATGTGTGAAGCTTACCACATGGTGTGTAATGGTTTCTATTATCACTGGTTGAGGTGTGAGTGTTCATATAATCATAATGTAATATTTTATTACAGTCCATAATGGAAACATATTTTTTTTTATAATTGAACCTTTTGTGTGTGAGAGAATCTTGTACAGCAGAGGAACTGGATATTTCAAGAACACAATCAAAGTCACAATCAAAGTTCAGTATAAGGTTTTACAAGAGACCACACATTTAAAATATTGAAAGGGAACATGCTAACTGGGAAAATGAATTGCCAATCAGCTTTCTCTCCTGCTGGTCTCATAGGAGATACAGCAAGCTGAGAAAATCCAGTTGTACTCTTGCCAAAGAATCTCATATGTCAGAGAAAAGATGCTCTGTAGGATTCTGTTTCCGTGAAAGAGATCAAAATAGACTTTCCTTAAAGCGTGCATGTATATGTGCAATATAATGGGGCAAATATTAAAATGAAAGCATAAACTCGGAACACTTTCATCTCCAGTTTATTTATTTATTTATTTATTTATTTATTTATTTATTTAGGATATTGGCCCTAAAAATAAAATACTCCCATACAAAACTGTGAAATCATGACTTTAGCACATCTGCTCTAATAAGATGTATATCTGCTATTCATTGAATGCCAGACAAATATCGAAACTTTCACACAAATCTGAATATAAGACAATCTAAAATATGAGTAGTCCTACTGGACAACTTACCTTCCCAGTGGGGATGTTAGTTTAAAGATTCAAAATTCTTCAAAGGAATCTACATACTTATGTAATTTTTCTGGTAAAGTTAAATTTGAATTCAATTAGGACCTGACATATTGGCAGTGATGGAAAGGGTGCAGATGCATAGGAATCCCCCACGCAAAGGTATTAAGCACAAACCTCGGATTGGATATCATCATAGAGGGGGAAACCATAGCTGGAAGAAAACCAAGCACAGATCCTTAGGGAAATCCATCTTTAAATGACAAGAGGGAAAAAAAAATCCAGAAAACTAGAAGGAGTAATAACTTTGAGAGTGGAATAGAGAATCAAAATGTATAAAGCTCAGTGCCACTATTTCTTGAGTATGAACATTAACCCTTTGACTCTATTTGCTCATCTGTGAACAAAGGAAATTAATTCTTATTTCACCAGCTCAAAGAGAATATTAACGTAATTCAAGTAAAGGGCTTAGCTCAGTTCATTGTACAAAGCAAACACTGAATAGGTGTTAGTTTCCTTCCTGATGAACACTTATTTCTTTAAAAAGGAAAGTGAATCATGGAAACCAATACAGAAAATAAAATTTTTAAGTCATTGAATAACAGTAGAACTCAGGAAAACAACACTGATCCTGTAAGAAAGGCATGATATTTCCATTGTATACTTTATACAGGACCGACTTGACTTATGGCCAACAAATTTTGACTATATCCCAATTTTCTCAGGGCTAGCTGTGACCTCACTGAATGAAAGTCATATTTAATGAGGATGGTGTGCTTGTAAAGAGAGCAAAGATATTACACCTCAAATTCAGCAATTCTTCAGAGTAGCATCTTTGTTACCAGTTACTTCTGGCCACTCTGCTGGTCCCATTTGAAAATATTCATTCAAAACTAAAACCAAGTTGACAAAATTTAGAAAATCCAAGTATATTAAAAAGAATCAAACTACAGGAACTGGAAAAGAAGTTAAGTAACACAATATGTCTCTGTAAAAGATATAAAATCTCAGCTGCTCTTGGATTTGTTAAATGCCTGTTTTCCTTTTAAGATACTTTTGGGAGTAGGCAAAACCCAAAAGGTGTTTTACTAAGCACTTTTTCTGTTCATGTAGAAATGTCCCAGAGGAAATTTAATCTCCATGTTTCTGATACTTTCACACTTAACATCAAAGAATAGTTTTGTAAGAGTTATTTGATATATTAAGAGGCTTTTTGAGTTTTTTCCCAAGGCTTTCAAATTGTTTTTCTTGGACAAAATGTAGTCACATATAACCAGGGGGAAACTAATTCATACACCACTAAGTTCAAATTCAGTTCAAAATTCTGATGCCAAAATATTAAAACACACACACACACAAACAACCCTTTCCTGGTTAAGAAAATAATAACACTTCCTCCTATAACATTTCAGCTAAACATTCGCACTTTATAGCAGATGCCTATAAAATGTTCTTTATGACTACACTAATTTCATATATATCATTACAGAAAGAGGTTACTCCTTATATAAAGGAAATGAGAAGGTTGCCTGTTCTGGTATATTGTTCTCACAAATTGAAGATGTATGACTGACCTCACATAATTTTGTTGCTAAAGTTCTCTCTACCAAAAGCAAAATGATTTACTGCTATTTTAAAAAGTCATTATAGCCTTGGACTTTTCTAATCTTTAGCCCCAAGATGTCCAAACACCATCATCTGCTATCTTGACTATAGAAATAACCTATTATTTTGTTTTCACAATTTTTCCCTCTGTTCAGTCTATGTTTCATCAGGCAACCAGCTTTCATATCTACCCAAACCTTCAGTCCATTCTAAGGGAACAGCTGGGATTATTTCCTTAAAATTAAAACTCAATTACACATACTCTGATTTGCCTGAAGACAATCGGTGACTGTTACATACTGAATTTTGTGTCCTCCCCAAAGTTCATATGTTGAAACCTCATCTGCAGTGCGATGGTATTTGGAGATGACTTTGGGGAGGTGATTAGGTCATAAAGGTGGAGTCCTCATGAATGAAATTAATATCTATATAAAAGACACCCAGAGAGCTTTTCTCATCCCTCACCATGTGAGGACACAGCGAGAAGACTGGTGTCTATGAACCAGGAAGTGAGTCCTAACCAGATGCTAAATCTGCCGATGCCTTGATCTTGGACTGCTCAGTCTCTGCTATCATAAGAAGTAAATTTCTGTTAATTTTAAGCTACCCAAGTCTGTGGCATTCTATTTTAGCATACGGAATAAAGTAAGACAATGACCATTTTCCAAGAAAAATGAAACAAACACTGAATTCCTGAATGTGGCCTACCACTCTATTACAAATCCTGAGCCTTGCTGACCTTCTGTGGGACCACCCATGAGGAAAGCAATCAGTGCCTTTGCATATGCTTTCCCCTCTGCCTGGACTGTGCCCACCTGCCCTTTTGGACCAATAACCTCTACTCATTATTTGTATTTTCATAACTTTTTGCTGTGGAGAAGACTTCTCTCACCACCATGCGTTCTGCTTTACACTCACTGAATATCTTTTAATAGTACTTTTTAAAAATTGTAAATAAAATTTGGAGCTTCTTAAATGTTGCAATAATTGAATTCAGCTCTTACACTCCACTTTGATTCATTGCAGAAAACTTAGTCTGATAATATAGAGAGAGACCAAAGTCATCTGCCTGTCTCTTTAAATAAATCCTTGGACCTGTTTCCCCCCATTTACTCCTATGCCTGTGATCTAACTCCAAAAAGTCTATCTCCTATTCAGCTATTGATTGATGGTGGAGGATATCTCCTTCACCGTTTTGGTAAAGTTAATTCATTTTGTTGGCGCTTTCCTTAGCACCTGCTACTGCCCTTGTCCCTGCCACAATTCTATATGTTTCATGTGGACTATTCTGAGCAGCCTCTTGATTTCTGTTGGCATCCTTTTTGGTATCTGTTTCTTAAAAATATAGAAAATTGTAAATGCTACTAGTGTTACCTGAGTGTGTATGTGTGTGTAAGTGAACGTAGAAGGGTATCTCAACATGTGTCCAATAACACCATAAAGTTGTTTTTACTCTACCATATTGCCAAGAGTAGAGTAACTTTTCTTTGAAGATCCCACCTTTCTTGGCCTTCATCCTGAGAGTGAAGGTCACTTTTGCAATGGGATGTCTACTGATTTATATGTAATATTATCTTTACTCCTAAAACCTTTGAGTTGTACCTACAGAGAAGTAGGATATATGGATTCATGGCACCCATTCAAGGGCATCTAGGTATTAGTAATATCTCTATTAATAATTGGATATTATCTCAAATTTTGTTCCAATATATTTTAATAGTGTTAATGTTTATTTACTTCATTAGTTTATGACTTCATTCTCAGCATCTGACACAAATTCTAGACTATAGTAAAGATCTGATAATTATTAAATTAATATACTAACATGATAAATATTATAGAATTAATTGCTGACATATAATTAAATTAATATTTAAGATAATTCAATTGACAAGACATAAAAACCACAGTATATATAAGGCCTATGTATATATATTTTGCCTGACCAGTGTGGTAAATCTAATACTATATTTAACAATCTTAATTCTTTACTCCCTGCAGTTGTATTATTAATTCAATTTCTTGTCATGGTCTCTTGGTGAGTAGATTATACAGTCTTGTCCTTTGATTTTGGGCTTGGACATACAAGTTGCACTGAACAAATAGAGTTCAAGTAATGATGCAGATAGACTTAAACTGCATTTGAATTCTAGATTCAGTGATGGAGAATATCTCCTATTGGATCAACCCTCCTGTAGATCATAGATAACTATAAACATTGTTCAAAATAAAAACAAACAAAAAACTGTTACCTTGAAAATGCTAGACAGCAACCAAAAGCAGAAAAAAAGCTTCAAAGAAATCTACTTTTAGAAGAAGGCAAAGGAATTGAGTCCTTTTTATGGTCTTTTTTTTTTTTTTTTTTTCTGTGAGGACAGGACCAAATTAGAGTCTGTAGAGTAGTTATATTTGAGATTAAAAAAAAAAAAATCTGCAGCCTAATGGGCTTGAATGATCAGAGGACAGAGTTCAGGCAAATATAAAGGAGTAATTCCAAGAAAGGAAAGAACTCAGACATGAAGCCCTAATTCTGCATATAAACTGTCCAAATTCCTGCTGACCCTTGAATTATGTATGAACAGGAAAGACTTCAAGCAGCCAAACTATGGATAAAATAGTTGGAGAGAGATTTTTAGCTTATGCGTATGCCAGAAATGACAGTGTTTGAATTTTGAGTCCAAACAGTAAGAGCACTTAAAAAATCCAGAGTCTCTACAATACATTATTCAAAAAATCCCAGGTTTCAATCTAACATTACTAGACCTTAGAAGCATAAGAAAGCATAACTCATAAGAGATATGTCAGTTAATAGAGATTGAACCTAAGACAACATAGGTGGGAAATCTTCTAAAGGATTTTAAAGAAGCTTTTTTAACTATATTCAAAAATGTAAAGAAAAATATGTTCTTAATGAATCCACAAATAGGAAATCTCAGCAGAGAAATATAAACTTTAAAAATCTTAGAACTGAAAAAAAAATCTCAAATAAAATAATCTCTGGATGAGCTGAACAGCTGATTATAGATGACAAAGGAAGGAATGCAAAGAAAGAAACCAGAGGTTATCCAGAAGGAAAAACAAATATAGAGCCCTGAAAAACAATGTAGAATTCCTTTAAAAACTATCAAATATATCAAAAGGTTTCACAAGCTCTTGGAGTCCCAGAAGAACATAAGACAGAAAATAAGGCAAATAAATTTATTTAAAGAAATAATGACTGAAATTTACCTCATGCATGAGATGGATCCATAAAATAGACTGGAATCTGTGTCACTTCTCACTGTCTCTAACCTTAATGATATGGATCTCCTATTGGAGAAGCTGATCTCTTCTTCACAGAACTCAGTGTACATCTTTCCCTGAAGCCAGGGAAGTTGAAAATGACACAGGAGTAATTAGAATAATTGTAGGCATAGCTGTTTTCCTATGCCAACAAGATAAGCCTTCCAATTAGCTATAATACATACATGATACAGAAGTGCCTGATGAAGGTATCCCAATATTTCAAGAGTTAACAACATATGGCTGCTGATTGATTGACTTTTATTCTCCAAATTTTGCACAAAAACGTCTCTTGTCACCCACTGTAATGGAAAATGTACAGGGAAGATAAACATGGTTCAGTTTAGCAAAGCCGACACATTACAAAACCAGTACAGTTCACGTCTTGTCACACTGGCATCCACACATGTATCTTTAAATTGTCTTTAAATTAAATCTTTAATTTCCAAATATAGTCTTGTTTTTGTGTAGCATTATACAGTTGTGTTGCCTACTATAAAAAATTGTGCTAACACTAATTCTAAATAAGAATGGGAAGTTTCTTTGTCTTTTGATGATATTTGTTCTTCTAGTTGATTCACATTCTGATTTCAATATGTTACTAACATACTGGGATAAAAAGACACCCATTATTAACAAATCATATGCTTTATGGTAAGAAAATGAGAGAGGAAAAGAAAGCAAAAATATTTAGTTTATATATAATCAATCTTTTAAATCAAAATAAAGAAATCTTTATAATTATTGTAGTCTTCATTTCTTTTTTTTTTTTAATTTTTATTTATTTATGATAGTCACACAGAGAGAGAGAGAGAGAGAGGCAGAGACATAGGCAGAGGGAGAAGCAGGCTCCATGCACCGGGAGCCCAACGTGGGATTTGATCCCGGGTCTCCAGGATCGTGCCCTGGGCCAAAGGCAGGCGCTAAACCGCTGCGCCACCCAGGGTTCCCTAGTCTTCATTTCTACACATGGTCATGTGAGTGGTGTTTATAAGTATACTCTTCTAATAATCATTTCATATTCCCTTTGCTCTCAGAAAGTATTACAGGTGAGAAACACCTAGGTGGCTCAGTCGATTGGGTATCTGACTCTTGTTTTCCGCTCAGGTCATGGTCATAGTCATGAGATTGAACCCTGCACTGGGCTCCATGCTCAGTATGGAGTCGGCTTAGGATTCTCTCTCTCTCCCCCACCCCTCTCCTTTGCTCTTTCCTCTCTTTCTCAAATAAATAAATAAATAATCTTTTTTTAAAAAAGAAAGTGTTGCAACTGGTTGTGGTACTTTGCCTTATGGGGTAGCCCAAATGTTCATTCATAAATGACCTGGGTCTTTAGCAATCCTGACTGAATTAAGTTTTTATGGTTTTGCATTTGCATTCCTAACTAAATGGAGTTGTTGCAACATTTATTACAGGACATGGAAGTACTAAAAGGGATCCTACAAAACATACAAATTCCTCCTTACTTCCTTTACTAAAGAGTGATCCCCAAATTTATGTCCACCTGGAACCACTGAATTTAACCTTATTTGGAAATATGGTATTTGCAGATGTAATTGAGCTAAGATGAGGTTATATTGAATTAAGATGAATCTTAAATCCAATATGAATGTTGCCCTTTTAAGAAGAAGGAGATATGGACACAGATCACACAGCAGAAAGCCGTGTGACAATGGAGGCAAAGATTGAAGCAATGCAGCTATAAACCAAGGAATGCCAAGAATTGTCAGCAACCACCAGAAGCTAGAAAGAGACAAGGAAAGAAAATCCTCATATAGAGACCTCAGAGAAATTTTAGTCCTACTGAAAACTTGACTTCAGACTTCTAGACTCCAGTATTATGAGAAACTAAAGTTCTACTGTTTTCATTTTTGTTTTTGTATTTTTAGATTTAGATTTTTAGAGAGAGAGAGGCAGCATACCTAAACCAGGGGTGAAGGCACATGGAGAGGAGGAGGGAGAGAATCTTAAGCAGGTTTCACACCTAGCATGGAGCTTGATGTGGGGCTGGGTCTCACCACCCCCCAGATCATGACGTGAGCTGAAATCGAGAGTTGGACATTCAACCGACTAAGCCATTCAGGCACCCCAAGCTCTATTGTTTTATATTTCTGCAACCCTAGATAACTAATATAACCCCATAGTGTACCAACAGCTCAATATCCCTTTGATAGTCAGGAACAATTACCCTAGCCAGTACAGTAAATCACATTCTGTTGGCTCACTGGCATGAGGAGCCCAAAGTGGACAGGTGGCGGTCTCACCCGTCACATTAATGGAATTATTGTTATTCTCCCCGGTAGAAATATTCCTCCCTTTGAAACTAACTAAAACCTCTAGAACAGCAAATTCTAAAGTCATGGGCTGTGCTTATGCAAAGGTTTCCAATTTAGAGCATATGCCATGTCCTGGAGGACCACCTCTGCCTAGAAAGTCATTTCCACCTATTTGGTTTTATAACTGAAATGTCAAGGACCATCTCACTGTTTTGTCAAGCTAGCTGATTCAAGATGAAGAGGACCAGGGTAAGATAAGTGAATTCCATAAATATGGTCTCATTCTCTTACTTCATTTGCTTCAAAATGAGTTCCTTGGTCAGATGCAATTCTCTATGGAATACAGTGATGGTGGGTAAGGAGTTTCATAAGTGCACAAATTATATTTTGGCAGAAGCCAGGGAAGGAAAATCCATATCTGTAGTAAATGACTATTCCAGTGAAAACAAAACACTGTCCCTGCCATGATGGATGTGGTACAATGTAACAAACCTCCCACTAGGTAAATGGCTGAATACCCTGAAAAATAATGCCTGTCAGCTGGAAGCAATCCCCTCCTCATCATCTTTACTAACAGATATATAGAGAAAATCACTCACCAGATCAATATCTGCACACCAGATGCAAGAGGATATGCTGATTTGATCCAACAGTGAAACCACATCTGGAGCAGCAGATTTGAGTCACCACCTGAATTATTTAAACAACCCACTGTTATTTTCTAAACTCAATCTGTTTTTTTCCACAGGCCAAAAAGGTGAGTTGAAATAGGGATGTGAGGGGGATCACTACTAATATCTCTTGATGGTGGCACAGCCTCTACAATCCCTGCAAGAATGTGGTTTTATTTGAGGTTTAGTCTTTTCAAAGGTAGAGGTAGTTCTAGTTGCTTCCATTTGGCTTTTCCTACCAAAATAGCCCACATTCCATGTATCAGGGAACAGTTACTGAGTGGGACTATTTCAATTATACATTCTGGAACTGGAGAAATAACCACAGGGTAGATCAGGGGAGTCATTGGACCCATTTTGAGATGGACCTGAGCCAAAACTCCAATGATCACTTGACCTTCATAAATCACTACTGTGACTGATGTAACACAGTGACTTCCAGTAACTACTGAAAAGTTGGGTTACTTTCCCTTCACCCTACTAAGTAGCCACATGTCCTTTGGTGGAAGGTGACAGTGGAGTGAGGTCCTTACTCCATGGGACTCGGCCTCTTCTTCATTCAAGAATCTCTGAGGTGTGAACTGGCTTACACAATTATTAGAACTAACAAATGAATTTGTCAAGATTTCAGGGTATAATGATGGCATGCAAAAAATCCGTTGTACTAAAATATATTAGCAACAAAACATTTTGGAATGGTTTAAATTTCCTTAATATCCACTCACACACCTACCCTCCAGGGGTTGTTGATATAAATTGGCAAAATATGCAATTCTTTTGGTGTGTATACCTCCTACAATCTTTAATCTCATTCTCTAGACTTTGCTAGACTTCAGCCTACTAACAGCTCTATAAGCAAGGAGAAAAAATGAATATAGGTACTGAGAAGAATCACCAGTACATTGTGAGACAATTACCATGGGGGTTCATTACAAGTCACTTAGGCAAGGATTGATTCATTGATAAACTGATTGAGTCAATTTCTGCAGGAATAGACTTTGAATTTGCTCTTCAGAAATCTCAACACCATGATTACAGAGGGACAGATTTCTTTTAGAGCAGTCACAGATGTTTTCAGGTCTTTTATAAGGACCTTGAACTGGGAATTATAAGAACCAAGCTTATCCTTCCCCTCAAAGTTTTCCAGTGCACTTAGCAAACAACCAATTTAGCCTATCATACTCCTTATTTTCACACACACATAAATATTCTAGAACAGCAAATTCCTAACTTTTCTTCTTCAATACACACTTGATTATAGTATCTGAAGGTAATAATAATTTGTACAACCACATTGCTACTGAATGCCATGGGCTAGTGGTACCCCTTTTATCCATTAATAGATGGTCATTAATGTCTAAATCTAATCTGATCAAAAACATCAGTCCCAAATAATCCAGAAACAATTTATCAAGCATATGCTTAAGATTCTGCCCCTATGGGTCCACTCTTGTTCATGAATTCTATATCAGTCAGAGTACAAATAGAGAAGCAAACCACTAGAATGATTTGACCCTATGCAACTGTGGGAGATAGTTAAACCAAGCTCTATAATGTTTTGTTTTCAAGTTGAAGTCTACAAGGTATATAATCAAGAAGAGAAGATGGACATAAAATGAAGGAGAACAAGGACAAGCTGGAGCCCACATAGAATAAGCTCTATTAGTTATTTATTGCTACATACAAAACTACCCAAAACCTAGGAGCTTAAAAGCTAAGTGGATAATGTATGATCACACAGTTTCTGTGGGTCAGAAATTCAGAGGCAGATTAGCTAGATCTCTCATGAAGTTTTAGTCTGATATGGACTAGGGCTTCTGTCTTCTGAAAGTCTGATTGGGGCTGTAGAACCCACTTCCAAGATGGCTCACACATATGACTGGGTTGCTTGCACACCGTTGGAAAGAAAATTTATTTTCTCACTATATGATTCTTTTCCTAGGCCTGTTTAATTTTTCTTCTAATATGTCCATTGACTTGGCCTAGAATGGGTAATCCAAGAAAGAAAATGAGGAGAAAGTCAAGATGCCTTTCATGACTTAGTCCTTAAAACCATGCATCATCACTTCTTCCATATACTCTAAGTCCCAGCCTTAGGGCATTCCATACAGGGCATGGAATTAGGCTCCCACTTTTGAAGACAAAAGTGTAAAAAAAATTGTGGCAATATTTTAAATCATAACATAAACTTACCAGTAATTCTACTCTTACGTATTTATGCAAATGAAAGAAAGCATATGTTCACAAAAAAGAAATCTATAAGAATGATCATAGCAGTTTTATTTAAAGTTGTAAAAATACTGGAAAGAGCTCACACATCCATCAACAGGAGAATGGAAATACCCTGGTATATTCACACAACATAATACTACTCAGCAATAAAAAGAAACTTTGATTATGCAAATAGGTGAGAATGCTCAAAAACTATTATGCTAAGTAAAATAAGCCTTACACTTTTGATTTTTTTGCATATGAGTCATATAAATGAAGCTCTAGAACAGGCTAAGCTGTACTACATAAACAAAATAACACAGTGGTTGCCTCTAAGGATAGGATAATGAGGACTGTGAAGTGCCAGAAGGGACTTTTCCATGGTTATGATCATCTCTACAACTTGATAAGAGTATGTTATACTAGTGTCTACATTTATCTAAACTCATAGAAAAGTATGCTCCATACTTGTGTATTTCCCTGTACAGAAGTTGTAAATGTAACAAGTATCAAATTCTTGATAATGATGTGCTTTCTGACACATTTAGATGTGAAATATTCTGCTCTCTGTAACTTTGACATACATAAAAATAAGATGAATTAACAGATGGAGAGGAGAGACATAGGGTTGGATATATATGCAATAAAGTAAATATAGAAAAATATTAATAGTAGAATCTAGGCGGCGCTTGAATGGGTTATCGTTGTCCTATGGCTTCATCTTTTCCATATGTTTGAGGTGTCAACAATAGAATTTTGGGGAAATGTGTTTAAATGGGTTGGCTTGACCTCTTGCAGCTCCTCCAACACGATAAGAATAAGCCCTGCTTTGCCCAATGATCTAAGGAAGGTAAGAGTTGCATGGGAAACACCTGACCCCAAAACATGTCTCGGAAGCCAAGCTAACCAAGCCCAGCTAAATCTGTCAACCCTTATCTGCACCACAAATGGAAGAGTGAGAATCAATTATTGTTTCAAGTGTCTGAATTCGGTGATAGTTTGTTTTATAACACTATTGTGGCAAGAACTAATCAAATTGCAGAAGGACTTATTTTCCCACATAATCACTCTGTAGAGAAGTACTTATTAAAAAAACTGCTTCAGGGGATCCCTGGGTGGCGCAGCGGTTTGGCGCCTGCCTTTGGCCCAGGGCACCATCCTGGAGACCCGGGATCGAGTCCCATGTCGGGCTCCCGGTGCATGGAGCCTGCTTCTCCCTCTGCCTATGTCTCTGCCTCTCTTTCTTTCTCTCTTTGTGTGACTATCATAAATAAATAAAAATTTAAAAAATAAATAAATAAATAAATAAATAAGTATTAAAAAAAATAAAAAACTGCTTCATTATATGTTGTGCCGAGGAAATTAACAGCTGTAAACCATGTCTTACAGGGCCTTAACTGGGGGAGACAGACAAGTGCATGGACAAATGAGTAGCAGGTATGAAGCTAAATGTTATAAACACATTGCATATATTCCTAGTGATAGAATGGTTAAGGCAGTTGCTTTACTGCAGAGGAAAGTCAGCATCTGATAAGAATTTGATTGAATTTAAAAGCAACCCATAATCAGTTTGGGGATGGTTTAGGTAAGAATGCCCGGATGGCCTCCCAAAGTGCCTTCATTATGGTTTCATGATTGTGTGACTAACATTGCTGCTCAAACCAAAGACAGATTGCCTAGGGAGTGCAGTATTAAATTATATTCAACTACACAGCTGCAGTGGCTACGATGAGTCCAAATTGGAGGAGAATCTCTGAGGAGGTTTAGAAAGAAGAAGAAAGAAAAGCTTTTGATTTTGATTTATGTCTAGCAACTCATTCAATTACATTTAATTAGCCCTTCAAATTAATTTTGAGCAATTTTTCAATCAATTTTATGTGCAGCCACCTCTTTCTATATCTTTTCTTTCTCCTGAAATAGAACCTTGGAAGGAGACAATGGGCCAAAGAGTTGCAAAGCATGTTTCTCTTTCATTGTCCATTGAAACCAATGCTCTTTTAAGGGTCTGTGGGCAGGCTTGACCCCGGCCTAGAGGCATCAGCTCCAAGGCATGTCCATCCAAATAGGCTCAGGCTGGAGAGTCTGGAGTCGAAAGAATTCTCCTCCTCCAGGGCAGCCATTCATCACCACCACAGTCTCCCAGCCCACTAATTGAAAATAAATAGGAGCATTTTTACTGCTACAATAAAGGCTGACCTTTGTACCTCAGACCTTTTGTCAGTTTGGGGAGAAATAAATGAGATTTTAAAAAAATCATCTCTATGTTTTATGGTTCACAGACCTTCCCATGAATTCAATTGAAAGCCTCCTGAGAAGAGAAGGTCATCCGGTGCATCGGTCCTTTGCCCAGAAAAAGTATTAAATCATAAACTGCAAGACCTAGACAGGGTTGGATCCCAGGCAAAATTATTAAGTTGAATGTCAGTGCCCTTCCACTGGACTTTTCAGTTCATGCTGTTGAACTTAACCTCTCATACCCCTGGCCCTGGATGTCCTTGTACACTTGTGTGACCACAGGTGGCTCCCTTTGCCAGGTGTCAGGCTAGCACCCCCATTTCTAAAACTCTTTCCAGGCCAGAGATGCAGGAGATTCCCATGTCCTATAGAACCTTCCACTGAACAGTTTACTGCTTCTTTTATTATCCATCGCTACTTATAACTTATGAAGTTAAGATACACGTATTTATCTCATCTTCACATACATGCATATATGTGGTGTAGAGGAAAGAAATGCTCAGAAATCAGCTAGATCTGAATTCAAGCTTGGGTTTTAACAGTCAGTGGCTGTGTGATTTTGAGCTAATGCCCTACCTTTTTTGAACCATATCTACAAGAGGAAATCATATCTACTTCATAGTAACTGTGTATTATTACAACCCAAATATTAACTGTAGTCTGATAAAAGCTAAACAAGTTTACATTCTAGGCATATTGAGAGTATAATCTCTCTCTCCTAGTTTTCTATACAATCATGATTACTTTACCTATAGTTCTAAATCCTTCCTCTACTAAAATAATTCAGTTTACAACTTGTGCATCACAGAAAAGCTTCATTTTTAATTTACACACCATATACATATGCATAAAGCTTGTAGAAAACTGGAATGTGTAGCAGACTTGAATACTGAGTGAGGCAGTGATTTTTTTATCCCAGAAATATAGACAATTTCAATGAAGTTTTAGATTAAAGTCCCTGAGCCAACCAGTGTAATGCTCCACTATCTTGGTGTTGTCTTCATCCACATCCAAATTTAAAATATTAGTTAGTTTATTTATTCACTAATATTTGCCTCAGGGTCTCAGCTTCTATCCTAAATTTTAGTTGGGTATTTTCTTAAATAATGATAATTTCTTCCAAAAAGAGAAAGAAAAATGTTTAGGAAAACTGGATTGACTTTTTGAAAATTCTGTTACACATATATATGATATGCCCACACTAATTATATTGTATTATATTATATTATATTATATTATATTATATTATACATATTAAAGGGGCATTCTGAGTCTGAATTCTGGCTCACCTTTCTCAAAGCATCAGATCAGGAGCTCTAATAGATGGGTTCAGTTGGTAGAAAAATAATTCTAAACAAAGCAGCATGAAGCTTAAAAGACCACTTTCGAGTCATAAATAACAGGAGGCAAATAACAGTTCTGTTTGGAATACTGAAAACGAAGCTTGACAGAGGATGCCTTATCAGCATTTTATAAACAAATTAGAATAAACATTTAGATCTTGATAAAGACGAAATAGTCATATTTGAAGATATTTGCAGATCCTTTCAATGTTACATAATGCTGGCTAATACATGCATTAAAGTTTGCTCAAAAGTATTTCTTCAAGTTCTAATTAAATTGTCAGTGAAATAAATGATAGGAAGCCCCTTCTCAGCCCTGTTGATTTTATAAGCACTAAATTAAAACTCCACTATCCCGTTTGCCTCATACTAAGGTCATGACAAATTGACTATCATAGAGCAAAATCTAATTAAAGATAATGATACAAAATATTTGAACAAATCACATTTTAGGTCTACATCAGAATAGATTGGTGGAATTAAATTTGTAAATTGAAATTTCTTTTTACCTAAAATGTATGAACTACCCAGCATTATCTGGAAAAACCAAACATAAGCCAACAGGATGATTTCCTCTGCCACATGTGCATTGTCATTTCCCATGGCTAATTCTACTGTAGCAAAATATGAGTCATGCATAAATCCTACACTGACTAGTTTTTAACAGAAGTTAAATCTAACTGAATTATCCATCCATTCCATTTTAATATCTTTGGAACCAAAACTGGGAGGAAAACATAATAAAAATAAATGTTTTGTATTCTCTTCTTTCTGTGGATGCAGATTCTTTACCAAAAATGCTTTACTCAAAAATTAAGAGAGTTAAAATATCACTCGATCTTCAGGAACATTAACATATAGTTCCTTTTAGAGTCTCAGATGTGTGCTTGTAAGACATTTTATTGTTTTTGTTTGGTAAGGAATATCAAGATACAGAGTCATATCAGAGACAAAGGAAGGACTCCTAACTAGAAAACTTCCAGAGAAACCATTCCACACAAATCTCTTTCCTTTTCACATAATAAAAGAATAAATAAGATAATAAACTAAGCCTCAATTCTTGGACATGTCAGGAAAATTAGATATGAATGAATTTTCTAGCTATCTGAGCATGATTTGAAGTCAAATCAAATGTCTATTTTCATAAAGCATTGGGATAAATGCAAAAAAAGGAAAAGATAAGTAGGATATAGACTATTCAGAGATGCACAAACAAATATTCAAAGCAGAAAGCAGACAAAATATATCCCTGAAGTTTCACTGAGCAATAGGAGATTAAAAGGCTGTATAGTAATTACAACTTTGGGGAACAGAAAGGATGATTCTACAAAGGTTTATTTCCTTTCTTATTGCTGCTGTTAGTTTTGTTTTTTTAGGCGTTTTTGAAAATGTATTGTGAAGTAGTCTGGAAACAAATGACGTATGGAATCATTACAAATGCCAATGATTGTAATTTGCATTAAAAGAGTTATAATCTTAAGGACCACAGGCAGTTACAGAAATGACTGCCCACACATTAAAAGGGTCTCCCAGTTGTGTAACTTCTGAACTATCACATTGGTTTTGCCTATCTCTTGTCTCTTGTTCTGTTGAAAGTACATTTATCTCATTTCCTTATAATATGCCATTTTAAATAGGCAAAAATTTAATAAATTTAATTATATATCCCACTATTTTAGAGTCTCAATTCTAAGAGAATCAGCTGAGTTGGTTTTGGGGTTTTGGGTTTGTTTTTCAATGTGGATCTCTCTACTCCAAGTATTTATGATTTAGAAAGTCTAAGGTAAGACAAAAGTATCTGTTGTTTAAAATACATTGGGTGGGCAGCCTGGGTGGCTCAGCGGTTTAGCACCGCCTTCAGTCCAAGGTGTGATCCTGGAGACCCAGATAGAGTCCCACATCAGGCTCCCTGCATGGAGCCTGCTTCTCCCTCTGCCTGTGACGCTGCCTCTCTCTCTCTCTCTCTCTCTCTCTCTCTCTCTGTGTGTGTGTTTCTCATGAGTAAATAAGTAAAATCCTTAAAAATAAATAAATAAAATAAAATACATTGGGTAGTTCAGATTTGATCCATACTTGAAATTACTGCTCTACATTGTTGTTGTTGTTGTTTAAGGCATCTGCTTTAAAATGATTGTACAATATTTAATCCAGAAAAAGAAGGTGGTCTTTTTTGGAGAACTTTTTTATTGTTTTCTACCTATCTCTAAATTATTTCACCCTAACCAGAAATGCAGCAAGGGTTCTTTCACTTTAGAAGTCTTTGTTCATAGAATAGCAACCCCATCATGTGGTATATTGCTGAAATTGCTCCTACTGGCATGTTAGGTTTAAGTGTATTTTCATACCCAAAAGCAAATTTTTAAAAATTCATTAATTTACTTATTCATTTAACATTTATTGAGCAGATATATGGTAGGCATAATACTAGATGCCCAACAAAAAAATTAAAAATCAATACTGTAATCTATTCACACTTGTGTTGAAATCTACACATCAAAAATAAAGCTGGTTGACCCCAAGATATTGATTAATATATCCCTATTCAAATTACCCATCTGATTATTTCAATTAAAATACATGATTTGTGGTAGTTTGAACTCCCTAAAAAGTTAGTTCAGTCAGAGCAAGGATAAGGCTAGTTCATAGCTATACCAGGATGACACATTGCACCAATAATGGGAGCCTCTTCCATTTCACTCTCAGAATATATTTGGTCAGGAAATGGCAAAAGAATCCAACAGAGCAACAACTTTCAAAATTGCATTAACTGACACTGAAACCTAAAACCAACACTTGGTTTGATTTCTTTTTAACTAAGTTTTTCTTCAGTGCTTCCAAACATTTAAAAATAACATTTTTAGATAAATTACCACTACCGAATGCCAGAAATATGCCCTGGGTTTGACTCTGTTGTATAACTCATACAACAAAGGGATTACTCTAAAAATTAGGCATTTGTGCTCTTTATAAATGAAATATTATCAGGGTCTTTCATGCACAATGAATATTGAGTAAAATACTATTCATTAATGAGAACCAAAGCTCATAGACAAGACCACTGTGCTAAGAAAGGACTTTTGCACATTTCTATTAAGTATACTCTTTAGTTTTCTTGGCTAGACCATTGCACAAAAATTTATAATTCTGAAACATACATTTACTTTAAAATTTTTAAGGGGATTCAAAATTGAAAATTGGGGAAAGATGAGGCCCTGCACTGGTGCAAGGGTGGGATTTAAGAGCCCTCAAGGACAGAGTATCCCTAAAGGACTTTGGGACATGAGAAATACACCAAGTGGGGATTTTTAAGTCATTTACCATGGTATTTCCATGCACCTCTTTTTCAATCTTACAATGCTTTCGTAAATGTTAACATTTCTAACTAATTCTCTTTCATCAGTATGGATTCTCCAAGGGAAAATTACAAGAGGACTATGAGTTCATTGCAGGCAAAAACATAGCACGTCGGAAAGCTAAAGTTGAGGACAATGAGATGCTGGAGTGTAAATCTCTGGGAATCAGTGAAAATTCCAAAAAGAACAAGACTTGCAAAAATGGTAAACTTGGTCAGGTTCAAGATGGGATTTCCAATTAACTGTCCCTGATGGCTTCAGCTATGCGAGAAGGTGCAGAGGCAGGGACAGACATTCCCCCAGAAAATCGTTAAGATGCAAGAAACAGCAAATATATCCAAGTGTCTCCTCTTTATGCCTCATCTTTCTGCCAGAGGAATGCAAGCACACCAGTGCCTGCAGCCCATCTCAGCCCCACTTCAGGGAGGTGTTTCTTCCACTAAGTCAGAAACTATTTCTCAAGCCCTTCCAAGAAGCAACATTTTTCTCTAAGAACAAATGCTGTCCATGGTGAGAAAACATTATCCCTCATGTAATTAAATGATACAATGCTCAATTTCAGTAGTTTATCATTTTAATAATTAAGCTTTAAGCATCACAATTGTATGTCACACAACTGGCTAACAAGAATATTCTACGTGCGTGTGTATAAAATATACATATTTACATATAGATGGACATGTACATTTAATTATAAAATATTTATGAATTCTTTATTTATATGTAAATCAATAATTAATATACTATGGTTATGAATAGCTCTGGTCCTAACACTGTTTATATACATAGTATGTTAAAACTATATTAATACTATGCATTAATATACTATGCAAAAGTGAGGGAGATTCAAATATGGCATGTGTATGTATATTTAACAGAAAAAAACTATATTAACTGTTTTTTAAAAAATATGGAGAGGCAAATAAGAATTTTAATGAAAGGTTACAAAGTAGATGGGAAAAATCAAGAATTCCTAACTATTGGTATTATTCAAAACAAGCAAAAGTTATTTCTACATACACTTCCAAATGCTTTTATTAGTGAATGGATTGTGTTAGAGAAGACATCTCTGCACTCACCAGTTCAGGATGATTCCAGAGTTCAGGGTGGTTTAGACACTAGGGAGAGTTTAATTGCATGTACACCAAAGATGAAGAAGAACTATGTTTCCAAGGAGTCTTATGTGCCATGACTGGGATCAAGCTCAACATCTGTGGCACTGATTCAATTTTCAATTTCCTGTGTGAGGTGGTCCTCACCTGTGTTACTGTACCACTGACAGAGGAATGGACTCTTAGTGTGTTTGCATAATCAGGTAAAGAAATCCTAGGGTCAGTCCCAATAGAAACCGACTCTATTTCCTATTCCTCTCTTGACACTTCTGAATGAGTTCTGTTGTCCCAGAAATATCCCTGAGATGAGAATTCTCAGAAGAGAATAGATGACCCTTCAAAGACCACCCTGTTCAACAGGCATCCCCTAGCCCATGTGATGATGTGGGCAGTCCTAAGATGTATGTGTCATATACACACCAGATTTCAGATTTTGCATAGAAAAATTTTACTTTCTCCCTAATAATTTTATGTTTATTTAATGTTCAAATGGTAATCATACTAAATAGACTAAATGACTAAAACAAATTTCCTACATTTCTTTACACTTTTTTTTTGTAAGTAGGTTCCACACCCAGCATGGAGCCTAACTCAGGGCTTGGACTAACGACTTTGAGGTCAACATCTGAGCTGAGATCACAAGTGGGATGCTCAACTGACTGAGCTACTCAGCCACCCTTTTGTTTTTACAACATGACTACTAAAAATTTTAAAATTAAATATGTAGGTCTTTTTTTTAGCCCTAGAGAACAGCAATGGAATAAGGACTTTTAAAGTAAGAACTACAACTAGCATAACATGAAAAAACATTTATCTTCACAGCTAATCAAACTAATGAAAATTTACCTAACCATTAGGTTTCAAGTTAGCAAGGTATTTTTAAATATTAATACATATTATTAGCAAGGGCATGATGAAATAAGCATGCTTACATATTACTGATGAGGTCACAAATCGTATATATTAATTTTATTATGTAAATGTATATTAAATACATATAGTTTATTATATAAATAAATTTATAAATTATAAAACCTTTCCTTAAAAATTGGAAATGCATTTAAAAGCCTTTAAAACATTGGCTCCCAGGAAGCCCGGGGGCTCAGCAGTTTAGCGCAGCCTTTGGCCCAGGGCCTGATCCTGGAGACCGGGGATGGAGTCCCACATCGGGCTCCCTGCATGGGGCCTGCTTCTCCCTCTGCCCATGTCTCTGCCTTTCCGTCTCTCTCCCTCTGTCTCTCATGAATAAATAAATAAAATCTTTAAAATAAATAAAAATAAAACATTGGCTCCCTGTTACCAATTAACTTTGCTTCTAGAAGGTACTTATAAGGGAAGGATTATATTGACACACACAGATTTATGTACAGATATTGATTGTGGTACTATTTATTTTAGAGCCATATTATAGTGCTCTATGTAGTAAAAATAAGGAAATACTGGAATCCTTGGGTGGCTCAGCAGGTTAGTGTCTGCCTTAGGCCCAGGGTGTGATCCTGGGGTCCCGGGATCGGGTCCCACATCAGGCTCCCTGCATGGAACCTGCTTCCCCCTCTGCCTATGTCTCTGCCTCTCTCTCTCTCTCTCTCTCTCTCTGCATGGAACCTGCTTCCCCCTCTGCCTGTGTCTCTGCCTCTCTCTCTCTCTCTCTCTCTCTCTGCATGTGTGTGTGTCTTTCATGAATAAATAAATAAAATCTTTAAATATAATAAATAAATAAATAAATAAATAAATAAATAATAAATAAATAAATAAAAATAAGGAAATACTTAAATGAAAGAGTTCATGCACATGATAGAATATTGTCCATATTCTGGCCACAGCACATTTGTAACACTAATTTAATAATAGATGCTCATGCACTGAAATACAAAAATATAATCATAGTTGATTATAATCATCTGGCTAATATTCATTTTTTTCTTGAACATTGATACAGATTTTGTAAACATTAGCATGAATTACAGGAAGTAAAGAAAAAGTGAAAAAACTGGGTGCAGTATTTGCTGATGTCACCCATCACAGCCTCCCTATTTTCTTTTTTTTTCCTATTTTCTGTTTCAAATATTCTCAGCTTAGAAATGTCTTAAAAAGGCACATAGAAAAAAAAAAAAGAAGAAAAAAGGCACATAAATAGTTTATATCATTTCCTTTAAACTCATTGCCTTTTTTCTCTCACTTTTTTCCTACCAAACCAAGTGATCACTGAAGAACATTTTAGCCACAGATAAGCTCTCAAATGTTTCTTTGAAAACACTAATGTTAAGTTAAAATAAATGCTTTTGGCCTTCCTTATCTAGGTGTTAACATGTTCTACACTTTTTTCTGAGTCATATAAAAAGAATCATCTCACTAAATTTACGTTTTTATCTCCAACTCTCATTTTAATCCATATTCATTTCATTAGTCACCCAATAACATTTAATTAATATGTTTAAAAATTTCCCACTGCCAAAAAAAACCCCATGACTTTAGATAAGTATTTATATATAAAAATGGTGATTTCATTGACTAAATATAAAAACTCAGTAAGTCTTGGTATAAGAAACAGATCAGGATTTTTCTGAGTGGTGTCTGATATTGACCATGAATAAACTTACATCCTAATTCTGATTTTTTAGTAGATCGTTGTTGAAGAGTGGAAAGCAATGTTTATAATCATCTGGTTTGTCCCTCACATTTGCCAATGTTAGTTCCAGCAGAGTTGACAGTATCATGGCCATGTTACCCAAGCCCAACCTTAGAATCAACTTACTAGGGCATAGGACACATCAGCTCAAAGTTGTTTGCTTGAAGACAAGGATCATTTCAAAATCACTGAGTAAGATTCCAATTTTCTACATGGAATGACCAAAACGAAGGGTGTATGTTTATTCTCAGCATCCCCAGAGAACTTAGAATGAATAAAAATTGGAAAATACACAGGTGAATGTGTATCTGTAGATTTTTTTAGCTTTTGTGATAAAAAGTGCAATACACAATTTGGGCTTTGGCACCATCTGGCATCATATGGCCAAACACAGCTCCAGCCGTGCAAGGTGACATGTCAAGCAGTTAAGACAGCAGAGAATGGTTGTAATCATATTGACATCCTTGATAATTGGCACAGTGCTTATGAAATAGTAGGCATTCACTAATGCTGCTATTATTCCTTATTGCACAATAATCATCTTATACATAGTCAACAAAAGCATGATATTCAGGAAATTATTCTTGACCCCTCAAGTTGGTGGAATGGGTGTTTCCCCCAATAAATAATAGCTATATTTCTAAATCAAGGCATACTTTACTTAAAATAAAATCCACTCATTTTAAACATACAGTTCAGTGGAATTTGACAATGTACATACTCTGGTATAAATTTCCATCAAAGCACTGATTGCACTTTACCCTAATTATTTTGTTGTGTTGTGTTTAATTCCACTCAATTCATTTCCTCTTTAACCCATGGATTATTTAGAAGAGTGCTTTTTACTTTCCAAATATTTTGTGGTTTTCCAGATGGCTTTCTGTTTTATATTTCTACTTTAATTTTCTTGTGAACAGAGTATACGCTTTGTATGATTTAAGATCTTACAAATTTACTGAGTTTTACTATTGTCCTGAGCAGACTCTAGTTATCTTCATGGTTCACATCACTTGAAAAAAACATGTTTTCTTCTTTTGCTGTGCTGTCCCATAAATATCAATCAGGTCATGTGGGTAGTGGTGTTTCAATTTTCCATATCCTTACTGATTTTTCTGTCAGCTCAGACCTCAGTTACTGAGGAAGAACATTTAAACCTCCATCCACAATTGTGGTTTCATCCAGTTTTCCTTTGGCTCTCTCAGTGCTACTTTTATACGTTTACAAGCTCTGCTATGGGGCTTACTTATCTTAGGATTATTATGTTTTTTTTTCATGAATTGTTCCTTTGCATCATTTTTATACTTTACTCTTTATCCTCAATAATATTCTTTCTCCTGGGGTGTAATTTGTTGACCAGTCAAACTTTATTATGATTAATATTTGAAGATTAGATAATTTTTCATCCTCTTGCTTTTAACCAATTATGTTCTTATGTTTAAAGTGTATATATTGTAGGCAACATATGGTTGAGTTTAGGTTGTCTTTTTTTGGGGGGGCTTATGAATTCTGACAATTTCTGCTTCTTTATTGAAGAGTTTAGTTCATTTAGGTTCAATGTAATTATCGATAAGGTTGTATCTTAGCATACCATATTACTATTTAAAAATTTGTTCCATCAGTGCTTTAGGTTTTTCCCCCGACCAATTCCCTGGCATCCATTTGGCTGAACTGAGCATTTTTCATCTATTCTTTTGATATATTGATGTGCTTCTTTATTCTTATTTTTGCTGGTTATGCTGGAGTTTACAGCAGCATCCATAAATTATCACAGTATGTCTTTAAATATTGTGCCACTTCATGGATAATGTAAAAATAATACACTTGAACTCACCCTCTTCCAGATTTTGTGCTCTCACTGTGGTATGTTTTATTTCTACATATGCTATAAACTCCATACATTATATTATTATCTTTATTTTAGTAAGTATTTTTTACTTTTAGTTTTAAAGCTATCATATAGGAGAATAGTTTATTTTCATTTTTACATATCATTCTTTAGATTTTAACACATGTATAAATTTGTGTAACCACCACCATAATCAGAACACAAAAAAGTTCCAAACTCCCCCCAAATCCCCTGTGCAACCAAGTAGTAAATATATCCTGTGATGGCTAATTTTATGTGTTGACTTGACTAGGACACTGGGTGCCCAGATATTTGGTCAAACATTATCCTAAGTTTTTCTGTGAGGGTGTTTTTGAATTAATTTAACATTTATGTCAATAGACTGAGTAAATCAGCTTGCCCTACCTAATGTAAAGCGGGACTCATCCTATCAGTTGAAGGCCTGATTAGAACAAAAAGACTGATGTTTGCTTTAGTAAGAGAGAAATTTCTCCTGTCTCCTGGCTTTTGGACTGGGACGTCAGCTTTTTCCTGTCATTGGACTTAACCTGAAACGTCATCTCTCCTAGGGTTGCCAGCATGCTCTAGTCTTCAGGCTACACCATTAACACTCCTGGGTCTCCAGCTTGCCAACTCATCTTGCAGATCTTGGAGCTTCTAAGCCTCCATAATCATATGAGCCAGCTCCTTATAATAATATTAATATAATAATATATATTGCTTCTGTTTCTTTGGAGAACCCTGGCTAAGGCATACACCCCCAGGCCCTAGTCCCTGGAAAACTCTGGTCTGTTCTCCATCACTATAGTTTTTATCTTTTTGATAATTTCATACACATGAAACAATAGCACATCTCACCTTTTGAGATTGACTTATTTCACCTAAAACAGTGCATGTAAAGTTTAAGCAAGCTGTTGAATGTATCAGTAGTTTGTACCTTTATTTTGTTCACAATATTTCATTTTATGAATATAAAACATTTTGTTTACCTATTCACTAGTTGAAGAGTATTTGAATGTTTTCCAGTTTTAAGTCATCATAAGTACAGGTGCTATGAACATTTGTGTGTAAGTTTTTGTGTGAGCTTAAGTTTTCATTCTCTAGGGCAGAGACCCAGAAATGAGATTGATGGGTTTAACCTTATGAGAAACTGTCAAGTGATTTTGTAGTGACTATACCATTTGTTGTTCCTACCAACAATGTGTGAGAGTTAGGGGTGTTCTGTATCCAGCACCTGGTAGTACCAACCCCTGGTAGTACCAGCATTTTTTAGTTTAACCATTCTACTACACATACAGTAGTGTTTCATTGTGGTTTCAGTTTGGATTTCCCAAATGGCCAATGATGTTGAGCTTCTTTTCATGTGTTTATTAGCCATCTTTGTATCCTCTTTAGTGGAATGTCTATTCATATTTTCTGCCTAGTTCATAATCAGGTTGTATAGTTTATTATTTAGTTTTGAATTATTTAAATATTCTGTATTCAAACTCTTTGTCACATATGAGATTGGAGAATATTTTCTCCCCATCCATAGCTTGTCTTTTCATCCTAACAGTGTCTTTCAAGAGCTGAAGATATTAAATATTGATGAAGTGTTAATGAATCAATTTTTTATCAGTCATGATTTAGATATCATGTATAAGCATTTTGCCTAGTCCCAGGTCATAAAAGTATTCACAAAAATCATTTTTTAAATAAGAAGAAAGTATAATAATAAGAGAAAGGAAAAGAGAGAGGAAAAAGTTATTTTATATTTACCTATGCTGACTCGCTGCATTCTCATATGTGGGTTTGGGTTTCTACACAGGATCATCCTCATTCAGCCAGAATTTACCCTAATATTTTTGTAATACACATCTACTGGGAACAGATTCTCTGAGCTTTTGTTTTTCTGAAAAATTTTTATTTAAACTTCACTCTGCAGGACTATTTTCATTGAAATAGAAAGTTAGAGATTGACCTTCATTTTTCTTTTTCAGAGCTCTAATGGTAGCGTTCTCCTATTTTCTGGCTTGCATTTTTAAATAAAAGTTCAGTTGTTCTTACCTATTTTCCCTTGTAAGCAATGTGTGGTTATTTTCTGTGACTGTTTTTAAGAATTTCTCCTTATTATTGGTTCCCCATAATTTGGTTATTATGTACCCTTGGGTATTTTGTGTCTTTATACTGCTTAGGTTTGTTGAGCTTCTCAGATGTGTGACTTGATAATTCATATCAAATTTAGAATGATTTTAAGCCATCATTTTATTTTATTCTGTTTTATTTTTTATTTATTTATTCATGAGAGACACAGAGAGAGAGAGGCAGAGACACAGGCAGAGGGAGAAGCAGGCTCCATGCAGGGAGCCTGATGTAGGACTTGATCCTGGGACTCCAGGATCACACCCTGGGCCAAAGGCAGGTGCTAAACCACTGAGCCACCCAGGGATCATTTTAAAATTATTTTGACCTTCTTCTCCTTCTGCAATTCCAATCATATGTATCCTGGCTACTTTCCTATTTCCTCATACATCACTGAGCTCTACATTCTGACCCTTTTGTTCTCCCTGTACTTCATTTTGCATATATTCACTTACAGTGTTTTCAAAATCATGGATTTTTTTTAAGTATCTAATTTTCTCTTAAAACCATCCAGTGAATAGTTTAAATATACATTGCATTTTCATTTCTAGAAATTCCAACTGGGTATTTTTAATATTTTTAATTTCCCCCTTCATTATGTCTGTTTGATTTCATATATTTATACTTAACTGTAATAATGATTTTAATGCTAATCCACCAATCCCTGTTGTTATTTCCAGATCTGTTTCTATTGGCTGGATTTTCTCCTAGTTAATGGACACCTTTTCCTGCTTCTTTGCATGTCTGTGAATTTTCCGTGGATAGCAGAAATTGTGAACACTATGTTGTTTGGACCTTGTTTTCTTCCTTTAAAGAATGTTGTACTTTGTCTTGGTAATCCATTTTTCAGGTTTGTTCTCATGAGTTGTTTAGGCAATCAGTTTTTAAGATTGGTTAGAATAAGGTAAGAGTAACTTTACTCTAGGGGTGGTTTGGTCCCATGACCAAGGTGTGATCCTCTGTTGTCTCTACCAAATGCTCGAAGTGTTCAGGATATCTGCACTCTGGCCAGTTAAAACTCAAGTATCTTCTAACCCTATAAAGGCCCTAAGAATGTTTCAACTTACACTTTACTAGCAGTGGTTGCTTGGGTGACTTTGTGAAGTTTCAGTCCATAGATGCACAGCTTGGTATTCTAAAATATTTTCTCTTCAGAGCCCCTCCTCTTTGATACTCTGCCCCACCTCAACCTTCTCCAATAGAACTGCCTGGTCTAGTATCTGACAACAGCTGGTTCAGATATATTGGTCACTTTTCCAGATGTTTATGGGAGGAAGACAAGTTAGTCACTCTAACCTGGTTGGTAATGACTGATACAGAGAGATATTGTTTTGTGCAAGAAAAATCTTTTGGAGTCATCCAAGATAGCATTATACACCTCTTTTAAAGTAAGCATATTAATAACTCCATAACCACAGCAAATGATTCAGTCTTTTTAAAAAAATAAAACTGGAAAATCCTAGTTAATATATCTGTCTATTGAGATTGAAGGAAATAATATAGCAGTTTTGAAGTTTTTTCAAGAGTTTACTCTTGAAATATGGTACTCCATCTGGTATCACAGAAAATGGAGCTTTCATTAAGCAGTATCAAATTTCAGGAACAAAATTCATTTTACCCTAAAGGCACATAATTTAGAATTCCTTTTGCAAAGTGATTATTGGTCTTATGGGGTAAGTGTCTAAAACATTTGACACAGTCAAGGTTTGTAAAAAGCCTGCACAATATGCAATCCACATCCCCACCGCCCAGCAAGAACAAGAATCAGTGATTGTAACAAATGGCATGTGTACATTTCAAGCAACAAACGGACACCATATTTATTTATCTATGAAATACTTGAGTGTCCTTCTTGCTCTGCTATATGTTTTGTCTAGGAAAATAAACCACATCAATGGCCACATTTCATTCTCATTGGGGTTAAGATTGGATAGAAAAAATAAGGAATATGTAGACTTTTAGGCTTTTCAAACGAATGGTATTTGTTGCCACAAATACAAAGGTATTTGCTTCTACCAAATTCTTTCATCTTTTAAGGATAGTTTATACATACTAACTGACTCTAAAAAATAAAATGGATTTTCAAATAAAATTACAAGACTCTATTTGACATCTACTTAAAGATCATTAACTTCTTTTTTAAGATGTTTGCTTCAGAGTGTTTGCAAAGATTTTTCATTTCACCTTTTCTTAATGGTAAATTATTAATGTTCTTATAAAAATGGTTAATGCTTCCTAGCCTCATAATATAACTTTTTGTATGGTTATCCTTTCCTCATATTTCAAAAATACATTAAAATTTAATTTTACATTTGCCATGTCATTGTTCAAGCTGACAAGTTGTTAAACAAAGTTTTTATTTATTCGTACTATAGAACTTAATCTGGCTTTCCATTGTGAATATGAACAAAAATAAATAAATGAAATTATTTTCTTATTCCCCCAAATAAAATAAAATTTCATATGAAATAGTATTTAAGTAAAATAAGCATTAGACTTCTCTCAAATAAACCAATTGAATAAGAATAAATATTTTATCCCCAATAAAATCTACAATAAACTTAGAACAATTTTCCATTGTCTAAATGCAAAAATGGATTAGTCATAGCTTGGAACTTGGCTAAGTATAGCCTAGCTAAGCAGGACAGTATGAGGCAATCTCAGCACCTGGGACAGTCCCAGCTCATCAGAAAGGCAGATTGGGAGATATTCTGAGAGGAAGCCCACTCTAGCAAAAGGAGAATGTTCGAGACTCTGGAGTGCAGTGAGCATCCTAAATGTCACATAAAGTCACATAGTTCCCAATGCCACAGGCATGCACTTGTAGAGGTATCAAACCTGGATAAAAGAGCAGCTTACATAAATGCCAGCCCATATGCCATCATCACTGACTTTATTTTGCAAATCGATTTACTGGCATTACCAAGAGAAGCATGGAGACAGAGTTCAAAAGATAAAAACCCAGTTAAGAACCCAGGGCCCAGAGTAAGTCTGAAACCTAAGTTGGAGCTGTAGCAGCTGTAAAGGAACCTTTATGTAGCAACCTACAGCGGAGGGTAAAGTTGTGAAAACTGTCACCATATAAGATTGGAATTAACCCTACAGACTGGGGCAAGTCAAGGCTGAGTGGCCTTGCTATCATGAGAATGGAGCATACCAGGAAAAATAGAGCCAGTGTCTATGTTATTCATTACTATGTGTAATCTAGGTCTGAAATATAAAATATTTTTCATTTAGATTCATACAGTGAACTGTACATATACCTTACTATAAATTGTGAAGACCTGTCACCCTTTTATGATGTTCCTTCAATAGGTTAGGTTTGCACAATATAGAGATTTTACCTGCTAAGTGAAGTAGTTGCCATCAGGTAACAGCGCTATCTAGCTCTGCTGCATAGGCAAATAGTGGGAACCATCATTATCTAATATAAAAACATGAATAGCTTTCATAGATGGAACATCTGTTGTGAGTCACATACAATGCCACAGAATTTATATTTCAATATCATGTTCATCCTTTTAGCTATTTTTGAAATAAGTAGTAGTCCTAATATAGAGTCAGCAAATGGGAACTAGGAAAGTTAAAAACCTGCCTATGGTCCCAAAACCCATGAAAATTAGACACAGGTTTTGAACCTAACCTATGGTTAAAATCCAAAGTTGATAACTCCTTATCTCTATACTCCTTAGTCCTTCAACATGAATGAATGATATAATGAATGGATAGTATCTATCACACATACAAAATGTCTTGTCCCTTACATGATTTAAAGGATCAAATCCAGGACAAATAAATGGTGCCTTGAATGTAACTATTAAAATAATAAATATTACCTGATCAATAATTTAAAAAGCACTTAAAAGATTATAAGCCATGAATGGCTTAACCCAGTAATAACAGCACTATTTCCTTTCTCATGTTGTGAAGTAGAACTGAGTCAACTACCTGAATTTGCTAGTAAATTCAAAAGTTACAACATTGTATTGAAAAGTCAGTGAATGCAACATCCATGAGATCACAAACAGAAAAAGCCAGTGCATCTGAAAGTAGCTAGAAAGATTTTTTCCTTACATTCCCAGGAAGGGATCCGCCAAAACATTAAACTCTGTCCCTAAAATACACGAGTTCCTTCTTGTGCCAGGCAGAGTAGAGTTTCCCCATCATTAATCCATATCTTTATGGATTTGGAAACATCAGTGCTCAGAAATTAGGGAGGAAATCTGGGAGGTCAAGAGTGGTATATTTCAATCTGAGATGTGCCCTCTCCCAAGATGAAATGCTCTGCTGGGAGTAAAACAGGAAAAGTCTGTAGGCACACAGCATGATAAGAATTAAAATATCACCAGTCCTTTGTTGCATCAATGTCAGAAGTCCCAACAATGGAATGTAATAATCTAACATAAAATTTCGAGAACTTCACTTGTTGGAAGGCTTCTTGAAACTAAGGATTAGATAACACTATACAAATTAATCTGTTATACAGATTTGACCAACACAAAGTGTAACTGCACTGTTTATTGGCATACACTAAGTCTAGAAAGCTATTTTCTTATGCATGTTTGAGTAAAGAGTGATAACATGTGGTTGAATAAAGAGTGACAAAGAGCAAAAACAAACGGAGTTGTGAAAAAATAAATGGAAGTAAAACAGTGCAAGCTATTTCTTTAAAAAAAAACCCTATTTTTCATTCTCAGTAAAATGTAAAAAAAAAAAAAAAGTAGATAATGATGATTGATCATGTGGTACTGTGATTTCTAATAAGAAATATATATTTGGCCCTTGTCCAATTTCTGGCACAGAATTCCTAAAACCCTTGGAATTTCCTAAGTGAAGAGAGCAGTATATTGTTTCTGTTGTTGTTGTTGTTGTTATCTTAACAAGGTGACTTTAGGAAGCACCCAAGGATGCAGACTGGTTGCCAGGGTAGCCAACCAAGCATAAAGTTAGAGGGTTAAAACTTCAGCCCCATCTTCCTCCCCCAGGAAAGTGAGAGGGGCTGCAGATTGAGTTTATATGCCAATGACCAACACTGAGGTCAAGCATAGCTCTGTAACAAAGCCTCCATAAAAACCTAAACCGACGAGTTTCCAAGAGCTGCCACATTGATGAACACATGGAGATGAGAGAGAGTGGCATGCTCAGAGAGCATGGAAGCTCCGCAGTTTTTCCTCACACCTTGCCCTATGCATCATTTCCATCTGCCTGTTCCTGAGTTATATCCTGATATATAAATAATAACAATAATAATTTTTATTTTTATAATAATATATTTTATATTAACTGATAATCTAGTGAGTAAAATGTTTCTCTGAGTTCTGTGAGTCACTCTAACAAATTAATGGAACCCAAAGAGGACGTTGTTGGAACTTCTTCTGGTCCATAGCAGGTCCTCAGTAGAGGTGGTAACATGAACTTTCCAAGGGTATCCAAAGTGGTGGAAGGAGAAGCAGTCTTATAGGACTGAGCCCTTACTCTATGGGATCTGATCCTTACTCTATGGGATCTGATGCTATTTGTTGGTAGCCTCAGAACTGAGTTGAATGGTAGGCACTCAGCTGGCATTAGAACATAGTTTGCTGGTGAGGACCACCCCCCCAACACATACACACACACACACACACACACACACACACACATAGTGCAATCTTAGATGATAAAAAGACACACGTATATATTTACATATATATATAGAACAAGAAGTATTGATGAATTTGAGCGAATATGCAATGTTCAGCAGCTCCCTGTATTATTGCCTTAGGAACTTACTGAAAGTATGAAATAATTTCCAATTATAAGTTTGGGTCTTTTTTTCATTATAAATGAAATTATGGAAACATGCTTAAACATTTGTGGAAATAAATTATTAAAAATACCTCCCCAAAGTGAACAAATGTTTTCAATATCTAAAAATAAAACAAGAAAGGGAACAAACAAAATGTAAATGTCAGATGTGGCTCCAGTAAAAACAATACTAATTCAGTACATGAAATATTTTAAGAGATATGGACTAGTGGTTATTCCTTAGAAGAGCATGTTCAGGGGGTTTTATCCCATCCAACACAAATTTTAAAACAATAAATTTTAATTACTTCTAAGGCAAAGAAAAGAGATTCATATAAAAAAATAAATTATGGAGGAAAACTTGGAGAAAGCTCATAAGAGATCCCAAAATGCAGTTGTACTGCAAGAACTTTAAATGGATAGACAGTGTCATACCAGGTCAGACTGAAGACCTGCAGAGTATATAAGAGACATTGGAACAAACAGAAGCATATTGGAAACAGATGTCAAAGTACAGTGTTTTCAGTGAAAGAATAGCCATTCTCTGGAATATGTGGGTAGAAAAAAAAAAAAAAAAAAAAGCTTCAGATGCTGGATCAGCCAGGAAGCCAACTGATGTTTCAGTGAAACTTTCTTCATAGACATTCCTCATCTATCCAGACATTAAATTAACTTCTTGTATTTGCTAAAATGATCAAGGGCTGATCTAGTTCATACTTTATCTCAAGCTAAATAAGACCCTATCCTTACTGAAAGTAGTCTACCACATGCGCGGCAGAGCGGAGAATCCCAGAATATTCTATTTGCTAAGCTTCTTAATTTTAAATGACTGTATTTGTATTTACCTCCTGATCCTGTAACCTTGATAGCATCTCTCACTTTCAAAGAAGAGAATTAAAGACTAATGAACCTAAAGGACATCAGGATTCCTATTTTCTGAAGACAGTTATCTTCCATTCATGTTTTTGGTTATCCCTTAAGATGAAGAGTAACATTCTCCACAGACATTTAAGATTAAGTCTAAGTATCAGATTCTGAGGATTAAATCATCCGAACAACCACACACAGGAGGAGATCTGATCAAGGGCTCTATATGGAGGTTGCTTGTGTTAAGATACGTGATAAAGGCTTCAAGGGTCAGGCTCTCAAGCAGCATTTGGGGTAGTTGTGATGACTTACTGTATCATGAGTTTGTAATGCATAAACTTCTCTTAGGAATTCAGAATGGTCAGATCTAATTGAAAGAATTAAATGAAACAGGCTTTGTTCTGGGGACCTGGGTTCTGACTACTATTTTTTATTACAGGTCTTCCAAGGTCTGAAAATAGAGGCTCTCCATGAAACTTTTTGTTTAAATCAACATGGGTAAAGTGCAGAAGCAATTACCATTAATTAACATGAAAAACAATTTTTTGAGTGTTCTCAGACCCCAAAAAATGACCTCTCTTAGGCTTTTCTGATACCTTTTCTGATATCTTTGCAAATGGATGCACAGATAATCAACATAAAGTCCAAACGCTCATAGTTCAAAGCTGTGGCGGCTCAATGCTGAGATGCCATGGGTTGTTCCTGGGGAAGGAGTTCCCAGGATGGCGCTGTCTGAAACGGCTCCCTGTGAAACAGACACTGGCGCAATTTTCATCTTTTTTTAACTAAAAGCAACAATCTTCCTCGGACTCCTTTCGGTTATCAAAAGCAGGTACTGTACTTGGTCTTTTGTAAAAGCCAAGTGGTGTAACTTGAATTTTGAAAAATCAGGGGCTACCTGTATTTATTTTAGCATTGTGCTCACCCTTTTGAAATAAACAGAACAGCCCTGGAGTCAGCACAGGGATGGGGAAAGTAAAGGAACATGAATCAGACACATCTGAGCTTCAGAAGCCCAGCTGCAATGCTGTGAGCAGGAACCTTTGCACCTGGTATCCCAGGCATAGTTTTCTTGTCTATAAAGGAGTAGCATAGCACTTTTTTTTTTTCCCTCAGCAAAGTGTTAGGGTTAAAATAGGTAACTTCTTTTTTAAAGATCTTATTTATTTATTCATGAGAGACACACAGAGAGAGGCAGAGACGTAAGCAGAGGGAGAAGCAGGCTTCTACGGGGAGCCCCATCCAGAACTCGATCCCAGGACCCTGGGATCATGCCTTGAGCCAAAGGCAGACGCTCAACCACTGAGCCACCCAGGCGTCCCAAAATAGGTAACATTTTAAAGCACCTCTCAAGGTGCTTGACTATAGTTGTCAAATAAACGATAAATATTTTTAATATGTTTGTCCCATACCATTTTTGTTTATCTGAAGTCCAAATTTAACTTGATTTCCTGTGTTTTCATCTGCTAAATCTGGCAACACTCTTCCTGGCACAAGTAGATGCCTAAACAACTTTGCTCTGTTCCTTTTCCTTTCACGGCCCTTCAAACTCAGGCCTGGCAAGTCCTACTGTACAGAGCATCTGAAGACAGTGAAATCAAGAGAATCATCGGCCTGCATGGCTGGGAATGAGCATAAAATAACAAGTGAGTCAGTCACACTGATGGAGAGTGATGGATTCAGCCTTTAAAATTATATGACCTAAAGTTTAGATGAGGGCATGGCACCCATCTCAAACCCCTAACTTCCCAGAAGCAAAATATAAGGAAATGCTCTGGTAGAGAGAAATGATAAAACAAAGAAGTAATCCTAGAAATAGAAACATTTCAGTTTTAATTCATTACACTGATATTGTAGAACACATACGCTTATTTGCTCCAAAACAAATACAAGATCTAAAGTAGCTAAAATGTTAAATGAATTCAAGACACGTGCTACCATATGCACATAAAATTTCAATGGTTCTCGTTCCTAAAGTGGACACTCAGTTTTAAGATTAAAGAAGCAAGTAATTTTTCTCTTTTTTCTTTACTAAGGTGAACAATGTAGCGCGAAAGTCAGGTTATTCTTTTTTTCAGCCTAGAAAATTCTGCTAAATCTCAAGAAAGAAATGTCTCCAAGATATATGAATGCTTATTGATTTATCTTCGACAATTAACCCAAAACTTCAGGTCATGTAATCATGAAACTCTTTTCAACCAACTCTTAGCAACAAAGATTTGTTGCTTTTCTGTCATATGCCAGACTTTTCTCAGTTTTAAATTATTTGAGAACACTTTCTCCACAAGAGTAATTATTAAGTAAGATACTTTATGTAAAGCACATAGCACACACGTGGCCTTCAAAAAACATTAGTTCTCACATTACGGTGCTGGATATAAAATGATAAATAAGACATAGTCCTTTCTCTCTCTCTCTCTCTCTCTCTCTCATATATATATATATATAAATACATATATATGTGTGCTATGTTATTTGTGATTATGTTTTTTGGCTGACAAGCCATGACAAATCACCATTGGACTTATCTTACAGAAGAGAGAGGAAACTCTTCAACCATGGAAAAAGTTTTGGTATGATTTCCTTGAGAACTGTGTAGGAGTATAATAATTTCCTGAGTTATCATACTAAAAATGGAAAGGGAAAATATTCTTTAGACTTGGAAAATAATGCGTCAAAAGAGAATGTAATCCGATGGGAGGATATGTTTGCAAAGATAGCAAAACAGCCATTTCATTCAACCTGTCAACTCACCTTTTTTGTCCTAGCCTGAAACCCTAACCTCACCCTCATACCTTCTCTCCCAGAGGCCACACCACAACTGCCAAAAATAAGACCCTCCAAAAAAAATCTTCAGCCTTCGTGTCAGGGGTATGAAAAGAAGATGATTTTGGCCTGTAATCAGTAACCATGCCTTGAATGAATCTCACATAAGACCAACTGTATTAAAAAGCACTCTGAAGATATTATGAAAGGCTTTGTCTTGCTAAGAGCACAGACATTAGTTAATATGATTGAGGATGGCTCTTCCCTGGAGGAGATACCAAAAAAGCTTTTTGCTTTTTTTTTTTTTTTGGGGGGGGGGGCGTGTCAATGTAAAAAGAGAAGAAAGAACACATATGAACCAGATTTCCATCGTAGTTTATGCAAGATTTCTGATATGAATAGACTGCTAAAATAACACATTGTTTTGCCTGGAATCACTGTCTGTATATTTTCTTTGACTAATCTGCTTTAATGAAATCCTTATCCCCACAATAATAGCAAGACATAACAACTTCTTGGAAATCCTCCCTCTAGCGTGTCAAAAGATTCCAAAAAATCTGAAGTAAAAATCCATAGATGTAAGCAGAAAAAAGCCCTGTCCCAATGTGCCCTGGGTTATCAGTCTGTTTCTCATAAACTAGCTCCTGAATTATGCCACATTGTTTTTAAAAAATAATAATATACATCTACAGGCTGTGTCGGCAAGCTAAACTGATGAGCCCGTTATGAAGGCCAAGTTCAGTAAAAATAAGTCAAGCCAAAAGAGAAAACTTGACTATTGTGAAGGTTGAACCAGATGTTTATATAGATCCAGTCCAATCACACGGCATAATTTAGAAATCTTATATGAAACAGATGGCCAAAGTCCTGTCCTTGTGTGCTCTGGGTTTTCTGCTTATATTCCTAGATCTGACTAATTATATTTCATTTTATTTTTTTGTTTTGGGATTCTTATTGTTATAGTTTAACTGACAATCATTTTAAAAGTGAAACCAGTTGTGTTTATGAATACAGCCCTTGGAAAAGAAGACACAGATGCTAAGTTTGTAGAAACAGACATGCTTTAGATTTCTACCTGGCTTTGGTTCCAGGAACCTGAATGACCATCAGGAAAGTAAAATGTTTGAAAATGATTCCTGAGATGGATGAGGGAGTCTTCTGACAAACTCCTTTCTCTGTTCCCACAAATAGTAAATATTCACCTGGGAGGGAGGAAGCAGGAAGTAAGAGAGACTTGTGTGCTTTCTTTCTGTCTGACCTGCCCTGCCATGAGTCCTTTTCTGACCCACAACAAAGTCCTACTTTAAATCTCAGCTCAAGGGTTATTTTCTGCTTGACTTACAAGGGACTCCTTCCAACCCCTTCTCTTTATTCAACACCCTGACAAGAAATTACCTTTTATTTTCCATTTTTAATTTCCTGCCCCATAATTTCTTAGTCTGCAAGACCCTTTCTGGTATACAAAACACAGAGGTAATCACTGCTTCTTCATGGCACTGCTGTCCCTAGCCCTCACCTCTGTGATAGCACCAATCACATGGTAGTGTAATGTCTAGAGTTGGCCTGTTTTCTGTATTTCTGCCTCTCCTCGAACACTGACAGATGCTTGAAGGCATGGACTATTTCTTGTTAAACTAGGTGTCTGCAACCCCTTATGCAAAGCTTGCATTTAAAAAAAAAAAAAAAAAGAACACTGAAGGATTTGGACTGCTGGTAGAGTCTGGCTAATATGTTTTGGACCAAAAGTCCCTCCAGAAAACTAGAAAAATGATACAAAAATGTATTTGATGTAAGAATGCAATGGAGTATTGTTGGGAAAAAAACAACTGGCCCCAACTGGAGTCATCTGCCCCCACAACAGCAAACCAAGACACACTACAGTTTCAACTCTGCCAGAAACGTGACCTTTAAACAGCCAAGCAGAAATTTCCAGATCAGCACCAGAATGGTCATCTGTATCAAACATTTCTGCCCTTAGCTTCCCTGCACAAGGAGATGACCTGGTCTGAAACAATCCCCTATCTTCTTTTGCTCGTAACTTCTTTGTCCCACACTCCCTCTGCCTATAAAAATCTTCCATTTTGTGTAACTCCTCCGTCTATTTACTAGAAGGATGCTACACAATTCATGAATCATTAACAATGCTTATTAGATCTTCAAATTTACTCCATAGAATTTTTGCTCTTTAACATCAGTAAGACAATGAGAATTTCCAGCATCTGAGATCAAGACAAGTAGGAAGTCCAGAGAGGCAAGCCCAGGATTTGGAAGACCATTTGCCTCTGGCAAGGATGGCTGAGTACCAAAGTGTCCGAGAGTCTGGGAATCTGGCAGAGTTACCACCATTTACAGAGATTGGGGACAGGCATTTGAATGCGTGGCCTCCCAATGACAAGCAGGTCAGGTAAACCTTCCCAGTTTTGGATTAGAAGGGAGCAGGACTAGATGCTAGGAGTAAGGGTGGATTGAAAACAAGCAGCTCTCATAAAGTCTGAAGCCTGGTAATAAATCACCTCATTCTGATTGAGTTACAGTGATGGATCAACAGCAGAGCTGCCGTCTGAAGCAAAAGTAAATCATCTCTAGAGGAAGGTAGCCTCCAATTATTTCTATGCATTTCCATATGCAATGCTTAGCTCTCAATCAAAAAATAACCAGGCATATGAGAATATAAGGAAAATTACGAGAACAGACACTAGGTTTAGACTTTTAGAAGATGAATAAAATAGAGTCATCAAACAAAAACTTTAAAATAACTATGAATAATAAGTTTAAGGAATTATAAGGTGCATGGTGGAAGAAAACTGGAAACTATTTAAAAGGTTTTTAGCATATGGAAAGACCATGGGGGAATTTTCTGGGAGTGATTTTGATCTTGGTCATAATTATATAAGTGCATGTATGGACAAAAATTAAATAGACTTTTTGCTTAAGATATGCCTATTTTACAATATCCTTTGTAGGTATAAACTTAAGTACATAAATAAGTGCACCAAACACACGTACAAGAATGTTCAAAGTGACATTATTCTTAATATCCAAATAATGGAAATATCCACTATAAAATGGTTGAATACATTCTGGTTTATTCAGGCAAGTTAATAATACAGCAATAAAAATCCATGACATACTGTTTTATGCAACTTGCATAAATCTCCAACAATATCACTGAGTGAGAATCCAGACACAGAAAAATGCACCAAGGATGATTCCATGCAAATAAAGTCTAAAACAGGTTAGGAGTTGGGATAATAGTTGCCTTTGTGAGGTGACGGTGGTTAGAAGTATGTACAAAGAGGATTTGGGAATGCTGAAAATTTCTGTCCTGACTTGAGTCAGGGTGGGTCCATGAATATACGTATTTTATGATAATTCAGCTGTGTTTTAATGCAGAGTTACTGCATTAAAAACATATACAAATTATAAATGTAGGCACTCACAAATATTGTTGAATGAATTAATGTATGAATGAACAGATCAGTGAATCTTGTTTCAAGGATTTACAGCCACCAGAGAGAAAAGGTAATGGGAGCAGGTACTAAGAAATGAATAGCCTAACAACTTCACCTGGATTTATTGGGATTGATGTCACTGTTAAAATGAGGTGGACTATTGGGCACTTGAGATAAATGTCTTTCAGGATATTACCTAATATTGGACTTAGCAATAATTCTTTCTGTTATTCTGACCTAAATTACTCTTGCAGTTAACATTCTATTTGTCTCTGGTCATATTTTACTTCTCTATTTCTAGAAACTGTTCTCAAGATAGGCCAGACTGAATAAATAAGAAGAGCCCTAGGAAGGCTGATTGCTAAAAGACAGAAAAGCAATCTGTTTTGTAGTGTATCTGTACCTATACCTTCTGAATGTGTCCTGAGAATAACACCTACTATTCAATTAACTCTCTTAGCAACTCTGCTACCAATTAGTACATGAGAATGGCAATTTCCCAGGTGTGTTTCTGAAATCCCTGGGAAGCCAAGAGGTGTTTTCCCAAAGGGTTAAATTATTCTATGCTTATAAACAAAACAATAGGAATGTCTCATTCCATAATTCTTTGGTGGCCTCTGATTTGGTTTACCAACACCTTAGTGCAAACATTGGTTAATTTCTGGTGTGCTTCAGCTTTTTTATTAGTCACATCTATTATTTGACATCTTGTGCAAATATAAACATCCAGATTGTCTTAGAGAGTGTGAGGTAGGGTTCTGTGTTCCCCAGGCTCATAAAAATGTAACTAGATGCAATCCCCATAAGATCTAGGTAATATATCAAGTATATAAGTGAATATTTGCATGTGAGCACCTGAAAGCAGCCCAGCATGGATTAAGGAGCAGTGAGAGGATGGGCTGAGGTGTGCTGGGCATGGGGATGGCCAGAAGTGCTACCTTTCTGACCGCTCCTCCTACAGGAAGCCTGGGGGATCCCAGGAGCTTCATAGGCTACAGGTGGGTCTTTGGAAGAGAAACACCTGGGTGGCCTAGGTGCCAGAGGCCCTGTCCCAGACTCATCAAGAGGGGGTCTGACTCACACTTGACTTTTGTTAAGCAAACCTCCATGAATTCCCATGCATTGTCCTGCTGCAGTCTTGAGTCACAGGCTGTGGCATCACACTCCACGGACCCAGTCAGGCACTAGGAAACTGGCTCTGCTTCCTCGACCAGAACTGGAGAGTGAACTGCACTTTTGTGGGCAGAAAAATCTACCGCCTTCTGGGAAGCAAGGGTTGGGCAATGAGTGGACTTTGGATCCAATCTACCCTCTGCCAAGATCCAGGGCTAAACAGCCCAACAATAGCCCCACTGCACCTCCTAGGGGCCTTTTGTTCCTCCAGGCAGATGTAGAGTGTCCAGAATGACCTCAGGAGACCACGGCTGTCTGCTTCCCTAAAGACCAGCTTCAGGTAATTTGACTCCTATCACTTAATTTGATAGATTACCCTGAGTGTTTTAAGAAAAAAATAAGTAGAAAATTCTAGGACATGCAGATATGAGCACCTCTTGTGTCCTCCAAAAAGATTTTGGAAATGAACTCTCTTGATCTCTCGATGCCCAAAGGTCTGGCAAAAACTGGGCCAGGGAAGTGGCCAAGCCTGTGTTTGGCTTAAGACTGCCGGGCCTAAGGACAGCCTTGGTGTCTTCTTCATGGGACTTCAGCAATACACACTGGTCTTTTGTGATCAGCCAGACCAAGTATGAGCCTTCCTTTCTGAAGGTACACTTCTGAGTTTGGTGACAGATGACATCCCTTGTCAAGGGCAAGGAGACTACGAAGTCATTAAAGCATGTGTAACACCAGTGGGCACTTTGAGGGACACCAAATGCCAGTCTGCAGTGTGGCTTACTAACCTGTCTCAAAAAGGAGAAATTCCTTCCCCTCCTCTTGAGAGTCATACCATAGGGAGACAATAAAAAATATGTATGAAAATGGGTTCTTAGCAGTATTTTTGGAAGCAAAGTCCAACTAAAGAAAATTGTAGTGGATTAATCCTGATTAGTGTCATCCTTCATGTGACCTGCCGCCCTCAGAATTTTTGTCCTACTAACACACCATTGCTATTATTATTTTCTTAATATTTTCTCCTTTAACTTACTCAATGTGTCCACCTCCAATGCATCAGATTCATCTTAAACAATATTTGCCAAATCACGAGCTTGATATACTAGTTACACTTTTCAGAATATATTTAAAATCAATGCACAATTATAAAAATTTAAAATGATTTATTAATCCTTCTACTACTGAAAATTTGCTTACCTGGCACTGGTATAATGTGTACGATACTTTGGGAAAAAAATCCTGCAGTATACCCTGTCTCGGCTTTGTTGATCTTTCCAGTCCTCCCTGTGAAAATCTGAGACAAGAAGGTGTAGTGGAAAGAATTCATATTCAAAATTAGATGTGGGTTTTTATCCCAACTTGGCCACCAAGGAGCTGTAATGGAAACTCTTGACTTTCCAGTATCTGTTTTATCATCTGTCAAATGTGAATGAGAAGACTTTCTTTGCAGGAATATGGAACTTAACTGAGATTGCTTTGAGAACACTGGGTACAGTGACTGTCACATAATAGGATCTTGGTAAATGTAAATTTTTGCTCCTTTTCCTTCTTTAGTGGAGACCAAACCCTAGATTTCCTGCTGTTTGAAATTCACTTTGAGCTTCCTTCAAGTCACAGCGAAGAGGCATTCAGAAATGGTACACAAATTAAAAACACACACATCTAAGATCATACTATTCTCACTTGCACTTGTCACACTATTTTAAAATTAATTGTGCAGGGATCCCTGGGTGGCGCAGTGGTTTGGCGCCTGCCTTTGGCCCAGGGCACAATCCTGGAGAGCCGGGATCAAATCCCACATCGGGCTCCCGGTGCATGGAGCCTGCTTCTCCCTCTGCCTATGTCTCTGCCCCTCTCTCTCTCTGTGACTATCATAAATAAAAAAAATAAAAATAAAAAAATTTTTAAATTAATTGTGCATACATCTCACTGTCCCATTAGACTACAACCGAGTTGAGGGCAAATTCTGGGGATTCAATCCTACCAGCCAATTATCTCCAGAATCTGTCATTTCTTTCCATCCACACTGCGACTCCCTAGTCCAAACCATCATCATTTCTAATCCAGACCGAAGTAACTGTCTCCTCCTGGCTTCTCACTGTGTGCCCTTGCTCTGCTCATTCCATCCTTTCATAGTACAGTCAAGAAACCTTCTTTTGAAGAGCACACATTGCATCTCTATCATTTAAAACCCTACAATTACGGGACACCTGGGTGGCTCAGCAGTTGTGCATCTGCCTTTGGCTCAGGGCATGATTCCGGAGTCCTACATTGGGCTCTCTACGTGGAGCCTGCTCCTTCTCCCTCTTCCTGTGTCTCTGCCTCTCTCTCTGTTTCTCTCATGAGTAAATGAATAAAATCTTTAAAAAAAAAAAAAAAAAAAAAAAACCTACAGTTCCTTAACATTCCTCTTGGAAAAACATCTCGAAACATTAAACTCCAACTCAAAGTCTTATAATAATCTGGCCCCTAACCACATGTCTGGCTTCAAGCAGCATTAACTGTCCTTCCCATTCTACATTTCAGATATAAGGATCTTTTCTCCATTTCACAAATTACAGTATCCTTTGTCACTCTGAGACCCTTGAACTTGCTGCACTTATCTGTCTGGAATGCTTTTCCCCAGAGCACCTGAACATTGTACTATAGCAAAGTAAAATTCAATTCTATAGGGTGTCTTGAACATCTTAGGTTTCCCTGTTGTCAGTTCCAAAGTACTGTGCCCTCGGATCCTCTCGTACACTAAGGACAGGGATCTCTCCTTTTCATTACCAGGTCTTCAGCAGCTAAAAGAATTCTGACACAGGTGTATTCATTTAATGAATACACAAACACATACTAATGAACCCATATGTGGACCCAAGGTGTGATGTGAATCTTTCTTTTTTTATAGAAAGCTTACTAACTTAGAAATGCATGTATATTTAATGACTTGATCCTACTCTAGATAGAATACGATCCTGAATAGTCTTTTTACAGTCTCCAAATGTTAACATGCCCCTCTTTGTCACCCCCCAAGATAAATTTCCTAATACCATGTCTATGCATATTCCTGTATCAAATGTTCACACAGAAGGCAGAAGACCCTTCGATGAGCAGAGACCCCACACACACCCCCCTCCCCACAAGCCTGCCGATCTCCCCACCTGGGTCCTCACTGGAGCACTCCTCTCTAATGTGTGAAGCTAGTGATATTTGAAATGGATGAATTTGCCTGTCTGCTACTCAGAGGGGGCTGAGGTGTCCATTCCAAACCCACTGATAAGGAAATTCTCTGATGATAACAGCAGGTTTGACATTGATGAAGCCTCCCCATCTGGTCTGTTTAGGGGAGCAATAAGGAACAAGGGGTGGCAAAATGTGTTTTCCTGGCTCCTGGCCACCACCATATTGTGTTAAGTTTTCTCTCTTCTACTGCTCTGCTGTTCTCATCTCGGTGTGACTTGAAAGAGCTGTTCTAGAAACGTTTGGCTGCATCCAAAAGCTTTCCTTTCCTCTTTTTGACTAAATCAGGCTATCTCTTTTGATGGGGGGAAAACATCTTTCCTCTGGATGTACTCAGAAAGCTTTAACAGAGGAAAAGGTTTCATATGCAGCTTGTGTCATATTAACATTCCCTTGGAGGCCAATGTGGTGTCAAATGGAGTTGCTACACACATTTTAAAAGTCAGCAACATTCCTAAATTACTGTTGATGTTCTGTTCAGTGATAGTTAGATGCTCTTCTTTTTCCATTTCAATACACCGAGTGTGTGGTGGCATACTTAGGCACCCAAGTTGATCTAATGCACTCAATGTATTTCCAGGTGTCTTATTTCTCCATTACAAGGATTTGCAGATTCCATGCAAACAAATAAAAGCACATACCCATTGTATCATTCATATACTTACTTCTGGATAGTTATAGAAGTCATAGACTAGTCCAGCTGCCTAGTCACAACTAGTACAGCCTGATATTAAACAAGAAATAAAGAAGCATTTTACACTGATGTTACCATCTGTATCTCCTGGGTGGGGGAAAAAAAAGTAGAAGCATGTTTTTTACTCATATGCAAGACTCTGCCTGGTATTAACACATATGCAGACATTATTCCCTAAATGTGACTGGAAATGCACAGAGCAATTAACTTGCTTTGCATGTAAGAGGCATTAAAGTAAAATCACCAAATTTTAGAACTAAAGGGCTTTAAGTGAGAACCAAAAAATAAACACCCTTGCCACAGGTAGAAACTAGTTAGTGACAGATTCTGTGATAGGACTCAATTGTCCTAACTCCTAATTATTTCTTTGACACACAAAAGCCTGCATCATTTGTTTATTGAACGAACTAGTGAATTAATTGATTTTTTTCTTTAGCTTGATCAGTAGCACTGGAAATAGTAAAAGTCAACTCCAAATCTCTAAAATAAAAATGTTAAGACTTCTCTATACTGATGGTGCCATGGAGAATAAGGATAAGTATTTTGTGACTACTTTTGTAGTTCTGATCTTAATCTGTAAATGGCATTTTTAGTTTCACTATTATAGAGGTTTGCTTTTATTATTTTTACTGAGAAGCAGATATAGCAATACGTATTTATATTGTGTAAATTTTCAGTGAACTACATTATGATTATCTATTTGAGAATTACTCACCCACAGTTAATTTTTAGTTCCAGATTGATAACCACCTGTCACCATGCACTTTTCAGTTGCTACTCTTTAGATGATGGATGTGTGCAGGTAAGTCTTTTTTAACATATTTCTAAGCAAAATATATTTGTGCCCTGCGTGTGATATGTGTTTTATCAATACTGTAATTCTTCCTATTAAAAGAGATAAGATACACTCCAAAAGCATGCTATAATTAACTTGCCCCAGCCTTTGGACTGCCTCTACTTCTTTTCAACAAAGACAATAGGAAACTATGTAACAAAGCCTATTGGACTCTGGTACTGCTCAGAGATAGATATGAACATCCATTATTGACAACCCAGATATGACAGTGTTCTTCATTCTCTATGTACATTCAAAAACTGACTTCTTATTTCAACTACTTTTGACAAATCTACAAAGCTTAGCTATAGATGTACTATTTATAATGGAACCAGATGATCTTTGAAGTAGGATCACATGGTCCAGTGGTCAAGTGCATCAGTATTGTGCCAACACCTGGATTATATTCTTGGTTTTCAATCTGACGAGTCTGTTACATTAGGTGATGGTAAGAAATTGCATAGTGTTATGTAATTGTAAACTGTAAAATGATAATATTACATAAGTGAAAAGATTTTTGATGAAATGAGATTGATGAACTTAGAATATCCAGGACATAGTACTCCAGAATCTAAGCTAATTATTTCTGGAATAAAGTTCATAAATAAATCAACTCCACTTCCTCACAATGGATGCATTCCATCTGAAATCTCCCAGGTAGACAGTAACCGAGATTCTGGCAAGATACTTCCAATGTTAGAAGACTTGCTAAAATTTTCTCTTCTATTACTTGATAATATTAAATGTTGAAAGTCTGCCCTTGTATTGGGCTACTGTCAGCTTCTTCACACCCAACTCAACTTCATCTTAGTCCTAAACTATGGGAGGATTTGCAGAAATCTAATAAGCGGCCCTTTAAATATTGTGAGCATCTATCCTATTCCTTCCCTGAAATTATCCTTTATGCTACTCCTGCCGTCTGTCTATTGATATATACAATTAATCAAACTGTTACTGAGGTTAATCACAACCAAGTTCTCAAGTTAAACTGAAAAGCATTAGGAAAATGTTTCTGTTTACACACAAAATATTCATTTCCATTGAGTAGAGGATATTGGAAAGGTGGCTTAACAAAAATAGCATTGTGGCCATTATAAGTACTCATTTACCTTTTGTTCCTAACACTATCATTTTCTTCCCCACCCCAGCAAAAGGAGAAATTATTAATAGCTCACATATCTTTTTATTATTTCCTCAAACCACTTTTGTATGGACCTGCTGGAAGTTACACAACTGTAGAGATGTGTTGCCTAGATATTTAGCATCTCTAAATTTTATAACAATTACTGTTTGTATGTTTTCTGTTTTGCCAGCTTTTGTAAGCATGATCAAGACTCTTTTCGTGCCTTTTTTTTTTAATCTGATAGGAAGTTTTATAGAACAATTTATTTAATTATATTTTCTTAACAACATGCTTTTCCCTTTCATATGTTGATGGAAATAACATCCATTTTTGAAGGTATGGGAAAATGCTTTATAAATTTTAAATTTTTATATAAAAGTTCTAGCTTCACTTCTATATTATTCTAATTTTCACTTAATTTCATGTTTGCTGCTCTTACCAACATCGAACAGTATACCTATTAAATAGTTAATTTTTCTTTTTGTCCTGCTATTTCCACTTTAAATTTTTCTTAAGCTATAAATCTCTTACAATTCTTGTGGGAAACTCTGTTAGATACTTGTCTTTATGGTCTATCTTCTCAAAGACATTCAATTGTCTGAGCTTTTATGTAGCATATCCCTAAAGACAATCTTTTAGATCCAGGACGTTTAATACATTTTTCTCTAAAACACTATAATCTCTGGTTTTCTTTGTTTATCCATATTTAAAATCTACAATCTTTGTAGTGCAGAGTATCTCAGGTCCATTTTTTATTGTGCTGATTTAAGTAGCTCATGGTTACCAATGCCAACTGTGATTTTTCTTTTCTTGAAGAAAATAATAACCATCCCTTATAAAAATACCAAAGCTATTTCTATTATGCTAAAGGTCTTTTTATTCCAGTTGCTAATAAGATACTGCTGCAACTTTTTTTCTGATATATTTCTTATAACTGACAATGCACAACCAACCGTAATACATGAAATGTTGCATTGTTGCAATTTTGCAAATATTTTTAAGAAGGTGTAAAATACTTAGCTTTAATTTTTAAGTGGTATACAGTAAGCATCTATTATCTGCACCAATGGAAAGGAACAAAATTGAGAGTAATATTAAATTCCAGATAAATCCCAGCTTAAGAGTATCTGGAATTCTGAAAAATCCATAATAAATAATCAAGTCATGTATTAATAATACATTACTGGGCCAGAATTTGAAACTGCACATTTTCCTTCTCTTGCTCACTTACATTTCTCTCTCTCTCTCTCTCTCTCTCTCAATGCTTGAATTAGATCATCCATGTCTCAGACCGATAAAAAGAAATCATCTAAAAAGATAGAACTTCTTTCAAAATCTTCTAGAGAACAAGATATAAGTAATCTCAGGATAAAGGAGATAAATATCTCAGAAAGAGAAATAAGAAGTCAAATATTAGGTGATTGTCCCACTGTGTAGCAAAAGAGACTGGTTACAATCTGCTGGTTTGATTATTTGAAAATAATCTTCATAATCTTCATTATCATGTAGTGAGTATCCAGTCTATATAGACATCTTGCTTCTGTTACATCACTTAATTTAATACTCGTGGTAACTCCCTAAGTGTGAAAGATAACACTGCATTTACAAAAAGAAACCTGAGGCTCAGGGAGGTTTAAGTATATTGCCCAAGTATACACAGAAAATACTGATACTCTATAAATTGCTGAGTGAAGGATTTAAACTAAACTGGATTTAGTCCAAGCTCAGGGATTACTGCTATGGATTTCCACAATATGTTAACCTCCCCTCCATCACTGGAAATTTAGTCATGCACATCCAAGCAGGGCTCTTCTCTTTTCTCTGATGAGGCATTTTCTTTTCTTTTCTCTGATACTGGTAGCACAAAACACTGTCTAGTGCTCCATGCCATTTTCTGAAACACCTTGAGAGATCCTCAGGGTTTTCTCTTGAATGCAAATTATGTTTAAAGATTTACTCTTTTAGTCTCAGAATGAGAGCAGGCATTTTATGCTCTCCGAAGAAGTCAGATTTATGACATATGCCGGTGTCCTGGGACCTGCTGTCTTGGCTATCAGGAGAGGCACCAATTGGCTCCTGAAATCAGTCATGCATTGTGTATACTCAGCACCCTTCCTACTGTTAGGTCTGGCCATATTTCCCACAGTCTGAAATTTATTCACGTCAGCCTGTACCCTAGCAGCAGATAGTTTGTCTCTTTGATATGTTATTGGCTTCTAGAAGCCCGACAGTTTTCCCTGTGTAGTTTTAATACATACTGATGAGTTTCACTGAACTATTATGTACTCTCAGAACTCCTTACAGTACCCCAAAGGCATTCAACCTTATTCACTAGCTCCCAGGATGGGGTCTCTGAGCCACTAGAGATCTTTCAAGGTATTGAAAGAATTTGGGGGGACTTTTTTCAAAATGTAAGACTTAGGGAAAATTATACTTTTTAAAAGATGAAGCTGTAGAATATCCACGCAGCTTTTAATTTCTTTGTGCTAAGATTATGTTAACTCATTCGGATAACCTGGTTAATTAATACTTTTTTAAAAAATATTTTATTTATTTATTCATGAGAGACAGAGAGAGAGAGGCAGAGACACAGGCACAGGCAGAGGGAAAAGCAGGCTCCACGCAAGGAGCCCGACGTGGGACTCGAACCTCTGTCTCCAGGATCACACCCTGGGCTGAAGGCGGCGCTAAACTGCTGAGCCACCAGGACTGCCCAATTAATGCTTATTGAAATCTCTGTTTCAGGGGCACGTGGGTGGCTCAGTGATTGAGCATCTGCCTTTGGCTCAGGCCGTGACTCCGGGGTCCTGGGATCGAGTCCCACATCAGGCTCCCCGCAGGGAGTCTGCTTCCCCTTCTGCCTACGTCTCTGCCTCAATCTGTGTGTCTCTCATGAATAAATAAATAAAATCTTAAAAAAAAAAAAGAAATCTCTGGTTCATAGTTGTGAATTGCATAGACTTTTAAATAGTAAAAACTAATCAATCGTTACTTTATACAAATCGCTTTTATTGATGAAATCCTAAATCTTAAAGTCTACAAGGAAAAAGTAATTCAATGGCTCCTTAAAGATGACAAGGTTGAGAACTACTGCTTTAATAATAATAACTACTATATCAGCATAGGAGAATAATGTAGTCAACCATATTACATGAATACTCTAAATCTGCAAAATGTTAAGTACCTTAATGCACTATTTTTGAAAACCTTGTAACATGAAAAACAGATAATTACACTTGTTATAGATAGGCAAAATTAGTAAAAACAGAAAAGCACCTGACTTATACACATTTTCAAAGCTAGCACACCCGTGTTATTTACTGCCTCAAGAGAGCTCTACTCTAAGAGAAACAAATATCCACTTAACTGTCAACAAACTGGATAATTCACTATAAGAAATTATTCATTTCAAGAATTTGCTCAATTAATTGAAGTAAATACAAGATTTTCTGATAATATGATAACAGTAACCCTGCAATTATTATTTGCAATTCCGTGCTGTGTAAACATTTAGAGTAAGTCAGCCAGTATTTTCTGGCCAGACTGAGTCTATTTTTGCTTTTTTTATTATTACTATACTGAAGAGATGGGCATATGGAGATCATACTTTTCTCCGCATGGCAACATGGAAATAGAACTACAGCCCAAGTGACTGAGGAAGGCACCTGAATCTAAAGAAGATTTCCCTACAATGACAATCCTTGAAAGATTAGCAGACTTTTACATTTCACAAAGAACAGAGTATATGATCCAGTACCCCACTTTCTATGCATTTGCTTATTAGTGAGTACTCGGCAAACAAAGGATGTTCCTTCTGTTTCCCTTTAATCTATATTTATCTGATTCCCTGGGGTGTATGTACCTTACCCCCCCCCCCCCACACACACACATATCATTCTCCAGTAGCTTGTCAAGCTTATGGAATTTTAGAGATATTGTTTCAATCTCACTCCCCAAACATATTATAATCTATTAAATAATTTCCAGTGACCATACCAATTTTCTATTGACGTGAAAATTTCAGAGAATCTCTCTCCTTTTTTTCTAATTATTCTTCTATCAGTTTAGTATTGCAGTCTTACTTTTTTCCCCAAGTTTGTAATCATTTCCCAAATAACCAACTAATCAGCCTGTCAAATAATTCATAACCTGAAAGTATATTCATAAGTACTAATATTTACATAAAAACAACCCCTCTACCACAAATGGATTTCATATCAAGAAGCTAAGCATGGGTTTGTCATGCAAATAATAACTTCCTAATTTACATGTTTAATAATTAGATTTGTTTTCCATATTCAATTTTATGAAATCTGATCCAGTTTGAAGGTGATAGGAGAATATTTTACACACTTCACTGTGAAATATTAGATTTTGGATAATTTTGTTGATTTTCAAAGTCCTCCCCCAGATCAAAGATATCTTAATGAAAATCTGTAAACAAACGCTGAACTTGTATTGGCTCTGCCTCAACATTCTGCATGCAAATTTTCAGCAATTTTATTAGCATCATTTAAAATCATATAGCACAAAAGATGGGAGGGGACTTCTGTAAAGGAAATGATGAAAATCAATCATTCCATATGCCCAAAATAACACTTTTTGAATAAAAAAAAAGTTCTTCAGAGATGGACAAGTATAGAGAATAAATAAGAGCATTATACTTAAGCAATGTATACTTAAGCCACAAAAAGGCTGGCACAGGAAGGTCACATGAGTAGGTCAGAGTCTTGTACCCCTCAGTGGATTTCATCAAAAAGCTTCAAGCAGTATGGTAGCATTCTGAAGCTTTGGTAGAACCAGTGAGCCCTTTCAGTATGTAGTTACCAGAAAAGTGGTTTTTCTACATGAAGAAATGATTCTGATAGCTTATGAGACAATGAATAGCACACTCAGAAGCCAGGGAGGCAACATCTACAAGGATAATTATTACACATCTGCTGTAACTTACAGTTTAGAGAAATCTACCATGCATCAATAAATCTAGCCATAGTTTTTTGATTGAATATTAATATCAATCTGTGCATAAGCAGAATCCTTGATCTTTTAGGTAGGTAAAAATATATATCCTGGCAACAGAGTGTATTGGAAGTAACTGGAAGTCCTTTGACTGGACAAGACCTGGTCCTGCCCCATACTAGTTATGTCACCATCACCAATGGGCTTCTGCTTCCTTATTTTTTTTAATTTGTTGAATTATGGAATAAGATTAACTACGTGATCGCTGTGGTCCTTTCACTCTATGTCTCTACCATCTCTATAACAAATAAATGTATATGAATATAGGGAAAACTAAAGTAAGCCCTAGATTAGAAGTAATCCTCAAACTCTGATTCCTAAATTAGAGATATTTCATGAACTACTTAGCAAAGCTATAAAAAATGTGAATTTTTATAGTGACCATCTACATGTGTACATTAACCAATAAAATTATTTCATAATCTAAATACAATTATTGGCAGTTACTCAATCAAAAGTTTAAATTTTTTTTATCTTACTAGAGCAGAAGCGCATTGATTTGGAGGTTTGGAGGGTCTGAGGTATCACAGTCCCTAAATGGAATGAATTTGTGAGATCTCTGTTCATGGGTAAGATATCACATCACATCCCTCCCGGTTGGTAATAAACTAATCAGTAATCTTTATACTGTCTAATACTTCAAGGTCTCACCAACCCATCAGTAGAAACCAGGACACATTAAGTAATAATCCACATGTATCCGTTCTTTGCTCTACCTATTCATGTGTGAGCCTCTTAGACTTGCAAATCTTCAACTTAAAATCCCATGACCCCTGGGATTTTTCTATCAAAATTCAAATCTTTTTAAATTTCATCCTGGTGATTTCGTTTTATTCCCTTTCACAGTTCTGCTTAACTCCTTATATTCCTGGAATTTTACACAACTTAGCATGCTCTACCTCTGCCTGCCCCTAGTCTGTATTATTTTAGGAATGACTCTGAACATTTGCCTACCAAGCCAGTCCAATAAGTCTGTGCCTAATCATTCTCCATGCTGTTTGCCTAGTTCCTTCCATTTATCAGCTCTTTACATTGTGAATGTCAAACTTCAAATTCAGTGGCAAAAGTTGAACTGTATTCTCATGAGATAGAATACAGATAAACTAATAACTCCAGGAAATGAAGCTTGGATCAAACCATCACTGCTTGAAACTAATTCCCTAGAGTTGAGGAGGAACAATAATTTATCTTTATCACTTTCACATAAAACATGAAACTAAAAAGAAAAGCAACTAAAAAAAGAAGTTGAGATCGATGACAGAACTTTGAACCAATAATTTAACACCTCTAAGAATGTTGTAAAATGGAGACTCCTAGATAATTATGAAAATAATTGTGGGCATGTTTAGAAGGTCATTGATCACTCTCTTTCAGGATAAGCAGACATGCAACTATGTCAGTCCTTAAAGTGAGTTGTCACAGAGTTAGCTCATCATTACTTTCATGGCTGCCAATCATTTTTTATTAGTTTTCTCTATTGGTAAAATCCCTCCTCAAACTGGAATTCAAAACTCAAATATTGGGCTTTGCTTTTTTTTTTCTTGGGGAAGGAGAGGAACTCTCAATCAAATCCTCCACAAAAATTTTTATGTTGAAGTGATGATATGTAGGAATAGACTGGATGTAGACATTTAATTTCATTTGTATAGATGGAAAAGAGATGTTGCCTTTTGAGAACAACTACAATTACAAGGTTGAATCTCTGATGTTTCAGGTTTGATAAAAGTGAACTCCTCCCATTTGGTTTTTGTACTGGTGGCAGTAGCAATGGTGGCTGCTTTTCTGCAGATTTGGGGTCTTTTTCCTAAACCTGTAACCACAAATCAATTTCTTCAGCTCCCCTTCCCCATCACCGATGATTTTGGGAGCTACTAAATATACTCCAGCAAGAAATGACTCTTCCTCTATTACCCTGAGCAGTTCCTGCTATTTGTAATGAAGAATACTGATCAACCAAAATCATTTGTAGCAGCTAAAAAATAATGAAAAATGTTTAAATGGAGGAAGACAGTGTCTGGACCATTAATAGCAGTTCTAATAAGTTCATAAAACTATAAGAAAAAGAAATTACCAGACCTTTCTAGATAGCACAGTCTCATACCACTTATTACCATAAATTCACAAGATTCAAGATGAATTTTAAGCACAGAACAAAACAAACAGTAATAATAATAATTATAATAATAATAAAAACACTAATACTTTAACAAGTAATTAAAGTTTTGTGATGCTGCTGTTAACTCTAACTCATATATGTGAGGTTATGATTGCCCTAGAGAAGTCAATACAACGAAAGAAATGATCTCCAAATCTGTGCCTTTGACAACACATTTCTGCATTTAAAATAAATAATTTCTTTTTTATAAGTGATCCATTTAGTTACATTAATTCAATCATGATACATTGTCTTACCTTTCTGGATCTGTAAGTCCTAGATCAAGGTGTTGGCAGGCTTGGTTTGCTCCAAGGGCTATGAGGGAAGGATCTGTTCCAGACTCTTTCCTACACTTCTAGATGGTCATCTTCATGCTGACATGATGCTCTGTATGTGTGCCTGCATCTGAATTTCCTTCTTTAATGAAGACAAGAATGATACTGAATTAGGAATCTATTCTACTCCAGCATGACCTCACCTTAACTTATGGTATTGCATCTATAATGACCCTATTTGCAAATAAGTTCACATTCTGATGTACTGGGCATTAAGATCTCAACATATGAATTGAGGGGAGGGAGGCCCACAATTCAATCTATAACATTCATCAAACCCCAGCAACCAAATAACTAAAATACACAATTCGAGCATCAAAAACCAAAAACAAATAAAAATCCCTATGTGAAAAAAAAATCAGGAAAATCTAATCCATAATCAGAAGATATAAAAGTCAGTAGAAACAGAAGCAGAAAATGACAGAGGAAAAAGAGAATTTTGGAAAATCTATTATAAATGTGCTCCTGAATTTATTTATTTTTTTAAAGATTTTATTTATTTATTCATGATAGACACAGAGAGAGAGAGAGAGAGAGAGAGGCAGAGACACAGGCAGAGGGAGAAGCAGGCTCCATGCAGCGAGCCCAATGTGGGACTCGATCCCGAGTCTCCAGGGTCAGGCCCTGGACCGAAGGTGGCGCTAAACCGCTGAGCCACCCGGGCCGCCCCAATGCTCCTGAATTTAAAATAAAACATTATCTCCAAGAGAAATGAAAACTGTAAGTATTAAGTGGAACTTCTACAATTGAAAAACAAGTATATTAAATGAAAAATTCAGTGGATGAAGTTAATAACAGGTTGGACATGACAGAAGATCAAGCTATATAAAGATATAACAATATAAACTAGCAAAGTGAATCATAGAGAGAAAAATACAGTGACCTGCAGGACAAACCATGCAGTCTAATATATGTATAATTGATAATATATGTATAATTGAAGTCCCAGGAGAAAAGACAGGTAGGAAGAAAACAGTCTTTGAAGAACTAATGGCTGAAAAACTTGGAAATATGTTAAAAACCATGTATCAGCAGATCTGAAGCTCAACAGATCATAATAAAATCATGCTAAAACATATCATAACAAACTTTCTTAAAAAACAACAACAAAGGGACACCTGGGTGGCTCAGTGGTTGGGTGCCTGCCTTCGGCTCGGGTCGTGATCCCAGGATCCAGGGTCAAGTCCCGCGTAGGACTTCCTGTGTGGAGCCTGCTTCTCTCTCTGCCTGTGTCTCTCTGCCTCTCTCTCTCAGTCTGTATATCTCATGAATAAATAAATAAATCTTTGAAAAAATAGCAATAAAGAGTAAAGCTTGAAAGACTCTGCAGGGGGGTGAAGAGGAGTGACATTTATGCAGAGGACCAAAAATAAGACTAACTACACACTTGACATCTGCAAATATGCAAACCAGAAAGCAACAGAATGGCTTGTTTAAGGAGCTACAAGTAGGGGTGGAAAAACCCAATAACATGGAATTTGATATTCAGCAAAGTATATCTTTCAAAAATGCAAGGAAAATAAAGATTTTACAGAAAAACAAAAGTTTGAGTGCTGAGAGAGTTTACTGCCAGAATACCTGGATGAGAGGTGTTGAAGAAACTTGAGGCAGACGAAGTATGGTATCAAACAGTAGCTTAGGTCTCCATGAAGGAACAAAGAGTTCCAGAAATGGTATAAAATAAGAATAAATATAATATATTTCTTCCTTATTTTCTCTAAAATATAGCCAAGGCTCTAAAAGATAATAACTACTAAGGACATTACACATATGTAAAAACAAGATGTATGACAAAAGTAAGAGAAAGGGTGGAACTACAATATTGCAAGGTCCTAACATTATACAAGAAGTAATATTATGATATTTTTAAGTGGATTCCAATACATTAGAGATATATATTATAAATTCAAGAGCCACCACTAAAAGTGGAAACAGAGGCACATTTAATAAGCCAAAAGTGGTGATGTGGTAGGATAGTTAAAATAAGAGAAAGAAAAAAACAACAAAGAACACATGGGACAATCAGGAAATAGCAAAGGTGAAGGACATAAAAGCAACTATATTGACAATAAAATGAAATATTAATCTCTAAACCCTCCAACACAAAAGCAGATAGGCTAGACTGATTTTTAAGCCTGTTTAAAATAACATATTTCAAATATAAAGACATAAATAGGTGGAAAGTAAAATTGCGAAAAAATTACACTATGCAAACGATAATCCTCAGAAAGATGAAGTGACAATATTAATATCAGGCGAAGAATACTTCAGAACTAGGACTATTTTCAGGGTTAATTTGTTACAAGACATAACAATCTTAACACTGCATATGTTTAACAATAGAGCTTCAAAGTAATAAAACAAAAACTGATAGTATCGACTGAAGAAACAGACAAATCCACAGTTATAATTAAAGATTTCAGTACTTCCCTTTGACTAATTGATAGAAAACAGGCAGAAAATTAGCAAGAAAATAGAGACCCAAATAGTATGAAACACATTTACCAACAGATATTTGTGAAATCATACCTATGGTAATAGCAATTACATATTTTTTCAAGGGTACATGGAATATGTACTAAAAATTTCTAGGGGCACCTGGGTGGCTCAGTGGTTGAGCGTCTGCCTTTGGCTCAGATCATGATCCTGGGGTCCTGGGATCCTGGGATGGACTCCTGCATCAAGCTCCCCTCGGAGAGCCTGCTTCTCCCTCTGCTTATGTCTCTGCCTCTCTCTGTGTGTCTCTTATGAATAAGTAAAAAAATAAAAATAAAAATTTCTAAAGTTAAAAATAAAATGAATTAAACACTGACCCCAGAGTACAAAATATATATATTTTATGTAAAAATAATATAATAATGTATAGTTACTATACAATGCACATTTCAGATAAAATAATATTTAGCAAACCATTGCTTTGGTAATTAAACTAAATAGCAAGTCTTCAAAATGTCCTCAATTTAAAGGGGTTATAAAAATCAAGGAGAATAATAAAAAACATTAAGAATGAGTTAATAACCTAGTGATACTATATAATCTGTAGTAACCCTACAGACTTCACCAAAAAACTGCTAGAACTGATAAATGAATTTAGTAAAATTGCAGGATACAAAATCAACATACTTAAATCTATTGCATTTCTTTTTTTTTTTTTTTTAATTTATTTTTTTATTGGTGTTCAATTTACTAACATACAGAATAACACCCAGTGCCCGTCACCCATTCACTCCCACCCCCCGCCCTCCTCCCCTTCTACCACCCCTAGTTCGTTTCCCAGAGTTAGCAGTCTTTATGTTCTGTCTCCCTTTCTGATATTTCCCACACATTTCTTCTCCCTTCCCTTATTTTCCCTTTCACTATTATTTATATTCCCCAAATGAATGAGAACATATAATGTTTGTCCTTCTCTGACTGACTTACTTCACTCAGCATAATACCCTCCAGTTCCATCCACGTTGAAGCAAATGGTGGGTATTTGTCATTTCTAATAGCTGAGTAATATTCCATTGTATACATAAACCACATCTTCTTTATCCATTCATCTTTCGTTGGACACCGAGGCTCCTTCCACAGTTTGGCTATCGTGGCCATTGCTGCTATAAACATCGGGGTGCAGGTGTCCCGGCGTTTCATTGCATCTGAATCTTTGGGGTAAATCCCCAACAGTGCAATTGCTGGGTCGTAGGGCAGGTATATTTTTAACTGTTTGAGGAACCTCCACACAGTTTTCCAGAGTGGCTGCACCAGTTCACATTCCCACCAACAGTGTAAGAGGGTTCCCTTTTCTCCGCATCCTCTCCAACATTTGTTGTTTCCTGCCTTGTTAATTTTCCCCATTCTCACTGGTGTGAGGTGGTATCTCATTGTAGTTTTCATTTGTATTTCCCTGATGGCAAGTGATGCAGAGCATTTTCTCATATGCATGTTGGCCATGTCTATGTCTTCCTCTGTGAGATTTCTGTTCATGTCTTTTGCCCATTTCATGATTGGATTGTTTGTTTCTTTGGTGTTGAGTTTGATAAGTTCTTTATAGATCTTGGAAACTAGCCCTTTATCTGATATGTCATTTGCAAATATCTTCTCCCATTCTGTAGGTTGTCTTTGAGTTTTGTTGACTGTATCCTTTGCTGTGCAAAAGCTTCTTATCTTGATGAAGTCCCAATAGTTCATTTTTGCTTTTGTTTCTTTTGCCTTCGTGGATGTATCTTGCAAGAAGTTACTATGGCCGAGTTCAAAAAGGGTGTTGCCTGTGTTCTTCTCTAGGATTTTGATGGAATCTTGTCTCACATTTAGATCTTTCATCCATTTTGAGTTTATCTTTGTGTATGGTGAAAGAGAGTGGTCTAGTTTCATTCTTCTGCATGTGGATGTCCAATTTTCCCAGCACCATTTATTGAAGAGACTGTCTTTCTTCCAATGGATAGTCTTTCCTCCTTTATCGAATATTAGTTGCCCATAAAGTTCAGGGTCCACTTCTGGATTCTCTATTCTGTTCCACTGATCTATGTGTCTGTTTTTGTGCCAGTACCACACTGTCTTGATGACCACAGCTTTGTAGTACAACCTGAAATCTGGCATTGTGATGCCCCCAGATATGGTTTTCTTTTTTAAAATTCCCCTGGCTATTCGGGGTCTTTTCTGATTCCACACAAATCTTAAAATAATTTGTTCTAACTCTCTGAAGAAAGTCCATGGTATTTTGATAGGGATTGCATTAAACGTGTATATTGCCCTGGGTAACATTGACATTTTCACAATATTAATTCTGCCAATCCATGAGCATGGAATATTTTTCCATCTCTTTGGGTCTTCCTCAATTTCTTTCAGAAGTGTTCTATAGTTTTGAGGGTATAGATCCTTTACATCTTTGGTGAGGTTTATTCCTAGGTATCTTATGCTTTTGGGTGCAATTGTAAATGGGATTGACTCCTTAATTTCTCTTTCTTCAGTCTCATTGTTAGTGTATAGAAATGCCACTGACTTCTGGGCATTGATTTTGTATCCTGCCACGCTACCGAATTGCTGTATGAGTTCTGGCAATCTTGGGGTGGAGACTTTTGGGTTTTCTATGTAGAGTATCATGTCATCGGCGAAGAGGGAGAGTTTGACTTCTTCTTTGCCAATTTGAATGCCTTTAATGTCTTTTTGTTGTCTGATTGCTGAGGCTAGGACTTCCAGTACTATGTTGAATAGCAGTGGTGAGAGTGGACATCCCTGTCTTGCTCCTGATCTTAGGGGAAAGGCTCCCAGTGCTTCCCCATTGAGAATGATATTTGCTGTGGGCTTTTCGTAGATGGCTTTTAAGATGTCGAGGAATGTTCCCTCTATCTCTACACTCTGAAGAGTTTTGATCAGGAATGGATGCTGTATTTTGTCAAATGCTTTCTCTGCATCCAATGAGAGGATCATATGGTTCTTGGTTTTTCTCTTGCTGATATGATGAATCACATTGATTGTTTTACGGGTGTTGAACCAGCCTTGTGTCCCAGGGATAAATCCTACTTGGTCATGGTGAATAATTTTCTTAATGTACTGTTGGATCCTATTGGCCAGTATCTTGTTGAGAATTTTTGCATCCATGTTCATCAGGGATATTGGTCTGTAATTCTCCTTTTTGGTGGGGTCTTTGTCTGGCTTTGGAATTAAGGTGATGCTGGCTTCATAGAACGAATTTGGAAGTACTCCATCTCTTTCTATCTTTCCAAACAGCTTTAGGAGAATAGGTATGATTTCTTCTTTAAACGTTTGATAAAATTCTCCTGGGAAGCCATCTGGCCCTGGACTCTTGTGTCTTGGGAGGTTTTTGATGACTGCTTCAATTTCCTCCCTGGTTATTGGCCTGTTCAGGTTTTCTATTTCTTCCTGTTCCAGTTTTGGTAGTTTGTGGCTTTCCAGGAATGCGTCCATTTCTTCTAGATTGCTTAATTTATTGGCGTATAGCTGTTCATAATATGTTTTTAAAATCGTTTGTATTTCCTTGGTGTTGGTAGTGATCTCTCCTTTCTCATTCATGATTTTATTAATTTGAGTCTTCTCTCTCTTCTTTTTAATAAGGCTGGCTAATGGTTTATCTATCTTATTGATTCTTTCTAAGAACCAACTCCTGGTTCTGTTGATCTGTTCCACAGTTCTTCTGGTCTCGATTTCGTTGAGTTCTGCTCGAATCTTTATTAACTCCCTTCTTCTCTTGGGTGTAGGATCTATTTGCTGTTTTTTCTCTAGCTCCTTTATGTGTAAGGTTAGCTTTTGTATTTGAGTTCTTTCCAGTTTTTGAATGGATGCTTGTATTGCGATGTATTTCCCCCTTAGGACTGCTTTTGCTGTATCCCAAAGATTTTGAACGGTTGTATCTTCATTCTCATTAGTTTCCATGAATCTTTTTAATTCTTCCTTAATTTCCTGGTTGACCCTTTTATCTTTTAGCAGGATGGTCCTTAACCTCCATGTGTTTGAGGTCCTTCCAAACTTCTTGTTGTGATTTAGTTCTAATTTCAAGGCATTATGGTCCGAGAATATGCAGGGGACAATCCCAATCTTTTGGTATCGGTTCAGACCCGATTTGTGACCCAATATGTGGTCTATTCTGGAGAAAGTTCCATGTGCGCTTGAGAAGAATGTGTATTCGGTTGAGTTTGGATGTAAAGTTCTGTAGATATCTGTGAAATCCATCTGGTCCAGTGTATCATTTAAAGCTCTCGTTTCTTTGGAGATGTTTTGCTTAGAAGACCTATCGAGTATAGAAAGAGCTAGATTGAAGTCACCAAGTATAAGTGTATTATTATCTAAGTATTTCTTCACTTTGGTTAATAATTGATTTATATATTTGGCAGCTCCCACATTCGGAGCATATATATTGAGGATTGTTAAGTCCTCTTGTTGAATAGATCCTTTAAGTATGAGATAGTGTCCCTGTTCATCTCTCACTACAGTCTTTGGGGTAAATTTTAGTTTATCTGATATAAGGATGGCTACCCCTGCTTTCTTTTGAGGACCATTCGAATGGTAAATGGTTCTCCAACCTTTTATTTTCAGGCTGTAGGTGTCCTTCTGTCTAAAATGAGTCTCTTGTAGACAGCAAATAGATGGGTCCTGCTTTTTTATCCAGTCTGAAACCCTGCGCCTTTTGATGGGGTCATTAAGCCCGTTCACATTCAGAGTTACTATTGAGAGATATGAGTTTAGTGTCATCATGATATCTATTCAGTCTTTGTTTTTGTGGACTGTTCCACTGAACTTCTTCTTAAAGGGGAATTTTAAGAGTCCCCCTTAAAATTTCTTGCAGAGCTGGTTTGGAGGTCACATATTCTTTTAGTTGCTGCCTGTCTTGGAAGCTCTTTATCTCTCCTTCCATTTTGAATGAGAGCCTTGCTGGATAAAGGATTCTTGGTTGCATGTTCTTCTCATTTAGGACCCTGAATATATCCTGCCAGCCCTTTCTGGCCTGCCAGGTCTCTGTGGAGAGGTCTGCTGTTACCCTAATACTCCTCCCCATAAAAGTTAGGGATTTCTTGTCTCTTGCTGCTTTAAGGATCTTCTCCTTATCTTTGGAATTTGTAAGCTTCACTATTAAATGTCGAGGTGTTGAACGGTTTTTATTGATTTTAGGGGGGGATCTCTCTATTTCCTGGATCTGAATGCCTGTTTCCCTTCCCAGATTAGGAAAGTTTTCAGCTAGAATTTGTTCAAATACATATTCTGGCCCTCTGGCCCTTTCGGCGCCCTCGGGAACCCCAATTAAACGTAGGTTTTTCTTCCTCAGGCTGTCGTTTATTTCCCTTAATCTATCTTCATGGTCTTTTAATTGTTTGTCTCTTTTTTCCTCAGTTTCCCTCTTTGCTATCAACTTGTCTTCTATGTCACTCACTCTTTCTTCCACCTCGTTAACCCTCGTCGTTAGGACTTCTAGTTTGGATTGCATCTCATTCAATTGATTTTTAATTTCTGCCTGATTAGCTCTAAATTCTGTAGTCATGAAGTCTCTTGAGTCCTTTATACTTTTTTCTAGAGCCACCAGTAGCTGTATAATAGTGCTTCTGAATTGGCTTTCTGACATTGAATTGTAATCCAGATTTTGTAACTCTGTGGGAGAGAGGACTGTTTCTGATTCTTTCTTTTGAGGTGAGGTTTTCCTTCTAGTCATTTTGCTCAGTGCAGAGTGGCCAAAAGCAAATTGTATTGGGAAAAAGAGAAAAAGAGAGGAGAGAAAGAAGGAAAGAAAAGAGAAAGAGAAAAAAAAAGGGAAGAAAAGAAAAAAAAACGAGAAAAAAAAAAGAAGAAAAAGAGAAAGAAAAAGAAAGGAGAAAAAAAGGGGGTGGGGGAAGGAAACAAATCAAAAAGCAAAACAAAACAAAAAAAAAAACAAAAAAAAAAAACCCACAGGGGAGTATCTTCTGATTCTGTGTTCTTTAAGTCCCTTGGCTTCTCCTGGAAGTTGTCAGTCTAGTTGATCTTCTGGGGGAGGGGCCTGTTGTGCTGATTTTCAGGTGTTAGCACTTGGGGGAGCTGCTGTGCCCCTGCCTGGTGCAGGGCTCGGTGGGGGTTGTTTACCCCGTGAGGCCGCAGGAGGAACAGCCCCAGTGGCGGGGCAGCTCTGGAAACCTGGGTTCAGCTCCGGAGCTCTCCGTCTGCAGGGCCTGGAGGCTCCGGGGCGGGGCCGCTGATCTGCTCAGCTGGGGCAGGAGCGTCCTCGCTGTCCTGGGCCCTCCCGGTCTCTGCCTGTCCCGGAGGAGGCCGGATCCTGGGCTGTGTCCCGGCGCCCTGTGCTCCGGAGCCTGCGCTGGTGGATTCGCGCTCCCGGGCCGCGCAGCCCCCTCCGCGGAGCCGCCGCCCGAGCCCCTCCGAGCTGCTCCTGGAACCGCGCAGCCCCCTCCGCACGGAGCCTCTTCCTCTGCCCGAGCCCCTCCGAGCTGCTCCCGGGGCCGCGCAGCCCCCTCCGCGGAGCCGCCGCCCGAGCCCCTCCTGGCTGCTCCGGTCCCGCCGGGTCCCGCCGTGCGCGCTGCAGCCCTTAGGGAGCTCGGCGCACTCTCCTGGGTGCGCAGTTGCTGTTACTGTCCCCGGGAGCCCGAGGGCATCCCCGCCCTCCTGGGTCCTGCTCCAACTCCCCACGAGCCCCTTTCCCCCGGGAAGGTTGGTGCAGCTCCTGCTCCTCCGGGACGGGGCTCTCCTGTCCTGGGGACACTCGCCCCGGCCTCAGCCCGGCTCCTCGCGGGGCCCCTCCCCCCTGGAGGCCTTTGTTTCTTTATTTCTTTTTCCCCGTCTTCCTACCTGGATAGAAGCGCGAACTCTTCTCACTGTTGCATTCCAGCTGGTCTCTCTTTAAATCTCAGGCCGAATTCATAGATTTTCAGGATAATTTGAAGGTTTTCTAGGTAGTTTGGTGGAGACAGGTGATTTGGGGACCCTACTCTTCCGCCATCTTGCTCCTCCCCCAGCTATTGCATTTCTTTATACCAATAATGAAGCAGCAGAAAGAGAAATTAAGAAAACAATCCCATTTATAATTGCACCAAAAATAATAAGATACCTAGGTATAAACTTAACCAGAGATGAAAAAGGCCTATATTCTGAAAACTATAAAACACCAATGAAAGAAATTGAAGATGACAACAAAGAAATGGAAACACCTTCCATGTTCATGCTCTTCCAAGAACACATATTGTTAAAATTTCTATACTACCCAAAGCATATTGTTAAAATGTCTATACTACCCAAAGCAATCTCCGTATTTAATGCAATCCCTATCAAAATACCAACATCATCTTTCACAGAGCTAGAATAAACAATCCTAAGATTTCTTATGGAATCACAAAAGACTCCAAATAGCCAAAATGATCTTGAAAAAGCAAAGCTAGAGGCATCACAATTTCTGTCTTCAAGTTATATTACAAAGCTGCAGTGATCAAGACAGTATGGTACCGGCACAAAAACAGTCACACAGGTCCATGGAATACAATAAAAAAACCCAGAAATAAACTCACAATTATATGGTCAGTTAATCTTCAACAAAGCAGTAAAGAATATCCAATAGGAAAAAGAGAGTCTCTTCAACGACTTGTGTTGGGAAGGCTGGACAGTTAGATACAAAAGAGTGAAACTGGACCACTTTCTTACACCATACACAAAAATAAATTCAAAGTGTATTAAAGACCTAAATGTGAGACCTGCAGCCATAAAAATCCTAGAAGAGAATACAGATAGTAATTTCTCTGACATCTACTGCAGCAACTTTTTTCTAGATATGTCTCCTGAGGCAAGGGATATAAAAGCAAAAGTAAACTATTGGGGCTACATCAAATAACAAACTTCTGCCCAGTGAAGGAAGCCATCGACAAAAATAAAAGAGAATCTACAGAATGGGAGAAGATATTTGCAAAAGCCATATCTGATAAAGGTATCCAAAATAAATAAATATCTTATAAAACTCAACACCCAAAAGACAACCCAATTAGAAAAGGAGCAGAAGACCTACAGACGGTTAACAGACACATGAAAAGACACTCATCATCATTTACTATCAGGTAAATGTAAATCAAAACTACAAAACGGTTTCACCTAACACCTATCAGAATGGCTAAAATAAAAACACAAGAAATGACAAGTATTGGCAAGGATGTGTAGAAAAAGGAAGCCTCTTGCACTGTTGGTGGGAACGCATACTGGTTTAGCCACTGTGGAGAGCACTATAGAGGTTCCTCAAAAAGTTAAAAATAGAACTACTCTAGGATCCAGTATTTTCACTTCTGGGTATTTACACAAAAATTACAAAACCACAAACTCAAAGAGATACATGCACCCCAATGTTTACCCAGTGCTTACAGAAGCCTTGTATATAATAGCTAAGATATGGAAGCAGTTCAAGTGTCCGTTGATAGATGAATAAAGAAGAATAAGTATAGATATACAACAGAATATTATTCATCCATAAAAGAGAATGAAATCTTATCATTTGCAGAGACATGGATGTACTTGGAGTATAATGCTCAGCAAAATAAATCAGAGAAAGACAAATACCGTATGGTTTCATTCATATGTGGACTTTAAGAAACAAAACAAATAAAGGGAAAAAGAAAGAGAAAGGCAAACCAAGAAATAGACTGTTAGTACAGAGAACACACCAATGGTCACCAGAGGGGAGTCAGATGGGTGGATAGGAGAAATAGGTGATGGAGATTAAGGGGGGCACTTGTGATGAGCACCAGGTGATGGATGGAAGTGCTGAATATTGTAGACCTGAACTAATAAAACACTGTAAGCTAAGTGGAATTAAAAACTTAAAAAAATAAGCAAATAGGGATCCCTGGGTGGCGCAGCGGTTTAGCGCCTGCCTTTGGCCCAGGGCGCGATCCTGGGGACCCGGGATCGAATCCCACGTCGGGCTCCTGGTGCATGGAGCCTGCTTCTCCCTCTGCCTCTGTCTCTGCCTCTCTCTCTCTCTCTGTGTGTGACTATGATAAATAAATAAAAATTAAAAAAAAATAAGCAAATACTATGAAAAAATTACAAGAATATTTTCAACTCTATTAAGTTCTTTTTGAAAATTTGGATGTATCGGATATGTTTGAGAAAGATATAAATTACCAAACCTTAATTTAAAACAAACACAAAACAACTATGCTAAATAATATCATCCAATAGTATCAGACCACCATGACTCCAAAGCTGATCATTTTCAAACTTTCAAATAACATATATCTCACTACTCAATATCAGAGGGGAGGAAGATGTTTTAACGGAAAAATAAACATGGCAGTTTAAAAGGAAAATTCTGAAAATGAAGAAGGAATAATGAGGCTTGGAACACATTTAAACACTTTTATAAAGCTATATTACTTCAGTGTTATACTGGCAAGGAAACAGGTAAGAACATCAGTAAAATAAAAAAGAGAATCTAAACTCAAAGATAAAGAAAATCCAGTATATAATAAACATGGCATTTCAGATCAGTGGGAAAAATATATTATTTAAATGCATGCTTTGGTCGGGACCATCTGGTCATTTAGAAGAAAAATTAAGCGGGATTTGTAAATTTATGCTTTATACAAAATCAATCCCAAATGCCTCAAACTCTACTTGTTAAAATAGAAATTATTAAATTTCCAAAAGGAATCTTGGGAGATATTTAAAACTTAAATAATAAAAATGAGTAAAATGGTATTTGAAAGTATGACTTGAAAGCCATAAAATACTTAACAAAATGGAAAATTTATGTTGAAAAACATCATTAACAAAGGTAAAAAAATGAGTTTCTTGGAGAAGGTTTTCTAATTTTCTTAAATTCTAGTGCTTTGTACATAAAAAAACTAGTAAACTGAAAGACTATCATAGGAAATGCAAAGAAAGGGGCATTAATATATAATTTTATGGAATTCTGTGGCAATTCATTATAATTTAAAATTGTGACCTAGCAATTCCAATTCTGACATTTATCTTTGGAGATAATCTTACAAGTGGCAAAAAAATATTTAATTACATATTTAAATAGGAAAAAGATAAGAAACAATTAAATTTCATACAGACTAAATGAATTATATCAATACACCATCTACACTGAAATATTTAGGCAAATAAATTGAAATGTGTGTGTGTGTGTATACAGCATATACATAAACACCACAGAGATGCCATGTACCTATACACAAGCACACACATCATATCATACAATAATTTTCTATTATTTTTATAATACAAGCAAGTATAAACTCAATGAATCAAATTAGTGTTCTCCTATTCTGGAATCCAGATTACTGAATAAAAAGGAAGAATTCATACAAATTCTGTTTAATTACTGCACAGTAATTCAAAACATACACTTCAGATGTTTATAGACATGGGTTTTAACATCTTGAAAGACAGATTTGTTTAAAGGTCAAACTCCTTCAACTTTTGTAAGCACATATACAATATATTCTGTAGGTATATATTTTAACTGTATGACTATTTTGTCTATTGAAGATCAATATCCATGAAATTAATTAAGTTCCATGTATTTTCTCCAGGAAGTTAAGCATGCAAAAGGCTTCCATATTTCTTCTATTTCATAAGATTCAAATCCAGGAGATAGAATTTCCTATTTTAGGAAAAACTAGAGCTCATGGAATCCATGTTGCTATATTTAAAAATCCAGAAATGCTTTTCCTGTTCTGGCAAGCCACAAAGTGAAATGCTTCAGGGGTCTCTCAATAGTGAAACCAAGGAAGGTTAAAAAGAAAACTGACCACACTGGTCTATGCCAACCTCAGCCCCAGAAGGATTGTGTAGCACAATGCATCAGCTTCCATTTCCCAAAAACTCTACGTTTACTTCAGTTGGGCTGTATACATTAAATTAGAATAAAACTGTCCCACTTTGCCAGTTTATTAAAAATAAACTGAAGGGATGCCTGGGTGGCTCAGCAGTTAAGCATCTGCCTTTGGCTCAGGTCATGATCCTGGAGTCCTGGGATCGAATCCCACATCGGGCTCCCTGCATGGAGCCTGCTTCTCCCTCTGCCTGTATCTCTGCTCTCTCTCTCTCTCTCTCTCTCTCACTCTCTCTTTCTGTGTCTCTCATGAATAAATAAATAAAATCTTTAAAAAAAATACTCCCTCCTTTGAAAATGTTTAAGGATTAATTCTATACAACTTGTGCCAAAGACAAAAAAATTTCAGGGAATCTCCCATCTATGATATATGATATAGGAAAGGTGAGATTCTGAGGATCTTAAATTCTAATCCTCTATCTTTAGCCAAATCATTGTAAGTGGAACACAGATTTCCTTAAATGACACAGGTAACTATTTAAAGTCCATCCTATTAAACTGTTTTTCAAATTTCAACATTGATAGCACAAGATGACAATTTATTAAAAAAAAAAAAAGATGGAAGCCAATGTTACCACGCTAGAATGCTCTTCTGCAGTTACATTGACCCATATTCTCTTTTGATAGAATCGGAAGAGTAGTTCAAGATTCTTACTTTTTAACACGTAAATACTAAATACTTTTCTGAGGTCTCTGAAAACCTATGGTTGCTTTCAGAAGCACATAAAACAAGAAAAAAGTAATTAATGATTTTTAATCACAAAAGCATCTATGTATCTACTATAATAGCGATTTGGGCCCAAAATAAACCACAGGAATGAATATTGCTTTCAGCAGAAATGGTTTCAAGAACTTATTATAGCTCTCTGTCTTCTACCATAATCAGGGAAAGGGCATTTAGTTAATCAAATTTATTTTGGTGTTCAGAAATTATCTAAGTACATAAGACATGGCACATGAGCTCTGACTTTCACAATAGGAGACAATGACATGATTAAATGCGATGCCTCTCTGGGGAAAGTGATTGGAGAATCCATGATTACAGGCTTTGGAGTAATTTGATGTAAAATCCCAGCAACTGGGAGAGGTGGTTGCTTGATACACTTAGGAAACTGGCTTCTTATGTTTAAGGGATTAAGTATCTAGAGGAGCAAGGATGGATTTCTGTATCAGTCAGGGTCTTGCCAGAGATAGAAACTGGTGCGATCATTTTAACAAAAGAATTTAATATTAACAATTTCCAACTAGGTAGCAGAGAACAGAAAATGTACCCTACTACTGCTAATAATAATAATTAAAGACACTGGAATCACAGAAGTAGTCAATATTGGATGAAGCAATAGCCCCTAGGGGTAGGGGGATGGATGGAGTCCCTTGGCCATGAGGCAAAGATGCTGCCTGCTGATTATCTGGTACCTGAAGGGATGGTCCCCTGGAGTTGGGACCCAGATCTCCAAGACAGGAGCTGTAGGTCTTCTGCTCCTTTTCTAATTGGGTTGTCTTTTGGGTGTTGAGTTTTATAAGATCTTTATTTATTTTGGATATCTTTATCAGACATGGCTTTTGCAAATATCTTCTCCCATTCTGTAGATTCTGTTAATTTTGTCGATGGTTTCCTTCCCTGGGCAGAAGCTTGTTATTTGATGTAGCCCCAATAGTTTATTTTTGCTTTTATATGCCTTGCCTTAGGAAAATATTGGTATTATGTTGAGGTATATTCCCTCTAAACCTACTTTGTGGAGGGTTTTTTTAATCAAGAATGACTATTGTACCTTGTCAAATGCTTTTTCTGCATCTATTGAAGTAATCATATAGTTTTTTTTATCATTTCTCTTATGAATGTGTTATATCACTTTGATTGACTTGTGAATATTGAACCACCCTTGCAACTCAGAATAAATCCCACTTGATCATGGTGACTGACTTTTTAAATGTATTGTTGGATTTGATTTGCTAGTATTTTGTTGAGGATTTTTGCATATAGGTCTGTCAGGGATATTGGCCTATAGTTTTCTTTGTATGTGGTGTCTTTGTCTGGTTTTGGTGGCAGAGTAATGCTAGTCATTGAATGAATTTGAAAGTTTTCATTCCTCTTCTATTTTTGTAATACTTTGGGAAGTATAGGTATTAATTCTTCTTTAAATGTTTGGTAAGGGACACCTGCGTGGCTCAGTGGTTAAGCGACTGCATTCAGCTCAGAGCATGATCCCGAGGTCCCAGGATCCAGTCCCATATCGGGCTCCCTGCGCAGAGCCTGTTTCTCCTTCTGCCTATGTCTCTGCCTCTCTCTGTGTCTCTCATGAATAAGTAAATAAAATATTTTTTAAAAAATATTTGGTAGAATTTACCTCTCTGATCCTGAACCTTTGTTTCTTAGGAGTTTTTTGATTAGCGATTTTCATTGCTGGTACTTGGTCTGCTTACATCTTTTGTTTCCTTCTGTTTCAGTTTTGGGAGGTTATATGTTCCTAGGAATTTATCCATTTCTTCTAAGTTGTCTAATTTGTTGACCTATAATTTTTCATATTTTCTTAGACATGTTTGTATTTCTGTGGTGTTGGTTATTATTTCTCCTCTTTCATTTCTGATTTTGCTTATTTGAATCATCTTTCTTTCCCTCTCTCTCTCTCTCCCTCTTTTTTTTTTTTTTTTTTTTTTTTTTAATGAGTCTGGCTAGAATTTATCCATTTTGTTGATCTTTTCAAAGAACCAGCTCCTGGTTTCATTTGACCTGTTCTACTGTTGTTTTTAGTTTTGTTTTGTTTTTTAAGTTTCTATACCATTATTTCTGCTCTAATCTCTATTCTTTCTTTCCTTCTGCTGGCTCTAGGTTCCATTTGTTGTTCTTTTTCTACCTCCTTTGGATATAAGTTTAGGTTGTTTATTTGAGATGTTCTTGCTTCTTAAGGTAAGCCTATATTGCTATAAATTTCCCTCTTTGAACCCTTTTGCTGCATTCCAGAGGTTTTGGACCATCATGTTTTCACTTTCTCTTGTTTCCATGTAATTTTTTTTATTTCATTAATTTCCTGGTTGATGTTCATTGTTTAGTAGCATGTTGTTTAACTTCCATGTATTTGTGTTTTTTTCTAAATTTTTTCTTATGATTGACTTCTAGTTTCAAAGCATTATGGTCAGAAACGATGCATTGCATGACTTAAATATTTTTTTAATTTTTTGAGGCTGGTTTTGTTGCCTGATATGTGATCTATTCTGGAGAATATTCCGTGTGCACTTAGAAAGAATGTGTACTCTGTTGTTGTAGGATGGAATCTGCTCCCATGTGTCCTTCAAAACTCTGTTGCCTTGTATATATTGTTTAGAGGATCTGCCTAGATGTAAGAGGGGTGTTAAAGTCTCTACTATTATTATTGTATTATTGTATTCCTCTCAATTAGTTCATTTATTTTTGTTATTAACTGCTTTATGTATTTGAGTATTCCCATACTGGGTATATAATATTTACAATTACTAGAACTTCTTGTTGGATTGCCCTTTTATTATTATATAGTGTCCTTCTTGTCTCTTTTTACTGTCTTTGTTTTAAAGTCCATTTTGTCTAAGTATTGCTACCCCAATTTTGTTTTCACTTCCTGTTATAGTTTCCTGTTCTTGAAGGTAATGGCTTTATGAAGAAGAGCTCTTGCAGTGGCCTCTCCTCCCCAGGCCCTGGCACCACAACAAATGTCTCCTATGTGTCTTCTGTGTGCTCTGTTGTTGCATCCTGAATTTTTCCTCCAGTCCAATCATCTGGAAAAGCTCTCTGCCTACTGTAGGAAGTGTTTGGTCGCCTGCCAGGTGAGGCACATCTTAAGAAGGTGTGCACTGGTCGGCTTGCAAAATGTGACCTGACACCACCACTGCCCCAGAATTAAGGCTCTGCATCAAGAGACATGGTATTGGCAAGGTTTGACCCAGTCACCTGGGTGAGAAGACCCACAGTGCCGGGACTGAGGCAAGTGTGACTGCAAAGGGCATATCCACTGAAGCACAATGGGATAGGGTTTGGTGTAAACAAATTAGGTAGCTAGTGTTTGCAATGCTGGTTCCTGCAGTGTGTTTGTGCTGGGGAACAGGGGCAAGAAACCGTCCCTGCCATCTCCTTTGTTCCTGGAGGGGGTATCCCTGCAATCCCTGCCTTTCCAACTATGCTCTGAGATGAGTAAAGAATTCTCCCTCCCATATGCCCCAGGTGTTTTTCAAACAGCTGCTACTATGCTGTATCTCCATGAACTGTCTTTCCAGGTTGTAAGTGCCGCTGGTTTTAAGAACTCACGAAAATCCACCTCTCTCACCTTCAAATCCAAATATGATGAGAATCCATCTTCCCCATGCAGTCTACCAGGTGTGACAATATTCAATAAACTACATGAGATAGTCAACACTTTATTACAAACTTTGTGTTAGATGATTTTGCCCAACTATAGATTAATAGATTAATGTAAGTTTTGCAAATTTAAAATAGGCTAGGTTATGGTGGTCTGGTAAGTTAAAGTGTATTAAATTCATTTTCAACTTACGATAGCTTCAATTTATGATGGGTTTATGTCCCAATAAGTGAAGAAAGATCTATATTCTTTTCTGTATTTTCTTTCTATTCATTCCATCTGTCTATTTCATTCTGAACATTTCCTTAAACTTTGTTTTCTTTTTATACACAGTTTCTTCAGCTGTATGCGGTGTGTTATCAAACCTACCCATTGTGTTTTAATTTCTATTTTTTTCAGTTCGAAAATTTTGATATTTTCTTACTCAAATATATTTTGTCTTTTATTTTAGATACTATCTCCCTGATATGCTTCTCAATACTGTCTTTTATCTTTCTCTATCCCTGAGAAACTACAGTATCTGTGTTGAACTCTCTGGCTCTCAGTTACCTCTCCTATAATTACTAAATATCCCCAGTAAAACTACAACCCAAGTATAGCATTCAAATTCCTGGTTTTCAATCCTTTCCAGATCTTGGCCTAGTAACTCATATTTATCAAAAGCCATAGTATTTAATATAATTATACTTCTGGGCATCTATCCTAAGTAAATAATCTAAATATGGATATATTTATGCACAAAGATGTTCAAAGCAAAATAATTTCTAACAGAAAAGGTTGGGAGGAAATCTAATGTTCAACAATCAGAGGACACATTGATTTGTTAGAATTTCATAGTCATTATTAATCATATTTTCCAACAACTTTTATAACCTAATAAAGTGTTCACAAAATAATATGAAATAAAATTGCAGGATGAATAGGGTTTATGTAACAGCTTTCTAAAATAAAATTATTTATTCATAACACTTTACAAAACAGAAAACATTCTCTGAGATGTGAAAATGCAAGTAATTTAAATTTAAATTTAATATTCTTCTTAAGTTTAAATGTCTTTCTTGTATTTTCCTAAAATTTCTGCACTAAAAATTTAGTAAAGAAACCAACCATAATTTAATTGAATAGGTGAACTGGAACTAAAGGAAGACAGTGACTTTGTACATTTTTTGTGTATTGACGAAAGACCAATTTGTCCCATTATCTCGTTCTCCAGTAACATTGTGCTGCTCCTTTCTCTTTTTATGTTCACCTGTGCTACTGACATATTTGTTTTTATGGCTGTCAGATTGTCACAACATTTTCTTTAGAGAAGTTGGTTTGGATGCATCTTATATCTTTTCATATCTCCAAGTACAGCCACAGGGATGAACCCATGATGAATATTTAAGCTCTTGGAAAGGTTACAAGCACCAAGCCTTCTGGGCCATGATAACTGACAGCCTGTACAGTAGTCTAATGAAAATGATGACAAGTGTCTGGAGTACTCTCAATATAGACTTCGTCTTCTAACATCATTTACATATATCAATGATATCTGAATATGAGCTCTTTCCAGAATTATTAAAAATAATAGCAGGATAATGGGATAGTAATTGAGACCAACTCTTTAAAAAAATTATTACCTGGATAACATCTATGAATGTTGCCATCACTCACCTCTGTTATTTTCTGATGTTATGGCAAAGTACCATGTATTATCATTCTCTCTTATAGAAGCAATTTTCTTTGTTCATTACATTAATAATGTGGTGACTTCTTGTTGGCAAGCCAAATAATTAATCTTCTACAAGTAGATCTAGTTTAATTTAAACATGCTAATCTTTTTGCACTTTTCAAGCAGGCAGTGAGACATCACCTAACACAGAATTAGCTTTAGCAGCTCTGTATTATATCTCACAAATGATGGAAACACTGATTATGTGCCAGCCAGAAAATATAATTTCACAGGTTGTGTTGCAATGAGACATTATGCGAAGTCATATGGCATGACGATATGTGGGCAAAAGAGAACCTAAAATGGTTGAGCAAATTTAAGAGTTAGAAATTAAGACCTAGGAAGACACTGTAACAGGAACTAGGATTTTTAAGAGATAAATTATTTAATGAGCAAGGCTAGGTGAAGAATGAGCTGTACATCAGGTACATTTTTCTTGTTAATTGTGTTTTACTTTGATTTGGGAAAAAACCAACCTCAGACCAGTGAAACAAGGTATGTCACAGAAGGTAAGTTTCTCATATAAAGTGTCCTGTTGATAAGCTAGGCTCAAGCACAGTTAAGGCAAACACTGACTCCAGAGAGACAGATCTAGCCAATGCAGACAGCACTGGGAAATTCCAGCTTACAAGCACTGCTGGAAGTTAAGTAGGTTATGACCAGGTTTTGGTAGACTGGTTCATTCGTGGCAGTACTCCAGCTAGAAAGAAAGACAGCATTGGACCCAATAATTTGGATGAAGGCTGGCACTGCTCATCTATATCATAACTAGGTTAAGAATTTAGTCCAACCACACTAGAAAAAGTGAAGCACCAGATCAGGTAAATTTCATTGCAGTGGAAACAGAAGCAGGATTTTTACCTTAGTTATAGTGTCACTTTACAAGGAGGAGTTGCAAGGGAAAGGTAGTATTTTATCACAGAGATTATGGGACATCTACAGCTCATCTACGACACAAAAGTTACCTGATCTATTGACAGTAGAGTCAATCCCAGCAACTCTGAATGGTAGCCCACATACTTAAAAATGAGAGTATTCCATGTTTGCAAGAAAGAAGAGAAAAAGGTGAATTTAGAACAGATGTAAGCATTACTTCTTGAGCCAGGAAAAGGAAGTAGGCATAGGTTTAATCTGGATGGAAGTTTTTATATCTGAGTACTGAGAAGGGGATATGAAAGTCACTGATGGAAATGAAGGCTTTCTCTTTATGTATATATTCCTATCAAAACCTATTTCTTATCAAAACTATTGAAATTATTCTGAACAGAGACAGCCACATCTCCACATGTAGAAGTTGCAGGTGGTGCACATGTTGTGAGCAATGATGCCCACACGCTCCAAGTAGACTGCTTTTCTTTCCAAGCCTCTCATTATTAGAAGACTGATGTCTCTCTCGTTTCTGGGTTCATGGGTCCAAGCTTCAAGGCATGAGAGATGCTCCTCTCACTTTCACACCTTAAAACTCATTCACAGAGTTTGTGATTCCTCTCTTTGGAATGTTTAATTCTCCTGCTTTGGATGCCTATTATTCCAAGAGGGTAATGTTCCCTTCATGAGACAGAAAGAAGATTAGAAGGCTTCTACCAAATCGAAAGTTAGGGATGCTACCTGGTTATTTGGGTTCCACATGCACCTGAACTTTACAGACAAAGAGGGGGATCACATTACTAGTGGCTATGGTTGCTACCCTAATAATCAAGGAAATTGGGCAAGAGAACTATGTATGGAAGCCAAGGTCTTCTCTGGAGTACCTCTTACCACTTCCATGTCCAAAAGTAAAAGATAATAGGAAATTACAACAATTCTTCCCACACCAACAAAAAGAGGAACGTCCCCTGAGGATTCAGACCCATCAGAAATGAAATCTGGGTCACCCAACTAAGTAAAGAATACCAGTTAGCTGAGGTCCTTGTTGAGAGTGATGAGAATATAAGTTGGGTGGTAGAGAAGAAACTATAAGCATGTTAAGGCCTTATGATTAAAATACAGAAATAAAGTTGCATCAGCTATGTATGGTTTATTCCTTGCTTTCTATGTGTGTATAGAGCACACAAGCACACAACATGCATTATGGATGACTGTCTGACATTTCAGCTAAGCACTTCTCTATTATTGAACACTTTTATTTCCCATAATCACTCATCGTAAACACTTCTGCATTAAACATGTTTATGTATAAATCTGGCCATGCTCATGATTCATTCCTTAGGATATGTGGTTTAGAAAAAAAGCATAGGGCAGCCCTGGTGCCACAGCGGTTTAGCGCTGCCTGCAGCCTAGGGCGTGATCCTGGAGACCCTGGATTGAGTCCCATATCAGGTTCCCTGCATGCTGCCTGCTTCTCCCTCTGCCTATGTCTCTGCCTCTCTCTCATTCTCTCTCTCTCTCTCTCTCTGTCTCTATGAATTAAAAAAAAAATCTTAAAAAAAATAAAAAATTAAAAAAGCATAACTGCTGAAAATGAAAACTTTATACTCTCAATAGGTATTGAAAATATCTCCTAAAATGTTACAGAAATTCTTCCTCACCCAAAGGGACTTACCTGACCCCATCTTTGTCAATATTGATGCAATCATTTACCAAAAACATCTATATTGATTTCATAAACAAAAAGCTGTTTTCCACTGCTGTGGTAATAATTTGATAAGTTTAATTTTACAGGCTGAAGCTTTGTGCAGTGGTAGTATTGTAGCCAATGAGGTTTATCTGAGGTGCGATTATTGCTAATTGAAAACTTTTCCTAATTTTACAGGCTGAATAATCAGTGACTTTTTGCTTACGTCTTCTGTTGAACTTGTAGTGATGTTTTAGTGTTTGCCGAGCAATCATAAAGGATGTTTATATATTATTTTTACAAACTCTTTTATAGTAAGATTAATTGTAAGTAGTTCCCAGGTTTTTTATTTGCCTTCTGTTTCTTTGTTATTTGATATATAAAAGATTTTTTTTTTTTTAGGTAGCTAAGTCTACCTGCCTCTCCTTTTGAAATCTACTTTCTTCTCATCTGAGGAGTTGTAAGCTGACTCCTTCAATAACAGGTAAAAGAATTAAGCAAATTCAGAAAAATAAATTAAGTAGCTTCTTATACTTCTTTTATAGCACTTACTACTACACATTTTTACATGCACATGCCTTGTCTTCCTTACTACCCTAAAAGTCCTGGATGGTTGAGCCTTCAAGCTTTAGTCATTTCTAAATTTCCCCAAGACATATGGAAAAGGCTCCATAAACGTTTTGTTAAGTGAAAAATATGAATTAATTAGCACATGCTTTATCAGCTTTACAGAGGCTATCCAAAAGAGCTCAAGGCAGTACAAGTTTATTAATTCTAATATATTCTTTCTTGCTTGTTTACATTTGGATAACAAAACTCTATTTCTTATACGTATCAGGAAAATATACTTTTAGGCTAAGAACTGACATTATATCTAGGTATTTCAAAAATAAATTTAATCAGCAAGAAAGTTTCTTAGACAAAGACATCTACTGTAATTTATCATCTCATGAATTTGGTCTTCAACTTATTTATTTATGGTATGCAAGATACCTTATAAGTATTTCATAAGGAAATTCTATTCTGTGTACCTACAGTGTATGTCTGAAATATTACACAAAATAAATCAAGGGAGTACCCAAACTACAGATCATTAGGCAATATTTCAAGAGACTGCTGCTTTCTGCTCCTTCTGGAAATTTGCCTTAGATTAAGTTATTCACAGCCATTCAAAAGAAGTTGAATTCTAAACTAAATGCACTAAATTCAAAAGAACATAGGATATCTTTCTGGAGTCAGAATTGAGAACATAACCACTATTATATAATTTTCTTTAAAAAAAAAAACCACACTTCATATTTTTAACAGATTTCAAAAAATTTTTTGAAAGGAGGAAACTCTTGACTTTCTGGTGATCACAATGATTACCATCTTTGTGTTTGTATTTTCTGCCTTTTGGAAGCTGCAGAAAATGACTATTCTATAAATTCCTTCATGCTGAATATTATGGCTTAATACCACTCTCAAGAGGCTAAATAAACTCACATTTTTAGGGGAAATAGCATTCTGGATGAGGATCCTTAGTAGAACAAGTGTCAGTATGCTTATAAGTCATCTGTCTCAGTATTTTATATAAAGAATGTTTGATTCCAGGGAGGGGTAAGAAAGTGATGCTTCAACTAGCAAACAGGTTTCATATAGCAAAAAGCTGAAATGTCTCAATTTGATTCCCATGTACCCCATCCTAAGTCTCATTCCTGCCAAACAATGCCCTAACTTAACACATGGTTAAGAGAAAACACAAAACAGACATTTCTAATCTCAATCCCTTTAAGTCTGCCCTTTAGGATCACCATAACGTTATTTTGTTTGTCCACCATTGTCTTGAGTTGAAAGTTCAAGATCTTAGACCATCTTTTTCTTTTATGGGTTCTTCACTGCCATCAAAATCATCCTTTCCCTACCAATCTATAATTTATAGTCACTACATGACTTCCCAATACTGTGTCCCCTCCAGTCAGCATCCATAGTCACCTTTTGTTTAATAAATTGCACTTCTAACAGGAGGTTTATATGCATTCTCATTCATTTCCACATAACCAGCCTTTGTCAGCAATTCCATGGAGCCTATTCATATGGGACTCTGTTCTGAGAACTTTTTTCTTCCAGAAACAGAACAGAACAAACCAATCTGTGCTATCTTGTTCTCTATTAACAACTGTCATTACCAAAAGATGCATGTTCCCTATTAAAATTTCTAGTTGAATACCGATCTGGGAGTATTCTCTCAATGCAAAGGGTCTTTACTCTGGATCTTATCTTTCTGACATAAGAAGTACATTTAACAAAGATTTTAATATCACTGATTTATTATTTCCCTCTGACTGCCAGTGAGGTTTATGTTTTCAGCCAAACTCTCCATGGTGTTTCATCTACAAATCTTTCCACATGTGCAGAGATACAACAAACACAGCACAGGCAGGAGTCATGACACTGAATTCCAAATGGTCCTCACAAAGCTACTTTCATATCCCCTCAAATTGGAGGGGAGTATAAAAATCAAAATACAAAGTATTCTTTGTAAAGTTAAAGAGATACTCCATGTTGTAAAAGAGGTACAGACCAGCTCGGCAAAGAAATGATCTTTAATCAAATTTAAGAAAAGTAAAAATATCAATATTCATGTATTTCAAGATGTAATTCCTCAGATAAAATGCTATGCTTGAATAAAGATTGGGAAGGAGGTGAAAAACAAGGTTTTATTTGCTTTGTCTTCAACACACGAATATGTCAGATAATGAAGCTAGCTATTTATCCAGTATGAAACTCAAATTTATTCTGTGCAGCTTTGGAGAGTAGCACATCAGTAGGCAAAACATAATAAACAATCATTTGTTCAACAAATATTTCCTTAGTGTCTCCTGCATGCCAGGTGTGCTGCCTGCTGCTGGAGCTACAGCATTTAACAGGACACATAAGATGTCAGAATCCATGGAGATGTAGCTCATGGGGCTTACGTTCCAGTGGGGGAGACAGAAAATGGATGAGGAAACAAACCCACAAACAAATAATAGAGAAAACCTCAGATAGTGGTGTGGTTTATTAGAATATAAGCCAGAATAATTTGCTAGCAGGAAGATGAAAAATGTCAGGCAGGATTATAGTCCATATTGTAAGTCCAAGCTCAAAGAAAGTCTTTCAGAAAAAGCTGATAGAGAGCTTAACAACTGCCATAAACAACCATAAAAACTGGGCAATATATAGAAAACAATTATTTGCAGGTATTGGGCAGGATTATGATTCTTAAGAGAAGGGACATGAGAGAAGGGAAGTGATTCCCAAATCTCATTCCCCCAGCTTTGTCCCTGAGGGCAGAGAGAGGTATTCTCGGTCAGTGAAAGAAACATAGATCAGAGTTAGGGGCTGTCGTGCATTTGAGAGGCGGGAAATTAGAGAAGAAAAAACTGCAGAAAAGGAGCCATTAATATCAGCACAAAAATGTCCCTGGGGTCCTAGAGCACCATCTAAGCTGCACACAAGCAGGGTAAGACTCTAATGGACCAGCAGAGAAACGCACCCAGGAGCCTGGGGAACCAAGCAGGAATCTTAGATGCCACATGGTGCCTCAGGAAGATTCAAGTTCAGACTCAGCCAAGCCAGGAGACATCTTCATCAATATCTGGGCTTTTGGCTGAGGATCCAGAAAGGCCACATTCTAAGAGTCAGGATTGACCCTAGAAATAAGGGTACAGACAGTAATTTGTATGAGATTAATTGTTTTACCAAAATGTTTTATTATTCTTGGCATGAGTATAAATCTGAAGTAACTCCCTCATTGATGATATTATGAATTTTCAGCTATTTATTTTCCAGCTAGAAAGAAAATGTTTTTTGCACTGAAAGTTTTTGATCTTTCAAGAAAATGTATTACGATAAAAAGTAAAATATTATTGTCCATTTGGGTTGATAGGAAATACAATTATCTTTAACTTTTTAATGACTCTGAAAAGTTTACCAGTCCTTGGTAGAAATATATCTTCCCTTTAAGGAATAATAGGGCTTGATGGGAATATGAAAACCTACATTGACTAGTATAGAGGTGAATAGAGGAAGGTGTTCTATCTGGTTATATTCAAGATACACAAGAATAGAGGGAAAAAATAATTTTACATTTGTATTCTTCTTCTGTTCAGGTGGCTCAGTATAATACCTACACCAATCTTATTCCAAAGCTGGATGAATATTGAATCTTCTACTTGAAAGATGACATCTCGAAATAAATAATGATTTGGGGGGGGGCACCTGGGTGGCTCAGCTGGTTAAGCATCTGCCTTTGGCTCAGGTCAAGATCTCAGGGTCCTGGGATCCAGCCCTGAATTGGGCTCCCTGCTCAGCAAGGAATCTGCTTCTCCCATTCCTTCTGCACTTCCCCTGCTCATGCTCTCTCTCTTGGTCTCTCTTTCTCTCAAATAAATTAAAAATCTTTTTAAAAAAGAAAATGCAACAGTTTTCAGATGTTTCATCTTGATTGCCTTTCTCTTTACAGGTCACTTGTATTCATTATTTAGGCTTCTTTGTTAGAAAACCACACCAGCCTATCAGCTGCGTGCAGCCTCTTCTAAAAACCCACTGACAGGTTCATGAAAACCCAATAAAGGATTGTCGGAGTGGCTCAGTCTATTAAGCTTCTGACTCTTGATTTCGGCTCAGGTCATGATCTTAGGGTTGTGAGGTCAAGTCCTGTGTTGGCTGCATGCTGGGTGTGGAGTCTGCTGGAGAGTCTCTCTCCCTCTTCCTCTAACCCTCCCCACCCTCCTCCTCTGCTCACTCACACTCTCGCACACCCAAAAAAAGAAGAAGAAGAAGAAGAAGAAGAAGAAGAAGAAGAAGAAGAAAGAAAGAAAGAAAGAAAGAAAGAAAGAAAGAAAGAAAGAAGAAAGAAAGAGAAAAGGATAAGAAAGGAAAACACAATAAAGCGTTTATACTACTACTGAAAATCAAGATTTATAAATAGTGTTAATTTACCTTATTTATTAATATTAAGACATAAATAAATAAATTAAATGATTCCAAAAACAAATGGAATCAGATAGAAAGAAATACACCTAAAGTAGATCAAAAGACCTCCCCATGTGGCTCTTCAGGAAAGAGTCCATAAAGATGTAAGAAGACTGTATCTCCCTTCTGACTCAGAAAGCTGAGGTTATACAAAGGAAAAAGCCTCCCTGAACTTTGAAAAAATCTATAAACATATACCAGGAATTCTTGCTCTAAGTAATTAGGTACCTCTTAGATAAATGTTTGAAATGGTATGGATACAGAAAAAGTACTAGAAGCAATCAAGCCAATAAAAGTAAGTGTCTATAAACAATGACAATTTCAGGGAATTTTCAAAGGAAGAATGGAGGCTAATAAGCTGCACATCCAGACAGTGAATAAAGGCAAAGGGAGATAATTTCAAGATTCAGAAAATACTCACCCATGAAAACTTTTAAAACTAAATATGTGCTTTGATCTTGGAATGAAGAAGACACACCACATTCAAAGAAAAGAAGGTTTGGGCGTGAAAGGACAGTGAGCCTTCCAGCTGGCCAGCTGTTAAACTGGGTCAAATGATTTTTTTAACCTGGATTCTAAATGGAATGAAATTATCAAAAATGATTTTTTAAATAAAAGTTATTAAGGAAAATGTTTCCTTAAGAAGCAATAATCTGAATTTTAAAACTCAGATAAAAAATAAAACAGTATGAATGGAGAGGGGGAAAGAAAGCATACGAATTTTTTTGCTTTCAATAGTGAAGATTCAAAAATAAAAATTATTTATTCTTGACTGGCAATAACAAAAATGTAGACTAAAGGAAGCTTTTAAAAATAGCATCTAGGGCAGCCCCAGTGACCTAGCAGTTTAGCGCCGCCTGCAGCCCAGGGTGTGATCCTGGAGACCAAGGATCGAGTCCCACATCCGGCTCCCCGCATGGAGCCTGCTTCTCCCTCTGCCTGTGTCTGCCTCTCACTCTCTGTGTGTCTGTCATGAATTAATTAATAAAATCTTAAAAATAAATAAATAAATAGCATCGAGACAATCCACAATATTGAAAAAGATCAAAGAAAACATCGTTTATGAAAAATTAAAATAAAGATTGAGAAAAGACTACAAAGGAACAATAAGATAAACTGCCATGAATAAGACTGGTTATAGGAATATACAATTAAATATAAAAGGACAAAAATAAATATTTAAATTGATGAAAAGATAAAAATTAAAATAAATTTTCATTTAGTAAAATTTTGAATAAGAAACATTTTTTTTTTCTTAATTTGATTCAGAACTGGGAAATTCACTGTTGTGGAGTCTCTGACTAGGTCTAGATTGAGTTGGAGGCACAGATTATAACTTTTCAGGTACAGGACTTCACATATTTTTTAGTGAATCATTTGAATTAATTAACACCATTGTAGTTCCTCCGAAGATTTCTGTATTAAAATTTGAGCAAGCAGCTAAGATAATGGCAATATCAATGCATAAAAATGATATATCAAGACAAGTACGTTTACACAGATAGTTTGAAATTTAAAAGTTCTATGAGAAATGGAACTCACCGATTTAGGACTTTTTGGCCAATCTGTGCATTTTAAGAGTGGAAGAAATGATATTTTAGTTAGGCAGATGTTAAGGGGCTTCTCACGGGATGAAACGGTTATCTAAGACAGTCCAAAGAGCTAGTAACCTTCATATCGGCATATTTTAAGAAATGGCATATTTTAAGAAATAGAAATTTTTCAGAAAAGTAAAAAGCTTCCAGACCTGTACTCATTTGAATGATTTAGACCACTTAGTCATTCAAGTGTAAAGCATATTAGGAAAGCAATAGTGATGCTTCTTCTTACCAAACCTTAGTTGTTCTGGTGGTAAATCTATGATGCTAGGCTTCACAGTTGTCAACCTCATATTTTCAAGACAGACAGATATTGTTTACTTGATGACTGTTTTTTGAAAATACTATTATGTTCTTCTTTCAAAGGGAGAAAGCAATTCTGAATGTTGTCATTCAACCAATTGTACTTAGACTTGTTGGAGTCGGCTACAATTTCATGGAGACAATAGTTCTTGTTATATAAATCACAGCTCTATGTGCCATCCATCAATACCAATTACTCTGACAACATCCTACTTGTAACACACCCTTGATACCTGTGCACATGACACACACTAGCACATTTTGAAAGGAATCAAAAGGAAGTATGGTTGCCAGCATCTTTACTGTTATGGCCATTTCTACCTGGAAAATATAGGTAACCATTTTGTAAAATAGTTCTGATCTACAGAATGGAGTGAAGCTTCTTAGATTCCTGAGTTAATGCTCAGAAAGGACACTAGGTTTAATGGGTGTGTCTCCATCATTGCTCTCTACACAAAGAGAAGTGTATTATCTCCATATTTTACTAAAGCTTAAAAAAATTTCCAAAGTCATGCAGCTGTCAAAGCACTGAGTCAGAACAGAAAAACTCAGGTCTGTCTGATTCCAAAAGCTGTAACCTGAAGAACAGTGCTGTGCTTGCTTCCTCCCTCCTACACTGACATCTACAATGTAGAACATCTTAGAGTTTTTTCCTTTTTTTTTGTATATTTTTTATTGGAGTTCAATTTGCCAACATATAGTATAACACCCAGTGCTCATCCCGTCTACTGCCCCCTTCAGTGCCTGTCACCCAGTCACCCCAACCTCCTGCCCACCTCCCCTTCCACTACCCTTTGCTCATTTCCCAGAGTTAGAAGTCTCACATCCTCTCTGATATTTCCACTCATTGTCTCTCCTTTCCCCTTTAATCCCTTTCACTATTTCTTATATTCCCCATATGAATGAAACCATATAATGTTTGTCCCCAAATCTGTGGCATCCTAAAGTGAGTTTTTTAAATGCTTTTGGTGCTGCTCTAGTTGCACCAACTATATTAGTGTTCAGCAAAATTTGAAGTTGTCTTTTTTTAACTGTAGAACTTTAGAGTAAGCATGGATTTGCAAGATTAAACTATCCCTACTTTTACTAACAAGAAAAATGAAACCATAGAAATGTGAGATTTGCCCATGGAATCCTTAAACAGCCAGCAAAAGAGACAGGACTATGAATCCCGTCCAGTCATTTCTCCAAAACAGTTGAAGATGAATGGTTACAAAGAGTGCTTCAGGCATTCACATATATTCTAGAACATTTGCCATCTGTGCATGACAACTTGAGGTGCCATACAAACACCTGTTAATATAGATGTAGGCATAAACTTAAACATTCCTTTCTTCTTTCCTTCTTTGAATGCTATCAACATGGACAATGTGTATTCAGCCACCTGTAATCCCGATGCCTTCAGGTTCCACTCAGATTAGAATCCTGCCAACAAGCCCTGTTTCTTTTCTCTAGAGGAAAAAAAAAAAAAAGTTTCTCCTGCATCAAAAACAAAATAACTAGAAAATAACAATTTGCCACACTTTAGCTTATTTTGTCAGGTGGTACAGTGACTTTTACCTTCCCATTTCTATATTTTTAAAAAACATAAAATATATAAGAGAATTAGCTGTGATTGGCTTCCTGTGAGAAGTGTACCTCATGAGCACCCTGAGAAGAATGACATTAATCATTAATGTTAGAAGACAGGTCAAGCCATGTAGAAAGATATCCCTTTTAGGAACCACAAGAATAACTGTTACTTAAAAGTGTAAAGATAAAATATGTATGCTTACTCTTTCTTTATGAACTAGTTCTCTTAAATAATACAGCTTTTAATATTTTTATATTTGTATATTTTATTTTTACAAGACTTTGATATTTCTTAAAGCAGAAAGTATTTTAAAAGATTCTATTTATAAAGGCTTTATAGTGAAACACAGAGGGAATAGAAATTTTCTATCAAGATCTGTATTTACAGAATTATTTTAATAAGCTGGAAAGGTGTACTGTTGGCTTCTATTCAGTGAACTTAGCCAAGTGGTCTCCAGACTCAGCTACTTCTAGAATAACCAGTGTCACAAAATGGTCAAGTCCCACTCCCGCTTGCTTCCCTTTGCTCTTAGCAGTAGAAACCCAGGGCAAAAGTGTCATTGTTCAGGTTCCACATGAAATAAGATCTTCCTACTGCGGAGCTTCAGGCACTGAATGAGATTTATGGAAATTCTTAATGCCTCCCTAGTGTCTTACAGAAGTTTGGGAAACCTGGTTCCAGTCTTGTCTCTGCCATTTTGTATAAGACACATAACTTCAGATTTGTTTTTATTACTTTGTAAAAATCTAATCTATAGTGTGGAGAAAAATACTGCTAACATTCTTCAAAAGACTTTTGGAAGAATAAAATTTGATAATAGCTATGAAAGTACTTTGTAAAGCACAGAATACCAAGTAGTAATTTAGATCCTTTAAACACTTATGGTAGAAATATTAGACAGTATAACCTATAGAAAAAGTGATTTTAAATATAAAGCAAGTGCCTTAAACATATGTCATGCCCTTTGATTTAACTACTCTACTCCTAAAATCCTATCCTAAAGAAATAATCAGAGACTTAACCAAACGTGTACACATAAAGTCACTGACAGTAAATTTGCTGACAACAAATAGGAAAAACAAAGAAGCACATAGATAAACCAATATAGGTAATTTAACAAAAATTTTTAAAATGATAAAGTCCAGTCACCAATTAATTACCAAATGATTAAAATCACATCCTTGAAAATTAATGATACTATCAAAAGTATATGATATAATAGCAAGGAAGGAAAGTCGAAAAGAAATTGCAGGGCAGCCCCAGTGGCACAGCGGTTTAGCGCTGCCTTCAGCCCAGGGTGTGACCCTGGAGACCCGGGATTGAGTCCCACATCGGGCTCCTTGCATGGAGCCTGCTTCTCCCTCTGCTGTGTCTCTGCCTCTCTCTGTGTCTCTCATGAATAAATAAATAAAATATTTTTAAAAAATACATGGAAGAGGGGATCCCTGGGTGGCTTAGCAGTTTAGCACCTGCCTTCAGCCCAGGGCGTGATCCTGGAGTCCAGGATCGAGTCCCTCGTCAGGCCCCCTGCATGGAGCCTGCTTTTCCCTCTGCCTGTGTCTCTGCCTCTCTCTCTCTCTCTTTCATGAATAAATAAATAAAATCTTTAAAAACATATATATGGAAGAATAGATTGTATTATTTAGGACTAGAGAGGAAGCCAGAGCTGATAGTGCCACACTTTTCAAAGAATTAGTTCTTCATTAATCCTCTCTATTTTTGCTTATGTGAAAACTTATATACCAGGCACAAATGGATAAATAATCCACATAAGCAAATATTACTAGATAAGTAACATTTATCTCTGTGAGCATGATTTTTTAAACTATAATTTTAACGGAATTTTAAAAATAGATAGATAGATGATAGATTTCTTTACTTAAATTCTTTAGTAGAACCTGGTAGACATAAGTCACAATTATGCTTTACACAGAAGAAACATAATAAATTATTTTTTTCTTAATTCAAAATTTTCATTATGAAATCATGATATATCTCCATGATTCTCCCATGCAATTAAAAGTAATGTTCTCAAGAGATGTTGTACTGTTTCAAGTCATCTGTCTCTGTACTAAATGGCCTCTACTTGCCCCAGTTTGTGACTCGCTGTATTTCTCTTTTGTAACATTTCCTTCATTCCTTCAGTATTCAGACATCAGTTCTTACTAGTTATTGCTTTCCTCTACTATTTGTCTCTAGCAGCTATCATTCCATGCCTCTAAATTGTCTGCTTCTGATATGACATGGCAGGGGCCTCTGGGTTTTCAGAAAACAGAAATGGAGAACAAGAGCCTGAGCAGGAGCTCAGGTTTGCTGTAGTGCTTGGGCTTAACAATATCCATTGTTTCCATACATATTTTTAAACTTATTTATGGATTCTCAATTATGTTCCTGGTGGTTCTACATGGTTGAAATGACTAGTTAGTGACCTCTAAATAAATAAAAGGCTACTGAATTAAAGAAAAACTCTGTGATGACGAGGAAAGAGAAAAAGCAAATGATTGTGATGATTATATTAGGAACTGCAAAAACTTTCCAGACAAGCCCTAGAAACACCATTTGTCAGGTGCATTACCAAGCTGTTGCATAAAAGATTCAAGGAATAAATGGCTGGCCCAAGCATTAGAGTTAACTTCTAAGGATAGGTGGTAAAAAGTCCTTCCTTTGGGATCCTTTCCACTCTTACTATCATCCCACTGCTATCCAGACTCATGAGCATAAAGACAGTTGGTGGCAGGTCTTTGCAAATATGTTTGTCCCCATATACTATGTCTAGTTCCCTGGAATTTACCCTGTCTTCAGGCTACAAGGGTATTCATTGGTAGAATCCCTGGAGGCATGGAAATGAGAGATTCCTTAAAAAAAAAAAAAAAAAAAAGTAACCTTTGAACTGATGCCAGGAAGAAAGGCCCTTCTTGAAATTCTAGAAATTCTACTGTCAGAAAACAGTAAAGTAATATGATGTTTCATGTATTTGAGAAGCTTACATAGTACATGGAACACTACCTAAAGATCAGAGTGCATGCATGGTTTTGCACTCAGATACCAGTCTCTCAATTTCAAGAATTGTCAAGGTCTTGCTTTCTGGGCAAGAACAGAATTTCCCTAAAACTCGCCAAAGGAATATGCCTACAAGTATGACATCTTTCATTTATGACAACCTAAGATTTCTTAAAAAAACATGACATGGGGAAAATTTACCCTCCCAAAGTGACTTTTATGCCTATTCAACTGTAGTTGCAAAGAGAGAAGGCACAAGTTCATCACTAATTCCCCAGAGACTGTTCACATCACTCAGGCCTTTGCCCATGATGCCATGTGTAGGTGCTAAGTAAGAGCAGCTTTTACAGTGGACGTTCTTTATAGAGATATACTAGAGAGGCAGTCCAGGCAAAGCACGGAGGCCATCGTTCAGTGCTGTTATTCTGCGTCCATGCACAGGGGACTCAAGATTCTTCCCTGGGTCCATAATTCACAGATACAAAACCAAATCATAGCAGATTAGTAACTGGGGCCAAATGTACATCTGATGGGAAAGCTAGGAAAAAGTTAAGAAGTGTCTCATAAAGCTCTCTGACCAGTATCATGGTGTGGGGAATGTTGGATTAAGTCTCTGATGGGAGGCATATAAGGGACAGGGCAGACACTTGATAGGATGGATAATTAAAGGATTCCCCGATGGACAAGTTACAGTCTCACTGCTGCTTTAGAGACCTCAGTCACTTCTGACTGGGAACACTTTGCACATGAAGCCAAATATTCTTCTCAGTAGTTAGGAGAAACCTAATCCTTCTCAATAAAGAATTCCTTTCCTTCGACACCTATTAGTTGACTTAAAACAATCAAGCAGTTTGCACCGACAAAATAAACTTAGCACCGACGAAACAAACCAGAGCCCCCCTCCATCACAGCTTCCTCGCCCTGTCAGAACACTATTGCTGGTAATATCATGGAATTCTAACTCAGATAATATCCGATTGATGTAGTGCTTCCTATTGAAATACGAAGCACTGATTATAACATACAGATTTCCAAAACCACCTAGGTAATTACAGGCCTGCATCACAAACTCTGTTCTTTATCCTCTCCCAAGGAAGTTTCATTATCCCTGTATTATCTCGCACACAGAAAGAATTTCCTGAAGGTGACCTTTTTATAGGTGGTAACCATAGTAACCGATTTCCAGCCGCTAACACTCTGACACCACTTGCACACTGCAAATGTTACAGGGATGCGGAGGATTGATGTTTGGGGTTGCCCTCCAGAGACAAGAAGCTGCATAAATACTTACCAATTTGAGAGCAAAGATGTTAAGAGAAATTTAAAGCCATATTCCCTGCTCCCCTGCTAATCAGACAGCGATCCGTTTTTTTCCAAATCTCTGTAATACCCTCACTTAGAGACCATCAAAGTAAAAATAAAAGATGTGGATCTTGAAGAAATGCGAGGAAAAAGAAAACATGTTCCTTCCTTTACCTTTAAATAGGACATTCAGTGGATGAGAGGGTGAGAGACAAACACTCCTCTGGGAGGCTATTCTATTTTCGCTGCGTTCTGAAGGCCCCAGGAGCTATAATGGGAGTTATGTGCTCTCAGCAATGGTGACCCGCTTGGCTGTGCAGCCCCGGAAAACTGCAGCTTCAGCACTTGATTCCAAAAGTTAGAAAACTTTGGAGACGGTAGCAAAGTTAGATCTGCCAACTAGAAGCCAGCCAGAGAATACCCAAAAGGAGAGTAGGAGTAGCCAGATGAAAATTCACACATTCTTGGTGCAGGTGCTGGGAGAACACACCCTAGACATTTCAGTAAGCAAAACACTGTACAGAGTCTCCCCTTCCCTCTAAAGGAAGGGGTTCGACTTACAGGGCTTGTTACCATATTTTTTTTGGAGATTCATTCACATATTTTCAATAAATAAGCTCATCTTATTTTTTAAGATGTAAGAAAACTGATTCTTCTCATTTCTCTTGTATGAGACATTTATTGATGGTGCTGAGTAAGCTGTCAATCTGATAGTTGTCTCTCCTTTTCTTACAAAGATTTTATTTATTTATTTGAGAGAGAAATGGAGCGAGAGACCATGAGCGCGGGGGAGAGGGGAAAAGGGGAGATGAGACAGACATGTCGCTGAGCAGGGAGCCTGACGTGGGGCTCGATCCCAGGACCCCGGGATCATGACCTGAACTGAAGGCAGACGCTTAACTGGCTGAGCCACCCAGGTGCCCCAGTAAAGTCATTTCTTATAAATACAGTTGTTACTCAACTTTTTTGCTGCTTCTATATTTCTTGCCCTGTTCTTATTTCTTTTTGTTCTATTCTAATTAATGTACTTTTTATGCACGTTGTCATTTTTATCCTTAAAAAATTTGGTATGATTCAGATTCTGCCCACATAGTCATTTACCAAGCTACAACTTGCTTTCCTATCATTGATCACTGTCGTATTGTGCAATAGTTCTCTCTCTCTCTCTCTCTCTCTCTCTCTCTCTCTCAGTTCTATGTCACTCTTTGGGTTGACTGTTGTGCAGGCAATGTTTCTGAAGATGTGAATCATCTGGAAACCCATCAGAAAAGGAAAAAAAACAAAACAACAAAAACCCTTGTATGCTTCAGTTTGTAAAATGCTGGCTTGAGGACCTTACTCCCTATTCTAGGAAAACATCTTTTAATTTCTTAATGACTACAGCCAAACCAGAAATCTTGGATTCTGAAATAGCAAACTAATATTTTAAGATTACATATCAAGATGGAGCACAAATTTTAAAATTCTCATACACCTTATCGCTTCCCAAAAGATAGTCCTAAAGTCCTTGGAATTCAATCCCACTGTGAGAAACACTAACTAAGCCGGGTAAGCAAAAGTGTAGGGCTGGGATCAGTGGGGAACACAGCAACATTGGGGCAGGAGCGAGAAGGAACAACTTTCAGTGGGAAAGGGGTGCAGGTCAAGCAGGGCCAGGAAGACCCTCATTTGTAACCTGATGTCTATAATTCAGGGGTGCCTGTATTGTTTACCTCAAACTATCCTTTCAACTTTTTGTTATCCCATTAAAGGGTTTTTTTGTTTTTCATCACTTAATTCAATAACAACATCTTTTTAATCTGGCCTTTTTTCATGTAATTCATTTTTATTGGAGGCCACCAATATACCAAGCAAGGTGTCAGTTGGGGATACAGGGATGAAGGAGACAAAATTCGAGCAGACAAAGCATTTGCTTTCATGAGTCAAGGGGGACAGACAGGTATCAGACAGGGAGTAAAACAAAATATTTTCTTTTCTTTCAGACCGTATTCAATTGGTATGAGAGAGAAAAAAAAAAAAAAGAAAGAAAGAAAGAAAAGGAGCTGTGAGAATGTATATGGCATGGGGAAACCTAATCTGATTTGGAGGTCGGGAAAGGCCTCTCTGAAAAAAACGCAAACAACGCCAGCCGGGCACAAACCAAGAATATAATGAAAAGGAAGAGAATGAGGTGAATTTTAATGGAAGACAGAGGCAAGAAGCAGGGCCTTCCAGGCCAGAGCAGGGAGCTGTCATCTCATTATACCTGCAGCAGGGAGACAGAACACTTTAACTGACAAAGGCCCTATCAAATTTGGATTTTAACACAGGTCACTTGGGGGCTGTAAAAGGTGCTGGCACTCAGGGACATCCACTAAGTGACCCAAAGTTCCTCTTTGGTAACATTGGTGCTAGTTAACTAAACATCCCTCAAAATTCCCACTGCCACCATGCCTTTGCACAAGCCCACCCCATGCCTAGGGCATCTATCTGGTTTCCATTTCCTCCCATTCACAGTCACTCCCGTCTTAGGACCCATCTTCAACATCGCCTCTTCAGGAATTCCAACTGGGTTGCATTGCTCTCTTCCTTAGATTCTCTCTCCCTTCCTTCATTCTGTGATACTTCCATATTCAGCTGTTCTAGAATTATTATGTTATCTCACTATAAATTTGTCGCACTCGAAGCTATGACATCTTTGCAATCCCTGCAGCATGTTGCATGTATTTGCACAAATAATATGCTGAGTTGCTTGATGGGATAGAACTTGCTTTTGTCCTCTATGTGGTTTCTCTTTCCCTAATTTCTGGTGTCCTGAGGCACCGTGCTTTCAAGCTGCTTTGACACTGCTATGTTTCCCTATTTGTAATCGCAAATGTCTTCTTCAATCAACTTCGATGACTCCATTTCAAAGTATTCTGGGTGTCTGGCTGTTGTCCTTGGTGTGCATCTGTGTAATAGCTCTTCTCTCAATTGCTTTAGATGGCCTGTGCCTTTGCTAAATTAATGTCTTCTGTCATTCTTCCTCGGACACCCTGACAAAACCTCGTTGCTGTCCCCTCAGGATGTCTCATCTCCACTCACTAAGCACCTCCCTCTCTGCTGAGCAGTCTCTCATTCTTCACCCATGTCAACGTCTACACAGTCCTCCCTGACATACCGCTTCCAGCCCCCCCATTTCCCTACACCCCTTTTGAGACTTCCAGCTACACATGGGTCATTGTTATCGAGGCTTCTCTTTATCTTCTCACCTCTTCTGAATCTCACTCATAATTTTCCACTCTGCTCTTCCTCCTCCTCTCAATCACTTGCTTCACTGTTATATATGACTTGATTTGCCTGTTTATCAGAATTTGGGCAAATTCACACTTTAATCACAAAATTCTACCATAATAGTTCAGTAGAACTGTGGGTATTGTAGAAAGGAAATGTTCTGTTTAGGCTCTCAGAGGCCCTTTAGCACCGTGACTTTAACTGCTTCACCTTATGGAAAGGATGCTGTGCGATCCTTCATATCTGGTTTATGAAAAGGCCATTCGTCCTGAAGTCACACTATGATTTCAGACAGTTCTCACTGCCCAGTTCAGCAGAGGGTCTAGTTTGAAACTCAGAGCTTTACAATTGCTACAAAAAATAATGCAAGGATTGAGGACAAGCATTTTTTTTCCTATGACTTCTTATGGAGCCATGAAAACTAAGTGTTCATCCTCACTTCTGTGGCAAATGGAAAACCATCCAGATCGCATAATACTTGTATGAGTCAGAAATACATCATAAAATCAAATTTGTCATTCCACTTCTGGAAAGATGGAACAAATGTACTTTTCCTAGTTCTCCCACTAGGTACAACTGAAAACCTGGCTATCTTGCAAACTCTATTTAAGCAAGTTTAAGTCTGTTTTTTAATCACTTGCAATGAAAAGAAACCCTCCCGGGGCGCCTGGGTGGCTCAGGTGATTAAGCATCTGCCTTTGGCTCAGGTCATGATCTCCAGGTCCAGGGATCCAGTTGCACTGGGCTCCTTGCTCAGCAGGGAGTCTGCTTCTCCCTTTCCTTCTAACCCTCCCTCCCACTCATGTACTTTCTCTCAAATAAATAAGTAAAATCTTTTTTTAAAGGAAAAATTGGTAACTTGAACTTTATCGAAACAAAAACTTCTTCTCTGCGAAAGACTCTATTAAGATGGGGGGCCCTGGGTGGCTCAGCGACTGAGTGTCTGCCTTCTGCTAAGGGCGTGATCCTGGGATTGAGTCCCACATCAGACTCCCTGCAGGGGGCCTGCTTCTCCCTCTGCCTATGTCTCTGCCTCTCTCTGTGCCTCTCATGAACAAAATATACAATTTTTAAAAAGAAAGAAAGACTCTATTAAGATGGTAAAAAGACAAGCTACAGACTGGAAGAAATATTTGCAAGCCATATTTAGAAGGTTCAAAACTCAGTAAAAAAGAGAAAAGCAATCCAATTAAAACACAGTCAGGAAACACGAAAGTGACATTTCACCAAAGAATATATACAGATGGTAAATAAGCACATAGAGAGTTGTTCAACAATTTTAGTCATTAGGGAAATGTAAATTAAAACTACAATTTAATACTGCTATACACTGTCCAAATAGCTAACATTAAAACAATAGTAACATCAAATGCTAGCAGTGATGTGGAGAAACTCATGCATTGCTGGTGGGGATGTAAAATGGTAAGACCACTCTGGAAACAGTTTGGCAGTTAAAAAAAACAACAACAACAAAAAAAAAACTAAGCATGTAACTACCACAAAACCCAGCAACTGGATTCCTGGGCAATTTATCCCAGGAGAAATGAAGACTCATGTTTACAGAAAAACCTGCACATGAATATTTATAGCAGCTTCATTAGAAACCACTCAGATGGTCTGTTACACAATGACATGATAATAATATGCCATGAAATAATATTCAATGATAAAAAGAAGCAAACTATTATTATAAGTAATAACCTGGATTAATTTCCAGAGATTATGTTACATGAAGAAAAACAATCCCAAAACATTATATACTATATGATTCTTGACCCATATATAATTTAAGATAATAATATCTTAAGACTCTTGAAATTAAAAAAAATGACAGAAATGGAGATGAGTGGTTGATGGTGGTTATAAGGGGCTCAGCAGTGGAAGGAAGTAGGCGTGGTCATAAAAGGAATAGGAGGGATCCTCGTAGAGATGGATAGGTTCTGCATCTTGACTGTATCAATGTCAATATCCCAGGTGTGATATTATAACACAGTTTTGCAGGATGTTTCCCATTAGGGGACACTGGGTAAAGGGTACTTGAGATCTCTTTGTATTGTTTCTTCTAATTACATGCGACTCCACAGTTATATCCAAAAAATCATTAAAAAATAAAATTTGTATAATTAAGACAAAGTAGTTTCCATTCAAAAGAAAACATTTTTTCATGTACTAAGTACATGCACCTTGCTCATATTATTTCAGATACAGAAGTTCAGCTCATATGAACATTCCTCTACGTAATGCAAATATTCGGTAGCAGAAGCACCAAGCTAGAGCAAATGTGCTTTTGCTGCAGAAGTTGGTTACTCAGAGATTTCAGTGGTTTGAGTGGGAAAAATTAACAAGCTGTATGATTTTAAAACCTTTTGAATGTTACTCAGAAACAAAGGGCTCTTTCCTGATTCCCAAACTGAGCAATTCTATCATGCTTTGGTGTGCAATCTTACCCAGAACATCAGGTCAATCAACAGGACCTTAAAAAGAGGCTTTCTCCTTTCCTCTAACTTTGTGAAATGAAATTTTAAAACACCTATGAATCTATTATTTAAATTATTATTTAGAGAGTCCAATTTTATAAGGCTTCATGCAAGGATAAAAGACTTCTCAAAGCAACAGAACACTGTGCTGTTACGTAACTGTCCCAAAACACCTCTATCATTTTGTTCTTTATTACCTGCTGTTTTTTTTTTTTTTCTCTTTTAACACCTCAGTGAGAAACATTTATCTGAGCCATTTGCTTGCTCATATGGAGATTTTTTTTAAAAGAAAAGCTTAAAAAAAAAAACGAATCTAAGTAAATTCAGCACCATATCTTGAATCCCTGAACACCATCTTCTTTAGAAAGCTTATGAGCTTAATATTTTTCATGAAAGCTGAAAGCACATTATAAAGCTATGTATTGTCAGTCAAGCATTTCTACCACATTTTGACTTAGTAGGCCTAAGAGTTACCATAGTTACTAATTAACTCCTGTGTTCTGAATGCATTAGATTCCATAGCAAAGAAACTGTTTACATTCCATAAAATGCTTTTGTTCAAAATAAATTAAGAGAATATGCATTAAATCTCATTGCAAATAAAATTAATTCACCTCTTATTAAACTCTTTATTGAAGTTTTTGCATCTAGCCTCATAATTAACAGTCTTTCACCTTTGACTAGCTCCGTCTAAAATACAGCTAAAATATGTCTTTTTTGTTTTTAAAATATAGCATGTTTGTTTTTCTTATCATCTATATTGCTCTGGATTCAGAGTCACATCTCTAGCAAATTTCAATGCATTTTACTATTAAGGTCAATTTTAAATGTCAATGATATTTTGTAAGTGATTTTATCATAATAATTTTTAAAGTATATTCAAATTAGGATAAGAGTATTTCTTCTAGAAAACAACATATAGTTTCTAATTATATAGTATTTGACACAACATGAGAGAATCAATAAAGCTCATCTTTTTTCTAACTTCCATGCAGTACATTGAATTTTCACACATATTTATCTAAAATTAGAAAATTAGGGGATCCCTGGGTGGCTCAGCCGTTTGGTGCCTGCCTTTGGCCCAGGGCGCGATCCTGGAGTCCCGGGATGGAATCCCGCGTCGGGACCCCGGCATGGAGCCTGCTTCTCCCTCTGCCTGTGTCTGCCTCTCTCTGTCTATCGTAAGTAAATAAATAAGTCTTTAAAAAAAATAAAAAATAAAATTAGAAAATTAATTTCTTTTTAAAAATCTGTATTTTGTATCTGTACCCATTTTAAATGTATATAGTGACAGTATTATAAAGTTGCTAAAAATAAAAATAGAAAGAACTTAAATATCTTTTATCCTTACAGTAGTTATACTGTTTTAACATTTAAAAATCCTAAATGTCAACAAATAACTGTTTATGAAGATACAATTTTACAATGATTTTTATCCATTGGTTATTCATTTAAATTTGGTTAACACATTATCCAAATAATCATATCCTTTCATAACATTGCTATAATATAAATCAGAGAAAAATAAAAACAATGTTTTCACAATAACTAATATACATCTTGTAAAATAAATCCTACACCTATCTCTGAGTGATATAAATTTCACATGTTAATATTGAGACAAACAAGAAGTATTTAATAGAAAAAAACACCTTAATGTCTTACATTGGAAGACTTAGAAACACCTCAAATCCATACAACTACCATCATTATCTTTCCCATTAAACCTGTTTTATTGTAGTATTTCTTTATTAATTTAGGGAATCTCACCTACCCACTCAAGCCCAAATCTAGAAGTGATGTCTTCTTTTTTTTTAATTTAAATTCAATTAGCCAACATATAGTCCATCATTAGTTTCAGATGTAGAGTTCAGTAATTCATCAGTTGCATAGAATACCCAGTGCTCATCATATCATGCATCCTCCTTCATGCCCATCACCCAGTTACCCCACCTCTCCACCCCACCCCCTCCAGCAACCCTCAGTTTGTTTCCTAGAGTTGAGTCTCTCTCTCGTGGTTTGTTTTCCTCTCTTATGACTTCCCATTCAATTTTCCCCTCTTTGACATATGATCTTCTGACTGTTTCTTATATTCCACATATGAGTGAAACCATATGACAATTGTCTTTCTCTGATTGACTTATTCCACTCAGCATAACACCCTCTAGTTCCATTCATGTCAATGTAAATATATTCATCCTTTCTGATGGCTGAGTAATTAGAAATGATTTCTTCTATCTAACCATTCCCTCCTTCCAACACCCAACCCACCATACCCACACCCATCCAATGGGTAACAAATGCCTTAAAGAGCTTTCTCCCATCATATTCTCTCCATTCCCTGTTCCCATTGTCTTAGTTCAGATTTGTTATCTCCCTCTCTCTCTGTCTCAAATAGAATAGTCTCCTAACTGTTCTCCCCACCTCCAAATCGGTCCTTCACAAACTCATTCATCATATTATTCTTCAGTCTCATTTATATCCTATCACTTCACTGCTTAAGAGCCTTCTATTCATTAGTGGATTTATTAAATTAATACTTACTGAGGTCTATAATGATCAGCACTTACAAATGCTAGGTCAGCAATGAGAAGATACCGTGCACCATCCTTGTCATCCTCAGACACATTTAGAGTTCCTCCATGGTCCCATAAAGCCTTCCTCTGTGTCATCTCTCTTTGCTGCACTCCCTCATGCATGAACCCACCCTTTACAATTGCTGTAGGTCCCCAGAAACCAGCCTTCTGACTAACATGAGTTAGATGATTAGTAAGATTATAATGACTAACTCAAAGAAAAATTACGTATAGTCAAAAGGAGATAACAGAGATGAAAACTGATACATGATAGAAAATGCTTCAAATGGGGGTACAAATTAAGTCACAGAGGAATTTAAAGGAAAGAGTGAAGAATAGCTCCAAGGAACTCTTTCCCAAAGCCCTGGATAATTCCAACCCCTGGTGATCTGGGGAGAATCTTAGTAGAAACTCTGAACTACAAGACAAAGACCAAAAACTTTGTGATAAACAAAATTGCAAAACTCTTTTATTCTCTACTATGATCTCTATTTTATTCCTTTACACTCCATTCAACCAAGAATCCATACTCTCTGATATTACTCCCAAATTTCATGCTTTCTCCAACCCTGCTTTTTCGCACATGCTTCCTTGCACATGCTCAGCCTTAGCTCCTCACTCCTTATGCACGCAGAGATTTCCTTTTCCTTTTCAAGGCTCAGCTCAGATGTCAGCTCTCCAGTGAAGAGTTCCAGCCACATGCAAAGGAAATCGGGGTTACTTTTTCTGTACTTTCATATTTTACATATAAAACTGGGCTTTTCAAATACATAATGGAATTCCAAATTAGTGAAGTTATGGGGACACAAATAGTCTAATGCACTGGTGGGAGTACAAATTGGAATGATCTCATTTGGAAGACAATTTGGCAATCTCTCATGAAAATGCACCTGCTTGCTTATTTCTTTTCTTCTTTCTCTTGAATTCTCCCTCTCTAACAAAAAAATTTGAGCAGTGAAAAGACAAAGATATAGCTTGAAAAGTGTTATTTCAGTCTCACTAATAATATTAAAAATACTATAACTCAAATATAAAGGAATGCTTAAATAAATTGGGGAATGTTTAAATGATAAAATGGGGCAATAAAGAGCCAATCAAAGAATATCTAATTGCATGAGGAAAATATCATTAACATTAAGGAAGCAAATCAGAATATAAAATTTTATAAACAATTTTCTTTTTAAATATTAAAAATATGTGTATTAAAAAGATTTAATGATATATGTCAAAATGCTATAGTAGTTATTGTCAGATAACATGTTTGTGGGTAAACTGTATTTTTTCTCTTCCTATAGTTTCCAGTGACTACATATTAGGTTAAATAATAAAAAATTATATGATATATTTATATTTTTAAATAAATTTATTGAATTAGCAGACTGGTAGGCTGAACTAATCTATCCATCCATCTGTCTATTCATCCATCATTGTAAAAGGTCATTCCAATGCTTTTGTGCAGACATAACCTTAGTTTTGCCTTGTTTGTGCCCAAATCACTGAAATGAATGGTTCTGGGGTCTTCAGTCCTGGCTTATCAGTCAGAGAAAGATTGTCTCCAGATAGGGATAGCATGCTTTAAGAAATTGGACACAGAAGAGAAAATTGTGAGCTCTCATAAATGCATGCACATTGCATAAACTTTGAAAGCTTGCGCCACCACAGAAGTCGAATTGTGACTTGCTAATGGCCTTCAGAAATAAGATATTCATTATCTCCAGGTCATACTGACATTTTACTTATTATTGGAAAAGAAACTCACTTTCAAAAAGCCACAGAAAAAAAATCACTTTAGAAAAACTTTATTAAATTCTATGTAAAACCAATTTCCCCTAACTTATATTGATTTTTTTTTCTTTCACTTTGTTGATTATTCTTAGGGACATTTTGGGATAGAGGTTGGTATGTTTAAAGCACAGAAGAAAATGTTACAAAGTCCCTTGAATAGTGATCTTGGGTAAGACATTTTTTTTCATTGATACCCAGAGTTCTTGAGCTATAAAATTAGGATAACATCCCATCCCCATCCTATTGATAAGAGAATCCTAAAGATTTTTTAATTGTAAAAATGGATGAGATGTAGGTAAGATTTATCAATGATTTTTTATTGAAAACCATTTTATAATCATTATACTGGAAGGAGAAGAAAAGGTAACAATGAACATTTTTGCTCACATCATAGAACATAATTCCAGCGCAGTTTCCAGATGCTATTAGTCTGAGAACGTATTATTTAAGTACTGAACTTTTAGTCACTTGGATGCAAAGAAGTTTGAAAAACTATCACCATTTTGACTGAAACTATTCTTTCTTTTTCCTTGAGGCCATCAGCAATTATCTATAATCCACACCTTCAATAGAAAGATCTTGCAGAAAAGCTGCCAAAGGCATGCACAGAAGCATTTCTTGCTAAAAAGCAGCAGAGCAGTCAACTTCTTTCCATGATCGCTCCATTATCACACTGATTATGAAAAAGAGAGATAAAAGGAAAAAGAATTTCTCTATCTCTTTCTGTCTGTCTCTCTTTATAGGCTGAGCAACTTCTAGAGAGAATTCTTCAGCAAGCTTACAAAGAGGGAAAATAATAACTTTACAAGTCTTGGTGTCACTCATAAAAAAGTGAAATTCTTGTGTTTTTCAGCATTATATCACTTAAGGCAGTTGAAAGTTTTGTTCATTGCTCTAGACATTATTTTCTTTTGCTAGCTATCATTTTCATAGGTAGAGCACTAATGCATGATGTCTGAGAAAAAAAAATCCATACAATTCTTGCCTCCAGCCAACAAACCTCACAAATCTTCAAACTGATTTTCAAATTAAAGTGGTTTATCTCCCAGAGATTCATTCTCCAGAAACGGAGCCTCAAATCTGGGTCTGTGAAAGAACATGGACTCATAGAGGTAGAGCATGGCTCATTTCTTCCTGCCCATGTGGTTTCTCTGAAGATACTAGCCCAAAGCTTTGGTAAAACTGAAACATACACTATCACTGGAGTCCTCGGTCTTCCAGCAATAGGGCAAAAGGATAAAGAGAAACACAATCTAGCATAATAGTCAGAACTGAAGGTTGCAACACTTGCTTGCTGTGTGACTCATGGCTGTTCATTCACCTTCTCTGTTAGCAGTTCCCCGTGTATAAAATAAAGGAGACACATTGCTTAATGCTTTCCAAACTCAATAGGGAATTGGATCAAATAGCAAATTCCATTTCATGAAGCCCTTTGAGGTCTTTCAGAATAGTAAATCTCTAAGTACAAAGTATCATGAAAAGTAGAATGACAGCTTAGCAGTCACCTGGAAGGGTATAGAAGGAAGAAGTGTGTGGTTTTCTTTTTCTGAGAATGTTGTACGAACTGAGGCTTTCAATAGAGACAAAGGGTATGCTTTTGTAGTGAGAAAACCAAAGGCGAAGCCATTGGATTTTCATTTTATAAATCACGAATTAGGCATCCACAGAGCTGCAGGTGTTAGCAGTAAAGGAAGCAAATACTGCATCAGTCACTTTAAAATTCCAAACCTCGGACAGGGGAATGGAGACTTTAATGTTTTGTTTGTGGTTTGTTTTGTTTTTGCAAATGGCTTTCACTGGGTTTCTTTGAGCTGTGAGAGATTTTTAAATGAAGAAAACATGCCTCTATGGGCAAAAGCTTGCTCTCTTTACCACACACACACACACACACACACACACACTCACACACACACAAACACACCCCAACTCACTCCTTCTTCCCCCTATACATGACTCATTTCACATTTCGTTCTAGAGATACCTACTACATGACAGTTAAAAATATGTTCAGAGTCCCAGTCTTATGTAGAGGAGAGATGATAATTCATAATAAGAATCGACCATTTCCTCTTCCAGCAACCATGACAGACATTACTAAGCAATCAGAGAAAGTATGGCCAGGCAACTACTGTCAATGGTCCAGATTGGCACCAGGTTGAAACACATTTTCCATTCCTATTGTAATGAAAAGGGCACTGGGTTTAGGTCAGACATCCTGAGATCTTTTTTAAGTTTTTATTTAAATTCTAGTTAGTTAACATACTGTAATATTGGTTTCAGGAGGAGAATTTAGTGACTTGACTCATCACTTACATTCAATGCCCAGTGCTCATCACAACAGATGCCCTCCTTAATGCCCATCACCCATCTAGCCCATCCCCACCCAGTTCCATCAGCCCTCAGTTTGTTTTGCCTCCCTCTCCTTTTTTCCTTTCTCCTATGTTCATCTGTTTTGTTTCTTAAATGCTGTATTATACTTTAGTGAGCCACATAATCTCCCAGGCCTCAATATTTCCTGCAAAAATGAGAGTCTAACTAAGTGAACTCCAAGTCTACAACCTGCTCCTGTTATTTGTGATTTGAATATATACATATGTTTGTTTGAATCACACTACCAGAAAATATACCCCCAGCACCAACATGTATATTCACATTAATGTATGATATTCTACAACTGCAGTTTCAGGTTTTTATCCATACGACACTCCTCCCCCAGTCAAAAAAAAAAAGAAGAAGAATCCTTTCAGATAGGCAAAATATTAAAATGAACTGATCATTTATGATCCACTTTGAATGAGTTTATCAGATCCTTTCTAATTAAAGAGCACATCTACACTTATCTTTTTCACTCTCCCTTTTCCTACTAATTAAAAAAGTAATTAGATCAATTAATTGTTTTAGTTACAAAATCAGAAATTACTGTGTATTTATAGCAGTCCTGGTCATTGGAGAGATTTCCTTCAGAAAATTATGAAATCTTTTTAACCTAATGACTATTTTTCTCCTCATAATTTAATACTTATTCCCATCTCCCTGAAAGTAATGATCATTGACATAGAAAGAGCACACTAAAGCCTACACAAATAGACTATGGTGTTTCAGTGGTAGAGCATTTCATTTGTAGTATCGGTCCTTATCTACATATATTAACTGAAAAAAATCAGATTTTATATTGTATGAGAAAAGAATAAGATACAGATCATCAGAGAGGGATGGCAATTTCAAGTATTAAAGAAATAGCAGTATAAGGAAAAATATTACAGAAGGGCACTCGTGATTGCCAACTCAATCTTCAAAGAGAAATGAATTAATCAAGGAGATGAAATCATGAGCATGGTTACCAGGTCTCACCTTCAGGAAAGAATCAGACTAGCAATCAGGAAATGATATTCTCTGTATGGCCACGGGCAAGCTGTTTCATCACTGAAGCCCACTGCGTGCATTTCAGAATGATAACATGAGGAATACTGTCACATACCCTATAAGAATCTATAAGACAGTATGCTGATATGTAACATTTAATATTATATAATTATTTATAAATACATATTAATGAAACTGACCTGTTTCTCAATGTTGAGAGTAGATGATTTCAGAGGTTAGATATTTACACTTTTAGACACTCAACCCCTTTAGATCCAGTGAATGAATTGATTAGTCCTCCTATTACTTATAAATAGTAAATATATATATATATATATGTTTTTCTCAGTTCCCTAGAGCTGCCATAACAAAGTGCCACAAACCTTGTGTTTATAAACAACAGAAATGTATTCTCACAGTTAGGAGATCAAAGCCTGAAATGTACGTGTGGGCAAAGCTGCTTCCTACTCTGGGTCTAGAGGGAGTCTGCTCCATGAATCTCTCCTAGCTTCTGTTGTTTGCTGGCAATCCTTGGTGTTCCTTGGTTAATGGCAATGTAACTCCAATCTGTCTGTTGTCGCATGGTGTTCTGTGTGTGTGTGTGTGTGTGTGTGTGTGTGTAATCTCTTCTTTTTATTTAAATCTATCTATAGTAACAAAAACCTGACAAGTTAGTGAGACAGCTAACTGAGATCATGCACTAATCAGTAGAGAAGTGTGGATTCAAGTATAAATCTGTCTGATTGCAAAGACTGTGTTTTTAACTACCACTGGATACTTTTATACTTATCTAGTCAGTCACAATTTCAAGTATCGCCAAAAAAGGAGGGGGGATAGAATGTGCTGGAATGGGAAGATAATGGGAATGTAACCACTTGCATAGCAACTCTTGCAACAGTGTGGATTCAATAAAATTATACTCAAAGCTTTCCCTTTCTGAAACATTAAAACCAGAAAATAGGCCAATGTTCATTACTGGCATGGGTAAAACGTATTATTTGCAAGCAAACATCATGGCAGCTATTAGCTGAAAAACAGACTTTAAACTCCATGAGTACAAGGGACTATTTAGTTTAACACCATAGCTCCAGGTTCTGGCACTCCATCTTCAGCTCTGCCAAATAACAGCTAAATACCTAATATTTTGTGAGAATTTACTAGGAGCCAGATACTGTAATATATACATTCCTGACATTATTTCATTTTATCTTTCATGTGGATGCTGTGAGGGCTGTTATCCCTCTTTGTACAGTAGGAAAGACAGGGTTAGAAAAAGATAAGTTAATGTCCAAGCTTATAAAGCTTAGAAGTGGTGCCAGGTGGGTATCAAGCCTGGACTGATCAATTACTAATCTTCACACTTTGGGTAACATAAAGGGCAGCGCACATTCACCAGCTGTCCAGACATACCACTAACAATTAAGTCCTTCCAGAATAGTTGGGAATCTTGGATATGGCAGGAACCACGGACAACTGCCTAGTGTCATCATTGAGAATGACAGTAAGTGGAAGGCTAATGACTTTGGACCCAGATTTTTCTCCACAGAGCCATTAGCCCTGCAAGCAACCCATGAAGGACAGAAATTTTTGACATAGGCATTTTGAATTCCTAAGAGAACCATCTACCCAGAAAACATAACCAAAAATGCAGATTCTGTTTCATTAATAAGAACATTTTTGAGTCTTCAAGTAAACAGATTCTTTCAAGTCTGCTATACACAAGTATCTGGCTTTCTCAGAAAACTGGCTCTTCACATTTGGGAAGCATGCCTTGAAGAAGGTTGATTAAAACAGAAATAAAAGAACAACTGGTAATATCAGTAATCCTGATGATCATACAGCAGATGGTAGCCTCTTAACAGAGACAGTCAAAACAGCATGCCACATGTCCCCCAGATCATCTTAAACGGAGCAGAACTAGCTACCACAAGCAGAGAGGCTTTGGTGGTACACAGGCATGATCGGAGCAGCATCCCTTTCTGACTCTCCACATTGAGTTCTTCTTCATTCACCTTTCTGCTAACAAAGCATATCACCCACATTATACGTGATGATGGGCAAATTCTCTCTATTTTATAGATCAACTCATTAGACACATTCCCTCTAAGTATCACTGCATTTACAGCTAGGAGATAATGTAATCATCACAATGATAGCTAAAATTCATGGAGTGTTTACTACGTACTAGACTACCATCGACCGTGTACACAGTATTATATTCTGTGCCAACATTCATATTATCCATTTAGTCTTCAAAACAACCCAGTGATGTTAATACAATGACAATCCCTGTTCTACAGAGGAGGAAAGTGGAGATTGCAATGGTTAAGTCACTTGCATAAAATCAAACCCAAGTTTGATGCTCTTACTCCTTTGCATTATCTCTTAAGCCCTACACTCCACTTAATTAGTCCCAGTTAGGCAGGGGCTACTCAGCAACAGATAACGTTGGAGGCACAGAGGAGGGGCGCAGAGCAAACTCTGCAATCTTGACATCATACGACTTCTGTATCAGACAGAGGGAGTGACAATATCCAGCCCAGACAAGGAGACCTGAACAGAGAGATTGATGACAGAGGCATTGGCTGATTTGATGGATAACAGGAAGCCCATGCTCACAAAGACAAGCAGCAGAGAGAAACGAAGGCCAAAGGAAAGAAATGGATGGAAAGAAAGAAGGAAAGAAAATAATATTCCTGAAGCCAGGAAAACAGGAACCACAGAGGAGTTACAGCCGTACAAAGTCAAGGCGCTAGAGTGAGAAAAAGAGCAGGGACAAAACACCCTGATCTCACGCTCTCCTTTTGGTCCCCCAATAATTCATCAGTGTTTCTCATTAGCACAGACCCAGCTGAAAGCCATTCACCAATGGAGCCGAGGTGATACAGTCTTTAAAAGCCAAGCTCTTGAGGAACACAACACAGCATAGACAGTGGAAAATGGATCCATGGAAGCACAGCAGCACCTTTGTACATAAAGGATCTGGAGATCGTTCTCCCCACTCTATGCTGAGATTGATGTCAAAGGTAAATAATCTGATAAGTGATCAAATACAGTTATCAATTTTCGGTTTGTGGTCTTCAAAAATTACCATACCTTGCTGCCCTCCACAATTTCCACCCCCTTAGATATGCCCTTATGTTAACTAAATGCCATAGGTTAGCATTATTTCAAAAGGATCAAAAATATGCCTGCAGCAGAAGGAATCTTCCAGCCTTGAAAATGTCACCCTATAATCACTGGGCTGCGTTCTTCCTGAGACTGCTGCCCGTTGTTTCCACCTTTCCAATGTGGATGGTAGAAACTCATTCATTTTTCAACTTTCAGAAACCCCAGAAATCTAGCTCTACAAAAATGATGTTGGGTATAGTGGTACAATCATAGCAGGAATGTGAAGACTACATGGAATAAAGAGCTGTATAAGGAGGTGTGGGTGGACGGAGATGGAGAGGGAGAAATAATGTTAGAAACAGCCTAAAGAAAGTGATACATACCAAACTGTGACATAATCCAGTGTGGGTCTCCTGATGCTGCTAGAAACCATGATAAACCCAATGAGAGTGATAGGAGAATGTTTGAGGAATTGGTCTACCAAGATTCAAGGCAATGGATATTTAAATAGTGTTCTCATTTTCAGGAGATTTTAAAAAATAGTTCAAATCAGTACTTACTATTTTGCTTAGTAGTCAAGCATTTTAAGCTAAACGGGCAATAAATCAGTCCCTGAGACAGGTATTCAATTAACTAGTGTGTTTCTAGAATATCCTCAACAGTGATAGATTAAGAAAAAATAATGTCACTTTATTTGATCATGTCAGGCTTTTCCTTAATCTTGAGAATGGCCCAAAGTAAGTTTTCATTGGTAAACCTAAATTTCATGGAACAATAGAACTGGGTAAATAAACAAAGCAAAGCAAATCACCATTTGTAATATTACTTATTTCATTAGTCGAACACCTCTTAGGGAAACACTGGGAGCTATGCGTTGAAATTACAGATGCCAACTTGGCTTTAATCCATTAGGCTTTCTTCAATAGAAAATTAATTACGTTGCCATTCCACAATTCTCTCTCGAAACACTTATGCAGGTGTCAAGGATGCATTTGACACAATTCAGAGCCCCATAAATGCCTTTAACTAAAACATTTAAAATGTGGTGCACAAGTGGAGAAATGCTGTGGATTAAAATGCATATAAATGAAAGTAGCAAAATGAGAGTGAGAAGCAAAAAACATCAAATATACTTGGGAATTTACATTATGGCTATTCCAAGGATATATATGTTGTTATTTCCCACCACCCCTTGATTTAGATTTTCCTGTTAATGTTGAGATATTTTCTCTTTTTTTCAAGATATTTTCTAATAGATATTTGAAAAAACATTTGAAGACTAATGTGCCAATGCTCTTTCTTACTCCAAGATTCCATAGCAAATCTACAGTAATTTATTGCTTCCACATCATATACCATGTTTATATTTTATAAACTGTCTCAGAGGAGAAAATATCCATTTTTAATTTTCAAATTATCGTTCACAATCCAGTGCCCTTCCTTCTGAACTTGTTTCTCCTGCTATAAAGCCCTATGTATATTCCCAGGTCGAGACTGCTAAAGGAAAAGAATTTCTAGGAATTTGCTAGCTCTCTGTGACAATTAATTTTGAAATGTAGCATTATTTTTCAGCTGCAATTGTTCTAGCATATATCACAAAGAAACACCAATAAAATAAAATAAAATAAAAGCTCCCTGAGTCCATTGCTATACCCTCCTCAGATCTTCTTTGTAATGCCAAGCTTTAAAACAAAAGTCCAAACCTTTCTTTAAAATGCAGATTTTCAATCTGATGCTACTTTTAAAAGTCAGGTATAGTGTGGCAGGCATAGAGAATGTTTAATGTTTTATGAAGCAGTGTGGTATCTCTTGCCTCAGAGGACCCTTCCAGCAATCTTTTATTTATTTATTTATTTTAGAGACAAGGATAGAGCATGAGCAGGAGGGGCAGAGAGACAGACAGAGAGAATCTCACGCAGACTCCACGCTGAGCAACTAACTCCACACTGGGAGCCCAACCCAGGACTCGATCTCAGGATCCCAAGATCATGACCAGAGCAGAAACCAAGAGTCAGACACTTAACCGACTGAGCCACCCAGGAGCCCCCATTCCAGCAATCTTAAAACACAGAAATGGCAGGTGGAATGATCTCACTTTGCATTTGAGGAACTGAGGCTTAGCGAGGTGAATAACTTGTCTGTTTAGTCAACCAGGCTGTGGTGGAGACCACACGAGACACAATACGGGGTACCCATAAGATGGCTTCCTGGCAGAATGGAGCTCAATTTGGCAGATAAAAGGACTCCAGGCACCTTGCCTCCTTGAATCATGAAGAAATTCAGTAGTCAAACTCTAAGATTTATGTCTGGTTAGGCCACTGATGTGTGATCTCACCCTGAGAAATCAGCTTGACCTCTTTGCTGAACTAGATGCAAAATAACTATAGTAAGGGTGGATTTCTCAAAAGTAGTATGCAAAATATTATAGATTTGTTATATTTCATCCATGCAGAGGAAAATGCTACGTCCATTACAGAATAAGACTAGGTTGGGGCACCTGGGTGGCTCAGTCTATTGAGTAACTGCCTCTTGGTTTTAGCTCAGGTAGAGATCGCATGGGTTCAGATTGAGCCCTGAGTCAGGTTCCATGTTCAGTGAGAGTCCGCTTGAAGATTGTCTCCTTTTTCCCCTCCCCCTAGTCATGCTTGCACTCTCTCTCAAATAAATAAATAAATAATTTTTTAAAAAAGACTAGGTTAGATATGAGGTGCCTGGATGGCTCAGTCGGTTACATGTCCCACTCCTGATTTTGGCTCAGGTCATGAACTCAGGGTGGTCAGATCAAGCCCTGTGTCAGGCTTCACACACTCAGTGAGAAGCTGCTTGAGATTCTCTCTCCCTCTGCCCCTCCCCCCACTCTGGTCTCTCAAATAAGTAAATAAATCTTTAAAAAATAAAAGAAGACTAAGTTAGATGGCAATAAATCTTAAAGCAGGGTAGTTGGAGACATTGATCAAGAATGGCTTTCTTAGGAATGCCTGGGTGGCTCAGCAGTTAAGCAGCTGCCTCTGGTGCAGGGTGTGATCCTGGAGCCCTAGGATCAAGTCCCACATCAGGCTCCCTGCATGGATCCTGCTTCTCCTTCTGCCTGTGTCCCTGCTTCTCTCCCTCTGTGTCTCTCATAAATAAATAAATAAAATCTTTAAAAAAATGGCTTTCTTAAAAAGATATATAACATCAAATATTTACAGCATTGGTAAATGCATTTCAAGGACTGGCATCATTATGATAGCCTTCCCTCTGAAAATGCTAATGCTAACAATGACAGGAAAAATTCAAAGATGCTTCTGAATCTACTGATTTCATTGAAAATGACAAAAAAACAAAACTGCAAAACATTCTAGAAAAAAAAAAAAAAAACAGAAGGCAAGATTTCAAAGGATATTCTGATTGTCCAAGTCAATGCTTCCTGCTCAGCATGGCTAACCATGTGGGATATTCATTATCATCTCTTCCTATTATCCTCTCCACACCAACCAATTATTTACCAGATGAAACAATCTCCATTATACATCGAGAAAAGCATTTGGCTGCCCTGTGTTTTTGTCTAATTCTAGGTGGGTACAGTTATAAAAAGACAATTTAGTATGTGTAGAATAGAATTCATTTCTGATGGGTTATAGATTATTACTGGCTTCAGAGCCTTTGCCAGTAATAGAGAGTGGATGATTTTGCTGAAGACCATAGGAAATGATTTATGAATGATGCTGGCAGAAAAGACCAGGGCTGGTCCCCCAACTGCAGGTTTCCCCCACTATCTGAAAGTAGAGCGCTCCTGTGAAAGCTTTTGTAAGTGAAACGGCATAAAGCGATGAAGCAGTTACTATTAATTTATATGGGAAAATTTTTGAGCATTCCCAGATTCATCCTGCCAACAGATACACAAAATAACTTGAGATAAAGGACAGATGCTTACAGACACAGTTCAAAGCAATGGCAGCTTGATGCTGAGACGCTGAATCCAGTTCCTGGGGAAGACCTTGGCAGGGCTACTCTTTCTTCTCAGGCTGCACACTGCCTCTCTAAGGGCTTGCTGCAACACAGATGCTAAGGACTATTTTTCCTTTTTATCATAAAAGTGAAAATCCTCTTCAGATTCCTTTCAGTTAGTGAAAACCAGTACTAATATAGATCTGTCGTAAAAGCAAAGTGGGGGATACCTGTGATCAAATTCCAAAGCACCTTAACAATGGATGCCCTTCCAGTCATAGGAAGCTGATTAGTCAAAAACAACACCTAGTTTTCAGATAGCCTTAAAAGAAACCACAAAATAAAAATTATCTATTATCTAAAAAGTGATTTCTTAATGCGACAAAAACCCCAAGGTTACTTTCAATACAAATAAATACATAAAGTCCACCATAAATTTGCATAATTTGTGGAGGAACTTTAATATATGTTTAAAATAGGAAATGACCTCTTCTGAAGAGATACTATAATTATCCAGCTAGTTTCATAGTGACTCTCCACTTCATTACATGATCTGAGAAGCATTTATTCTGTCCATTTGTTTCATATAAATTTCATTGTGTTGAGAATATGTAGATAGTCTTTTTGGGATACTTTGTATGTTATAAACAAAACTATGTCCAGAGCAGTGTTTGGTTAACTAGGAGCTCTAATCTATCAGTGAAGGCATCAGAGGAAAACCTGCTCAGAGCTGGCAACAGAGCTACCCATATAGACAGTGCAGCAATCATGCACTGCAGCACCCACCTCTTACCTGCTTTAAGCCTGAACATGCCACCACATGCCCACTTCCTTTCAACCTCAAGTACAATAAATGGAAAACATCATCACTGTCATCTCAAACAACCCAAAGAACATCAGGGGAAAGAACAAGGTTGGGTCCCTTTGTGACCGTTACTAAACTGCATCCAAGCCTGGAGGAGATCATCTTCCCCCAATTTTTATTATCAGAGTGAGAAGGTCTAGTACAAATCATCTGTGTAAGAAGAAGCTCTGAGGGAAAACTGGAGGGCTGTGAAGGGCAATGAAGTATTGAACAAGTGAGCATCCATGAAGACCACTATGATGGGCTTTAGGAGCTTCGCAGTGAGCATCCCGTCCCCGCCCCGCCCAGGGCTGCATTTTCTCTTTAGCTGTGATGTGAGATCGGCTAAACCCTCACTCTTCATTCCACAGTGAATGCCTCTGTGAGTAGAGCAACTAAAAGCAGCTTTGGAAAACTATAGAAATGAATTGAATCTCCAACTGTTCCGGGGCAATAATCACATCTTTTGTGCTACATTCTGTTATAATTAAACAATTCCCCACTGGTGTCACATTGAGCTAATATGCTCTTTACCCAGAGGCCGCTAAAGGCTGATATTAAACATCCAGTAATGAGACAGCTTTGCCCTCTTACTGTCAGAATTATTTTTAATATGTCAGATAAGATGAACCCATTATGAAAATATTTCATTTTGGACTTCCTCCAAAAAATGCATAGTGCTTCCAAATATATTCCTTCAAATCCTCTCCACATTGCTTGAGGAAGGATAGGTAGGGTTGCTGCTATTCCTGTTCATATCAAAGTAGAAGGGAGGACTGAATTTTGGGGGACTGATTTGAGCATTTTGATGCCATTGCCTGGTCAGTTCACATAATCAAGCATTTGAATTAAGCCATATCCGCCAAATCAGATCCATGTGCCTGCAATTGGTAAACCAGGAAGGAGCTCTCTATCCTGGGGAAGAAACATAGGACACATCATTATTAGTTGTGAGACGTATTGCAGAATACTTGTTACTCACAAAAGTTAAAAATATAAAAGAGCATAAATGTTTTGTTCTTTTCATTAATTGGAGCAGATTCTAAATTATCTTAACAGTCACCCTGTCTGATGTCTCCCCTAGAAAGAAAAGGTTGGCATTCCAGATGATATAACAGAAATTTGTAGAATTATCAATAGCAATCTTCATATACTTGAAGGCCAGGGGGAAAAGTTAAAAACCATGAATTTAAATTTAATTATTAGGCTGGATTCATCTATTTACACAATTAAAACAATCAGTTGTTCATTTGAAAGATCAGACTCTATCCTAATTCCTACAGACTGCCACAAGGCAAACTAAAATCCCATAACCCATGGTCATGGAATGAGGAAATGGTGGATTCCAAACATGGTAAGATTTTTTTTCACAGTGATGTGCTTTAAACTCGAATATGCAAAAAAATAATAATAAATAAATAAATAATAAATAAATAAATACTCGAATATGCTGTTTAGCAGCTCAGGGTCTGGAGCAATCCATCACCCTTCTAACTAGCTTTATAATTTTAGGGACATGACTTGGCCTCTCCAGGCTTCAGTTATCAGTTATTACTTCAGTTATTATTGTAAACTGGGCACTAAAAACCAGTATTTATTTCGCAGTGTTTTATGAAGACAAATTGAGTCAGTATTTGTAAAGTGTTATACAGTGTGTAGCCCATAACAGGTGCTCAATAAAGTCAAGTTGTTGCAATTATTCTTTAATTTGGTCAGTCATCAAAATCACCAGGGACATTTGGAAAATTTCTTCCTGTTCCCTTCATATTTACTGTAGAGTACATCAGGTTTAATCCAAGTAATTTATTTAATAAAAGTTCTTTGAGGGAGTCTCCTGATCAACTGAGTCTTAATACTATTTTTATAGTAACAAATCCTAATAATTATTTCAAGAAGTTAAGCTTCTAAGAAACCATTTATTCAAAAATATTTGTTTTCATACACATTACTCCACCAATCTGCATTTATTTATATGCATATGTCTGTTCACTAAATCTAATCTATGTTAACTACCCACCATAATAGTTTATTATAATTATTTCCATTATACTGAAAGAAACCATTTAAGGCAGACAATATATCTTAGTGAAGCTAAAACAGAGTTGATGAAAATATATATCCAAATAAAATCTCACCACCTACGAGATGCTGATTCACTAAATGTTCATTATTTCTGGGGCGCCTGGGTGGCTCAGTTGGTTAAGTATCTGCCTTCAGCTCTGGTAAGGATCCCAGGACTCTGAGATTGAGCCCCTGGACTCAGCAGGGATTCTGCTTCTCCCTCTCCCACTGCCCTTCCCCCTGGCTTGTGCTCGCTCTCTCTCCCTCTCAAATAAAAATAAAATCATTTTTTAAATGTTCATTATTTCTATGATTTTCCTATCTTCTTACTAATGAGATTGTGACCTTCCTTCTAAATGGTAACTGCTAGCTCACTTAACCATATGTAGTATATACATTCTGAACACAGAAATTTCATAAGTGAATGTAGCCAATAATAGTTAATTTATTAAAGAAACTTATAAAGAAAAGCATTGAAAGCAGAGAAGCAACCTCCTTGTTGCAAATTGGGCTTTAAGGTACCAAATCAAGTAACAGGCAATACTGCTCCCTCAATGTACGATTTCTTGTTACCCACAGTCCCCAGCCACGTGTGCACCACAAATTGCTTTCTAAAAGTAATAACACAGAAGACAAACATTATTCATTTAGACCTAAAATCTATTGGGGACTTTCAGGGGTTTAGATGCTGTAGCCTGCAGCAGACAAGATAAGAAATACTTCAATAAAGATGTACTCAAAGGACTGTTTCCCTTTTCACTAGGGAAAGGATTATATGAAATATTACCTAAAATTATCTTTGGAAAATTCTTCTAATATATACAGACAGATGCATATAGACAGATGACCCCCTCTTTTTTTCCCAGGCAAACACCATAATTAGAGATCTTATCAGAATAGTTACCCCTTTCCACACATTTTGGTGGAAAGAGAATAGATTTAGTAAAAGAGACACCTTCTCTCAATCCCTAAATCCTTCACTGACCTCTCAAGTGACCCCCTGCATGGTGATTAGTCTCCCCTAACTTGAGTTTTTTCACATGCAAAACAGAGAATTATTACAAGGATTAAATCTGATAATGTGAAATTGACTGATTCTGTACCTAATGTAGAGTGGACATTCAGTAATGTAAGGGTTTTAAAATATTTCTCCTCACTATTAAATACCAACCATACTTGAGTGTTGGCTATAGCTGCATAGGATAATCTGTTCTTATACTTCAGAAGAGTAAAGTTGCATTATTTTTCCATTATCCATTATATTTGGAAATCCGTCCTCAACTGAAAATTTCTATAATTACAATTTTTTTACTACATAAACATGAAATGATCTGAAAGGGCTGACAATTTCTATTGAGCCCAGGCCTCACTTAAAACTTCAAGATTTATTTATTTTTATCACTAATGGTATTTCTGTTTAAAAGTAAAAAGACAGAAGAAGGGACCCCAGGAGGGCAAGAGATGGGAGGTAAGACAAGGAAGAGAGAGAAACAGAGAGAAATTGATAGAAAGTAAAGAGCAGAGAAAGATTGTGACATAGAAAAGATTGTGACATAGAAAAAGATGTTTACATGATCTTTTACACAAAAATGGCAAGACTATTCAATATTACTGTAGATAAGTTCTTTTTATATATTACTGAGCTCTGAACTTAAAAGGATATTAACTTTATTCATTCAACAAATATTAGGCAATGCATTAGGGTAAACATTTGTGTTATGGAAACACACAGAGTGATAAATATATATGCAAATATCAGCTATCCACTGGCAAAAAAACAAATAATATCTAGAAATAAAATGATCATAGAACATACATTGAAAAATGTCTCACTGTGGTTATTTAGTATACAGAAATTTAAAATCATGATTCTATGGTAGATAGGATTGAGCTGGAAAGCAGTTAACATAGAACCCAGACACAAATATGACACCAAATAACCATGAAACATAAACATAAACATAAACATTTTCTGGCAGTGGGATGCCTGCATAGCTCAGTGGTTGAGCGTCTGCCTTCAGCTCAGGGCCTGATCCCAGGTCCTGGATTAAGTCCCACATTGGGCTCCTTGCGGGGAGCCTATTTCTCCCTCTGCCTATGTCTCTGCCTCTCTCTCTCTCTCTCTCTGTGTCTCTCATGAATAAATAAATAAATAAATATTTATAAATAAATAAATGCAAATAAATAAAATTTCTAAATAAATTTATAAATAAATAAAGTGCAAAGAAGCCAATTTAAGAGTGGGTACCTAAATTATACCCTCACCCACACCCTCACCAAACACACTCCAAAATCCCTACAGATCAACTAGAGGAAGAAGGAGCCCAGATCTTTGGCATGACTAAAAAATAGAGAACATCACTCTGAAAAACAAAAATTCAACTGAATAAATGTGAGGATCTAATTGGCTTTTCTTAAGCAACATGTGGATTGGCAGCACACATCCAACAAGTAGAGAGATTCCCTTGAGATGTACAAAATGAAAGGTTTCTATAGGAAAAAGTGTGGGGCAAAAGGTTATTGGCAAAAGAAAAGAAGTTATTGTTTCCAGCAATGTCACCTTCCCTTAGGGAGTAGAAGAGGGGTCTTAACCATGCATATTACCTCATCTTCCTTTGGGTGTCTGAGAGGGCCCATGTGCACAGACCAGAAAATTCCTGCCTGACTGGTGAAGACTAGATTTCCAGGAAAGGTTGAAACTGCCTGTTAGCTTAGGTATTATGCCCCAGTTTGGCGACCTGGCCTAAGTGGTTCCATTTTGGGCCTGTGGTTATCTTTTTTACATCACAAACTCAAATATCTTTGAGTAGAAAAGTAGACAGGAGTTTTTAAGATATTTCTATTCTGAGACCCCAAACAACCCTTGCATATAGCTAAGAGAAGCCTGGACAGACTGTGAACCATGATGAGGGGAATAAAGGACGTAAGGTGAACCTGAAATCACATTCAGATCCTAGGTATGAAAACACTGCAAAAAAGTCCTAGCAGATCAGTGCACTGACTTCAAGCAACAAACTTAAACATATACAGGACTCAAGGGGGCAGCATTTCAGAGGATTGTTTGTGGGACCCAAAGGATCAAAAAGGAAAAGTGTCTTTAGGAATAAGGGTGGTGAAAGGGGGGAAAAAGCAAGAGAAGGAAATGAAGTGACAGAAAGAAAAGAGAAGAGAAGGAAAGAAAACATAAAATAGGATCAATAATATTCCACCTCCTTCCAAAAAGAACAAGCCACTGAAAACAGAGAGCTTGGTTAACTGAGAGGAGAGGACAATTTTGAACTCCCTGGTCCATCCACAGACTGCAGAGATGTAAGTAAGCACCCTTCACCACACTGTGCTCCTAGGAGAGCAAAACACAGAATTCAGAAGTGTTGGGGAGAAGGGATTTACTCTGCTCTTCAAGATCCTTCTAGCTGGACTAAGAATCAAATTGACATGACATGAGACAGAAGGAAATAAAATTTAATGTCATACGTACAGGGAATCAATACAGACATGGAAATTTCCAAAAACAGCCAGGCAAAATGAGGTACATATGTCATCCTCAACCAAGGAGAAGGGAGTAGGGGTCTGGGAGTTCGAAGAGAAAGCATGCAATCCTCGAGAAAAACGAAAAATAGTAAATGTTTGGTACACAAATGTTTGCTGGGCCACTCAGAAACAACAGGGCATAGAGGACTTTGATTAAACAGGCCTTGCTGGGTTCCTCCCTATCCACCATACCTACTTCATACCATAATGTAGTTATCCATGGTGACAGCTCTCTTCCTGGAGAAGGACTTCTATCTACATTCTTTTTAGGCAGTTGTGGGAGGTAAAGGGCTTTTCCTGAATCTCCTGGGTTTGGCTGGCTTTTTCAATCAAAATAATTTTCATGCCAAGTGGCCCACCTTGGGGTGGTCTGCCCTTGGCCCCTTTAGTACCAAAACATTGCACTTGATAAAATTCCTCCCTCCAAAGAACCAGCCATGAAGATAACTGAAATATGACACCCCAATTTAATTATATATCCCAAACAAGTATTCTAGGATTAAAGAAAAACATGTTAAATCAGAGATACTAAAACTAAGAATAAAAATAGACAATAGGGCAGTCCGGGTGGCTCAGCGGTTTAGCGCAGCCTTCAGCCCAGGGCGTGATCCTGAAGACCCAGGATCGACTCCCACGTCGGGCTCCCTGGATGGAGCCTGCTTCTCCCTCTGCCTGTGTCTCTGCCTCTCTTTTTCTCTCTGTGTCTCTCATGAATAAATAAATAAAATATTTTTTAAAAAATAAATTAAAAAAATAGACAATAAACTAAAAGAAATGAAGTGAGAGCTAACTGAACTCAGAAAAGAAATGGGAGTGAAAATATCACTTTTAATCAAAGAGAAATGGCTATGCAATAAATGATATTGGGACTAATGGCCACACATTTGAAACTACATACAGTTATATTTCCACCTCACTTCTTATACTGAATAAATTCCACATGGATTGTTAAAGTGAAAAAAAACTCCTAAAAAAAAAATTGTAGAAATCCTTCGTGATGTATAGATATAACTAAAGAAAAGGATTGATAGACTTATCTACATAAAAATAGAAATGTTTACCTAAATAGCCATGAACAGAATTAAAAGGTAAATTATAAATCAGAATGATACATGCAACATGTACCAATGTCCTTTCATACACATATCTACATATGTATGTTACATATATCTTTCATAAAATTAAAAACAGGCAATAATAAGAGCAAAGCATCGCAAAAGACAGAGATAATAAGAAAAAATTCATTCCCACTGGTAATCAAATAAATGTGAATTAACATGAAGGATAGTATTTTTATGTATAAAATTGGCAAAGTTTAATATATATAAATAGAAATCACAATAGACATATGACCTAGTTTGGAGCAACATGTACTCTCATCTGCTATGAGTAATAGTATAACTTGGAATAAAATTTCTGTGATGCAATTTGGGAATATTTATCACAAATATTAAAAATCCTTTTACCCCTCAGGAAAGAGATAATAGCTAACATATCTTTACACTCAGCAGAACAAATTGTGTGTAAAAGTAGTGTCTGATCATGAAATAACATCTTACCAAATATTTTAAATATTTTACTTAAACATTAGTGTTTTGATGAAAAATGGATACTTTATCACTTTGGATACTTTTGCATTCATAGGCTCCAAAATAGGATCAATAATATGTCTGACACCACATGGCTAGTAAGTCACACAAAAGAACTCAAGTCCTTCTGATATAAACTCTAGCAGACTGTCTTCTCTTCTCAATACATACTTCTCAATAAGGGCTATTAAACTGAACAATATAAACTGAATTGACACATTTCTGATATGTGCGAATTGTCTTTTTAAGCCTAAATGTTCTATTGGCTTGTTCCATGTAGATAATTTCTCACCTATATTCACAATTAAATGCTATGACACTATGTATTGTTTTGCTAGGACTGCTATAACAAAGATATCCAGATTGGGTGGCTTAAACAACAGAAATTTACTTTCTCACAGTTCTGAAGCCTGGAAGTGTGAAAGCAGGTTGATTTCTTCTGAGGCTTCTCTCCTTCGTTTATAGATGATGTCTTCTTCCTGCCTTCACATGGTTTCACTCTGCGTGTGTGTCCAAACATCCTCTTCTTATATAGGTATCAGTCATGTTGGATTAGGGTCCAGCCTTAATGACCTCATTTTAATTTAAAGACTATCTTCTATCTCTAAATACGTCATATTGTGAGGTACTGGGGATTAGGACTTCCACATGAGTTTGAGGGAGGAAGGACAAAATTCAGCCATAATATCCTGCATAAATGTTCTCCTTTAATTTATCCAATAGACTATTACTGAACACCTACAGTGAGCATGGTGATGAGCAAGGTCATAGAGATGCAGACACGGTCCCTGAATTTGGAGATTCATATTCTACTGAGGAAGATAGGGAAGTAGCCAAAGATTGGTGATGCCATGTGATGCATGGCATGAGAGAGTACAGAGTGCTGGAGGAATGCCTGCGACTATCTAGCTTAGTCTGAGGGCAAGTCATGGAAGGTAATTTCAGGAATTTTTTTTTTTTTTTTTTTGTATGATAGGCACACAGTGAGAGAGAGAAAGAGAGTCAGAGACACAGGCAGAGGGAGAAGCAGGCTCCATGCACCGGGAGCCCGACTTGGGATTTGATCCCGGGTCTCCAGGATCGCGCCCTGGGCCAAAGGTAGACGCCAAACCGCTGCGCCACCCAGGGATCCCTAATTTCAGGAATTTTGACTTATGTCTTAAACATACTGATCAGAAGTATATACACCAATTAGATTGTACAGTTATTGCTTAAGGGCTTGAACTTTTTCCTGAAAATATATGGAGCCAATAAAAGATACTTAACAGGGAGGATATCACAACAGATGCATTTTAGAAAACAAAAATCACTCAAGATAGTGTAAAAGATGAATTATCTGACTGGGGGCATGCAGCAAAGTACAACAGTGAGAGCCATAAGAGCCAATGGCAAGGATGTAAGTAAGAAATGATGAGGGGATCCCTGGGTGGCGCAGCGGTTTGGCGCCTGCCTTTGGCCCAGGGCGCAATCCTGAAGATTCAGGATCAAATCCCACAGTCGGGCTCCCGGTGCATGGAGCCTGCTTCTCCCTCTGCCTGTGTCTCTGCCTCTCTCTCTCACTGTGTGCCCTATCATAAGTAAATAAAAATTAAAAAAAAAATGATGAGGGCCAGAATTAAGTTCACAGTCTGAAAACATAACATTCTTAGTGATTGTACTGTTAGTTCACATTAATGAAAACCATCCTTCAGTTCACAAATATGTAGGTCAATAACATGAGGACATATCAAAAACATCTCTGTTTTCATGTTATTTAAAAAAAAAAAAAGGTTAGAATTTTGTCCATGTAGGAGAAAACAGAAGTCCTTATATCACTAGACTAGAAAATAATATGTGATGTGTCCCTCCATTAGTTCCTCCATGCTGCCTCCTTTTGTAATGAATGAATTGTTTTGTGCAGCAACCAATTCAGTGCAACTTGTTGATACTGCCAGTTCAAATACAGGAAACGAATAAAATATGTTCAGCAACACCAAAAGCGATTGTATTTCATGTTTCTCAGTCAGGCCAGAAATGGAAATGGCTCTTTTCAAAGCTTAATGATATTAACAGCCTAACCTCAAGTTGCATATATATATTTTTTGAATGAAAATCTTGACACTTTTTGATGAACCCTTCTTAACTCCTTAGGTTCTTTTTGGCAATATTCACAGTAAACATTTATTACATTGTATAAACCACAAACAATATAGGTAAGCTGGAAAAATAATTTACTCATCTGGTTTGCAAATAAAGTGAAAAATAAAGAGCTACACCATTTTTTTTTTTTTTTTTTTTTTTAGAAACCCTGTGGACTTTCAGTTATTTGCTGTTAGGCATTCTGTCATAAATATCTGAGACATCTTTTATTTCCAAGAAAAATAATTAGCATCTATATTTATATTGTCCTCATTAAAACAGGCTTGGGATCCCTGGGTGGCGCAGCGGTTTGGCGCCTGCCTTTGGCTCAGGGCGCGATCCTGGAGACCTGGGATCGAATCCCACATCAGGCTCCCGGTGCATGGAGCCTGCTCTCCCTCTGCCTATGTCTCTGCCCCCTCTCTCTCTCTCTCTGTGACTATCATAAAATAAATAAAAATTAAAAAAATAAAATAAAAAAATAAAAAATAAAACAGGCTTAACCTAATTTATCCAGATATGATTTGCCCACTCCCAACTCTGTTCCAACCTATAACTGCATGTGACCTATAGGATAAGCTTAGAATTTTCTTTATGATCCTCTATTCTCAGACATTTTAAGTGCCAGATGTCCCAAAACCGCTCCCTAAGCTTCACCAAGTCACATATTTACCAAGCAAAGCTAAGTTGATTAAACCCGTTATAGTACATGAGCACACCTTTACTCAGTACAGTCTCAGAAAGCTCCAGTCAGGAGCAGCTATTTCTAGGATGTGGGGATCTGCATTCACATGGTTTAAGGAAGAAGATCTTTCAATGTTGTACTCTGACTGGGATTGGGCTAAATTCATGATGCAATATTTCATGACTGGTGAACACAGTGAGGTGAGGTTCTTGAAATGAGCCTTTCTATGTAAACAGTTGTTTGTTCAGTGAGTTATTTGCTCAGGCGAGCAATCTAGTATCCTGTGCATGGACTATTTACCCAGATGAGTAAAATATTTGCTAAGACAAATTGGTTTTCAGGAATTTCCCAAAGCACACAGTAAATGTATTTATTAGTTTTATCCTTTTCTTCCTGGCAAAAATTTCTTAGAACACATATGAAAGCCACGTTGATGAAGGAGACTTCACTTGTCATCAATACAATGGCACATTTCTGGGTTGTTTTTTTTTTTTGGAGAGAATAGAAGGGTAGTAAATATTTCTTAGTTTTTAGAAAATTAATGGAACTTAGGTACACAGAGCAAAAGTATAGTTGCTTCCTCTTGGCCTGACTCCATGTGTCATATCTCACACTTCATACCCCAAACATGACAATCAGACATTATGAGGCTAAGAACATCAAAACTTATCTGAACACTTGAAAAAAAAAAAAAACTCAGGATTTCCTACCCCCCCTAAAATGCCATTGTCTCCCTTATGCTGCCTAATAAAAGTCTACTTACCCTTCAGATCCTTCACTTCCAGCCCTTAAAACCCAGTTTTTATTACCTTCTCCTCAATGACACTATAATACTACTTACATATCTGTCAATGAATATTTACACTTCATTATAATTGTCTACAGGTCCCTGTAACAAGACCTAAGGCAGGACTGTGTCCTTTTCATTATTAATTCCCCAGAATCTAAAACATTAGGAAATTCTCAATAAATGTTTGCTGAATACACGAATTAATGAAGTCCATAGGTAGATGAATGTGTAAATGGATAGATGGATAGATAGTTGGTTGGATGGGTTTATGTGGAAATTATAGAAATAGATTTTTCATTTCTTCTTGGAAAAGAAGTACAGGACAAATATGGTTGCCAGAAATTTTGGCTGATTGTCCTTTTGTTAACTTCTTTCCATTAAATAAATATTTGGGTAGACCAAGGACTGTGTGCTAGATTTAGAAAGGTAGGCAAGGCCAGTGGATGTCTGCCATATTAGAGAAAGTTATTTCTCCCTATAGACATTTGTTCTACATAACTACTTCAAAACTCTCCACACCATCACAACCATCATCACAACCACCACCACTACCACAGACACCACCAGTACAACCATCATCACCACTATCACAACCACCACAGCTATGACACATAGCATCAACAGTATCAGCGAGCTGAAGACAATCTCCCAAGATTTCTGTGACCCAGGAAATATTGCCTAAAGCACTGCTTCTCAAACTTTAACATGCACACAAATCTGATGTCTTTGTGTTAAGACCTGAGATTCTTCATTTTACACTAGCAGCAGTATGATGCTCATGTTACTGACACAGGAGTCACATTCCAAGTTAAAGGATTTAGAATATAGTCCAGAGCCCCAGAGCTTTCTGTTTCAGAGGGCAGCATCTAGGGCTGACCAAAAGCTTCAAGAGATTGTAATTATGAACAGGAATTAGGGAAATAAAGGATTTGAAAACTGAAAATGAAATTCACTGCTAAGAAAGTGAATGAGAGTTCTCTTGTTGCAAAATCCTATTGCCCAACCTCTAGCATGAGCTCCTCAGGCTGTGTAATGTGACTTATGCACAGTTTCCAGGGATTAGGACTTAGACATCAGGGGCGTGATTCGGCCAACCACAGTTTACTCTCTGGTCTCCAAGATTCATAATCAAAATGCATCACCCAATCCTAACATCCCCAAAGTCTCAGCCCATTACACAATCAATATAAGTACAGTTGTGATAAATACCGCCTTTATTTTAATTGGTATTTAGTTTAAGGTAAGCAAATATCAAACTGTTGCCTGAAGGAAGAAGAGACAGGATGGGAGAAGAGAAGAAATTTTCTGGATTTTGAATTTAGGCTTCTCCAAGAATCATGGACTAAAATCATGTCCAGTTTTCTCCACAATGTTGGGATATTTTATTAGAGTTGTTTTCCTCTTAAATTCAAGGGTATATGACCTGACAGGTCCTGAGCACTTTCACTCTTAACAAAGGAATCATATGAGTTTTAAAGGTAACCTGTAGGAGCCATACCAGTTAAAAATCTTGGAATCCTCAAATAATTCCCCTCAAAAAACACTTCAAAATTCAAAGAAAAACCACTGTTCATCCAATATTTAGTTGATTATAATTCTAGCTAATGTGTTCACAAGAGATCAAATTTTGTGATGAAATGGTTTATTTTTGTGTTGCTTCTATTTCCACCGTCTTTCTTTCTAAAATTTCTTTTTTCCTCTACTTCTATATTGCAGGATCTCTACTTATCCTGTCTTCTCATTCTAATTCTCCATGACACTGTTCTCTTATTTATTTACTAGGTTGTTGTCATATGAAGTTTTGGTAATAGACAAGCTTACAAGTATACATGGATGTAAGCCAATGACTTTCGTAGTCTAGTTATACAGAACACATTGGCAAAGGTAGGAGTGCTATTGAGTAGAATGCCTTTTGTTTAAAAAGTGTTGGCAGATGGTAAATTGTTTCTGAACTTGTCTACAATTCTAAATATGCTTTGCTACACATGTGCCATACACGACCTATCTAGGTTATTCCAAGTCAAAGAAAAAGATATATAAGATCCCAAGTGAGAAAGATTCATAGCAGCACTGCTACGTGTCCAAACACATCCAAAAATTAGCATCATAAAATAGCTTACACTTCTAAAGCATTTTGCAGTTTACAAAGTGGTGAGCACAATTGCAATCTGTTGTTTGTTCCCTCTGGACATGTCAGATGGACGATCACTGGCTTTTCCTTTGGTGGCACTTTTTTTTCCCCCTAGAGTTCCTCCTTGCTAGAGTTTCCTGAAAAAAGCTCCCTTGACTGCTTTGGCAATTTTTCCCCTCCAGCGGTTGCCTAAAATTGACAGTCTTAGCCACCAGTTTTGTGTGGTCAACCCCAGATTCTTTGTGTTGGGCTGGCTTTCTGCTCTCCATGTAGTCCTCCCAGGAAGGATCCTACTTAAAATGATCCCAAGCAGTTCCCATTTACAAGTGCTTCAAATCCACAAGAAAACATCCAAAACCCTACTCCACTATGAGTAGATGCTCACCTCTCTTTCTTCTTTGTTCTGTTGCCTCAAGCCCAAACTCCAGGAAAAACATATAAAAGCCATCCCCAAAATCCCCTTGAAACTCTTCTCACTTGCATTGCTTTAAAAAATGATACTTGTTCTGCACAGTGGGATATGGGTGAAATGCTTGCATTTTCCAGTCCTAGACCTTAAACTATCCTCTGCAGTCCTTCATATTCTCTCTTCCTTTTCAACACTGAATATGCATGCCACTTGTTATAGGCAACAGAATAATGAAGAAGCTTGAATTTCCAGCTCATCACTTGGAGAATCACCCAGGCTAACCAGTCCATTATGAACATATAAACTAGATTCTATATGTGTAAAAAATATTATGCTATTTAGACCATATGATCTACTCAAATGAATACAGATCTATATCCAGAAGTGGAATGATGCTGTGAGAAAAACCTAAAATACATGATGTTGGCTTGTTAGTCATGTAACAGGCAAACAATACAACTGATACTGAAAACAGATATAAAAGTGATTATTTATGTTATGAAGTGACCAAAGAGTTGGTAAAAAAAAAAAAAATGTTGCTTACCAAACCTACTGAATGAGAGAAGACATTTGGAAATGATACATATGATAAGGGGTTAATATCCAAAATACATAAGGAACTTACACAACTCAACACCAAAAGAATAAAATAACCAATGAAAACATGGGCAGAAGACCTAAATAGATATTTTTCCAAAGAAGATGTACAAATGGCCAACAGATACATGAGAAGATGTTCAACTTCACTAATCAGAGGGAAATGCAAAGCAAAACCATAATGAGATATCACCTCACATCTGTCAGAATGGCTAAAATCAACAACACAGGAAATAACGAGTGTCAGCAAAGATGTGGAAAAAAAGGAATCCTTGTGTACTGTTGGTGGGAATGCAAACTGGTGCAAACACTGTGTAAAACACTATGGAGTTTCTCCAAAACTTAAAAACAGGAGGACCCTATGATTCAGTAATTCTACTACTGCTATTTACCCAAAGAAAGCAAAAACAGTAATATGAAAAAAAATATGCATCCCTATGTCTATTGCCACTTTATTTACAATAGCCAAATATGGAAGCAACCCAAGTGTTCATCAATAGAAGAATGGATAAAGAAGATGTGGGATATATATATAATATATAATAAAATATATATATAATATATAATGGACTATTACTCAGCTATAAAGAAGAATGAAATATTGCCATTTGAAACAACATGGATGGAGTTAGAGAATATAATGCTAAGTGAAAGAAGTCAGATAGAAAAAGACAAATGGCATATGATTTCACTCATATACAAATTTAAGAAAAAAGAGACAAACAAAAAAACAGACTCTTAAATACAGAAAACAAACTCCTGGTTACCAGCATATGTGAAATAGGTGAAGGGAATTGAGAGTACACACCTATTGTGATGAGTACTGAGTAATGTATAGAATTGTTGAATCATTATATTATATACCTGTAACTAATATAAAACTGCTGATTATACTTCAATTTTTAAAAAATTACTTTTAAATTTATATACAGTAAAAATATATGTGCATGCATAGTACTATGGTTTTTGTTTTTGTTTTCGTTTTTAGGGAGAGCAAGCACAATAGAGAATGAGTGGAGGGGAGAGGCAAGAGGAGAGGGAGAAGCAGACTCCCGACTGAGAAGGGAGGCCAGCTCAGGGCTCGATCCCAGGACCCTGAGATTGTGACCTGAACCGAAGCCAGATGCTTAGCCAACCAGGCCACCCAGAAGCCTCAGTACTATGAGTTTTAAGACATGCATGAATTCTTGTAACAACCATTAACAGTATATAGAACAATTCTAATATCCCAAGAATTCCCTCATGATCCCCATCTCTAGTCAGACCCTCTGTCTACTTCTATCACTTAACAATCACTGGTCTGTTCTCTTTCCCTTTTAGTTTTGCCTTTTCCAGAGTATCATATAAATAGAATCATATAGTATGTAACTATTTAAGATTAGCTTCTTCTGCTCAATAAACACATTTGAATCATTGCAAAAAAAAAAAAAAAAGGTATGCTTACCATACCTTTGAAGGCATACTATGTGCCTACTGAACATATTGCCTGAGAGCAAAAGGATGAACAAAAGAAAATTATAAGTGTACACTGGTTAGTATTGGTTTTGTATGGCAAATAATTCATGAAAAAGATAAGCCCTGTGAAATGAGTTCTTTGAAAGAAGAAAGGAAATAGTCCAGAAATTTAAATCCTTGCATGACTGAAAAATCTAATTCTAGGCCTCAAACAATAAGAGGTATTTTTAAAACGCTTTGAGTGAAAAGGTCTCATTGAGACTTTTTAGTAGAATGGAGTGATTCAATCTAATGGTAACACCAGATTAACAGTAAGATCTTCCCACACATTATTTTAGATAGCCTCAAGACAGCTGCCATTTAGTTGAGAGAGAGACAGGAGCGAAAGGCAACAAAAACTGTCTTTGAAAGAATTTTGAGTGTGTTGATTAACATATGTAACTGGCTACAAAGAGAGATCAAAGCCCACTATGTTTTTAAGGAAATTTCATTGCCAGAGAAACCATTTGTCTAATTTAAAAAGCTTTTGTTTTTTTGTTTGTTTTTTTTAAGATTTCATTTATTTATTTATGAGAGACACAGAGAGAGAGAGGCAGAGACACAGGCAGAGGGAGAAGCAGGCTCCATGCAGGGAGCCCGACATGGAACTCGATCCCGGGACCCCAGGATCACGCCCTGGGCTGAAGGCAGGTGCTAAACCACTGAGCCACCCAGGGATCCCCAGAAAGTTTTGATTATTTAAACTGCAAATAACTCCAGCCCTCCAAAGTTCTGTCCTACAAGCAGGTGGCCAGAGTGATGCAGTCCCTGAAAGAGGCATACACTCCAACTCCAAAGGAGAATGAAAGGCAGGCAAGAACCAACTAGAAGGTAGAGTTAAAGGCTCCAGAGAACAATAAACAAAACCATTCTTCTAGAGAGTGTTAGCCTAGTCAAATGAAAGGAACTTCTCAGTCCCAAACTAGAGGGCCTTTGTGATAGCTGCCAGGTAGCATTTTAGTTTTGCTAAGACCACTAACTGTTACATACTTCTCATTTCTCATCTTGCAAATTAGTGTGTTTACTGGAGTCATCTTGTCCCAAGTCCATCATTGTTTAGTGGAGGCCAAGGATAATATAATCTACACTTTTAGTTCTGAGGTGACACCATGAGGAATCACATTCAGAACTGAAGGAAAAGACTACATACCACCCAAGAATGCTGCACTTTATTCTGGATGCTAGAAATGGATGGGATATGGGGTTGTCTTCCTGGGAAAGCAAGTGTGTTCCATGGCAGGAAAAGCAGTGAGATGGAAAATCAGTGAACATATGGACAGATTTTGACATGTTAAAGGCTCCATGTTCACCAAACTATTTCATTTTCCTTCTGAGTAAATAGCCAAACATGTTTCAGACTCCACTGTCTGGAGTTTAGGTGGGCCATATGATTGAATTCTGGCCCATAAAATGTGGGTGAAAGAGGTGTAAGCTACTTCTAGGTTGGGCCTTTACGAAGCCACTTATGGTCCTCTATAATCTCTCTTCCTCTTTCAGAAAAACCTTTGAGGTCATGTGCTAGTTATGATGGAACCATGAGGATAGCATCCTCCTGCATCCCTGCCTTGGGAGAACACAATGATCAGACATGTATGCATGGAATTCTATGTGAGCGGAAAATAAACTTTGTTGTATCAACACACTGATATGTTGGGTTTGTCAACTCAGACTAATAGAATAGATTGAAATAAAACACAGCACTTCATTCCCCATCAATGGTAGAAAAAGAGAAACATAAGAAAATACTCTTCAAAGAAATCCTTTCTCAACCCCTTATATTTTCATTCTCCTGACTACAACTTGAAGAGAAGAGAAAATAAGTTCCTGCTATGGAGGGGAGAAAGGAAATATTAAGTCAGCCTGATGGTTTGTTTGTTTGTTTTTTTAAGAAATGAGCTCTTTTTATTGAAGTATAATTGACATACATATCTTATTAGTTTCAGGTGTAAATCATAATGATTCAATATTTGTATACATTATGAAATGATCCTCATAATAATTACCATTTATCACCATACAAAATTATTACAATATTATTGACTATATTCCCTATTCTGTACTTTCCAACCCTATGACTTACTTGTTTTATAACTGGAAGTCTATCCCTCTTAATCCCTTTTACTTATTTTGCTCATCCTCCAACCATTCCCCCTCTGGTAACCAGTAGTTTATTTCCTATATCTTTAAGTCTGTTTCTATTTTTTCATGTCTTTGTTCATTCTGGTTTTTTAAATTCCATACATAAATTATAACACATGCAGTATTTGGCTTTCTCCATCTGGCTTACTTCATTTAGCATAATGTCCTCCAACTCCATCCATGATTTTGCAAATGCAAGGACTTTCTTCTTTCTCATGGCTGAATAATATTCCATTGTATATATGTACTATATTTTTTTTATCCCTTTATTTTTTTTTTAATTTTTATTTATTTATGATAGTCAGAGAGAGAAAGAGAGACAGACAGAGAAATAGGCAGAGGGAGAAGCAGGCTCCGTGCACCGGGAGCCCGATGTGGGATTCGATCCCGGGTCTCCAGGATCGCGCCCTGGGCCAAAGGCAGGCGCCAAACCGCTGCGCCACCCAGGGATCCCTTTTTATCCCTTTAGACTGACACTTAGGTTGTTTCTATGTGTGGCTATTGTAAAAAAAATGTTGCAATGAACATAGGATATCTCTTAGAGATTTTATTTTCAATTCTTCTGGATATATACCCAGAAGTGGAATTGCTGGATCATATACTAGTTCTATGTTTAGCTTTCTGAGGAATCTCCATACTGTTTTTCCACAGTGGCTGTGCCAACTTACATTCCCACCAACAGTATACAGGGTTCCCTTTTCTTTACATCCTTGCCAATGCTTATTATCATTTGTCTTTTTTATGACAGTCGTTCAAACAAGCATGAGGTTGTATCTCATGTGGTTTTGATTTGTAGCTCCCTGATGATTAGTGATGTTGAGCATCTTTTCATATACCTGTTGGCCATCTGTATGTCTTCTCTGAAAAAAAGGTCTGTTCAGTTCCTCTGCCCATTTCTTACTTAGACTGTTGCGGGGGGAGTTGTTTTAGCTCTTTGCCATTGAGTTGTATGAAATTGTTAAATATTTTGGATATCAACTCCTTATAGATACATGAATTATAAGTATTTTCTCCTTTTCTATAGTTTGCCTTCATCTTGTTGATGGTTTCCTTAGCTGTGCAAAAACTTTGCAGTTTGATAAACTCCCATTTCTTTATTTTTGCTTTCATTGCCTTTGCCTTTGGAGTCAGATTGAAAAACTCATTGCCAAGATTAATGTCAAAAAACTTACTCCTATATATTCTTCTAGGAGTCTCATGTTCAAGTATTTAATCCATTCTGAGTTTATTTATGTGTATAGTATAAGGGCCCAATTTTATTCTTTTGCATGTGGCTATTCAGTTTTCCCAAGACCATAAATGGTGAAGAGACTGTCCTTCCCCCATTGTATACTCTTGACTCCTTTGTTGTAAGTTAATTGGCCATGTATGCATAGGTTTATTTCTTGGCTCTCCATCATGTTTTTTGATCTGTGTGTGTTTATGTCAATAACATACTGTTTTGATTACTATAGCTTGGTAATATAGTTTGAAATCAAGAGGTGTGATGCCTCCAACTTTGTTCTTCTTTCTCAAGATTGCTTTGGTTATTAGGGTTTTTTTTTTTTTTTTTTTTTGCAGTTCCATACAAATTTTAGGGTTGTTTTTTCTATTTCTGTGAAAAATGCTGTTGGAATTTTGATAGATATTTCATTGAATCTGTAGATTGCATTGTATAGTATGAATAGTTTCAAAATATTAGTTCATCCATTCCATGAGCATGGAATATCTTTCCATTTATTTGTGTCTTCAGTTTCTTTCATCAATGTTTTCTAGTTTTCAGTGGATAGATCTTTCACCTTGGTTAAATTTGCCCTAAGTATTTTATTCTTTTTGGTGCCATTAAAAAGTGGGATTTTTTTCTTAATTTCTCTTTCTAACCATTCATTGTGTATTTATTTTGTATCCTACAACTTAACTGAATTTGTTTAATATTTTTAACAGTTTTTTGATGCAGTCTTTAGGGTTTCCTACCTCTAATATCATGTCATCTACAAATAGAGACAACTTTACTTCTTCTTTTCTGATTTAGATTTTTCTTATTTTTTTTTCTTTTCTGACTACTATGGCTAGGACTTCCAGTAGTTTGAATAAAGTGGCCTATGTGGGCATCTTTGTCTTGTTCCTGATCTTAGAGAAGAAGTTTCCAGCTTTTTACCTTTGAGGATGATATTAGCTGTTTTTATATACGGTCTTTATCATGTTAAGGTACATTCCTACTATATTCAGTTTGAACTGCTGTATTAAACAAACAATAGCTTGGACTCTCCCTAAATTAGAAGAAATAAGACTATACTTTAATAAGAAAGTTCTTCAAAGTGCCATTTCAGATTTAAATCAAATTGTTTTGCTAAGGGATCCCTGGGTGGCGAAGCGGTTTGGCGCCTGCCTTTGGCCTAGGGCGCGATCCTGGAGACCCAGGATCGATTCCCACGTCGGGCTCCCGGTGCATGGAGCCTGCTTCTCTCTGCCTTTGTCTCTGCCTCTCTTTCTCTCTCTGTGACTATCATAAATAAATAAAAATTTATAAAAAAAAAATTGTTTTGCAAAAGAGGAGGAAGGGAAAGTACACTTCTGCTGCTTCTGGTTTGTATTAACCAGACGCACATATCAAGTACTGCTTCAGCCTTAAGAAATCATTTGAGAAAATGTGTAAAGTATTTGAAAAAACTTGAGGGACAATAAAAAGTACATCCAATAAAACAATACAGTAGCAAGGCCATGAATGCCTTTAAGGCTTCATATTTATTTAATATTTTATGCTACCAACTAAAAACAACATTTTAAATTTAAGAAAAAATTAGTTTTAAACAAGGATTTAAAAAATACTGACAGAACACTACCCACATTGAAAAAAGCCAAAACTTCCAGATGTTATCTAGATTCTTGATATATTGTTAAAAATCACTTCAATGACTCAATAAATATTTCACTGTCTAGATAAAATGTTTTCATGTTTTAAGAAAAACTGTCTCCTCAAAGGAAAACCCATGAACTGGTGAGAAGAGTAGCAACATTACAAAAAGAGTCAGAAACTTTGCATCTCTGATTTCATATCATTTTTTACCCAGTTCAGTCCTGTTTTGTGTTACTATTGAATTGCATGTTTTATACAAGGGACTGCTAATCCAGAAGATTTGTTGGACAAACATTAACAAAGTTTAAAGATAGTAAAGCAATAAGATGGTAGAAACATACAATAACAATAATGGAGGAGATGAACTGCAGACAAGAGATGTCAACACATCTTCAGAAGATGGAAAGCACCCAAATCACTAATTTAGCATAGCAAAAACATCTGCACCCTACGTGGCTGTTGCTGATCCAGGTTGCAGAACACAGGAAGGAGTCAGGAATCAGAGGAAGCAGTCACCACTATAAGTATTCATAAAAGGTGGGAGTGATAAGGAGGACTGTACAAGAGTCTGATTAGGGAGCTCTTGCTCTCTGATGTCCCCTTCCCATTTTAAGCAGCACAAATGATTGTACTTCACTTATCTTGATAGATGTAGTAGATAAAATTCTAAGAATAAGCTCAATGACCCTTGCTACTGGAGTAAGGGGAGTATATGGAACTGTGTGGATGGAACCCAAGAATATGAAATCAATCGTATGACTGTTATACGATGAAAAGAAGATTATCTAGATTTGGTCCAGAGAAGTCACATGAGATCTTTAAAAGTAGAGTGCTTCCTCTAGATGGTAGCAAAAAAGGAAGCCAGAAAGCGCAGGAAAAGGATGTGACATGCCATTGCTACTATTAAAATGATGGGATCAGGGACCTGAGGCCTACAATTGCATTGAACTGAATTTTGCCAACAACCAGAATAAACTTGGAAGCAAACTCTTCTCCAAAGTCTCCAGAGAAAAGCTTAGGCTAGCCAAGACCATAATTTTGGCACTGTAAGACCCTAAGCAGAGACTCCAGCCAAACTCACTCATATTTCTGATCACAGACCTGTGAACTAATAAGTGGATGTTTTTTAAACCATTAACTAATGTCAATTTGTTCTGCAGCAATACAAAAATAATATATCTATACTTCTATGTTATGTGATATACAAAATAATATAAATAAAATACATTTTGTATAACATATTAGGCATATATTTATTATATAGCATATATCTAGATAGAAAACCATAATATATAAAGGGACAAGAACTTTATTTTCTGATGTTTAACAATAGATATGTTAATAAGTAAGTCTCTAAGACATATTTAGAGACTAACAAGGATTAGCACATATTTAAGGACAGCCTCTAACATGGAAGGCAGAGACAGAATCAAATAAATTGAATAAAGGGGGCTTACTAAAACAGACAAAAGGTAGAGCAGAGGGAAACTCCAAAATAATAAAGATGAATACCAATAGATGGAAGAAGATATTCCAGACAGGAAATAATTGAAAGGCACAACAAAACTTAAAGAGGGGTTTTGTGCATAGGAAACCGATGAATAGCTAGCACACAGATATTTAGGATGGTGAAAGTACTCGGTATGATACCATATGATGGCTATATGTCATTATACATTCATCCAAACCATAAACTGCACAACACCAAGAGCTAACCCTAATAAAAACTGTAGACTTTGGGTGATAATGATGTCATAATCAAGTTCATCAATTAAAGTGAATGTACTACTCTGGTGGGGGATATTGCTAATGAGAGAGGCTATGCATGTTTGAGAGTTTATGGGAAATTTTTGTACCTTCTCCCCCAGTTTTCTTATGAAACTAAAACAGGTGTAAAATATATCTTCATTTTAAAAAGTATAGAAAAAATAATGACATCTGAAAAATTCTCAATAGGAAGTTTGGAAAATAAAATTGAGACAACTTCTAGAACAATAACAAAACAACAATATCAATAAAAATATTAGTGTATCAATAGAGAAAATTGAGTACATATCCACCAGAAATTTCAGAGAGTACAAGATATAGATATTACAAGCAAACAACTTTCCAGAACTAAACACATAGATTTCAGATTAAGATATTCCACTAGGAGTCCAGCATGATGAATTGAAAAATAATTCACACTACTATCCATCATCTCTGACCTAAACCTCAAAACTACTAACCTTGACCCCACTTCCCTTCTTTACAAGAAACGCTCCTACCTAGAGTTCCTGCCCTGAGCATTCTCAAAGGTGTTATCCTTTATCAGGAGATAACTCCTCCTTTAAACAAAAGATCGATATTTCATTAATGGCCTTGGCTCCTTCTTACACTTGTTCTACCTGCCTCAGTGACCTTGACTCATTCTCCCTTTGTCTAACATTTCTGTATGTTTGCAACTCAAAATTCTGTAATCCACACTAAACCTTTTAGAGATCTTTATTACATGAAACAACGTCCATGCACTTAATGTCTCAAGAGGTTCTTCATTTCTCAAATTCATAAACAACTAACTTCATATAGCTATTCACCAAACTTTAAGTACATTATTGTGCTTTCAAAGATTAAATTCTATACTCCTACCCCCTCGTGGCAGGCCATGAGATATGGTACTGTGGACTAGCACATTTCCCCAAGGAATATAGGATATTATATGTACTCACAATAGCCATACTTTAGTACAGAGCACATGAATTCCCTTGTCAGAGGAAGGCACCTTGCTATGCCAAAGCTAGGTAGATTGAGTCTATGGCTAGGCTATGTGAGAAGCAGTTCTAACCAACCTTGCAGCCTCTTTACTCAGATTACTCAGAAGAAAAGAAATGATTCATGAGCCAAATTTTAGGTTGCATGTTTCCTTTTTGCCTTTCACGTTCTTAAAAACAATGTACTTTCTGCTTAGAACAGTATGCACTGCCACTTCTATCTCATTCCTCTTACAACACAGGGGTAGCCTAGTGGATGTGGCTTTTCAGGGCCCTATATACACAATTTAACAAATGACAAAGGAATAGAAGAAAGACAAAACTGAATAAAAGGAGAACGTTTGCAACCAAGAGATTCTGAGATAAAAGATTACTATTCTCCTGGAATTTTAATGAATTGTTTTCATCACTGACCCCTGGACAATGTCAAATTCTACATTTATATGGAAATGGAGGACACACTCATGCTTGTTAGCAGCAGTTTATCACAGAGACTGCTGTGTGATTGAGTGTGGAGCTCCCTTTCTTTTGCCCAGTCTTCCTCCCTCTCTCTTCTTCCCTCTCTATCTATTTATCTATCTATCCACATACACAATCCTTCCCTTCTCACCATGGTACTTTCAGATTCCGTTATCTCATCTGAAGCTTGACAGTCAACAACAGAGTGGAAAAATGTGACCAAATCAGGCTTTAGAAGTGGTCCTGTGCTAAATTAACACAAATATGGACCAACGACCCACAATAAGATGCAAATCCAGACACAAGATTTACCATTTCATTGTTAAGTGTACCCAATAGAAGCAAGTCAGTGAGTCCTTTAGGCAATCATCAAACAGAGCACTGAAGTAAGTTAAACTATCCATTGCCTGTCTTCAAATAGCCATTGCAGTCTTACTGTATAATAACACCAATATTAGTCTAAGAAGAAACTGGTCCAGGGGCTGACTGCTGGATGCAGGTCAGCTGGCAGTGGATCGCCACACTAATCTCCCTCTTTCTACTGAGATATCTCCTCTTATTATCTCTCCAAGTATGTCTTTTTCATTTCTTGCTTTTTCTATTCTTTGAAGGCTTCTTAAGGAAGATCTTACAAGTATAATAAGGATATTATGAGAGACAAGATATTTAAAGCAAAAGTTTCTCAAGCCTACTTCGATGTGCCTGGGCATTTTATCCTGACAAAAACTGGTAGTAGTAACAGCTACATGTGAAAGCAGAGTCTTCATCAGCATTTTGCCTTCTAGGAACTCAGGAGCCCATGTTACTGGGGCAGTCTTCATCATAATCTCATCACAACAACGGCAGAGCAAGTTATAACCTGAGCTTGCTCTATCTAAACTGTGTATTAAAACCTAGGTAGCATGCTCTATCAGTTGAAAAGGGAAAGATACCAAAGGGTAAGGTAACACTTCCTTGGCAGCTTGGGGATACCATAGGGACCCTTGAGATAAAGTAACTAGTGAGATAAGCCTTGGTGACTCAGAGGCCTCCAAGCAAGATGTGAGCAAACATTAAGCAGTCCACCCAGATCCATTAGGATAAAGACCATTATGATGTCTTTCTGGTTGAAGAATAAAGACATAGTATCCCCAGCATAGGCCCACCAGCCACCACACTCCCAGGGATATTAGTTGTGGCTTACAAGTAACCATTCAAATTATTTAAAAGGAGTGTTAATGAAAACATCACTTTAGGATGTATCTGATAAGGAACAGACTTAGAATTTAAAACAATAATAACAACAACAACAAAAAACCTATAGGAACAAAAGGCAATATCCTCCAACCTTGTTCTTGAATGATAATCTCAGAATAGTAAAGTGGAAAGGCATTTATTTATTTATTTATTTTTTAGATTTTATTTATTTATTCACAAGAGACAGAGAGAGAGAGAGGCAGAGACACAGGCAGAGGGAGAAGCAGGCTCCATGCAGGGAGCCCGATATGGGACTCGATCCTGGGACTCCAGGATCACGCCCTGGGCCAAAGGCAGGTGCTAAACCTCTGAGCCACCCAGGGATTCCCCTGTGGAAAGGCTTTTAAATGACTTTATCTAAGTCATTTGTTTTGTGTTCCAAGAAAATTATGTCAGAGAGGACAGAAGTAACTTGTCTAAGGATGTAAGGTCACATCAACCCTAGAGTTTAAGTCCCCTAACTCATTTAAGCCAAGTATTTTTGAAATAGCATGCTGATTCTTTGGTTAGAAATAATCAGTCTTGACCTCATGCCTGTCTACAGACAGCCTAGGGGTGTTCTACAGGCAGGGAAGACCTTTAGTTGCCTACAGAATGATCCTTCCTCCCTTATATCCTTAAACTGTCTAGGATACTAGGATTCAAGGTAATTAAGGGTCATACGAGGACTTCTGGTGGTGGGAAAAACCTATCAAATAAATAATGTCAAGACCACATTTGTTTTTTTGTTTTGTGTATGTATATGTGTATGTGTATATATATATATATACACACACACACACATATATATATATAAAACAAACATATATATATATATAGTATTTTTGTGTGTATATATATACACACACTATATATATAGCTACACATAAGGTAGCTCTATTTTATACATATATATACATTGCCAACATATAGTATAACACCCAGTACTCATCCTTTCAAGTGCCCCCCTCAGTGCCCATCACCCAGTCACCCCATCCCCCCTCCCACATCTCCTTCCACTACCCCTTGTTTGTTTCCCAGAGTTAGAAGTCTCTCATGTTTTGTCACCCTCTCTAATTTTTCCCACTCCTTTTCTCTCCTTTCCCCTATAATCCCTTTCACTATTTTTTATATTCCCCATATGACTGAAACCATGTGATGATTGTCCTTCTCCAATTGACTTACTTCACTCAGCATAATACCCTCCAGTTCCATCCATGTCGAAGCAAATGGTGGGTATTCATTCGTCATTTCTAATGGCTGAGTAGTATTCCAGTGTATATGTAGACCACATCTTCTTTATACACTCATCTTTCGACAGACACTGAGGCTCCTTCCACAGTTTGGCTATTGTGGACATTGCTGCTATAAACGTCGGGGTGCGGGTGTCTTGGATTTTCACTGCATCTGTACCTTTAGGGTAAATCCCCAGTAGTGCAATTGCTGGGGCATAGGGTAGCTCTATTTTTAACTCTTTGAGTTAAAACTCCACACAGTTTTCCAGAGCGGCTGTTCCAGTTCACATTTCCACCAACAGTGCAAGAGGGTTCCCTTTCTTCACATCTTCAGCATTTGTGGTTTCCTGTTTGTTAATTTTCACCATTGTCACTGGTGTGAGGTGGTATCTCATTGCAGGTTTGATTTGTATTTCGCCGATGGCAAGTGATGCGGAGAATTTTCTCATGTACTTGTTGGCCATGTGTATGTCTTCTTTGGTGAAATTTCTGTTCATGTCTTTTGCCCATTTCATGATTGGATTGTTTGTTTCTTTGCTGTTGAGTTTAATAAGTTCTTTATAGATCTTGGATACTCAAGACCACATTTGTACCCCCCTCCCACAACTCATTCCCAATTGTGTATAAGGCACAGAAAGTCTTCTGATATGTTAGAGTTTTAATAATCACTTTCCAGATTATAGAGCTCCCCAATCTCCTAATAACAAAAACTTCAAGACATTTTTAAAATGCATCAAATTAACTGTATTTATCACTGTAATTCCCCTGAGATTTCCAATATGTATAGAGCATCAGACTGCCTGTCTTCTCAGAGACTATACAGATGCATATACACCCAATGCTGCCTTCTGTGCTCACATACCAATCTCTTCCATTCCTGCTCCCCTTACTGTAACAATATAGCATTCGTAATATTTATATCAGTACTTGACCATGCCATAATATTTCCATGAAGGGTGCCAGGAGCCCCGAAACCTTGTCATGGCCTCACAGTACCATCACCATGGTTGGGGGACATAATTCTATAGTTTAACCCATTAAATAACTCCTGTAGTTAAATCAAGCAGTCAGGAATAGTTGTTCTGTTCTTATCAGTGGCTCTTTCTTGTCTTCTTACTAATCCACATCTCTTTTGGGTCCCTTGTCTTTCTAACAGGATGCTTTTCTTACCCATATGCCACCCCCAACCAAAAGGGATAATTATTGGGTCTTTATGAATCTCTGTATACCCAAAAGAAGCAAGGTGATGATAGTTTGGAAGAAACATACAAAGAAAACAGACTCTTCGATTCTGAACTAAAGAAAGAAGGAATGAATTCAGAGTAAAGATATTTTGAGGTGTAAAAAGTACAACCAAGCCAATTCTAATCAGGAGAAACTGAAAGCAGTTGTCTCAGAAAGCCAAAAAATCATAAACAGTGAATGACTTGATTTTAGGGATTTCAACACAAATATCCAGACTGAGCAATCTCACAGAAATACGCAGACTAATATTATCTTTCATATGGAAAAAGCCAACATTCATCTCTGCTTCTGTATCTCTTAGCTACCTACTTGTGTAGGTTTCTGACCTGTTTAAACCTAGTTTACACCGTGATCCAGCCTTCCATGGTCTGAGAATGGTGACATTATCACCTATTAGAAAATGGGCTTAGGAAGATAGAGCATTGCTGATCTCCACCTACAAAAATGAAGACGAAATCTCCAGAAAATGGGAGAGAAATTACCTGTCAGATAATGCTGCGATAATCATACAAATGAAGGCAAAATGTGTCATCCTTTGCCATTTTAGATGCTGGCCAAAGTTCAAAGTCAAGGCTGGAGATGGAATAAAGTGGGCAGCCTGTTCCAATAAACTCTTAAGAAGACTCTCATAATATATCCCAAAAAAGGGACTATCTTCATTAATATCACTGGTTTCTAAGGTGAGTGGCACTGAGCTTGTTTGTTATTGTCTTTTTTAAAATCTGCCTGGAGTGTGAAATACAGACAGAGTTTTTGATGTTGATACCTTTACTGTTAAGATAGGGCTATACCCTGCCTGCCATTAACTGGCTATTTTGAGCCCTACTGCATTAATGGGCATTATGCAACAAAAGAGTAGAAAGAAAACATGGAAATTTTTACTATTTCTCTTAGAAGCGTGGCATAGTAAATGGACCATTTCACTAAAAGCATGGTCATTAGAAATACAAGAGAGGAGGTATATAATACCACAAAATAGTTCAAGGTCAGGTAAAAATATCTGAATTTTTTCCAATAATTGCTAGAATCACAAATTGGATATAAAGAGACACAAGACCCAAAAAATGTGAATTTTCAGGTCTTAACACCCAAGAAAGAAAAAGCATACATTTCTCTATAAACTAAGCCAGACCTGAACATTGATACTTGGCCAAAATCTAGGATGCTGGAATCCTAACATTTCTAAACAAATGTATAGGGTGAGAGTATTAGACGTAATTTAAATACTATTTTCTATTTCAAGATTTAAAAATTAAAATAATTTTCACTTTTGAATGTTTGTCTTTGTTGTATATTTTTTTATTGGAGTTCGATTTGCCAACATATAGAATAACACCCAGTGCTCATCCTGTCAAGTGCCCACCTCAGTGCCCATCACCCAGACACCCCCCCCCATCTCCTTCCACTACCCCTTGTTTGTTTCCCAGAGTTAGGAGTCTCTCATGTTCTGTCTCCCTCTCTAATTTTTCCCATCATTTTCTCTCCTTTCCCCTTTATTCCCTTTCACTATTTTTTGTATTCCCCAAATGAATGAGACCATATAATGTTTGTCCTTCTCCGCTTGATTTATTTCACTCAGCATAATTCCCTCCAGTTCCATCCACATCGAAGCAAATGGTGGGTATTTGTAGTTTCTAATGTCTGAGGAATATTCCATAGTATACATAGGCCACATCTTCTCTATCCATTCATCTTTCGATGGACACCGAGGCTCCTTCCACACTTTGGCTATTGTGGACATTGCTGCTAGAAACATCGGGGTGCAGGTGTCCTGGCGTTTCACTGCATCTGTCTCCTTGGGGTAAATCCCCAGCAGTGCAATTGCTGGGTCGTAGGGCAGGTCTATTTTTAACTCTTTGAGGAGGCTCCACACAGTTTTCCAGAGTGGCTGCACCAGTTCACATACCCACCAACAGTGCAAAAGGGTTCCCCTTTCTCCACATCCTCTCCAACATTTGTGGTTTCCTGTCTTAATTTTCACCATTCTCACTGGTGTGAGGTGGTATTTCATTGCATTCATTAGTATTTCCCTGATGGCAAGTGATGCGGAGCATTTTCTCATGTGCTTGTTGGCCATGTGTATGTCTTCTTTGGCGAAATTTCTGTTCATGTCTTTTGCCCATTTCATGATTGGATTGTTTGTTTCTTTACTGTTGAGTTTAATAAGTTCTTTATAGGTCTTGGATACTAGCCCTTTATCTGATAGGTCATTTGCAAATATCTTCTCCCTTCTGTAGGTTGTCTTTAGTTTTGTTGACTGTTTCTTTTGCTGTGCAGAAGCTTTTTATCTTAAGTCCCAAAAGTTCATTTTGCTTTTGTTTCCCTTGCCTTCATAGGTGTATCTTGCAAGAAGTTGCTGTGGCTAAGTTCAAAAAGGGTGTTGCCTGTGTTCTCCTCTAGGATTTTGATGGAATCTTGTCTCACATTTAGATCTTTCATCCATTTTGAGTTTATCTTTGTGTATGGTGTAAGAGAATGGTCCAGTTTCATTCTTCGGCACGTGGCTATCCAATTTTCCCAGAAATCAGTGGCATTTCTATACACTAGCAATGAGACTGAAAAAAGAGAAATTGAGGAGTCAATCCCATTTACAATTGCACCCAAAACCATAAGATATCTAGGAATAAACTTAACCAAAGAGGTAAAGGATCTATACCCTAAAAACAACAGAACACTTCTGAAAGAAACTGAGGCAGACACAAGGAGATGGAAAAATATTCAATGCTCATGTAGTCTCCAGAATCTTCACTATTTTTCGGAAAAAGTTTAGGAAAAAGTTTAGGAAAAGAAATGGGGAAGAAGGTATGGAGACACCATTTAAATGACGGTTCTTTCTAATATTGGCCAGATACTTCTCTCTTTCTCATGGGTGTTTGTAGAAAAAAGCATAAGCACAAGAAAATATTCAGATGTGGAAGTGTTTCTCAAACTTGGAAAAACACTGGAATCATTTGGAGAGTTGTCTAAAAACAAACAAACCAATGCCTGGATCCCCAAAACAGATATTCTAATTTAACTGTCTGGGTCAGACCTATGTCTTCAGATATTCAGAAGTTCACAATGATGCTGATGTGCAGCTGATTTTGAAAACCACTGAGATGCTGGACCCAGTAAGTCAGTAGTAGCATTAACAGATCCAAGTCATGATATTTATTGATTAGGGTGGCTTCCTGTCTTAAGGTCTGCAATCAAATTAATGTTTTTAAATCTGAAATGATAAATAAAGCTCATAAAAAAAAACAGAGAAGTACAATATTCAACAGAATCTTCTGGTAAATTATGCAGTAGGGAGGACTACTGTTATAAAAGTTTCAGTCCTAAAAGTGGTTACTTGAGAGACTAAAAGGGAGTTTTTAACTTGATTGTTTCTCCAAATGTTTTCCTTTTGGTTTTGGAGAGGAGGAGAAAACTATGTTTCCTTCCACCCTCCTAGGTTCTCTACAAGGGCTCTGTAAATTAGATTCCTGAAAGACTGCTTAAAACAAGAAAAACAAACAAGTTTATTCACATGTGTCATGCAGACACATGAGAGCAGTCATTGATGAGGAACTCAAAGGGATGGTAAGAACATGGGCTTCTACAGCATCTTCACAAGAGAATAATAACTTGTTTAGAGAAGTGACAAGACAAAGGAAAAAGGACTTTGGGTTTCTAGGTGGCAAACTGTAGGAAAGCAAATATATGGAGAAACTATAGATAAAGTGCTAGTTTGGGAGAGATATGTTATATATATTCCTCTGGTGCTGTATCTGGGCTGCTAAGAGTCTAGAGTTGCCTCTGATAATTAACAGCCATCCTTACTGGTAGAGGGGACAGAGAACACCTTTACAGATATATGTCCTGATTTTGGCAAATAAGAGGAGGGCAGAAAGCGTTACTTAAATCTGCCTCTTCTCAAATGCTTTTGACTCAAAATAGTCCTAATGCCCAAGTGGCATATTTGAGAGTGACATGTTCTGCTACCCTTAAATGTCTGATCTTTCATTGCTCCTAAATAGTACAAAATCTACTGGCAAGTTTCAATTTTTTTCTCTGAATTCCAAGAATCCAGCAGTGAGAAAAATAAACCCTAGATTTAAAGATCAAAATTAGGTGTCTGTTAAAAAATAACATGAGTTTACTGTAAATTATTCACAGTAGCCAAGATATGGAAGCAACACAAGTGTCCATCAATAGACAAATGGATAAAGAGGATGTGTTATATACATATATACAATGGGATATCACTCAGCCATAAAAAACGAATGAGATATTACCATTTGTGACAACATGGATGGACATAGAGGGTATTATGATAAGTGAAATAAGTCAGGCAGAGAAAGACAAACACCACATGATTTCACATATATGTGCAATAAAAAAATACAAATAAGCAAATTTACAAAAAGACTCTTAAATACAAAGAATGAACTAGTGGTTGCCAGAGGGGAGGTGGGTGAGGGATGGATGAAAAGGATAAAGAAGATTAAAAGCACACTCATCATGATGAGCACTAAGTAATGTATTGATATATTGAATCATTATATCATATACCTGAAACTAATATAATATTATGCTAATTAAACTTCAATTAAAAATTGACAAAATAATAATAATGTCCAAATCTTGAAAATAAAGCAAAAGACTGTATATCTTTTTAACATCATACTAAAGCATGAACTCTCAGATCCACCCATGGATTCTTTAATTATATCAGGAGATATACCAGTTTTTGACTTGCCATTTATTATTTATTAGAGCCAAGATTCTATGATGTTACATACAAAGTTACAGATTTTTGTCTGGTAAAAATACAAATTATATCTTTCCAGTGGAAAAGGTACTCTCAAAGATTATACTTTTATTGCCCTGTAGGACATTAATCAGCTTGAGCTCTAACTTAGTAAATTTATCTAGTATAACTTTCCTGAGGGACTCTATTCTTCTGATTATCTTTTGCACCAGACTTATCATTATACTGGTTTCCTCAAGAATGAATTACATAAATCTTTGCCACATGTTTACTCTATATTTGTATGAAAGTCAAGATTTAATTTTTTTGAAAGTTACACTTTGAAGGATGCCTGGGTAGCTCAGCAGTTGAGCCTCTGCCTTTGGCTCAGTGCGTGATCCCGGGCTCTGGGATCGAGTCCCACATCAGTCTCCTTGCAGGAAGCCTGCTTCTCCCTCTGCCTATGTCTCTGCCTCTCTCTCTCTCTCTCATGAATAAATAAATAAAATCTCTAAAAAGAAAAAGAATATTACACTTTGACTCCTGGTGGTATTTTTCTTTAAATTCTCTTCTATCTCTAGAACTTTCCCCAATTTAATGTAAATATCAGCTTTATACAAGACATTAGTGCATTGGAAGTTAAAATATAACAGACAACAAAAAGTTGAAAATATAATAAAAAAGGAATTCATAACTATGTCTCTAGCTACTCTGACACTCAGATGTGCAGAAATGATATTTTTTTCTCAATTTAACTTAATCACAAGCCTTGATTCCCTCTCAATAGCTAAAATCACTTAATCTCCCTACTTCAAGTTAACTAAGTATCTTTCACTTGAAAATAACCTTTTGAGGAATTATTCAGTCTGTTTAGGATTTAAACTCAGTCAACTCAAAATTCAATCACCTTAATGAGTCTTTCTCCCATCTTGAGGATCTTTTCTCCCCCCTTCTACCTGGGTTGGTGTGCGATGAAGAGAAAAACCTATTGTACCATCAATGAAAGGAAGGCATTTCTTGCCCAAATCTATCCTCTGAGATCTCAATGGACTCAGGTCAGTTCACTGCTGATACAAAAGGTCCCACCAAAGAATCTGATAGTACCTCAGACGTTTTTCTTAAGACTTAATTTATTTATTTATCCATGAGAGACACAGAGAGGGAGGCAGAGACATAGGCAGAGGGAGAAGCAGGCTCCCTGTGGTGAGCCTGATGTGGGACTCCATCCCAGGACCCCAGGATCACAACCTGAGCCAAAGGCAGATGTTCAACCACTGAACCACCAAGATGCCCCATCTCAGACTTTTCTATAAAAGATTTAAGGTCCACTCTTTGTCCTGATCCCAGAACTATTAAGGCTCCCAGTCTGATTGGTGTTCTGGGATATCCAAGAATATCTGGATTTCTTCCCCTCTAAGTATAGGCTATAGGAAAACATTAATATTCATTCTGATCTTTTCTATGCCTAAACTCTCTAAGTTAACATTGAAAACCAATTCCTCCAAGAATCACAGGTGGAAGGGGCATATGGACATTCTGTCCTTGGATTTCTTTGGTGTTTCTCCAACCCCAAGGTTTTGACCACAAGTACAGACTTCGGCATTCCTGCTCTCCTGTCTCTCTATCCAGTTCCTTTCCTGGCCCAAAATGGCTTCCGTATTCTCCTTTCATGACAGAAAACTATTTTCTCTTACATTTTCCCTTGTCTTGGGTTAACTTTTATAAAATCTCAGCTCTGAACCTTCAGCTTCAACTCCTTGAGCCTAAATACTTTCATTCTTTACACTAAAATCCTGAATCTTATAAAATATACACAGGAAGGTCTTGGTTTCCAAACTATTTTATTTCAAATATATTGAAAGGCAGGGGTGGTGGAGAACATCATCTTTGTTCTCAGCTGATAAAGCTGATAAAGAAAGAGAAAATGTGGAGCTAGGACACAGAGTTGGTGCTTTAGGGCCCCTTTCTGCTCCACTGCCTCACAAATCACAGCAGCTGGCCATGTTTCCTGAGAAATTGGGAAGCTGGCTTTGGTTAGAGTCCAATAAAAAGACAGGTGGATCAATAAACAAATATTGGATACTATAAGATAGAGCCATTCACTTGATGGATTCCTCACATACCTACCCCTAATGATGAGATTAATGGGGTCCCCCAAAGATCAGCACCTCTGGCATCACGCATTTGTGAGGCCCTCCCTTGCTGAACTGGGACTAGACCTATGTGACCAATACAATATGAGAGAAGTGATGACACATGACTTTTGAGATCCAATCACAAAAGTCTTCCATAGTTTCTGACTTGGACCCTTGGAACACAATCTTGGGGAGCTGTGAACCACTGTTTAAGAAATCACACTACCCCAAAACTGCCATTTTAGAGATGCCACTTAGATTTGGGCCACTTACTCTTGTCCCTTTCTTTTTATAAATTACTTATATAGTTTTTCCAGTGGTGGGTTAGCTTTAGAACTATAAGCAAATAGGTCTGTCAATGAAAGTAGTGTTTATATTGATTTGCGAATTAAAAAAGGAGAGTACCCATAGCCAAGTTAATACTTGGAAAGTGATGTGGAATGATTTATGTGGTTCAAGAGACCTTGGCAGGTTTTGAAGATACAAGCAGTTAATTAAGGCTGGAAGCATCAAGGATTGATTGAAAGAATTTAAATCCCCAAGTTGTATCATTACATTGGCATACTAGAAAGCTAACTTTGGGAGATTTTAGGCCAAAATAGTGGATTAGCCACATGCTATAGGACTCTTATTCCAAATTCAAAACACTACAAATTCCAACAAAGGCAAGAAAATTAGTAAATATTGCCATTGGTTTCATGGGAAAAAAGAGGAGTTCTAGTAAAGGATACTTGGGTTGCTTCCAGTTCTTCACCACCACAAGTAATTCTATGATAAACATCTTCATTTCCCTTTTGGACCTAGGCCACATCTTTTTATTTCATTAAATCAAGGAAACTCTAATTCTAAGCTTCATTTTCTTTTCAGCTCCAGGGGAATGCAACCAAATCATTCTTCACTCACTTAATCCTCCCCTCCTCTAAATTCTCCAGATCTTACAGCAGTCCCCTTGATCATTATGTCACCAGTCCACATTAGTTACCCCTTAAAACCTACATGTCCCAGGTGCCATAGCCTCATCCATCTGCAGTGCTGTTCATTCCAAGTCTGCTATTACACGTTGGATTCTCCAACAAGCCAAGACATCAACAGATGCTGACAGAGAGAAAGTAATTTAAAAAGATTTACTGAGAAAAAATATCTATATAAGGAAAAGAGTGGAAGGAATCGTCAGTAATTAATGCAGGCCTGACAAATCTGCCAGTCTAATCAGGAGATCCAGAGCAAAGACTGCCCATAAGAAGAGTTCCTTATAGAACAGAATAGTTAAACCTCTGTAAGATGCTTTGCTCAAGTCACTGGCTTGGGGTTGCCCAAACAAGAACTTACTTGGCTCAAAAGCTGAAGCAGACCCTGAAGGAGCTAAGACTTGAGTTCCACATATATTCTCCCCCAACTCCACTGTTTAGAGATCAGGGTCATTATTCATTGACAGGATGTTGACTTCTCTTCTTGACTGCTGAAACTATGAATATAAGAAGCCCAAAGTCCCTAGGCAACAGGTATGGCTCATCTTTTAATGAAAAACTTGCTGCATCCTCTAGTGAGAATTCACTTCCTTTGGGGAGCAGGATTTCTGACCTTGCAGAGCCCAGAATTATGGGATGGGAAGTAAAAAAGCTCTTGATGGGACATTAGGAACATAGGTAACTGGAGTCTATCCTACTTCTGCCCCTGAGTTCCAAGATCCATATATTCTGTCTATTGGGGAAATAGTACACATAAAAATCTCTGATTCAATGTTTATCCCATATACTGGAGGACAACTCCCCTCCCTTACAGAATATCAATGCTAAGCAGGCACTTCAACGGCACAATCAGCAGGTCATACCATAGTTCTATGAGGCTAGCAGCTTCCAGGTGGTGCTATATCTAGTACCAGTGGGTCCCTCATCTCCTTCCTTATGAAGTTATTACCCCAGTTGGATGCTATGAGGTGTGGGATTCCGTGCCTGAAGATCAGGCATTCTGTGAAATCTGGTAAAGGTACTGGCTGAGATTCTGTGGGCAGGCAAGGGAAATCCACACTGGGATTACATGTCTATTCTGGTGAGAATAAACTGCTAGGCCTTCCAGGATGGAAAGGCCCAATGTCATCAATTTTCCATCAAGTGGTCAGTAGTTCAAGAAGTAGTGCCATATCTGGGGTTCAGTGTTCATCTCTGTTGCCAGCAGGCTTAACATTCAGAGACAGTAGAAGCTAGGTCAACCTCAGTAGGTTGAAGTCTATATTGTGGCCTACATATCGTCTCTAACTTTGCCACATGGCCACTTTGTGAACGTGCCTTTCTTGCCAGAACTGGGGTGATCACAACAAAGGCTGGCTGATATCAACTGGATGAGTCACTTTTCCTACTTGATTTTTAGTATCTTCCATGGTGGATGACTTCTGATGGATATCAATATGTGATATAAAAGTCTTCACACTTTGTGCTGGCTATTATTATCCATATACACCCCTCAAATCCTAGACCAACTGGTCTCTACTCTTCTAATCATTTTCCTTCCAGGCCCTGACCAGCCATCCAGCCATGCTGATCACTGGCCACTTCCAAGAATATGTACATTCTAATTTTATATATAAATATAAATATATATATATATGTGTGTGTATATGTATATGTATATATATATATATATATATATATATATATATATATAGTCTCCTCCAACACAAAGTGCATGGCCAAGAGTAATGCACAAAGTTTCAGACGCTATCTTTGAATCTGAGGGAACATGACAAGACATAAATGGTGTCTCAGCTCCCTAAGCGTCCCATGCAGCCACTCCCCAGGGCAATGAGACAGTTTTTTCATTCTCTTGAGTGACCAACAGACCTACATTCCTTTCCCACTCCTGAGGAATTTTCTCTCCTGGCCTCCTTACCTCTCAAAGATGTGTCCCTTTCTTCCATCCCTCCTCCACTGGTAGTACTATGGTTGAATGGTGTTTATTAAAAATATGTTACGCTTCCTAGCCCCAGTATTTATAACTGCAGCATTATTTGGAAACAAGGTTTTTGAAGGTGTAATCAAGTTAAGATGAGGTCATTAAGTGGGGGTGAGGGTAATCAATGTAACTAGAGTCATTATAAGAAGAGGACAATGTCTTGTGAAGACACCGATAGACTGGGAGAAGTCCATGTTTCTCAGTGATGCACTGGCAGACAAGAAACATCAAGGACTGACAGCCCTCACCAGAAGCTGGGAGGAGGCAAAGATCCATTCTGTAGTACAGGTAATGGAGGTAACATGGCCCTGCTGACATCTTGAATTTAGACTTCTAGCCTCCAGAAGTGTGAGACAATATATTTCTGTTATCTTAATCCACTCAGATTGTGGCACTTTGTAATGGCAGCCCCAGGAAATGAATACACGATGGAAGTGCCATAGACGTTTACAAAAGACTCATAGACTCCTTCATTCTAGGCTGCTTCCAATGTTCTCATGTTTCTGCCTGACCCAAATCACTGCAGGAAGACATGGCAAAGTCTTACTGCCATTTTTCAATCGGTTAGCAAGAAGGGAAAATATGGAAAGAAACAACAACATTAATGTTTAATAAATTCTCATACTCTCATAATTAAGTAAAAGGGAACACATGTCTAATGGAGACATTGAAGTCAGGTGTAAAAATCAGAAGAGATTTCATGTCAAGAATACAAGGCAGGGACACCTGGGTGGCTCAGCAGTTGAGCGTCTGCCTTTAGCTCAAGGCGTGATCCCGTGTTTCGGGATCGATTGTGTAGGGTTCCTTGTGGGGATTCTGCTTCTTGCTCTGCTTTTCCCTCTGCCTCTATCTCTCTCATGAATGAATAAATTTAAAAATCTTTTTTTTAAAAATAATACAAGGCAATAATTGTATAATTGTGCCTATGAATTTTATTTGCATATCCTGCTACATTTTTGTGGCAGAATAAACCTTGATAAAAATTTCAACATAGAATAGGCACCAGAATATGATTAATTAAACTGACTAATCAATTATAAGCAAGATTATTAACAGTGAATGTTCCATACAAATTTACCTGTAAAGGTTATTTGGGTTAGTTTTTACTAGAATAAACTTGAAAATCATTCATTTTTCTGAGTTATTTCCATAGGTCAGTCATCTCCAAACTTTTTATTTTATTTTATTTTATTTTTTATTTTTTTAATCTCCAAACTTTTTAAATTAAGTACCAGATCAGTAAAATATTGGACACACATACCCTAATTTTTACATTTATTTATAAATTACACATATTAACAACATTTGATTGTCCTTGTTTTTTGTTAAAAAAAAATCAAATGCCAATAACTGTTCTAATATATTCTCTCTCATATACTGATACACTATTTGGACAGTGCCAGAATCCAAATATCTACTTAGAAACCATTGATCTAGAGCCATATTTGGCAAACTATGGCCCATGGCCCATATCTGGCTCCCAATCTGTTTTTGTAAATGAAGTTTTATTGGAACTCAGCCGTACTCAATCCTTCATGTATTGTCTCTGGCTGCTTTTACACTACAATTACAGAGTTGAGTAGTTACAACAGACCCAAACACCCACAAGCCCTAAAATATCTTCTTTCTTTGTGACACTTTATCCAGAAAAATCAAAGCTTTAATTCAAAAGCATGAAATTTTTTTAAAAAGCATGAAATTGACCATAATCTTTTAAAATTTAGTGAAACGAATGTTAAATAATGTAGTATGATAATCGACACCCAATAATATAAATGATTTTTACTAATTATCTAATTAGTTGACCCCCATGGAGCTAAATCTACATATGCCACTTTAATGAATGATTTGTATATTTTATTTGATATCATGTGAACAAGAAGGCAACATCGATAGCAAAAAGATCATAGGACTCATTGTCAAGTATCTGGTTTTATATTCTGACTCTGTCACTGGGACCCGTAAGATCTTTTGGAACCTGGTGAACTTCTTAAAGTCTCAGTTATCTCACCTGTTAAAGATACTATTCTACTTCATAAAATTATTGGGACCATTATAAGAAAATAAAAGATAGAAAGTCTGAGAGTAATTTATGAAACTATCAAGGTTTATGAGTAAAATATAGTCATTATTAAATAATTTCGATACTTGATTGAAATAATTAACACTTGACATCAAACATAAAACAAGAAAAAAATAAAAAATAAAAAAACAAACATAAAACAAGAAATAATTAATCTCCATCATAGCACCATCTGCCCCTTCTCACTAATAGGTGAGTGATAAGTATCTGCAAAACATTGTTAGACACCTTAAGAGATAATACATAATTTACATCATTCCATATCTGTTTCCTGATAGGATGCTAATATCCTAAACTTTAAGACTTTCAACTAATACACTGCAAACCATTTGATAAAAATTGAAAGTAAAAAGGATGTTGTGTTATCATGGTGCCTCAGATTGAACTGTGTTCCCCAAAAAGATAACGTTCACATCCTCATCCCTTGAGCCTATATACGCAACCTCCCTCCTAAAGGGGTTTTTGCAGCTATCACTACATTAAGGATGTTGAGATGTGATCATTCAGCATTTGAAGTGGACCCTAAATCCAAACAGCAGATGTTATTTTAAGCAAAAAGCACAGAGAGATTTGATACACTGATATCGCCTTGCCTTGATTTCAGACTTCTGGGCTCCAGAAGGGACAGAGAATGAATTTTTCTTGTTTTAAGCCACCAAATTTGTGGCACTTTGTTGTGGCAGCCTGAAGAAACTAATATATGTGGCATGGTTTTATTTTTGTATCTTTCAGAGTATAAGACTAAATTTTAAATAGCTATATCGCAAAGTGTAAGGGGAGCACTCACATAGGAAGGAGTGGGATTTGTGTGATGAGGCAGGGTTCCTTATCACAGAAGTTCTGCTTCAATTAAGTTCAAGCGAGAAAGACTACAGGTAAAGACAGGTAATTAGGATGAGTGGCTACTTAGAGGGAAAAGAATCCAATTAAAGGAAGAAACATTAAGACTTTTAGAGAATTTCAGACAAGAAAAAAAAGTCATAAAAATTAAGAAAAGTAAGAGGGTGGATTCACTTTCACAACAGTGAGATTTGTTCTTTTAATAGACAATGTTAATAGTGTAGGTTTTGAATATGGATCAGCTCATTTTCAGAATTTTAAAGAGATTCTTTTTAACAAATGCACAACTTTAAGTATAAAAAAGAATGCTTTTGGCATAGTTATACAATGAGAATTTTTTTCATTCAGTCACATTAAACATAAGCAAGATTTCTGGCAGGGAAAACTGGTGATTTAAATCAAAATAAAAGTGTAGCATGATGATTTAAAAGCATATTTCAAAAGGCAAAATTTTTATTTGAAACCAGTTACAGAGAAAAAAAAGTAAAACATAACTGTGTGCAGTTATGTCAGAAGGCAAGAAGCAATATTCAAAGGAATTAAATAAAACATAATCAGTGAAAGCAAAGAAAATTCTCCATCCTCTTATTCTTATGGTCAGCAGAGCCTGGCACTTTTGCCCTCAAAATATTGAGGGTCTTAATGACCTTCTGCTCGTATGCTGGTTTTCACAAGAGCAAATGCAAGCAAAGGATGACGTTTAGCCAAACACCACAGGGAGATACAGACTCGGGCAACTGAGAAGAAAAGGTGAAATAGGGTTGGTTTAACAAAGCTTTCTGAGGCCACAAGAAAAACCTATTAGGGACTTAACCAGTCCCTCAACCAGTGTTGAAAGATGCTGGTTACAGAAATATAATAAAGATCATCTGCAAAAAGAGGAAATATAAAGTGGATTCATTGAATTAAATATCTATCCCTTTTATCAATCACAACTAAAGAGACCAAGAGAGGTGCCTGAGTAGCTCAGTCTATTGAGTATTTGCCTTCAGCTCAAGCCATGATGCTCAGGATCTTGGGATCAAGCATTGGGCTCCCTGCTCAGTGGGGAGCCTGTTTCTCCTTCTTTTGCTCCTCCCCCTGCTCATGCTCATTTACACTCTTTCTATAAATATCTTTAAAACAACAATAACTAAAGAGACCAAGAGAGGGAGAGATCGGTGTGGGGGCATGGGGCCAAGGGAAGAACCGTAAGATCTATGGCAGAGGTCTGGTCATGTAGCTTTATCTTGTTCTTCATAAATGAAGGAGAGAGAAATGTCATATGGGTAGAAGTATAATTTCTTGAGGGGCAACATGAAATACTAAAAGATTGTCCCATTGCAAATAAGGCAATTAAAACTATTCAATTTGACAAAGCGCTGGACCCAGCTGAATTGCACCATAATTCATGAGGAAAAAAAAAAAAAAAAACAGTAGCAAGGGAAACAGAGAAGCCTTTGGCAACATTGTTTGATAGCTCAATAAGAAAAGAATAAAGGGAGCGATCACATCTGAGTCACTAATAAGCATTCTTAGGTTTAGCAAAAGAAAATCATTAAAAGAACTAGTTTTCCCAACTTCCATTATTAAACACAGGAATAAAGATTCACTCAAATCTATGTATTTGTGATTTGCCTAAGAGAATTGGCCTGAATTTAGGAATTTAATTTTCTTTTCAGATTTCAGGAAAACACAGTTTTACAACCATATCCCTTAGTGATAACGAAAGCTCATTAAATGAACAAAACACCCCAAATCATCCTGAATACCAGAATATCACATTTTACAAACTGATAAAAACTGCTAGCACACATAAATATTGCTTAAAATTTATTTACAGAAACATTTGTTTTTCTTTTTTGTTGTTGTTGTTGTTAAATATCTCACAACCATTAATGCAACTAGTACATTTTTTATGGAATGTGATAAAAAAAAATTAGTCTATACCCTAACTCTACACATAGATCATTCCTCCTCAGACCTTGCCCGTTGTTGTTCCTGATTGGTGCCCCAAGGATTCTGTGTCACCCCCTGTAATGCTGAAGGGACAAAGCCTCAGCCCTATCCCAGCTGTGCCACTGTGGTCACTGAATCCACCCAGGCAGGGGTAAAAAGAGGGCTCTTTATAGAAGTTCTCCCCTCCCCCATTTTGTTCTATCTTTTTCTTTTTCTGTGTGGATGTTTTTACCACCCAAACTCAGGAGTCTCTCTGCTTCCTAACGTGGATACGCTAAGCAGCACGTCAGAAGCACAAGCATGTGTGTGACGGCAGCATCCTCATGGGAAAGTTTAATACACTGTGAGCAAAGCATGAGCAGTCACAGGGAACCAGGTCCACCAAGATCAGGGGTTCTGTCCAGTGAAAAGAGAGCCTCTAAGTAGAAACCAAAGGAATGGCATAGGTGAGATTAAAGAAACATGGTGCCAGATCTACCAGATAATTTAATGAAGAAGTCAGACAAACCAAAAGAGAATCATGTTGGACTTTTTTTTAAGATTCTATTTAATTGTTTGAGAAAGGGAGAGAGAGCGCATGCATGCACGAGTTGGGGGAGGGGCAGAGGGATAAGCAGGCTCCCCACTGAGCAAGGAGCCCAAGATCATGACCTGGGCATCCCAAGAGAACCATGTTTAATGCTCCCTCTCTTCAAATCAGGGCTATCTTAAAAGCAGTGCCATTTGCAGTGAGCCACTAGGTAAGATATCCGTGAGTGGATGACCCTTTCAAAAGAGAAAAAAGCACGGATTACAGGTAGACACCTCTAAAGCCTCCTCCTGCTCTGAGAGTCAATGGTTCTTTGATTTTCTTATTCAAAGTCACGTTCAGACACTGTCTATGAGCAACTATTACTACATTACCACTTCAAGTACTTTTGCCAAGAACCTGAGTGGATGGTTGAAGCTCGTCGAAAAAATTTTAAAACATCTCTTCTTCACGTTTTAGAAATCCCACATGAGCGAGAACTGAATTTTGCCTCTAGAAAGGATTGCAAATATAATAGCTTAGCATTTATTTAGTATCAAGGACTAGTCAAGGAATCTTCATTCCTTGACCACACACTGCTACACTGTTATATTTGTAAATATAAAATTCACCCCTGAATTGGCATCAACAGTGAACTCAGGTTTTTTTTTTTTCAATTTGACTCAACCAAGAACAAAGGTATATTAATCCTAATAGATTAAATTATGCAGCAGTAACCAACAACCCCGAAATCTCAGTGGTCTCAGTAGAACGAGGATTTGATTCTAATACACAAAAAATTCTAACCAGATAGAAATTCCCTCAAGTTCTGACACCATACCTTCATATAAATTCCTCCTCTCCTTTCCTCTTCCTGTGACAGTGGCAGAAGTATGCAGTCCCCACACAAATCCTATCTGTGCAAGGCTAATGTCTGCATCTACCCTTTGCTGCTCATTCCTTCTTAGACTCTCATGAATCTAAGCCCATCATTTTTCCACTGTAACTATTCTACACCATTTGACCTTACCATTAGCATTTAGTTGTGATCCAGCATTTTCCTGGACCTCATTCCCCCCTCCACTTACCACCCTAATCTCATCTCCTCTCTTAAAATTAAGCTTTTTGAAATATCTGTCTCCACTCCTCACTTACCCTTAGTTCCTTATTCTATTACATTATGGTTTTTACCACATCATCCCACTGTAGCTGCTTTGGTCTAGATATCACACAGACACACACACAAAGAGACACACACACACACACACACACACACACACACTCCTCCTTGATAAATCTAATGGGCTACTTGAAGTTCTTTGTTTGCTTATTTGGAGCACTTAACACTTATGAACAATTCTTCTCTTAAGAGCTCTCTTCCTATGGTTTTCCAGGACATTGCATTATCTCCATCTCTTCCTTCCTCTTTAGCTTGTCCACAGAGTAAGCTTTGCTGAACCAGCTTATGGTCTCCATTCCTTACACCATCATGTCCTTCAGGATTCTATCTTTTTCTTTGACCTCTCCCCACCCTAACAATTCTCAGTTGATAAGTTCAAGTACATCCATAGTTCCAGACACAAACTTTTGGCTTGTGATTCTACATTAATCTTTCTCTGGGGCTCCAATCCATATATTCTACTGCCTACTGGGTAGTTCCTCTTGGATATCCCACAGAAACTTTATACTGGACAGGTCTGACACATTCAGACCTTGACTACATGCCTTTTCTGTGCTAAATTCTTGGGCTAAGGATACAAACAAAACAATAAGGAGTGTGTATCCCTCAGTCTCCTTGAAAATTGCTGTACAGAATGGGAAAAGCTATGATGGAGACATGTACCACGTGTGCTATAAGACTATGGACATTACTCTCCAAAGTAAAAATGTGTAATACTTTGAACAGATATCTCACTTTATCAATACTTGTGAGTATGTTGAGTAGCACATCAAAACTATTATGTGTTTAATCAACTGAAATTTGGAAGCAGTGTTTCAGATTCTTCTCCTTCAGAAGCAACTTTGTGACAAGAGACAACATCATATTTAACAATGATGTGGAAAGATTTGATTAGGAACATTCTGGGAAGCCCATGACAATAAAAACATTGGGAGGAGAAGCAATAGCAAGGAAAGAATATTGATGATTTCTGTTTTTCAATTACATCATTATTCTGATCTCCAAAGACCATTCTATTCTGTTGGGAAATATGCTTTGGTCAAAGCTAGAAATAATTTATCATCTAAGTTGCCACAATATCTTTTTATGTAAGCTTGATATATAAGACCTCATTTGAGTGTAAGTTACACACCTGCTCCTAAATTTTATATATATGTGTATACTATGTATTGTGTGTGTGTATCTATATATATATATAATAAGTTATTATATTTTTAGGAGCATATATATGATAATAAATAGTTATCAATTTGTAAATAGATATTCTTCAATAGAAAATTATGCAAACTTTCAGTAAGAATAATTTAATTGTTAGAAAACTTTAAGTAGGTACAAATACAGTCCTTGCCCAAACGTTAAACTATAATCTTAAGAATTATAGAAGCTATTGAGATAGTTCAAATATCCATATTTTTTGTCTTTACCTTAACAGAATATTTACAACTGAAGTCTTAACCTCCCTTTAGCCTGATACCTCTGCCACCATTGATTTAATCTGCCCTTTGCTAACAGCATTAATGTATTGACATTTGAAATCTAGGAGAAAAATAATGACAGTTGATGTACAAAGATGCCACATCAGCAATAAAAATGAGCATCCCTGGTTCTCCTCCTGTCCTAATCCCTCCCTCTTCCTCTTCGTATTTTATTTCATATGCAGATAACGCTAGTGGCTAGAAGTTCCCTGGCCTAGGACCTTCTCTGCAGCCCTGGCCCAGGCTGGCTCAAATCAAACCTGGTGGATGACAAAGTATATCAGGTTCTCTACAAGTGACCCTTAACAGCTGTCCTTAAGCCTTCCATTAAGTTGAATCCTCTGACTTAGAGGTTCTTCTTCCATTCTCTAACAAAATTTTCATTTTCGTGGCTTTAGCAAATTCTCCTTAACCATCACGATGGAAAAATCTGTCATACAAAATTTAGTAACTGAGCCAACCCCCTCCAAGAGAACAGCCATAGTAACTGTTAATTACAGACAGCCTAATATGCACCAGGTACACTGGACCAGGTACTCTACTCATAGAATCTCACTTAATGGTTTAAAGCAGTGTAATTAGGTACTACAACACAGACACAATTAACTACTTTTACAGTTGAAGCAGCTGAGCTTCAGAGAGATTAAGAAATTGTAAAAGGTCCAACAATAGTGCCGGGATTCTAATCCAAGTAAAATGAGCTCCTTTCACTACATTTTAAAAGGGAGCACTGGTTTTACCCAATATTCCTGGATTTCTAATAATAGAAATCCAAAGACTGTTTAAATAGACTTTTCCTTGTTTGTTTTTGGTTTTATTTCATTTAGTGTTTTTTTTTTTTATCTTTTTCTCTTTGCTCTATGGGAAGAAACTTTATTTTTTTTAAGATTTTATTTATTTATTCATGAGAGACACACACAGAGAGAGACAGAGACATAGACAGAGGGAGAAGCAGGCTCCCTGTGGGAAGCCCAATGCAGAAGTCAATCCCACCCCAGGATCAAGACCTGAGCCAAAGGCAGACACTCCACTGCCAAGCTACCCAGGTGCCCCGGGGAAGAAACTTTAATAGCAAGTACACTACCTGAGGTCAAGTATACTACTTCTGCTAAGAGGTCTGTCCTTCCTCAATTCAAAAGACCAGATATCAGAACAAAATGTGAAAGCACAAATTTCTTTCTCTTCTTTGAATTGTGAAAGATTATTTATTTTCTCCAAAAATAACTTATAAAACTTAACTGATGTCATTTATGAATAAGACAGCTATAGAAGTTAGGAGTTGTCAAAAGCGGGAAACACAAAACCATGCATGTACACAGAATCATGCACAGGCACCTTCACTTCACCTCTCCAGGGATTGTCTCGCATTCATCTCTGCTCTCAGTAGTTAGTTAAAGCACTGAGTTGTCAGACAGAACCTGGTGTGGGCTATGACCTCTAATAACCAGACAGGGCTCTATCTTCCACTACAAGGGCTTCTATGTTGTTCCATTTGTTTCAAGAAAGCATAATTCCAAGCAGTTTATTATGCAAACATTTTAATACAACCCCATAAAATCTCAGTTAAAAAAAAATGCCATATCCTATCCAGAAGTATCCACAAAATGAAGGCGTTATCAGGCTATTTTCAGCAATGTCTTCCTTATTTTTAATTATTAGATGGAAAGGAAAAGAGTACACATGAGGAGATGTACATTTGGAAATTTAGAGCTATAGTTGAATGCCCTCAAGGACAATGTGACCTAGAATGAATGGTGTGCACGCTGGCCTCAGAAAATCTCCAGTCAGAGGTATGGCAGCCAGTGTCATCAAGAAGTCACTATGTACTGGCCACCGTGTCAAGTTCCCTACATAATTTATCTCATTCCATCTTCCCAAGAACCCTATAGAATAAATAATAATAGTCTCATTTGACAGATGAGGACACCAAAACTCAGAGAAGTCCAGCCTCTAGCCTAAGGACACAAGCAGGCCAATGACAAAACTCAGATCCAACTCTCCACCAACAGTCAGTGTGTTCGCTTTGATCAATCATTCAGTTATCATTGCCAAGGATTTTTCTGTATCATCACCTGAACAATATCCACTGTAGAAAGAAAGAGATTTAAATATATTATATAAAGTATATGGAATATCATATATGTATTATATATTTTATAATTAAAATTGTATGTCATATAAATGTTAATTAATATAAGTACATTAATATACAAATATGTGACATAAACAAAAGAATTATGCTATTACATTTAACTGTCCATTATTGCCTCCAGAGAGCTTCACTTTTTCTTTGTCTTTTTTTTAAAATTTATTTATTTATTTATTTATTTATTTATTTATTTAAGAGAAAGAGAGAGAACGAGCAGGGGGGGACAGAGAGAGAGGCAGTATCTCAGACTCTGCACTGAGCATGGAGCTTAATGCAGGGCTTGGTCTCACAACCCTGAAATCATGACCCTGAACCAAAATCAAGACGGTGGCTCAACCAACTGAGCCACCCAGGCACCCCTTTGTCTTAAAGAGAAAACAAGTATTAGAGAGATGTTAATAACCAAATTGAGACTTAATCCCTTGTTTACTCAAAAAAACTGAAAGAGAACCTAAGAGGGTATTGCTATCTCATGACATGACTTTTTGTTGTCTAATGCTGTATTCCTGCACTACCTGAAGCTGTCACTTCAAACACGAGTGACAGGTAGGGAACATGGCATTATGATGAGTCCTCAACAGCAAGTCAGATACACTGAGAATTGGGGCGTGCGTGGCAGAGGGGAAGACAAACTCTTCCCAATCTAAACTAGAATGGTATGATCCAGAAGGGAAGCACTGTAGATACTTGACAAAGACAGAGCAGCATGGTTTGGGATATGTTGGTGAACTCCAAAAAACAAACAAACAAACAAACAAACAAAAACCCAAAAAACAAAAACAAAACAAATAGGCGGAATTTGAGCTGAAGATCTTAGGAAGCAAAGGTGGAAAAGACAGAGAGCCCATTCTATGCAGGAGAAATGAGTGAAGTTAAAGAAAAGAGAATAATCACAAGGCACCAAGAGGTAACCTGCCTTAGGAGATCAGAAGACATGAGTGTGGCGTACGGGACAGTACGGGACAGGAAGGACCACCACTGTGGTGTCAGATGATATAGAGGCTATCATGATCTAGATTTAAATGTGATGTGGTAGCTTTCAGAAAGACAAGATTTATTAGCATGTGGCACTTTAGAGACCTTTTACCTAATCCTCAAAATTGGCCTGTGGGGAAGGCATGCATACCAAGGTTTCCAAAACATGAAATCAAACTTACTACTGTAGACAGAAGAGCAGGCCCCAAAGATGTGCACAGCCTAATCCCTGGAACTCATGATTATGTTATGTTTCATGGCAATGTACTTTGTAATTGTAATTAACAGTACTTTGCAAATGTAATTAAAGATACAGACCTTTTGACAGAGAATGGAGCCTGGATTAGCCAAGTGGGTCCAATCTAAGCACCTGAGTCCTGGGAAACCACGCAGCTTTCTCCACTGAGAAGCAGAAAAACTGAGGAAGTCCAAGAGGTTCCAGGCAGAAGGTTTTGATGCACCACTGCTGGCTTTGAGTGCAGGAGCCTGTGTGCAAGGGCCATAGAGAGGCCTCTAGAAGTTAAGGAAACCTCAAACTGATAACCAGCAAGGAAACGGGATCTCAATCCCACAACAGCCAGGAACAGCATCCTGCCACCAACCCAAATAGGAGTAGGAGCTGATTGGCAGTAAGGGGCCAGCCAAGCAGCACTCAGTCTTGGGCTTTCTCAGGCCTGAAGCAGAGAAGCCAGGTAAGCCAGAGAAACCAGCTTCTACCTGGAATTGTGGGATGATAAGTCTGTGTTGTTTTATTTTTTTTTAAGATTTTATTTATTTATTTATTTATTTATTTATTTATTTATTTATTCATGAGAGACACACAGAGGGAGGGTGGTGGCAGAGACACAGGCAGAGGGAGAAGCAGGCTCCCTGCAGGGAGCAGGACGTGGGACTCGATCCCAGGGCCCTGGTCACACCCTGGGCTGGAGGTAGACGCTCCACCGCTGAGCCACCTAGGCGTCCCGTCTGTGTTGTTTTAAACCACTAAATCTGTACTGATTTTTACAACAGCATTAGGAACCTTACACATTTAGGTAATACAATTTGTACAAGATCAGATAGCTGGTAAAGGACCAAACTATAACTCGAACTCAGGTACATCGACCTCCAAAACCCACGCCTTTAACAATGATGTGAAAAAAAAAAAAAAAAAACAATTATGTGACTGTGTTTCCAGGTGAGTAAAATCACAGAAGCTATATTTAAGACACAAAAGCCAACTTGCGGCACTGCATGGAGCTATTTAGAAAAGGAAGAGCCAGACCATAAGGACCTAAGCTGATGTTATTCCACTCCCCAAAGGAAAGGCCTCTTCTCCTCTCTCTCTTGTCTCTGTCCTGAGTAAGCCATGAAACAACAGTAAGCTTTTTCTGCTGTTTCAACTTAAGGGCATTTTGAAAATGAGAAACTTAATTTTAGAGTGTCTGAGTCCACTTGAGTATCAGGGAAGAATGATGATACTTGCTAATTTTCACTCCAAGACCAGACAGATCCAGAAGAGTTGGAAGCTATTATCCTTAGAATAAAAGTGAAATTTATCATGTAGAATTAGTGTAATACCAGTGGCTAAATCAAAACTCACAAATGACAGTAATATGACTTTAAAAACCTTGTAAGCCCATGAATGCTTTATGATTAAGAAATTACTTTAAATATGTTTAATCTGATTTATAATCAGCCTATGAAATAGATATTATCCCAAGTTTGCTACCAAGAAAGAAAGACTCAACAAGGTTAGTGACTTGACCAGCATCATGTGGTTAATACATCACTGATGCGGGGCTAACATCAAGGCATCTAACCTCTAGACCCCACACTATTTCTATAACATCAACCTGTAGCTGTAGGAAAAGAAAGTATGATTGTTTGATGACTTCACAGGGTTGTCTTGAAAATCAGATGTAACTTCATGAGGGAACAGGCTGCATAAGGGTAAACCTATCATCAAATATGGAATATGAACATGACCTCAAACTGGCGTCATTCAATAAACACCAATAGGATGAGATCCTGTGGGGGAATCCCTTCATTCATTAGTGTTACTCATAAATCCAGGATCACAGAGCAGTTTTAGTTCTAGCATCAGTTCTCATTAAAAAATTCTTAAAATAGGACTTCATCAAGATAAGAAGCTTTTGCACAGCAAAGGATACAGTCAACAAAACTCAAAGACAACCTACAGAATGGGAGAAGATATTTGCAAATGACGTATCAGATAAAGGGCTAGTGTCCAAGATCTATAAAGAACTTCTTAAACTCAACACCCAAGAAACAAACAATCCAATCATGAAAAGGGCAAAAGACATGAAACAGAAATCTCACAGAGGAAGACATAGACATGGCCAACACGCACATGAGAAAATGCTCTGCATCACTTGCCATCAGGGAAATACAAATCAAAACCACCATGAGATACCACCTCACACCAGTGAGAATGGGGAAAATTAACAAGGCAGGAAACCACAAATGTTGGAGAGGATGCGGAGAAAAGGGAACCCTCTTACACTGTTGGTGGGAATGTGAACTGGTGCAGCCACTCTGGAAAACTGTGTGGAGGTTCCTCAAAGAGTTAAAAATAGACCTGCCCTACGACCCAGCAATTGCACTGCTGGGGATTTACCCCAAGGAGACAGATGCAGTGAAACGCTGGGACACCTGCACCCCGATGTTTATAGCAGCAATGTCCACAATAGCCAAACTGTGGAAGGAGCCTCGGTGGATGAATGATGGATGAATGGATAAAGAAGATGTGGTCTATGTATACAATGGAATATTCCTCAGCCATTAGAAACGACAAATACCCACCATTTGCTTCGATGTGGTTGAAACTGGAGGGGATTATGCTGAGTGAAATAAGTCAAGCGGAGAAGGACAAACATTATATGGTCTCATTCATTTGGGGAATACAAAAAATAGTGAAAGGGAATAAAGGGGAAAGAAAAAAAACGAGTGGGCAATATCAGAAAGGGAGACAGAACATGAAAGACTCCTAACTCTGGGAAATGAACAAGGGGTGGTGGAAAGGGAGGTGGGCGGGGGGTTGGGGTGACTGGGTGATGGGCACTGAGGAGGGCACTTGATGGGATGAGCACTGGGTGTTATGCTATATGTTGGCAAATTGAGTTCCAATAAAAAAAATTCTTAAAATATACATGTGATTTAATAATGAAACATAAAATGCACAGTAAGAATGGTGGAGAAAGAAGCAGAAGGAATCAGGGATGGCTTTGTTTTGTGTAATGCTGGTTCTCCTCCAACCTCGCACACATGCAGACAGAGCCAGCACCTCCCCAGGGACTGTGGCTCTGAAGCGGAGGCAGGCACACACGGCCAACTAAGATTATTGGGAGCAGCTGCTCAGCCAACTGTGTTTATCCTTTCCTGGGGCTCCTTGCTAGGGGTAGGAAATGGTGTGGACAGAGGAAAAAATGCTGCCCTGGCACTCCTGAAATGTGCTGAATTGCGCTAGATAAAAAGAAGCTACACTGTTGGAGTCAACTCTCCAGAGAAAATGCAACTCCCAGCCCTGGAAAATGGAGAGCATTCTAAAAACCAGGCTAGAGAAACTCTCCTGGCTGGATAAACAATGACATTTGATACTTCTGTTCTGTAGACTTTTGCTTAACAGAAATGGAATAGTTTCCTATTCACTGCAGGTATCACGGCAACGACATACAGGAAAGGAACCACAGCAATGGAAATATCTAGAAAAGAGAATTGGGTACAATGTACCACTAATGGGGCAGGCTACAGAGCAGGGTAACAGCCTGGAGGAAGAAAGGGTAAATCAAGAAGATTATTCCTAGCCTGCCAGGCTATCCTGGCCCATCCAGCCTTTCCTCAAACGACTTCCTACATCAGCTATTCTCAATCTGTTTGTCTCATGCTAGCTTTATACTCTTAGAAATTACTGAAGATAATTTAGTTTCTGTGGGTTACATCAATGTACATGTAGCATTGGAAATAATGACATTTTAATATATGTGCTTCTTACCTCATTTAAAAATAACAATACTAAACCCATTATATGTTAATAAAAATGTATATTTATGAAACAATAACTGTATTTTCCTAAATAAAGAACAGCATGGAGAATGGCATTGGAGATTTTTGCAAATCTCTTTACTATCTTGCATAACAGAAGACAGCAGGATTCTAATATCTGCTTCTACATTCAGTTTTATTATAGTATCATATGTCATGTAGCCTCTGGAAAACTCCACTATATGCTCATAAGATGATTAGATTCATAACTACAAATAATGCCTCAGTATTATTATAATAATATTTTTGATTGCATGAACCCGTGAGTTGTTGGAATCCCCATGTGTCCCTGGACTCTGCCTTGAGAACCGCTGTCCTACACTTTACCTTCATTCTGATTCTGGAATCAGAATTTTGTTAACCCATGAGTCCCTTCTGGCCTTACAAAATGGCTTGTGCAATGTCAGAGTTCCAGAAAGTTACAACTAAAAGCAACTTGGTGATCTAGTCCAGCTTTTTTGCTCATTAAATAAAAATTTTCTGTTATGTGCCATTCACTGTTCTAGCACTAGGCATACAGCAATAAATAAAGCTGAGAGTAATAAAACTCAAACATTAGAGACAGAGGGAACCAGAAAATAAATATACAATAAGAAAAGAATCAGTATAATCTCAGATGTAACAAGTACTGTTACTACAAAAAAAGTCAAGGTAACCAAGTTACTCTTGGGGTTGGAGTTGTCCAGAGAGATCTTATGACTTGCTTAAGGTAATGCATAGCTAGTTAGAAGGATCAAGAAAAGAACCTACTGCATTACAGAGTAAACCTGGGGGGACCCTGGAGGGCTCAGTCAGTTGAGTGTCCAGCTCTTGGTTTTTGATTCAGGTCATGATCTCAGGTTCATGGGATCCATCGCCATGTCAGGCTTTGCCCTCACTGGGGAGTCTGCTGGAGATTCTCTCTCTCTCTCTCTCTCTCTCTCTCAAATAAATAAATAAATAAATAAATAAATAAATTTTTAAGAAGTAAACTTGGTAATTATTTGGGATATTGGGTAGTGCAAATGGCTTTTCTAATTGTTAAAAAAATCATCAAAAGTAAGTTTTGTGGGTGTTTTACTCTAAATTATTTCATCTATCTTTTCTCATAGAAACCCTTTACCAGGTAATTGGCCTATACTTCTTTTAAGTTGCCTATAATCCTGTGTAAAAACAAAAAGGAAGATAACAGTAAATATTTTAAATTTCAACTATTATATTAAAAACAGACCAGGGAAGAAAAGTCTTATAACATAAGACCAGTAGGTCCACAAAATCACCCCCAGGAAACAGAGTTTACTGGATACACAATTGATCCAAAAGAGAATAAAATTAATCTTGGGTAATTCACAATTACTTCCTTTCCTAATCCCATTCCTGCCCCCCCCCCACCGAGCAATCCAAGGTCCCACCCTGAACACTCTTTTTGTGTGTATATTCTTTAATCTTTTACTATAATATAAGACTCATACAGAGTCATACAGTTGGCTCAATGAATTTTCTCAAACCAAACACTCCCATATAACTAGCACTTAGCCTTGTGAAGCAGAATCCTATTAAACAAACACCCCAGAAACTCCCTTTGTACTTTCTTTCAGAAAATATCACTCACCAATGGTAAACAATGTCTTGGTTTCTAAAAGCAGAGATTGTCTCTTTTGTACTTTGTATAAATGGAATCATATAGCATAACTCCTTTGTGCCTGGTTCTTAAGTTTAACATTTTGTTTCTGACATTCTTTTTTTTTTTTTTTTTTTTTTTTTTTTTTTTAAGGTTTGAAATAATACTTTTATTTTTTTTTTATTGGTGTTCAATTTACTAACATACAGAATAACACCCAGTGCCCGTCACCCATTCACTCCCACCCCCCGCCCTCCTCCCCTTCTACCACCCCTAGTTCGTTTCCCAGAGTTAGCAGTCTTTACGTTCTGTCTCCCTTTCTGATATTTCCCACACATTTCTTCTCCCTTCCCTTATTTTCCCTTTCACTATTATTTATATTCCCCAAATGAATGAGAACATATAATGTTTGTCCTTCTCCGACTGACTTACTTCACTCAGCATAATACCCTCCAGTTCCATCCACGTTGAAGCAAATGGTGGGTATTTGTCATTTCTAATAGCTGAGTAATATTCCATTGTATACATAAACCACATCTTCTTTATCCATTCATCTTTCGTTGGACACCGAGGCTCCTTCCACAGTTTGGCTATAGTGGCCATTGCTGCTAGAAACATCGGGGTGCAGGTGTCCCGGCGTTTCATTGCATTTGTATCTTTGGGGTAAATCCCCAACAGTGCAATTGCTGGGTCGTAGGGCAGGTATATTTTTAATTGTTTGAGGAACCTCCACACAGTTTTCCAGAGTGGCTGCACCAGTTCACATTCCCACCAACAGTGTAAGAGGGTTCCCTTTTCTCCGCATCCTCTCCAACATTTGTTGTTTCCTGCCTTGTTAATTTTCCCCATTCTCACTGGTGTGAGGTGGTATCTCATTGTAGTTTTGATTTGTATTTCCCTGATGGCAAGTGATGCAGAGCATTTTCTCATATGCATGTTGGCCATGTCTATGTCTTCCTCTGTGAGATTTCTGTTCATGTCTTTTGCCCATTTCATGATTGGATTGTTTGTTTCTTTGGTGTTGAGTTTAAGAAGTTCTTTATAGATCTTGGAAACTAGCCCTTTATCTGATATGTCATTTGCAAATATCTTCTCCCATTCTGTAGGTTGTCTTTGAGTTTTGTTGACTGTATCCTTTGCTGTGCAAAAGCTTCTTATCTTGATGAAGTCCCAATAGTTCATTTTTGCTTTTGTTTCTTTTGCCTTCGTGGATGTATCTTGCAAGAAGTTACTATGGCCGAGTTCAAAAAGGGTGTTGCCTGTGTTCTTCTCTAGGATTTTGATGGAATCTTGTCTCACATTTAGATCTTTCATCCATTTTGAGTTTATCTTTGTGTATGGTGAAAGAGAGTGGTCTAGTTTCATTCTTCTGCATGTGGATGTCCAATTTTCCCAGCACCATTTATTGAAGAGACTGTCTTTCTTCCAATGGATAGTCTTTCCTCCTTTATCGAATATTAGTTGCCCATAAAGTTCAGGGTCCACTTCTGGATTCTCTATTCTGTTCCACTGATCTATGTGTCTGTTTTTGTGCCAGTACCACACTGTCTTGATGACCACAGCTTTGTAGTACAACCTGAAATCTGGCATTGTGATGCCCCCAGATATGGTTTTCTTTTTTAAAATTCCCCTGGCTATTCGGGGTCTTTTCTGATTCCACACAAATCTTAAAATAATTTGTTCTAACTCTCTGAAGAAAGTCCATGGTATTTTGATAGGGATTGCATTAAACGTGTATATTGCCCTGGGTAACATTGACATTTTCAAAATATTAATTCTGCCAATCCATGAGCATGGAATATTTTTCCATCTCTTTGTGTCTTCCTCAATTTCTTTCAGAAGTGTTCTATAGTTTTGAGGGTATAGATCCTTTACATCTTTGGTGAGGTTTATTCCTAGGTATCTTATGCTTTTGGGTGCAATTGTAAATGGGATTGACTCCTTAATTTCTCTTTCTTCAGTCTCATTGTTAGTGTATAGAAATGCCACTGACTTCTGGGCATTGATTTTGTATCCTGCCACGCTACCGAATTGCTGTATGAGTTCTAGCAATCTTGGGGTGGAGACTCTTGGGTTTTCTAGGTAGAGTATCATGTCATCGGCGAAGAGGGAGAGTTTGACTTCTTCTTTGCCAATTTGAATGCCTTTAATGTCTTTTTGTTGTCTGATTGCTGAGGCTAGGACTTCCAGTACTATGTTGAATAGCAGTGGTGAGAGTGGACATCCCTGTCTTGTTCCTGATCTTAGGGGAAAGGCTCCCAGTGCTTCCCCATTGAGAATGATATTTGCTGTGGGCTTTTCATAGATGGCTTTTAAGATGTCGAGGAATGTTCCCTCTATCCCTACACTCTGAAGAGTTTTGATCAGGAATGGATGCTGTATTTTGTCAAATGCTTTCTCTGCATCCAATGAGAGGATCATATGGTTCTTGGTTTTTCTCTTGTTGATATGATGAATCACATTGATTGTTTTACGGGTGTTGAACCAGCCTTGTGTCCCAGGGATAAATCCTACTTGGTCATGGTGAATAATTTTCTTAATGTACTGTTGGATCCTATTGGCCAGTATCTTGTTGAGAATTTTTGCATCCATGTTCATCAGGGATATTGGTCTGTAATTCTCCTTTTTGGCGGGGTCTTTGTCTGGCTTTGGAATTAAGGTGATGCTGGCTTCATAGAACGAATTTGGAAGTACTCCATCTCTTTCTATCTTTCCAAACAGCTTTAGGAGAATAGGTATGATTTCTTCTTTAAACGTTTGATAAAATTCTCCTGGGAAGCCATCTGGCCCTGGACTCTTGTGTCTTGGGAGGTTTTTGATGACTGCTTCAATTTCCTCCCTGGTTATTGGCCTGTTCAGGTTTTCTATTTCTTCCTGTTCCAGTTTTGGTAGTTTGTGGCTTTCCAGGAATGCGTCCATTTCTTCTAGATTGCCTAATTTATTGGCGTATAGCTGTTCATAATATGTTTTTAAAATCGTTTGTATTTCCTTGGTGTTGGTAGTGATCTCTCCTTTCTCATTCATGATTTTATTAATTTGAGTCTTCTCTCTCTTCTTTTTAATAAGGCTGGCTAATGGTTTATCTATCTTATTAATTCTTTCAAAGAACCAACTCCTGGTTCTGTTGATCTGTTCCACAGTTCTTCTGGTCTCGATTTCGTTGAGTTCTGCTCGAATCTTTATTAACTCCCTTCTTCTCTTGGGTGTAGGATCTATTTGCTGTTTTTTCTCTAGCTCCTTTATGTGTAAGGTTAGCTTTTGTATTTGAGTTCTTTCCAGTTTTTGAATGGATGCTTGTATTGCGATGTATTTCCCCCTTAGGACTGCTTTTGCTGCATCCCAAAGATTTTGAACGGTTGTATCTTCATTCTCATTAGTTTCCATGAATCTTTTTAATTCTTCCTTAATTTCCTGGTTGACCCTTTTATCTTTTAGCAGGATGGTCCTTAACCTCCACGTGTTTGAGGTCCTTCCAAACTTCTTGTTGTGATTTAGTTCTAATTTCAAGGCATTATGGTCCGAGAATATGCAGGGGACAATCCCAATCTTTTGGTATCGGTTCAGACCCGATTTGTGACCCAATATGTGGTCTATTCTGGAGAAAGTTCCATGTGCGCTTGAGAAGAATGTGTATTCAGTTGAGTTTGGATGTAAAGTTCTGTAGATATCTGTGAAATCCATCTGGTCCAGTGTATCATTTAAAGCTCTCGTTTCTTTGGAGATGTTTTGCTTAGAAGACCTATCGAGTATAGAAAGAGCTAGATTGAAGTCACCAAGTATAAGTGTATTATTATCTAAGTATTTCTTCACTTTGGTTAATAATTGATTTATATATTTGGCAGCTCCCACATTCGGAGCATATATATTGAGGATTGTTAAGTCCTCTTGTTGAATAGATCCTTTAAGTATGAGATAGTGTCCCTGTTCATCTCTCACTACAGTCTTTGGGGTAAATTTTAGTTTATCTGATATAAGGATGGCTACCCCTGCTTTCTTTTGAGGACCATTCGAATGGTAAATGGTTCTCCAACCTTTTATTTTCAGGCTGTAGGTGTCCTTCTGTCTAAAATGAGTCTCTTGGAGACAGCAAATAGATGGGTCCTGCTTTTTTATCCAGTCAGAAACCCTGCGCCTTTTGATGGGGTCATTAAGCCCGTTCACATTCAGAGTTACTATTGAGAGATATGAGTTTAGTGTCATCATGATATCTATTCAGTCTTTGTTTTTGTGGACTGTTCCACTGAACTTCTTCTTAAAGGGGAATTTTAAGAGGCCCCCTTAAAATTTCTTGCAGAGCTGGTTTGGAGGTCACATATTCTTTTAGTTGCTGCCTGTCTTGGAAGCTCTTTATCTCTCCTTCCATTTTGAATGAGAGCCTTGCTGGATAAAGTATTCTTGGTTGCATGTTCTTCTCATTTAGGACCCTGAATATATCCTGCCAGCCCTTTCTGGCCTGCCAGGTCTCTGTGGAGAGGTCTGCTGTTACCCTAATACTCCTCCCCATAAAAGTCAGGGATTTCTTGTCTCTTGCTGCTTTAAGGATCTTCTCCTTATCTTTGGAATTTGCAAGCTTCACAATTAAATGTCGAGGTGTTGAACGGTTTTTATTGATTTTAGGGGGGGATCTCTCTATTTCCTGGATCTGAATGCCTGTTTCCCTTCCCAGATTAGGAAAGTTTTCAGCTAGAATTTGTTCAAATACATATTCTGGCCCTCTGTCCCTTTCGGCGCCCTCGGGAACCCCAATTAAACGTAGGTTTTTCTTTCTCAGGCTGTCGTTTATTTCCCTTAATCTATCTTCATGGTCTTTTAATTGTTTGTCTCTTTTTTCCTCAGTTTCCCTCTTTGCTATCAACTTGTCTTCTAGGTCACTCACTCGTTCTTCCACCTCGTTAACCCTCGTCGTTAGGACTTCTAGTTTGGATTGCATCTCATTCAATTGATTTTTAATTTCTGCCTGATTAGCTCTAAATTCTGCAGTCATGAAGTCTCTTGAGTCCTTTATACTTTTTTCTAGAGCCACCAGTAGCTGTATAATAGTGCTTCTGAATTGGCTTTCTGACATTGAATTGTAATCCAGATTTTGTAACTCTGTGGGAGAGAGGACTGTTTCTGATTCTTTCTTTTGAGGTGAGGTTTTCCTTCTAGTCATTTTGCTCAGTGCAGAGTGGCCAAAAGCAAGTTGTATTGGGAAAAAGAGAAAAAGAGAGGAGAGAAAGAAGGAAAGAAAAGAGAAAGAGAAAAAAAAAGGGAAGAAAAAGAAAAAAAAAACGAAAAAAAAAAAAAGAAGAAAAAGAGAAAGAAAAAGAAAGGAGAAAAAAAGGGGGTGGGGGAAGGAAACAAATCAAAAAGCAAAACAAAACAAAAACAAAAACAAAAACAAAAACAAAAACAAACAAACAAAAAAAGAACCACCGGGGAGTATCTTCTGATTCTGTGTTCTTTAAGTCCCTTGGCTTCTCCTGGAAGTTGTCCGTCTAGCTGGTGTTCTGGGGGAGGGGCCTGTTGTGCTGATTTTCAGGTGTTAGCACTTGGGGGAGCTGCTGTGCCCCTGCCTGGTGCAGGGCTCAGTGGGGGTTGTTTACCCCGTGAGGCCGCAGGAGGAACAGCCCCAGTGGCGGGGCAGCTCTGGAAACCTGGATTCAGCTCCGGCAGGAACTCTGTCTGCAGGGCCTGGAGGCTCCGGGCGGGGCCGCTGATCTGCTCAGCTGGGGCAGGAGCGTCCTCGCTGTCCTGGGCCCTCCCGGCCTCTGCCTGTCCCGGGGGAGGCCGGATCCTGGGCTGTGTCCCGGCGCCCTGTGCTCCGGAGCCTGCGCTGGTGGATTCGCGCTCCCGGGCCGCGCAACCCCCTCCGCGGAGCCGCCGCCCGAGCCCCTCCGAGCTGCTCCTGGAACCGCGCAGCCCCCTCCGCACGGAGCCTCTTCCTCTGCCGGAGCCTCTTCCTCTGCCCGAGCCCCCCCGAGCTGCTCCCGGGGCCGCGCAGCCCCCTCCGCGGAGCCGCCGCCTGAGCCCCTTCAGCTGCTCCGGGTCCCGCCGGGTCCCGCCGTGCGCGCTGCAGCCCTTAGGGAGCTCGGCGCACAGTCCTGGGTGCGCAGTTGCTGTTACTGTCCCCGGGAGCCCGAGGGCATCCCCGCCCTCCTGGGTCCTGCTCCAACTCCCCGCGAGCCCCTTTCCGCCCGGGAAGGTCGGTGCAGCTCCTGCGTCTCCGGGACGGGGCTCTCCTGTCCTGGGGACACTCGCCCCGGCCTCAGCCCGGCTCCTCGCGGGGCCCCTCCCCCTTGGAGGCCTTTGTTTCTTTACTTCTTTTTCCCCGTCTTCCTACCTTGATAGAAGCGCGAACTCTTCTCACTGTTGCATTCCAGCTGGTCTCTCTTTAAATCTCAGGCCGAATTCATAGATTTTCAGGATAATTTGAAGGTTTTCTAGGTAGTTTGGTGGAGACAGGTGATTTGGGGACCCTACTCTTCCGCCATCTTGCTCCTCCCTCTTGTTTCTGACATTCATTCATATTGTTGCATGATTGTGGATCATTTAGTTTCATTGTTGTAAACACACATTTCATTGTGTGAATATGCAACAATTTATTCATCCAGATGGACATTTGGATAGCTTCCAGTTTAGGGGTATTATGAATAGCACTTCTATGGACACACTAATTCATGTCTCTTAATGAACATATGTATACACTTAGTTTTATATATATTTACACTTATTTATACATAGGCATACCTCAGAGATATTACAGGTTCAATTCTAGACCACAGCAATAAAGCAAATATGGCAATAAACGGAGTCAAATGAATTTTTTGGTTTCCCAGGGCATATAAAATTTATGTTTACACTATACTCTATTGAGTGTGCAATAGCATTATATCTAAAAAACAATTTACATACCTTAACAAAAAAATACTTTATTGCTAAAAAGATGTTAACCATCATCTGAACTTTCAGGGAGTCAAAATCACTGATCACAGATCAACATGACAAATACAATAATGAAAAAGTTTCAAATAGTGCAAGAATCACCAAAATGTGACAGAGAGACACAAAGTAAGCAAAATGCTGTTGGAAAAAATGGTGCCAACAGACTTAAATCAACACAGTGTTGCCACAGATCTTCAATTTGCAAAAAAAAATGCAATATCTTCAAAGTACAATAAAGGAAAGCACAATAAAACGAGGTATGCCTGCACTTTACCTATATATGATATATTAATATAGTGAAAAAAATTTTGGTCCTAGGGCATACTTATGTTCATCCTTAGTAAGTACTGTCAAAGTGGTCATTCCAATTTACACTTTCACCAGCACAATAGAAATACATAGAAAATGTATCTTTTTTCCTCCTGAAATTGGAGGAACTTGTCTACTATTTCTCAGGACCATAGTCACTACTACTGAATTCTATAGTGATTTCATATCTTTGACACCCACCATGCTGACCTTATAGGGGTACAGATATCCTAATATGGATATCATAATTTGTCACATGTCCTAACCATATATACATATATATGTATATAACCATATACATATATGTTCTTTATTAATGAGGTATCAAAAATTAATCAATAAACCAGTAATAAAAGATGGTCTTCCCTATTTGGCTCCCAAATCATATAGTCTAATCTCCTATTACTCTGCAACAAATATAAGCCAGGTGGTTCGGATACATGGCATCAGGCATGCCATGGCCTGGCATCAGGACAGAGCCACTGCACTAGAGCAACGCTGTCAAGCCTGGAGCCTTGTACTGTGTGTAGTTCTCAGACCAACAGTGCTCACGTCACCTGAGCCCACACTAGCAACACAGAATCTCAGCCTGCCTAAGGTCTTCGTTATAATTTGAAGGGTGCTGCCATAGACTCGACAGCAAGGCTCCAGATGCTAAATTTCACAGACATGAATTAGTAGAGCTTGTGATACTGTTCTCAACCTAGGCACATACACCTACAAAAAGTCAACCAGCCCATTCCCAGGCCATCTTTTCACCTCTAACCTGGAACAAGGACTTAGTGCCCAAAGAGAAGACCAGAGTTTATTGGGAGGGCACACACGTAAGCAATTTTTAATACAGTGTTGTTGCAATTGTTGACAAGATTTATCATGCATGTGAGAACTTACAAAAAAGAAGAATTCATTCTGTTTGCAGTGACAGGAGAAGACCTCAGAGAGACAGAAGTTTTGCCTGGTCTGGAATGATAGGTGAGAGCTTGCCAGTCAGGGAAGTGGTAAATCAAAACAAGAAAAGAGAAAAGAGGGATGCCTGGGTGGTTCATAGTTGAGTGTCTGCCTTTGGCTCAGGTCATGATCCCTAGGTTCTGGGATTGAGTCCTGCATCAGGCTCCCTGCAGGGAGTCTACTTCTCCCTCTGCCTATGTCTCTGTCTCTCTTTCTGTGTCTCTCATGAATAAATAAATAAAATTTTTAAAAAGAGAAAAGAATGAGAAAGAGAAAAAAAATATTCAGAAAACTTTCCTTTATAGCATTTCTCATCTCTATTTTCTGGGCCTTTTCCCCAACTCTTCCATGTAACACCAATAGTAATTCTCTTTCCTCCTCCATTCCCCACTAGATATCCATTCCTACCATCTCTTCAGTCATCTGATCGTTGTTCCCTAACAGCAGCTGCACAGGCTGCACACTGCAAAATTCCAGAGAAGAATAACACAGACAAAAATACAAATGGCATTTCTTGGACTTACATCCTGTAAATATTTGAACACACTCAAGCCAAGTCTTGCTCTTGATACTCAAAAAATACTTATTACAAGAATTATACTATGGAATATTCCTCAAGAATACTCTTTTTCTTTGATATCTGGGACACTGTATGATCCTGTGATTTCTTTCCACAGTTTCCAAATACGACTTTTCTTTTTTTATTTTTTTTATTTTTTAAGCATTTTTAAGACTTTATTTCAGAGAGAGAGAGAGAAAGCATGCAAGCATGAGCAGAGGGAGGGACAGAGGGAGAAGCAGGCTCCTCGCTGAGCAGGGAGGCCCATGTGGGACTCAATCTTGCCACAAGACCCTAAGATCATGACTTAAGCCAAAGGCAGACACTTAACTAACTTTTCTGGCCCTCTACCTCCTTACTCAGAAAGATAGCCAGCATACTCCAGATCCCCAAAGCCTCAGGCCCCAGCATTATCCTTCTCCTACAATTAAATACAACATTTTTATCATTGAATTCCCAGATCTCCTTGTTTGTTCTTTTGTGCTTTCATTCTTCTGTTTCATATCAACAAATGTCTATAGGACTTTTATTTGCTTCAAACACTTATGAATAAATAACTCCTCAAAGGTGCTCACACACACACACACATACTGCTCTACTACCGAAAAAGTTCTCCTAAAGAATCCCCAGATTTCAAAATCTTGGAGTTACCACCAATTCATTCTTCTATTTCAGCTACCTATACACTCAACCTGTTGGTTTTTTAAAAATCTATGTTATATTTTCATTTTTCTTTGAAATCTCACCAACTGGCAAACACTGACTATAAGGTCATCCCTAACTTTCTTATTTAAGAAAGCATAGCAGAGGGGCACCTGGGTGACTCAGTAGTTGAGCATCTGCCTTTGGCTCAGGTCATGATCCTGGCATCCTGGGATCAAGTCCCACATTGGGCTCGCTTCAGGAAGCCTGCTTCTCCCTTTGCCTATGTCTCTGCCTCTCTCTGTGTGTGTCTCTCATTAATAAATAAATAAAATCTTAAAAAAAAAAAAGAAAGCATCGTAGAATGCAAGAGAGTAAGAAATAAAAGGACAATTTATTGTGGGAATTAGTTTGGATCCTTTGTTTTTTTATAATTAAATCATTTACAAAGTCCAGTATCTTAATGATGATTAGTATCAATGATTCTCAGCACATCCCACAAGCGGTGTCACCTGTGTGTCTTGAGACGCCTAAAGTTGATGGCATGGAGGACATGACTCTTCATCACCTGTAATATTGGCATGTTCAGTATACCTTATAAGGCTCTAGAAAGAAATGGTCAGCCTTACATGTTTCCCACATCACTGAGGCATCATAATTAGTATGAAATTAGATACCTGTTAATTAGTAGGCAGCAGAATCTTAAAATACAGGAATAAAGTAACAAAGGCAAATTCCAGGGAGGTATTTTGCAGAAGGAGACTCATCATGGTGCTGCCAGTTTCCAGAAGCCATTGTGACCCTCCACTCCTATCTCTGTCTCCAAAAAGCACATGACCCCAGACTCTTCTCTGTCACCACATGGCCCTGTCCCCTGAATCTGACCCTTTTGGATCCCTCTCATAAGGACCCTGTGGCTACCCTGAGCCCACCTGAATAATCCAGGATAATCTCCCACCTCAAGATCCTTAACTTAATCATATCTGCAGTTTCTTTGCCTTATAAGGTAATATATTTCTGGGTTCTGAGGAGTACAGGCAGGAGACATGCAAGGTCAAAGAAACTAAATTAGCAAAGTCAAGGACACGGGAAGACATGGGTCTACCTCCAAACTGCTCCTTTTTAATACTTTAAAAAGTAAACTGGGGCACCTGGATGGCCCAGCGGTTGAGTGTCTTCCTTTGGCTCAGGTCATGATCCCAGGGTCATGGGATCGAGTCCCAAATCAGGTTCCCCACGGGAGCCTGCTTCTCTTTCTGCCTATGTCTCTGCCTCTCTCTCTCTCTCTCTCTGTCTCTCATGAATAAATAAATAAAATCCTTAAAAAAAATAAAAGTAAACTGATTTTTAATAAAGATAATGCATGCAAATTTTAAAAAGTTCAAATAACCATAATCCCACAATTTAAATAAGCCAGTTATTCTGAAGGGCAATATGTCACTACTAAGTCAGATTAGGTATATGCATACATTATGACCCACAATGTGACAGAAGAAATATCCATGAGGATGCCCATTTCAACTTTACTTATGGAGCAGAAAGTTAGAGGCAGTCTGGCTAGCCAATGTGAGAGAAGTGGGAGGGAAAATATGACAACAGAGACCATGAGTATTACCCAGCAACAGCAAGAATAATCAGATGTATGCTAGTATTAAAGATGGGCCAAAAACAAAGTACTAGTGCACACTGGCCAAAAACACAAACTAATAGCACAGTACTATTTATATAAATCATATATATATATATATATATATGCCCTACAAATATTTTGCAAGAGCACATATAAAAAAATTATCTATATCATGTGTCTATATCTCTAGGGAGGACATAAAATTGAGAAATGATAATAAAAAGGAATAAATGAATAAATGTTTAAAAGAGAAAAAATATTCTGCTGTTAACATGTTGGTATATTTCTTTTCCCTCTGCATACTTTTTGAAAAAAAAATATATATATATAACTCACTTATTTTAAGTAATGGGGGTCATTTACAATTTTATATCTGGCACTTTTAAATACTTAACATTAAATCATGAACAGCTTTCCATCTTTAATAGCATCATTCTGATTATTTCATCGGAACAGATTCCTAGAAATAGAATTACTATGTCAAAGGGTCAAAGTATTTTAAATGCTTTTAATGTATAATGTTAAATTGCTTTCCAGAAAGATTGAAACATTTAAAAATAACACCAGCACTCTATGAAAATGTCTGCATCACAGTATTATTAGCATAATCATTATTACTCACTTTAATTTGAAGGTTAAAAGTAGAATCCCAATACTGTTACATATATATGTTTTATAACTAGCAAATTTGAGCATTTTCATATAGAGTGGGTTCCCATTATTCAGAATGGTTATTTTCTCTAAAGCCTTCACGAGTTAGCAAACACTGAACAATTGCTCCTAGGGCAAATACAGATTCGGGTCCCTACAAGCCTCTGCCCACAACTGATCAATACACAATCTTGTCTTGTGTATATCTCTATTTAAAGACACGTTATTTAATATATGTATTATGGATTCATTTACATTGAACTCATGGCCAACAGCACTACAACTCAGGCCTCCAGGGGGCTTACCGAAACACTCACTCTCTCTGAAAGGTATGCCACAGCCTTGCACTTTTTTCTTTAATTTATTTGTTTTAAAGATTTTTTTTTATTTATTTATTCATGAAAGACACACACAGAGAGAAAGGCAGAGACACAGGCAGAGGGAGGAGCAGGCTCCATGCAGGGAGCCTGATATGGGACTCGATCCAAGGACTCCAGGATCACACCCTGAGCCAAAGGTAGATGCTCAACTGCTGAGCCACCCCAGACATCCCTTTCTTGCACTTTCAAACACCAGCACTTCAGCACTAAGCACAGGGCCATTTTAAATGGCAAAATAAAAAAAATCACAAAACTGAAAAAACTGTGGCAGCAAATACACTTTGAAAGAGACATTTGTGGGTCGCCTGGGCGGCTCAGTTGGTGGAGCATCTGCCTTCTGCTCAGGTCATGATCTTAGGGTCCTGGGACTGAGCCCCATACCCAGCTCCCTGCTCAGTGGGGAGTCTTTCTCTCTCTCCCTCTGCCTCTGCCATTCCCCACACTTGTGCTTTCTGGCTCTATCTCTTTGTCAAATAAATAAATAAAATCTTTTTAAAAAGAAAAAGTAAGGGACAGTTGTTGACAGTTTAAGAGTCAAACTGAGGGCAGCTCGGGTGGCTCAGCAGTTTAGCGCTGTCTTCAGCCCAGGGTGAGGTCCTGGAGACCCGGGATTGAGTCCCACCTCAGGCTCCCTACATGGAGCCTGCTTCTCCCTCTGCCTGTGTCTCTGCCTCTCTCTCTCTCTCTCTCTCTCTCTCTGTGTGTCTCTCATGAATTAAAAAAAAAAAAAAAGTCAATCTGAGAAAGGAAACCATTGGCTTGTTGGATATCTACTGGGAACCTAAGCATCTGGCCACTTCATTCTACTGTGAAAGTGCCATGAGCATTGACTTTGGGGCTACAAACAAATTTTAGCAAGTAGGCAAGTTTGGAAATATGGAATATCTCTGACTAATGGGATTGACTGTATATATTTATCATTTTAATTTTCTCTATTTTAAATTCCTCATAGTTTCATCCATTTTTCAATTCAGGTCTTAGCACATTTATTATCAATATACGTAGAATTCTTTGTATATTTAGAATATTAACACTTTAAAAAAAAGATTTTATTTATTTGAGAGATACAGAGAGAGAGAGCAAGTGGAGGAGGGAGGCAGAGGAAGAAGAGAAGCAGGTTCCCTGCTGAGTAGGGAGCCCAACATGGGACTCAGTCCCAGGACCTTGAGATTATGATCTGGGCTGAAGGCAGACACTTAACCAAATGAGCCACCCAAGAGCTCCTAGAATATTATTCTTTTATTTCTTTGGTTTGAGACAAATATTTTATCAGTTTATTGTCTATCAATTTTGTTCAGTTTTTACATAAGTTTTGTAATTTCAATATAGCCAAATCTATTCCTTTTTCTTCATGATACTTTCATTAGTCCTATTACTAGAAGGCTCTTCATCTCCTGAGATTAGGTAAGTATTCACATAAATCTTTATTCTTGTATAGATTCAATTTTGTTTTTAACTGTCTGTTTAGGGTCAATATTGGCATCGGGCATTAGAAGTAATTTTAATTTTCCTTCTAAATAATAAACATTCCTGGTGATATTTACCTAGTAACCCATCTTTTCCAACTTTATTGAAATATAATTTATGTGTAACATTGTATAAATTGAAGTGTACAGTGGAATGATTTGATACACATATATACTATGAAATGCTTGCCACAATAAGGTTGGTTACATCCTCTAACTCACATAACTGCAGTTTTTGTTATGGTGAAAACATTAAATCTCTACTCTCATAGCAACTTTCAGGTTTACAATATACTATTGTTAACTGTAGTCACCATGCTGTACATTATAGCCCCAAAACTTACTCATTTTGTACCTTTTTACCAACATCTCTCCATTCCCCCCACCCATTGACCTCTGACAACCACCATTCTACTCTATTTGAGTTTAATATTTTTAGATTTCCCATGCAAGCAATATAATAGAGTTTATATTTCTCTGACCAACTTATTTCACTTAGCATAATGCTTCCGGTTCCATCCCTGTTGTTGCAAATGGCAGGACTCTTTTTTTTTTAACAGTTGTCTTTTGTTGTTGTTGATGCTGTATCCTGAAACTACTAAATTTGTTCATTTGATCTAATAGTTTTGGTAGAATCTGCAGGATTTTCTATACACAAGATGTCTTCAACACAGAGACCATTTTACTTCTTTTCTGACCTGAATGTCTTTTATTTCTTTTCCTTGACAGACCAGTCTGGCTAGGATTTCCAGGATCATGCCGAATAGGATTGGTAACAGTGGGCACCTTTGTCTTGTTTCTGGTCTGAAAGGGAAAACTTTCAGCTTTTCACTGTTGAGTATGATGCCAGCTGTGGGTCTGTCATATATATATGACATATATATATATATGACACATATATATATGACACTATATATATACGGTTTCTTTAACCATAGGCTTAACCATTAACCAATGGTCAACGAAGGATGTGGCTTTTACCCTTGAGGAGTCTATCCAAGGACACTTCCCTACCATTATGCATTTCTACCCCATGCCACTGGTCCTCTGTGGCTCTTTCTGGGACTGCTGGCAGGATGTCAATCCACTCACGCTAACTAAGAGAAATTGTTTATCAGGTCACTAACACTTCCCTCTTAGAGAAAGGAATTTAAGACATAACAACCCTGGTCACACAGCCTTATTTAGTGTGTCTTTCCAGAGTACCCTATACACACACAGGGCTAACACATTGGGCTTTCTTCCTCTTACTTGTTTTGAATCTTTTCTCAGCCATTTGTCTTCCTAATGTCATCCCCTCAATCTGTTCTGTGGGAGCTTCCATAGTGAAAAATATCAGCAATTTCTGAGAATGCCAGAAGAATCAACTGTTCAAAAGAACCTTGTCTACTATCACACAACTTAGGCGTGATATTTGCTAAGGCCCCTGTGCTCATGAAGGGCATCTGTTGCCACCACCACCTGAACTCAAGTCCAGTATGCACTCAGTCAATTACAAAAAGAGACACCCACCTGTGAAGCCAGCTGCCCTAAACTCATTACCACCCAAGTAAAATAGAGCATGTAAAACTGCTTTAATATAGTCTGTCTTAGTACATAAGGTAGATATAGTATCCATATCTAACTTAATATCTATATCAAATAACTTAAACATAAGTAAGATGAAGCATTAAAAGTCATGTGACACATGATAGCTTAATAAAGAAAAGTGCTAAATGGCCATTCACTTCAGTTGAATCATGACTTTCCTGCGACTCCCTGCATGACCCCCTGCATAAATGGAGTGACCACAGTCATTCATCTCCAAGCCCATGCTTGGGTCTAAGTTCTTTGATGTTGAAAACATATAAATGAGTTCCCCTGTCCTCTAGCTACTCCTTCACAAAGGTACAAGCCTCTCTGAGAAGCAAAGCACAGTGGACAGGACCCCTGATGTTTCAACATTAGGACAAAGACAGTGGCAATGTGAGATTTTGCAGGTGTCCATGGACACCTTTAACTCCCTTTCTGCCAATTGGTTTTGTGGCAAGAAACAATTAATACACCCAATGACCACAAGCAAACCAAGAAATAGAACACTGGCAGCACCCCTTGAAGTTCCATCTCTGTCCTATTCCAATGACAATCCTCTCCATCCCACCAGAGATAATTACCATTTTCACCTGATAAGGTAATCACTTCCTTGCTTTTCTTTATAGTCTTACTATATACATTTATGAACACATTCCTAATTGACATAGTTCAAAACTATACATGAATGAAACATGACTGATGTATTCTTTTGCTTCTTCTTTTTTTTGGTCCACATTATATTTACAAAATAAACCCAAGTTGTCTGTATCTGAGATGTATTCATTTTCGTAGCTTTATGATTTCTGTGTGAAACACACATAACTTTTTACTCATACTACTGTTGATGGATGGACATTTGGATCAGACAATTGTTTTCAATTTGAGGCTATTACCACAATGATGCTATTAAGATCGATGTACATGTGTATATATTCTGAAGTGCATGTGCACACACCTCATTATTTGTGAAACTGCCCAGTTATAAAATGTACTCACTTTCTCAATATTACAAAGTGCCATAAGGTTTTGTTTTCTGATGGGGTAGTACCAATGCATATAACTAATCTACATGGAGCAAGGAGGGAAAGAGAAGGAAAAGAGCAGAAGTTTGTCATCTGTATTTTCTGGTAATGAAATTCTGTATAGTTAAGAACATTGTTTGTTTGTTTGTTTGTTTTGTTTTGTTTGTTTGTTTTGGGGGGCAGTTGTGGATTTTTTTTACCTGCCCAGCATGATTAGGCTTCCAAATGATAACTGTTCCCTCTACAATGGGACCATTCCCATGTATTGAGGAATTCAAGACTGTTGGAGTTAACTGAATTCATTTATTAAATTTAGTCTCTTGAGATTCAAACTACTTGGGCCGTAAATGCAAAAGCATATATTCTCCAACTTTTTTTTTTTTCTTTTACCTACTCTAAGCTTTATGCAGGCATTGTATTTTTGGATTGGTCCAAAATCAGGAAAGACTACATTCTCTGTATTTGCTCATATTTAGTTTCTTTAACTAATGAAATAGCAATTTGGGGACACTATGAAAAAGACCTACCAAAGAGGTCCTAAGCTCTGTCAGATATGACCAAATAACACTTTTCTTCTTGCTTATTGCCAGTAGTTGGGAAAATGTAGTCCAAGCAATCCAGATCTCTAAATTGGCCCAAGGGAGGGAGATGCTGCAAGAAATTTCAGTGTGCATGAAACACAGTCTGCTGCTCTGGGAAAATTGAGGCTGTGCTCTCACTCTGTTTTATAACCTTCGGCATGGCAGAAATTGAATCTATTCATAGCTTCCTCCTGTGTTTAATCCCACTCGACTTCTTGCAGGTGAATCTCAATAATGTTTAGACAAAAGGATCTTCTTTTAAGTCGGGATAAATAGGGTAAAGGCTAAGCCATTTTAACAAAAAAGACCATAAAGTAGTGGCTTTAAGAGAGCAGATGTTTTTCTTACTCTTACAAAGATGAGGAGTCCTTGTTTGTAGAGTGGCTCTGCCCCAGATGGTCACTGAAGGATATAGATTTCTTCCTTCTCACTGTTTCACTATTCCCAGCCTTCGTCCATTTCTGCATGCTTAAAACTGGACTGTAGCCATGCCCATGCTCTAGCTCACAAAAACTGAAAAGAGGGGAAAAAAAAACAAAGGCAACAATTTCCTTTTAAGCAAGTAAAGCTGATATTGGAATATATACAGTTAGATTTCCATGTTTTACTTGAAGAAGTAAACTACTAAACTTTTAATCAAGAAATTATATCAATTTTACAATCTCTTCCAAGAAATGGAAAAGAAGCAACATTCTCTAACCCATTTTATGAGACCTGCATTACTCTAATACCAGAGACAGACAAATACATTACAAGAAAACTCTCAAGCAATATCCCTCATGAATTTAAGCACAATAATCCTCAATAAGATATTAGCAAATCAAAATCCAGTGCTATATAGAAACAGATCTCATCACAACCAAGTGGGGTTCATCTAAGGAAGGCAAGGCTGGTTCAGCATTCAAAAATCACCCAATGTAAGAGACTATGAAAAAATGTATTAACATCTCAAAAGATACAGAAAAACCATTTGATAAAATTCAACATTCCTTTATGCTAAAAAATGTTACCAACTATAAATAGGAGAGAGCTGAACCTACAACGAGCATTTACAAATAATAATAATACAATTAACATTACACAAAATGGTAAGAGACTAGATGCTTTCCACCCAAGATCTGGGAAAAGGCAAGGTTATCCTCTCTCCCCTCTGTTATTAAATATCATAGTGTAAGTCCTTACCAGTAAATAAGATAACAAAAAGGAAAAAAAAAAGGCATACAGATTGGACAGAAAGAGAAAACTGTCTTTATTCATGAGCAGAATTATCTGTGTAAAGGATCCAAAAGAGTCTTCAAAATAACTCCTTGATCAAATAAGTGAATTTAAGCAAGACTTCAGGATACCAGATCTATATACAGAAGTTGTCATATTCCTGTAAATAAATAAGTAGCAAACAACTTGAATTTGAAATTTGAAAAGAAAGACATTTAAAATAGCATCCTAGTAATGAAGCTTAGGTATAAATCTAACAAAATATGTTCAGGATCTGTATGCTGAAAACTGCTAAACACTGATGAAAGAAATCTGGACGCTCCTAATTTAGGAAGGGTCACTGCCATAGATTGGAAAATTCCGTATTATTAAAATGCCAATGGCCCCCATTTGGTGTATAGACCCAATGTGTTCTCAATCTAAGTAGCAACCTTTTCTGTAGATAATTGACGACTGACTCCAAAATGTATACAGAAGTCAGAAAGAACACAGATAATCAAAAACAATTTTGAAAAGATGAACAAATTAGAAGACTCATATCATCCTATTTCAAGACTTACTATAAAGTTACAGTAATCAAAACAGTGTGGTTTTGGTGAAAGAAGAGGTAAGTCAATAAAAATTGACATTTACCCTCAGTTGATTTTTGGCCTAGGTGCCAAGGCAATTAAAAGGAAAGAGGATATTTTCAACAAATGCCTGACAATTAGACTTCCATTTTCAAAACAAGAATCTCAACATGTGCCTTATTTTACAAGACTTAATTTAAAAATAGATTACAGTCCTGGGACATCTGGGTGGCTCACTGGTTGAGCGTCTGCCTTCAGCTCAGATTGTGATCCCGGGGACCTGAGATTGAGTCTCACATCAGGTTCCCTGCAGGGAGCTTGCTTCTCCCTCTGCCGAGGTCTCTACCTTTCTCTCTGTGTGTCTCATGAATAAATAAATAAAATATATTTTTTAAATAAGTAAAATAAAATAAAAATAGATTACAGTCCTAAATATAAAGTCTTCTAAATATCAGTCTTTTAGAAGAAATAATGGGGAAAAAATCATTGAAACTTTGGATTAAACATCTGATAGTTGACACCAAAATATGATCTACAAAAGGAAATGATTGATAAGCAGATTTCATCAAAATTCAAAATTTTGCACGGTGAAAGACATTTCAGAGAATTTTTTAAGTCACTGACTGGAATTATTTGCAAATTACATATCTAACAAAGACATTGCATCAGGGGTGGAGGGTCCAGGGAGTTGAGTGTAACTACAGAGGGCAATGCGAAAGAGTATTTAGGGTACTAGAACTATTCTTTATTTTTATCTATGGTGGTGGTTACACAGCTGTGTATATTTTTCAAGACTCATAGACTGTACACTAAATGGAGTAAATTTTACTGTATATAAATTAAAAATAAAGAAGAAAAGACGATGCAAGTAGACAATATTTTTAACTACTGGTACAGCCAATGGATATATCCAGCTGAATAAGGCCAATACTCATGAGAAAAAAACTGAAAGAGTCAAATAAACTGTGTGCTTAAGGTCCGTATCTATTCAAGGAAGTGCTTGCTTTCTTTTCTGGTTTGTCATGTCTTTTTGGGGTTGTGGCACTTCTGAGGAAAATTTTGGAAGTGAACTGAGTTTATCTCCAGAGAAAGACAAAGTACTACCTCAAGAACCATCTCATAGAAGGATGATTCTCTAAGTGGAGCCAATGGTGTTGACAAAAAAAAAAATCAAGATTGAAATTTTTAAAGGATTCACAGTGCCTATGTTGACTGAAAAATAAAATAAACATCTCTTGGTCTGCAGACATCCAGAGATGGATTTCATGGCTTTTCACTTCTCTAGGGGAGGAGGAAATGGGAGTTCCTGAGGAGAAATAGAATCACATCAGTCTTTTAGCTCTCAGTCTCTGCCTTTCACACTTGCCCTTCACAGATCAGAACCTTAGGAGACATTTGGTATCAGTAGGCTGGCCTTATACTTTTGAGTGTGAGGGTAAGCTTTGCCCATGTAAAGGGTTAAATCTGAAGTAGCACTGGACATCAATGCAGTGGAGTATACAGCCTTAAAGTTCCCTGATTAGGAAACCTGGGTTTTGGAGAAACTGCCAGGTACTATGCTCCCCCATTCACCTCACTCCACTTGCTTTCTTCCCTATGCACAGAACTCTTCCCCTCTCAACCCTCCCCAACAACCCTCCATGTTAGAAAACAGTTCTTATATGCATCAGTGTTCATTTCCATCAATCCATTATTGATCCCCAAGGCATATGCATGTTAAAACCTCACCTAATTAAGAAATGGCAGATATATGACACCTGTTAAACATCAAAGCTGGTGAGAAAAATCTCAGAAGCTTGGGAATGCATGTGTGGGGGTGGGGGGTGCTTATAAACAACTCCACATGGACGGTTTTGCTTAAAAAATGAGGACAGCTTTATTGGTTCACACTGTTAAATACTCCTTATTCAACTAGCAGAAAGTTTCAAACATCAGAGAATTTCTCAGCCATGCAATGTCTGTTTGGAAGCAATTTGCCAGATGTCTGTGAGAGTTAACTCACTGTAGGTCCCTATGCAATCAGGCCCCTAGTTAACAGCTTCAGAGCCATTAAAAAAATCTCAGATTAGTTATCTAGTGCAATATCCTTTATCCAGAAATGGTCCCTGTATGACACCAAGAGAGAAGAATAATGAACATGGTAAGCATGAACTCAAATCTTATCTCCAATTGTAAAGTCTCTAAATGGGAGAAGTGGTTCCCCATCATAAGTGTGTCATTAATATCTTTACTATAATTACTGATCAGAACTTCTTTTCATTAAAAAGAAACATGTCAGAAGACACCTGGGTGGTTCAGGAGGTTAAGCAACAGACTCTTGGGATCAGCTCAGCACAGGATCTCCTGGGTTGTGAGATGGAGCCCCACGATGGGCTCTGTACTCAGTGGGAGTCTGCGTGGATATTCTCATCCTCTGCCCCTTCCTCCCCTGTGCTCTTGGTCTCTCTCAAATAAATAAAATCTTAAAAAAAAAAGAAAGAAAACGAGAAGAAACATGTCCAAATCACTCAGGAAATGAGTAAATGCTAAAGGATGCTGTGATTCTTTAGGACTTTAAAGAATAGCTTTGGGCTTCAGGAACATTGCTGAGCTTGCTCTGCCCCGTCTCCTTACAGAGAGTGAAATAAATAAATCAAAGCAAAATATTCACTGTCTGGGAAAGAAATTACTAGTAAGACATATGACAAGGATCAGTGTTGGGAGGGATCGCATATTTTAATTATGTATACAAATGACTTGGTACTGAGAACAAGATTTGTACATTAAATTAAGCGGGGAAGAGGAGGGACACAGCACAGTAAATAATAAGGTAGCCAAATGCCGAACGTCAGACAAAGATTTACATTATGATGTGTTATATGTGGGCTTAGAAGATGGAAAATGCAAGATAAGTGTAAATAAATGTCAAATAATGTGCCCAGTGGCCAAGAAATATAGAAAGTGAATTTGAGATCAGGGGAACAGTGCTGCAGCGTAATGATTGGGATGGGAAGCAAATATAGGCTTGTCACACCCAAAACAAGCTTTCAGAGAAGCCAGAAATGTTTCTGTTCAAATCGGGATAGAAGAGAAAATCTACTGCTCTTGGTACACAAACATCCACCTAATACCTTCCAAGCACCAAGGCACTGGCTTCTCCATCTACTTCATCTGTGATCTGCGGGTAGCAATTCACTGAAAGGAAGCATGGAGTTGCAGGGCTGGTTTTACCTAGTTCTATCTCTGTCGCTGGCCAGCTAGTCAACCTTGGTCATGTTGCTTCACATCTCTGGACCTGTTTTTCTTATCTGTAAAGTAAGATAAGCTCAATGATGTCCTTCACATGTATTAAAGGACCTCTTCGCCAGCTTTTATGACAAATGGTCACAGAGAGTTTTGTTGGGGCTGAGATCCCTCTTTGTTGTGGTGGTCCCAGCACATGGCAGTGCCTGTGCATCTACGGTGCTTAGCACAGTAAGAAACCATTTGTTACATGTTGAATGAATGGTTGAATCCTTTATGACATGCTGACTTCCATGATTCAGTTCATTTCTTGTTGAAATTTCTCTTTTTAAAAAAAGGTCTTTACTATTTCAAATAAATATTTTCGAATTGAAATCTTGAACCCAAAGAAATATCTGATTCATTCAAGAAGAAAAAAACTGATTTTACTTGTCTGGGTGTTTCTTGCCAAAATCTTAGAGTTCCGAATCATATGAGAATGATCTCAGAATACAGAATCTCTGCTTGGAAGGCAGAGCTGCTTTGCTCTTAATTTCTAACAAAGTTTCACATTCATTATTTAAATTTTCACAATAGTTTTTTGAGTTAAAGAATTGTTAACACACTGTGTTAACACATTATACATTTATTATATAGATGAGAAAACCAAGATTCAGAAAAGAGCAATGAGATAGATACATATATATAGATATAGATATTAGTTGAATGGCCATTTTCTTTTTTCCATTTCTTTTTTTATAGAATATTATTCATCGTTTTTTTTTTAAGTTTTATTTATTTATTTGATAGAGAGAGCATGAGCAGTAGGAGCTACAGCAGTAGAGGGAGACACGGGCTCCCCATTGAGCAGGACCCTGGGATCATGACCTGAGTCAAAGGCAACACTTAACTGACTGAGCCACCCAGGTACCTCTTTTATCCATTTTCTTAATTATATAAGTATTTTGGATCAAAACAATAAGACTGAAGCATCTCTAACACAACTTATGTCAACAACAGCCTGAAGACTACAGATTCATTCTTTAAGGTAATTGGTAAGGACCTGGGAATCTAGATTCACACCCTGAGTGTGGATGCTGTCCTCCCCACTTACCAGTTGGATAACTTTTAGGCAAGTTACTTGAGTTTTCTAATGTTGAGTTGTCAAGTATATAAAATGGCAATAATCATAATACCTACTTCATGGGTTATTGTGAATATGAAGTAAGATCACACATTTAAAGTAATTGGTGTATAAAAAGTATTCAATGAATCTAAGCCCTGAGTATGAAGAACATCTTAAAAATGGACTAAAACAGGCCTGAAATACACTTTTAACACATGCAAGATGAAGCTCAAGAAAGAAATACTTCTTTAAAGATTTTCATTTATTTTAGAGAGAGATACTGCAGGAGTGTGAGCAGAGGGAAGGGCAGAGGGATAGAGAGAATCTCAAGCAGATTCCCCACTGAGCGTGGAACCTAATGCAGGGCTCGATCTCACAACCCTGAGATTATGAGTTGAGCTGAAATCAAGTGTTGGCGGCTTAACCAACTGAGCCACCCAAGTGCCTCAAGAAAGAAATATTTTTAAAGAATGTTAATAACAGGGATCCCTGGGTGGCGCAGCGGTTTGGCGCCTGCCTTTGGCCCAGGGCGCGATCCTGGAGACCCGGGATCGAATCCCACATCGGGCTCCCGGTGCAGGGAGCCTGCTTCTCCCTCTGCCTGTGTCTCTGCCTCTCTCTCTCTCTGTATGACTATCATAAATAAATAAATAAAATATTTAAAAAAAAGAATGTTAATAACATAATACAAAGATGAAAGAACAGAACAAGATACATAGCCCTATATTCAATATCACTTTGTTTATAAGCAAGATAAATGTTTGATGAAAAGACTGGAACGATAACTCCAAAGCATTTGCAGTATTCATTCCCTGGTGGAGAAATTATTGATGATATCTTGATGAATAGTGATTGCCTATTTCAGTGGCCATGCCAGAAAAGATGAGCTTTCTAGCAAATCAACTTACTTATTTAACCAATGGAAATACTGTGAATTCAAGTTCATTGCCTCACACTTCAACCACAGGAATAAGCAGACCTTGCCTGTGCATTGTGAAAAGAAGTGTGCACTTTAGTAGTGAACTCTGCAGAGCTCAGCATTACAAGAACACCAGCCCACCCATAGAGATCCTTCTGTAGTTAGCTTGTGCCTTATTAGCCCTTCTACCATCATTAGATATATGAAAACAAATCAGGAGGTGAGAACTAAAACATAGCTTACAATTATAGGACTTATAGGACTTCTTCAATGTGTGATTGAAGGCCCAGAGCAATTATGTGGCTGGGCAAGGTCCACTAGCTGGCTATGGCACAGCGTGGTTAGGAGTCCACGTTTTGCGACCTGCAGGCCCTTGAATTTCTCCAAATGTCCTTATGTCCAAGCAGAAGGACATGAATAGATCCAGTCGATATCACCTTAACCATGTATTAATGAGGGAAAGAATATACTTCAGCATATGTACCCAAAACAAGTATTTAAATCCAGAATAGCTTTCTAACAAATCATCAAAATTGCTTTGCCGTTCTGCTCAAATGAAAACAATATTCAGTACAACCAAACAACAAAAATCAACCCAAAGATCAAATCCTTTATGATGCAGTTTTTGCACAGGTAACAATAGCTCTCCTACCTTTGAAGGCACAAATATCCAGTGTCATTCAGTCACCAAGAAATAGTAATGGAAATAGGATAAATATTGTCTGACATAACAATTACATTTTTTTCTGAGGGCAAAGTAATAGGACTTGCATAATCTCAGAGATTTGTTTTTATAACAAAGGCAAGAATGCCAAATTCCCTTTTCATGAACATTTTACATAATAAAAGGCTCATAGGCAGAGAGGCAAGCCAATGTGGGTAGAATAATTAAGATCCATGACTACAAAGACCTGCAAAGGAAGGTGGGCTTGTGGCAGTGAGGACTAATAGTGTAATTATGAAAAACCAGGGATAGTACTCTGGAAAGGAGTGGAAAAGGACTTGAGACCTAATGGTTCTGGTCTCCAAAGCAAAAATCAATCTCCTGGGAGATTTGATATGCAGAGCCTACCCGCATCAGACTGTGAGCTGCTTGAGGTAAAGGTGCACTCTGCATTTGAGGACCAGCCCCAATTCTGAAATTTGAGCAATGACTGAGAATTAATAGCTTCTAGGAAGGTTACTTGGGCATCTTGCTTGTCTCCTCAAGAAAAATCAGCCTTCACAGCTCCCAAATTCTCTAAGCTGTTCAAGCTTAGACACAGAGATCTGAGCATTGAGAGTTGCGTCAATTATATTAAAAGTGAACTGGTTAGTCCCTTTTCTGCCTTGATAGCAAGCCACAGAAGTACAATTGATGCGGTTGCCTGGTAACTCACCTCTTCGTCAGAGAACATGAAAATCTTAAAGAATGAAAGACATAACTTGGAAGATGACAAGGAGTCATAAGGACAAGCCGTACAGGTTGTCTAACTGGGCAGCATAAACAAAAGTTGAAAGAAATAGACCTGAGACAGTGTTTTACACATGAAAAAAAAAAGATCCATAATTGCCTCCTGTGCAAGACTGTTAAAGGCAAAAAATTTACAAAGCAATTAGGTGTTATCCTGGGGAAAACATAATATTAAAAAGATTACACTCAATTGTTCAAAGCCTCTTCTTGTGCCCTGTAGGGGTCCCGTGCTTTAAAATGTGCCCTTGAAGAGCTGACCTCCCAGGGGTATCTGGTGAGGTTCTCCAAGCCAAGCCGCGGATGGCAGAGGACAGCTTCATTACAGTATGATAACAGCTCAACCTGCTACCTAGCACAGACCTGAAGTGCCCCCAAATATAATTGGAGAGCTTCCCTCCTCCGAATTTCAGCAGCACCACCAGTCATTGACACACAGAGGACAAACTCAGCATTACACAGAAATTCCAAGGACACATAAATAAGTTGAAGAGAGTTGCCTCTAAAATACGAAGGTGAGGGAAGAAGGTAAAGGAAAAAGAGATGAACAGCAGAGACCTTTCCCTGCTTGCATCAACCTCGCAATCACCTGTTTTCCTCAGGGCACAGCTTTTTATCGACTGAAGTCTTTCGTTCCAGAGTTTCCTTGCATTGGAGCCATTAAACAAAAATCAGGGTCTGGTGGCCCCAGTGCTTGCTGATACAACTCACCGGGGACCTTCCAACTGGAAGCCAGAGTCATGACTTCCTCCCTTCTAACTGTAGTCAGTACTTTTACTCCCTGGAGTGTGTGTCGGCACCATTCATTCTGTCATCTGCCCTGCTTCCAAACTCACCTCCCATCCCCACTCTCTGGCTTTCTCCGAATTGCTGTTTTCTCCTCTCTGCTTTATCTCCTACTTATCTGCTGAGTCAGCATGTGCTGCTGTTTTCCAAGAAGGAAAATATCTGTATTCCAAGTGTGCTCATTCCAAACACGCAGCCAAAGTGAAATTCCATCGGCTGGTACATTTTTAAAGTTATTACCGGCTCCAAACTTTGGGGGCATGTCAATTTGAACAACTACAGCTAGCACAAATGGAAACTAAAACTAATGCAGTCTGAGCAAGCAATTGCTCATTTTAGATTATGGTTGGAAAGATCAGAGTGTAAGGGGAGATCCAATAGATTTGTTAGCACAGGTTTTCCTATGTGTTAATTGTTCAGTAACAAAGAGTTTTATAGTGCAATGATGAAGAGCAAATATATCAGACCACTTGGATTTGAGTCCCCACTCCATGCCCTTTACCAGCTTTCTGACCCTGACAGCAAATCATTCAGCTTCTTTTTTTTTTTTTTAAGATTTTATTTATTTGACAGAGACATCGTACAAGCAGGGGAAGAGGCAGGCAGAGGGAAAGGAGAAGTAGGCTCCCTGCTGAGCAAGGAACCCAATGCAGGGCTCTATCCCAGGACCCTGGGAAGGCAGCTGCTTAACCCACTGAGCCACCCAGGTGCCCCAAATTTTTCAACTTCTTAAAGCCTCAGTTTTCCCATCTCTAGAATGGACATAATAATAGTATATTGTAGCAACAATTATGTGAGATAACCTCTTAAGGGGTTAGCACAATGCAAACCCATCATCAAGAACTAAACAAAGATTAGCTGTGTTAGGAAACCATTACAGAGAAAATGAGTAGAATTTAGGTTCATTTTTCTTAAGGGATATCCTAGAAAATTAGCAGAAGCTCAATACATTAAAATTTCGAGAGCAGAGATTCTCAAATTTTAGCATGCATCAGAATTATCTGGAGAGCTCGTTAAATCTCTCATTGCTAGGGATACCTGGGTAGCTCAGTGGTTGAGCTTCTGCCTTTGGCTCAGGTCATGATCCCAGGGTCCTAGGATTGAGTCCCACATCAGGCTCCCTGAGGAGCCTGCTTCTCCTTCTGCCTGTGTCTCTGCCTCTCCCTGTGTGTCTCTCATGAGTAAATAAATGAAATCTAAAAAAAAAAAAAAAAAAAACCTCTCAACGCTAGAGCCCAGCCCCAGAGTATCTGATTCAGTAAGATTGGGGTGGGGCCTGAGAACCTGCATTTCTAACCAGTTCCCATATATCTCTGATGCTGCTGGTCCAGGGACCACCTGAGGAGAGGTGCTGCTATAGCTCATGGAAAGCAGCTGAGGAACTATTAGGCACCTACCATGTGTCGGTCACTGTATACCTACCACATTTAGTTCATTCTGAAAGGCACTGATCTTGCTCTTCAGATATAAAAGCCATATTTCTAAGTCAGCCATAAATTTGCCATTCCTTTCTAAAAGATTGGCTAGTACTGAGATATTTTCTTGGGCAAGAAAATCATTTTCATTTACAGACATAGGATTTGAATCAATCCTGCTCAATCACTGTAGTTAATAAACAAATTTTTTGATCTATTAATATGCTTTCGAGGTTGAATAATATACTTTACCTTACCCTCCAAGATTTATATGCCAAACGATTTGTCATACCTAAATGAAAAAGGAATACAAGGGGGAAAAGTGAGTGATAGATCAGGAAATTAAATTCATAATAAAAGTATAATTTTTCAACATTTTTGATTTTGGCATTAATCCTAATTCAGATATCAGTAATATTCATTAGTTATTAGTAAAACTTTAATAAGAATATTAATGACTCTCTGATCATTATCAGCAGTTTTTAAAAATACAACTACATAATAAAATAACATCACAAAATAAACTGAAAGTTTAAATCTATGTTTCAAAAATTTCATGAGCACTTGGTGGGATGTGATTTGAGAGAAAAGTTTGTTTAAAGTGGGAATGGGATAAAAGATTCTTTTAAACTTTTGAAACTCCATGTTCAAGATGAAGAGTGAGGACATTTCTACCTTTCATTTAAATATTATTCAGAGAATAATTTTTGAAGTCAGTTAAATCAATAAATGCCATGCAAAAGCCTGGTATGAACCAGGTGACCTCATTAATGCCAGCTTCATGGTTTAATGACATTCTATCATATTGAATGTTAAGGTGTACAGTACAAATTAATCATGGCAATAGGAGTATGCAATTCCATTTTGTCTTGTTAAAATGCATTTCTTGACTATAGTTAATTTGACCTTCATAGCAATGACCAAGTGAAACAACTTTTAAAATAAACATATAACAAGCCTTTATTTGGTAAAATGTAATACCTTCTGCTTTCAAATCACTAGTGAATAGCTTCTAGAGCAAAGCTTCTTACAAAATGCTTTAGTTTCACTACCTCTCAAATAATAAATCAATTGCATGTTTCTACTAATGACTGGTACCTAAAATGATTGGATTTCTCCATTCCAGGAACATGTTCGAAGAACTGCAATCTCACAAATAAAATGCAATGTATGACTTAAGAGGAAAGCATTTCATCTCCATTTTTCTCCATTTTAAACAAATTCCTCTATCTGAGATTATTTTTAATAGAAATAAATGAGGTTTTGAGACAAAGAATTTTGTTCCTAATAGTTTGGCTAAGATTTTTCTTTAGCCAAAGCACAAACTAGAGCTTGTTTTTGCCTTTAAAAATGGGTAATGGATATTCTTTATCTTATAAGACAAAGTCTAATCTTCCTGACATGAATTGGTTAGCCAGATTACCCTATTCAGCCTTTTGGACACAGACATTTTCTAAAAAGTTAAGACCACTGGGATAATAAGGAACAAAATGTGATGATAAAAGTTTGCTGAAAGAATAAGGAATTCGAGGCACATCTGATGCATCTATTCACCAGCAATTATGGGAGCCAGGCTCCCTACAGAAATAGCTATTCTCCAAGCTGTGTAATTATTCATCTGCAGATGCTGCACATGAGCTGACTTTGGGAAGAAGCACTAGCTCCAAGCCCCCTCTGCTTAAGTATCATTAATTGAGCTTCTTCTACCTGTCAGCCATTATTCTGGAGATTAAAAAAAAAAAAAGCCATCGCCTATCCATCCTCATACACTTACTCCCAACTCAATCCTTATCTACAGGGTTTTCAATCTCCTGGGAGAGAAAAGTTATGTGCACAGTCTGTCCTTCTTTTCCTTTGTTGTCTTCTGCTGGTGCCCTAAACTCCAGCACAATGAGTTTCTTAAAAGACCCTAAAGATCTTTGAATGCATCCTATTATCTCCTACCCCAATGCCTGAGTACATGCTCTTCCCTCTCACTTGGAAAATGTTCCCTGCCTTGACCATCGTACATATTACTCATTCTTCAAGTGCCATAATTGACATTGTTTTCTCATGGAAGCCATCCCTAACCCCCCATTATATATCCTCAAAGCTCTGAGATTTTTCTTTTATAGCATGTAGCACAGTTGATAATCATGTATTAGTAGAAATAGTAGACCTATGTCTCTATCATCCACTTGTCAACATCAAATGGTCTTGGTTGCTCACTATGTTGCCATGTACTTTCTTGGGACTATAAGTGTGTTGGGAATCTGTGTTGAGAAACAAGATAGAGTCTCTATTCTCATGGAATATTCATCAAATAAAAATCATAATAAATACTATGAAAGAAATACACAATGTTTTATAATTGGTAAAAGCCTATTGGATATAATGGGGTCAGGGACACTGATGCATCAGAGATGAGATGGTGCTAACAGAAAATGTATTCCAGGCACAGGGGAAAGCCAGTCTGAAAGTCCTTAAGGCCAGAAGAGCTTCCTCCGGTGAAAACCATCAAACAAGGCAGACATGGCTGGGACTTAGTGAGCAAAGGGGAGAGGACAATAAGATAAGGATACAGCGCTCCATTAGGCAATAAATCCCAAAATCAAAGAGGAATTATTTTTTTTACTCTGAACCAACTGAAAGAGTGAAATTTTAGTATAATCAGGTAAGTGATGGCACAAAAGGAAAGCAAGTAGTTCTGCTGAAAGAGAAGAATCATGAAGTACAAAGAGCGTGGAAAGAATAAAGCACTAGGTCTTGAAGGGATTTGCCAAGAGGAAAAGGAGAGGTTATTAAGTCTACACATGGTGCCTTGTTGTTCAGTTTTATGTATTATAACTACTGCTCATTAGCCAACCTTCTGGAATAGGACATGGCAATCACCCACGAAACATTGTTTATTGTTTTACCTAACCACTTGAAAGTAAAGAACTTCCTTTATGCACTGGTATAAAAAAAATTTTTTTAAGACTACCCTTCAGCCAGAACCACCACCTTCCAGTAATTTCACCAAAATGACCAATTCAAAGGGAAAAAGGAGAGGTACCTACTATATGTATGTTCTCTAGGCCTTTTAGAAAACATGGGGTTGTTCCTTTGGTCACATACATGCAAATCTACAAGAAAGGGGATACTGGGTCCATCAAGGGAATGGGCACTGTTCAAAAAGGAATGCCCCAGGGGATCCCTGGGTGGCTCAGCAGTTTGCCTCCTGCCTTTGGCCCAGGGCCTGATCCTGGAGTCCTAGGATTGAGTCCCATGTCGGGCTTCTTTCATGGAGCCTGCTTCTCCCTCTGCCTGTGTCTCTACCTCTCTCTCTCTTTCTCTCTCTCTCTCTCTCTCTCTCTCTCTGTGTCTCTCATGAATAAATGAATAAAATCTTTAAAAAAAAAAAAAAAAAAGGAATGCCCCACCAATATTACCATTGCAGAACTCGGAAAGTCTACAATGCTACCCAGCATGCTGTTTGCATTATTGTAGACAAGTTAAGGGCAAGATTTTTGCCAAGAGAATTAATGTACGTATTGAGTATATTAAACACTCAAAGAGCCAAGGTAGCTTCCTAGAGTATGTGAAAGAAAATGATCAGAAAGAGAAGAAAGCCAATAGAAAAGTACTTGGGTTCAACTGAAGCATCAACCTGCCCCACCCAGAGAAGCATACTTGGTAAGAGCCAATGGAAAGGAACCTGAGCTGCAGGAACCCATTCCCTATGAATTCATGGCATGGTGTATGTAAAAAAGACTAAAAGACTGCAAGACTGTTAAAAAAAAAAAAAAGCCTACACACATTGTCTTTGCAACTGGAGATTTCATAGGAAAAATATATTGAGGTACAAAGGTTCTCTTACAAACACACATATCTTCTTCATGCCCCAGTCAAACAATTCTATTGTTATCAAAGACTGCAAAGAACAGAAATAAATATTTACTGTCAGCCCAAGTCAAAGATGTGTTCAGTGGTCTAGATCAAGGAATGACCAGCCATGTACTCAAGATCTTGGACTGTTGAATGCATGGCTATAGAACCAAGGGTAAAACCACAAGGTCTCTCTACATATTGGGGTGTGTGTGTGTATGTGTGTGGTGTGTGTCCAATACAACCCTTCCCAACATTACAGATCCATGGCACTGGAAAGAGCTTTCTCAATGGAAAGCCCACAGTACAGTTTTCAGCTGTCAGGACCCTATAGCATTATATGGTTGATGCACAACTGAAGAAAGGGACTTTTCTTTCTACTACCCTCTTAGATTTAGTGGCTATAAAAAACTGAAGCTAAAGTAAAGCTTTTCTGTATTACGTCCTAGCCTGATATAACCCAAAAGACATAAATATTATAAACAAAAACAAGGGAAGGTGGGGGGAGTCAAGAAATTTCCTTAGAACAGGTCTGGTGGCACCTGGGTAGCTCAGTCAGCTATAAGTGTCCAACTCTTGATTTCAGCTCAGGTCATGATCTCATGGGTCAAGAGATTGAGCCCTGAGTTGGGCTCCCCACTCAGTGGAGAGTCTGCTTGAAGATTCTCTCTCCCTCTCTCCCTTTGCCCTCCCCACCCCCACTCATGTGCATGTGCTCTCTCTTTATCTTTCTCTCAAATAAATAAATAGATCTTTTTTAAAAAAGAAAAAAAAAGAAAAGAGAAAAGTGCAGGTCTAAACATGAGATGCTACTTTTTTTCCCTAGGGCTGCCATAACAAATGATCATTCTCTCATATTTTGGGAAGCCAGATGTCCAAAATCAAGGGGTTGGCTCCTTCTGGAAGCTCTGAGGGAGAAACTTCCCCTTGCCTCTCTCTCTTAGCTACAGATGGTTGCCAGTAATCCCTGACTTTCCTGGGCCTGTCACAGCATCACTACAATCTCTGCCTCCATCTTCACAGAAGCTTCTCTGTGCCTCACACATCCTCTTTTCTTACAGGGATTTGGTGTTCTTATAAGGACTCTCTAAAACCAGAATGGTTTCAACTAAAGGTCTTTAACAAATTACATCTGCCAAAGACCCTATTTCCAAATATGCTCATATTCTCAGTTTCTGTGCAGACATGAACTTTGGCAGAACACTATTCAACCCACTCCAGATGCTATTCTTGCTCCATGACTTCCAAGCACAGAGCTTCTGTAGGTTCCAAATGGCAACTGAGGGGGTGCCTTTAGGTCTAGAATGGTAACCGAACACTTTCTACTATAAGGTTAACAGAAACCATACAGACATCCCTCTCTGTGTCTCCTGCATAATGGCTTTTGAAATGCTTCTTTGAAAAAGAACCTCCTGTGCTAATATAGTTCTTCATATAGTTTACCTTTATCAATAAAACCTCAGGAAAATCAAGCCATAAAGAAATTTCTCAAAAAGCACTACCAATTTGAATGAAATCTACAAAAGTTCCAAAGCATGGATAAAGCCTGGGGTCTGTGTCCTCTCCTCCATTCATGAGGCTTTTCAGGCTTTCAAAAAAAAAAAAAAAATGCCAAGCACAAATGGACTGCTGGCCTAGATTTGATTGTGTGTGAATGTAAAGAGCTGTTGGCTTAGAATAGTGGAAATCACAAATGCTTATTGCTGCTTTCATTCAGGTGGGTTTTTTTTTTTTTAATGTGGCTTAGTTTTTTCTATCATTACTGATGAGAGAAATACCTTTTGTTTAGCTTAGCACAGGAAGAAGGCCCCCAGCCTCCCATCAGAATAGAGAGTGAACAGATGCAACCCCAGGTGGCACAGCCCCGAAAGTCCTTTCCTAAAATGAAACTTAGGGCTTACTGCTACAAAATATCAGAGAAGGCTAAGTGTTGGCTTCAAAAAAGGAAGGTCAAATTCTGCAGCTCTTTCTCGGGCAACAATCCCTGATGCTGCATTATTCCCTTTGTTCCTTATAGTATGGCAGGCTTATAAAGCATTACAGGAGAGTGAAGTAAATGATACTAAAAGGCCTGGACTGGGCTTAGAAATTTGATAGGCCTCTGTAAACCTTCTTCCTGTCTGATTCTATGGCTTTCAGCCCAAGAAAATTTGGGGAAGATTCCATTAAAATAGATATAAAGGAAGCAAATGTTACCTTTGTCTTGTTATATCTTTTTTAGAGGGGTGGGGTACCATTTCGTTCAGTTGGATTAAAGAGCATGTTTACTATTGAAGAGTCAGGGCTTTGGAATCCTGTCAGTTCACTGCTTTCTCTCCATTACTAACATCTCTCGAACAAATCTTTTCCAAGATTAGTCCCTGTGTTTATTTCAGAAATGCAGAAAACTAGAGTTCTTAACTTCCCCCTTCATGCACAACTAGGCAATCTATAAAAATTGGTTGAAATAAAATGACACAGACACAGAAACCACCCTTCAGAAATTCAGATTTTAGAGTAGATATTCAGATAGAGTAGAAGTTCAGATATGAGAATAGGATTGACAAAAAGGAGTACCATGGTGTATTCAGGAGTGGGGGAGTTCTAGCCCTTGAGGCTTGCAAGAATGCTATCTCTCTTCTGGAACTCTGACTGCCACACTGTTGTATCCTTTGAAGTGAGAAAGGTAGAATTGTTCAAACTCTGGAATTATATAAATTACAGCCCAGAAAGAAAAAAAAAAAAAAGAAGAAGCCAACACTGGTCTCTTTCACTTCAAAGCAGCACACTTTCAAGCCACCTCACATGTGTTAAATTTCTCAGTGTTGTGATATGTCATCCTTTGGCCTCACAGGAAATTTTACCCATCACATTGAGCAATCAATAAAAATACTCTTCCTTTTCACAACACCCAGGCAATATTTTCTAACTTTGTTTTGAGTCACTCGAAGCAAGCTTCTTACAGTTCCTCTGATATGTACTTCTATAAAGCAACACCCTTGTGTTTCTATTTCAAAAATCTAATGCCCTGTTAAAACACATTTCTAAAATTATGTTCTGGCAATCTGGATTATAAGAAAAAGCATGCTGAGGTACATGCAGGCTTGAGAAGAGATGGCATTTTAAAGATCACTGGAGCTGCATTCCCATTAGGATAACAGGATACTGATTTGGAGGACGCTGGCAGAGGAGTATTGAATGTGTAAATCAGTCTCAAAATTAGTCAAAACTCCAGTCCCAGCTTTAAAAGACCTAAATGCTCACATACACTGAATCTGTGAGGATAGTGGAGCAGTGGAAAATGATATTTAAATAATAATAATAATAATCAAGGCTCAACATTATCAGCTGTGTAACTGAGCTAATAATGTGAATGTCTCTTCTTTGTAAGTTTTTTGAAAGTATTTTCCAGAATATTACCAAAGCTGATAACGACAAATGGATGCGGACCCATCACTCAGAGTTAATATGAGCATTCAACATTCCCATATTTGATTCCGACCCTCAGTTTTGTGAAATATCACAAATACTATGGCTAGAACTGATTGTGTCTCTGACCCTTCCCCATCTGATGCCTCTCCCTCCATCCCTGGCATCGGTCACTAGCCTTTGTTGAGTACGCAATCCATATTTGTATATATTTGTAATGAACACATATTTGAAAGTAATATATAAATCATACATACAATGTTCTATTTTTTAATTTACACAAATGTTACGACATTCTATGCAACGTTCTACAATCTCCTTTTGTTTTTCCTCTCTCAGCTTTAGGTATTCTGAAACCCACCCATATTTATGCATTCATAGAGTTTATTCACATAGCTGTATAATATCCCAAATAAACAACCTTTTTCCCTACTTATGAGAATGTGAGGGTTTTTTTTTTTCCTTTTATAGATTGTGCAGTTACCCACCCTAGAATTTTCTAGGACATATACCCAGAAATGGAAGTTGGGTCATGGGATCTATGCATTTGCAACTACAATAGAGGCTGCTGTGCTGCTCTACAATGTGCTTGTTCCCATTCACACAAGCGCTAGCATTTTCTGAGACCTCCCACGTTTTCCCCAGCACTTGGTTTTCTGTACCTTTGTAAAGTGTTATTCTGATTGGGTTTAAAATAAAATCTCATTGTTTCTTTTTGCTTTCATACGTTATTAATGAATTCAACTGTCTTTTTATGTTTGTTCTCTTTCCATTTCCTCTTCTATGGTTACCTGTTCATATATTCTGTCCATTTCTCTACTGAGCTGTTTATCTTTTCCTGTCAGATTTGTAGCACACATTTATACTTCTGTGGCTTATGATTATCAACTATTATTGTATATATTGCAAATATATTCTGTTGCTCATCTGTTAGCTTTGTGATGTACTTTTTGAACAAAAGTGTTTTTAATCTTTATAAAAATGTATTAAACTTTGTCTTTCTTTGTAACTTCTTGAGATATCTGGCTTAAAAAAATCCTTACTGGGGCGGCCCGGATGGCTCAGTAGTTTAGCGCTGCCATCAACCCAGGGTGTGATCCTGGAGACCCAGGATCGAGTCCCATCAGGCTCCCTGCATGGAGCCTGCTTCTCTCTCTGCCTGTGTCTCTGTCTCTCTGTGTCTCTCATGAATAAATAAATAAAATCTTTAAAAACAAAATCCTTTCCTACCATTTGGTCATAAATATATCTACCATATTTTATTCTAACATTTTTAGTGTTTAGGACTTTAGTGTATATTTACTAATGTATTTTATATTCTAATATTAATGTATTTTTCAATCTTTGGGATTTTTTGTGTATTAAAGTAGCTAATGTATATGTAAAACACAAAGTTTTTAGATCTTCTTCTTTCTTCATAGCTTCTTGAAGGTATCTGGTTAAACAAATTCTTTCCTAGCCTGGCGTCATGATATTTTACTACATTTTATTCTAACATTTTTTTTTTATTTATTTATGATAGTCACAGAGAGAGAGAGAGAGAGAGAGGCAGAGACATAGGCAGAGGGAGAAGCAGGCTCCATGCACCGGGAGCCCGACGTGGGATTCGATCCTGGGTCTCCAGGATCACGCCCTGGGCCAAAGGCAGGCGCTAAACCGCTGTGCCACCCAGGGATCCCTATTCTAACATTTTTAAAATGTCTCCATTTGAATATAGTTGACCCACAACGTTACATCAGTTTCAGGTGTACAACACAGTGATGTAACTTCTCTAAGCTACCATCTTTCACCATAAACTATTACAATAACATTGACTATATTCCTGATACTGTACCTTTTATGCCCATGACTTACTCATTCCATCACTGGAATCCTGTATCTTCCTCTTCTCTTCACCCATTTGCCCATCCCCGAACCACTCATTCCATCACTGGAATCCTGTATCTTCCTCTTCTCTTCACCCATTTGCCCATCCCCGAACCCTCCCTTCCATCTGGCAACTCCAAGTGTGTTTTTGCTTTTTGTTTATTCATTTGCCCTGTTTTTTTAGATTCCACATATGAGTGAAATCATATGGTATTTGCCTTTCTCAGTCTGACTTATTTCATTTAGCATAATACCCTCTAGGTCCATCCATGATTAAAAAGTTAAAAATAGAAATACCATATGATCCAATGATTCCACTACTGGGTATTTGCCCAAAAAAAATAAAAACACTATTTCAAAAAAATATTAGCACCCTATTTTATTGCAGCATTATTTTAACATTATTTTTTTTTTTTTTTTTTTTTTTTTATCATGGAGACTCAAGCAGCTCAAATCCATCTATTGAAATGCCGATGGTCCATATAGGCTTTCGTCTATGAGAAGGCTCTCCATCTGTTCTATTTATTCTGGAACTAAAATATTATTGTAGACTTACTAACACACTTGTTCTACCACAATATTATGGCAGAAATACTTAACTATACTTCTGAATTTAATAGGATGCTTCTAAAGTTTTCTCATTAAACACAGTGCCATAGTTTTTTTTTTTTTGTTTTTGTTTTAAAGATTTTATTTATTTATACATGAGAGACACAGAGAGAGAGAGGCAGAGACACAGGCACAGGGAGAAGCAGGCTCCACACAGGGAGCCCGACGGGGGACTCAATCCCAGGTCTCCAAGATCAGGCCCCAGGCTGAAGGCGGTGCTAAACCGCTGAGCCATCCAGGCTGCCCTGCCATAGTTTTCTGAACATCCCCTTCTAATCCTAATTTGCATGAAACACTAATGTAAACATGCTGACTTGTATTGACTGCGACTTATTCTGCGTAGCTTTAGAAAACTACTATATGGCATTCTTTAATCTAGAAATTGGGTAGATTAGATAAATAAATATTTTTAGATGTTAACTAGCCTTTGTTTCTTAGTATAAACCCTATTTTACTTCTTGCTCATTTCTTTTAAACCTCTATATTTTCTTGCTGATATTTTATTTAGGATTTCTATATTTATTCATAAATAATACTGCAAAATAATTTTATTTTCATCTATTGCCCTTAATTTTGTTATCAAATTTGTAATAGTCTTTAAAAAAATAAGCTAAGTATCTCTTCACTCTTTTTCCCTTTTCCAACTCAGGAAATATCTATTTCTTAAAACTCTAGCAAAATCACCTATAAAACTTCTTGGACCAGAATTCTATGGGGGATATTTTTAACTAATAAATTAATTTCTTTGCCATGAATTGTTTCATTCTTATTTTTCTATTTCTTCTTGGGTTTGTTTTGGTAAGTATATATTTCACTTATAAATGCCCATTTATCCAAATTTTTAAATTTGTTCATCTTCACATATTCATTGTACACTTTTATGATTTGTATATTCTCTTTTCTAGTGTAATTGACCTCTTTCAACCAGGAAAGACAGATTCCAGCTAGATTTCTTGTGAGGTCAGCATTTCCATCCAGTCAACCATTATTTCATCAAATATGCATGGATTTGGAAGGATCCAAAAAAAGAGCTAATACAACCACCTAAGCCCAGAAATAAAAATCAGAGTTAAAGAGTTTAATTTTTTAATGAAAAATACTTTCCTTTTATAATTGTTGGTCTTTAGTTACATCATAATCTATTTGTTATCTATTTACATAATATTTATAACACTATAAGCTTTTTTTCCTTAAAGATTGTATTTATTTATTCATGACAGACACAGAGAGAGAGAGGCAGAGACACAGGCAGAGAGACAAGCAGGTTCCATGCAGGGAGCCCGATGCAAGACTCAAGGATCACACCCTGGGCTGAAGACAGACACTAAACTGCTGAGCCACCCAGGCGTCCCACAGAATAAGCTTTTATAGGCAAACATTTCAATAAGATATTTTTATTTATAGGAAAGATAATCACTGGGTAGAAATATGTAATATTTAATTTTCTCTCCCAATATTAACACCAGTCATGAAGAAATAACCAAAGCACCACCTCCATCTGGAGGAAGCTTATGATAATTCCTGAACATGGGAAGCAATAATAGCCTTTGGAACAGCAATATGTTAAACCTAAGCCTATAGTGCAACATATATAAACGTCACAGTATTTTTTTTTTATGAAAGTCACAGTAATTTTTTTTCAAATGTGAAGAAAACAAGCTGTTTTTTTCTACAAAATTAAACAAAGCACCCCAAACTGGAATTATTCAGCTGATTTGTTTTACAGCAACATTCCCTGATGAGATGACTCACAGACAATGACTTCTGAAGAAATTGTTAGGGGTACAGATGATAAATTGCTTAGGTCAAAAAGTATTTTTAAAAACTGCACATAATTTCCTACTCTTGGAGACTTAAAATGCAAATAACCATAAAATATGTTTAAGTAATTTTGCAATAAAGAAAGCTGTTCAATTTTGTTAACACAGTTTTTCAAGGGTATTTAATCACAGACCTTTTTCTTCCCACAAGGCATCTATTTTGGGTCATGTAATATGCTTTGGGAAACACTACTGTGATAGCATTTAATAAGAGTGGAACTTTAGAAGGGAAAATAGAAAACACACATACAAATCAATGTGATGTCCTATAGATAGGTTCATAATTCATACATAGAATACAGCCAAAGTCCAAAGCCCTTAGGAGCAGCTAAGTTAGCAGGACTCTTTTTCAAAAATCACAGAATCAAAATTTCTACCTGTCTGAATTTCTAAAATGCTTTTTCCCCCAAAACACAGTGTGGCTAATACCCTATCAATATAAGAGAAGAATCATATAAGCTTTCTTCTCTCTCCTTACACACACACACACACACACACACACACACACACACTGGGGAAGGGTTCGAGGAGCATACCATAACTCTTCTTTTAGAACACAAAAGGGCAATAGTATTAAGCCATCCCTAACACTGGATACATTTAGGTACCCATTAATACAACCAAATTCCTGTATTAGGACCTGTTAGTGTGACTCTCCTTTTTTATTGAGTTTACTTAGAGGACTAACTAAACAGATTTTTATTTATTTAAGTACTGCTGGAAATATGAGAAAAAAAGGAAAAACCACACTCTTGCCAGGATCTAGGGAATGCTGACCTGTCTGAATGTCTCTTTCCTTTCTCTTGATCATCTATCTTTACACTCCGGAGGACCAAAAGTAACTGAATAAACATTATCTTGTCCTTGGCCTTCACCAAGCAAAATTGTTTATATCTGAGACCATTTCCCTTTAGAGTCTGAGTTCATTATTTTAAAGTAAATTGTCAAATGCTCCACAGTTGATCTCAGTTCAGGTCTGCCATTTGCTGCTCTATGAACCAAGTCCAGGGCATGACATTAAGCCTGTGACTACATAACATGAGAAAAATGTTTTAAGGCAGAATAAAATATCACGTACAGTTCCTGGCAGTGAATCTTAACAATTGAAATATCCTTGTGCAAACAAACACTTCAAAGCCCTGTCTCAGAAATATGACAATCATGCCTACCACACATATAGTGGTAAGAACTTAATGAAACAATGAATGTGAAAGAGCACAATGCTCTAACATGTATAGTAGATTTTCAGTAAACCTTATTTTAATCAGAATTTATTGAAATGCATTATTACTCCTGATGGAGTAGGATAAAATTTAACCAACTTAAGCAGCATTCATTTCAGAAAATATTTGGCCATATAAGGGAGCAGAATATGTGACCCCAAGGTATGCCTCTCTGGCATGTGAATTATTTTGAGCTGAAGGCAGTTAAGACCCAGCAAACAAACAAACAAAACAACAACAACAAAATCTTTTACCTCTCTTTTAACTGCCTAAAATAATTTAGATGGGGAGGGGGTGGCTGGCTCTGAGAACTTTTTACCAGAGATAACTTTTACCTAAATAAAAGTCATCTGTATGACAGGGCAAACCTCTAACTACCAAACATCTCTTCTTATCTTCCTGTGAATTATACTTCTCCCCTTTCAAGCCCCAGGCCCTATCCCATTCCTTAGCACAGGATGACATAGAAATCTTAATTGTCCAACTTGTCCTCAGAGCCCATATCCATACATACATAAACTTTTTTTCTTCCTGTCAATCCATCTTATATCAATCTATGAGCCACAGAATCTAGAAAGGTAGAGTAAAATGTTTTCCTTCCCAACAGCCATCTGGCTGCTTGTTTTCTCCTTGAGCCACCAAACAGACCTTCAAATTTTCAGAATGGTGGCATGAAAAAGGTTGGCCCAGCACAAAGTCTGCATTCAGTTTTTGGTTTAGAACTGCTCTCCCCAGCTATTTCTCTCACCTAATTATACCCTGCTTCTGACACTTCAGTGGCCAATAAGCACCTTACTTCTTCATTTTTATTCTCTTGAAAATCAGAATATTTCTGAATCTTCTCTCAAAATACATGCCCTTGGGATGCCTGGGTGGCTCAGCAGTTTAGCACCTGCCTTTGGTCCAGGGCATGATCCTGGAGTCCCGGGATCAAGTCCCACATCGGGCTTCCTGCATGGAACCTTGCCTATGTCTCTGCCCCTCTCTTTCTGTCTCTCATGAATAAATAAAATCTTTAAAAAACAAAATACATGCCCTTGTTTAATTTTCTTATTTCCCCTGGAGTCCAGAATGCATTTGGCCTCCCTGCCCTAAACCTCAGCTTCCTTTGAAGAAAGAGTTTTCACTAGGCTTTTCAGGCACTGAGGAAAGAACAAGTATGTGACATACTGAGCATCTTTCCCCAAGTTACATCTTTTTTGCATCAAAGTTGGGATGGAGAATTGAAATCAACATAGTTTCCTATGCTAACCAGTTCTGAGACAAAGCATACTTTCCCATCCCTGTGTGAAATAATTCTGGAACCAAACAGTCTTTCCAATTTCCTAAGTGTCCTAATCTCTTAAACAATTACCCATTTCCAGTTTTCTAAACAATAACAGGCAAAAATAACAGCTATTTGGTCTAGGATATACTTATTTCTGGGTGGTAAGACTGTAAACCAATTAAAATAATTAACTTGTGAAAACAAATTGCTCACACATTAACTCTTACTTCAAGGCCCTTACTTCACTGGGCCTACCATAAATGTCATAAATTCTATTCTCAACTGCTAAAAGTACCCAACTCAGGCCCCTAAATCCCTATAAATATCCTTCCCTGACTCACTCCTACTACCATATTACTAAGACAAAATATTACAGAGTTCCCCTTACTGCAGTAAGTTTAATAAACTTAGCTTTGGTTGATCAACAGGTTTTTCTGGTGGCTTTCCCGTAGCCAACAAACACAAAGTGAGCCCAAAATCAGTGTTTGTCTTCTCTATTACCCTACTTCTTTATCATATTGTCTTTTGTATTCAAAGATAAAAGTTTCCCTTTAAAATGTAAACCTTATGTATTGCTGTTAACATTTAACCTAAGTCTATTTACATATAGTATATATTTCACTGAATGCACATGGCACAGATTTTATTAATAACAGCACTAACAACAAAGCAACTATCTTTTATGCATCTTTCAAGTTCCAGACACTTTATACGCATTATCTCATTTATTCCTAACACCTTGTCAGCAAGGCAAGTTATTTTCCCCAACTTACGTGATAGAATTGAGTTTCAAAGAGGTGAAATACCTATCGTAAGCCCACACAGCAAGTAAGTACTGGAGCTTGGATTCAAATCCACATGACCTGCCCTCAGAGACCAGATTGTTAAATGTACTGTACTGTTTAGAATTTTAAAATAGCTGATTTTAAAAAGCACTCCTTTTCTGCTACATAAAGATATCTTAAAGACGTGAAAATATCATAAAACATATAGAACTTCTAGAGCAAAGACCTGGGTAAAACTTGCTGTGTAAGGATGAGGTAGGGGCTCGCTAGTAAAGGGATAACAAAGGCAGAATTCTATCCTGGCCAGCTGAGGAGTTACGTAAATTTGGCAGTTGAGGTAGAGAAAGAGAAACTTTCATATTTTGTGGTGGTATTATAAATTGGTAAAAATTCTATGGCACATGCTTTGGCAATGTCTAACAAAATTACACACATAAACACACACATGTTCTTATATACACATAAAACATAGCTGAAAAAATACATAAGAAGGGAAACAGGGAAGACTGGGAAAAGAGATTGTGAAGGAAATCCTTTCATTGTGTAACTTTTACAAGTTTTGAACATTAAACCATGTGAAAGGTTTTTTTTAAAGATTTATTTATTCATGAGAGACAGAGAGGGGGTGGGGCAGAGACACAGGCAGAGTCTGAGAAGCAGGCTCCTCACAGGGAGCCCAATGCAGGACTCAATCCAGGGAATCTAGGATCACGCCCTGGGCCAAAGGCAGGCACTAAACCACTGAGCCACCCAGGTGTACCCCATGTGAATGTTTTCCTTACCAAAATATAAATATAATTTTAAAACAAATAAACAAACAAAAGTGCTGACTGCTTCAAAAGACCGCTACTCTGACCAGTTTAGATTCAAAAGTAACTAGTGGTATTATACCCACACTTCCAACCTGCTCAGTCCTGTCCCGAAGCACTGTCTGGTACATATTTGATGGCTAAATTTCTTATAAATATAAAAATAATACAATTTCCTTAAGTTACAAATGTCAGCAAACCCCACTGGACTTTAATCCATATGTAGGTTATACCTACCCAGACTATTCAATTTTTATTTTAGTATTAGTAATTTTTAAGAAATATTTTAATCTATTGTTTTATCAGGTGCCCTCAACATTTGCAAAGAGCATGAGCTGGTGAAGGAATGTCAGTAGTTGAGCACTGTCTTATTTAAGAAGTGAACTTTTAATAGATCTGAAATTCAAAATGTTTTTAGAAGTAAAGGGAAATGTCCTGTAAAGCCTGTAGAGACTCCGAATGTGTGTGAGCAAATGAACATAAGATGACTCAACTTCAGTGAATGATGAGGCAGGATCTCCTTCAGCTCTGCACTCTGTGTGTGGAAGACAGCCATCCATGGAACAGCCACCTATGACTATGACCATTCCTTGTTGGAGGAGATGCCATGGAGAAATTAGACAAGTGTAAGAACACCTTTGTATTTCTTCTCAGATGGGTGTTTGCCTTCTCAACAGCTGAACCAGACAGAGCTTAAGTTAGAAGGAGGCAGGAGAGTGCAACCTGCAGCCCCTGAATGCCCACTACAGTTCTACCATTCAGAGGCCACAGGCTCACAGTGTGCCACAGAAGGGAAAGTAGCATGTGGTACTCTAATTCTCAGAGATCTCTGACACATAGGAGCTGAGATTCTTTGTGGGAGAGCACATTTCACTAACTTGGTGTCCACAGCCCTAAAGAAATAGACCACCACCAATAGCCTTACGTTACCCACTTGATGGCCCACTATCTTCATTGTCATCATTCTTTACCATTTACTATGTGCCTCTATGTGCCAATCACAACAAGAGGAATTTTGCATACATTTTCTCTAACCATTACAGAGACTCTCTAACCATTACAGAGACCCTAGATGACAAATACAATCTCTTCCTTTTAATGAGAAACTGAGGCTCAGAAAGATTAAGTGACCTACGAAGATTACCTGGTAGAGCCAAATGGGAACTCAAGGCATCCTGACTCCCTGTACTACAAGATCTCCTTGTAAGTAGTAAGATGGAATTTTGTACAAAAACATTAGCAAACCAAAGTAGCATCAAACATACCTAAGTCAACAAGTGGTGTTGGCAAGCCCTATGATCTCTCCTCCTCCCACGCTGTACATTATCCCAGTTCACTCAGAGTCACTCGGCAAATAGCAAGGGTTCTCTGTGTCTCATCCACCACCTTCTCCCTTTGTGTCTACAAAAATTCACCATTCTCCATTCTCAAAGTCAGATGAAGAGCTGTCTTCTAGCCAATTGCCTTGCTGTGTCATCCACACTCCCTCAGCTCCTCTGAAGCACAACCTCCTTTAAAGCAGATATGTCTCCATAGCAGGAAACTTCTCAAGGATCTGTTTTAGGTAAGCAGGAAGGGCAAAGAGTCCACTACCTAGAACATTTATTTTCTCCTGATGTGGCCTTTTTCTTGGTCACAAGTTGATCTCAAGTAGAACTGTTCTGTACAGCATTTCAAGTTTGTATGTCTTAGGAATCTGCCTTTCTTTCTTCTCACAACACGCCTTCTGAACATCAGGCTTTCTCTAAGGAAGATGATCTATCTCACAAAGCATTAAGAATTCCCCTTTTTCACCACTACAGGTTATAATGGTTTAGCAAGAATGGATAAGAATAACGTGCATATGTCAATAAAGGAGCTGGTGTCCTTGTTCTCACTCAGCCATGAACAACAATAGGATAGCCACTTGAACCATGGCATGGAGCAGTTCAGCTCCCTCATGATCCAGAGGGACACATGGATTCTGCTCTGTATGTCCAAAAGGAAGAATTACCCTTACTCACATACACTCACACACACACACACACACACACACACCAACTCTTACCCTTTCTTTAGGCTTTAGGAGCCAAATGTTACCCTCCTTTCTTGGTGAAACTTTTTCTAACTTACCTCTCCCTAAGTTGGACTTTCTATCCTCTGAACAAACGATAATATTTATTATCTATTCTTGTTGGCACTTGGTATATACAATATTATTTTCACACAAATAATCACTACCTTCTTAAACTACACTACAAGCTTCCTGGGAATAGGAACTGAATTTTGACCATGACACTCAGAATGATGCTTTGCCCAAAGCAGACATTCATGAAGAAAAATTTTAAACATAAAACAATATTTTTAAGCTAAAGTTTTAAAATGTAAACTTTATTTATTATCATGAATATTGTATCCCTTCAAGTTTATATTTGAGTGCTATATACTTACTCAAAGGTATTTCTATTAACTCTATATATGCATAATAACCCTCTTGTTTCATTATCATCATATTATTTTAAACTTGTTCAAAAAATAATTGTCATAAATTACCATGAGCTAGGAATATGATAGATACTGAAGACTCAAAGTAGAACAAAGCACCAAACAACAAGAAACCTGTAAATTATATGAAGAATGAAGCCATACATGAAGATGTACTATAAGAGATATGTGGGAAAATTGAGGTGTGAATCACAATCTGTAGCAGCCCAGAGAAGGCCTCGACAGTCCTCACCAGAAGGTCCTAGACAAGTAAGACTCTTACAGAGAAAGAAAGGGAGAGGCACTTCAGAAAAGACAGCAGCCTATCCAAAGACACAAACATTGGCAGCAAGCAATACACATGGTATACTTGAGAAAGGCAAGAGGCTGAAACTAATCTTCATACGTGGATGATAGATATGATTTCATTTTAGAACTTGTCAAAACCAAACAGTAGATAAAATCTTTGTAAAAACCATTTGGGCTTATGGGTCACGAACTTACTCTGGGGAGTATCTAAGATTGAATTAACAGATTTGAACAAAAAGACGAATAATTTCTTAAGGGTATAATGCTCCTTGTGATGCTTACATTTTGGTTAAGTCTGTTTGAAAATTAATCTTAACTTCTTTGAATCCAAACTTCCTATTTAACTAAAGAATTAGTGATTTGTGATGAGTAGAAGGTAATAAAATTCCGACTTCAAATTATGTTTGACATTACTGGCCCAGTTACTATAAAGAGATAACTCTGTGGTGTTCAGTTAAACAATTGGAAACTATTAGAAATAAGAGCATATTTTTTCTTTTGGTCTCAAACTATTTATTACTTATAGCTTACAGGCAAAGAAAACATGTTTTGAATTTTTTCTAGAATCATTTATAAGTCTTTATCCCATGCTATACTTTTAGATTTTATTAAACATTGCCAAAAGAATAAGCACATTATTATCAAAAGCTTGCCAAAAAGCCAAATTAACCTTTAGTCTTTTGATTATCAAATAATTAAATGTTTATGGTGGAATATATGGAAAATACTGGAAAGCCCAAAGGAAAAGGATAAAAATTACCTACAACACTTATTATAGTCATTATTTTGGTGAATGTCCCTCCTGGTCATTTTTCTATTCATTTTTTTAAAAGATTTTGTTTATTTATTCATGAGAGACAGACAGAGAGGCAGAGACACAGGCAGAGGGAGAAGCAGCCTCCATGCAGGGAGCCTGATGTGGGATTCGATCTTAGGACTCCAGGATCACGCCCTGGGCCAAAGGCAGGCGCCAAACCGCTGAACCACCCAGGGATCCCTATTCATTTTTTTTCTATTCCTTTTTCGAAACAATAATCATTAGATAGATATTTTATATCATAATTATTTTGCTTACTAACATATTATGAATATTAGTCACTAGAAATTTCGTTTTTTTCAAATCAGAAAGCAAAAGAAAAAAGTGATCAATTTGGCTAAGAGTATCATATTTTTTCAATTCCGAGGAATAATCAACATGGCTTCACTAACCATGATGACCTGCTTGGCGAGCATTCTCTGTGGAGACAGTTCATTTGGTAAAACCCACCACAGACTTAAGATAACTAACTCCAAATGGGTTCTTTGTTTTATTCCATAAAAACAAAAGTTTTTTACTTTTAATGGCATGCAGATTTCATTTTTTTCATGCTGCCTTCCGTTGGAATACCATCCAATACAATGGTCACAAAGACCACCAGCTTACACTTGGCCTTCCTTCAGGCAAGGCCTGCTTTGTTGCTGAAAGATAATTTCCCATATAAATTCTGTTTTATATGATTGGGGGGAATGCAAATAGATACTAAAACATTTAATGGGAAAAAATGATTTCCATGGAATTAGCCAACATTTGAAGATTCAAGAAAGAAAAAAACAGGAATTAAGTTTGAACTCAATGAAAGAGATAAGAAAATTAACTGACACACTGAATCGAGTGCACCGATGTCAAGTCATGGTTTATGTCGAGTGCACCATGTCAAGTCATGGTTATGTTAGAAAATGTGGAAAGTCCATAAAAAGAACAGAATTCAACCATGACTCCTGACAGCCATGGCTTTGGTAAACGTCTCTCCCAATCTGAGCTGCCTGGGGTCTACCCAAACCATCACACAGGGTAGAATCCATCTTCCATGATGGTTTAGGGCAGTGATTTTCACACTATAGATCACAACCCTTAGGTAGATGATAAAATCAATATAGTATACTTCAGCTAGTATTTTAAAATTTGAAATAGAATAAAATAGAGCGCTTGGGTGGCTCTGTCAGTTGGGCATCTGATTCTTGATTTCAGCTCAAGTTATGATCTCAGGGTAGTGAGATAGAGCCCCGTGTTGAGCTCTGCACGTAGCGGGGAGTCTGCTTGTCCCTCTCCATCTGCTCCTCTCTCTCTCTCAAATAAAAAATAAATAAAATATTTTTAAATGTTTAGAATAAAATAGAAAATATTAGAGTGAAGTGTACGATGTAAGAGTAAATATAATTTCTAAAACATTAGTTTCAGATTTGTACACCAGTTGGCAGGTAGGTCTTGAGTAGGTCTGATTTTAAGTGTTCAAAAGTCCCCTGCTCAGAGCAGGGGTTTCCATGTGCCATCCTATTGATGCGCTCACAATGGATTACATTTAAATGGGAGATACTGATATTACCAGCATTCAGGGTAGCCGACCAGGGCCTGAGTTTGCGGGAACCCCCAGAACAGTTCCCTGAAGAGGCAAAGCGTTATTTGGGATTCTCAGAAGACATCCTGAGTGCAAAAAGGACTGTTGGTCAGGTGGCAGTCCTTGCTAGCAGCACACATAATGAGGGTCATCCAGAACATGCTACTCACCCATAATGTTCTGGCTCTGGCCAAGATGCCCATCTGGATCTAGTTCTGTAACCAGCTGAGATCACACTACTGCCATTGTGCACAAAAAGCACTAAAGGAGTTAATTTTCTAGGTTCTCAAGATTCAGAAAATGAGAATGAGATTCAAAATAAGGTAGGTGTGTGATTGGGGAAGGATGTCCATGCAGGTCCAGGAAAGATCCCCAAATCTCTGTGTTCCTATATATAAAGCCTGTCTCCTTTTGCAATAGATGTGGCATCCAAGCCAGCTGCAAAGTGACTGCTTTAATAATCACATGGGTCATCTGCAAATTAAGTTTGATCTTTATTTTGGAAAACTTATTATAAAAATTCTGTGACAAAATTCAAAATTCATTCACATTATCATAAGATATCTCATCCTTACATTTTATAATGAAATAGGAAGAATGTTGAACTCTACATAAAATGTCAAATGCTATACATTTTTGAATGATTGTAAAAATGGCTTTAAATTTTATACCACCTACTTGTGCAAAATAATTCTCATAAGAATGCAGAAAGAATTCTTAAGAACTCAGAAAGATCACTGTTAAAGTGATCTAATCAAAAGCTTCATTAGCCATTTCAAACTGATATGAAATGGTAATATTCACAGAAGCAAGCTCAAATTTACCATTAAAAATTTTGAGCAGAAATTATTTGGGAATTTTATATGAATTCACTAATTAGCCTTCTGGCTTTGTTTTATAGCATAATAACATACAATATAAAGGAAATGCAATGAACTTTTCCAACCAATTCCCACCAACCAATCAAATCAAAATACTTAAAATATACAGAATTTTATATATATTTATATATATATATTTATATATAATGAAATTTCTTTTTAGAAAATGGTATCATCTAACAAAAGAATAATTGGAACAAGTCCCTGCTGTCTAGTTTCTTCTTTTTATCATGTCGAAGATCAGAACTGGTTGACTTGAACAAGGCTCAGAACAAATCACTGACATACTATAGATGCTGCAGAGGGGAGAGGATAAAATTGAAAGAGGCTAGTCTTTCACAAGAACCGCAAATGGGCATTGTCACCACCCATCAATGCAACAGCATAAATGATTCTCGTGGCTTATTCAGAATGACCTTTCGCGGCAAAGTTTTTGTGATGGTTAATTTTACATGTCAAATTAGCCCATGACTGGGCTAATGGATGCCTAGATTGCTGGCAAAATATTATCTCTAGGTATGTCTGTGGGTAAGTCCAGAAGAAATGAACATTCAAATCCATAGACTAGGTAAAGAAGAACCATCCTCACCAATGTGGGTGAAATATCACCTCATCTGTTAATGGCCTGATACAGAACTAAGAAGATGGGGGGAGGTCCAATTCTCTTTCTGTGCTTGAGTTGGATAGCTGCCTTGTCCTGCCTTCTGACATCAGGGCTCCTGATTCTTGGGCTTTCAGAGTCAGACTAGGATTTACACCATTGGTTCCCTTGCTCATCAGGCCTTCAGGTAGTGGTTAGAAACATATCACCAGGTTTTCTGAGCCTCCAGCTTGCAGATGGCAGACCATGGGATTCAGCCTCTGTGACTCATGAGCCAATTCCTCATAATAAATATATTTCTATATGTCTATAAATGTCGTATTGGTTCTGTCTTTCTGGGGAACCCTAATAAAGTTCTGCAATTTATGTGGTTCACCTAATGGACCCACTAGGGACCAGACCAGGTGGAGCTGACAATAATCAGAGTGTCTACAATACTTGGAGACAGACATCCTTCACCAGACACTTCAAATGAAGTAAAAAAGTACTCATTGAGAGAAGCAGTCTTTTATATTTATTTTACTATAGAAATACCTCAAACAGGAGTATATAGACCACCATCTCTGAAAACCCCTTATTGTTGGATTCTCTGAACATTCATAAGACATTTACTTAAGGGAACAGCCTCTGATCTGATCCACTTTCATTCTTTTTTACAGGACCACCACATCCTCCTCTGTATCCAACCTCAGTCTTAGGTCATGTTTTCTTCACAATATTTGTGCCCTCCTTATTTGACAACCTATCTGATTTATTAGTGTAATAGCTCAGAGCTCTCTTAGGAAAGCAGACGGATCCTAGATTCCAGATTTCAAAAGAAGGCTTTTCCATATATAAGACTGGATATGAGTAAGGAAGAGGAGAGGACTTACCAGCCAGAGACTGGGGACCGATATACACCATCCCCTGACATATATATCAAAATGACAGGTTTTCTTTTGTATGTAAGTATAATTCAAGCCCCCACAAAGAATCACTTTGTGGTCTGCCTGAGAAACAAGACTGTGTGATCACAAGTGAGCCAAATCTACAAAGGCTACTCCAAAAGACTATGAAAGAGTCCACAATATATTTGTTAAGAGTAACAGCATATCTGTTAAATAGCATGGATCCGTGAAGATACTGCAGTCTTATGTCAGGGAGTGAGATACTGGAGGTAAGTGAAGAAAGCACATTGTTTGTGTGCAGAGTTTGTAGAACACTGAAGTCCCTGCTGCTGGATGAGATTTTAACTTTTATAATACATGACATGAATTCCTGTTGAGATAACGTTCCTCTTCTGCACCAAGACTGCATTGATTCTCATCTACAAAGACCTGTCCCTTCCCACATGCTCTGCAGAGGAGGCACCTGCCACTTTACTTATGGACTGGGAGTGGTTTCCCTCTCATTTAACATGGTTGTCCTTTGTCATGTTCTGCAAGGTCAGACCATAAGCTCCAAGAGAAGGAGCTGTTTCACCTAGTTCCCCAGGCAGCCTAACGCCTAACAGGTACACAATAAACATGTATGAATAAACAAATTAATGGGATAGTATATTACATCCATTCTAGTAAAAAGAGTAACTCCCTAACTGGCATCCATGCTGGAAATGAATTCCCCACAACCACCAATAATTTGGCAGAACCATGAAAACTTTGACAAATTCCTGTGTAACACCAATGAATGCCAAGCTTGCACAGCATTAAGGGTGTTCCTAATTCATCCATTTACACCTTTCATGGTTGGCATCACAACAACAAGCATTCTTTCCATGGGTAGCAAATGACAGAAGGTAAGGAGACAGGTTCTGTCCTTTACCTCACCTTGACTGCAAACTCCAAACTCCCAATCTGCCTTCTCTCCTTCACCCACAATAATAGACCAGGCAAGAAAAACTTCCAGTATAATTCAGAGACTGTGGGCCTCATTGCTTCTTGACTAAGAGAACTGCGTCCTAAGCTCTCTGAGGACTCCCATCCTTTTAACTTATGTTTTAAGTTAAAATAATGCCTGGTGCCTCATTAGCACCTAATACAATATAAAGAAAGGACATTCCCAATATATGATGGAGTCAGACTACACACCTAAAACAAAAGGTGCGGACACCAAGTATCAGTTGAATCAGCAGGGAATTCCAGGAGGCTGTCCCTGCAACTCCAATGAGTGGAGAAAGGCAGCCCCCATCCTCTCAGGGGGTCTACCAACTGGAGATGCTTCAAAGCAAACTCCCAAAACTCTGTCTTACATGGTAATATCTTTTAAAAGAGATAAAAGTCACCCCCCCCCCACCCCGCTCTTTATATCTTTTGACAGTATTTTGGAAACAGCATGGGAAGTGACTCGCAGCTGAAAAGCCATTTGCAGCATCACTGAGCCACTAATAGCAGCCCACTCCCAGCAGGCTTATTTGTAAAAATACGACTTTACATTTAACCTGGTGAGCTGCATGCTTCTAATAACATCCGGCAGTCCATAGCCAATTTTGAATATACCCCAGGTTCCGAGTGGATCATGGAACTAAATCATCTCTTATTCCAGCCTGCTCATTTTGAACCGACTCATTTTACAGTATGGTTAGCATAGCCTTTCCAGTTAAGGATGATTGCTCAAAGCACTTAGGGCAATGTTGTCTTAGCACAGCATCTAGAGTGAGGCAGTTGACACAAATTGCATCGTATGCTGCTTGAGATTTAATGTTGTTACTGCCAGGAGAATATTTTTGCAAAGGTTACTGATGTATAACAAAATAAAACATGCACCAAACCAAATCCTCAATCAGCTTTCCTCTTTACTCCAAGATTCCAATTATATCACTTTTCTTAAATGTAAGCTATTAACCAAGAAGACAATCAACACTGTATTTCTTAATTAATATCAAAAGCCTTTGGTATAATAACCACATGAAAGAAAATACCATCCATCATACAAATCCTCTGTGGCCAAAATAAATACAATTGAACTTCTAAGATTTCATACCAAAAGTGCTATTTGTTTATTTTATATTTCTTATTCTGTACTAAATCTGTTCATTGTAGAGCTCAGAAAAACAGTCACAATGATTCATTTATTCTCTCTGTATTCTGTATTGAAAGAAAAGAAGGATAACATAAGGAATAAAGTCATTATAAATATATGGAGGATATACTAGGTATACTATAAAATGATCTCTGAGTAACAGAACATTCTGCTTTCATTTCCTGGAAGCATATTGTGCCGGAGGTCATAAACTTTAAAACTGCCCAATTAGATTTTATACCAACCAATACAATCTATCCTTCTGTGGATCCATGAACTCTGGTTCCCCATGAATTAAATGGGCCTGCAAATTACCACATACAAGATAACTTGCACAGTGTGTATATATTCCTATTAATTACTTCTCCAATGCTAATATAATTAAGAATTGGCCCTAATATGTTGGGTCCTTATTTTAATTGCAGTTCTACATCCTCTAATAATCTCAAAGAAATCCCCTTTTGGGCTTGCCTGGCTTCATGATCAGAATTTTCCTTTCTGTTTCTATGATTTCCATTTTAATTGGCCTGCTCTTTATAGGTCTAATTTTAGATGTAGTTGTAGTCAGGTGTGGCTTTGGCTAGAGATACTTTTACTCTTCTAGAAAATTCCACCAATCCACATTTGTCTCAGTGGGTATGTGGGAAGAATTCAAACAAAAACAGATGCAACTAAGAATAAATAGATTGTATCTGTTCTCATATATGTGCTGCCGAAGCACGCATATGCATCTGTTCTCATAAACTGTCAGCATTAGTATGTTGGTTACCTGTTATCTGTGGTCATTAATTGCAATGCTGGATATGATATAATAGTCTTCCAAAACTGGTAAGTGGACCAGGAGGGCAATATGCTCAACAGCTTAGGTCTTTCTTCAAGGTCTGGCACATCAAGACCCTCATGTCTTCCATGAACCATGGCTGTCCTTTAGGTGAGGGGTGAATGTTAGAGAATCCACAAAAAGAAAAATATGCCACTAAAAAGGGAAATTTTCTCACCTCCATACCATGATTGTGGTATATCTCTTTCTTTACTTTCTCTGAAAAGACAGCCTTCCAAACTTTCCAATGAGTAGGCTTAAATGGGTCAGCAAGTCTGTTCTGTTGAGATAACCCCTCCAATGTTATAAAACTATTCAATTTAACCCAAACCATCAGAGCTTCTAAAGTAACCTAAGCATACAAACACTCCTCTGGGAAGGTAAGTGCTTCTAGTTAAATTCCAGCCTTAAAAAAATATATAGAAATGTAAAAGAAAAATCACTGACAAAGGGGGAAATAAATTCACACAATTTTAAAGATTATTATCTTGGTATTAAGTGAATAAGAATAATGCTGGGACCAGTTTGACATTTCCTTTAAATATTGTTTTCAAATCTTTCAAGATAATGTTTTGAAACAGTTTTGAAAAAACTAAAAAAAAAAAATCCCAAAAACTCAGAGAGGGGTAAAATAGACAGAATTATATATGTGAGATTGTATGAAACCAGAAACTTAACATGAATATTCAAGATGACCCAGCAAAGATTAAATGAAAGGTATAAATCCATGCCACAAAACAGGTGAACTTGAAAACATTCCAACCACGTGAAAACAATCACAAAAGACAACATCTTAAATGACTCCATTTATAGAAAATGTCCAGAATAGACAAAGGCCCAGAGATAGAAGGTGAGTTAGTGTTGCAGGGGCTGAGAAGGTGGTAAAATGGCAATGGGGAGCAGCTAATGAGCACAGGATTTCTTTTCAGGGTAAAGAAAATATTCTAAAATTGATTATGGGGACAGAGGCACAATTCTGCAAATACATTAAAAGTTGTTGAATGTATAGTGAATTGCATGGTATGTGAAATATATATATCAGTAAGGCTGTGATATATAAAAAAAAAAACACAAAATTCAGCATGCTATTGTCTACATAAATAAGGATAAAAATCACCTCATATCAGGACTCTTGATAATAACAGACAATGAATTTTCTTTTGGAGCATTCCTCAATTAGTCACACAGACCAGAACTGCTAACATTTAGAATCTGTTTTTCAAAAAAGAGGTAAACATCTTAGGCACCATCTATGGAATGGTAAACTTGGGTCTTCATCTTACCCAATTGAAACTATCACTGGAAACAGTCACCTGAGACCAAATTCCTCCCTATTCTCCTGGAAGGGGATATGGATCTGCTGCCACAAAGGGAGAAGGACCAATCAACAACCATGTTAGACAGATTATCCACTGGGTCCATCTGTCCATTCAGATGGAGGAAACCACTAACCACTGCTCACCTCTCTGGCTAGCTCTATAACCCTCAATACCCATTTGTTTATAGGTCCTCAGACACTTACAATGTATACACACATGCTAGCAAGTGCTGTGTGGACATCTCCCTGCCCTGCATTTATAAAAACAGAGATTTACAATTCAATACCCAACTGAAATAAACCTAAAGGGCTCTAAGTGACCATATTTTCATTCATGGCAGAGAATTGTCTCTAAAAATACAAAACAAAATTAAATAAAGCACTCAGGAACAGAGCCAGAGACTGGTTTTACCAACTGGTGCCCAATCCAACATAGGCCATAAGTGACAGGAAACAACTCACAGGAGTCAGTTTCATTCCTTTTGACAAATTCTGCAGGCATCATCCATTTCATTTACAAGCTAAGGAAACCAGGTCACAGAGGACCTGAGCAATGAATTCACAGTTTTATGAAACTAGAAATTAAGGCTCCATTGCACTCAACCTTGTTTAACAAGAAGATAATTTTTAAAGGCACTCGGATCATGCCTACATGTTTAACATACTTTAATTTGGGGGTGGGGGGGAATTTCTATAATCCAATAGTGGATTTAAAAATAGATGAAGAAACAGATAAAATGAATAGATAGATGATAATAGATAAATAGGCAGACAAATACATAAATCAAGACTTGAAAAAAGTATATTAAGGGTAAAATGCAAGATCAGTTGAAAGTCAACCATCCAAAGCCAAGGCTGCTCATGTCTCTGACTCTTGAGGAGAAGAGATATGTGTCAAAGACAGTACATGTCAAATGTAGTAGTGCCCATCAAACCTTTCTTAGCAATAAGGGAATATTCACTGTTGACTTAGACTAAGTCACTTGTCTGGTGATCCTGGCAGCAAATGTCAGAAAATGTTGCCCTTCACTTTATCTGTCACTGACACGTGACCAGAGTGTTTTTCTTTCTTCAGAGAAAAGAGAAAGTCAACTTAGTGGAGATGGTGGGGCTGTCAGGAGGATGATGGGAAAACACACACATTTTGAAAATGATGGATTGCCCCCACTGAGTCCATACACTCCCTGTTCAGAACATCTGGGACAGGTTATTATTATCCTAGCATGATTCACAGAGAGCTCACTCCTTCTGCTAGCAGGGAAACAAGCTGAAAGTCTATGACATCTCATCCAGGGACATATCTAGCTGTGCCCACCCAGGGGTCTCACTGATGTCTGGAAGAACTTCCCTTCCTTGGCCTGAAAAATGCAACTAGTAAGCTTTTTGGAGAGGAAGGAGAATGGGAGTTTTGATAGTCATTGAGTGGGGCTACATTTTGCAGCTGTCCTCATGGCACAGAGTGGGGACAGAATAGAGATTCCACTCCAATGCAGTCTTTGGGAATTTAGGAAGATGAGGAAAATTGTAGAGGATACATGATTTTCCATGGAGAAGGACAGGAGCAATGCCCACATATCCTAAATTGTATTTCTCTAATAAACATTGGTGTCAAACAACTAGTAGAAAGAGCCTTTGCCACTGGAGCTCAGAGAGAGCTCTGCCTGTGGGTTGCAAGAGCAGAAAGTGTCACATGGTCTTAAAGTCTGTGATTGATTCCATTAGATAAACAAGCATACCCCAGTTAGAGGACACAAGCTGAGCAAAATATGCATTTGGAAAAGAATGAGCCTATCAGTCTGGCCCCACCAGAGAGGCTGTGTTCTTGACTATACTTTGTCCTCTCAGCTGGAAGGGAGACAGGCAGGGGAAAAGTGAGGGAATGTGCAAGGTGTTGGTGTTCAGGATTAACAATAGAGTGTACTCACTCAGATAGAGCCAGCAGTAATGGCCCAGTGTCCCTACAGTGCACTCAAGCCATAAGCATCATCTCTGTAAGAGACCCCTTTATGTCATAGATTACTGAGAGACCCTCTTCCCCTGCCATGATCACAGACTCTGCTTGCCACATCTCCAGGCATTCTAAAAAGGACACAAAAGACCTAGATGAAAAAAGCTACAATTATTCTTGACATTTTAGAATGGCACCTCTGCCATGTTCAAAATGTTCCATCATAGACTATAAAATGTAAACTCCTATAGGAGAATGTCCGGACTGAAATCTTCTTTTGAAATGAAAGCTCACCTGCAACCAACTTTGCCTCAACTTGGAACAGATTTTGGTAACTAATTGGAAGGTTTTCATCTTAACCAATTGAAACTATCAGTCACTCCTTTTAGCTTTATATTGATTAAATTTTGATTAAGAAGTGAAATTGGGAAATATGGATGTTTTTGTTGTTGTTGTTGTTAAGAGCCTAGAAGAAATGTGTCACTCAGGCAAGCTTATTAATAATATATTTTCTTCTTTATACTTGTCTTCATTCTCCAATTTTTCTTCAACAGGTATATTTTACTTTTACATTAAGAAAAAATTATCAAACACAAGAAAGAAAAAATATGACCATTAATCCTTAATTTGGCAAAGGAATGGAAATGAAATAGAAAGCCCAAATGCCCAAGTGTTAACAGTGATTGGCTTCAACAAGAAAGTGAGGGCAGCCCCAGTGGTGCAGCAGTTTAGCGCTGCCTGCAGCCTAGGGTGTGATCCTAGAGCCCCGAGATCGAGTCCCACGTCGGGCTCCCTGCATGGAGCCTGCTTCTCCCTCTGCCTGTGTCTCTGCCTCTCTCTCTCTCTCTCTCTCTCTCTCTCTCTCTGTCTCTCATGAATAAATAAATAAAAATCTTTAAAAAAAAAAAAAAAAAAACCGGAAAGTGAGCCATGCCTTTTCCTTTTCTTTCTTTCAACTCTTCTGTATTTTTCATATTTTCTACAAAGAATAAGTATTCTTAATTAATAGTTTGAGGAACAAAGAAAAATTGGAAAGAAAATGTTGTCTTATTTTATTTTAATTACTTGGAAATTAAAGTAAAAGACTAATTATTTCATTGGAAGAAATCTGAGGTGGGCAGGTCCCACAAAGGCAAGTCACAAGCATCTGCCTGTGGGCCAGCCTTGGTGTTGGGCAGCTCTCAAGGTCACCTCCAAAAGCCTGTTCTCCAAAATATCTGTTCTTTCCTAAAGGAGCACCCACACCAGCCTGCTACTGTCTCATGTGTTCTTGCTTTGGTCATTTCTTCAGCTCTAGAAATGTGTTCTCTGGAATCTGCCCACCCTCCCTGAAAATACCAATGTCCTTGAGACAGGGATGCCAGCAGTGAATCAGAAAAGTTGAACTTGCCATGGAGAAGACACAGATTTAGATCCAGGCTCCACAGTCAGGGTCTTCTCTAAGTAGTAGTGGAATCTTGCACACAATCTTTAACTTCTTTTGAAATAGATCCCCTTTTCTAGAAAATGAAGAGGTGGACTTAGAATCCCTTGTGGGTCTTCCTAGATCAAAATTCCATTCAAGGCAGGTGTGGAGGGAAAAAGAAAAATTCAGGAACCTGGCTACTGTTGAGGAGCCTTGTCAGCACAAGAGAACTAGCCATGGCCACAAGTCCCCAAAGGAGATTATCCCCACAAAGCAAAACTCTATTTGCTTAACAGTTGTTTTCTGAGTTGGTCTTAATTCTGAGTCAAGAGTATCAGTTTAACTTTCAACATCAAGAGACCATAATATTATATGATTTTTTTAAGTGACTTATTTTCTAGAGGAACTGCTGAGAGTGCTCATTCTGTCAGGACTCCTATAAAATGGAGATATTAAAATATGTGGCCATTCTCCCAAATTCTTACATGGGTGAGTTCCCAGCTCCCCTTCAGCTGATGGACAGAACAGGGTAATGTTGGGTTCTTTCTTATTATGAATTCTTCAGAAATGAGAGTGGAAAGCACATACATAAATAGTAGGCTTTTCTGTAAGGAAAAAGGAAGGGTTTATTTATTCTCTCCATAGGAAACAAAGAGATTCATTAATGAGGAAGGAGAAAGGCAGTACCAGTTTAAAGAGGAATGAATCAAGAACAAGAGGGAAAAAAACAGTGTTTCCCTAGCAAATGACCTTATTATTTTAGAAGAAAAATATGTTCGTGTTTTGAATGCATTTTATACTGCTACTGAATTCTCTTTCTAGAGAACCAATTCAGATCACATTAAATGCATCAATATGGCATAAAGTAAATCCTGCAGCTTTTAGCAACGGCCCACTCTCTCCTGGATTTCCACCCTGCCTCTCCCTGCATAAATGGCTGCAAGTTTAGCCTCACACTGAAAGCTAATCTTGTTCCTAAAATTTAAGAATTTTCTTTTACCAACTGCTATTTTCATCATCAAGTTTCTGACCCTGATTTGTCACAGCCCCACTGGCTAGACTTCTCCCCAACTAGATGAACTGAATTGTAAAAATTGCTCAGTGGAAACTGAAACCCTAAAATAAATTGAGATGATTCATCCTGGAGCCCCTTGCTATTTTCGGACTTTTGGACAGAATCGCTGACATTCAGAAGTAATAAATGAGCCTGACTTGACACCTTGATTTGTTAACTCAGAGAGGTCCACAGCCAGTCCCAGACGGGATTCATGTGGAGCTCAATGATGCAAAGGTGATTAAGAGGGAAAAGTTTGCCACATCACTTTTCAAGTTTTATAAGCCAATTTATCATGTGTTTTTTGACACAGCTAGCCCCGCAATATTCTTAAAGGATTCCCAGAGCAGATTGCTAAGAATAATAGAATCAGTAACTCATATGATTAGAATTTTTAAATTTTTTATAATTAATAAAAAAGCAAGCCAACCATTCCTCTGGAACACCTGACCAGACAGGGGAGCTATAAAGTCATAGTCAATCTTAAGAGGTAAACAACTGACCAACCACTTATGGGCTGTACCTTGAGGAGATTTTCAGCAGTGTTGGTAAATTTAGACTGTTTTGTCTGCACTATCTTCAGTGTTTTCACCTGACCAAGCTAAATATTTGTAAGACAGTCAAACAAGGCCCCATGTAAGGTGTTGGCCAACATGAACTGATGGAGATAAGCAAGGATCCAGAGACAGGGCATGGTAGACCACAGGTGTGATTGTAAGCTATCAGTGATTCATCAGTGTGCCACTAAACCTGTCAGCCCAAACCTGAAAGTTCACGGCACTATTTAAATACTACACTACAGGGGCACCTGCATGGCTCAGTGGCTTAAGCATCTTCGTTCAGCTCAGGTCATGATCCCAGGGTTCTAAGATGGAGTCCCACATTGGGCTCCCTGCTCAGCAGGAAGCCTGCTTCTCCCTCTGCTATTTGCCCTGCTTGTTCTCTCTCTCTCTCTCTCATAAAAATAAATAAATAAATAAATAAATAAATAAATAAATAAATATCTTTTTTAAAAATAAAAATAAAAAAATAAATGCTTAATTATTGGCAATGGAACAACCATCAGAAGAGAGCAGCACTGGAAAAAAAATTTTTTTAACTTTTCTCTTTTCAAGCAATCTCTGTTGTTTTGAAGTATATCCAAAATATAATATGAACCAAAACCTGGGTTGATTTTTCTCAATGCTAATAAACAGCATAGACAGCCAACACCTATAGACTACCAGCATGTGCCAGACACTCTTCTTAGTGGTTTATGCATATCAACTCATTTTAACTCAAGCCAACTACATCTGTCTTATTTCAACCAGTTTCCAGTGTTAGGTTGATCATCAAGAGAAGTAGATAAAAGGATCCCTGCTCTGGGCTTCAGCCTTTAAAGAGCCTGAGACTGTCCCTCTTCAGCCATGTCCCTCTCCATATAGGCTATTAGGTCCAAAGAACAAAAAAAATGTACCCACTCGGAGTCCATGCTCCCCCTCTAGACCAAAGTCCTGGTACCAAGACTATATAGCTTCTCTCCCTAGGCATCATGGAGCCTGCTTCCCAGACCAGAACTCTCTCTTTCCTGGGAGGTAATAGCTGTCGAGTGGATGGGTTGAAATGGATGTGAAGAAATTAATTATTTAATTGATTGATTAGTATACAAATTCTAGTACATGGGCTGTTTGGAATCTCTTCTGGTTATCAGAATTTATTTTTACCTCCTGATTCCATACCTCTCTCCTGAAAAAGGTAAAGCTGTTAGTTAAATTCTAGTTAAGGTGTGTGATAATCACACTACAGAAAATAGCACTCAATGGACACAGGTTTGTGACAGTGACATTTTCTTTGAGAGGGGAGAAGAAAAGAACCTAAATTCTTAAACATTTGGAGCCTTCCAGAAAATTGTTCCTCTTCCAATAAACAGTTAATTTTGCTTTATGTAAAATGCATATGCTAATATGCTCAGCATTCTCAGCAGACAGAATAATTAACCAAATATCCAAATACCTTTTCGTCCTTTGGCTTCCTATGGTAGATGCAACACTTTATGTCTTAGTTATTTCAGCCAGGGTCCTTCCTGGTTGTTTTATGACTTAATTACAATGATTACATCATGTTTATAGACTACGCCAGCCCAGCATGGTACAAGCTTTTCTATCACTCTCTGAATATAAGAAGAATCAATGAAATGTTTGCTGGATACAAAACCAGCTAATAGGGCTGTGACCGTGAAGCAGTAAGCTTTTCCAAGAAACCATATAAAATCATTACTGGAGGAGACTATATCGCATACAGCCAGACTGGGTGTCTGCTTTTCAATCTGTAGATTTCAAATAGATCCAAGAGCTCCCTTCGTCCTCATCTGAGGAAAGCTCAGAGGCCAGCACCCCTTGTTTGTTCTCATCACTATGAGAGGCAGCAGCAATCTAGGGGGAGAATGCCAGAAGACTATCATGTAACTAGTTGTACCAAGATATAAAAATGGGATTTTTTTTCCGATTTCTGGGATTTGCTTCAAACCTTGCAGGCTACCAGCTAGTTTATATGAGCACCAGCCTAGGCTCAGATTCAAGCACAATCTGGTCCCATATTGCTGGGTTGACTGTGCAAGCATGTTTCTGAGCAGGGCTTCTCACCAGAGAATGATTTTACAGCCCAGAGGACGTCTGGCAATGTCTAGAGACATTTCTGCTTGTCACAGCTCAGTAAATAAGGAAAGAATAATACTGCTATCTAGTAAAGAGTTTATAGGGCACACAAGAGCTTCTCCCAAAAATGAACCATCCATCCATCCATCCCCACACACCAAAAGTCCCAAAGCTGAGAAACCCAGTTTTAGAGGAACAACGGTATGAGAAGAACAGCCACTGAAGGCTACTTATGTTGAAATTTAAATGGTTTCCCTTTTCAGGTGCCACTACTTGCACACAGCAGGAAACACTTAGATTGTTTATGGAGTCAGGCTGGGACCACAGAAATTGAACTTGTGGGTGGTACAGAACCAAATATAATTCTGTGTTGCTGTATAACACCTTTCCCTAGGGAGATCAAAACGCTTTTCAGAAACAGTTATTTCTCTAGGAAAGGGACCTGGGAGTCGAAGGGATCCTCATTTCACAGATGAGAAAACAGAAGGCTACAAGAGGTTGTCATTTGCTCAAGGTTGTTCAACAAATCAGGTTTAGAGCTCAGGAAACCAGGAAAGTCCAGACACTGAAAAATCCTAAAAGAACTTAAAAGGACAGAAGAATACTCTCAGCTAGGTGACACCCATCTTTTCCACATCCTGAAGCCCCAGTGTCAAGAAATGCAGGATTTTCTATGATGGGCAGTTTGTGGTTCTCTCCAGAATCAGCAGCCCCAGAAGAGTTCCACACACTCACACCCCATCCTCCGCCAGCCAAAGAGCCCTCACCTGACAAACCCAATTCCCAGGGCTAGTCTCCAGATGTTTATACTGTCAAATAATTTAATGGACTGCAGAAATGAGTTGGTCTGTTCATGAAAATAGTCATCATAATGAAAAAGACAGACGACATCTGCCCTTATTCTCTGTCACTTGTCATATCTATGTATCCTCTTCCTATCAATCACCATGCTATGCAATATGTAAATACCAAACATGAAATGTCAGCCTTTGTATCTAATTGTTCCTGTGTGCCATGTGGGAATAGGACTGGTGGGCCCTGCTGTTCCCCCTTTACAACCAGCATTAATTGGTATCTTTGTTATCTAGCCATGGAGATTCTGTTTGGAATGGTTTTAAGGCCCCAGGAACCCTTTCAATGGGAAACATGATTCAGGCTGATTCTTACTCAAAGAGAAAAAAAAAATGCAGAGAAATCGCAGAAAGGTTATCATCCTGCTAATATTTGATCAAAAATTTCATGAACATACAGTTCATGAACATACTTACTCTATTTGTTAAGATAGGAATCCAAAAAGCCTGGAGATAAACATTGATGCATTCTCTCCCCCAGAAACAGGAGCCTTGTAGAAAGAGGTGAAGTATATTCACAAATAACTGAGTAAAGCAAAATGGTGGGATCATTTTCTCCCTTCTAATTCCTGGGCTACTTTGGGGAACATGCATTTTGTCCATGTGCAAAGACAAGATCATGAATGTCAACCTAAGAATGAATTTAGAAGTCCTAGACATTTAGAAATCTAAGGGGGCATGAATCCTACATAAGATATCTCCAATAACAAGATTTGTCTCTGCTTTAGCACTTTCAATGAAGAGGCATTCACTGCTTTACAGGGTTTCACTTAGATTAAAGTAATTTAAAAACATCAAAGAAGCAAACCCTGAAATGTCCAAGTGCACTCACCATTGTGTAGATGGTATTATCAAAAATTCCCTATTCATAAACACAAACTCCCCTGTCCAACTTTCTTAAAATGAAAATGATATTGAAGCCTCCTTCAAGCCCCTGTAGAAGTAATCAATCTTGTCTTATTTGCAAACATATACAGTATATAAACTAACTTATTTTCATCTCAGAGGACAAGGAATTTTTAAAGTATTCTATGCTGGGAGAGAAGATGTCCTGTACCCCAAAATATACTCTGTCCTGTCCTACTCTCCAAAAAAAAAAAAAAAAAAAAAGCTATGAATGCAATGGTAAGTACTAAGCTAATTACCAATACAGAGCTCAGTCCTGAAGATTCCAAAGTTCTAGGTGGTTCCAAGTTCAAAATAATCCATAAGGTACCATTGGGAAAAACTGGCTACATAAAGTCCCACAGCTAATGAAATGAGATAAATAGCAAATGAGACCACCTGTGACATTTGCAATAAAAGTTTATTTTCTTACACAGGATAAACCATAGTCATCATGTGTATAGCTGGAGAGAACCTCCATTTAAACACAATTCCAGACATGAAAAGAGTCCTTGCTCTCTGTTCTGTATTTATTCTAGAGATTGGTAACAAGAAACTACCATGTTGCCCCTCGGTTTTCCCTCTTTATTTGAAAAAGTACAAGCAGACTGCACTGGGCTGTCGCTGCCACCACCACCACCACTGTCATGGAGCCAGCCCCTGGGGGACCTGCAAGTCTGTGAAGGCTGGAGCTCAGTGGGTGAGAGGTTTAAGTCACTTCTGCATCTCGAGGATTCTGGCCTCAGTCAGCACATGGACTACTGGAGTTAAATGGGAAATGATGTATGTGGTTAACTGTCCTCTTATAAAGACTCGTGGGAGAAGCCATCTGAAGGTCTTAATAAGGTTGGAAGACACTCCAGAATGGGAGACAAGCCAATTTGGGAGCCGACTGGATCCAGCTTCACTCAACATTACTACCAGTTATTTGATAATTAGAGAATCCAACTAGGTGCAATTTATATTGACACATCATATCTTACATGGGAAAGACAGCAATGCCTGGGGAAATCTGCCATTGTAGAGAAATCACCTAGCCTCTTTTCCAGAAAATCCAGCACGGCATCATGGCACCAGACCATCACGATGCTTGGGTTTGCAGTAATGGCATATTCAGACTTGCCCTGCACAACTTTAGCTGACCTCCTCCCAGCTAGGCACTCTTCCTGTTTCCTCTCCCTCCTCTTCCGATATTCACACTTCTGCAGATGCTCCCAGGACCACCCACAACGAGGGCTGCAGTGAGAGTGGGTGCAGTGGACACTACCCAGGTATTGCGCATGATGACTACATGCTACGCTGGTTGCATCTGACACATGGTTGTACTAGCACATGCTTTGGAAAGACTTAAGGAATGCAAAAGGTTTTCTTAGTATTCTTCTTTTTTTTTAATCTATTGACTAGTTGCTCTAGTAACCCAAGAAAAAGTATAAGAGAAAGCAGCTGCCTCACCACCCAGATATTGATTTGTTCAGATGTTTGAATGCCTCATGATACAATAAAACCATGAAAATTTTCTTTAAAAAAGAAAAAAAAAGAAAAACAAAGGAAGAAAAGAAAAAGTGCAAGCAATCCGTTAAGGTTAAAGAGATAACATTAAGGAATGCAGCTGTACCAGTTGTATAGTAGATTTCTCTGGCCTGTGCTTAATCTAGGGCCTTGTTTAAAAGAGCTTTTCGATTTTAATTAAAATAAAATGGGCCCTGGAAGAAAATGCATCTCCTCCAGCGAGGATTGGATTCAGCTTGTTCTCTGTAATTTTGCCCATCACACTGCTGGCTGTTGCTTTTTCCACAGCTCTTAAATGGTGTCTAAATTGACCAGCTCTGTTGCCAAGGAAACGGACAGGACAATGCTAATAGAAGCTACTTAGGACACACTGTGAAAAGCTTAGAAATAAAATTGTGTGACATGAAAGGCACCGTGTCAGCAGCCAGGCAACTCTGTTAAAAGGCTGTACTAAAGCAGAAGACGGTTCCATGTCTCCCCCTACTCTTTCCCCATAAAACCTCTCCTAGAAAATGGATTCTGTCCTGGGAGCTTGGATGGCTTTTCCTATCAGAATCACTTTGTTTTTCTGACTCAAAGTAGAGAAAAATCTTCATGTTGTGGTTGTGAAGCACCCAGAATAGACTTCAATTTATACCCATGGAAATAAGCTTTTTTTTCTTCTTTCTAGCAACAAAGTCCTTTCCCCTCATGAATAAATTGCAAATATTCTTCTGAATTTTCTAAGATTGTTAATTAAAACCCACTTGATTTAAGCTGCTTCTCCCATTTTGCACTCACAAACCATAAATTATGGAGGAGGTCAAAGAATGAATGGCAATTTGACATGAAGAGGTTGATTTATTGCTTCAGAAGGAGTTTTATACCAGATGTGGCAGGAGTCATAAATTAAATGCTAAATGTTATGTATTATTATGCTTTCAGGAATATAAATGTGTCTAAAATGCTATGCAGGTGGAATGATAAAAATATGAATCTACTCTCCTGGCAATTTTAAAAGGCCCCTTAAAGCTGTCAAAAAAGAAAGTAAGCTGAAAAACAATCTAGATGAGCCCCCTTAGATGCCTTTTACAGCATGCCCCTGGTTTACAAAAGTAACCCTTTCCTATAAGATGCTGGACATTGCCTTCTGCTGGCTTGGGTAGGGAGAAGAGATAAAGAATTCTTTCATCTAGAAAAAGAGAGAAAGCATGAGAAAATTAAAAAAAAAAAAGATTCAGGGAGTTCTGTACTGCTGAGATATTAGGACATACATCCAAATCATTATTCCTCATCCTCTCTACAGATAACCATAATTTAATTTATCAAACCTCATTTGAAAGCCAATCTGGATAGGATGGAATTTGCTGAACTTTACCTAGCAGCTGCAGTGGCTACAATATAAAAACGGGACAAGATTCAGGTACATAAAAGCCTGGAGTTGCAAATAACAGCAGGAGAAAAAGTCACCAGGAGGCAGGACTTGTAAATGGAAAGGCTCAGTTTTGAGTGGAAGTCCATTCTGATCTGCGGCCAGGTGCTAGAAGTGAAGGTATGGCTGATCATCAGCTCATGCCTGGGACGACAGTACTCCAGACACAAATACAGAAAAGGTGGTTTGTCCAACTTCTGCTTCCCTTATCCCAGCATGACTCAACCCCTCTCTCCTAATTCCCCAACCCTCCAAAGTCTGACCACACACTGTCCAATTCCTTCAAGATTTCAATTGTGATGTCAACTCCCTGGCCAGTGGGTACACCAGCCCCATGGAGTGAATACACGCAATTGCATCCTTGACATGCCAGTGTTATCTGCCATGGTTCTTCACTAGATGCCCTGGCTTCTAGAAGAAACATGAGTCAGCTGCATCATGCAGGAGGCACAAAGGCACACACAGACACCGAGTACATGTGCTGAAGAACACTCTGAGAAAAAAGGGTCTCACAAGCATTTAGCGCTCTGAAGAAGGTTGCCAGATTTAGCAAATAAAAATATAGCAAATTAACACCTAGTTAAATTTGAATTTCAGGAAAAAATGACTAATTTATAGTATAAGTATATTCCAAGTATTGCATGGGATATATTTATACTTTAAAAAAAACGTATTCATTGTTTACCTAATATAAATTTAGCTGAGTGTGCCGCATTTTATCTGGCAACTCCAGTTCTGATGCAGTCTCATCTGGCAATTCTAGTTCTGGGGCCACACCAATTAACTTAAAGTGATCCCTGAATTGTAACAGCAATAATCAGCAGCATCTTGATAAAGTCTCCATTCCATGGCCATCATGCAGCTATCACACTAGTATAAGTCTTGTTTTCCAAAGAGAACAATAATTCCAGTAATTCCCACCACCAAATCAAACAGATCATGGCTCCGGAATAGTGTGGGAAAACTGCATCAGAAACTTAAGGAAATGTACAGAGTCCAGGAAGAAAAAGACAACGTATGTTGACCTTAAGATTTCCAGGTGGCAATTACATTCTTCTGCCCTTGAACAACACGGTAGTAAATTACCAGACATGAAAGGCACACCACCAAGTGGGGCCAGGAAACACAGGAGCAGCCCCTCTCAGCCTGTGTCCCGGGATCTTTTCTCACTATCTCAAATAAAGGTCATTATGATAAACCTTGTCCATCAGAGACCTTTCTTACTGATCCCAAAAATAAAAGAAGGGGAACAATCCTATTCCATGCAGATAATGGCATTTCACCAAGACCCAACAACAGCTGCTTATGCCAAAAGAAATCTCTGGAAGCTAAGGAATGCCTACAAAAAGCTTCACCAGATCTCATCCTTTTAGTGTCTCATTAAGAAAAAGATAACCTTCACTCTTAAAAGCACCTGATCCTCAATATTTAAGAAAGAATTTCCATATGACCTGGCAATTCTATTCCCAAGTAATACACACACACACACACACACACACACACAAATGAAAACAAGGACTCAAACAAATACATACACCCTAATGTTCACTGCAGCCTTAACATCAGTCAAGAGGTTTGTTTGTTTTTTAAAAAGTGCTTCTGCCTTTGGCTTCCTCAGTATCCTAAAACCCTATAGCAATAAAATTAAAAATTGTAAAAATCAATGATAAACTCACTTATATGGAGCCAACAAAATACTGAAAGGACTTTTTCTTGTTTCTCTTTCTTAATGTGCATTTTTCTCAAGTATTTTCAGCTTTGGACTCGAAGGATCAAAGAAATGTTTCTCATACTTTTCCCCAGCAATCTTAACCACAAAGCTATGTTTTCTTCCCCAAAAAAAATTAATAGGTAATTTCATTGAACATATTCATATAAAATAGAGTTGGAAGGCAATATTAGTGCATTTACTTGCTATTTATATTCACTCCCTTACTGTCTTACTTACTATTTCAGAGTAACCAGTTAAGATGAGCTGGATAAATTTACTGATTGGTTCAGGTGTGGACAAGTGCAAAAGTTAATATGCTCTCCCACAGGGTATTTGTATTTTAAATTCTCATTCCAAAGAACGAATCATTAGTAGGGATTAATATAATAAATAGTATGTGCTCAATAATGATTTAAATATATTGGTACATATATAAGATACTCCATCATGAAGAGTCAGGAGCGTAGGAAAAAAGTAATAGTTCAGCTGGTAGGCACAGTTAGCTACTCCTCAGTTTAGCTGCATACATAAAACTGCCTCCTAATTTTAGTAAGACTACCTAAGACAAGCTTTCTGATTCATTCCTGGTTGCCAGCTCTGTACCTAATGGGCATTCTCAGATGCAGAGCCACCATCATAGTTCCTTCATCCAACCCACTTATTGACCTTTAATACGTAACTTCTCATGATTTCAAAGAATGAAAGCAAACACACCCATCCCCATAACTTCATAGCTTAATTTTATGTTATGGTTGCTGCTGCCATCATAACGTTTGTTAAGTTCTCATGGTTTTCAGACTGCTTAGAACTTGGGAGAAAAGACCTCTTTGGATGTTAAGTTATACGTGCTTTAAATCTTAAGCATACAAAGAATGGGCTGTATTCCTATATTACAGAAAGTCTGTTATGAGAATTCTAATTAAAGAGAGTAAACACACACATTTAACTCTTCTTCCTGCCAGACCATACTAAAAACAGTAAAGGGATTAAACATAATAATACATTCAAATACAAGTGGAGAGAAGAAAACAAACAAAATTTTTGGACAATGTAGTGTAGAAAAAGAGCTATAACTCTTTTACTAGATCCAAGAAAATCTGAGTTGGGCCATCTTGTATGTGCACCTTGCATACGTCACAATTCTAGGACTCTAATTCCATATGGCACCATTCACAAACAGACCACCCACATGGCTGCAACATACAGCCTTTATAACCATATGTGAGGCTCCGAAGTTCATCCTAAATCGGCACTGGGAAAAGCTGAGAATTAACCTGATTTCAACATAGAATAATAAAAGAACAGGAATCAGTGGCACAAGGCAACTCTGGAAGTAGGGACAAAGATGGAGCTAAAAATAAGGATAGTTGAAAATCAATTTAACAATTCATCTCCTTCACTACTAGAAAGCTGGAGTTTATTGTTTATTATATGGGAAAGATAGAACAGAGGGTCAGTGGGCTGGATGGCACTAGACACAGCTAAGAATGGAAATACAATGCTTAGAGAGATTTCATGAATGCGTACAGACTGAATATTGAAATTCCCTCTCTTCTTTTCCAGTTCAGATCCCAGAATTCTGGCAGCTAGTTCCATACCCTCCTCTAGGCAAAAAGAACATTCCCTGAGAAATCTGACCATCCCAATAGGAACAAATTTTTAATAATTTAAATATAGTAGCATAAGGGATCCAAGCATTCCCTGGGAAATCTGACTATCCCAATAGGAAAAAATTTTAAATAATTTAAATATAGTAGCATAAGGGATCCAAAAGATTACCCAGGCAGATAACCCTACTATGACAGCCCACAAGTCCATCTATGTCTATATAGCTGCTATCAACTTTTTGTTTCCCTGCTTTTAAATATAAGCCAGTAGTAATAATCCCAAGATCTCTGAGGAAAACATCTAAAGTGAAATACTGAGGCAAAAAACAGCAAATAAAAAATCAATTTGAATCACTGACCACTACCTCTGAAACTAATAATACATTATATGTTGATTAATTGAATTTAATTAAAAAAACATATTTTAAAAAAACAAAGTGAGCTGTGGGAAGAAAATATAAAAATAGATACCATCTTTTCAAAAGTGTGTTTGTGACGATCTTATTATATATCCATCGTATGAACACAAAAATACATAAGGATATATGTTAAGTGGTTTTTTTTTATTTTTTAAATGTTGTTTATTAATGAGAGGACAATATTTTTAAAATGTTGAAGACTGTAGATTATCAAAAAAAAAATTAAGCATGTTTAAGAAATGCTTTGTTTAACAAAAGAAAAAAAATCAATTTGAAGAAACAGAGACTATGCCCTGGGAAGTAATCTCTAAGCCTTTGGAATGTCCTGCCTGATAAAAGTATCTTTGTTTACCTGGAGGCCCTGGGCCATACCAGGGACTCAAAGGTGATTTATAGTAATGGACTGTTAGCTGGACCTCCAGACAGGCTGGAGGCTAAAGTCAGCCATGTGGGCCAATTGACTTGTCTGTGTGACTGAGCTCCAAGAAAAACTCTGGACACTAAGGCTGGGTGAGCTTCCCTGGCTGGCAATACTTTCTCTGGTCTGTTGCACACTGTTGCCAAGAGCAGTTAACACTGTCCATGAATCGGGAGAAGTCGAGCAGAATTTCTGGGCTTGGAACTTTCCTGGACTCTAGTCGATGTGTCTCTTCCCATGGCTGACATTACTCTGTATCCATTCACTGTAATAAACCATAACTATGAGTATAATCACTCTCAGTGAGTTCAGTGAGTCCTTTTTGCAAAATATCAAACCTGAAGCTGGTCTCATGAACACTGAGCATGAAGCTGGTGTGAGAAGTTGCAGAAGGTCTTGGGGTGCTTGGGTGGCACAGTTGGTGAAGCATCTGACTCTTGGTTTCAGCTCAGGTCTTGGTCTCAGGGTCATGAGATGGAGCCCTGCATCTGGCATCTGTGCTCAGCATGGAGTCTGCTTATGATTCTCTCTTCCTCTGCTCCTCTGTCCCCCAAATAAATAAATCTTTTAAAAGAAAAAAGTGCAGAACGTCTTGCCTAAATTCTTTTTTTTCTTGCCTAGATCCTTAACCTTACATGGGAATAATACATTTTCAAAAAAACTCTATTATTAATCCTTCAGAGAGATAAAAAGTTGATATTAAACCCATGAAAGAGGGGGAAAGATGCTATGAAAGGAAATATTAAAAGAATATAAAATATGTTTTTTCAATGGATATGAAAAACAATAGGTGAAAAACTAAAATTAAGGTTTAGGACATCAAAATGGAAAATCTAAGTAGAACAAAATCCCAACAAAAGAGATTAAGTTGTGGAAATTTCCCAGAAAGTAAAGCAAAAACACAAAGACTGAAAAAACATGAGAGAAATAAATAAGAAAAGTAGAGGATCCAACATCTAAATAATACTAGAAGGAAACAAAGAGAAGAGGAGGTCAGGGGTGGGGGTAGAGGATGATCATCAAAGCTGTAATTAAATAAAATCTCCCAGAACTGGAAGATACACATTTTCAGACTGAAAGGGCCACATAAGTAAATAACAAGTCCTAGGAAAAGAATGAAAATAGTGCCATCACTATGAAATGTTGGAACATCAGAGACAAAGAAAACATCCCACAAACTTTCAGAGAGAAAAAAAGGAGGTTTCATTTAAAGGATTTAAAAATCAGCAGTTGGGGACGCCTGGGTGGCTCAGCGGTTGAGTGTCTGCCTTTGGCTCTGGTCATGATCCTGGGGTGCTGGGATCGAGTCCCACATTGGGCTTCCTGCAGGGAGCCTGCTTCTCCCTCTGCCTATGTCTCTGCCTCTCTCTTGGTGTTTCTCATGAATAAATAAATGAAATCTTTAAAAATAAAATAAAATAAATAAAATAAAAATCAGCAGTTGTAAGAAATCGGTGGATCAAGACCTTCAAATTTCTGAGAGAAACAGTCTTCCACTAGCCAAGAGGCAATCTAACCATCAAACACATAAGGACAGCAGTTGATTAAAACAAATTCACTATTAAAAAAATCATTAGTTCGTAATGACTCTTAAAAAAGAAAGAGATTAAACAAAATTCATTTGACAATAAAAGAGGTTTCCAAGGCACTACCCATTGCTCTGAAAGTAATTAAATGGAAAAGATTATCTTAGTCCTCTAGTATAAACTGTACAGCCCTCTTAAATAAGGAAGAATCATTCAATCAGAAGATTTCCAACAGTATATTAATAGGACTGATAGAGAGCTATCACCTTCATAACTTCCATAATCAGATTACTAATTTAGATGTTCATCCTTAACAGATATTAAAACAACAGGTGAGGGAAAAATAGAAGTTGATAAAATGGTACAGGCTTTCAGTGATTAAATGAATAAGGTCTAAGGATCTAATCTATAACATGGTGACTTTAGCTGAGAACACTGTACTGTCTAATCAAAATTTGCTAAAAGGGTGGAACTTAAATGCTCTCAGCAAAACAAAAACAAAAACAAAAACAAAAACAAAACAATAGATGAAAAATTGGTGGAAAACATTACAAAGACCAGACTATCACTACTTGAATCACTGTTCTAGCTTAGGAAAACTAAGAGACTCTTACCACCTGTGGAGCATTCTTGGGAAATCAATAGAACTAGAATCTAATCAAGGTTTTAGGCCTACCTTTGGTCCACAAGAAATATGGGAAATAGAGAAACAAGTTAGCCTACTATGAGGAGGCAATCAGCCAAATCCAGAACATGGGTCATGCTCATTACTTCAATAAGCCAAAGGTACTGGGAAGGGAAAGGATGGGAATATGGCAGAGGAGGAGATTTGGGACCTTAAACAATTTAGAAACATAACCACCAAATACAATGAGTAGAAATTCTTTGGTTCTTGAACCAAACAAAGTATCTATAAAAGATTTATAGGGGGACACCTGGGTGGCTCAGCAGTTAAGCATCTGCCTTTGGCTCAGGTCATGATCCTGAAGTCCCAGAATCAAGTCCCACATTGGACTCCTTGCAGGGAGCCTGCTTCTCCCTCTGCCTGTGTCTCTGCATCTCTCTGTGTCTCTCAAGATTAAATAAATAAAACCTTAAAAAAAAAAAAGATTTATAGGGGTACCTGGGCGGCTCAGTGGGTTGAGCTTTTGGCTATTGGTTTCCATTCAGGTAATGATCTCTGGGTTGTGTAATCAAGCCCCGCATCAGGCTACATGATAAGTGGAGAGTCTGCTTAGGATTATCTCTTTCCCTCATTCATGCACTCTTTCTCTCTAGTAAAATCTTTAAAAAAAAAAAAAAGATATTTATAGACAATCTGAGGAAACTGAATATGGATTTGTTTTTTGTGTAATATAAAGGATTGTTAATTTTGTTACATGTAATAATGGCATTTTGCTTACGTAAGAAAACACTATTTTATTGTGAAGATTCATTCTGAATCAGCTAGAGGTAACTGAGATGATGTCTGAAATTTGTTCTAAAATGCTCCAGCAAAATAAACAATAAATAGGTAGAGGGACAGGTAAAATAAATAAGCAAAATGATGAGAGTTGTTGAGGCTGATAGTTCTGGGATGAGTACATGGAATTTCTCTGAGCTCTGCTTTTTTGTGTGTTCAGAAATTTTCATAATAAAATGTTTTCTAAAATTCTGAAAGAAAATTATTTCCAACTGAGAATTCTGACCTGGCCAAATTTTTAATTAAGTGCAACAATAAAATCATTTTCAAACATGCAAGATAGCAAATAACTCATCTTTCATTTAGAATTTCACTTTTCTCAGAAAACTACTCAGGAGGGTATACTCAATCATAATGAGAAATAAATCATTAAAAGGGAGAACACTGATCTAGGGGATTCAATATATGAGAGTCAAAGATGAAAGAGAAATTACATAGAATACAGAGAAATTACTCTAGACAGAAGCATGCCAGCAGGCTCTAAGTGTTTCTTCCAGAAGACGATTGGAGAATATCAAGCGTAAAGAACATATATATCACAGATTTACATACTGATATGTGAGAACTTGGGGTGGAATTAGTGCTAAATCCCAAGGAAATGAAGCAAATGTATTTTTTAAGATTTTATTTATTTATTTGAGAGAGCGAGAGAGAGGACATGGAGGGGGAGAGGGGGAGAGGGGGAGAGGGAGAGAGGGAGAGGGAGAAATAGACTCCCCACTGAGCAGGGAGCCCAATGTGGGGCTCCATCCCAGGAACCTGAGATCATGACCTGAGCTGAGGGAGATGCTTAACTGATTGAGTCACTCAGGTGTCCCTAAGCAAATGTATTTTTAAATGATAATCTAAAGTCCTTTTTAAAAAAATTAAATAAATGTTCTATAGGATAACAAAAATAACCATAGCATATTACATGGCTCAGCCATGAATAGTTTTAATATAGTCATGATAACATAGATACAGAATAATGATCTCTCCAAAATTATGATAAAATGATACTAGGAGGAGAAGAAATAGGAAGGATGCATGTGTAGGATGGAGCTACTGGCATATGTATAAAAGAAAACTAAATTGTCATCTTCCAGAGTACAAAACCAACAGAAAACCTTTAAAGTTAAAAAGACAAGAAGCAGTCAAAATATCATGCTAATTAGAATTATGTATGTCCACACAAAAAGTAGTTTCCTCTAAGAAAGTGGTAAGGGGAGAGGGTGACATGGATATGCTGGTTTTACTAACAAGCAATGTAGAAATATTTGACTCTTGAACATATACATGTATGTAATTTTGATTTTAAAAATCAAAACTTAAAGAACTTGTTTAAAAGAGTAATATAAGCCTATTACCTAGACATATGAAGGTAAGTACCAAAATAATCAACCAAAAGAGTTGAAAATGATTATCTCAGGGGAATAAGAAATGTGCAAGTTCAGCTTTGACTTAAAAAAAAATAATAAAAACTAAATAACAAAAATATTAATGAGGCCTTCTGGAGACAGCTTGATCTGATCAAGTAAAACCGGATCTGATCAGGAAAGAAAGGGTTTTATTCCATTTCAATGTGACGGCACAAGCTAATTATTCCTACAACCAAAGTAATGTTTTCCCCTTTGGGGAGAGCCTTGTTATTTCAATTAGACATATATGCACTAACAGGCCCATAAATATTTCTAATTAGCTTGTTTGCTTCCATTTTATGAGACTGCTTTCAAATTAGCACCCACATTCTATAGGAATGGAAGGAGAATATTGGAAGCTTGTAATTTCCGTCTCAAGGAAGGAAGAGGGACAATGGATCGCATGTCCAAAAAGACTACTCATTAGATTCAAGCCATTTATAGCACATGTTATTTGGAGAAACCTACTTGTCAAACTTGGATAAAAGGCTAAAAGTAAATCACAGTTTCAACCAATTATTTTCAGGTCTTCAAACAAACATGATAGAAGGGTGTAGGCAGAGCATTAGGAGAGAAAAGCATGGTGTTCACCGCCCTGCTTCCTCAAGCTGTGATTTCATCTGGCCTTCCCTATTGAAGAGAAACCACAGGGAGCTCTGCCATGACCCAAAAATGGTCCTGGAAATCAAGGATTCAGAAGTGCACCAGAGCCTCAGAAGTCAGAGGAAGTTAGCATTAGCCACCTTAGACCACAGAGGAAATATGCTTCATCTAAAGAGGTCTGTAACCTAAAAACTGCTCAGTAAGTTACTATCACCATCATCAATATCATCATCACAGTTCTGAAACTTGGCTGCATGGATGTGACTTCAAGAACAGAAAAAAATAAAATTCCGACACTACGAGAGGTGAATGGTGGTAAACAATTTGAGGCATTTGCCAAAGCAAATAGCTTCGATGTGGCATGTGATGTTCAAAAAACAATCACTACATTTCACTGAGTAGTAACTATGTGCCAAGCACACCGCTTAACATTTACACACGTTACCTTAAACAATTACAATAATTTTGAAGAGGTGATATCATTAGCCCAGATGAGGCTCTGAGGCTCAGAGAGAGGCAATTGCTTCTCCCAGGTCCCATGAATGGGGTGTAGAGGAGATTGGGTTAGCCCTCCCTCAGGGTCCAAAGCTCTTCCCATCTTGAAATTCTGCCTCTCCTCCACCTGGATAACATATGACAAATAATTTCCCCTATGAACTTTTACAAAACCCACTGTACTATACCTACATAGCCCTTTAACATAGGAAGGACCTATTACTCCCAATTCTTGATTAACAAAATCTTGACTTGGAAATGCTAGGCATGGAGCCCAAGACCACACAGCTAATAAAGAGCAGAGCCAAGACTCCCTCCAGCTGGTGGGGTTCTTACCCATTAGTCTTCTCAGCAATCACACCATCTAGAAAAGATCAGGCCCAGTGTCTATCCTTATGTGGAAGTTCTAAAATGATCCTCCTTTTAGGATTAGAATAAGGTGACCATATAAAACTTAACCAAACAGGAAAATTTTGAGGGTGAGAGGGAATCCATTAGGTATAGTGCTAAGGAAAATATATAAGGAGCCTATCTCAGGCACACCAGGAACCAATGATTCCTCCATCTAGAGAGGGGGCCCTAACCATTACTCCCATCACATTATTCTTCTTTGACAGAGTAGGGAAAATATATTTACCTCAGTTTAACTGTTGTATTTGACATCAGGTTGGAAGACGTTTTTTGAAAAAGCAATGCATGCCTCATGCTTTGCCTTTAAAGTTTGGTGGTTCGCCATTTTCTAGGGGGAGGGGGGGCGGGTCAGCAAACACTAGTATGTGAGCCAAATTCTGCTCACCTGCCACCTGTTTTTATAAATAAAGTTTTACCGGAACACAGCCATGCCCATTTGTTTATGTGTTGTCTCTGTTTGCATTTGTGCTACAGCTGAGTAGCTACAACAAAGACCATATGGCCCCAAAACCTAAAATATTTACTATCTGGCTCTTTTTAGAAAGTATTTTTCTACCCCTATTTTAGAAAGTAAAACCCAAAGTCCTCAGCACACACGTGAGGTCCTCCGTGATCTGAGGCTGCTTCTGAGGCCGCTTCTGCTTCACCTCTCCACACTCTACTCGGAGCACTGTTCTTATTCCCAGCAGCTGCCCACTTCTTTAGCAGCTCTTGCAACACCCTTCTCAATGTGCTAGGAGTGTCCAAATTCCCACTGTTTGTTCTGAGAAGCACTCTTTTGGGTTGCTGTGAGCATCTTATTATGTTTTGCAATATAATCTTAAGTCATCCAACTTCCCCTATGTTTCATTTTGCCATCCACTAGAAGAAAAAAAAAGATTTATCACTGGATTATACAGAAAGATTGGCATGCAAGTGTCAGTAAACTATAGAGTGCCAAAACCAGAGAAAGTCTTCATATTAAGAGACTTAACTGTTCAGAATCCTCCCTCAATGTTTGTTCACGCAACCCAAACCCTGACTACCCAAATAAGATGAGAAATGCAAACCGGAGTCTGAATGGCTATTTGGGATTATTTCTGACCCTGGTTCTGACAGTCTCAAAAGGAGCCCATCTCTGTGTCAAACATGGTTCCCTGAAAATCAGAGTGAGTTGCTCCACAAACCATTGTAGCACCTCCATTACTTCCTGAATCCCTGGATTTATGAATGGTTTGTTTTTTTTTACCACCTTCTTTTATACTAATTCCAACTTTTCTTTCTATATCTGTACCACTGATGGCATATTAGTCATCGAGTTTACTGATAACAGTGGGAAGAAAACACATGTTAAAAACACACACCACGCAAACCAAATGGATCTTTAATTTTAGGCTGCCATTCCTTTCATTGAGCTCTTCTCAGCGTTTCCTGCGGTGTGAATAATAACAGAGTGCCTGGCCTGCTTTCTTTTTACAGACGCATGAACTGGCATGGGAAGCATTTATCACAGAGAAAGGTCCTCTCAAAGGACTCACTGACAAAAGGGCTATGAAAACCTACACAGGAAGTCCTATGCCACAAACGGTTATCCAAACTGGTATTCAGCACCAAACACTAATACTTAATTTTGTAGTTTATGATGCTGAGACCTAACAATATAGAGACATATTCAAAATCAAATTTTATGCTGAGTTCAACTGTCCAATTTTCAAATCCAATCTTGGTCAACATGAGTTTAGAGTTGATAGGGAAGGGACATCGTCCTCAATCCCAGAACTCCTGAAACAGGGGCCAGAAAAACCTCCCCCATCCCAGTCCACATCAGGCAGGGACACCTGCAACAGCTTAGAGCTAAGATCAAGAGTTTATTGTAGAAAATTCTCCAACAATTACCTTTACCATGTATTTGTGTGAGTTTCAATATGTACCACCTTCATGGTACATTGTTTCCAAGTTCAGAATTTAACAGGATAACTCATCAGATTCCGGGAAAGTCCATGGAGTCTTCCCACAGGAAAGCAAATATGAAGCTGCCCTGTAGGGATATAGGGATACTTCCAAAGAATTTGGACTCTTACTACAAACAATTATAAATAAATTTGCAATGGCTCGAAGGAAGTAAGACTACACAAGCATGACTGACAAAGGTTTTCCCGGACAAAATCCAGGAGCCATGAAAGAACACATCTGATTTTATAAACATACACATTTTTTTTCTTAAAACATAAGTACTATAATTAAAGTCAAAAGACAAATGAAAAATTGGGTTAGGGGAACCAAAGTTTCTAAATCAGTAAGAACACAACATAGAAGACCCATTTCCTTAATATGCAAAGATCTCTTAAAAAAAAAAAAACTCCATAAGGAAGTACACAAAGGAAATAAATTCTAAATGCTCTGGCTATATGGAAAGACACTAAATATCAGTTACATTAACAGAAGTGCAAATTAAAATTATGACATATCTTTTTCATCTATCGTCAGCAATGTTTTATTACATTTGGTACAAGTATGATTTCATATACCTCTGAAGAGGAATTTGGCAATATGTATCAGAAATTTGAGCACAAATGTATATTGGCTTATTTTTATCATTTTTGCTAATAGTTATTGAGTGCTTATTCTGTGTGTATTAACATATATATGTTATTCCCATTTTTCAAATGAAGGCAGTGAAATTTTTCCCTAAAACATGAACGGTGCAGTGCAGCCCGGGAACTGAGAAAGCACCCAGCCTTCAGCAAAGAAGCAGATCAAGAATATGTTTCAAGAAAAAAGATGCAGAAAGGCAAACAGTGTACAAACTCACTACTCTGTAGAATCTAAAATAGTTAAACTTGGGGCATCTGGATGGTTCAACCAGTCAAGCATCCAACTCTGGATTCAGGTCATGATCTCAGGGTCCTGAGATGGAGCCCCATGTCAGGCTCATGCTGCGCATGGAGCCTACCTAAGAAACTCTCTCTCTCTCTCTCTCTCCTTCTCCTTCTGCCCCTTCTTGCACATGCTCAGTCCCTCTCTCTAAAAAAATAAATAAATAAAACAGTCAAGGGACGCCTGGGTGGCTCAGTGGTTGAGCATCTGCCTTTGGCTCAGGTTGTGATCCCAGGTCTGGGAATTGAGTCCCACATCAGGCTCCCTGCCAGGAGCCTGCTTCTCCATCTGTGTCTCTGCTTCTCTCTCTGTGTCTCTCATGAATTGATAAAATATCTTTTTAATAAAATAAATAAAACAGTCAAACTCATAGAAGCAGAAAATAAAATGGTGGTCACCAAGGGCTAAGAAGAGGGGTTTTTGTTTAATAAGTATAGGGTTTCAGTTTTGCAAGATGGAAAGAGTTCTGGAGATATCATGTACAACAATGTACTGTATAATTAACTTTGCTAAGAGAATAGATTTTAGGTGTTCTTACCACAAAAAGAAAGAAAAAAAAAGGAAAAAGGTAACCATGTGAGATGGATATATTAATTAGCTTGATTTGGTGTTTATTTCAGAAAGTATACACATAGCAAATCAAGTTTTAAACCTTAAATATAAACAACTTTAAATTATCAACTATATTTGAATAAAACTGGAAGGGGAAAAGAAGAGAAGAAGCCTCTGCAATGGACAGAGAAAGGACCAGTAATGCCAAACAAGACAAGCAGCCTAGAGGAGGGAGAGTAATAATAATAGTAGTGGGGAGCATGACTTGTTGAAGGCTTATTCGGTTCCAATATTTGCATTAAATGTTTACATGCATTATCACAGCATCCTCTTAAAAACTCTACAAAGTAGATACTGTGACACTAAAGGTCTGACAGTTCAGAATACAGAAGCCTAGAGAGTCAAATGACTTCAAGTTCATGCTCAGCAGGTGGTAGAGCCAGGACTGGAATCCAGGTGGATCTGATTCCAGAGTCTGGGCACATAACCATGATGCAGGTCTGCCATTGATGGTAACAGCACTCCAGTGTCACCAGAGCATCAGTCAAGGGACATGTGTTTGTCCCAGAGTTAAGTAGGAAGAAAGAAGTACCAGAATATATAATATGCCTGCCTCCTCTGGTTTTGAAGTTGGGCCAACCAAACATTCCTGTCTGCTAAGTGCATTAATGGGAGGAGCCACATTAATGGCTTCTTAGGGTTGATTCCCCAAAGCAGCTGAGCTATTTGAGGGGATCATCATTTTAGGGACTGCTTCCATACATCACAATTTTAATCTCATGGTCACTACATGAGGTGGTATTTCCTTTTAAAGATAACAAAACAGAAATTCAGAGAAATTGGGTAATTCATTCAAAATTACAAAGTCAGCCAATAATTAAGCTTAGGTGTTTTATAAAATATCTATCTATCTATCTATCTATCTATCTATCTATCTATCTCTATCTGAATGTCTCTCTATCTCTATCTCTGTATATATACAGATAGAGATAGAAAGATATTCATACACTGGGATATCAGCAGGGCCCTCTCCCCAGAGATACACTGCCTTGAGAATTCACAGCAGCCAATCCTTACCTCGCTTTACTTCAAAAATATAACATAAACTTGTCATTTCTTGCTTTAAAAGTTGTGGGTTTTGGTTTTTTTTGTGTGTGTGTGTGTTTTGTTTTGTTTTTTTTACTCTGACATGGTTGACTGATTTATGACCAAATTAACATAAAGTCAAATTGAAACCAAGAGGATTAAATAATGCCTAAATGTCACACAATCAAATCAGTTTTTCTGACTCAAGCCCACTGTCCTGCTCAGAAAGCACACCCTGTGTTACAGAGATTTCCTATTGTTCTCGACATTCAAAGACAGAGGTATGTACATGCTCTCATTTGTTTAATTGTCCTGGTCTCACCTTGTGTTTCATTTTCCAGCTAAGTATTTTATAAATAAATATCTCTCAAGAATTCGACTCACTGAAGTTATATGAATCTCACCAGTGAAAGCAGGGTCATCTTGCTGATGAGTACTTATGATCTTCCCCTCCTTTTTTTTTTTTTTTTTTTATAATGTGGCTTCTGATCTTTCACAAAAGCCACAGCTTGAATCACATTTATAAAAATATCACTGAATTACACCCCTAGGCAGGAAAATTGGTTTAGTAACTCATGATCTCAGCCTCTCTTTCTTTTCAGTGCCTGTTAATTCTATAATTTCATCATATTTTTTCTTTTTTTCCCCTGCATCTGGGGGAGATAGGAAAGGAAAAAGGGGAAAGAGAGCACACAAACCACACCATGATTTTCTGAGTAAATTGAATGAAAGTAATGTCACAAAACTGGGTTATATCCCTATTATAGAGACTATCCAGAGCAATAACACAGCCTATGAAGAAGCTGAAAAGCTCCTTCAGAGTGGTCAAAGGGGAAAACAGGTATTGAACCTGATGGGATTTTATCTCTGAAGTGGATGCACAGCTGAAAGTAGCCAAAGAGCGTCGGAACAGTCTAAGTGCCAAATCCTGCAATGCCGACAACATAAAACCACCCTTCATTTTCTAAGCGGCGCTTTCTGTGAGATCTCTATGTGTGTGTCTCTCTCTCCCCCACCTTGGTGTCTTTCTCTCTCTCTGTCTGTCTCTCTCTCTCTCTTTCTCTCTCACACACACACTCAAGTGCAACACTGTATCTCCAACAACCAAGAAAATTTGGTTATTATTTTGGCAATTTTCCACAATGTTTAGAATTACATAAAAATCAATTTGGAATATTGTTTGTACCATTTATTTATGAATAACTGAAAAAGCAATTTAGAAGGTAAAAGCACAAGCCCTATAATTTTTTTGTGTCCCAGATTTCCCTCAGCGCCTAAATCAATGTGCTTTAGTTAAGAATCTAAGTGACAGTTTGTACTATCTTCCATGTAAAGTAATAAATAATATAATAAATTTTTACTAAACATCGTCACCAGGATCTATCATACTAATCATGACTACCAGTTCCCTCCACAATTTACTCATGTTCTAAGGTTCATGTCATAGCCCCAAATTCTAGGTCTATCGGCTATGGGTAAAATCCCTTCACAGCAGAACTACTCTGGAGGGTCTCAGACACACACAGTTAATTAGACAAAATTCCATACAGTCACATTGAAAAATCAGATATCATCCTACTTTGGAGAGACTGAACTCTGCATTTTCAAGAATATTCTTACCTATATAGTCTAATAAATTATTTCTAATATTTTTCTAATATTTCTAGTAAAATTTAAACAAAAGATATTTCTATGGACTAAATTTGGAAAAATAACCCAAACACAGAGTTAACTATTTCCTTTTACTGGTAGAGTCTGACCTGTTCTGTTTCAAATATAAACCTCAAGTTTTATGGTTATGGGTACCTACTAAGCATTAAAATTTATTTTATATCCTCTTTGAATAAGATTATCATTAATCATAACTCTGGGTTTCCTGAAAAAACTAACAAACTTTCATTTATTTATAACTTTCTTCCCAGAGTATTCCCTAGAAAGAATTGAGTATGTGACTTTTATATCTTTTTTGTTTGTTTTTCAGATTATTTCAGAGCTTGAACAACAGGGCATTATTTTAATTGTGCTCATCATGAACACATGCTAAGAAAAACAGGAGATGTCTGTTCTTGGCTCCTTTTGCCGTCCTTTATCAGTGTCTTTATGGAATCAAATGCCCCATCTTGAGGTAGGGAATGGGACTGAAGGGAATGGGACTTCCCATTTTGTTATTTTCCATCTATTAGTTACCTCTAAATTTCATTGGTTGATGAGCTTTATCAGCTCCCAGAAATGATTATATTTTAGTTGGAGTTGGAAGAATGTTGCCTCACTCAAATAAACCACCTAAAGTATGCTCCAAAGTATAAACACTAAAAAGCTCTTAAGCAAAAATATTCCATGCAAGAGCCATGAGTCAAATGGTCAACTTATCCTAGCCTACCAAGAGAAGTAGTTCTTTCTTCTTTTCTTCCTTTCTCTCTGTTTCTCTGTCTCTTTTTTTCTTTTTTCAATGTATACTTACTATTCTTTTAGTGTCTACACCATGCTGGGCATTGAGGATACAAATTTGAAAAGGTCAATACCAAAGACTTGCAGAACCATCCACTGGATGATTTTTGCTTAAATAAGAAAGCTCCTCTACTCAAATTTCTGGTCATTCTGATATCCTCTAAAAAACAAACTATTAAACATTATCAACCAGCTATTGCAAACCATAAACTGACATCCACTTAGCAGGGAAAAAAATGTTTACTTAGTTTTGAAAATAAACTTACTTGATACATTTTTGGTTTTCCCCTGAAAAACAGTGTGTGTTAAGGTGATAAATTTATGATCCTAACAATTTATCAGCTTTATCAGCAGGTATTTTATTTTCTTCATTTTTCTTACTATAAAAAGGCAATCCTGGGTCGTATTATCCTTTGTGAGTGAGTGACATGGCAAACAAAGCCTTTCAAATGGGATGCCAGCTACTATTCCAGCCTCCTGTCTCATCACTTCCTCCCACCAGCCCTTCTCCACCTTGTCACCTCATTTAAAACCATCTGTGTTAAAGTCACCTAAGATCATCTGTGCAAATAACTCAAACATTTAATACACTCATGATTTTGAGCAAGTAAAACTTCTGCTTCCTGTCCCTTTTCTGTTTACTTTGAAAAAAGCTCGCCTATCCTTTATGTTTGAAGTCAAATGCTACCTTCCCTATGTCATCTTCCCTGATACCCTCAACATCCTAGCAGAGTCCATCACACAGGCATAAAGCATCCACAGGCACCACCCTAAATGGCCATGCAGAGGTATCTGCACATTTCTGAACCCGTGGGTGAGATCTGCATATGGATTTTTAAGCCAGAGGGGTTTCTTTAATTGTTGTTGTCTGCTTTGCTGTGTTTTGCTAGTATGTTTTGATGTAGTGTTTTGTCTGAAGCTTATAATTTATAAGCAAATCTACACATATGACATATGATGGGGAAAGCAAATATAACTTGGCATCTAAGTAACTTCTCTAGTTTTATAAGAAGAGTTCATGAAAATGATATCAGAGCCTATCAAAAGAGGAGCTGCAAGTAACATCTAAGGCAATAATATTAAGGGACATAGGGGTTAAGTGCTGATTCTGGAAGCCAAGATAATCACAGCTACCTAAATAGGAACCTTACCATGCATGGTCCAAAAACACTAGACAGATTGACAAATACAAATAAATCTATACACGTATCATAGTTTCAACATATATGGATTTAAAAATCACTACAGTTTCAAAGTTCCTGTATTTAGAAAAATAAATACCAATTTTCAGCAAAGCTTTCTCTAAAACTCCCACCACAGCCCATTCAAAATGAGAGGAGGCGGAGAAGAAGAAAAAGTATTCAGAAAAGTGTGCAGAAGATGGAGGAGTTCATTCAGGTAAAATCACCCTAAATGATAAAATACCAATAAAGGGTATGGGGTAGGACAGGGAAGGGACTTAAAATTGGATGCTGTGCTGAAGGAAACAGCCTCAAAAAGAAACACTCTGGAGGAAGATGGGATAAAAGGGAAGGAAGGATGTGCCCACTGGAGAGTGGCAAAAGGAAAAAAATGAAGGTCACTTTAGGATTCATCCAGATGATATTTTAAAGGGAAAAAATGAAGGACACCCTGCACCCTACTGCCCCTCCTTGCCGTACCCCCAGGCCACCTATTAAAGAAAGTGCAATATTCTACAATGCCAGAAGGTGGCAGCCTTGGACAAGAAATCTGGAAAACCAGCATGCTGCCAAACCAAAGCAACCTATAGATTATGTAGTTTTCTCCTATACAAAGCTACTGTTAAAAAAAAAACAAAAAAAGGAAAGGAAAAAGAAACAGATAATCAACATTAAAACTTCTAGCTGATAAAATTCTCCCAAATATTATACTGGATCTAAAGGAACCTAACACAAGCAAAACTGAATCATCACACGTGCTATGGTAAATACAAAAAGACACGTAAAATTCGAAATTCGAAATCGAAGAGTCAAAATGAAGTATAATATAAGAAGAAATGAAATAAAATTTGATTGGTTTCAGGAAAGAAACAGAGGAGGTAAAATCATAACATAAAGCTCAGTTATATGATGCCTACGTAATTTTTAATATAGAGTTGAATGAAGGTTTAATGCGGAGCATTGAAGAAAAGCAGGAAAGCAACAAAGAGAATAATTTTTTTTATAAAGAAGTAAAAAGAGAGAAATTGGTTGAAATGGAAATTAGGCAACGAAAAGTCAACATAGGTATAAGTGGAGGCTCTAAAGAAGGAAAACAATGCAGTGAAACAGAACCACTATTTTAAACTATAATTCAAGAACACTTTCCAAAAATAAAAGAAGACCTGAATCTACATATTATAAGAGCTAAGTACTTAGAAAATTGATCTAGAAAGATCAATTCTAAAATTTCTCCTAGTAGAACTATTCAAATTTAGAAATTAAAAAAAAAAAAATCATCAGGGCTTCCAGGAAGAATAATTTACAAGGGCAAGAGAATTTGGCATCATATTGCTCATAACCAATATGTAAAACAAGGCAGGAATGAAGTGGTCTTTTGTAAGATGATTAAGAAAAGAAACTGTGAACCAGTAATTTTATATTCAACTCTGCTATCTTGTAAGTATCAGAGCAATAGAATTAGAGTTTAAATTTGCAAGGACTAAGTGAATGCTCTATCCATGAGTCCTTCCAACAGATGAGTGCCATCCAACCAAGAAATGACTAAAGAAACTTAGCTAAAGTCTTCATATTTCTAAAGAGTAAGAATAAGGAATACAGTGCATATCATACTCCAATTATACTTAAAGCAATAATCAGAAGAAAGTCCATAGGCTAAAATACTTCTACAAATAAAATAGTGTATATAAATTAATTATACTGGTAAAAGACCATATATATATTTAATTAATATTTAATCTAACAATAAAGATAGGAACAAAGGTGGCAGAGTATATAAATGATGAAGGTTCTGACAAAGTAGAATTTGGCAATTACCATTTTTACAAAGTAAAACTAGAGGGAAATAGAGAAAAGTGGAACTAGGTCATTGGTCCCATCAATAAGTGGGAGTCACTGGGTACCATGAAAAACTGGCAAACTACATAACAAAGGTTAATCACACAAAATAAAAAATATACATACCAAATCATATGACATAGTCAATGCAACTGAATGGTCTGAACTCATCTATTAAAAAGAAAGAATTTTCCACTTGACTCCCAAAGAAAACACCAAATATACACTGATTACAAAAGACACTCCCAAAGCAAATTCAATAAAGCTAAATGTACAGGGATGGACAAAAGTATACAAGGCAAATGGAAACAGTAAGAAGGCAAAGGCTGTAATATTAACATCAGATAAAATAGAATTCCATCAAAAAGCACCACCATGATCAATCACACTACCAGGTATTTACCCAAAGAATACAAAAACACTAATTCAAAAGGATATATGCACCCAAATGTTCACTGCAACATTATCTACAAGAGCCAAATTATGCAAGCAGTCCAAGTGTCCTTCAACTGAAAAATGGATAAAGAAGATGTAGTATATATATATGTAATGGAATATTACTTAGCCATAAAAAGGAATGAACTGTTGCCATTTGCTACAGTATGGATGGATCTAGAGAGTATTATGCTAAGTGAAATAAGTCAGTCAGAGAAAGACAAATACTATATGATTTCACTCGTATGTGGAATTTAAGAAACAAAACCAAAGAATATCAAGCAAAGGGAAAAAACAGAGTAGGGAAAGACAGGCCTCTTAACTCTAGAAAACAAACAGATGATTCCCAGAGGGGAGGTGCGTGGGGGATGGGAGAAACAGGTGAAGGGGATTAAGAGTACATTTATCACGATGAGCACTGAGTAACATATAGAATTGTTGAATCACTATCTTGTACACCTGAAATTAATATAAGACTGTAAGTTAAATATACTAGAATTAAAATTAAAAACTTAATAAAATTAAAAGGATAAAAAAGCACTAACAAGATCAAGAAGGCCACTCTTTAATACTAAAAGACAACTCCTTTTTGAAGAAAAATACTTATGAATATAAAGTAACCACTTTGGTAAAAAAGAAGCTACAAGAGACGTCAGTAGACATGTACAGAAACATGAATAATATAAAGATTTTATCATATTATTCTCAGAAAAATCAAGATGACAAAAATAAACATATAGAAAAACTAAACAACATAACCAATAACATAAATTTTTTTTGTATATATCTTTTTATTGGAGTCTGATATGCCAACATATAGCATAACATCCAGTGCTCATCCAATAACATAAATCTTATGGATATATATTGAATTTAATACTCTGACAACATAAAATACAACTTTATCTCAAGAGTACATAGAACATTCACAAAAATTGTCATATATTAAAAAGAAAGCACCAATAAATTAACAAAATGTAAATAATATACAAAGGGTGCAGTCAAGCTACAATTATATTAATAACAAAAATGTTTTAAAGATCTACCACTTGGATTTGTTTTCTATTAAATAACTTGGCTAAAACAAAAACTAAAATGACAGGATTTCTAAAGAATACTTTTTATAATAAACAAAAGAATGAAAACAAATGAATTAAATGCCCAACTCAAAAACCTAAAAGGGAAAAGTAAACCAAAACTAATAAAATTAAAGTAAATAATAAACATCAGAGCAGAAATTAAATAGCAAAAGAATATCATACTCTATACATTATTTTCTTGGTTTTTAGATTTTATTTATTTATTTTAGAGAGAGATAGAGAGAAACAGCATGAGTGGGAGAGGCAGAGGGGGAGAGACTCCCTGTTGAGCGTGGAGCCTGACTCCAAGAGTTAGATGCTTAATGAACTGTCACCCAGGCACTCCTATTACTTTCTTAATGTAGTAAAATATTGTGGGCCCTGATGCTTCAAGTTAAGTGTCTGCCTTCTGCTAAGGTCATGATCCCAGGGGCTTATGATCCAGCCCCGAGTCTGACTCCCTGCTCAGCAGGGAGTCTGCTTCTCCCTCTACCCCTCTCCCTGCTCTGACATTCTCTCTCTCTCAAATAAATAAATAAAATATGAAAGAAAGAAAGAAGAAAGAAGAAAGAAGAAGAAAGAAGAAGAAAGAAAGAAGAAAGAAAGAAAGAAGAAGAAAGAAAGAAAGAAGAAGAAAGAAAGAAAGAAAGAAAGAAAGAAAGAAAGAAAGAAAGAAAGAATTGAAACAATGAACATCTTTAAAAATCATAAAGTGCTCCTCTGTAGATTTCTATGCAAATAAATTCACAGAGCTCAGTGAAGAAGATATTACAGGAAAATACAGTCTACCAAAATAGACCTCATTAATTGATCATTTTCTCTGTTTCTACTCTCCAAATTGGAATGATTTATACTTAATTCCAATTCAGGGAGTAGAAGCAGAGAAAATCAAGAAAATATCCCACAACAAAGCATCAAATATAGACTGCTTCGTAGGGAACTCTGTCGAATTTTCTAAGACCCAATGCTACATATTTTTTTCATGGAATACAAACTATAAAGAAGCTTCTAAATTCTACTTACGAAACAATTACAATACTGATATCTGAACCTAAAAAAGATGGAACAAAAGAGAAATTACAAACATCACATATGAATACTGGTGAAATACCCAAAATAAAATATTAGCAAACAGAAACCTGTCCCACCTTCTTCCTATGTTTATTGAGATATAACTGACTTACAATATTATGTAAGTTTAAGATGTACGAGTGTTGATTTAGCTATACCTGCATTATGTCACCTAATTACTATTTCTTTCTTCTGTTGAGAAAATCTAAGATTCCTTCTCCCAGCAACTTTGAAGTGCTTATTACAATATTATTAATTATAATCACTATGCTCTACTTTGATCCTCAGAACTTATTTACCTTGTAACTAGAAAAGTTTACAATTTTGACAAACATCTCTTCCTTCCCTCTATCCCTCAGCCCCTGGTAACTACCAGTCTAGTCATTTTCTATGAATTTGACTTTTTAAGATTCCACATATTAGTGATATAGCATCAGACTTACTTCACCTAGCATAATGTCCTCAACTTCCATCCATGTTATTGCAAACAGCAGGATGAACTTATGGCTGAAAAATATTACTCTGTGAGGTGGGTGCGGAGGGGGGGTACAATTTCTCTAACTATTCATCATCTGTTGATGGATACTTAGTTGTTCCAATATTTTGGTTATTGTGAATAATGCTGCAATGATCATGGGAGTGCATATATCTCTTTAAGATGTTGTTTTCATTCTCTTCATGGAAATATACCCAGAAGTGGGATCGCTGGACCATGAGGTAGCTCTATTTTTAATTTTTCGAGGAACCTCCACTCTTTTTTCCACAATAACTGCATCAATTTACGTTTTCATCAGTGGGGCAGAAGGATTCCCTTTCTCCACAGCTTTGCCAAACTTTTTATTTCATCTTCTTTTTTTAAGGTTTTATTTGAGAGAGAGAGAAGAGGGGTGGGCGGCAGGGGCAGAGAGAGGCAGACTACCCACTGAGTGGGAAGCCTGACATAGGGCTCAATCCCAGGACCCTAAGATCAGGACCTGAGCTGACAGCAGATGCTTAACCAACTGACTCACCCAGTCATCCTGGCTATTTCATCTTTTTGAAGGTAGCCATTCTAGCAGGTATGAGCTCATTGCATTTCCCTGAAGATCAGTGATGTTAAGCACCTTTTCATGTACCTATTGGCCAATTGTAGGTCTTATCTGGAAAACTATGTAGTCAGTTCTTCTGCCCATTTTTTAATTATATTGTTTTTTGCAATTTAGCTATGTAAGTTCCTTGTATATTTTGGATATTAACCACTTACCAGATTTGCAAATATTTTCTTCCATTCTATAGCTTGCTTTTTTCATTTTGTTGATGGTTTCCTTCACTGTGCAGCTTTTTCACTTGGTGTACTCCACTTACTAATTCTTGCTTTCTTGCCTTTGCTTTTGTTGTTGAATCCAAAAACTCATTGCCAAGATTCATGTCAAGAAGTTTATCCCTATGATTTCTTCTAGGACTTACATGATTAATGGTATGTTCAAGCTTTTAATCCATTTTGAGTTGTTTTTTGTGTATGATGTAAGAAAGTGTTCCAGTTTCATTCTTCTGCATGTGGCTGTCCAGTTTTCCTAACACCATTTATTGAAAAGACTATCCTTTCTTTTTGTATATGCTTGACTCCTTTGTTATAAATGAATTGATCGTACATGCATGGATTTATTTCTGGACTCCTATTCTATTAATCTATATGTTGTTTTTATGCCAATACCACACAGTTATGATTTCTCTTTCTGCTAGTTCATTATTAATATACAAAAATGCAACCAAATTTGTATGTTGATTTTGTAGCCTGTAAATTCACTCGATTTGTTTATTAGTTCTAACATTTCTGGTGGAGCATTTAAGGTTTCCAAATATAATATCATGTCATTGGCAAATAGGCACAGTTTTACTTTGATTTGGATGCGATTCATTTCTTTTACTCATCTAATTGTCCTGGATAGGACTTCATGTGCAACTATGTGGAATAAAAGTGGCAAAAGCAGGCATCCTTGTCTTACTCCTGATACTAGAAAAAAAACTTTCAGCATTTCACCATTGGGTATGATGTTAGCTCTGCGCTTCTCTTATATGCCATGTTGTTATCATGGCATATAAGGTATCATGTTGAGGTAAATTCCTGCTATACTTACTTTGAGAAGTTTTATCATAAATGGATGTTGAATTTTTTCAAATGCTTTCTCTGCATTTGTTGAGATTATCATATGAATTTATATCTAATTTTGTTAATGTGGTGCTTCACATTTATTGATTTGCATATGTTGAACCATCCTTACATCCTGGAATTAATCCCATTTCTTTATGGTGTACGATTATTTTAATGTATTCTTGAATACTATCACTAATGTATTGTTGAATACAATATATTGTTGAATATTTTGCTAATTTTTTGTTGAGCATTTTGTATTTATGTTCATCATGAATATTGGCCTACTATTTTCTTTTTCTGCAGTTTCTTTGTCTGATTTGGGGTATCAGATTAATCCTGGCCTCATTTAATATATTTTAAAGTATTCCCTCCTGCTCTATTTTTTGAAAGAGTTTGAGAATTGTTTTTAACTTTTCTTTAAGTTACTGGTAGAATTCACCAGTAAATGCATCTGGTTCTTCTACTATTGGGAGGTTTTTGATTACGTACTCAATCTCCTTACAGATTTTCTCCTTCTTTATAATTCAGGCTTGGTATATTATATGTTCCTAAGAATTTATCTATTTCTTCTACATTGTTCAATTTGTTGGTGTATAATTGTCCACAGCAGTCTCTAATGATCCTTTGTACTTCTACAATATCAGTTACAATGTCTCTTCTTTCTTTTATAACTTTGTCTACTGTTTTTTTCTTAGTCTAGCCAAGGACTTGTCTATTTGTTTATATTTTTTAAAACAAAATTTTTAATTATTTACTGTCTTTTTAGTTTCTATTTCACGTATTTCTACTCTGATCTTCATGATTTTTTCCTTCAATTAATTTTGGCCGTGGTCTGTTCTTCTTCTCTAAATTCCTTTAGGTGCAAATTTAGTTTGTTTATTTGAAATCTGGATTTTGTCTTACAAAGTCTTTGCTATATCTCATAAGTTTTGGTATATCATGCTTCTACTTTTATTATCTCAAGATACTTTGTTTTCTCATTTTATTTCTTCTTTGACCCATTGATTGGAGCATATTGTTTAATGTCTACATCCTTGTGAATTTTCTGGTTTTCCTCTTGATGAGGGAGTAAAAGGCTAGCTGAGGACAAAGCATGACCTAATACCCTGCAAACTCCTCCCCCCCCCCCCCCACCAGGTGAGATATGTGTGACATTCCTCAGGCACTCCTGGCTGCCCTAAAGCTAAGGAAAGGAAAAACAAATAATGAACTTATAGAGATCACATTCCTGCAAGACAAAAGTCTCCCTCAGTTTACAAATTTCTTAGTAATTTACAAGAACAAAGCATTTTTATCAATAAACTAGATTCCACAAGGAAATGTATATACAATTAAATGTCCTTATTACCTGTAGCCCATGACAGATACTTGAAGTGGGCAGACTGTCACATTCCTCCAGGAAGCCTCCAACTGTCTTCATGTGAATGCCTGGCTAGAGGGAAAACAAACCTTAATTTGAACAATGGCAAGACCTCCAATATCTGTAAATCCTCTTTAGCATATGAAAGTTCTTTTGAAACTTCCCTTTTCCTTAGCTCCTCCAACTCCCAGGTATATAAACAGCCACCCCTCACAAGCCTGGGGCAGCAGCTCCTTCTGCCCACAGGTCCTGTCCTCCTGCTCTAATAAAACTACCATTTTGCACCAAAGTTGTCTCAAGAATTCTTTCTTGGTCATTGGTTCCAGACCTCACCTGAACAAACCTCATCTACATTCCAAAACTATATCAGCTCCACTGAAATAATCTGCTGATAGTCTCAGAGAGGATTCCTTGTATGTAATAAGTTACTTTTCTCTTCCTGCTTTTAAGATTTTCTTCTTGTTTGTAACTTTTATGATGTAATTAAGATGTATTGTGGTGTGGGTGTCTTTGGATTCAACTTTTTTGGAACTCTGTAAACTTCCTAGATCTGGATAGCTATTTCTTTCCTCAAATTAAAAAGTATTCAGCCATTTATTCTTCAAATACATTTTCAACCCCTTTCTCTCTCCTCCTTCTGAGAGCCTTATAATGTAAATACTGGTCCACTTGATGTCCTATAAGGCCCTAGGCAATCTTCACTCTTCTTTATTCTTTTTCTTTTTGTTCATCTGATTGGATGCATTTCACTACCCTGTTCTTGAGTTTGCTGATCCTTTCTTCATTGATCTATCTGTAGTAGAGCCCCTCTACTGAATTTTTCAGTTCAGTTATTGTATTTTCAGCTCTGTGCTTTCTATTTGGAACTTTTTGCAATTTTTCATGTCTTTGTTGAAATGCTCATTTGGTGAGCACCTTTATGATCAGTATTTTGAAGTCTCTATCAGGTAAACCATTTAGCTCCATTTCATTTAGGTGAGTTTCTGGAGCTTTATCTTGTTCTTGTTTGGAACTTATTTCTGTTTCTTATTTTCCTCAACACTCTGTGTTGGTTTCTGCACATTAAAAATAATAACCACCTATCCCCATCTTGACAGAGTGATCTTGTGTAGATGAACCCTGTCAATCAGCTTGGCCTGAGCTCATGGTTTTCTTAAGCCTCTGTGATTTTCAAACTACCCTCTTTGTTCTTGGTGCTTCCTAGTAGTTAGGAGTGTGCCAAGACCAGGCAGTTTCCCAAAGGAGAGGACTACAGTCACCACCTTATTGCAAACCAGTCCCTCAGACAACAGCTGGGAAAGTATGCAGTTGGGTCCCTTCCAGGGAGAAACTGAAAGATAGGTGGTTTTGCCTGCTCCCTCTACAGTTGGGCTGGGTTAGCAGCTATGGAGTGGTGCCCCTGCACCCTTTAAAAACTTCTGACAGAGGGAGGGGAAATATGGCGGAAGAGTAGAGGTCCTCGACTCACCTGGCCCCACAAACTTACCTAGATAACTTCCAAAACATCCTGAACACCTATGAATCCAACCTGAGATTTAAAGACAGAACAGCTGGAATGCAACAGAGAGAAAAATTTTCGATTCTAGCGAAGTAGGAAGGTGAAATAAATAAATAAGGAAGGAAGGGAAAGGAACCATGACTAGCAGGAATATAGCAGCAGAGCAACAAAGCTTCTGAGGCAAGAAAGCCCAGCCCTGGAGAGGCAGGAACTTAAAAAATCCCCGCCTAGAGTATTCCCTGACAAAAAAAGTGCTAAGTAGGGAAATCAGACAAAATGACGGGAGGGGCAGTGAAGCCTCAAGATTCCTGGAATCACTGTAAGAGAAAGGGTACCCAGGGAAAGCTCACTGCAAATCGTGGGCCAATCTCAGGAAAGGGTTGGAGCGCTGCAGCCCTCGGGGCATTTGGGAGAAGCCACTGGGTTAGGTGGGCCGGAGCTGTCTTCACCCTAGAGGCTGGCAATGGAAGGAAGTGGCTGTGTCCCATTCCCTTTGGAAGAGGCAGTCCCCAGGATTGTGGATCCAGTAACACAGGGCCCAGGATCCTAGGGCGCCCAAGCAGACAAAGCCCATGATCCTGCATTCCCCCGGGCCAGGCAGAAGCAGGGAGGGCACAGAACAGCTAGAACTCTCCTGCCACAGGGCGCCCCCAAGCTGCACAGATCAGTGCACCCGTGCTGGACCAGGACCATCTAGTCCAGTGCAGACTGGGAGCTGCAGGTTAGGTGGAGCTCGACTCCAGAGCTGGAAATCTGGCCACCATCATTATGTTTTTCCTCTTGATTTCACCTTGTACCTAGGAGAGGTGGGGCCACAGGGAACAAAGGCCTCACAGGATAAAAAAACTCACACTGAGCCCAGCACCTGGCAGGGGACAGGGCATCTCTGCCCAGGCAAAGATACCTGAAAATCAGCATAGCAGACTCCTCCTCCAAAAGAACTGCTGGAAGAGCAAGTTTATTGACCAAGCAGCACTGGAAAGCTCCAGGACTGAGGGAAAATAGTATATAGAACTAGAGGGTCCCTGGTTGTTTTTCCATTACAAATCATTTTTATATAAGACTAAAAACTTCCAATATTTTTTCCCTTTTCCCACCTTAACTATAATATTTTACCAGCTCTTCATTTTTAAGTTTTTTTCCTTTTTTACTTGCATATTTCTACAATTACATGTCTTAGATATATTTTCCACTTCTGGATCACTTCAACATAATCAATTTAACTCTGGTAAATATATAAGATATGGGTATTTATTTTTTATTTTTTCTGCCTCATTTTGTTTTACAATGGTGGAAGTTAGTACCTTCTAGAACACAACCAACATACACTCAGAACCAAGTGGAACACTGTGTTGGTTCATTTTGTGAGATTATATTCTCTCTTCCTTCCCATCCTGCCACCCTCCTTTATCTTGTTTATATTTGGTGGTCAAAGTTAGGGCTTCTATAAGTATTTCTGGTTTATATAAATTTGGGACTGAGCATCTTCTAACATACAGAACAAAATACACTCCAAATCAAGAGAATCACCCTGTAGAATCCCTCAGGCAGACTACATGCTCTCTCCACTACCACTTCTACACCACCAACATCCCTTAGCCTTTTCTCTCTTTCTCTCTATTTTTTTTAAGATTTTATTTATTTATTCATAACAGACAAAGAGAGAGAGGAAGAGCACAGGCAGAGGAAGATGTAAACACCATGCTCGGGGTCCACTGTGGGACTCGATCCTGGAACCCCAGGATCACACCCTGAACCAAAGGTAGATGAGCTTGAGCCACCCAGGCATTCCTCCTCTTTTCTTTACTTTTTTGTTCTTTTACTTTTTTCTTCTTGTTTTCATTTTTTGGCTTTTAATTTAAACTGCTTTGTTTTGAAATTTGTTTTTCACTTTAGTGGTCATTTTATTTTATTTTATTTTATTCTGTTTTTTGGTTTTGTTTTGTTTTGTTTTGTTTTGTTTTTTGTTTTTTCCTGGTCTGTGACCTCTTTGGAATCATGTAGGTTGTATTTACTTGAGTAGTGGTTGGTATTTTTTACTCAGCCCACTCATACAGCCACTCTGTACTAGACAAAATGACTAGAAAGAATTCACCACAAAAGAAAAAACTGGAAACAATACTCTGTCACAGAGTTACAGAATTTGGATTTCAATACATGTCAGAAATTCAATTCAGAAGTACAATTCTAAAGCTTCTGGTGGCTCTGGAAAAAAGCATACAGGACTCTAGAGACTTCATTATTGCAAAATTGAGATCTAATCAGGCCAAAATTAAAAATAGATTAAATGAGATGCAATCCAAACTGGATGTCCTAACTGCTAGAGTTAATGAGGTGGAGGAGAGAGCATGACTAACATAGAAGACAAGTTGATGGAAAAAAGGAGCTGAGGAGAAAAGAGAAAAATGATTAAGAGTCCATGAGGAAAGGCATAGGGAAATAAATGATGGCTTGAGAAGAAAGAATATACATTTAATTGGGATTCCAGAAGAGGCAGGGGCTGGGGGGGGGGGAGCACAAAGTATATTTGAACAAATCATAGCTGAGAACTTCCCAAATCTGGGGAAGGAAACAGGAATTCAGATCCAAGAGATAGAGAGGACCCCCCAAAAATCAATATAAACTGTTCAACACCTCGACATTTAATAGTGAAATTTGCATGTTTCAAAGATAAAGAGAAAATTCTTTTTTTTTTTTTAAGAGAAAATTCTTAAAGCAGTTCGAGACAAGAGATTTTTAACTTATATGGGGAGAAATATCAGATTAACAGCAAACCTCTCCACAGAGACCTGGCAGGCCAGAGAGGGCTGACATGATATATACAGGGTAGTAAATGAGAAGAATATGCAGCCAAGAATACTTTATCCAGCAAGGCTGTTGTTCAGAATAAAAGAAGAGATAAAGAGCTTCCAGAATAGGCAGAAACTGAAAGAATATGAGACCACCAAAATGGCTCTGCAAGAAATATTAAGGGGGACCCTGTAAAAGAAAGAGGAAGCCCAAAGAAACAATCTACAAAAACAGGGACAGGACTGAATAGGTATTACGATGACACTAAATTCATATCTTTCAATAGTTACTCTGAAGGTGAATGGGCTAAATGATCCCATCAAAAGACAAAGGGTTTCAGACTGGATAAAAAAGCAAGACCTATCTATTTGCTGTTTACAAAAGACTCATTTTAGAACTAAGGACACCTCCAGCCTAAAAATAAAAGAGTGGAGAACCATTTACCATTCAAAGGTCCTCAAAAGAAAGCTGGGGTAGCAATCCTCATTTCAGATTAATTAAAGTTCATACCAAAAACTCTAGTAAAAGATGAAGAGGGATACTATATCATACTTAAAGGGTCTTGCCAACAAGACCTAAGAATCAAGAATATTTATGCTCCTAATGTGGGAGCTGCCAAGTGTATCAATCAATTAATAACCAAAGTAAAGAGATACTTAGATAATAGTACACTAAGAGTAGGAGACATCAACCCAGCACTTTCAGCAAATGACAGATCTTCTAAGATAAACATCACCAAAGAAACAAGGGCCTTACATGATACACCAGACCAAGTAGATTTCACAGACATATACAGAACTTTCCATCTGAATGCAACTGAATACACATTCTTCTCAAGTGCACATGGAACTATCTCCAGAATAGACCACATCCTGGGTCACAAGTCAGGTCTCAACTGATACCAAAAGACTGGGATTGTCCCGTGCATATTTTCAGAACATGATGCTTTGAAACTAGAACTCAATCACAAGAAGAAATTTGGAAGAACCTCAAACACATGGAGGTTAAAGAGCATCCTATTAAAAGATGAAAGGGTCAACCAGGAAATTACAGAAGAATTAAAAACATCCATGGAAACTAATGAAAATGAAGATACAACCATTCAAAATCTTTGGGATACAGCAAAAGCTGTCCTAAGAGGGAACTACATCACAAAACAAGCCTCCCTCAAAAAATTGGAAAAAACTCAAATACACAAGATAAACTTGCAACTAAAGGAACTGGAGAAAGAACAGCAAGTTAAACCTAAAACAAGCAAAAGAAGAGAGATGATAAAGATTCAAGAAGAACTCAATGAAATAGAGACTCAAAGAACTGTAGAACAGATCAACAAAACCAGGAGTTGGTTTTTTGAAAGAATTAATAAGATAAACCCCTAGCCAGCCTTATTAAAAAGAAAAAAGACTCAAATTAATACAATCACGAATGAAAGAGGAGAGATCACAACCAATACCAAGGAAATACAAATTATTTTAAAAACTTATTATGAGCAGCTATAAGCCAACAAATTAGGCAATCTAGAAGAAATGAACATATTTCTGGAAAACCACAAACTACCAAAACTGGAACAGGAAGAGGCAGAAAACCTGAACAGGCCAATAACCAGGCAAGGGAATTGAAGCCGTCATCAAAAACCTCCTAAGACACAAAAGTCCAGGGCCAGATGGCTTCCCAGGGGAGTTCCATCAAACGTTTAAAGAAATAATACCTATTCTACTAAACCTGTTCCAAAACATAGAAAGGAAGGGAATATCTCCAAACTTGTTTTATGAGGCCAGCGTTACCTTGATTCCAAAACCAGACAAAGACCCCACCAAAAAGGAGAATTATAGATCAATATCCCTGATGAACACAGATGCAAAAATTCTCAACAAGACCTAGCCAATAGGATCCAACAGTACATTTAGAGGATTATTCCCCATGACCAAGTGGAATTTATCCCCAGGATGCAAGGGTGGTTCAACACTTATAAAATAATCAACGTGATAGATCACATCAACAAGAGAGAAAAAAAGAACGATATGATATTCCCAATAGATGTAGAGAAAGCATTTGACAAAATATAGCATCCATTCCTGATCAGAACTCTTCAGAGTGTAGAGGGAACATTCCTCAGCATCTTAAAAGCCATTTATGAAAAGCCCACAGCGAAATATCATTCTCAATGGGGAAAAACTGGGAGCCTTTCCCCAAAGATAAGGAACACGAAAGGGATGTCCACTCTCACCACTGTATTCAACATAGTACTAGAAGTCCTAGCCTCAGCAATCAGACAACAAAAAGAAATAAAAGGCATCCAAATTGGCAAAAAAAAAAAAAAAAAAAAAAAAGCCAAACTTTCCCTCTTTACAGATGACATGATATTGTATATAGAAAACCCAAAAGATTCCACCCAAGATTGCTGGAACTCATACAGCAATTTGGCAATGTGGCAGGATATAAAATCAATGCCCAGAAATCAGTGGCATTTCTATACACTAACAAAGAGACTGAAGAAAGAGAAATTAAGGAATCAATCCCATTTACAATTGCACCCAAAACCATAAGGTACCTAGGAATAAACCTAACCAAAGAGGTAAAGGATCTATAGGCTAAAAACTACAGAAAACTTCTGAAAATAATTGAGGAAGACACAAAGAGATGGAAAAACATTCCATGCTGATGGATTAGAAGAATAAATATTGTGAAAACGTCTATGCTACCCAGGGCAATTTACACATTCAGTGCAGTCCCTATCAAAATACTATGGACTTTCTTCAGAGAGTCGGAACAAATAATCTTAAGATTTGTGTGGAATCAGAAAAGACCCGGAATAGCCAGGGGAACACTGAAAAAGAAAACCAGAGCCAGAGGCATCACAGTGCCAGATTTCAAGCTGTACTACAAAGCTGTGATCATTAAGACAGTGTGGTACTGGCGCAGAAACAGACACATAGATCAATGGGACAGAATAGAGAACCCAGAAATGGGCCCTCAACTCTATGGTCAACTAATATTCAACATAGCAGGAAGGAATATCCACTGGAAAAGGACAGTCTCTTCAATAAATGGTGATAGGAAAATTGGACAGCCACGTGCAGAAGAATGAAACTAGACCATTCTCTTACACCATACACAAAGATAAACTTAGTGGTTGAAAGATCTAAATATGAGACAAGAATCCATCAAAATCCTAGAGGAGAACAGAGGCAGCAAGCTTTTTGAACTTGGCCACAGTAACTTCTTCCAAGATACATCTATGAAGGCAAAGGAAACAAAAGCAAAATGAACTATTGGGACTTAATCAGGATAAAAAGCTTTGCACAGCAAAAGAAACAGTCAACAAAACTAAAGACAACCTACAGAATGGGAGAAGATGTTTGCAAATGACATATTCGATAAAGGGCTAGGATCCAAGATCTACAAAGAACTTATTAAACTCAACAGCAAAGAAACAAACAATCCAATCATGAAATGGGCAAAAGACATGAACAGAAATCTCACAGAGGAAGACATAGACATGGCCAACAAGCACATGAGAAATGCTCCACATCACTTGCCATCAGGGAAATACAAATCAAAACCACAATGAGATCCCACCTCACACCATGAGAATGGAGAAAATTAACAAGACAGGAAACCACAAGTGTTGGAGAGGATGTGGAGAAAGGGGAACCCTCTTGCACTGTTGGTGGGAATGTGAACTGGTGCAGCCACTCTGGAAAACTGTGTGGAGGTTCCTCATAGAGTTAAAAATAGAGCTACCTTATGACCCAGCAATTGCACTACTGGGATTTACCCAAAAGATACAGATGTAGTGAAACACTGGGACACCTGCACACCAATGTTTATAGCAGCAATGTCCACAATAGCCAAACTGTGGAAGGAGCCTCGGTGTCCATCGACAGATGAATGGATAAAGAAGATGTGGTCTATATATAGAATGGAATATTACTCTGCCATCAGAAAGGATGAATACCCACCATTTGCTTCAACATGGATGGAACTGGAGGGTATTATGTTGAGTGAAGTTAGTCAATTGGAGAAGGACAGTCATCATATGGTTTCATTATATGGGGAATATAAGAAATAGTGAAAGGGATTATAAGGGAAAGGAGGGGAACTGAGTGGGTAAATTAGAGAGGGAGACAAACTGTGAGAGATTCCTAACTCTGGGAAATGAACAAAAGGTTGAAGAAGGGGATGTGGACAGGGGGTTGAAGTAACTGGGTGATGGACACTGAGTTGGGCACTTGATGGGATGAGCTCTGGGTGTTATACTATATGTTGACAAATCGAACTTCAATAAAAACAAATAATTTTTTTTAAAAAAAGCCACACAGAGGAGGCAGTGTGAACATACAGGGAAGATCCTGGAGCCATAAGGTCTGCAAGAAGCAGGGGCAGATCCATCCCTAAAGCTTCTGAGGGAAAGTGGCCCTGGAGCCACCTTGATTTCACACTGTTGGCCTTCAGAACAGTGAAAGAATGAATTTCTTTTGTTCTAAGCCACGAGGATTGTAGCAATTTGTTACAGCAGCCACCAGAAACTAATAAAAGTGGTTTCTATGCTTAAAAAAAAAAAAAAAAAAAGAATTGCTCCTTGGTTTGCTACAGTCCTATGGGACTTGTGAATGCAAGCTTCACTGTTTATCAGAGCCAAGAGATGTAGCGGCCCAGCCCCTGGGTGGCAGCCTCAAAGGCTGAGATGCTAGACCTATGTACAAGATACTGGTAATTTAAAGCAGGCTAGAGAGAACAGTCAGAGGATGCATCTAATGGCTTCCCAGGTCCCCAGGAGGATGATATTTGTTTTTTCCTGGATGCACACTAAATTTCAAGTATATCCTTAAGCAGCAACTTTTAATATGTACAAATAGATCCCTTTCAGCAAAAGACTAGTAGGTATTTTTTGTCTGCTCCCACTAAGCCCTGAGGGAATAGCCCTGGTGAACCTCCTAGTGCCCACTAAGATCTGTTTCTTTGTTTGCTAAGCTTTGTCAGTCATGTGGACAGAAGCCCTGTTGGGATTGAGAACTAAGTGTTTGGGGGATACATCCCTCAGGTGGGAATTTTAAAAGTTAGAGCACTAAATATTGGGTCCAAACTCTTCACCTTTCAGGGAAAAGCTGGGAGTTGAGAGTTATCCTTCCATTTATAAGGCTCTATACCAGGAATGAGGTTTATGGCAAGCATGTGCTGCAGCCTTTTTCTACCCTTTCAATGTATTTTCCTCATTCCCCTTGATGAGGGAGAAGACTAGCTGAGGGCAAAGCACAAGCTAACACCCTGCAACCCCCCACCTCACCATATAGGATGTGTGAAATATTCCTTAAGCATTCCTGGCTGCCCTAGAACAAAGGAAAGGGAAAAACAAATGGTTTACTGAGATAAATCACAGTCATGCAAGATAATGAATCCCCATCAGCTTGCAATTGTCTTGATTTGCAAATAAAAAGCAATCTCCAAAAACCTATAGACTCAATTTCCTAGAGCCCTCACATCACCCTCCCTTCCATAGGATAGAAAATATTATATAAACAGTCACTCCTCACGACTCCAGTGCAGCTCTTTCTGCCCTGCTTTAATAAAACTACCTTTTTGCACCAAAGACATCTCAAGAATTCTTTCTTGGCCATTGGCTCTGAACTCCAACACTCCAAACCACATCAACCTGATGTGTAAGAGTTTCTCTGCTAATTTCTAGATTTCTTTCAGAGGGTGCTGCTTCATGTTAGTTGTTAGTTGTACATTCAGTATGTCCATGGGAAGAAAGGAGTTCAGATACTTCCTATTTTGCCAACCAAAAATAGTGGTAGCAAAATTTTAACAAAGTCTTGTTGTGCCCAAGATTATGTATCCGAGAAACCACCAAGGAGCCGACACCGATGCAAACACACGAGGGTTTATTTACAAGCTCGAGCTTGGGTCCAAGTATACCCGACACAGCGGAGCAGGGACTTGGACCCCGAGGTGGGTTCCAGCTTAGTTTTATGGGCTGGTCTAGGGAACCTCCAGAAGGGGTGGAGGAATTTCCCAAGTTCTATTTACATTCTGATATGGGGCTTTCAAGGGCATTAAGCTCTGTTCTCATTCTGATATGGGGCTTTCTAGGGTGTTAAGCTATAAGCTGTTTTTTCCTGTAACTAAAGTAATGTAAATTTCAGCTCTTATTCACAGGGGCCTGGGATGGCTGTACTTGTGCTAACCCTGAACTTAAGGTGGAATGGCCTTAATTTTCTCAGCCTCCACTGTCTGAACTGGTGACCAAATCTTCCCTTGTCCATTAGTATCATAACCCAAGAAAAACTATAGAGATATGAAAAGGATCAGAACCCCTATCTTTAGAATTATCTGACCATTTACAAATGGATTTCATTCACTGGCCCAAATCACAAGCCTTTACAATATGTCTTAATAATGCTGAAAATAGTCTGGTGAGATTGGCTAACATTCTGTTACCAAATGATTATGAATTATGTTTTTGTCATCTGGGAAAATCTTCAACACTCACTAGTGTTTTGGAATATAGGTGAGGTTTGGTGAGGTGAGGTCCAGAACCAATGACCAAGAAAGAATTCTTGAGACAACTTTGGTGCAAAATGGTAGTTTTATTAAAGCATGGGGACAGGACCTTGGGCAGGAAGAGCTCCTGCTCTGGGCTTGATTATATACTTGGGAGCTGGGGGAGGAAGGGAGGAAAAGGTTTTCAAGACAACTTTCATATACTAAAGAGGACCTGCAAGATACTGGAGGTCTTGCCATTGTCCAGCATTCAAGTGAAAACAGTTGGGAGCTTCCTGGAGGAATGTGACAGTCTGCCCACTTCAAGTATCTGTCATGGGCTGCAGGTAATAAGGACATTTAATTGTATATACATTTCCTTGTGGAAGCTAGTTTATTGATAAAAATGCTTTGTTCTTGTAAATTGCTAAGACATTTGTAAACTGAGGGAGACTTTTGTCTTGCAGGATTGTGATCTCTATAAGTTCACTATTTGTTTTTCCTTTCCTTAGCTTTAGGGCAGCCAGAAGTGCCTGAGGAATGTCACACACATCTATCTCCTGGTGGTGGTGGGGGGGGTGTTCAGCTTCTGCTTTGTTCTCAGCTAACTTTCCGTTCCCTCATCACTAGTAAAAGAGAAATCCACCTTATAAAGTGAAATACTTAAGCAGTTATGAACAGAATCCTAAAATAGAATAAAGTTTTCAAAACTCTCAAAGAACAGACTTACAATATTCTAAATCAACACAATCCAATTCTTCAGAAAAGTTTAATCTACTTGGCCTAAATTTTACCCATAGTCCTAATGATCCGCAATCTACATAAAACAAACTCCTATAAACTCTTCTGAGTTCTCATAAATTTGTTGCAAGAAAACTTATGAGTCTTATATTATACTATACTTCTGAACTGACACTCTACATTGTCACATTATGATTATATCACATATTGTTAAAATAAATGTCACATACAGTGATATATGCTTGGCAAGAACAAGTTACATTTCCAAAAAAGACACCAGTAGACATGCATCTACATAATATATATCCAGGAGACTGAATGTACTAGAAAAGACATCAATAAAAAACAAACTTAGCATTACTTAGGAGAAAACCATATTGAGTTTCTGTAAACGCAAATACTGCTCTTGAATTCCAGGGTATATACCCATGAAATCATGTTTTCCTGTGTAATGTGCATGGGTTTAATTTTAATACTAAACTATTAAAATGGCTAAATCCTTTTTTGTCCTTCTCTATATATACTTCCTTTTTGCAAACTTTTAAATTACTTTATTTGCTATTATCAGACAATTGTAATGGCTGACAATCTTTCCAACTGTTGAGTTTGCCATTTGGCCTTAGATCCCACTATTAGAATGAACTTCAATACATCAACATGCCTTAATTGGGTCTACCTCTCAACTGTTAGCTGCTTGTTTTTTTGTCACAGAGCCTCAAAGAAATTCATAGCCTGTCAGGGATATAAAGGAACATAGGACTAATAATATAAACTATCATCCAATTATTTTCTCATAAATCTATATATACAGAAACCATTACATTATTTGTTTAATTACACCCAGAGTGAAGCCAATTAAATTTTAATAGCAATTCCTAACAACCTCTGTGTCTGTTAAATGTGCACCATTACGATTATTCTTGTATGATCACAGGGCCTTCCCAAGCTAACCCATATCAGAATGTGTCTCAGACTTTACCACGGTTGTCTGACCTTCCCAAGTATTCATAATGAATTGTTAAAAGTCTGATATAGGGGTGCCTGGGTGGTTCAGTCAGTTGAGCATCTGCCTTTGGCTCAGGTTGTGATAGTCCTGTTGTGTTTGGGATGGAGCCCCATAAATGCTTCTTCTCCTTCTGCAACCTGCCCCCCACCTCATGATTTTTTTTGTCTCATTCTCTCTCAAATAAATAAAATCTTTAAAAAATATAAAAATAAAAAAAAATTTATTTACCATGATGGATCTAAGACACCCAATTTCATCAGTTCCCATAAGGATTTCTACCCTACACTAAAATACATAATCTGTAATTAATCTCTGACTTTGCTCCAAACAAAAATAAAATATTTCAAATTTTAAAGGCAAAAAAATCAACATAAACTTATGATCTAGAATATTCTTAGACAATAAAATTGCCTTTAGCTATGTAGTCATCAAGCAAAATGGGAGTTCAGAAAATAACTCATACCTAATTGGGCAGCTTCTTTGGTCGACCAAATTGAATGATGAGACTTATTCTCAAGGTTAGGTACACATCAACTCAAGATCTGAAAGTAGAATGGATTTCTAATGTTGCTTATGATGACTGGAATTATCCACATTCTTGTAGCCTTCGTTCCTATCATGTATCTTAGTACTTCTATGTTACTAGATTGCCATTATCCTAAGCAAGCCCAGGAGTGAAATTTATGGATCATAGGGCATATTTTATTCAACATGTACAATACCAAAGACTCACCCAAGGTGATTTTATCTATTTATTTTCCCACTTGCAGTGATGAGCCTTCCAGTTACTCATGTTCTTGTTAATATTTAGAAGTGATAGTTTTTCATTTCAACCATTCTGGTAGACACATAATGGTATTGCACTATGGTTTTAATTCACATTTGCCTGATGAAAAAATGTGGTTGAGAACAAATGTTTGCTCACCCTGTGGATATCCTTTCAGTAAAGTGTCAGTTCAAGTCTCCAAATATTTTTTCCCTTGAATTACCTTTTCTTATAAATTTGTAGGAGTTCTTTATGTATTCCAATATAAGCCCTTTGCATTTTTTTGTATTATAACTATCTTCTCCCAGTCTGTGACTTGCCTTTTCACTCCCTTAATGATGTCATTTGGTGAACAGAAGTTCTTAATTTTAATATATCTTTCTCTTCAGTGATTTTGTGTCCTATTTAAGGAATCTTTGCATATCGAAGTGACAAAAATAATCTCTTATTTTTTCTAAGTACTTTCTTATTTTTTATATCTCATATTAAGATATGCCTTCCACATGGTATTAAATTTTTCTATTATATCAGTGAGGATCAAGTTTCATTTTTTTCCATGTGAATTTCAAATTGGCCCAGCACTATCCAATGGAGAAACCATTCTCTGAAGTGCCACTTTTATAATAAGTCAAGTGTCTACTGCATGCAGATCTTTCTTTGTACCAATATCAAATAATAATTACTGTAGCCTTGTAAGAAGTTCTGCTGATAGAGGTATCCTCCAAAATTGTCTTAGCTACATAGATATTTTATAACTAGCTCATGAATTTCCACAAAGAAACATCTAATAGGATTTAGACCAAACATATCCTCCAGTTCACTATATCTTATCTTCTGCTGTTTCCAGTCTATTGTTATACCCATCAGAGAAATTCTTAATTACAAACACTGTATTTTTATCTTCCAGTTCTAGAATATTCATTTATTTCTTTTTATGGGTTCCAATTCTCTGTTGAAAATCTCCATATTTTGGGAGTACATGAATGGCTCAGTCAGTTAAGCATCTGATTCTTGGTTTAAGCTCAAATCATGATCTCAGGATCCTGAGACTGAGTCCCACATCAAGCTCTGCACTCAGCGAGGAGTCTGCATGGGATTCTCTCTCTCCTCCCTCTGCCCCTCCCCCTGCTCATGTGCACATGCTCTCTCTCTAAATGAATCTTTTTTAAAAAAAAACTAAAATCTCTATATTTTTTACTATTTTGTCCATCTTTTTCTTCATATTCTTAAACATATTACTCAGCTATTTTAACTATATCTGATACCTCGAATAACTTTATCACCCATGTACCTTTTTTTGCTATCTGTGTTTTAACTCTTGCTTTTCCCTTTAGTATGCCTCATAAATGTGTATCACCTCCTTGATATTGTGGATAAAATCCTGTTCAGGACCTGGATTATATATTTCTGAAAAAAAGTTAAGATTTTGAGTTTGTGTGTTGCGATTTTTGTTTATTCATTCTGTTGTTGTTCCGTTCTGGTTGCTGCTGTCTCATTTTGTTGTACAGGCAGGTAGCATACCAGCATATCCCCTGATCCTGCCAAGCCTTTGTTTTAGGTTGTATGAGAGCGCAGTTACTTTAGCTTCGCTTCTTATTGGTACAAAACTCCTAAAACATGCTTGACTTTTGAAATGTGGTCATTACTTCTAGAGCCTCCAGGGTCCCAATATTAAGGTCAGAAGATTTACCAAGATGTTTATCTTGGGGGACACAAACTTGAATCTCTTTTTTTCCCAGTACCTAATTGTTGCTGAAATCTCTACTCAGCTCTTTCGACTCCCAGCTGTTATTTCTCTGTTTTTTCTTTGAGATTCACCCCATACAAGTGCAGCTGAGAAGCTGGCTGAATACTTAGGGGAAATTATACACATATTTTAGGGCTCCTTATCTGTAGTTCCCTCCTCACTGGGTATTTCCCTTCTCTAGGATATACCGTCCAGCTGCTTTGTGGCCCTGACCTCCAACCTGTGTGCCAGCAGTGTAAAACTGCCACATTCTGATTCATTTTCAAATAGAGGGTTTGTAGATGTAATAAATGGCCATCCCCCAGTCTACCAGCTTTAATGAACCAGCTTATTCATAAGTAACATTAACAATCCATATCATTTTTGTTTTTCCCTCATTTATTAACTGGAACACTGACCAAGAATCATGTAGTTCTAAAACTAGGAAAGATCACATAGATTTTTTTCATTCCAACACCTTTATTTCAAAAATGAGAAAAATAAGCTACACCCAGAGATTAAAAAATAAGACTGAAATCTAATAGCTTATTAAACAATCTATTTCCAAAGCTTTATATAGATTTTCTTTTATTGAGCTCCATCTTACCATTTTCTTCTCTCTCTCCCATTCTAAGACTGTTTAAATTGCTCAATAATTTTTGTAGTGACTACCACAAAATGACAATTCTCCATTCTTACTGTTCAATACGGTTATTCCTGAAAAACTTATCTCCCTAAGTATGATGGCTACTTCACCAAATGTTGATAATGTTATTCTCACTGCTCTCCTTATGCTTGAAGCAACAGTAATAAAGATTTCTTCTCCAGCTGAATCCAAGAAAATGTTTGCCTCATTAGCTCAGGAAACGCTATCACAAGCTAATTCATTCAGTATTAGAGGCAGGAATAGGTAACATATGGTTTCACTCTGCAAATGCAGTCTCAAGACATTAAAAAAAAAACAAAGCAACACATTCATCCATGTTTCTGCCACTGTGGAATTACTATCCAATGAACCAAATCTATACATAGTAACTATCACATAGAAGTAGCTTTCCTTTCTTTCTGAAATAAAGAATGTAGCCCACAAATTCATTCACCTCCTCCCGAAAACTTGGTTATTGTTAGAACTGGAATTAGAGTCTTATGGGAGAAGTGATGTAGAGGCAGGGAGCCAGGAAAAAGTTTCTCTTTCTTCAAAGCATTCAGGATCAATATGTTTTTTTCTCCCTGATACCCACAGATAATCTATCTAATAAAGAAATTATAAGCATAAGTTATAGTAAAAACTGCTACATGTAGATCAAAATTCATTTTTTTTCCCTCTTAGCCAAACAGCCAATCACTGTGTTGTAGTCAATGGAATATTGTCAATTCCAAGCCTGGCCCATAAAGACCTCCCAGCCATGACCTCATGCTCTCTCCCCACATGTCAGCTACATGCAGAAAAAGACAGTCCCTATAAGGTAGGTAAAACGATATAATGGAAGACACTTGTAGTCCAGAGTAATTTGTGGAGAAGTCCCGAAACCCTGTCACTGCCGATCCACATTGGGCTATGCAATTTTTAAAAACTTTCCTATACAATAGTACAATATAGGAATATAATTGATTTTTACTGTTCTATCAAAAAACTTGCCAAATTAATTAATTCAAGTTATTTATTGTACAGTGCTTAGTATTTTCTACTCACAATCACATCATTCATGATTAATGATCATTTATTTCTTACTTTCTAATCCTTACACCTTTTGTTTCTTTTTCTTGATTTATTCCACCCCCCCACCCCCATAAACCCGGCTATGCTCTCCAGTAAAATATTGAATAGAGGTGGTGATAGCTGGTATCTTTCTTATGCTTAATATCCAAAAAAATTGTATTATGTTTTTGCTGTCAGCTTTTTTAGGCATACATTAGATTAAGAGATTTCCCTTTATTCATATATTGCTAAGAGATTTATTATGAATAGGTACTGGATTTTATCATATACTTTTCTGCAACTGTTTAATTGACTTCATGTTTTTCTATATTAATGTGGTGAGTTACACTGATTGACTGATTGAGTTAATAATATTAAATGAATCTCACACTCCTGGAATTAAACAAGTTTAGCCTAATATAATATCAATTTTTTTTCAATTTTTATATTACTTTGTATATTATCATTTTTATATTTTATATCAAATTGTTGTTCTCTCTGTTTTTCAGGATACTTCCCCAATACCTGTCAAGATTTGCCAGTGATTTTCCTTTCTTATAATGTCCCCATAAGGTTTTAGTATTAAATTTTTGTTAGTTTCATTAAATGAGTTGAAAATTCTCTTTTTTTCCTGGAAGATTTTCTGTTAGTGTTTGACTGAATTCACCTCTTAACCCATGGGCAACTGTAATATTCTTTGTAGAGACATTTTTTTTTAAGATTTTATTTATTCATGAGAGACACAGAGAGAGGCAAAGACACAGGCAGTAGGAGAAGCAGGTTCCCTGAGGGGAGCCCCATGTGGGACTTGATCCCTCGACCCTGGGATCACAACCTGAGCTGGGACCCTGGGATCACAACCTGAGCTGAAGGCAGACGCTCAACCACTGAGCCACCCAGGTGCCCCCAGATAAATGTTTTGAAGAAGATGAAACAAGATGTGAGAGCTGAGAGAAAGGACTTAGGCAAGAACTTTCTAAAGTGGCAACTTTTAAGCGGGATCTAAAATGATTAAATAGGACCCAACTAAGATTTAAGGAAAGAATATTCCTGGTAAAGAGGTAGTTATGAATTAGAAAAACAAAATCCAAACCAGAAAACAAAACAGCATTGCAACTATATGAAGAATAAGGAAAGCCAAGATTTAAGGAAAGGGTATTTCTGGTAAAGAGAACAACAGGTAGGAGCAAAGGCCCTGAGACAATGTATCCCCTACCTCAGATGTCCACTTTCTTCACATTTTCTCTGTCTTTTAAAAAACTCAGGCTTAAAAGTAACTAAAAATGGTGGCTCAGTCAGTTGAGGGTCTGACTCCTGATTTTGGCTCAGGTATCTATCTCAGGGTTGTGAGTTCAACACCTGAATTGGGATCCATGCTGGGCATGGACCCTACTTTAAAAAAAAGAAAAGGAACTAAAAAGACCTGAAAATGTTGCCCCTTTCAGAGGCCCTTATGATTTACTAAGATACAAAGATTAAATTTAAAGGGAAAAACTTCAAAAGTGAAATTTCTTGAGTTAACTCCACTCAAGAGGCAGTTAACATCTCTCTGCACCTACAAAAATAAAATAAAAATTAAAAATGCTGACATGGATTATTGCCCACTCAGCTCTACCTGTGTCTAGTCAAGATTCTCAGTGAAAGATATACTTTGATGCCAATTTTTCACATCTGATGCAGGAACTGAGAACTTGATAGGCACAATAGCTCCCACCCCCCACTCCCATCCCACCCCCCAACCCGGCACAGGAAGTTCCCAATGCACCAATTTGCCACATTTCAGTGCTTTGTGATTTGGACTTCTGAAAGAGACTACATTTCCTTGTAGCAACAATGATATTAATTGCAAAGTAGACCCCTAAGGAAGTCAACAGAAGCCCGCCCAAGTTAAAATGCTGCTGATAGTCTACAAATTAGCAATGGAGAACAGAATTCAGCTTCATAGCTAGGGAATATGCAGGAAAAGTGCTGAGTGAGAAGTAGTTTATCTTGAGTGGCACTACATAAAGAAAGCCAGGATCAAGGAAAATGAAGAAGGAAGATTTTGAAGAGACTTTCTAGTAACTTAAAAATCTGGTGGATGATGAGATAGGTTGCTTACATGTGTCTAATTTTGCTCCATGAACTTTGGCTTTCCTTATTCTTCGTATAGTTGCAATACTGTTTTGTTTTCTGGTTTGGATTTTTTTTTTCTAATGCATAACCATTCATGATTAGAGATGGGTGACTCAATGCTTTTCCCAAGTTTGTGATGGTGTTAAGGGTTCATGCAAGTTATAAAAAGAGTGAGGGTAAGAGAAGAGAGAGAGGTGTGAATCAGAAGTTTTCAGAGTTCAGCACATACCAGAATTCCTCAGAGGATTTATTGAAACACAGATTTCTGAGCTTCATGCCACAACTTCTGATCAATAGCTGTGGGGTGAAGTAGAGAATCTGCATTTCTAACTAGTTCCCAGGTAATCTTGGTCCTACTAATCCAGGGACAATACTTTGAAAACCTCTAACCAAAACACAAAAGGTTCAAGGCAGACAGAACATTGAAATTTGCAGCACTGCTGTTGGCTCTGGCAGGTTGCTCCTTATCACGATGTTTAAGGATATGTCACTGACTGGTCACTATGTATTCATGTCAAGGGGTTGAGAAAGGAATCAATATGTCAGGCAGCAGCCTTGTCAGTGTTTTTAGGTGTCTGAAAGCAGGTGAAAGAACAGTTCCTCCCAGATTTTTATGGTTCTCTTTCTTCCCATACAAAGAACAATTTCTAGAACTATCTGAGGTAATTCTGGAAGCTGATTTAACCCTTTCAGACCCAAAACACACTACCTTAAGGGTGTCAGTTTATAACTTACTAGCAAACATGTATTAACACTTACTAGTTTCAAGACACTGTAATAAATAGGAAATGGGGAGAGGGGAGATTATTTCATCTAAAGCCAGAGCAGGCCTGTACGTGAGCAACTAAAGCCACATCCTTGAGGTGAATCAGGTAAAATGCAATGAGTTTAAATGTGGGAAGGATGTTTCCACCTGGAGAAACAAGTCAAGCACTAGGGCATGAATATGAATAAGAGATAAAGCTATGAATTTAGTTAATTGGGAGCAAAAGAGGGAAATGACAGATGGAAAATATATGTCCAGGAAGAGAGAACAACGTGGAGAAAAGTTACACAGGTGAGAGTAGAAAGCAACAAGAAGTTCCAGTTGGCTGAAGTGTAGGTCCCAGGAGGAAGGGACAAGGAAGATGGGAAAAGTAAGAGAGTATTATTATCATGAAGCCCTTAAATATCAGGAAACACATTTGAAAGTGACTAAGTATCAGGGGAGCTCTTAAACTTTTTAAGCATAACAGTGATGATCTGGAATTCCACTGGGCAGCAAATGTGGAGGTGTGAGAATTCTGTTATAGTAGCCAGGACTTCCCCAGGGCTCAGAAATGAAGGGAGGGGACAGAGCAGTTACCCAGCAACAGATGTGAAGTCAAGAATAAGAGAAAGAGAGAAAGAGAAAAAAATAAGAGAGAAAGAAAGGAAGACAAAAAGGACCCTGATATTTTAAGCCTCAGTAACTAGCTAGATGGCAGCATTTCTGATAGGAACGTGGAAGTCTAAAAAATATTCAAATACAGGGGCACCTGGGTGGTCAGTGGTTAAGCATCTGCCTTCAGCTCAGGTCCTGATCCTAGAGTCCTGGGATCAAGCTCCACATCAGGCTCCCTGCATGGAGCCTGCTTCTCCCTCTGCCTGTGTCTCTGCCTCTCTCTCTGTGTCTCTCATGAATAAATAAAATGTTTAAAAAAATATTCTAATACAAAAAGAATTGCTGAACTACAGATATCATACATTCTCACTCCATAAGATAGGTGAAAATTTCATTATAAAAGCCTAAACTTGCCTCATTCCATTCTCCATCCCCACTAGCCTTAGACTACAACTCTGAAGTCAGTGGCTATCAATTTTTTTTCTACCTCAATCTGCATATGAGAGTATAAATAAATATATAACTGAAGTAAAATGTTGAGAAGCAATACTTAACCTTCCCATGTATAATGTACTCTGGTATTTTCTATTCTGTTCCATTTCACTTTTTAAATATATTTGTAGCCACCACCAAATTTATTTCCTGGCTCACAAATGGGTTGTGGGTTTCCCACAGTCAGGAAAACACTGTCCTAAGCTGGAAAATTCAGCAATTATGTAGACAGTATAGAAAGATGAAGAATAACCTTTATCACATGTAAGGGGGAAACATATATAGAAGCAATGAATTCTTACTTTCCAAAATGTTTTAGATTACTTCTCCAAAAATGTAAGACACCTATAAATATCAAACAACATTGGATAACTCCTCCAGTAAAGGGAAGGAGAATACATTCTGTGCCTATTTTAACAAGATGATCAAGACATTGGACAGAGTTCATTCGTGCACTTAGTACTGAAAACTTAGTACTGTCAATGAAGACCCACATTTATAACCTAGTAAACTGAGATGAAGGAAGTTAAGCATTCACATCTCCAAAGCAAGCTTTACTTTATGAAAGGATCTTTTCACTAATTTTAAATAGAAACAATCCTCCTAATGGATTTAAGTCCATAACAAAATTAACTAACCACTTGACAGAACCACTGAAAGGGAAACTAGGTTTAAATAGCATTGTCAGGGCACCTGGGTGGCTCAGTAGGTTAAGCATTCGACTCTTGATTTTGACTCAGATTGTGATCTCAGGGTCATGAGATAATCCCCGCTTCAGGCTCTGCACTCAGCAGGAGTCTGCTTGAGATTCTGTCTCCCTCTCCCTCTGCCCTTTCTTCTGTGGTCTCTCAATCTCTCTCTCCCAAATAAGTAAATGAATTAAAAATATATATATTGTTAATTTCTTCTCCATCAGAGAGGAGACAGAACATTGTAACAGGAAAGATGTTCCAAGAAAAGATGTCTCCATTTATAAAACTGTTATTTATACTCAACTTGAAAAAAGTATCAGGACAAGGTAGGGCTACTGCAGCCAGCAGTGATAGAGCATGCCTTGTTCCTCACCTAGGCTTGACCAGAGGGGCAAGAATTGCCCATAAATAATTTGGAAGTACAGTTTGCTCACCAGCTATTATTAGCCATAATACATCACTTTAATGAAATAGATTCCACCCATGAAATTCCCTGAAGACTGAGAAACAGACAAGTGGATTGCATTGACCTGTCATAACGAACCCATATACAACTTTATACGCAGTAGAATAAAAACTGACCCAAAGTGCTCTTTAGTATACAGGCTATTGTGCTAAGTACTTTAACACCTGTGATCCCCTAAGAACCTGATGAGGCTCACTACAAGAAGGGAAATAACTCAGCCAAAGCCATGTAGCTGGGAAGTGCAGAGCTGAGATTTGAAGGTAAGATTCCTTACTTTCTTAACTCACTCTGTAAGAAATATAAGGACAGTTGCACAAGAAGCAGGTCAAGTGATCTCCAGTGTGTCCTTTGTGGAGCTTTATTCAAAAAGGTAACTGGCTTCTGAGTGGATATTTGAATATACAGTATATGCAGCAGGACAGGCAATCAAGACCTTCAACAATAAATCTTCCCAGATGCTTGGCTGTTGAGATTGTTTTCTGCACTCCTTCCACCCCCTAATCGGTCTACCTCCCTCCACCTTTTGGTTTTCATTTCTTTCCATCAGTAGCCATGGTAACATCCAAAGATAAAACACAGGCAGGAGATTCTCGCAAGTATGTGAAAACATGGCTCCTTGCCAGCATTTTTCATCAGTATAATGCCGAGTACCACATAAACACAGCAGCACTCTCTTCCTCCCACCCACTTAGTGGCAGCCAAGGCCATTTGTGAATCTTATGAGACGACTGACGGGTACATTTGTATTCATAAACTTGCAGATCAGTCTTTCAATATTTCAAAAAAATGCTTGAGCTGGAAACTGGTGAGTTCATCTCACTACTCCCCATTAACTCTTTCCAAAGAACAAGGCATTCTGCTCATTGTTTATCTTAATCAGAGGTAGCTTCCCATATATGCTGATATTCAGCAAAATTTCACCACAAACAGGCTCTTCTGAATTTCTCAGTTAGACTGTGAATACTGAAAGATAGGAGAATGGAATCTGAAAGCAGGCTTGGTTCAATGTGTTTTACTTAAAAACAGCCTTGATTAGATTCATGAATATCTGGTTCACCCAGCCAGAATACCTAATTATTGACTGCATGGTTATAAATCAGAGGAGATTATAAAACAATGATCATCTGTCTGGAACACATTAAAACATGAAGGGCTTGTAGGCATGAATACCATGTGGATGGGTGCATTGTATGTATGTTTGAGGATAGGTGTGAAAACAACGGTCTTTTTTTAGCTTTATTATATTTCTAATTGCCTAATTTGGCACGGATAATTGTTATTTAGAGTTATTAATTTTTTTTAATCTACTGGATTTCTCTCCAAAAGTACTAATGGACTTTCTAGTGGACAATAATCCTTAAACACACAGCCTACATCTTTTTTTTTTTTTTTAAGATTTTATTTATTTATTCATGAGACACACACACACAGAGGCAGAGACACAGGCAGAGGGAGAAGCAGGCTCCATGCAGGGAGCCTGATGTGGGACTCGATCCCGGGTCTCCAGGATCATGCCCTGGGCTAAAGGCAGTACTAAACTGCTGAGCCACCCGGGCTGCCCCACAGCCTACATCTTTAGGATGCAAGACACACTGACCTCATGATTCCCTGACCTCCTCAATTCTAGAAATAGCTGTTTGTGAGTGCTTATTAGGTCAGAGCTATTGATGCTTCTGATGCAGAAAATGTTGGAGTCTGGAGCTGATGGCCAAAAAAGAATTCTTGAGACATCTTTGGTGCCAACAGGTGGTTTTATTAAAGCACAGGGACAGGACCTAAGGGCAGGAAGAGCTGCACTGGGGTTGTGAGGAGTGGCCCATTACATACTTTCAAGTTGGGAGAGGGTCAGAGAGAGTGTAAGTCTCTAGTCAAGGTTTTCAGAACCTTGAAGGTGCTAGCTGTTGCTAGGAAAAGGTCATTTATTACTGTCTAGTAAAACCCCAGTCATGAGACGCTTCATATGTATATCAGTGGGCCATATGCTTGGGGGACAAATGCCAACATACATCTTGGGGAGGGGGTAGAGATAAGGGAAATTTCTAAAGGAATTCTTATATGTTAAAGTAGACTTATAGGGTCCTAGGGGATTGGGCTAAGCTTGCCTTTTGCCCTTAGCAAAGTGTCAACATCAAGGCAGTTGAATTCATAAAGGAAGGTCAATCTGCCTGTTTCAAGGACATGTCAGTGGGCTGTAAGGAAATTTATTTTTTTTCTTTTGTCTTTTTTTTCCCACATCACTTCTTCTTATGATTGTAAGATGCCCTTCAGCAATGACCATTAGGACACTTTGAAAAAGTAAGGTTTATTTCTTATAAAACCTAGAAATTACACAGCACACCTAGAGCCACCCATGGAGGTCACAGGTAGAGAAAGTGCACGTGCTCTGAGATTCTGCTTTTATTGGGGTTTGGGGTCCACAGTGGGGGCTCATGGGTGGTGGGCTCACTGTTTCCTGGTGTATTTAAAATATAAGACCAGGAATTTAAAGAGAGGGAGGAAAAAAAAAAAGTGGCCCAAATGGTCTGTTATCAAAATTAACAAACTTAAACAAAGGAGCTTTGCTGGGGGAGATGACGTGGCTCTTTACTAGTTGTGTGGCTGGCAATGTGTTTATACACAGCCATCTTTGAACTGGATGCCCCTTTTTTTATTTTTTTATTTTTAATTTTTAATTTTTATTTTATTTATTTATGATAGTCACAGAGAGAGAGGCAGAGACACAGGCGGAGGGAGAAGCAGGCTCCATGCACCGGGAGCCCGACGTGGGATTCGATCCCGGGTCTCCAGGATCGCGCCTGGGCCAAAGGCAGGCGCCAAACCACTGCGCCACCCAGGGATCCCCTGGATGCCCCTTTTAAATGGATGCCTCAGCTATCAAAGTTTCAATCAGGGGGCACCTGGGTGCTCAGTTAAGCATCTGTTTGCAGCTCAGGTCACGATCTCAGGGTTCTTGGAGAGAGCCCCTTGGTAGACTTCCTGCTCAGTGGGGAGTCTGCTTCTCCCTCTGCCCCTCCCCACTCTCCACCTGGCTCATGATTGCTCTCTCTCTCGCTCTCTCTGAAATAAATAAATAAAATCTTTTTTTTTTTGTTTTTAACACTACAACACTTTTGTTAGAAAACAAAATTGTCAGGGCTTATACTGATGAATGCATTTTATGAGAGAGAAAATGGAAGCTTAGAGTGATTAAACAATGTTCCTGAGGTCACGCAACAAGGTAGTAGCAAAGTGAGAGTGGGGCCTAGGTCTGTGCTGCCTACACTTTTTCCTTTCATCCTTGTATCATTTACCCATAGCTTCAGTCACCCACCATCAGCTGCATATGCATCTGAAGACATTCCACAAACTGTGAGACCTTCCAGCTACCATATTTCTCATTTCCTCTTTTTGCATACTCCACCAGCACTGTTAGCACAAAATCCTTCCTAGCTGGTCCACTTCAGCCTTTTGCTCAGCTGCCCCCTTGATTCCTACAAATCTGTCCAATTCTTCAACTGTCCCATCTTGGCACTCATCGACCCTTGGTACACCCTAATCCTGGAGTCCACCAACTAGTGATGAAGCAAGCCAAGAAAACAGGTGGACTGTTTGTACACAGAGCAATGTTAATCAACCTCAGTTTCGTTCTCATTATTCCTGGGTAAACAGTTAATACACCCCAACTTGACTCCCAGTCACATTCCCCACACTGTATTTCAAAGGTTCTGCCCTCAACTCCTGGTCACAGCCCCTCTTATTCTTTGTTCAACAAGAAGCTCACATTTCATTTCGCCAAAGTGATGTAAGCCCTTTGACGTGACATGCACAATGCTCCCCTCTTCATATCAATCATTTGTTTCTCTTGCTTCCATCTCAGAGGGAGAAAAATATTTCATCTCAGAATCTATACCATCATGCATTGCCTTTCAACAAGTTTTTTTTTAAAGATCTTATTTATTTATTCATGAGAGACACAGAGAGAGAAAGAAGCAGAGACAGAGGCAGAGGGAGAAGCAGACTCCATGCAGGGAGCCCGATGTGGGACTCAATCCCTGGACTGTGGGATCATGACCCCAGCTGAAGGCAGATGTTCAACCACTGAGCCACCCAGGCGTCCTGCCTTTCAACAAATTAAATGACACAAAAAGGAAATAATCAGTCAAATCCAGAATGGGAGGCATTCTACAATATAAATGGCTGAGTTTTTTCAACTAATAAATGGCATGGGAGAAAAGGATTGTCCGGGAAGGGCTGTTGCAGATTGAAAGAGATGTAAAAGAAATCATAACCAAATGCAGCATACAGACTCATGTTGATGCCAATTAGAGCACGCTCTATATGGAAAGACATTTGGAGACAACTGGGGACAATTTCAAATATAGGCTATTAGATGACAGTGAGAAGTTGATGTTATTTTTTTTAGTCTGATAATAGCACTATGGTTATGAAAACAAAGGTCCTTATCAGTGTAGAGGTGCATACTACATTATTATGAGTGACATGATGCATGATATCTGGAACGTGTTTCAGAATGTTTTGGCAACTTTTTCTTCCCTGTGTGAGGAACGGATGAAACAAATTTTGGAAAATACTGGTAACTATCCAAAGCTGGGTGATGGGTAATTATAGATTGTCTGTACTCTTGTGTATGTTTGAAAACATACACGCTAAAAATTTTGAAAATAATAAAAAAACTGAAAATCTTTTAAAAATTGTTATTTAAAATTATTCTTGTTCCCTAACATAGTAAATCTACCTCCATTTGATCATTACTCTCTTGTCTTCAAAACAAGCCTCTTCTGTCCTAATCTTCTCTGAATAGCACTGTTTCCGGAAGCTGTAATTATTTTCCCATCTCTCCTGAAACCCTGACATTTTAAGAAAAGAGTCCAGATCACCCAAATGATATTCACTCCTTATCCCTCCCTCCCAGCTCCTCTCGCCTCCAGCAATCTGACTATTGTCACTGCTAACTTTTCTAGCTCTAAAAATCTAGGTGCTGAGCCACTACCCAACACACAGAGGTCTGTCTCTCCAAACTCTTTCTGCAACCACCTGTCTCTTTTCTTCTAGCCCATTCTAAAGACCGGATTACATTGATCAACTCACATAATCCTCTCCACAATCCTATGAGGTAAGTACTAGTATTATCTCCATTTACGGAAGGGGGAAATTGAGGCTGAGGAACACTGAACATGTAACATTGTTACATGCTCATACAGCTAGTAACTGGTGGGGCTGGAAGCCTAGGAAGCCTGCATTGGCCCATGACCTTAACCACCATGTCAATTGTCTCTTATTGGAGTCTAGCACAGGGCTCCTTCAGTTCCACCCGCCTGTGTCCACAGCGTACAATGCCATAGTAGATAAATATGTTTGGGACTTGGAGGTTCTGTCACAGTGTCCTGTTTGCCCAGAAGAAGGACCTTTCTGCTGTTAATGGGACAGTCTGATTGTCAGCATGGTCAATAAAATCACGACAAATTTCACTTTATTTTTAATAAATAAATTTGTCAGCCAAATGATCCAAACATGACAAGCTGAAAACTAAATCGACAAAGCAGCTAGTGAATGAGCAAGGACTTTATTCTCTAACGTCTCCTAAAGCCAAGCAGCAGCAGTCCTACTCAGAGATGACAGGAAGGTGAAGGTATTTTAGGTAATGATAACGTGGCCTCTAGAGGTACTATTTTTGTAAATCTTATCATTTCAAATGGGAATAGATGAATCTGTTTTTCTTCTATTTTCAGGAACTCCATGGGGGAATGAAGTCCAGGTTCCTGCAGGTGGCCCCTGCCTAGGCAACCAGCCTCACTGCTGCCACCACTTGCTGATGTCTTCCACACGGTCTCTTTGCAGGTTCCTGATGGGCTGTGGAGTTTAAGCCCCAAGGCCAGGAGTATCTTTGTTTCCAGCACACACCTATAAGCCCACACTGAACTATAACCTCCTTGGCTGTCCCTTTTCTCCACTTGTTGGACTCTCAGAGCTCTTTGCCATGCCCTTATATGTCTCTCACTCTGTTGTACTTGTATCCACATTTTGGGGAGCTCAGCTGAGCTGGGAGAGACCCAGCTGAGCTGTCAGGTGTAGAAGCAGCCTATAAAACAAGACAAAAATGAAGGCATCAAGCCCTTAATCACTTACTGCAATAGTAGAAGTCATCAACTCCTTTTCCATTTGGCCCCACAGAATGGTACATGAGTTATCCAGTGCAGACCAGAGGGTCCTTCTGTCACGTGAGTTTTGTTTTATGGACTCTGACATGGGATGCAGGGGGCAAGCAAGGTGGGCTAGAAATGAGCTGAGCCTAATGATGGGAGGGAAGTGTCTTCAAGGTTCTCCCCCTCATTTCCTGTAAGAGCAGCTGGGGGTGGGGGTGGGGGGCAGGCTACAGGACTCTGTGAAGGGCCCAGTGAAGAGACCAAGAATGAAGGTACTGCAGGTTGGAATATAAAGATGTGAAAGATCATGACTGCAACTCCCTGCAGACTTCTGTGCCCTGGCTGTGCCCCAAGCCGGGCATGGTGAGGACAACTTCTCCCTGAGGCCAGCCATAGAAGGCCTCTGTAATTGACTTTAGCCAGGCCTAAAGAATCACATCTATGCTTTTAATCTGGAGCTGGACTCCTCACACATCAATCTGTCTACGCTACTGAATTTTAAGTTCTTGAAGGCATCAGTCATGACTTACCTTTGTTTCTCCACACAAAGTAGATGCTCAGCAACCTGAAAGATCCTGTCCATTGAGTGACTGTTTCACCTGAGCATTTCCATTTGGATCCAATCAGAAAACCACTGGAATAGAATACTCTTGCTCTGCTTGTCTTATCTGTTAAATCTTAAAAGGTACAAATTTAATACACTTTAACAATGTCATACCAAGATCCACCTAATTCAAATCTGTCCCCAAAACACAATTATATTACCTTTGGCCACCATCAAAAAAATAATTCTCTGGTTTAGTAGGTCCAGAAATTAACACAGAACTGCTACTTGTACTATCAAGTTCATGTTGTGCTGATTCTGGTGCTTATGACAAGGGTTTTGAAAGTACATGAATCTGATTGATATTCAGAATTTAAGGTTCACAATGACTATTGTTTTTTTTAACTTCCCTTCATTTATTATTAATGTGAGGCATCTCAGGAATATCTGATTTTGTTTAGCATAGTTGTTTTCAGTCTGATTATCCTTGATATTGCAGATTCTAAATGCTTGGAACTTGAGTGCCCTGCCTTCAAGATATATCCCTAGGCAATCTATAGGGAAAGTCATGGTTTCAACACACCTAGAGGAAGAGCTGTGCCTTATGCCTCTTTCCTTCCCCAGTCTATACTATGGGTCCTGGGATATGCCAAAGATTCAATACACAGTTGTCATATTGAATTGACCTACGCTTCATCTTGAATGTTTGATATTTAAATAATTGTCCCTCTTTCTTTCTGATTTATCAGGAGGAAGAGGCTCTTATTTTAGGAAACACGGTCTTGTGGAGACGAAAAAATGTTCCCTTCTTGCCTTTTAGGTTCTTTGGCTGATATAATAATTAAATTGACACAAAACAGATTAACAGAAGAAAAACAAATTTAATTACATATATACGAGATTCTCACAAGGACATGAGACTCAAAGGCAGTTTGGCAATTGAGGTGTGTGTGCCATCCCGAGTTAAGAAGAGAGTAGTGACCTCGAGTTCAACAGAAGAAAAATAAATCACAGGAAAAGTAAATGTGTGGTAAACAAATGCCTGCCAAACCATGCAAATTAGTCTTTCTGATATAAAAATGATCTCTGGTAATAGCTCTCTTCCTTATACAGGCCTGTATCTAAAATCTTCTGGGCAGGTAAGGTGGAGGTAAGAAATTCCTTCTAAGTCTGCTGGGCCTTGATTGCCTTCAAACCAAAATAACCCACATGCCAAAGTAGCATATTTTGGGGTAGTATATTCTACTATCTCTTAGTCTCTGGATTATAACTTCCTGATTTATCTACTGTATTTCTTCACATGTATTATTAATGCAGTCTCAGCAAACCACAATAACATTTTGGATTTTATCACCCAGCAATATTAGTCTCTATTTTGACAAAATTCGATATTAACTTTTGATTACATGTATTTGCAGAATATGCAGCTTTAGTAAAGTTGGAGATAATATCATTAGATTTTATTAATCATTTCCAAACTGCTGTCCTGAGTATCCTGAAAAGATTGTTACCACTTCTTCTTCTGCTTATTAACTTTAAATCGTTGAGTTTGTTCACCCACATCTGTTCTCTTTTTCATTTGTATCCTGCCAGGTATTAATTACCTTTTGTAGAGACTGCGGAAAGATGGTGTTTGAAAAATGCTTGAAAAATATGATATATGTACAAACACATGGCACAAGTAATAGAAAGTACTAAATGAAAGTCCTCAACCAAAGCAAAAGCATAGAAACACAATTAATGCCAAGTGAACTATGAAAAAGAGCCAATACACAGCTTTTAAACTTTAATTATTGCCTGTGTCACACAGAAGAAAAAAAAACTATTTCTAGCACTTTGTGTACCTGCTAAAGAGTCTAAATGGAATCAGATATATAGGTATTTCTCTGGTAGTTAAAGAGGTTTGTATCCAAGTACTGTGTAAAGACATTAATTAAATCCCAATTTCAATCTGTGCTAAGACACTGCTCTCTTGAAGCTGTAAATAAATGAGAACTATTCCAAATAGATTCAGTGCACTGCACACCAAGGGAAAACAGGAGTTTGGGCATGTAGACAAATGCATTGTCAATTAGCTCTTTCAGGAAAAAGGAAAAGGTAGAAGAATAAAAGTGAGGTCTTATTAAACATGACTGAGTCACAGATCACAGGACTAATGGTGCTGGACCTCTCACACATAAATATGTATTAAGCCCCTACTGTTTGTATAGCATAGAAACATATAGTGTCCAAAGGCCTTCATAATCCAGTTGGTGAAAAAACATAAATTCAGGAAAAGGCATTGTCACAATTGTCTACATACAAGAGCAACACTCAAAAATCAATCACATTTTTATACCATACAATGACCATGAAGAAAGTGAAATTTTATAACACAGTATTATTTAAAAATTCCTTCAAAGAAGATGAAATGCTTAAGTATAAGCCTAGCAAAATAAGTACAAGATCCATCTGGAAAAGAAATTACAAAATGCTGATGAAAGAAATCAAAGCAAGCCCACCTGGAGAGAAATACTGTTCATGGATTGGTAGACTCAACATAGTAATAAGTCTTCTCCCTAAATTGATCTATTGATGTAATGCAATTTCCATCTAAATCTCACCAAGGTATTTCATAGACATAAACAAGTTTATTCTAAAATTGATATGGAAAGGGGCACCTGGGTGGCTCAGTCAGTGAAGCATCTGCCTTCAGCTCCGGTCATGATCTCAGGGTCCTTGGGTCAAGACCCACGTTGGGTTCCCTCCTCAGTGGGGAGTCTGCTTCTCTTTCTCCCTCTGCCACTCCCCCAGCTTGTGCTCTCTGTGTCAGGTAAATAAATAAAATATTAAAAAAAAAAAAAAGATTGCTGCTAAGATCCAGCAAAGAAGACCACAGTTGGATATCAGGAGTTCAAGATAATTTGAATAATGTTTGAGATATCCAAGTGAAAATGTTAAATTGACAGTTGGATATGCAATTCTGGCACCGAGAAGCAAGGTTTTAATCATGGAGGAGATTCTACAAAAGCCTTTTACTGATTCCAAGATGTTAAAGTCTCCTACATACAGATAGAGATCGATACAGAGGTAGAGGGCAGCCTATGTGGCTCAGCAGTTTAGCGCCGCCTTCAGCCCAGGGTGTGATCCTGGAGACCAGGGATGGAGTCCCACGTCAGGCTGCCTGCATGGAGACTGCTTCTCCCTCTGCCTGTGTCTCTGTGTCTCTGCCTATCTCTCTCTCTCTCTCTCTCTCTCTCTCTGTGCCTCTCATGAATAAATAAAATCTTAAAAAAAATACAGAGGTAGAATTAAAGATACATAGTGTATGTTCAGGTGTTAAGAAAAACTGTAGACAGGATCTTGGATCTATGGTTCCTAATCTTTTAGGAATCATGCACTAAAGGATTAAAATTTAAGTACCAAAAGAATGGGAATAGACAAATATTTTGAATGGGAATGGACAAATATTTGGAAGGGAGAAAGGCTGATTCCACAAACATAAACTGGTAAGTTCAAATTTAAGCACCAAAGGACTCTAGAACAGATGAGGAATAGTATGATTTGTGTGCTCTTCAAAACCAAAAATAAAAAACTTCACCATAATTACTAAGTATCAGAACAGACCAAAGATTAGTTGAATTCATTCTATCCCCTTAGCCTAAATAATTTGAATTAAAATGTGTTATAACTAGGACCTGGATTTCAGCAAGTCACTTTACAAACATTCTCAGAATACCCTTAGAATAAGGTAAAACTAGATGGTGATAATATTAGAGGGATTGACAGCTGGTTTCAAAAAGTAGACTTATGGTCCATCAAGAAGAAGGTAATGGTGATCTGCAGTGCTTTAATGATAGTCCTGTCCTTTTTCTAATATTATTACATTTAAATTTTAATACTTGGCTACAGAAAATGATTATTGGTCAAATTGGCAGATAATAAGGTTAAAACAAAAAAAGAATACCTTGAATCCTAGCATTTCCATACAAGTCCATATCTTCTCAACTGGTGGGGATTTTGTACCTCCTCTGAAAGACATTTTGGTAATGTCTGAAAGATATTTTTTTTTGGTTTCCATAACTCAGGGATCAGGGAACAGGGAAAGTGGTGCTACCAATATCCAGTAGGTAGGGCCAGAGATGCTGATAAACATCCTACAATACAAAGGACAGCCCCATCCTTGCTTCCATCAACCAAGGAAGAATTTTCCAATCCAAATGTCACTAGTGCCACTGCTGAGAAAACCTGATATAAGTGAACAGATTAGAACAAGGAGTCAAAATATAGCAAAATTTAATAACAATCATTTTAGCATTATATATTTACTTCCTCCCAGTATCAACTGTGTAAATCATGCGCAAGGAATTAAGCATCATTTTCTTCCACTACAGCAGTCTGGACGGAGTCTTCTTGCTCCAGCTATTTGTCTTAAGGATATAAACTCATTCCCACAGACTGACTTATCTCTCAGAGTTTCTGTTTCTTTCTTTGTATAAAAAGGAGGCTTCCCTGTGACCCAGAAATAGCGCTACTAGGTTTTACCCCAAAGATTACAGATGTAGTGAAACAACAGGACACTTGCAGCAATGTCCACAATAGCCAAACTGTGGAAGGAGCCACGATGTCTTTTGACAGATGAATGGATAAAGATGTGTGCGTGTGGAATATTACTCAGCCATCAGAAAGGATGAATACCTACCATTTACACTGACATGGATAGAACTGAAGGGTATTATGCTGAATCAAATAAGTCAATCAGAAAAAGACAATTATGATATGGTTTCACTCATATGTGGAATACAAGAAATAGTGAAAGGGACCATAAGGGAAGTGTGGAAACTGAGTAGCAAAAATTAGAGAGAAAGAAAAATCATGAGAGACTCCTAACTCTGGGAAACAAACAAAGGGTTGTACAAGGGTGAGTGGGTGGGGGGATGGAGTTAAAAAAAAGGGGGGCTGAACATGATGGTTTTATTATAGGCTGGAAAATAGCCCCAAAGACATCCACATTTGAAGACCTGGAACCATATTTAGATAAATGGCTCTTTGCAAATGTGATTATATTGAGGATAGTGGTGTGGATTATGTGAGATTACCCACTTATCCTAAGTGCCATCACAAGGATTTTAGTAAGACAGAGGCAGAGGAGAATAATATCATAGAATAGAAGGAGGCACTGTGCCAATGGAGGGAGAGATCAAAAAGATGCTGTCAGAATCCAGGGACTGCCGGCAGCTACTAGAGGCCAGAAGAAGCAAGGAATGGGTTTTCTTCTAGAGCTTCTTGAAGGAGCACAATCATGCCAAGGCCTTGATTTTGGTCCAGGGTTACTAATTTCAAACTTATGGCCTCCAGGGATGCCTGGATGGCTCAGCAGTTGATCATCTGCCTTCAGCTCAGGTCACGATCCCGGGATCCAGGATTGAGTCCCACATCAGGCTTCCTGCATGGAGCCTGCTTCTCCCTCTGCCTGTGTCTCTGCCTCTCTCTCTGTGTCTCTCATGAATAAAATAAAATCTTAGAAAGAAAGAAAGAAAGAAAGAAAGAAAGAAAGAAAGAAAGAAAGAAAGAAAGAGATGCAGACACAAGCCAAGGAATGCTGATGGCACCAGAAAGTGCAAATGGCCAGGAAGAGACTGTTTCTTGAGGGAATGCAGCCCTTAGACTTCTGGTCTCCAAGGCTGTGAGAGAATAGATTTCTCTTCTTTGAAGCTACCAAATCTGTGTTAATTTATTACAACAACTTTGGGAAATTAACATGATATTCTAAAATTATTTTTTTAAGATTTTATTTATTTATTTGAGAGAGAGGGAGGGGGAGAAGAGGGAGAGAGAAGGGACAATCTGACTCCCTGCTGAGCATTGATCCCAGGACCCTGAGATCATGACCTGAGCCAAAATCAAGAGTTGCCCCTCAACCAACTGAGCCATTCAGGAGCCCCAATATTCTACACTTCTTAAAATAAAATGGGGAGCTGCAATGTCATGAGAGTAAATAATTTTGTAACTTAAATAACCAAGATTTTCATGTGTTTGTGCACTCAGAGGTATGTGCCGGTCATAAATGCAATGTCGCCTTACACTTCCTTAACAGCAGATACAGTATAAAGAAGCTGAGGCCCTGTTTCCCCCTATAGTATGCCAGTTCTCTGTGATACAATTCTTTTAAAGATTTTTTATTTATAAGTAATCTCTACATCCAATATGGGACTTGAACTCATAACCCTGAGATCAAGAGTTGCATGTTCCACTGACTAAGCCAGCCGGGCGCCCCATCTGTGCTACAATTTTAAAAACACATTGACATATTGAAATTTGTTTAAAGAAGAAAGATCAAGAGGAGAGATAAATCAAGCATATGACAAAGTTGAAAAAAAAATAAGTAGTGTTAGTGCGAAAAAACCTTGCAAGGAATATGGCAACTGGCCTCAAACTACACAGAAGTCTGCCTACTTGCAGGAGAGAGAAGAGATGATATTCTCTTTGGCTCTAAAGATCAGGACCTGGAACAAAGGAGATGCTATGTGAATGCAGACTCCATAAATTAAAAGCCTCAAATTTTTATGGAACTGCCCGAGTGGTGCTAGACTGTCTGCCACCTGAAGGTGAATGAATGGCTACCTACTGGGGAGTGTTATCTAGGGGATTCCTGCATAAAGTAACATATTAGATGAGAAGCCCCAAGGATCCATTCAAATATGATTCTGTGTAATTCTACTGCCATTAGGAACGTGAATTAAGTCAAATTCCTCTCCTGCAACATCTGAAGATGTATTCATTTAGTGCTTAGCCTCCTGTTTTCCAGACCAATAAATGGTGGTTTCTTTTACCCTTACTGATAATATTACCATCCAACATGAAAGCACTCTTGATCTTCTCTGAACACTTCAAATTCTTCTTGACTTCTCCAGGTGCAGAATCTAGTGCAAAAACCAGCCCTGAACCTGGGTGTGATCAATTAGAAGCAGAACCAGATGGTAGCAGTTTATATTCTGTTTTCCCTGTTAAAGTACTTACTAACACAAACTCACTTTTGCTTTTCCAAAATGGTGAAATGGTCAACCTTTGCATCTTTTCTATTTCTGAACTTCATTTTGTAGAGCTTCCTGATCCTTTCCATATGAATAAGTACACTTGGCAGGAATTGAACTTAGTTCTATTTGTTTCTAACCTCTAATTAAATGCTAATCCTATCCTCCAGAGGGCAGGTGTCCTAAGCCAACTGCCACTGTACTTTCTCTTCCTTTTCTCATGTTCTCCAACCAACTAGATAATTTTTTTTTCAATTTTTATTTATTTATGATAGTTACACAGAGAGAGAGAGAGAGAGAGAGAGAGAGGCAGAGACATAGGCAGAGGGAGAAGCAGGCTCCATGCACCGGGAGCCCGACGTGGGATTCGATCCCAGGTCTCCAGGATCGCGCCCTGGGCCAAAGGCAGGCGCCAAACCGCTGCACCACCCAGGGATCCCCCAACCAACTAGATAAACAAGACAGAACCCAAGAGAAAACTCAGAACCTTCCTCTTTGGCTGTGCCTATAAAAGAGAAAAGCAATCTGGAAATCAAAGAACCAGTTATTTGAGAAAGAGAACATCAAACTACTGGCTTGTCTAATATTTTAACTGCTTCTGGACCAGCAGAGTAGTTGTTATCTCCTTCCAAGCTGAAAGTGCTTAATGAATGGCCATTTTGAGGGCATGACCAATTACGTCCATGGCTCCAGCCTGTGATATAATTACGTAAGAGAAATCAAATCTTTGCCAGTGGTTTCCAAGTATTCTACAGGAGCCTACAATTCTAATATTGGTTCCTCTTTTTAGAAAGAAATTCTTGAGAGGTACAATTATTATGTACTATCATTTACAGTATCCCCACTGTGATGTTGTGATTTACAGTAAGAAATATATATTTGGTCTTCATCCACATTCCAGGCACACAGCTCTTAAAACTCTTGTTATTTGCTAAGTGAAGAGAACATTAAGGTGTTTTTTGTTATTCTGATGATATGACAGCTGGAAAGCCCTTAGGTGGCCTAAGGATGAGGGCTGGTTGCCAGGGGGCCTAACCATGTGATTAAAGGATGGAAATTTCAGTCTCAACTTTGTACCTCAACCTCCAAGGAGGGGAGAGGAGCTGCAGGTTAAGTCAATCACCAATGGCCAATGTTTTTTTTTTTAAGATTGTATTTATTTGAAAGAGAAAGTCCAAGCAGGGCAGGGAGGAGCAGAGGGAGAAAGAAAAGCAGACTCCCAGCTGAGCAGGAAGCCTGATGTGGGGCTCAAACCCAGGACACTAGGATCATGGCCTGAGAAGGCAGATGCTTAACCAACTGAGCCACTCAGGTGCCCACCAATGACCAATGATTTAATCAATCATGACAATATAAGGAAGCTTCCACAAAAATCCGAAAGGACAGGGTTTGGAGCATTTCCAGGCTGGTGAACACATAGAGATTTGGGGAAGAGTGGGCACTCAGAGAGGTCATGGAAGCTCTATGTCCTTTCCCCACATCTTGCCCTATGCATATCTTCTATCTGGCTGTTCCTGGGTCACTTCCTTTTATAATAAACTAGTAATCTTTTTTTTTTTTTTAAGATTTTATTTATTTACCTGACAGAGAGCGCACAAGCAGGGGGAGTGACAGAGGGAGATGAAGAAGTATACTTTCCACGGAGCAGGGAGCCCAATGCAGGGCTCAATCTCAGGACTGCGAGATCATACCTGAGATGAAGGCAGGTGCTTAACTGACTGAGCCACCCAGGGGCCCCAATAAACTAGTAATCCTATAAGTGAAATGTTTCTCCAAGTTCTATGAGCCACTCTAGCAAATTAATGGAACCCAAGGAGAAGGTTGTTGGAACATCCAATCTATAAGTAGTGGGTCAAAAGAATAGGTACTAACCTAGATTTATGATTAGTGCTTGCAGTGGGGGAAGGGAGTCTGGTAAGACTGAGCCCTTAACCTGTGGGTCCTGAAGCTATCTCCAGTAGACAGGGTCAGAATTGAGTTGAATTGTAGGATACCCAGCTGGCATTGGAGAATCGTTTGGTGTGGAAGGAAAGAAAACTACAAGTTGGATACCCATCAAAAACACAGAAAAGTGGGGACCCAAGGGCACACTATCAAAAAAAATTAGACTGACAGCTTCTTAGACATGCTTCCACTAAATTAAAAAACCCTATTTAGGCATTTATGCATGTAAAATTTTGACTTCAATTGTCCTGGAAAAAATTGACAACCTGCTTTAAACAATACACCAAATTTATTTCTGAAACATGCAAACAAATCAGCAAAGGCTCGTTTGAATCCATTGACTGTTTTATGCAAATGAATTATAAAGTCAAGATATTCAACTTAAATCTAAGTTGCATCTCAAAATTGGAAATGGAATATTATATCCTAAGGTTGTTTTGTTTTCTTTTACATAGAGCAATTCACTCATCAACCAACACAAGTGCACTGAAATCCCACAAGGTACATGCTCATCACTAATAAAAATGATTGGGATGCATTTTATTCAAAAAAATACCATGTAAATGCTGAATAATTATGTAATTATTTCAAATCTGATTTGAGAGGCAAAGCATCACTATTTGGCAAGACTTGTCCTCTGCTCCTAATTACTGAGCAACCTTGAAATTAACTCTAAACAATGACTGGCATCTTATGTACAAAGGCTTTCATATTTTTAAGCTCTAACATTTTATGCTAGAATTGAGAGTTCTCATTTAGTCCTCCTCATAGAAGAGTCACAAAAGTTGAGACAGTGAAAGTCAAAAATATTTTCTAGGAAGTAGAAAACCAACTTGGTTTCCATTAGCAAGATAAAGAGCATGCCTCCAAAAGCATGATCAACTGGTCTGTTAAAGTGAGTTCACTGAGCCAATCAGGGATAAATATAAACTATATGTTAACACAGAATATATTAAACTCCATTCCCCCTAAAACCCAAATGACTACATCTTTCCTTCACAAAGCAGTCCTATATTCTATCAAGTATTATAGTAGTTTTCAAACTGTGTTCTACGGGTCCTGAGGAGCACTGCTCTATGTCAGAGTCCTACATGTGATCTTCCTGATGCAAACACAGGCTCTGCCTGGCTTGAGAAAGCTGCCCTCCCAACATGAGACTTGGTGCAAGGCTAGTCCACCACAGTCCCCAGGGGGAGTGGCTGTCAAGGACTGTGCCCTCTCACCCACCAGCCCTGCTCATATACGTATTTGCATGCCCAGCCTAAGCATGTCCATTTAGAAGCCTCGTAGTGTGTGTTGGGGCAAGGAGGGCTGCTCTCCATTCCCCTAGACCCCAGGCCCATCAGATGGCAGGGGGCTTTCATTTGGGGGCTCCCCTGCCCTCATCTGTGCTGATCCATCTGATCCATGCCCAGTGTCATTCCATGGGGAAAAAATGGGACAGTGGAGGAACCAGCACTGTCTCTTTTGGCCTCTTGCTTTCACTATCGCAGTAAGTGAACAAAGGCTATATTATTACTTTTCACTGGACTTGTTTTCTAATTGACTACCATACCATCAGGTGCAAGAGTTCCAAGGAGAGGTTGTCAAGAGGGGGAGGTCATGCGGGAGATGTCATGAGGGAGAACAGAGAGGGTAGGTAACAACAGTTCTCCGGCAAACCGGTCCCCAAGGCATACCTACTGGTTTCAATCACATGGCTCTGTGTCTACCTGTTTTATACGGTGAAGCTATGAGGAAGATTTCAGCTGAGAAAAGGACTGTTCACGGCTTACCATCATGCCTGGTACACAGTAAGAGATAAATACATATTAGCTATGATTACTAGAAATTTGAAAAACATTCTAAATAATCATGCCATTTTAGAAAGGAAAGAGCCCAGGATAACGAGCCAGATCATCATTCATTACAGAAGCCTCCCTCTCAGGCCAGGGAGGGCTCACCATCACAGTAAAGGGGATCTTGAGACTGTAGGGAAGTTGTAAAGAGCGTGATGGACCCTAACACCTATCTTTACTGGAATTTTCAGCTCAAAGATAGGGATGAGATGGAAACATGCCTTATATGGACCCAGTGATTAACAGACATGAGAGTTCTTGCTAACACCACAGCAGTCATCATATACCCTAATGCCTACTGTTCAGTGAATACCTACATTGTAAACATACACCAGGTGGCACTGTATATGTTGTCAAAATTAATCCTTTAACAAAACCCTGAAGATAATCCCCATTTTACAGATTAAGAAACTGAAAATAGAAGATAGAGAATAATATTTCCAAGGCCACAGAGTAGAGGATGAATTCCAATACATCTTAACCACTTTATTACAAAGTCTATGCTTTTAACTCCTACTCATAATGCCTCCCCACTAGCATTCCAACTTGCACTGAGAGAAATCATATCTGTTCTATTACTTATCCTTTGTACTGGGTACCTTAACAGATTAACTAATTCTTTCAAACTACCAACAAAAGAGTATTTCCAGATAGTCAAAGCAAATTAGCCATGACTTGCTCAGGCATATGCAGTGAAACAAAGCCAACAAGCAAATAAAAACAAAATCTAAGGATCTAACAAAATTTTCAACAAGTCACTGGCCCAATCCCTAAGTGATGCCTTTTTAATCCTTTTACCTAACAGTCTCCTCTCCAAGAGTGAGCAATGAACAGAGTCCCACCAGCAAACTATAAGAAACACCTGATTTGATTTTTTCCCTAACTCCAGTGATCATTTTCAACTGCTCTAGCCACACGCTCTTCCTTGTCATGTGATCAAAAACCAGGTCTTCTGATTATGACAATAGAACAGGAAGACGTTAAACTGGTATCTGTGGGTTTTGAACGCTTTAAGCTTTTATTAACCTGTGTTTTAACTAATTCACAGTGAAGAGCCAAATCCCAGAAAGTACTACACACAATTTCACCCTTCTGGCACTACCACCACCCTACTACCTTAACAACCCTTCCTCACTCCCAGCCTGCTATACAATGTATATATTCCAGAAGAGAATGTAAACTTCAGACAGCATGATACTTTAAAATTAGTCCACTGCCCAGCTATTTCTCACTTGAGTTAATTTGTATCCATTAATAATTAAGCCAAGAAGGTATACTCCCATGTCCTCATGCATGCCTTGGCTATCATTTGTTGATATGACGTCATTGTTACCCAGGTCCCAGAAAGTAAATTTCTCCCACCTTTCCATGACTTTCAGGGCCAATTAATAGAGCCCTATCTAGCTGCTAATCCATTCATCTGAAATTCAATGAACTGTCACTGTATGTGGTATAAATGGCAAGTCTATTATCTACTATGACAAGTGTCAAAAAATCTCCACGCTCAACCAAATTATAGATGCTCAGTGCAAGTCTGGGCACAGGTGACTCACCTGCGATGGATGAGGATGACTCACTATGAAAGCCAAAGATACCACCCAGGTGAATAACCCTGTCTTGTAATGTTTTCTCAATCTGCCAACTCAGTTTTAAGATTAGTGATTGCATTGTCTATTTCCTGTGTGCCTCTTTCTTCTGCCTGAAAATAATAATATCCAAGTCAATTCTAAACAGAGTAGCCTGCATCTTTCCTTATGTTACTCCAAGACCATAAATGGCAATAAATACTACAAAGTGGTGCCAGAACCACCTGGAGCATGGTGACAACTCTGTACTTGTTACCATCAACTTGCTGGGATGAGATGCTAAAAGAAACTGCAACTGTCTCTAGGGTCTGTCCCTTGGGATAGGAAGGAGCAGAGGTCAGTGAGGCAAGGAATTGGACTCCAAAGAATGTTTGTATTTCAAAAGGAATTCACTAAGATTATTCTTATTCCAGCTCTCAAATATTGGTATCTCTGCAAACTGTTCCACAAAATAATATTTATTATATAATAGTAACTATTATTATACTTGGGGTTTTTTTTTAAGATTTTATTTATTTATTCATGACAGACACACACACACACACACACACAGAGAGGCAGAGACACAGGCAGAGGGAGAAGCAGGCTCCATGCAGGGAGTCCCAACATGGGACTCGATCCTGGGTCCCCAGGATCAGGCCCTGGGCTGAAGGTGGCGCTAAACTGCTGAGCCACCCAGGGTTCCCCTATACTTCGGGTTTAATTCACAATATCTCATTTTATCTTGCAACCCTATAAAGTAGGTGAGAATAATTCTCTATTCCTACCTGTGAGGCAGTAGAACAAAGGAGTAAGGAGATGGAACCTAGAGCCAAGCTGGTAATAGGCTCTGTCCCCTATCAGCTCTACCACCTTGGACCTACCCCATGGAGTGATTTTCGTGATTTAAGGTGCTGACCTGTAGAAAGCACTCAGTCAGTGTGCCTGCTAGCTATGACTACTGTCATACCATCAGTAAGTGGTTAACTAGGAGCTGCAGAGTAGGGACAAGAGAAGTAGGATGTGGTACAACAGCTCCCCTGAGACCCAGGTCAGAAGAAGCACTGCTAGTAGGATGGCTGCCATATAGGAGCAGCCCTCATCAGTGACATTAACAGTGACATTAACACAGATCTTCGTCTTTCATCTGCTGCTTGTTTAGCCATCTACAGACCAGGAAAAGAAAAAGAGAGGCAATTTCTCTAATATTGCCAACACCAGGCCCTTGTCACTAGGAAAAGAATGCACCCATAGTCTCTGTCCTTGCATTTAAATTCTGACTCAGTGACAACTATTCAAGATCAATCTCTCAATAGGACAGATATAGTTTCTTATGTGGGATTCCCTAGAAGCAGATCCTGAGACCAGGGTTTATTGAGAGGTGCTCCTCAAGAAAATCCTGAAAAGGGGAGAGAGAGAGAGAGAGAGAGAGAGAGAGAATACCAGGCTACCGAAAGGAATAGATTGAGCAGGGATATGGTCTCAGATCAATGGCAGCCTCAACCTGGTCCACAGAGGATTCTACAACATAAATCACACCACAAAGTCGTCCTCACCTTGAAGCAAGGGGTCTGGTCTTTTGTACCCACCTATCAGTGAGTCATTCATTAGCCATGAGCAGTTCCACAGGAGAGGCAGAGGAGACAGGTGGCAAGCCCTGGGCAGCCACTCCCCATGGCAGGTGCATGGTTTAGACAGGGCAGGGCATCAATAGCACCCATAGCATTCCTATCAGGCATAGAGCTATACAAATTGCCCCTCACACCTTTTACACAAGTAGATGACTCCATAAAGAGTTTAATCCAAAAGATTAAATAGCCAATTTGCCTTCTTATATTTTAAAACAATCAAAATAAAATCTCCAAATCTCAAAGATCAACCCAAGCCAGGCAGACTCCCTAGGGTTGTTTTAGGGGGGACATGATAGACTGGAGCTCATCTCAATGAGAAGTTCCAGTTAATAGTCCTCTTGTCCATCTCCTAAATAAACCTGTTCTTCTGGCTTAGCTTTGCTGAAATGGACACAGGCAAAAGGAAATAATTTTTAATTATATTTATTTATTCATGAGAGACACACACAGAGAGAGAGAGGCACAGACACAGGCAGAGGGAGAAGCAGGCTTCATTCCATGCAGGGAGCCTGACGTGGGACTCGATCCCGGGTCTCCAGGACCACACCCAGGACTGAAGATGTCGCTAAGCCACTGAGCCACCCGGGCTGCCCAAGGAAATAATTTCTAATGCTTATTGGCAGGCTACCATATTTCCTCCCCCAGAGAAAGTCAGGGTGGGGAAGGATGTTCCCAACCTTCCTCCTCTAAGGAAATTACAAGAGTGAGACAGTTCAGTCACAGGAGTGTAACTGATGTTATTAAACCACTGTTGGAAAATGATTATGCCTTGAATTTAGAGGTCACCACCCTGTAGGGATTCACAAAGGAAAAATCCTTCCCTTACATTGTCTTACTTATTCTGACAGCACCTCCTGTGAGACAGGCAGACAATCTGCTGTACTGTATGTGGCCTTCCTGGGCAAGCACACACATTTAATTTAGCATCCTCCAATGGCTTCTCCTAGAGGACTGTCTTCCCACATCTCTTCCTGGGTTGTATTCAGGTCCAGCTTTATGGACCTGTGAACTGCATTTTTGCACAGAGCTCCACACTTAGGACTTCAGGTGCTACTCTCTTGGAACTCTTAATAATTTTTGAATAAGTGGCCACATATTTTCATTTCACACTGAACCCCACAAATCTTATAGCCATCTCTGGGTGTATGTCTTCAGCTGAACCTCGGAAGAATGTAAGGAAGGATCACAGCAAGCCAACTATAGCCTGGAACTCCACAGGATTGTGTAGCCCAGGGATGTGGTAGTCATTAGCACTGCTGATCAAGAAATTTGGCTTCTTCTTGTAGACATAGGTAGAAATGGAATGAAACTTGCTGTTGATAAAACGTGAGTGGGCAGTGATGATGTCACATCTGGGCAAAAGGTCTATAGTCCAGACCTCCATTTGCCACATCCCCTTTCTCCTGCCTTGATAGTTGAGATGGAGCTTCCCTCAGTGAGTCCCTGAGAGAGACAAAGCCCCCAGACAACCTGCAATAAACATGTTTTAGGAGCAAGATAAACTGAGGTTTGAAGCCACTGAGATTGTGGGGTTATTTTTCCCCACAATTTAGCCTATCCTGATAGACACAGAGAATAATAAACAGATTCTCAAAGCATCTTTGCAATACTTAGAGACTGAGCTGGGGAGAAGGACCAGGGTGCAAGGCAACAATATCTCTGATAATGAAGAAGATTCCTACACAAAGAAGGGACTGGCAGGAGTCCACAGGTTGTTTAATTTATTTAGTCCAACTATTTACCGCTGAACCACAGAAAATACAGCATTAACAGGGTTCATTTGTAATGAACAAATAAGTCTGCATCACAGAAAAAAAAATGTGATACAATTTTTATGTTCTTCCATCCCTGCCATTTTGTTTGTCAAGCACTTAGCAAGTACAAATTGCTTCTTTTTGAGGGATGAGGAAAAGACAGAAAGATAAAATGACCCTACAAGACCCCAAAAGTTTCCTGGGGCTGATTAGTGAGGCTCAGCATATACACAGTATTTTAATAAAATGTCTGATTTTATATTTGTCTCTCTCTTAAGCAAGGAATCAAGGTCACTTGAATGTACAGTAGCCCCCAGAACAGCTCTATAAAGAAGGGTCTCATCCTGTCTGCAAGCTGGAACAGCTGCTGAGTTCTTTTATTCATGACCAAATGTTTCCAGAATGATTAAACTAGCATTGTAAATGTGCAGTCTATATCAGCTGAGTGACAAGGATTAAGCAAGATCCAGATTAAAATGCTAAGTGAGTTTGTCCCAAGATCAAGCCAGATATATGGTTAACACTAAGAAAATACATGCTGAAGAAGAAGTGTAAAAACAACCACCTAGAGAAAACCTCAGAATAACAAATTGTACCAGAGAAAGTATCTTGAATGGCAAGTAAGCCAGTGAGGGCTGAAATTACCTTTTTGAAAGTACAATTTCACAGGAATATTTAGAAAAAATATACAGCCAACCAAACAACTTACCCAATATGCATATTCTCAGTGGATTTGGTTCTGAGGGGAATGCGCCACTTTGGCATGTGGATTATTGTGAGCTGAAGACAATCAAGGCCCATAAACTCAGGAAGAGATTTTAACTTTGCTCTCAACTACCTCTAAGAATTTAGACAGAGGACCTGGCCCAGGAAGACAGCTATCACTAGAGACAACTACAGAGAGTTTGGGACAGTTGCCATCAGCTGGGAGGAGCTCGGCAGGGCCTATATGTTTAAAGTCTTCTCTGTGTCCTGCTGTCTCCCATTGGAATGGCAAACATTTGTTTATCGAACATTTGCTCTTCTCATCTTCCCATCTTTTCTGTGAAGCCCCAGACCCCTTATAAACTGACTAGCCCTTGAGTCTCATTTCTTTGGGGTGCCCATATGTAAGAAATTAATTTTTTTTCTCCTGTTGATCTGTCTTGGATGTCAATTTAATGATCACACCAGCTATAAGACCTTGGAAGAGCTGAGGAAATATTTTTCCTTCCCTACAGTTTAAAAAAAGGGTACAATAATAAAAATCTATTTTGTTGACACAATAAATATTGGTAAATAAGTTTCAGAACAAAATATAAGTTGGAAACTCAAAATTACTATTAGAACTGCTAGATTTGCTACTACAAAATAAGAATGCTTTGAGTCATGTAGAGTTTCTCTAACAGAAAATCCACAATCAAAAGCCAAAGTGAATGCAAATTATTTACAAAATACCAATGTAATAGAATAAAAAAGAAAACACCATGAGAAAAAAATCTACAGCCACTGTATGAGTAATGTCTTGAAATGTTTTATATAATGAATATAGAAATAAAATCACATATCCTTTTGCTTTTAGTGACATTTAAAGTGATCTGAGACACTGATGAATAAATAAATATTTTTGAGAGTAAAAATACTCTCAAACCTCTCTATCTGTGGCTTTCCCATCTTCTCTAAATCAGCTCACATGGAACTTAATCCCATTGGTCTGTAAGTCTTTGTTACAACCGTATATTTTTGCCTGGGAAATTTCCCTCATTGGCTTCACATAAACAGTCCTTCTCAGACTCATTAGACACTTTTTTTGTTTTAACACTTCAGACACTCTGATATATGCTCATGGGGGTTGAGTACATACACCCCTCACACCTGAAGCACTAAAGAGGAACAGTGTCTCTATGCATGCTTGGTGCCAAATGAGGAAATGGACGTGCCCGGGATAAAATAATTTGGAGCCCCTACACAGCACAATGCTTAAGAACAAGGGCTCAGAGTCCATCCAAACTTCCTATCACTCTAGTTTCCACATTTGTGGCATGGGGATGGTAAGAATACATAACAATTCATAAACCAAATAATCCTTGTACAGACTTTATGGGCTATCTTGTGCATAGGAAGTCAGCAATATATGGTTGCCATTGTGATTCCAGTAAATTCTCTTTCTGGGAAAAATTCAGAGACACTCCAAGGCTCTTGGCTCCTCCTACCCTCTTTGAAGAATCACAGATTTCTACTTATGTGCTAAGGATACTGATATAAAATAGGTGAACAGATGTGGCTGTCCCAAAATTGGACAGAAAGATAAAATATAGACTGTTGCAGAAAGGTCAGAAAGAGGCAGCTGCACAGGAAGATTAAGTAGAAAACAATATTTAAGGCTCGACCCCTGATGAGGTGTTAAATGGCCGGTGGGAGCGATCCCAGCTGTAATCCAGTTAACATTTAGCACCTAATTATCACTTCTCAGTGGCGTCCAGACTAGATAATTGTGAACTGCAACCTCCAAGCTACACAGAAAATGTTTGATGCTTCTAAGCTGCAGATTCAATCATTTAGCAGGCACTGGCTATCCAGGAGCAAGAAACAAGAGATGTAGAATATTATTACTCTGCTTAACCAGGAAAGCATCATCTCTCCTTGGGATCTAGCCTGCAATTCAGCAGATTCTTACCAAATAAGATGTGGATGATTTTTAAGAGATTTTACTTATTTATTTGAGAGAGAGAGAGACAGAGAGAGAGAGAGCATGAGAGGGTGTAGGGGCCAACAAAGAAGCCAACTCCCCACTGAGCAGGGAGCCCGACATGGGGTTTGATCCCAGGACCCTGGACATGACGTGGGATGAAGGCAGACACTTAACCAACTGAGCCACCCGTGCACCCCAATTTGGATGATTTATTCCAAGATTTCCTTCTAAACTCTCTTATATACCAGTAGTTATGAGCATGGCAGAAAATACAATCTGACATGCTAACCCTAGATTTTCCTTCCCATGGGGTGCAAAGCCATGCTGGTGCTTCACCAACATTGTTTTTCTGGGTGGGATGATAAATTTCCTCATCCTTCCAGTCTTCTGGGGAAAAAAAATTTTTTTTCTCAGTATCTAAACAAGACAACTGTTGATGGGGATATAATGATGACAAAACCCAGGTCCTACTCACAAGAATCTCTAATATGAAATTCTAATATGGAAGAGTAGGGAAGAAGGTGAAGATTTTCAATATAATAACAACCACCAAAAAAAAAAAAAAAAAGGTGTGGGAACACACAAAGCAGAGCAATTAAATCTGCAATGTTGTTTACGTCACATCTCAAGAATACATAGGAGAAAGAAAAAGATAGACATTATGGGCAGAAAGAAAGGCGAATAGAATAAGACTTGGCATTTATGAGCCAAGTGGGAAATTTGTAGTGTATGACAAGAGTTGGGGTCATGACGTTGAAGAGATGGGCAGAGGATGTTGAGGGAAACATGACATGAGGAGTATGATCAAAGAAACCTAGGCATTTGGATTTAATCCTGTAAGTAATGGGAACCAATAGTGAGTTCTTTGTTTTCCAATTTTGTTTTTTGTTTTCGTGTTTGTTTTTAAGATAAGGAGGAGACACAAAGCAGTCCATTTTGAAACATTACAGTAGGTAGTGGGTACAGAGAATGTAGTAGAAAGGAAGGGAATGTAAATGATAAAACCAAGTAGGATGTAGGTTGTGATGGTTCAGGGAGAAATGGCTGGGCTGTGGGCTGTGGAGAGGGAAGATAGGACAATTTTAAAAAACATTTATGACATGCAACCCTAAGAAACTATGATATTGGATGTCTGGGATGAAGAAGGGAGTAAGAATATATTCACAAGGTGCCTGGGTCACTGCTCAGTGGATTAAGCATATGCCTTTGGCTCAGGTCATGATCCCAGGATATTGGGATCAAGTCCTGCATCAGGCTGCCTGCTCAGGGGAGAGCCTGCTTTTCCATCTCCCTCCGTCCTCCACTCATGCTTGCTCTCTATCTCTTTCTCTTGTGCTCTCTCTCAAAAAAGAAAGAATGTGGGATACCTGCGTGGCTCAGTGGTTTGGCGCCTGCCTTTGGCTCAGGGCATGATCCTAGAGACCCGGGATCGAGTCCCACATCAGGCTCCATATGTGGAGCCTGCTTCTCCCTCTGCCTGTGTCTCTGCTCCTTTCTCTCTCTGCATCCCTCATGAATAAATAAATAAAATCTTAAAAAAAAGAAAGGAAGGAAGGAAAAAAGAAAGAAAGGAAGAAAGAAAGAAAGAATATATTCACAGTGAGCAGTGGGGTGAAAGCCATACTGTGGAGCATGGAGGGATGGAAAGCGAGGCCCATTCATGCAGCCTAGAGTGAATGAAAGTTATTCATCTCCTTTATAAAGTAGGTACATATTCTCAGGATGACTGCATGGAAGTCATAGAACAAAATGGAGTCTAGTCATGAAATAAAATGAAGCTTAACAGGTCACTTTGGATCTGTAGTTCACTAATGGGGCCTCACTTGAACCACCTCAGTCATCCAGCCTCAAGCCAAAAATTTTCAAATGAGACACATTTACTAGGGGCACACTTTTGTCAAGGAAAGCCAGAAAGCAACTGCTTTCAATAGCTCTATCTTAGCCTCAGTTCCCGCAGAAAGCAGAGCCACCCTGAGAGACATGTGTCTAAGAAATTTATCAAGTGGGATTCCAGGAGCAGGAAGGTAAGTCAGGGAAGAAGGCAAGTCAACACAGAGATATGTCAGCTATGCCACAGGCAGCTGGTTGTTTGAACCTCCAAGCATCCTCCTAAGATGCCACATGGACAGCAGGCTTCCTTGCCTCTCATTCACCCCTCATTGTTACTCCTTTTGATATTCAATCATTGAGTAATTAAAGGTATGCGAATAACATCTGTAGCATCCAAAGGACTATAAAAATATTCATTGTTATGTGTGCCCAGATCAACCCATGTTAAAGCAGGTCTTATTCTCCAGGTTCAAGAGAGCTGGTCTAGCTGTGGGTGGCCATCCCTTCTTCCTGGTATACTTCTTACACTTTTGCATTGTACAGGGTTGAAGAGCATCTCCCCAAATTTCATGTCCACCCAGAACCTCAGCATGTAATTTTATTTGGAAATAGGACCTTTGCAGGGGCGCCTGGGTGGCTCAGTTAAGCATCTGCCTTGGCTCAGGCCATGATCTCAAGGTCCTGGGATTGAGTGCAGTGGGCTCCCTACTCAGCAGGAAGCCTGCTTCTCCCTCTGCCCTTTCCCTTCTGCTTGTGCTCACGTTTTCTTTCTCCCAAATAAATAAATAAAATCTTTAAAAAAAAAAAAAAAAAAGGAAATAGGACCTCTGCAGACAGTTAGTTGTATGAGGTCATCCTAGATTAGAATGGCTCCTAAATCCAACAACTGGTGTCTTCATAAGAGAAAGGAGGAAATCCAGGACACACAGCAGAAAAGAAGAATATGAAAATGGGGACAGAAATTTTGGTGACACATCTAAAAACCAAGAAGCACGAGGGACTGCTTGCAAACCACCAGAAGCTAGGACAGAGCCATGGGATAGTTTCTCACCCTGAGCTTCCAGACGCACCTATGCTGCTTATAACTTGATTTCAGGTCTCCAGAACTGTGAGAAATTATTTGAAGCCACCCAGTTTGTTACGACAGCACTGGGAAACTGACACTGCTTTCAGTGACAATTCCCTGGTCAGAGTATTGGTGTACCTGGGATCCTGTGCAGGAACTGCCAAACCAGACCTCAAAGTCCATACAATATACCCGACCAGCTAACTGCTGTAAATTTTCCAAAACATTCCAGCAACCTGTGACCAAATACTGCATATGCATTCTCCAAAAAACACACATATTTTTATCCTGTAAAGATGAGTTGAATATTTCTGCTACTGAATTATACTAACCTTCAGAAAACTTGAAGAGCTCATAGACAGTATCACACACACACACACACACACACACACACACTTAAAAGTTTTTTGAATTTGTAAGTGTTTTAGGGGAAAAAGGGGGGAGGCATTCAACTCCAGTGCTTTTAAAACAAGGGCAAGGAGGGCACTGGGTAGCTCAGGTCCTGATCTCAGGGTCCTGGACTAGAGTCCTGCATCAGGCTCCCTGCTCAGCAGGGAGCGTGTTTTACCATCTCCCTCTACCCCTCCACCTCCCCACTACCCCTCCCCCTCCTCACTCCCTCTGCCCCTCCTCCTACTTATGGGTGCACATATGTACACTTTCTCTTTCTCTGTCAAATAAATAATCTTAAAAAAAATAAGGGTAGAGAATTTAACTCCACATTATAAAAATGTTCAGTTCATATTAGGGTCCCTGAAGAGAGAGAAGAAATAGGTGTAGTGTATGAGAAGATACAAAGAAAAAGAAAAAGAACAGAATAAAGAAACACCCTATTTCATCATTCCTAAGACATACATTCTTTCACAAACTATGCTCTGAAATCACGATGCATCACACAATTGGTAAGGTTTTATGATCGTGAGGTAAATGTTATGGCATAGTTTTGTAAAAATCTTCCTTTGACAACTTTTGGAAAAGATTTTTTTAAAAAACCAACAGCATTAAAGCACACTGGAATTGATGAAATGTGAGTAATAAGCAAGAAGGAGACACTTTGGGGCAGTTCCATAGGCATTAGACAAGTACTTTTGTAGAAGATGAATTACTCTTTCACACTGTAGAGTCCCCTGGGGTTTGGGGGATAGTCAGCTATGCTCTTGTCACCCTGCTCAATGTAGAAACTATCTTTTATACCCTAGAAAATGCATTCCATTGTCAACCATAGCAAGATCTTTTTCTTTTGAAATAAGAACTTTGAGGGGGGGCGGATTTTACAGTTTCGCAGAATTCGAAGAAATGAATAGGAATATTAAATTGGAGGGTAAAAAAGGAGTCTTTAGTGTTATATTCTTGATTTTTCAGACATGTAAAATTGAAATACAAATTAGGTGATGTGTGCAAGGCTGCATTTCAGGTGCATTCAGAGCTTGGCATTCTAGATGGTACGTAGCTTTTCCTCTCATGCCATGCTGCCTGTTCGGAGATTTTAGTGAATCCTTTGGAAAGACCAATGCAAATTTACTACCTATGCCAAAAGTTTGCCACACTGTCTTTAATCTTTCAAGGGCTGTGGCTGTTTCATTTGATAATGGCTAAAAGTTACACTGAACCCTTCAAATCAAATCCAGGCTTATGGTCTAATTGATTCTTAGCTCATACAATATATAGTGCATTGTCATTTCAAAAAAAAATGCTGATTATCAGAACCCTCACCTCAGAAGCATTGCATGCCATGACTGTTCAATACAGAATAAGCTCAAAAAAGAATTAAATAGAACATTTTCAGATATTACTGTACAAGTAGCAATATTCACAGATCTTCAACCACTCTTCTGAAGCATTAAGAAGCTCCTCTGTAATTACCATGGCTAACAGTAATCCAGGGCTCAGCCACAGAAATAGAACTCTATCGTCTACTTCAGGGCCTCACACCTGAGGCACAACGCTGTCTTCCACTCTTGTTTCTGTTCTTCTTTCTTGAACTTCCTTCATTAAGCTTCACGATCAATACCCACTGAACACATACTTTCCTGCTTCTATTCCTGCTTTAAGTTCTTCAATTCCCTTCACTATTAGAAATGTTGAGAATCTTTCTGGAAAACACTCCCATATTATTCCTTGTTTTAGACTTAATCACTGGCAACTCATTCTAACGTGCATGCAATCTATAAAAGACATTGGTGAATTGTGCCACAATCAGCTATGACTACTGTGACTTTAATTTGTTTATCAAGCTGTTTATCACCAGTCATCAGTCAGGGCATCAATGGAAGGACATAGGAGGGATAAACTGTGCTAAGCACCCTCAGGGAGCAGGGTCAGAAAACACTAAAGGCAAAAGAAAAAAAGTAATAAAAGGGGTCCACAGAAACTTTCCTTAGTAATGTGGGTTGAGACTTAATCTCTGAAATAATAAATCTTCATCCTCCTTCCCTCTCTCCCATTCATTCTCTCTTACACACACACACACACACACACACACACACACACCCCATTCCTACCATTTTAGCTCTGCATTCAGGGAAGAGATAATAGTCTAGTTCATGACACCCATTATTGCTATTGTTATGTGGTTAATGCGTTAATATTTGCAAAGCATTTAGAACTATGCCAGACATATGATGGGTACTATTTAATTATTATATAACAATTATTACCACCACATCCATCCATTTATATTTTTCACACACACAAATACAAAAACTATTGAGACTCTCTTAAATGCCTAGTACTGAAGTAGGTGCTACAGAAGTAAACAGAAACCAAATTTCTGATTTTGATGGTTTGGGTGTGATGGAAATACATGTCTACAGGGATGATGTTCAAATTCTTCTGTTAACCTTATGAGTTAAGTGTTATTATCCTCACTATACTCAAGAAGTCAAGATTTGGAGAAGTGGCTTGTGAATCTATAGCTGGTAATTCTTGATGTTAGGACTTGAGACCAGGTCTGCCCAAAGCCAAATCAGAGCTGCAGTTCAGAGTGCCTGGTGCATGGTTATCGCTATAGGAGAGTCCTGGGGTCAAACGGTTTTTAAAAGAAAACAAAAGAGCAAGATGGAATTAATTCTATCTGGGGAAACCAGTGAAAGCTTCAGAGAGCAGGTGACACTTGACCAAATGGAATTCAAAAAGAAGAGAAGGCAGGGAAGTCGAGGGCATTGCAGTTTAAGGAGCAATCCCCTATATCAGGGTTTGGGTGATGGGGTCCAGCGGCATCTGAGAGCTACTTAAATCCAATAACTCGTCTTTCCTGGTTTGGGATAGCTGATCTGCTCCCCTCAGGGAGTATTTATTGAGCAACTCCTCTGTAACAGGCATCCCATTAGGCACCATATTAGCCATTGTCCTGGAAAAGAAGATTCCAAAACACACCCCACCCCCAGGGATCTGTAAGTAAGGCACTCACCAGGTTAGCTCCACCTTCGGCCCTCTTCTTCAGTGTTCAAGATTTGCATGTAATTCTCCTACTGCCCTGGTGTGGAAAGCAGCTGTATGGTGTTTCTGATTAGACTTATTACTATCTGGAATACCAGAATACAGGTTACAAAAAGTGCTTCTGTTTTCAGAAGAGGCAAACATTTATAAGTGCCCTAAATAACAAATTGGAAAAATAATCAAGAATCTAGTTTAATCTAACTATAAGTGAGAAATGTGATCCAAAGATGAATTGAGAGTGAGTGTGACATTTCCATGGAGAGGACCTGCAATGAGAAACTCCAAGGTGGAAACAGCAGGTGAGCTCATAACACCTGCAGGGAAGCAGAGTCAGAACGTGAACCCAGGGTACAGACCAAAGGTCAATAAACCTTTTCCTTAGAGCCTGGTAAACATGATGAAAGGCATCTTCTTGGTTCTGTGGATGGATGGAAAGTGACTAGGAAATCTAAGGGGTTTTTAATGAATTTGAAAACCTATTACATTTCCTATGATTCTATGACACAACATAATAAACCCCTGGTAGCATATTCTACTTGCCCCACAGAAATGTCCCCTGGGTGAACAAGATGTGTCCCCATTCCCTTGGGTTCCATAGTCAAGGCTGACAGGCAAACATCTGTGTAAGTGCTACCACTACCACTCAGGACAGTAATAGTAGCTAACACTTAAGGACCTTTGATGTGGCTGGTACTTTATTTTCTCCAATCCTTATGCTTGAGGCAGATACTATCCTCATTTTACAGGTGAGTTGACCAAAACTCTGAGAAGTTTAGAAACTTTCCTTTTTTTTTTTTTTTAGAAACTTTCCTAAAATGACATTGTCTTCAAAGTCCCAGGTTGTTCAGAGTAAGAGAAAAGGTAGTAATATCAGACCTTATAAATAGTGGCTGGGCAAGATAACAGTGCAGGAGTCCTGGATTCAAATCTTGATTATGTCACTTGCTAACTCCATGGGTCCTGAGCAAGTTATTAGACACTTGGCCCTTATGTACACAACTAAGGTGGTTCTTGAAAGAATTCTGTAAGATTATATTCTGTGAGTGTGCCAAAGCAATACCTAGAACATAACAGATTCTCATTTAAAGCTAGTTGAACTGAATAACCAAGAAAACCATAAGTAAGATAAAAAAATCAAAATTTGGGATCCCTGGGTGGCGCAGCGGTTTAGCGCCTGCCTTTGGCCCAGGGCGCGATCCTGGAGACCCGGGATCGAATCCCACGTCGGGCTCCTGGTGCATGGAGCCTGCTTCTCCCTCTGCCTGTGTCTCTGCCTCTCTCTCTCTCTCTGTGACTACCATAAATAAAAAAAAATTAAAAAAAAAAAATCAAAATTTACCAAACTCATGTTTTCCTTTCCATCCCCAAAGAAAGATCCCTCTAGGATATTGTTAACAGAAGAATATTCCTAATGCATATGAATACAACGTGATTTCCAAACATTAACTATACAACTTCCCAGGCACATTTAGTTCGTGAAACAAGGTATACTGGAAATATAGTCACTGAGACACTATATTCCCTTTGCATTTCCAGATATTAAAAACTGCTTACAGAACAAGTCATTAGAAACTTTATAAAATTTAATCACTCTGTTACTTATTGTTCAAATCACTGGTGACTTACAAAGGATGAAGGAAACTAGAAGATATTAGATGGCTATCATGTGTCGAGTTTCTCAGGCAGCTTTACTCACAAGGTTCACAAACATTACACTCTTGTTACTTCCAGACTGTCAATCGTCCAAACTCCTAAAGGGACAATCAATCTACCTGCAGAGACTTCTCTAATCTGTAAGTACAGTGGCCATAACATAGACTGGTTTTTCAGCTGGTAGCAAATATTCTCTCTTGTCATCAGACCATGTCTCCCAATATTAAGTTTGGAACATTTGTTCATGGTATCTTTAATTTAGAGCCAGTTTAACGCATGGATTTCTTTGAAAGAAGGAAGAAAGAAGGAAGAAGGCACAGAAAAGCATGGAAAGAAAAAAGATTAAAAGAAAAGGAAAGGAAAAGGAAAGGAAAAAAAGTAGAAAGCAAACCTTTCCTTTTGCCTACACAAGAACCACATGAGGCAATCAGCACACTTCTTTACCTAGGAGATTGACGTGGTAGCCACAGGAATTCATTTACAAGGGGGAACTATTGCCAGTAAAGAAGCAAAAAGTATGAATGCATCAAGCTTTGCATTAAAGCCTCATCCATTTGTAGGTCTATCTTCCCTACCACTCCCCACCCCCACCATTTTTATATTATTCATGGTCATTTGAAGAACTAATCAACTGCTAGATGAGGTGTGAATTTGGAGGTTTTTGCCTGTATTTGGCAAGCCTGCCTCTCCTACCCTGACAAATTAATTACCTGTGAATACCTCCCAGCAGCCCCGGACCTTTTCAGATGAAAGAACAGTGGGTACATGTGCTCAGCATTTCAAAATGGGAGCATAATAAATGAAGTGATGAAAACACAAGGCTCTTACCTGGAGCCAAGGACAGAAAGCCTGCTGTGGGTTCTTTTTGACATTGTTTTCATCAGCAACGCGTACCACAGAGCACAAATCCCAGGACTGCTAGCAGAATGGATTGAATATTGCCGTGTGGGAGGAAGGAGAAGTCACAGGGGCAAAGGAACTATTAGAAAGAGACAGGCCCTGAGTAGCCGAGAAGCTCAGCCTGGAAATCTGCAGGGGAAGGACGGCTTTTCAAAGGGAGAGGAGGGAGAAAGGAGGGTGGAGCCGCAGGCCCCTGCTGCCATGAGAAGCAGCCTACCTTTCCTGGGACAGGACAGTGGGTTGCTCCACCTTTGTGTGGCAGAGCTGGCTCTTGGTACAGCAGCTCTGTTATTGGCAGGAGCTTGCTTCCAAGTTACCTTGCAATTTCTCCTTAATTGCTCACCTAGATCTGCTTTTAAATGCCTCAAAGGCAGGAACCAAGATGGTTGTTTCTTTTGTAACTTTCTAAAGGGCTGAAGAGCAAAACAGCATTTATATAAAGCTTCAAGATTTACAAATGGCTTCTTATGCATCAGATCCCTTGTTCTTCACCATAACCTTGAGAAATGGGGACTATTATTATCCTTGTTTCATGCAATGTTCATTGTACACATGAATGCTGCTTTACCTGTGGATGATTAGTCTATTTTGTTAGAAGGCTAATATGTTTTTCTTATTATACTGGGTACCTATCACCTAGATACAGGAGAGGAAAAAGTGCACCACTTTGTGAACTTGTAAGACTATATTACAAGTTACAGGCTTGAAGAATTTTGAATTTTGAATAGGTTTTAGTTTAGAAATCTTCCAGGAGCACAGAAGGATCTGACAAGAAATGAGATTACATGCAATAGCCCTTGGTCTTTGAGTTAATCCAGTTAAGAAGGTTGCAGAATGCCCTAGAAGGGGAGTTCGCTATATACCAGAATAGGGGTTCTCCAATTGTTGTGGTCATCAAGCGCCATCTATAGCTAAAGTAACATGTCTCACCCATACACACCTATTTTGTAGATGACCAAATCACATTTGAGAATTACTTCAACCAAGGGCGCGTGGGTGGCTAAGTCAGGCGTCCAACTCTTGATTTTGGCTCAGGTCATGATCTCAGGGTGACGGGATTAAGCCCCACTGTCAGGCTCCACACTCAACAGGGAGTCTGCTTGAGATTCTCTCTCTCTCTCTCCCTCTCCCTCTGCCCCTCCCCCCACTCATGCGTGTACAGATTCTCTCTCTCGGGATCCCTGGGTGGCACAGCGGTTTGGCGCCTGCCTTTGGCCCAGGGCGCGATCCTGGAGACCCGGGATCGAATCCCACATCGGACTCCCGGTGCATGGAGCCTGCTTCTCCCTCTGCCTATATCTCTGCCTCTCTCTCTCTCTCTCTGTGTGACTATCATAAATAAATAAAAATTTAAAAAAAAAAAACAGATTCTCTCTCTCTCTCAAATAAGTCAATAAATCCTTTTTAAAAAGAATTACTCCAGGGAAGTCCTGGTGGTACAGCGGTTTAATGCCGCCTGCAGCCCGGAGTGTGATCCTGGAGACCCAGGATCGAGTCCCACGTCAGGCTCCCTGCTGGAGCCTGTTTCTCTGTCTGCCTGTGTCTCTGCCTCTCTCTCTGTGTGTCTCTCATGAATGAGTAAATAAATAAATAATATTAAAAAAAAACAAACAAAAAAAGAATTACTCTGGGATGCCTGGGTAGCTCAGCGGTTAAGTGTCTGACTGACTTCAGCTCAGGTCGTGATCCTGGAGTCCTGGGATCGAGTCCTGGGATCGAGTGCTGCATTGGGCTCCCTGCATGGAGCCTGCTTCTCCCTCTGCCTATGTCTCTGCCTCTCTCTCTCTCTCTCTCTCTGTGTGCCTATCATTAATAAATAAATAAATAAAACCTTTAAAAAATTATTCCACTCACAGTAGCATTTTTTTCATTGTATGTATTACCGAACAATAGTAACTAGATCAGCCACTACTTTCATGTGAGACCTATGACTTTTAAAAGGGGCCCTCATGTGGCAGCTGATCTCACTCATAAGGTCAGATCTTGGAATGGACCCTGGGTTCCCAAGCCCCAAATGATCTTCAAGAAATGTGTGAGCAGGTGTTGCATCAGAGTGTAAGGATCACCTATAGCACATTAAAGCTACTTCTGAGTGTCATGTGATCTCCTTAACCAATGGTCTCCTTGGATCTCATCTGCACTGTATTCTAAGGAGACTTTATTCAGGGAAAAGATCTCAACTAAGGAGAGAAAGAAGAAACAGAGAAGATGACTCATTGCTCTCACTATGATCTTTGTCCCAGATCATCCCGTTTGGAACTCCAGAAGATGCTCCCCCAGAAATCAGAGAGTAATCCTTGTCTTCTTCATTGATGGCATACTTGTTATCACTTCTCCCAAATAAAATCCATGGATTCAATATGGTTTCAATAAAAGTCCAGTTGAGTGTCTTCACATAACATTCAACTTGATTCTAGAATTCATTTGGAAGAAAAAATGGGCCAGAATGGCCAAGATAATTTTATAAAAGAGCAGAATTGGGTCCAGGCTTGCAGTGTCAGGACATATTAAAAATTATAGGGCAGCCCGGGTGGCTCAGTGGTTTAGCACCACCTTCAGCCCAGGGCCTGATCCTGGAGACCTGGGATTGAGTCCCACGTCAGGCTCCCTGCATGGAGCCTGCTTCTACCTCTGCCTCTCTCTCTCTTGCTCTCGCTCTCGGTCTCGTTCTTGCTCCCCCTCTCTCTGTGTCTCTCATGAATAAATAAATAAGTAAACTTAAAAATTATAGTAATTACATGGTAGCAGTGTAAAAGTGAATAGATTATTTGAAAAAAGTCAAAAATTAAAACATTTGTGTATAGGTAGGAATTTAATATTTCACAAAAGTAACACTTTAAGTCTATGAAGAAAGAGTAGATTAGTGAACAAGTGATACTGAGAATAACAGACTTCCTTTTGAAACAAAATAAAATTTATTCATATGGAGATTCCACATGGATTAAAGACAGAAATATAAAATATGTATCTATAAAAGTACTAAAAAAATAGTAGAGAATATCTCTGTGACTTTGATGGCAGTGAAAGTTCTACTTAAAAAAGATGCTTAAAAAAGCAAAAATGATGAAAACAACGACACATTTAGCTACATCAAAATTTAACACTTATCTTTATCAAAAGACACCATAAACAAATCAAAACATAAGCAGAAATTGGGATAAAATATTTGCAACACTCAGAACAATGGATTAGTTTTCCCTACCAATAAGAAAAAGTCAAACAAGCCAGTAGAAAAATGGACAACATATAATACCAGGCAACTAACAAAAAAGGAAATATAAATGGTCAATAAACATATGAAAAGATACTCAAACCTGCTGGTAATTAGTGCATTAAACCTGTAAATGATATACCTTTTCTTTTTCACACACAAGATTATCAAAAATTTTTAAAGTGATGACAAGTTTAACAAGAAACTAAGGAAAAGATCCGTCTTGTGTGCTGTGGTTATTATTTAAACCAGCATAGCCACTTTGCTGATCATTGCACAGAACCAGCTGAAGCTAAAAGTCTATGTATTTCACGATACTACACATCCCATTCCTGATAGCTTCCCTTCTGTAATACTTGCACAAGTGAGCTAGAAAGGTGTTTGTTACAACACTGCTTGTGCTAGTAAAAATCCAGAAATAACCCAAATATCCATCAATAGGGAAATGGTTTTTAATAATACGAGACACACATAATATGGGACTCTGCCAGTTAAAACTAATGAGGTTATTCAAACCTATTATTAATTTGGATAAATCTTGAAAACATATTGAGTGGGGGGGGGAGAGATGCAGAATAATACTGTATATGTTTTCTAGAGAAAAAAAAAGTATATGTATATGTATCAATGCCTAGCAAAACACCAGGAAAGACACAAACACATGCACACGCACAGACGCAAGCAGCAGGAGTAATCACCTCCCAATAGAGAAATAAGGGACTAAGAATGAAATTAAGCAGGATGAATACCTTCAAGGGCACCTTGACCTCTCTGTAATATTACAATATTTTTGCAGGGATAATATATTTTTATGTAATTAAAATTTAATTTAAAATGAAAACTACGTTTTCAAAAAACAGTGTTCATTGAAAATGTATGGGGTCAGACACTGTGCAAAGTGCTTTATGGGCATTATTTCATCTGAAGCTCAAAACAACCCTCCATGTATTATTATTTCCATTTTACAGATGAAAAAGCTTGAGTTCAAGAGATAGTAAGTCATGAGTCTGCCTGGCGCACTATCTACAGTTTGCTGTCTTCTCTTAGCATGAGTGTGAAGGGTGCTTGGAAATGGTATGTCTTGGGGCACCTGATGGCTCAGTCAGTTAAGTGTCCAACTCTTGGTTTCAGCTCAGGTCATGATCTCAGGGTCCTGGGACTGAGCCCTGTATTCAGTGGGAAGTCTATTTGAAGATTCTCTCCCTGGGCTCTTCCTCTACTCACATTCTCTTTGTTTCTGTCTCTCTCAAAATAAATAATAAAATAAATCTTAAAAAAAAATAAAGAAATAGGATGTCTCCTTGTATATGTATACACATATACATATGTGTATAAGTCTTTCTCTAGGATAGGTATCAGGAATTTGAATTTTTGCATCATAATGTATACACAGATTCAACTTCAACTGATTTGATCAAACTGCCCCCTCCCCCAAGGATGCTGCACCAATTTACACTAGGCTAACCCTTTCACTATTCAGAGGAGGATGCTCCAGTCCAGGGACCAGAAGACTAGTCTCAACATCCCAGGTCAGTGTCGTTTCCCATGATGCAACATCCTGTCACAGAACCTCATTCCAGTCCCAGACTAACTTTTCACAAATGCTGGAGTCCATGGGCCAGTGGTTAATATCCATTAGGTGAGAGTCAAAGGCCAACAATGCTAATATTCCATTGAAGGGACCCTGCAGCTACTGGCAGTGGGTTTTAACTGGGTTTTCTATTAAAGCAATTTTCTCCTCAACGATTTATCATAAAGAAATGAAACAAATAAATCTCATTTGGAAACACTAATGAATTATTTAGTATGGGTCCAGCAAAAATAAAACATGAGCTCTGTTAGTCTCATCTGTGGTAGAAGAGCATCTAGAGAGAACAGTCTAAGATGGTAGGTAGTGGGGGGCATGGTAGAGAGTTGCAGCTGTCCACATAACCTCCTTCATTCCAGCAGACCTCCCACCCCAATTTATCCTGGACCAATTCACAAGAAAAATCTTGGTAAATTCCATTTTGGCCAATCTCATCCCTGTTTTTCACTGACTCAGGTAACGAGGATAAAGTTCCTCAGCCTGGCATCCAACGCTCATTCTACTGGTCCCTTCCTGTCTGGTCTTTACCTTTATTCTCCCACAGAAACAGGATGTGGCTATATCTGTGTGCTTCACAAATGTCTTCTTACAGAGCCTGTCCCTGCTAGCACTACACACTCCATTACCTCCTCACAGGACACCTACACCTAACTGGGGAAAGCAGACCTGGTCTCTCCTCACAGCAACAACAGCCCAGACACATCCAGATCTAAACTCCCAGCACATTCTCTGCAGATCCTAGCTAAGCCTGGCAGCAAATTCAAACACAAACATGTTTTACTCCAGCCTGTGTGATGAAGAGAAAGATACGACAACTTACAATGGCCATTTCCGTGTGGGAAGAGAATGAAAGGAAGTTTCTCCATGAGATAAGCTTTCTGAAGTGGTCGTCTGCCACTAAAATAGCTCTCTGGAAAAACACAAAAACAAACCAGACAACATCAGGACCTGATTCATGACATTTGCCAATTTCTGTGATGTAAACATTCCTACTGTGGCCGATAGGCCCCAAAGCCCTGAACATTTCATGAACAGCTCTTTCTAGCCAGCCCTGGCAGGCTCCAGCAAACAGAAGACTCTGATTGGATTCTCTAAATAGGAAAGGCAAGCCCCCAAAGGCAGAAAAACAAATACCAACTGAATCAGCTCTCTGTTCACTGGAGCTAGCGGCTGGCTCAAGCAACTAACACTGTTAAGTAGAGGAGTCTGGGGAGGAGAGCCAATGAGAATGAACCGCCAAGGAACCATTTCCCCTACAGACTTTTAAAATCCAGCAGAATATGCTCCCTTGATTTCAGTGCTTTGCAGTGTTGTAATATAAATTCCCTCAATAACTCTGAAGCTTCCATTAAAGTCAGGCTCTGTTGCAAGCCCTTGTGGATAGCATTCTTGGGAGCTGCAGGGAGGTATCCCACATGGAATACTATCAGGAGAGAGAGCACACATAGGGTACCAAGGCCGAGACAACCCCAGGAAACTGGATGATTGGAAGGAACAGATAAGCAGAGCTAATGGAAGAAAATAGCCCACTTCACAGCATCCATCCCAGTGCCCCCCAAGAGACTGGAAGCATGCCATTGCTGCAGGAATAAAGGTTCAAGTGAGTTCCAGTTGCCCTTCAGAAGCCAGGGTGACTCCAGCGAACATCTGTATTACACAGTCCAGTTGCTTTCCTTCTGATTCTGTCTTTATGTTTCACGTTTCAGACACACACACAGTAAAGGGCAGACTGGAAGAGTCAAAGTTCTAGTGCCGGTTAGGGAGAAACCCAGCAGAGAATGAAATTCAGCAGCTGCGGGTACAACAGCAGATGGGAACCAAAGTCCCAGAGGTGAGCAAATGTGTGTGTGTGTGTGAGAGAGAGAGAGAGAGAGAGAGAGAGAGAGAGAAGAGAAGAGAAGAGAAGAGAAGAGAAGAGAAGAGAAGAGAGAAGCATTTTCCAAATGAGAGTAAAGTTCTGTGCCCAGAAAGTCAATATAGTCAAGTGGGACAAAAACGGAGTGAGCCAGCAATGGAAGAGCTGCAGGAGGGCAAGGCCAGCCTCCCTGGAAATGGCTCTGGAGCTAGAGGGGCAGCCTGCCCCAGAGGCACCTCGGGAATGGGCGACGGTCACAAAGACGGCAGTGATGTTCATGGCCAGGCCCAGGGCTGGTGTGTGTGTGGGGGAAGCCCTCCTCTGCATGGAGAAGCAAACACCAGCCCCTCCTCCTCATGGGGGAGCAGACACCAAACCTCCACCACAACCCTATCCACCTGTGGCCACTGGAAAGAGGCAGAGGTCGTGGCCAGCAGCTCCGGCTGACAATCTGCTCTGGTGATTTTAAGGAACTCTCAGTTCTCCTCCACAGGCACATACCAATGCAGGCTACTGACTTCCTTGACTAAACTACAGATGGAAAAGTTATCATCTTGTGTCCTTCCTTCCACAGGAAGCCAGTTTTTCAGGGAAGCTCCTGCAGGTGGCTGGTCAGTTTCATCAGTTCCTGTGCAATGAGCCTGCTGACTTGAACTGGGCACCTGGCTCTCAACTTCAAAAACCATGAAGGAGAGCATGACATAACAGCTATGGCGAGAGGAGAGGGATAATTTAATGGACAATCTGATGATTGGTAAAGCAAAAAAGCAGGAAGCATTGTGATCACCGGACACCCACGGCGCCCAGTAGCAGCAGCTGTGCTATGGACCAGGAAGGCCACCACTGGCTCTCTGGAGCGGGTTTGGCTCCCTCTACACAGAGCAGGATGATCTTGGATGCAACAGACTTATGAGAAAACTGATTGTTTTGAAACACTGGCACATTTTTCTCACCAGGATAAATTCTTTTGGTCTTTAGCATCATGCGGCTCAGAAAAGCAGGGGCATGGCAATTAGCATGCTGCCTGCATACTCAGAAAATCGCACACAGTCAGATTCACCCTGGAATTCATCTTGGTGATTTTATCAAGTCTCACTCAGCTTTCAGTTACTGATTCTAAGCTCAGAAATAGCACCACAGGGGGCTGAAAGAGGTCATTTGGATTTCCAATATTTCTACATCCTCCTGAGTCGTCCAGCCAACACATTACTGCTGAGGAAACCAGGAGAACCCGAAGTACTGAATCATTTCTCAAAGCCATTGCTTCCTCCCAGCCCTCACACCCCTCTCACCCCAGTCTCTGCAGGTAGCCTTCCCACATCACACCTCACCCTTTCTCAACTTCCACACAGCAATCCAAAGAGATTTTGCTAGAGAACAAGTCTGATTATAGCGTTCCTCTGTTTAAAACCACACAATAGGCTCATATTGCTCTTAAGATGCAGGACACACTCCCTCACATGACTTGGAAGGCCCCACATGCCTTAGCCTCTCCCTTCAGCCCCAGCCCTATCCTTCACCGTGGTCTGCACCACAATCCTCCCATTCCCATGCTCTGGCAATAATCAACCTCTGGTCCTGGAGCCATCCCTCTCTCCCACCTCTCAACTTTCATACCTGGTGTTCCCTCTGGCTAAAATAGTGATCCTCTTGTCCCTTTGCCTAATTAAGTCTCATTCACTCATTGCAAAGTGGATTAGGTTTATTCTGGGAAGCCTGTCCTGACCCCAAAGCCTAAGGGAGGAACCCAACAACTCTGGCCAGCACCCACCACAACCCTATCACTCGCTCACTGAAAGGTTCTGATTGCTTGCCTATTGGTCATGACCACACTATCTGACTTCTTTCTGCAAAGCCAGGCACAGGGCTTGTCTGGCTCACAGATACCTCTGCAGCACCCAGCATGAAGCCTGCCCACAGAAGTTATACAATCAGTATCTGCTAAATACATAAAACAAGAACTATTGACAAAGTATAATATATCTTGTATGCATTACCCAAGGAAATTAAAGAAAGACAGCGATAGGGATCCCTGGGTGGCGCAGCGGTTTAGCGCCTGCCTTTGGCCCAGGGCACGATCCTGGAGACATGGGATCAAATCCCACGTCGGGCTCCCAGTGCATGGAGCCTGCTTCTCCCTCTGCCTGTGTCTCTGCCTCTCTCTGTGTGTGTGACTACCATAAATAAATAAAAATTAAAAAAAAAAAAAAAAGAAAGACAGTGATACTTAAAACCTTAATATCTTTCCACAGTGTCTGATTTTTTTTTTCAAATCTCTGAGCCCCTCACAACTGTCAGATTAGGGGTTTGACAGGTAAATCCTGGTTCACACCTCAAGGATTTCCCAAGTGAAATCTGAAACTGACCCCTCCTACACGGGGGCAGGGAGGTAGAAGAAAGAGGTGGGTTGGTGGGTAGTGATTTTAATACTCAAAGGAACTTACACAGGAGGCTCATCCTCTAGCTGCCAGATCAGTAGACCTCCCCATCTGCCCTCAAGAACCTTAAAGTTTGTACAGATACATGCACACTCCAGATGGTCCCAGCAACACCTTACTCTCAAGGCTGTGTCCTTGAAAATGGTCCCCACCACAGGAATGGTGCATGGAAGGTACATCCAAGGGCAGGGGAGGGGCTATGGAGCCTCCTCTTGCCTGGTGCCAGCTCTCTGGTCAGCCTGTGCTCACAACCTCTTCTTGATGACCTCCTCCAACAGCAAGCCAAGGCAAGTTGGAAGGTTTGTACCTTGCTCCAAGTCCTCATGCAATCTTGCCAAAGACTACTCTAGCATTCCAACTGAGATGCTCTACACTATACCAGGCCCCTCACTACTCTCATGGACGAAAAAAAGTCTGATTTCTAACAAAGAAAAGAGCTTCAGAGGATTCTCTGATACAACATTTAGACAGAAAAAAAAAAAAATCATGCAATCTGTGATAATCTTCAGAAAATTTTTAGGTTATCAGTAGACTATCTTCCTTCAAATTCTTAGAAGTAAAAATTCACATTGTAGACAACTGCATTTATCTATTTCATTTTTTATGGGAATATATTCAGGTCAAAGGACAAAAAACTCTAAAAATTAAAAAAAGAGCCATTTTCATGACACTAAGTAGCATCAATCAGGGTTAAAATGCAGGGAGGAGGCCAATTGAGTTAGAAAAGGGAAGCTGACCAATAAAAGATCCCAACTCACCTGTTTCTCTGCCTTCTTGAACTTGCTATTGCTGAACAGCCCTTGACACATGAAAGTGCCACCTACATCCAGCAGCTGCTAAGAAGCCCTAACTGATTACCTCATTGTCAGAGAGAATGAGGAGGGGAGGAGGGGGGAGAGAGAAATCAGGGCCAGTCTCTCCTAAGATATCTGAGAACTGCCTCCAAGGAAACCAACACAAGTTGCAAGCATTTGGAAAGCATCTGGTGGAGGCAGCCCTTCTCATCTGTCCTCCTTACAAAACAGTCTGCACATGTTTCTTAGTAGCAAGAAATCCACCAACAAGAAATGAAGTAGCCACTCTGTTCCCTGCCTTGTGTCTGGTGTAGTCCAGAATTTAAGGGAGGTACACTAGACAGAGCCTCCGCCCTCATGGAATTTCAAATCTCACTGGAGAGCCGACACACATGGAAAAAGAGAAAGGTACACGGGTATGGAGAGAGAGCTCACCACTGAAAATTAAGACATTAATTCCAACTTGCCAAACCACAATGAGATACAACTTCATACCCACTAGAAGGGCTAAAGTCCAAACAGCTCAAAAAACCAAGTGGGATGCTCTCATGTTGCTGGTGGGATTGCAAACATTGGTGCAACCACTTTAGAAAACCTGTTTGGAAGTTTCCGATGGAACTAAACACACTTGGTTCAAACAGTCAACTCTGGTATCCAAAAGAAATGAAAATTTATGTCCACCAAAAGACCTGTCTGGGAATGTTTATGGCATTCTTACTCATAGTAGCCCAAGCTGGAAACAACCCAAATGTCCATCACCGGGAGAATAGATAAATAAATTGTGGTATATCACTGTAATGGAACGCCATTCTGTGATTAAAAGGACTGATGTATTGATATATGAAATAGCATGAAAGATTCTCAAATTATGTTGAGTAAAAGGAGCCAGACACAAATGCATATATACGATGTGATCCCATTTATATATGAAATTCAAATACAGGGAAATGAATACATTGTGATAAAAATCAGAAAGCTGTCAAGAGTACAAAGGGTACAGAGAACCTTCTGAAGAGGATGGAAGTTTTACATATCTTATTTAGGGTGGTAACTACTTAAGTGTATGTAATTGTCCAAATTCATCAAAAATCGATATGTTTTCCTTTATGTTAATTGGTTCTCAATTAAAAAACATAAAAAAATCTAATTTGCCAGATTAGCAACACAAGCCCTGTTCAGGGTTCCCAGATCTCCCTGGTCTATATAATTTTACTACCAAGAGGTCTGTCGTTCTCAAACCCTTTATATGCCACAAACCTCCTAGAAGAGGGACTTCTAAACATCTCCAGGCTTTGGGGATAGTTATGTTACTCAGAGATGGCAGCTACCCCATCTTACAGTAAGGAAGCAAAAGCTCAGAGAGGTAAAGCAACTCTTCCAAAGTCACCCAGCTGGCAAATGATAGAATTAACACTCAGTATCAGACTACCTGTGTCTAAAGTTCATGCTTTTACCAATATTCCTGTTGGCATCATTCTATAGGGAGATACCTCTCAAAAATTCAATGCCAAGATTCTGCGTGTGGCATGCCAAAAGAAGAATGGAATTTTATGATCCTAAGAATTTCTCAGGGAAGAGGAGATTAAAACCCATTAACAGGAGTAAAAGGAGATTTACTCAACAATACAGAAAGGCAACCTCTTGTAATGTATCTAACAAACAAATCTTAACATCCAAAACACATAAAAGACTTCCTACAACTTAATGAAGAAAAATACCAACAACCTGGAGAGAAATAGGTGAAAGGCATATAACAGCAATTTACAGAAGACATATAAAAGCCAAAAACACTCCGTTAACAAAGGAACATGAAATATGAAATATGAATTTTTCCCATAAGTTTGTCAAATGTTTTTACAGATTGATAATATCCTGTGTTGGCAGGAATGTGGAGTACTCATACATACAGTGTGAAATAGTATAAATTGGTACAACCTTTTTGGAAGACAATTTGACAGTATCTAACAAAATATAAAACATGAATTTCCTCCAACTCACGATCTGACTTTCATCTTACAGAAATACTGACACAAATCCACACTGACATGTGTACAAAGATTTTCACTAAGACATTGTTTGCAATGGGGACAGTTAGAAGGAATACCCATGCCTGTGATTAGGGAACGGAGTAAATATAGGATGCTGAATTATGTAATTAAATACTATGTAACTGTTAAAAAGAATAAAGTGGTCTAAAAATGGCAAAGGAAGGGCTATCCTTGGTAAGGTGTCCTGGATACATAAGGACAGGGAAAAAGCAAGCTGCAGAGAATATACAGCAAATGTTGCCGTTTTTGTTTCAGAGCAAAGTAGGCAGGAGCTGAAGTGGGTCCTGGGCACTGACTCCTTACTCAATGCACTTTCAGGAACTGAGCAAGATGACGCATTTGGGCACAGGAGGAACTCAAACACGGTTTGGGTTTGAATTTCAGGAACACTAATGTGAGCAACCAGCAAGGAGAGCAGATGCTAACTAACTCTTGGAGGCGTCCTGGAAGCTGAGACAAAGTCCCATCTTGGTAACCCATTAATATATAAATGATAGCAGTGGTTTTTATCTCTTCAGCACTTCAGAATTTATGAAGTACTTTCACATATAGTCTCTCGTTTAATGCTCTCATCTCTCTTTTTTTTTAAGATTTTATTCATTTTTCATGAGAGACACACAGAAAGAGAGAGAGAGAGAGGGAGGGAGAGGGAGAGAGAAAAGCAGAGACACAGGCAGAGAGAGAAGCAGGCTCCATGCAGGGGGCCTGACACGGGACTCGATCCCGGGTCTCCAGGATCACGCCCTGGGCCAAAGGTGGCGTTAAACTGCTGAGCCACCTGGGCTGCCCCCTCATCTCTTTCTTGAGGTTGGCATTGTCTCCCTCAAACCACATGAAGGGAGTCTTCAGATATGTCACATGAGTAATGCACGTCCACTCCATTCTGACCAATTCTCCCACAGTATTCCCAGGCTTTTGTCACAGTGTGTCACGCAGGAAGAAAAGGGCTCAAAGATGTATTTAATGAGTAGCTAAGTAAGTGGGTGGGTGAGTAAGTGAAAATGAGCAGATTTGCTTTTACTTGTGACAGAAACTCTTTCCGCTCATCCTCACCCCTGTCAGACAGGCGGGCAGGGGGGTGACCAGTAAAAGACAAGATCTCACAAATACAAACCAGAACATACGGCAGCCTCATCCCCTTTTACTATAGTCAAGGAACTATAACTCTCTAGGGAAGAAGCAATGGCCCCTCGTCCAGATGAACATCTCTATGGGCAGCCCAGGAGGGTCACCACAAAGGGACTGTGAAGTCCCTGGGAGGTCTATCCCCTCACACCCTCACATGTCTCTTTCATCAGAATATGGTGAAGTAGTACAGAGACCTGACTTCAGATCTGCCCTTGGTCCCTTACTAGCTTCATGGACTGAGGCCAATCATGTAATGTCTCTGAACTTCTGTGTCCTTGTTGGTAAAGGAGGGACACTAAGAGTTGCTACTGAGCTAGGACATAAAGGATTAATGGGATACTGCAGATAAATTACAGCATCTGATACCTCATTAATACTCAATAGTTTGCTATTAGTTTCTGATTATCACATAGTAGGATAAACATCAAAAGTATAACCACAGAATATCTGCAGAGAACACTTTAAGCATACAAATGTGTGCATGTGCATGAGTCTTCACACTGAGCAGAGGTGGTTTTGGTTTTTGATAACAGGAAAGAGGCTGTTTCAAAGAAGCTCTGTGAAGAGTGAGCTTCTCAAACTGTTACTGCCCTTTTGGAAAACCATTAAGACAATGCCCAGGCCCAGACCAAAGGTTGGAGTCACTGCAGGTATCTCTCCCCTGCCTGACCAGCTTTTCTGACATCCTTCCACACACATGGGCACCATCAAGGAACCTATAAGAAGGCATTCTAATTGTAAGCTTGCAGTTTCCACATTCAATGCCCCAAGGAAGTGATGCTTTACTGCCTGATTATTGTGAAGATTAAAAATAATGCCACAGTTTTCTGTGCTTTTATGTCCCAATCACATTTATTAATCAAGAGGCTCTATTCCAACACGTAACCAAAGTGTTATTCCTCCAAATTGGAGAGGGCTTTAGCAATTTTGCTCAGAATCTGTAAGTGAAATGAAAAGAAATAGCTTTTCTGTTTCCATTCCCTTCTCCTACCTCAGACTGTTTTTGTTTCTGTTGCTAATAGAGCAGCACCAATCCCAAGACCTCAGCTACACTCCTTCCACTAGCCATGTTACCATGATACTCTATGCAGGCTGCTCCAGGGGGCAGAGTCTGGGCTGAGCTGTCTTTCTCACCAAAGCCACTTGACACAAGAGCTTAAGAAATGTCACTGAGTGTCACAGGAAACAAAGAGGAAGGAAAGACATTCCAGAACAATCCAGTGTCTCCACAACTTTACCCAAGCCCCTGCTGTAAAGCTGAGCATTTCCCCAGCAAAACTGCCCATGCTGTTTCTTTCTAGAAGAGGGAAGAGCGCGGTTTTGGAATATTCCCTCCACTCAGGCAGGCTACCAGGATTCTGGTGGGCTCCCCTGGGGATAACCTGCACTGATTGCTGAGGCTGCCCATCCCTTTCCAGGGATGGCCCAGCATAGATATGCAGTCGGGTGGCCATTTGCTTGTTTAAAGGATACCACAGACCCTGGGGGTCAGAACAGAGGAAACACAGAACGCCACCAAGTATGGGAGGCAGTGAGCAGGAAGGGAGGGCTGACTATTAGGTAAAAGGAACTCTGATGGTCCCTTCCAGTGACCTCTAGATGAACTGTCTGCTAACCAGGAGTCTCCCAGGAATATTCCAGAAAGGCCAACACAGAAGTTTCTGATTAGTTCCACTAATCTAGATCATCCTAATGCTGCATCTTTAAAAAGGAGCACAGCACAGGCTTGACCCTTGAGGAACTGACAAGCTAATGCTAGAATGTCCACCTGCATACTTTGCATACCTGCTTCTCACCTGGCTCAAGCAGGGTTCCAAACGTCAAGCTGTGTGCAACATCCAGTAACAAAGCAGCTGCTGGTCTAGACTCAGAGCACACGGAAAGGGGTGTGCAGGGAGCATGCAGAGGAGTTGCCCAGAGCTGGTAGTGCCTATAAAAGGAATCATCTTCAGACCTAGGTGCTCTGAGGTTGGAGTGGGAATGACTTACTACTTGCTTACTATTTGGATAGCTTTAACTCTCTTTGTATTCCAAAGACTGAAAAAACTCCCATACAGATGTCAGAGACCAGTCAGCACCTGACTGGTCTACAAAACAAGCCTTCACTCCTTGTTACAGAGGGTATACTGGCTCCCAGTCCAACACTGCAGCCCAGGGCTCTGGGCTAGCTCCGGGGCTGACCACTCGGCTGCCCTTCCCTCCCCCCTGCCTGCTAAGTCTCCTTTGCTCTATTCAGAGGAGGAGTGCAATGCTCTGAAGGTTAAAATTGGATCCCCTCAGCTGTCCTTTATTCCCCTTCTAAGGGTTGGCTTGGCCATTGCCCTGAGCTTACTCTTTGGCAGAGAACAGATTTAATGCAAAATTATTTATCTTCAATTACTTCCAATGTTTCAAGCACATTTCCTGTTCCAGGACTGTAGAGTTAATACAAGCAAAATAGCATAGGAACATTAGACATTGCATAATTGCCTGATTGGGGCTTTCACTATTGTCAAGTTCTTGACTGAGCATGGTTGGCACTTAAGGTGGGTCTTTAGCAGTGATGTTCATGGCCAGGCCAGGGTGCATCTTCCCTCCCTAGGCCTTCCCTTCTTCAACCAAGCCTTCTAGCCTAAAAACCAACACTATGAAATGGGGATTCCTAAGCATGAGAATCTGCAGCCTGCTCCCTCCCTCAGCCTTCTTCCCCACCCATAGCAAGCCACAGCCTCTGTCTCTCTCCAGAAGAAGCTGGTCGCAGGGCAAGGCTGTAGTCATTTTACAGGAAACACATTATGGTGTCAGTAGCTTACCGGGTACTTTCAAACTATACTCCCTTCTCATTTTTAAAGATTTTTAAATTTAATCTGTAGTCATTTTTCACAAGTAACCTATTAACTGTTTTCAGCTCAAACTAAGATGCTCCAGCTGGGAATACTAAAAGCAGTCATTAAGTGTAAACCCTGATTCTATTATGATTCTTATCACTCTGAATTGTTTTATGTACAAGTATGGGTTTGCATACTAGACTATGAGCCCTGAGTTCAAGGTCATGATTTATATCTTTTTGTATTTTCCCAGCTTGCATTCTACATGGTACATGCTCAGTGCAGTCAATGTTCTTTAGAGGAGGATTCTGAAAGCTTGATCTGGCCTCTTCAGCCCAAGAGTGAGGCAAGATGGAGGGATATGTGGAGAGCAACACACCCTTACAAGTGTGGTAGTTGGGGCAATTTAGAGATTGTATCCCATATGAGGTGACCTTTCAATTGGGTCTTGAAAAATGATATAATTTCACCAAATGGGATGGGGGTGATAGAGAGATGAGCCCAAGATGGCGTGCAAGCAAGTTTGTGTAATTATCTTGGTGTAGGTGGAACAGAATGTGGGCAGAAAGCCGGATGGAAACTTGCAAAAAGTTGCAAAATATTTTCCCAGATTAACCTTCACCACTAATGAGCACCAAGATTTTACTGTGGCTCCTTACTTTAAATTTGGCCTTTCTCTCACCCAGCATGCATACATGGTGTCTATAGAATTTAAGGCACTTTGCTAGGATTTGTTATCTGCCTCAGCCCTGTCCCTACTGTGGGTCATCCATTGCTTGGAAACGTGATGTGGATATTCTATGCAGTCTGCTTTACCTCTGATCTTACAAGACGAGCTAGAGATTGCATCTTTAATCCTTTCATATCTTCCCACAGAATATGCATAAATATTTTCTAGATACTGGTTTTAATAAATGCTATGGAATTGAGTTAAGCAACTCTCAAATATAAGGATGGCAGAAGGAAGAGGGATGACAGGTAAGAAGAAGAATAAACACAAAAGAAGAACACCTAGAAAGGAAAATATTAGTGTGAGGCAAGAAATAATTAGAACAGAGAATAAAGGAGGTTTAATGAGAAGACGGTAAAAAGCATGGAATCTTGGGTCTAAGAGGACAAATCTGGGGTGTAGATGGGTTTCCCAAGGCCAGCACTTAAGGATACCCCAATTAGGAAGGGAAATGGACAGCACTCTAACACACTCTCTTACGCTAAAGTTCTAGGCAGCACAGAGCAATGTTACTTTGACTCATATTTGACTAAGCAACTGTAGGAGTATTTATATACACCCAAGGATATGGCCCTTATGCCATATGCTGAGCCATCTGGCAAAACGTGGGATGGTAGTTACAGCAGCTGAACTAACTCCTCAGGACCAGGTAAATTAGGTTGATAGGATTTCAAAGCATTAAAAAAAAAAAAAAATCCAATCATCTTTCTCTCTAACTCCAAAATACAGTTTCCAAGTTCTGGGCCTGTGAAACCGGAGGATCCAACCTAGATTGCATTATGTATCTACAGTCATTATTTCTGACAAGCCAAGTGAAAGCACTGTTTCTAACTTGTGCAAATCAAACTGCTCTTCCAATATGCTGCTTCCAGATAGAGGAAATATTTCCCCTAAGTTCCATTTCCCCATTATGGTCTTGGTTGTTGTATGGGCATCATAATAGTGACACATAACTCTACTGTTTTTATTACATCAAGTTTTAGTGGACCTTGGGGAAAAGATGACTAATGACACCTCCTCCTTCCTCAGTGTGACACAAATGAATCAGACACCACACCAGGAAGCAGTGGAAATAGAACTAGCCTATGAATCAGGGATCGTGGGTCTTAGGTAAGGTTTGTCTCTAACTAGTGATGAAATCTTGCAGACATCTCTCTAGGCATCACTGATTGCCTCCTTTTAAAAATGTGTCCCCATTGGAAAGGAGAAAAAATGAGTGGGAAATATCAGAAAGGGAGACAGAACATGAGAGACTCCTAACTCTGGGAAACGAACTAGGGGTGGTGGAAGGGGAGGTGGGAGGGGGGTGGGGGTGACTGGGTGACGGGCACTGAGGGGGGCACTTGATGGGATGAGCACTGGGTGTTATTCTATATGTTGGCAAATTGAACACCAATAAAAAATAAATTTATAAATATAAAAAATATGTCCCCATTAAACCTTAACATTCTTGTTTCCTAACTATTCTTCCAAAACCTAATTAAGTGGCTATTTATTATAAAATAGATTTTAGATGTTCATTGTCTGAGTATTTCGTAGGACAAAGTCTTCTACCCAGCTATTTGGACACCTGCTGAAAAACACCCAGCTTATACATAAGACTTGTCTCCACAGAAGTAATTAAAAGCAGAGGAATCCTTTGGCACTGATTCCTCCAAAATTGAAAGAAGCTACTCATACAAGGCCTGCCATTTTGTTAGATGGGCTTTTTAAAGGTGTGTATATGCAGCCAGCAGAGCTGGAACCCAGATAAGCTGAGAAAAAGAAGCGATAGCATATGTTTCATTTCTCCTCCAACAACTCAAAGAATTCATTCATTAAACTGTCAGGTTAATACTGTAAGACAGAACTTAGAATGGAGGAAACCCTTAGTTACTTACTCCCCAAGAGGTAGGGACATTATCAAGCATTTTGAGCTATACCATTAATACCGTAAAGTAGTAAGCATGCTATTTATTGGTACTGATAGTATTAGATCTGCCACAAAAAAAGGTGGAGGAGTTGTCTTCCTTTAAGCAAAATGTCTTCTCTGGTCCTGCTGACTTTGGGGTCATTCACTTTAAAACTTGCAGGCCCTTTCTTGACTAATAGATACAAAGAATTATCAACCTCTCTTGAAGAATTTAACATGAAAAAAAGCTACACACTAGAAGGAGGATACTTTGGAATATTTCTGCAATTAGAAGTTGGAGAAAGACTTTTTTTGAGCAATGATCTTCCCTAGATCCCCTGAAATCACAATATTCCTACATGTCAGCCAATTTTGTGTCCTGTCACATAAAATCCCTCCCAGCAGGCATGATGCCAACTGGGCATAATTTTATGGATCACCAACAACTTTTAACATGAACCAATTACTTATAAGGAAGCTCAGGTCCTGCCAGATTTTCTTAGGGTTCAAATCTGAACACCTAAGTCTGATTTTAGAAACTGCCTAAGGCTGTAAGAGTGAGCCTGAAAAATGTGTATGTGGCCCAGGTTGTCTTTCATAATAAATTAGAAGCTTGCCTGGTTAACAAGGGTTTAGAACAAAGAGAATCAATACTCTTCTTCCATCCACTAAGCAACAGTGAGTTGCTTGGCCATGACCTACCAAGAAGGTAACTGAATAGGTTTTTACTTTTTTTTTAAGATTTTATTTATTCATGAGAGACACACAGAGAGAGAGGCAGAGACACAGGCAGAGGGAAAAGCAGGCTCCATGCAGGGAGCCCGATGTGGGACTCAATCCCGGGACTCCAGGATCACACCCTGGGCCAAAGGCAGGTGCTGAAACCACTGAGCCACCCAGGGATCCCCTGAATAGGTTTTCACTTTTTAAGAAACAATCTACTTACAAAGTAGAGTCCTACTTACAAACCATCTTCTACATATCCATATCCACATTCTGCTATGCTTAACTTGTCTATCTATTAGTGTCTGTCTCAAATAATAACCTCATCCTTGACATTGAAGCCAGAGTGATGATTTCTCTGTAGTGACTACAAAACATATTTGAAATCAATTCCCATATTTAAAACCTTTAATCCTTATGTTTAATATGTGTATCTATCTCTCTCTCTCTCTCTGCCCCCCCCCCCCCAGCTCTACCAACTGGTTACAAAAGATTTTCCATCCAAACATTAGCTGTGACTCTAGATTAAATCTTGACACTCCTGTCTCCACTTTCATGAAGAACATAAAATTTCAGAAGGCAGCTACCATCATGATCACCAAAGATTTATCACGTTCCAACATGTACCAAGAAATACTTTAGAAATACTTTAGAAGCTTTGAATCTAACTGGAGAGGTAGGGAATAAACAGAATGAAAAAAGCAATAACCCAGAAGTAAAAATGTGTTGGTTTCTAGAGCTACCGGGGTCCGTCCACACTGGGCATGTTTCCAGTCCATCTCTGAATTTCCTCCCTGGAGTCACAAGTTTAAAAAACTCACTTGTATTTCAAGATCCAGATCACTGGACACACTTCTTTCAAAGCCTTCTAAGATGTACTTCATTTATCCCCAAATCAGAAGCAATTTCTCAATTCTTTCAACTCCCACAGCAGCTTATATGTTTTTCTCCTGGAATACATGTATCACAATTATTTATGTACAGAATTTATTTCCAGGGCCAGATAAGATCAGAAACTTATAGAGGATAGAATCTATGTATCTGTGAATCTCAGTATAACTTAGCACAAGGGGCTGGGGAGTGGGGGAAATGAGAAGATGTTGGTCAAAAGTCAAAAACTTCCAGTGATAAGATGAGTAAGTTCTGGGATCTAATGTATATCATGATACTTATAATTAATAATATTATATTATATTATACACATATTGAAAGTTGTTAAGAGAGTTGACCTTAAATGTTCTCACCAGAAAAAGAAATGGTAATTATGTGAAGTGATGGAAGTATTAGTTAATGCTTTAGTGGTAATTATTTTACAAGATGTAACTGTATAAATCAACGTGTTGTACACCTCAAACTTACACAATATCACATGGCAATTATATCTCAATAAAGCTCTGGGGAAGGAACACAGGAAAAAAAAAACCACTATGGAAATATACTGCTTAAGATCTTGGGGCAGCTTTTCAGGCTCTGAACACATGTACTGCTAGTCCAGCTCTATGGTATCCTTTCTCTACCCCTAAAATCAATCTCTTATAAGAAAGGATCTAACTGATTTTTTCCCTATTACTAGAGTAGCAACTAATATATTTCCACCTCCAAAGATAAACCTAACTAAGAAACTATTTCAAATATCAAATATTCTCTTGTACCAATTGGTTTACAAGATCCACAAAATTCCTAGTGTTACTTATTGTTGGAGAAAACGGAATGTGGAAAAACAAATATACATAGATAGGACCATGCCTGGAATGCCCTCCAATTCCCTGCTCCATCTGACAAGGCTAAGCGAGACCACTCCTGCCCACTGTGCTCTCGATCTCTATGAATCTGCAAAGCAAAGATTCCTATGAAGGAGGCTGGGTCTTAGAACTGGGCTAAACAGGATTTCTCAGCCACGGCATTTCAGAAGATCTGAAATTGGATCTTGATCATTGGGAACCTGCCATCATCATTAAACAGAAAAAAGCAGACAGACATCTGTTCTGTCCGGGAACACAGAGAGCATAGTAATCACAAGCGACAGTCTGGTACAGAACACCAGAACACCGAGGCCTCAGCTTGGACAGGCTGCAGTCACCCCAGGAGCAAGGGAGGCCACGCAAGTGTCCAGCAGTGCAAGGCTCTCATCAATGAGGGAATTGATTACATGAAGCCCCTTCTCCATCACTGTCCTCTCCCTGTCTTACAGATCCTGGATTCTAGGAACAAATCTGAGAACCGAGACTGCAGCCTGACTCTTGTTGCTTTTCACCCCTATGCCTGTCATAATACTCTCTTCTTCTCTCCTCATTTTATCCAAATCTCCACTTGTCAAGGCTCGTCTCCAGATCCACATCATTCATTCACTGATTTATTCATTTACCAAAAACCAGTACTTACTTGATACAAAGTGATATACTAGTCATTGTGCAGAATTCAAAGCCAATTGTGGGTAGATCCTTCCCTCATGATGTTTACAAGCCTGGAGAGCGAATAAACATATAAATAATGCCAACAGAAGGCCAAAAAAAAAAAAACAAAAGTAGTGGCACCATAAGACAGGTAAGATTAGATGCTGTATGGGTTCAAAATAATGAACAGTGACCTCTATTCAAGGATATCAAAGAAGGCTTAATTGAAAAGGTGGTGGTCATGTTTGGACTCAAAGAATGCAGACACAGATATGGAAGAAGAAGCACAAAGGTCCACCGAAGGAAATAAAGGGAAGGAAGAATGTGCAAGCTGTGTTTACAGAACACTGAATACATTCAGTGTGATGGGAAATGAACTTAAAAGGGAATCACAAAAGATCCACAAAGGCAGGTTAAGACCTAATTGTAGCATCCCTCTGTAAAACAACTCCAGCATCTATGACCTCTCCTGACTCCTTTTCCCTGTGACTTTCCATAATGCTTCTGTCTGCATCTCACCCTCTGTGCTCCGAATGGCAGACATTCCATAAATGTGTGTTGAATAATTAATTTAAAAAGACACTCACTGGTAAATGTTTTTAAGTAATATAACCCAGGGAAATTGGGTAGTATGTTCCAAGTGAAAACTTGGTTGCCTCGAAATGATCATATTTGTTCCCTTGTTTACAGAACTAATAAATAAAAACTATGGTCTTGAGAAGGATAGTAGTGATAATTCACATTTTAAGGGCATTTTGAAATGTGTAAATCATCTTATCTTATCTCAAGTTACTTCAGACTGACAATGAACCAAAGGCAGATGTGCTAGAGGAACTTGGAAGACCTGTGTTGGCCCTTGGGCTCCTGGATCCCACACACACCCCTACACCATGCCACCTAAACAGAAACATCCACCAAGGGGCCAGAGATAGCATAGGTTGGAAATAGACCTGGTGAAGGAAGATAAGAAGCAAATGGAGAATGCTTGGGAAATTGAGAAGACTTGAGACTCCCAGCTGAAAATATTCATAAGCTCCCAAAAACATTCAGCTAGATCATCACCACCACCACCATCATCATCACCACCATAATTTACTGAGTACTTACTATGTATCAGGCATTGTGAAAAATGCTTTATAAATAGAATTTCATTTCATTCTCCTAACATGTGAAATAGACGTTACTACAACCATTTTATAGATGAGAATATGGTGATGAAGCAATCTGACCAGGTTTAATAGCAGGAGTTGGCAAATTCAGGATTCTGTTCGATTCCCAGGTCTGTTCAATTCCAAGCCCTATTGAGACTACCTCTCTGGAGTCTAATGGATGGTAGATTCTCCACGCATTGTTCAAGAGACCAGGACACATAGCAGAATCCAACATGGTAGGCAACTGGAAGTCAGCTGTGTCCTTCCAAAGCCTAACCTCTGATAGAAATATCACTGAGAGGGATCCCTGGATGGCGCAGCGGTTTGGCGCCTGCCTTTGGCCCAGGGCGCGATCCTGGAGACCCGGGATCGAATCCCACATCGGGCTCCCGGTGCATGGAGCCTGCTTCTTCCTCTGCCTGTGTCTCTGCCTCTCTCTCTCTCTCTGTGACTATCATTAAAAAAAAAAAAAAAAAATTGAAATATCACTGAGAGCTGCTGGATTCTTTGCATGTGTGATTCTTCCTGACTTTCAAAGATGGAAAACACAGCAGCCAAGTTACAATCTAAGATTAAATAAACGTTCCCCAGATCTTCTCACTGAATATGAGAAAAACAAGCAACATGTCAAAACTCCTTAAAGATGTACTTCTTGAAGACTGGGAAGGGAGAAAGAACTAAGTGGCACCTACAAGTTTCAATAGGGTTGAAAAGTAGTGTTGAAACTTGGGACAAGAGCTGAGAACCAAAAGAACCCAGGACACACAGCCATCCCTGTGGTTCCTTCCCCTGGAAGCGTTTTCTCAGCATTTGCTTTGGTCTGTCCCCTGTCTAATAAAAATAGAGTCGCTTCTTAGTGTTTTTCAGGCAAAATATCACTTATATCCTACATCCTGTCCAGGGGGTAAATGTATATATTCCAGTCCTCTCCCATTCAGTAGTGTGACAAGTAATTGTTGAATCTGTGTCATTGTGAGCGCAAGCCACTTCTCTCTATACCTCGGCCTCCTTATCTGCAAAATTGGGATAATGAAGAATCCCCTCCACACACACACACAGAGCTGATGTGAGGATTTAACGATTTAGTATGCTTATAATTAATATATACATGATGAGCCTAAAGCAATGCCTGCCTGGCACATAGTTAAGTTCCTTTTTTTTTTTTTTTTTTTTTTTCATAGTTAAGTTCTACGTAAGTTGAGGTGTTGTTATCCTATGTGTAGCATGGCTGGGCAAATACTAACGATTTTAGCAATCATTTCCTTTAAACGCCGCTTACCAGGGGTCTGCAGTCTCCCGGAGCAGGAGTCACTCACTGTACTTACGTGCTAACCTGCCCACACCTACACATTTTTCTAAGATTTTCACAGGCAATTTCTAGTGTGTTCACGCACTTGAAGGTGTTTTTTTCTTGAATATCATCACTGAATTCACTCTTCATCGTTCTTCCATCTGGCCCAGGGGGAGTCCCTGACCTTGGGGTCAGGGGCCAGGTGAGGGACTCAAAGTGCCAGGACGAGAAGGTTCTTTCAGCGGCTCAGAGCTCTGCCCCCCCTCCTCCCCCCTCCAGCGGAGCTCCTCACCTCGCGTCTGATCACGGACAAAACTCTAGGTCCGGAGGAGAAACCTCTGCATACCCCTAAATGCATCCCAAATGGCGTGGTGGTGCAAGCAGCTCACCTCAGCCTGCCTGCCTTCTCCACCTAGGAAATGCCGCGGAGCGCACCTGCTGTGGCCTGGCAGCGCGCAGGGCAGCCCCGGGGACCGCCAGCCCCGCAGGACCCTCCGCGGGGACACAGCGCCCCGCCCCGCCCTGCAAGCCCCCGGCGCCGCCAGGCGGGGACCCGGTCCGCGCAGGCTCCCGGCGAGGCCCCGCCCCCGCCCCGCCCCCGCGCCCCGCGCCCCGCGCCCCGCGGACGCACGTGGCCCTTCCGGGCCCGCCTCCGCCGCGCCGGCCTGGAGCGCGCGGGCCGCCCAGCTGTCAATCACGCGCGGGCTGAGCTCTGCACGCGGGAGCCGAGGCGGCGGCGGCGGCGGCGGCGGCGGCGGCGATGGGACCCCTGCGAGAGATCTGCGGCTAGCCGGCTGCACTTGCTCCACGGGTCGGGGGATCGCAGGCGGCAGGTAAAGCCGTGCGGAGCCTCCCCGCTTGTCCTTCCCCGATTCCTCCTCTCCTCCCCTTCTCTCATTCCCCGCTCCTCACGCACAAATCTGCATATTCTGTTTTTCTGCATCTGTGTCACACACACACACACACCCCTCACCCATTCGCGTCTATTATAGGTGCACAAATCTCTGCAAATATCATGCATATTAAAATCCGTGAACCCATACAAATTATGGGAAGCCAACTCCGTGCTTTGGTGATTTGTGTGGTCTGTGTTACGTAAGGATTTGGGAGGTGTACAGGGAAAACTGAAGAGTTTCTTTCCCCGGAGACAAGAAAAGTTCTACATTAGGTTAAGAGTCAAATATACGTGTTTGGAGTTTGCAAAGCTGGTTTGATTTGGTTTCTAAGCTGGATTTCACCGGCCCCCCTTGCCCTCCCCATTCCTTTGCCATATTCAAAGATACTTGAGTGCTTTGCTATTATCTCAAGACCTACTTCTCTGTATTGTTAGAAAGAGGCGTTGGGTGGGGGTCAGACCAAAGCTGATGACCTCAAAGAAAACTGAGCTGGGGTTAAACAGCAGCTGGTGTTTACTTAATTGGTTCCTGGCTCTGTAGCAGAAATGCTTTCAGCACCTTGGAGAGATCCCGGGCTCCAGCCCAGCCCAGCCTTCGGCGAAGGGCATGTGTGCAGTCATTTCCTTCAGAGAAGACAAAAAGGAAGGACATTTAGTTGAGAGAGGCACAGATGGGGGAAGGGGGGCTACACTTGTTTTCTTTGCTTATCCAGATCCAGGACCCTAATAAAATTTGCCCCCCACCACCACCACCACCCAAATCTGCACACATAACATCTGCAAAATAAAATTTTAGGGCAAAGAAATGAGTCTTGAAGAACATTTGACTATGGTTCATATAGACTGAAACTGGAAAATACTGGAAACAGTCTGTCAGGCATCAACTAGGCTTGTTCACTCAAGTCTTTGAGGTTCTCTTCCAAATGGATGAGGAGCTGCTCGTCAGAAAGAATCTTTAGTGACCTCTTGAAAAATATCCCCCAGCTATTATTTTATTTCACATGACTAGAGTAATGTAGGAAGCCAGTAGCTCTATAGCAGGCAGTGGCTTTTTAATTAAATTTTGCATGGGCACCTGCTTTTCTTAGGCAGATGGAAAGTAAAATGATCACGATAGGAAGAAATGGATATAGAAGTAAAAAAAATCAACCCAATGAGTAAATCATTTAAAGAAACTTAATAAGTCTAAAATGCTTGTAAACAGATCAGAAAATACAATGGCTATAAGATTAATTTATTTTACAATGTAATAGAAGAGGCACCAAATAAATCAATTCTAGAGTATCTAGGGAGCAAATAAACTTTTTATTTAGAATTTTTAAAATACGGATGTATTAGTCTAGTTGTATTACTGACTACATGGCATATAACCATATCAAAATAAGAATATGGTTTGCATAGTGTGTTATAGTTTATAAACCCCAATCATTTACCCTATAAAGTCTCATGAGAGCCCATTAAAAAGTTATGAAAGACACATACTTTTGTTAAAAACAAACATCTCCCTGCTCTTCAACAAGAAGTCCTTTGTCAGTGTTTATGTCAACATTAAAATTACTCTTTACAGCCACGAGAATGGCTTATGGAATTTAGATTTTTATCTGTATCACGTTCTGCAGAGATTTTTTTTTTTCTTAAATAGATTTGAAGGATGATGTGCCATTGAAAAGAAAGGTCAAAGGCTAAACAAGGAGAAGAGAAAGAGGGAGACTTCAAAGGTAAGACTCCATCCTTGTCACATGTGAATTCATAAGCACCTTGTGATTTGAATATAGATAAAGAGGAGGTTTAAAGAGAATATGGGTTCTTTTTCTCTTCTCATTTTGGTTTTGGACCTTGTATACCTTACTTAAAAATATCTTGAAAAAGTAATAAGACAATTGCGTATCATTACTCCTTTTTAAAAAATTATAAAAGTGGGGGCACCTGGGTGGCAGAGTTGGTTGGGTGGCTGACTCGTGGTTTTAGCTCAAGTCATGATCTCTGGGTCATAAGATTGAACCCTGTGTTCAGCTTCATGCTTGGCACAGACTCTGCTTGAGATTCTCTCTCCTTCTCCCTCTGCCCCTCCTGCTCATTTTCTCTCTCTCTTTCTAAAACAAATAACTAAACCTTTAAAAAAATTATAAAAGTGGCCACATACCTACTGACTTATAAGGTATTACAAAGTCATAATATAGAGCTACAATCTCTACCACACTTCCAAGGAAAGAAAATATTTCTGAAATGATCTTTTGGTAGAAACACATTTTCAAGTTTTAAGGTCATGCTTATACAATTCTAGAATGCCTGATTTAAAAATGAAAAAGCTGTTAGCAGGCTTTCATGCCTTCCTGCTTCCACACTGAGACTGAGTCCTTTAAGCAAATTGACCTTTTGGTTTGGTGTTGGATAAATGGTCTAAAGCAGTTCTGTGCCTATACCCTGCAGCACTGGCTCTGTGGAAAAGTGGCTCTAATGGGGACTTCACTCTCATTATCTCAGAATGATGTTATGGGAAAGAAAAGCAGTATGAAAAATTGAATGATATTTCAAAGAGAATAAACAGAACAGGGCCTGTGCCTGGCCTCACAAATGACTCACACATGGAGCCATGGGAAAACACTAATCTTTTTTGTGCCTCAATTTTCTGCCTCTCTTCTCTCATGGAGACAAATAATATAGAGTCTGTGGTGTTCTTGGAGTTTTGTGAGGCATATTTATTTCTGTTTTCATGACAATGAACATTTTTCAAGTAAAATAAAAAGTAATTGCATTTATTTGACTGAAATTCAAATTTCCAAAAAATTGATACTATAGCATTTTGGTACACATAGAGATCATAATAATACACATATGGGTTTTCCTTAAAGAGGAATTGTTCATAGAGGAGAAGAAGTAAAAATAAAATAAGATGAAATCAGAGAGAGACAAAACATAAGAGACTCTTAACTCAAACAAATTGATGGTCGCTGTAGGGGGTGGAGGGATGGGGTAACTGGGTGATACGCGTTAAGAAGGGGATGTGATGTAATGAGCAGTCGGTATTATATGCAACGGATGAATCACTAAATTCTATCCCTGAAACTAATAATACATTATCTGCTAACTAAATTGAATTTATTTATTTATTTTTTAAAGATTTTATTTATTTATTAATGATAGACATAGAGAGAGAGGCAGAGACACAGGCAGAGGGAGAAGCAGGCTCCATGCAGGGAGCCCGACATGGGACTCGATCCCGGGTCTCCAGGATCGTGCCCTTGGCCAAAGGCAGGTGCCAAACCGCTGCGCCACCCAGGGATTCCCCTAAATTGAATTTAAATTAAAAAATTTTTAAGGAAAATTGTTCAAGGGATTCTCAGCATTTTCATTTTCTCCAGCAGCAAATACTTTGGTTGTTTTTTTTAATTTTTTTAAGATTTGTTTATTTTTATTTGAGAGAGCACATGCACAAGCAGGGGGAGGGGCTGAGAGAGAATCTCAAGCAGACTCTCTGCTGCGTATAGAGCCTGATGCAGGGCTAGATCCCATGGCCCTGAGATCATGACTTGAGCCCAAATCAAGAGTCAGACACTCAACTGACTGAGCCACCCAGGGGCTCCAGCAAACACCTGCTTTTGGTGCCCATTTTTTGTACTTCTTGCTCCGAGAAGTGTTTCTCCTTCAAATCTAAGTATCCACTGAGAGCAGACTGAGCTCCACTCATCTTTATTATTTCACATAATCTGGTGCATAATTAGTGCTGTAAAAACAAGGAAGGAAGGGAGGAATGAAAAAGGAAGGACAACTCAGGCCATCATCCACACCAGCCCATGTGGAGCTTTGTGCCAAGAAGTTTCAAAGTGCTTGTCAATAGGAGAGAAAAAGCACTTGCCCTCATGAAGCTTACAGTCCATCACAACATAGGCTGTCAGACCATAAGCAAATAAACCACATAAGAGAGCATCAGATGGTAACAAGCACTTATAAAAAGATACAAATTTGAACAAGAGGATAGAGAGTGATTGAGTGCTGACATTGAACATGCTAATTATAGGAAGCCTCCCAGAAGAGTTTGGGAAAGGAGTTAAGGAATGATTTTCTCTTCTAGTTGGTCTCTGGGACATGACAGGTGTGCTGTGCTGCCAAGAGTTGAATATCCATCTAAATGTATAACCATGCATGCAATGGAGATAGATACCATAGACGTTATAAAAAGAAGAAAACCACGGACAGATCCTCACTAATTAGCACCTAGAATGTCCTTCAGAGAGAATGAAAATAACTCCCTCTTTAGAGAGGACCAAACAGCCAGATGTTAATGTTGCTCATGCTCCATCATGATGGCCATACTGGCAGCAAGGACACAACATCAAACATGAGCTGGGGTGTTTATAAAAGGAATACTCACATGGACTCATTTAAGTACAAGACTAGAAAATATTTTCACTCACCACCCCCCACCCCTTCATGCATTTTCTGGAATGTTAAGGCTTTATCTAAAGCAAAGCCATCTCTAGAATCCATCACTTAGTAAGAGTCATAGATAGAACATTATTGTTTCTGCAGCTGCTACTATAGCTATAGCTATTCAAATACAAACACCAGATTTCTCATGAAACATTGCTTATTAGGTAAATGCTGAGCCAAGATGAAAAGCCTTTGGACATATCTTCCATTTCTTGTCATTCCTTTTTATTTTATAATAATTGCCCAGCTTTTAAAGTGACTTTATCAAGTGGCATTGTGTATCCTCTTCATAATATTGGAGGTATCAATCAACCAGGTAGATTCTAAATAACTATAACATTTCTATATTGAGACAAAAAGTTACGGGCTTCCCTATGAGGAATTATAATTCTGTTGAGTTTTTGTAGGTGTAAAATTGTCGTGGTAACATGCTATATATATTTTTTTATTTTTAAAGATTTTATTTATTTATTCATGAGAGACACACACAGAGAGAGACAGAGACATAGGCAGAGGGAGAAGGAGGCTCCATGCAGGAAGCCTGAAGCCCAATGTGGGACTCGATCCCGGGACTCCGGGATCATGCCCTGAGGCAAAGGCAGATGCTCAATCGCTGAGCTACCCAGGGATCCCCTAACATGCTATATTTTAAAACTCCTTTCTAATGATCATTCTCCTCAAAGAATGAATCCAATTAGTTATATATATGGAAAGATGTATGAAACCTCTAAGACCCCCAGGGACTGCAGGCATACCTCATATTATTGCACTTAACTTTACTGTGCATCACAGATAATGTTTTTTACAAACTGAGGGTTTTTTTACAAACTGGCGACCCTGCATCAAATAAGACTAGCAGCATCATTTTTCCAACAGCATTTGTTCTCTTCATGTCTCTGTGTCCCATTGTGGTAATTCCTACAATATTTCAATCTTTTTCATTATTGCTATATTTGTTACAGCAATCTGTAACCAGTGATCTTTGATGTTACTATTGTGATTGTTTTGGGGGGCCGAGACCTACACCCATATAAGATAACAAACTGAATCGATAAATGTATATGTTCTAACTGCTCTGTTAACCAGCCATTCCTCTGTCTCTCTCCCTCTCCTTTGGGCCCCCTGTTCCCTGAGACACAACAATATTGAAATTAGGACAATCAATACCTCTATGGTGGCCATTAGGAGTCCGAGTGAAAGGAAGGGTCGGTTGATGTAGCAAACTTCATTGTTGTCTTATTTTAAGATATTGCCATAGCCATGCCCACCTTTAAGCAACCACCACCCTGATCAGTCAGCAGCCATCAACGTTGAGGCAGAGACCCTCCACCAGCAAAAAGATTATGGCTTGCTGGAAGTTCAGATGATGGTTAACATTTTTCAGCAATAAAGCATTTTTTTAAATTAATAGACATAATGCTATTACACACTTAGTAGACTACAGTATAGTGTATAAATAACATTTATATGCACTGGGAAACCAAAAAGTTTATTTAAACTTGTTTTATATATTTGCTTTATTGCTGAGGTCTGGAACCAAACTTACAAAATCTGAGATACACTTGTGCTATTTAAGCAATGTATACAATCCTGAATTAAGTTGTTAAACAAATAAACAATTCACAACTATTTAGTCTACTTAATACCAAGTAACTGACCTAACTAGTAGCTTATGTGCTGTTTTAAACTGAAGCTTCATATATATGATGATGATAAAGAATCTGACAATCAATCAATGAAAGTATGAGAGGAGATGGGAAATCAGTAAACCCAGTTGTTTATACAACAAAATTATTGACTTGTTTTGTAAATTCATGGCCAAAGATTCCTGGAAAATTGTATCTGGAAGAAATTCAAGGCAATATGGCCCAACATCTTACTTTAAGGATGATAAAACCAAAGGCCAAGGAGGTTAATGAGTTTACCTGCAATGTCATGACCAAAATGTTGTAGGTCAAGAACTAGGATTAGAACCCATTCTCTTCCCTGGGTGTTTAGCACAGTGGGTGTGTTCTCGTGCTTCATATGCCTGGAGAAGAAAATAAGGCTCAGTGGGATTCCTTTCCTGGCACATATCCAACATCACTAAAAATTTATTCTTAGAGTAGGGCCTCCCATCAGTCAAGCTCAAAAACATTTGGGGTTTTTTTTGTTGTTGTTGTTGAAAAACATTTGTTTTAGAACACTTTCTATCCCTATGATTTGACCCATATTTTATTTAACAAAGTTGGACTACTGAGTCCCATCCTATAAAGCAGGAACACTCGACCTTGTGTGCCAGAAACCAGCAGTGTGGGGAGGGACTACAATATGTCACACCATCCAGCTCTATATCACAGCTCTACCCCTGAGCAAACGTGACTTTGGCATCGAAGCAAAATAACTCATACTGTTGCTATGAGGAATTTCTTTTTGCTCCTGTCCTATTTTTGTCCTTTCTCCATGTTAAAGTCTCTGATGTTTTATAGAAAACCTGAAAATACATATTTGGATCAGTTGGTCTGATTATACAAGTATGTAATTCAGTCCATACTCCTGCTTTCTGTATTGTCATCTTTCATATGCTCCCTGACTCATGATATAACCTTTAGCAGATGACTTTTCTGTGCCTAGTTTGTTCAGTGACAAAACAGAATTAGTAAAATACTAATCCCTTCTCACCTTGATCAAAATTTTATTAGAATGTCTTTTTTAAAAAGTGCCTTTAGGGGCGTCTGGGTGGCTTAGTTGTTGAGCATCTGCCTTTGGCTCAGGTCATGATCCCGGGCTCAGGTCATGATCCCAGGGTCTTGGAATCGAGTCCCACATCGGGCTCCCCACAGGGAGTCTGCTTATGTCTCTGCCTCTTTCTCTGTGTCTCTCATGAATAAATCAATAAAAATCTTTAAAAGAATAAATAAAATAAAATTATTCTACTTATGAGGGTGCCTGTGTGGCTCAGTCAGTTAAGCATTTGCCTTCAGCTCAGGTCATGATCTCAGGGTCCTGGGATGGAGCCCTGTGCCAGGCTTCTTGCTCAGTAGGGAGTCTGCTTCTCCCTCTGACCCCTCCCTGCTCATGCTCATGTTCTCTCTCTCTCTCTCTCTCTCTCTCTCAAATGAATAAATAAAAAATCTTTTAAAAAATTAAATTAGTCTACTTATGTATCATTACTAATAGACCCTTATTTATCATCTTCATTGTAAGGCATTAAACTAAAGGTACTAAAGAGATCATCCTAACACTTAACATATGAAAATTATGCTAAAAAAAAGCATTAGATGCAACAGACTTTGCTGCTCCAGACAACGTACATTCTAATATATTTATATTTTATGAAATAATATCCTTCTGAAATGTTTAAAAGTAAAAAAAGAAGAAGAAGAAGAAAGAAGAAGAAAGAAGAAGAAAAAAGAAGAAGAAGAAGAAGAAGAAGAAGAAGAAGAAGCAGAAGAAGAAGAAGAAGAAGAAGAAGAAGAAGAAGTTGTTGTTTTTAATTGTCTCCCCTGCTCTCTCTTCCTGGGTGATTTCTCCTGGCTACCATGTCTGAAACAGGCAGAGAGACACTAAGCGTAATACTGACCAACACTTAAAAGATGAGAGTATTGGTCACCATTGGTAGCACCTATTTGCATCATTTTTTCTAAGATCGGGCCATTTTTTTTTTCCTGAATTTGACTGCATTTTCTAACCAGAAACCATTTTTGGCTAAGAGCACACATTACAAGATAATTTTATGGATTCACTTTGTGGCCATGGGACAGGACAATGCTAACTTCAATTTTGATTTAAGCCTCATATTATTTTTTATTTATTCATGAGAGACACAGAAAGAGAGGCAGAGACATAGGCTGAGGGAGAAGCAGGCTCCTGATGCAGGACTTTATCCCAGGACCCCCAGAATCATGACCCGAGCCAAAGGCAGACGCTTAACCACTGATGCCCAGGTACCCCTAGCCCCATAATTTTATCCAACCAAACTAAGTGCCCACACAGGGACCCTTGCTGGAAGCTTAGATTAACTTTTTCCTTGTAGGTAGATAAACATCACTATGTGGTTTCTTGATAAGTAATTGGAAACATTTTATATGTCTTCTTTTAGTCTGGATTACAGGACAAGCCCTGAGAGAACTTGGTTCAATGGGAAAATATCCTTCTACATTGTTTCTTGCTTTGTCATTTTGAGACTATGTCCATACAGGGAAACCCATCTGGAGGATAACTAGAAAATCTAAAAAAGTATTTCACGTTTCAGCTACATATTTATCTGCTTATATGGAGATAAGAAAACCAAACACCAGAGAATTACTAAAAGCTTCCTTACTCACCAAAATTGCTGTCTGTCAGCAATTCCTTTTTTTTATGTGAATTAATAACCAAATGCTTTTCTCTAAAAGGTATTGATTAGGTTAAATCAAGTAGAAATTTCCATCTTAGGAAGACAGAGTCTCAAAGAGCCCACCTAGAGCATAGTTTCATTTAACAATTCTCTGGCCTCTTGTGTATAGTAGACGCTTCATGCAATGTAATGAAAGGCTGGGTTTACCCTCTTCACTGTGTTCTATCATCCCACATGGACACATGTATCCACAAATAATGACTGAGATATCTAGTGTTAGGGTTGGTGAGGTGTAAATTATTGGCTGAGCCATTTGTGATTAATAAAGCATGAAGCGTAAGTTGCTCAGCAGCCTTCAAATACAGCTTCTGTACAATGTGACATTTAGCTAAAATGTTAGAGCAAGATCCATGAGATCTGAAAGCTAAATTGCAAACTGCTAAAGAGTAACACCATGTATTCTCCACAAGGGAACATGGTTAAGCATCCAAGAGGACAATCCAAGACAAATTCCATATGTAGCAAGTGAGAGTATCTGGCTAATTCTTTAACATGTAAGTGTAAAGACTACTGGATTCTAAGTGATTAAAGATTCCTTGTCAAGACAATGAAAATATCCGCTTTTCTATTGCCATTTTTCATGTGGTTCTTGCTGAAATATTTGCATAATTTAAATGAGCTGTGCTGTTATGTCTCATTTATGAAGAACCAGCTTCTAGTCACTGAGTGTTTGGGGGTAATTTTGCATTAAGTAGAAAAGCAGAGCTCTTTAAAAATGTCTCTTCTCTTAAGAAAAGAGAATTGTTCAAATAGACTAACATTACTCAGCCTGGTTCTCACCTCTTAATCCTGAAGCCAGTGCTCGTGGGGCTGATGCCTGTGGATGTTGTCATTCTAGATGCGAAGGATGAGTTCTTGCAGCAACATCTGTCGGTCCAAGCAGGCACAGACTGCTACTGAGGGTAACTACCAGCGCTATGGAGTCCGGTCCTACCTGCACCAGTTTTATGAGGACTGTACCACCTCAATCTGGGAGTATGAGGATGATTTCCAGATCCAGAGATCCCCTAATAGGTGGAGCTCAGTATTCTGGAAGGTAAGCAAAGAACAATTGTGTGAGTCAAGAGATGAAAACGTTATTGGAAATGGTAAACCCTGGAGCTATGAAGAACTGAGGGGTTTGGTCCTCTCTGTGTGCATCAGTCTTGGTAACACTAAGTGGTTTTTCTTCCCTTAGGAAAGGAGAATAGAAGCCTTGGGCTGAAGAAAGCCCCTGAACACAGTACAATTGTTGATTTGCAGGTTAAACACAAATAGGTATAAGTGTCATCATTAATTATTATTTTTGCTACTGTGACTGATGTGCCACTAAATTCACCAGCTGTGAAGCCACCCATAGGCAAAACATTACGCTTCTAGCCTCCCTTATAGGCTTGGTAAGTATCATTTGACAGATTACAACAATTATTAAGAAGAAATCATTGGCTATTGAGAGAGATTGATGCTGAGACCTAATACAATGGTCAGTGTGCCAGTTCTACCTCTATCAGATGTGATCATGAGGCTCTGTGAGCTTCAGCTTCTTCACATGAAGGCACCTCATTAGACAATATATTCAGTCATTCAGCATATAATTAGTGAGCACCTACTATGTGCCAAGAAGTTGCAAAGTGCTAGAAATTAAAGTGGTAAACAGAAAAGGAAAATCCCTTGCCTTCTTGGAACTTGCAACCTATCATGGAAAATAAACCATAAACAAATAATCCAAATAACAGAATGTCTGGTAGTGACATGTGCTGTGAAGAGAAATGAATGAGGACAAGAGGGTAGGGAGTGATGGAGGCCTGGTATTTAGTGTGCTGTTTATAGACACCCCTTCAAAGGAGATGACATTTGAGCAAGTACCAGGATGAGCTGAGGAAGCAGACCATAAGATTACCTAGCTGAAGGTCCTTCTGGGCTGGGAAATACCAAGTCCAAATGGTAAAATGGGAACAAATTTGGCGTGCTTGAAAAATAGCAAGAGTTCCAGTCTGGTTGACATAGAATAAGAGTGGGAAAAAGGACAGGTGATGGATCCAGAAAAATAACAGGACACATGATTTATGTAGAGCCTTGTAGATGATAATGAGGACACTGGCTTTTACGTTGAGAGATATGGGAAGCCACCTGAATGTCTTTCGCAGAAGAGTGCCATGATCTGACTAAGATTTTAACAGGATCATTCCGACTACAGTATGGAAAACAGATTATAGGAGGACAAGGGTAGAGGCAGCCAGATTATTTGGGAGGGTCTGAATGAACCCAGGCAAGAGGTAATGATGGCTTGGATTAGGTGGTGTTGGTAGAGATGGTGAGAAGTAATCTGACGTAGCATAAAGTTTGAAGACCAAGCTGTCAGGATGTGCTAATGAAGTACACATGAGAGATAGAAGAGTCAGGTACGCCTCTAAGGCTTGTGACCCAAGCTATTTACTGAGTGATGTCATAATTTTCTGGGATGGTGAACACTGGGAGAGCAGTGAGAGTGGTGAGGAATCAAGAGTTTGAGTTTGGCCATGTTTTGCTAGAGATGCCTATTAGACATGTGAGTGGGGATCTCTAGTGGTAATTTAAATGCAGCTCATGGATCGGAAGTCTCTCACATACAGAATATATGAGGAACTGGACTAGATAAAATGATCCAAAAGAGAGTATGGACATAGAAGAGGCATCAGGATGTCTGAACATTCAGAAATCAAGAACAAAGTGAGGATTTAGGGAGGAATGCTGAGAAGTACAACCTTTGGAGGGGCCTCCAGTCCCCTCCAGCTCTGGGATCCCAGTCATTCCCAGTCTTCTCCCAAAAGATCCCAGAATGTTTAACATTGATGTTGACATAAACTTACAATTTACTGGCAATGTAGTTTAACAAGAAGCAATGTTGTGTAATGTTTATGAGCCTGGCCTCTGTCCTCAGATTACATGGGTTCAAACCTCAGCTCTTCCATTTAAAGCACTGTACCTTTGGGCAAGATCATAGTGGGGCCCAATGGTGATGCTTATCGTACCTACCAGGTAAAATTGTAAGAATTAGAAAGATGTCTGGTATGCACTCAAGCATTCGGCATATTAGCTCCTACTATCTATCCGATGTCATATGAAACATTGGGTCCTGAAGTGGAAATAAAACGTGAAACCTAGTTAATACATAAAGCAGTGGGTAACACAGTTGTTAACATGGATTACCTGAGACCTGTGTTAATTCAGTATCTTACAAGTGTCATGTACTCTGTATTAAAATTGGTTGAGCCAACATTCTTGCCCTGTAGAAATGTCATCTCTGATGAATCCTTACTGGCCTGAACCAATTAAATGCATAGCCAAGCTTGACACATCTTGTATTTACCCAGTTAAGTGGGTAGTTGCTTCCCCATGTGTCAAAAAAACAAATATTTGCCTGACAGGATCTGTTGTGCCAAGAGTCTGAAATGCCACTGTCATACAGAATATTGAAACCATTCACGTGGTTCCAAGGCACTACCAGTTATGTGACTTGAGAAGCTATAAATCCATCAAATAACCTATAGGGATGGATTAAAAATAAAGAACTCACAGTAGATTACCAACCCCAGAATTCAGATTTCAGAATTCAGAATTTTCACGTCTATTTTACACAAACAAGATTCAAAAGTCCCCCCCCCCCCACAACCCCCACCACCCACCCTGCTATGCTGGACCTACTTCAGAGACTTAAAACAGGCTCCAGTTCACGGCCTCACAGAGTTTATATTCCAGCGAAATCCAAATCTTAAACTCAGAACCTAACCACAAAACATGAGACTGGGCATTCAGAGGCTTATAGTCAACCTGAATCATCTAAGAATTCACTTCTTAGAGACCTCACCTCTACCAAGGGAATAAACTCACTGTTCCTCATGTTCTTCATAGGAAGTACAAGTGAATTCATGCCAGTGGGTTTATGAAATGCTTGGTATCAATATAGAGTAAGGCAGTGATTGTTTTCTAGGCACGTGTTTCTAATTATGATTCTTTTTTTATGGTTGTTTTTTTCTTTCGTTTCAAACTGCATCTGTAGGTGGTTTCATGGGTTGCCCTCTCCCCATTCCGAGTAAAGTGGTACTAAGGTGGCGTTGGTCTCTCTTGAGGGGCTCTACCCAGGTACTTCCGTGGGACTCTGCCATGGAGCAGGCTCCTTAGCAACCAGCAGCATGGATGGACTTAATGAGAATGGAGATAGGAATCAAATGAGCCTGAGTTAGAATCTTTGCCCTGTCATGTGGTATAACCTGTGTTTCACAATGCTATGCATTCTTTCTTTCTACAAATGTTTGTATGTCTGCTGTGTTCAAGGTTATGTGGGAGGCTCTGGGAATTGTTTGTGAATAAGATGCTATTCTTCACCTGTGAGTTAGATAGAGCCGTGACCTGAAGGAGTTCATAAATAGGGAAAGTAGACGTGTTCACAGACACTTACAAATCCAGAATGATAAACACTACTCTAAAAGTAGTCACAGTCCGTAGTGGGAGCATGGGGTTTGGGAGCAGAAAGGATCTGAAGCAGCCTGGAGAGGAAGTGGCTCCCCAAAGAGATTACCCTTGAACAAGCAGGAAATAGGCATCATGGTAGGAAGAAACTGGGTCCTTCAGAACTGAGTCCTGCAGAAGCTGAATCCTGAAGAGATAATGGCATATTCAGAAGCCTGCAAATAGCTCAGTACGGCCGGGGTAAAGTACAAGTTGGAAGACAGGGGTCCAGAGACGAATGGGGGAAGGAATACAGAGTTAGATCACAGAAGACTTTGAAAAGCTCTGAAATCTAAATTTCTCCAGAGGCTTCCAGCTTGAGTACAGCAAGAAATAAAGCTAGGCTTTCTTGGGAAGGTTGTGTCACAGTCAGGTGTAAACACACACACACACACACACACACACACACACACACTGTACCTCACAGGTTCTACCCCATGGTTGCCTCAACCACAACTCCTTTACCCCAATGCCTGCAACTCCTGCCACCTGCAAAAGTCTATGTGATGCAGTCCCTCCTGCCCCCTGCCACCTACTGCACTGCCCAGGAATCAAACTGGCTGTGGGGGGACTTTTCTTCTTACTCTTGCACTGGACCTTGGCTAAGGCTGTTGCCACCTGATTGTGCAGCAGATCACCTCAGGAAGGCAGGTATAAACGAATGGGAGCAATCTCCTTACCCCATTTATGCTTTCCTCACCTCAGAGTGATCTTCCTCCTCCCATAGTAGAAACTTCTCAGAGGGTGATCCACAGTAATGTGCAAGTACAAGGTAAGACTGTGTCCTCTGTAGCCCCTCTGTTTACTCCCAACACCCTCCTCCTGTCTGCTCTGAGATAAGCCAGAGTTTAAACTTGTGTCTTGGATTCTTCTTCAAAGTTTTGCTAGGTGTTACAGAGTTGGTTTTATACTAGAAATGAGAGGAGCTCAGTGGATGGGTGGATGGCAGGAACACAGAGAAAGTGGGAGGGAGGGAGGAAGGAAGGAAAGAAACAAGCAAGGAATATTGAATATTTTCAGTTTGAGGAGCTTTTCGGATGTTCTTGTGTAAGTCCTCCTACCAGCTGTCAGAAATCCGGGGATAAAGCCCAGGAAGGAAATCCAGGCTGGAGATGGAAATTGGAAGTCACTGGTTTATTGGTGGGAGTTGACACCATGGTCACACATTCAGCCCTAAAGATATCATCTTCAACAAGAGATATGAGTCAAGGGGGAACCCTGGGGAACACCATTAGTTTAAGAACACCTGGCAAAACAGGTTGAGAGTGTGTTGTTGAAGATGCAGTTATAGAAACAGGAAAGTTGTGACAGGGACAAGAGTGTGGGTTTTTAAGAAGATGCAAGTGCTCAGAATCCCTGACTGCAGAATAATCAAATGCAGTAATACTAGATCTGGCGATTAGGAGGTCTTTGGTGACCTCAGAGAAGCCAATTTCAGGGAAATTGTGGGACCAAGCTTGAGTTTCAAGAGTTGCATGGGTTCAAGCAGTAGCTAAAGAGAGACACGGGGCTCTGGAATGGCTTTTGAAGATGGAAACAATTGAATGTGTTCATGTGCTGGAGGGACAGAGCCTCCATAAGGTAGAAAACTGAGTGTGGGGCACCACGTCACCATGCCCTTTGGCAAGGGATCTTTGAGCCCTTCAGATCACACCTGGGCATCAGTGGTTGCTCTGTAGAGCTCAGTGTACCTACAGGCAGGTCAGGCCAGATGAGTTGCAATCGGTTGTCACCGCTGGGAGGTGACAGCACTCCGAGCCCAGGTCCTGCTGAGGAAAGGTCAGGGTGGCCTTGGGGCTGATGGAGAAGAAGTGCCAGACTTCCATCTTGGCTGAGCTTCCCTTGAGTGTGACCTCGAACCCAGATGGTTCCTTTCACATTCAGCTCCAGCCAGCGCCCCCAGCATCCTTCCTGCCATGCTGGTTCTTGCTTCCAGGAGTCATTGCCACATCCTCTCTGCCAGAACAGCTGCGACAGCTCCTGCTGCCAGCCCTGCTATTTGGAGTAAACAGAGGTATATTTAGACCTCAGTGGCTCACACGCAGATGATGCCGGGGATGTTGGTCAGAGGAACAGCAGGCTCTGGCTGGCAGCCTGAAGCAGCAGATTTCTGGAATCGGGGTCCTCCTCCTTGTCCAATGCCCCTTTCCAGCAGCAGACACTGGATTCTCACACCTCCTCCCCACAGCCAGGAAGGCCATCAAAGTCGCTGTTCTTGCTCCTTTCTGCTGTTGTAAGGGTTGTCACAGCTGAAATAGGCCCTTGTGTCTCAGCAGTGGCTTGACCTCACCACCACCACCACCACCAGGAGCGCCAGGCTGCTCCTGGCCCCAGAGGGCCCCCGCCCTGTGGTTTTCCCGCTCTCTGCGTGCACCCACACAGGGCTGCTTGCTCTCTCAGACCTTCCAGGGCCTCTGTGTTGCATGTTTTAACTCTCTCTATTAAATAGAGCCCCTTTCTCTTAGATCAAGGACCTCTTCAGCCTAGAGCTGTGTCCAGAGATAGTTTCTCTGGTTCTGTAATGGCATCACTCCCAAAATCTTTATTCCTCCTGATACTCCAGGATGGTACCAGGGTTAAGCTGATGCATCCCAACATCCCTTCTCACCTCCGTCATACTCTCAGTTAAGACACAGTGTATTTTAGATTCCATGGCTGCCCCGCCACTCCCGCCTTCCCATACTCTCCCAAATGTGTTTCCACGATGTTTAGGGTCCTCTCTGGGCACATGTCTCAGAGATCCTCTTTAGACTTGCATTGAGGGCACCTTCTGTGTCCTAGGAGTGGGCTGTTCGCCACCGTCATGCTCCCCTCCACAGATGGCAGGCCTCCTTCTGATACTCTGATGCAACAGGGAAGAGGCGCTGGGAGGCCAGCCACTTTCCAGTTCTTGAAGTGAGCAGGAGTCCTGCCATCTGCAAGGCTTAGTTTGCCTTTTAGCTTCTGAGTGAGATTCCAAGAGTGGATTTTAATCTATAAAGCACTGCTCAGTTGAGGAGCAGACTGCTCTGAGAATCAATCACCTGGCTCCGTATTCAGCAGTCTGGCAGTTCAAGTTATTCAGTTAGGAATATTTATGGCGTGTAAGGCAGGAATGGGATATGGAGAGTGAGACAGAAATAGAAGTCGGAGAGCACTGGCCTCGGTTGCTCTTGAGAACCTCAGAAACTGAGATGGATACATTCCCACAGTGCTCAGTTCCTGAAAATCAGTGCCAATTCTTGAGGAAGATGATTTAGTGACATGCGAGGCATGTCACCATGGATATTTATGTTAATTTAGCTTGTGCATTCAGAACTTTCCAATGTGACTCATTTTTAAGTTACAAATAATGGTTGGTCTTTGGAGGTGAAGTTGTCACTATTTTTAGAAAAATCTAGAAAGCCATCCAAAATGTTATATTTAACAACCTAATTTTTCCTATAGTATAGTATTTAGATCTTATGTAGAATAGTTTAGTTTGTTCTTTCAGAAGACATGATATTGGCTCTGTTTTTTCAATTTCTTTACAATATTACATTTTGGAAATGTGTCCATATTGGTGACTAAAACTCTGTGGCAATTAAAAATAAAAATAATAGCAGGTAATATGCAAAATAGTAATTGGTGAAGTACCACAGGAGAATAAAAGTGGAGTGTGAGGCTTAGAAGTCACACAGACCTGGGTTAGAGCCCGCTCACACCACCTGCTAGCTACAGGGCTTTGCAGTATTCTTCTTCCACCCGATGTCCCTCAGTCTCTTATAGCTGAAATGGGAATAAAAATACCTCTCTTTCATAAGATGCTTGTGAGGATGAAGTGGAAAACATGTCAAACGCTATGCTATGGTCACAAAAGATAATAGCACACTAGCTCTCTGATGAATTTGTGAATATGTTTTCCTTCTATTATCCAGACCTTCTTTATTAGTGTATTACCCTGAAGTTTAATAAGTAAGTTAAATAAATATACTTTAGATTCGAAGCTCAAAATTAAATGGTGGTATGCCATTTGGGTTTTCTCCAACTTTGTCATGCTAGCTAGAAGCAATGAGGAACAGGAGGAAATGAAAAATGTATTTAAAAGATGAATAACTACATTAGCTGTTCCTTAGTCCAAGTGCTCAGATTATTGCAATGCTGTTGCCAATGTAGCATAATTTCACAAGAGGTGCATTCAAATAGATGTAATAATAGCTACTTATTACAGTCTATTGCTTAGCCAGGCTCCGGGCTGAGTGCCTTTGAGCCTGGCCTCACTTGGTTTTCACCACGACTCTGATTATCATTCATCATTTTATAGATGGGGAAATTAAGGATGAGAGTGTTAAAAAAAAAAAAAAAAAAAGGATGAGAGTGTTTAAGTAACTTTCCTTGTATGATTGAAGTACTAGTTGGCAGCCCTAGAACCCAAGCTGGAATCTGTCCATTCCAAACCACTAAAGGGTATACAGTCTTCTCTCTCTCTTCCATGTGTTACATTTTATTCAAACTGGAGCTAATGCAGTTTCGTTTCCCATCCACCACTTCCAGGGCTTCTCAACATCTGCCTGCGCAAGGAAACCCCGAGTGGCTCCATGTGAGCCGAGAAAGGACATGGCCTGGGGGCCCTTCTGTGGCTTCTAGCCCTGCCTCTGCAACTTGGTAACTGTCATCTGTCCTTGGGCCAGTGACCTTCCTTCCTTGAAGCTACATTTCCTGAACCCTTAAACATAAGCAATTCCTTCCCAGTAACTTGGGGAAGGAGTGGGTAGTTATGTGGATTGCCAGCATCCTCCATTCAGATCACCAGGAACATACCTGTATGTTGGACAAGTTGACTTTATCACTCACCACAGTGAGAGAGGTGACACCAGAGGGTCTCCTGGGGTATTCCAATAAGAGTGTGAGGAAGGATGTATTATGGGATGGGGGCTTTGGGCAGGCAGAGGGTCTATAGAGCTAGAGTTCATTCTGGATTGTCAGGATCAGTCCTGTGATTGGATAACAAATAAATAAGAAATCTTACCCACAGGGAGGGCAGATGAGGGTAGGACTAAAGCTGTAATTGGTAAAGAAGCAGCTGTTGTTCGTATTACTTGGTGGGAGTTGGGGGGAGGCTTTTGATATTTTGTGATTTGCACAATGAGGTGGTTTTCACTGTGCTTAGACACCGACAAAGCGGGCTTGTTTCATGTCACTTCATCGCGGGCGTGGGATGAGCTCATTTGACACTAATGTTCTGTGTCACAGATTCTATCAGCAGGAGAATAACACAGCATCCCTGTGAGTGCCAGGCCAGCTTCTCTGAGCATCAGGACCTAGTGGATGGAGTCAAGCGAGTCCTGATGTCAGAGCGGCCTTGCTCTTCATCAGAGCCTGAACGAGACCACCTAAACCAAAGGCGGCTTGGTCAGCTGCAAAGCTTGTGCAAACAGAAAGCTCAAAGGGAAAATCAAGGCAGGGCGGCCGATTCCTGGTGGCCTCCTTTTGCCACCTTCTTTTACAGTTAGGAAATGATGTAGGCGTCTGATACAGATTTGGGGTGAACGGGAATATGAACTTGTCCCCAAAACCATGTGTTGCCAGGTAGGGCTCGGGAGAGCTGTGCTCACTCTGTCCCACCCCCGTGTGTCTCTCTCCAGGTCGGGCTCATCTCGGGCACAGTCTTTGTGATTCTTGGACTGACCGTTCTGGCAGTGGGCTTCCTGGTGCCCCCCAAAATCGAAGCCTTCGGGGAAGCCGACTTTGTGGTGGTGGACACGCAGGCCGTGCAGTTTAACGGAGCCCTCGACGCGTGCAAGCTGGCCGGGGCGGTTCTCTTCTGCCTGGGGGGCACGTCCATGGCGGGGTGTCTTCTGATGTCCGTGTTCGTGAGGAGCTGCTCCCAGGAAGAGAAGCTCTTCCAGCAGAAGTTCAAAGAGCGGATCGCCGACGTCAGGCCTCCCGCCCAGCCCATCACGAGAGCTCCGGGCCCCGGGGAGACCAAGATCCCGGTCACTCTGTCCAGGGTGCACAGTGTCCAGCCCGTGTCGGCCTCCTGAAGCGCTGGGGGTCCCAGTGCCCACGCGGCGTGGGCGGGCTGGGGTCGGGGTCGGGGCGTGAGCTCAGGGCGGCCGGGCTCGGGGGGCTCGGGGGGCTCGGGGGGCTCGGGGGCGCGGCGGGGCGGAGACCCCAGGGATGCGCCGCACCGCTTCTGGGGCGCTCGGGGCCGGCAGGTGCCCTCGGGAGCTCCCCCCGCAGACGCCGTGATGCTCTGCTGCTTCCCGCGCACCCCGGGGAGAGCACCCAGCAGTTTAGACCAGGTGACCGACGGCTGACGTGCTGTGTTTTACTTTCTCATGTTGGTCTCCTGATCTTCCTTGTGTGGTGCTCCTTCCGTTCCTGTCTCACTACGTGTAAGATATCGTCACGTGTGTCCGTAGAAAAATCGAGCTCCTTGGTTTTGACCCCAACATTAGTCTTTCAACTCTATCTTCCCCCGAGGTTACGGAGACTGGATACGAATTTATTGGAGTTCTCCACAAATCTTGTTTTGCTCTGTTTGGGTTTTTCCAACGTTTTCACCTGAAAAGCTAATATTGCCAATTTTAGAATCTTAGGGAAGAGATTGATATTGGGAGTGTCTGTGCGGTGTCCAGAAGCCAGGGAATGAGATAGGACTATGAACTAGCTGTGTGACCCTGGGGGATTCGTTTAACCTCCCCTGGCCTCAGTTTCCCCAACTGTATGACAAAGATCCTGGATGTGGTGGCCGAGATTCCTCTTTTGCCGCCGTCATCATGTCTCCCTGGGGACATGTTTGTGATATCCCCATGGCTCACACCTCAGTGGGACTGTCTGAGAGCCCAACTCTCAGAAAATCTCCGAATCAGCAGCTACTCACCTTTCAATATCCAACCTGAGCAGTTTATAGAGCGCTGTCATGTTTTTATAAAGACCAAAGTAAGCCATCCTCAAATAAGAAACCCGTGAGTAGAGATTAACCTTAAAAAGGGTTTTCTTTCTCAGATAAGATATTTTATTCTCCAGCAAGATGCTCGTCTCATCCCTATGCACTTGGACTTAATCTGTGGATTCAAACTGGACTAAGGAACATGTGACCTTGGATTTCTCTCAGAAATTGTGCCACCTTCGAGTTCTGTCTCTCTTTTCTTTCTTCCTTCACTGGATAAATAAAATATGTGACCAAGCAGACCTGACTTGTATTGTCATTCCTTCACCATGGCTGTTGTCTCTCCAACATGCAAGTCTTGGTCCTGAGGCCATATAAGCTCTCATGTTTCCCTGGAAGAACCAAGCAAACGGTTGGTGCTCTGGCTGCACACTGTTTGCTATGCATGGTCCAGCAGGAAACCCAGGGCAGGTGGGCACCTGCAACAAGGATCATGGGCCAGATTGGGGAGAAATTGTCCCCATTTCCTCACGTTCTCACCTTGCTGTGGAAATAGCATTTTAATTTTATCCTTTGGAGCCTTATGTAAGCCCCTAGCATCTGTTCAAGGCAACATCACTTGAAGCTTTCCGTGCTTGCTTCTGCCTCATGCACCAGTGAATCTTGGAGGGTGAGACTTGGCTTTGCCAAGCCTCCACAATGAACAAATAATGGTGGCAGGGCTTGGGAACCTTTAGGTACAGGCATGATAACAGCCATTAAAAAGCAGCTCTGTTCCCCACAAAGACCTAAAGGAAACCAAGAGCAGAGAGGAGAGGCTGGCTCTGAAAAAGCAATTCAGCATCTCCCGGCTTTCCTGTCCTGCCCGGGTTATCTGAGAGCAGGTGCTTGTGAGGACCATCCCTGTGCCCTTGGGAGGGATTGTAGGAAAGCAGAGGAATGATCTTTGGAGAGAGCTCAGGCCATATGTACTGACAGGGAACAGCCTGAGGGGGCAGATGTCAGTGGAATGGTGGCCAGGATGGCCCTAGAGCCTTGGTCTCAACCTGCCTGCTTGTGGAGAGCTAGTCTCTCCTCCCTGCTCCTGAAATTTCCAGTGTGAAAATGCATGCCCACAGCTGGGGAGGGAAGCTGGCCAGATGGTGTTCACACTGCAACTGGAGAAACAGGATGGGTTTAGTTGGGAGATCACACAGGTATAGTGTGCAGTGTGCAGTGGGCCCACCCACATCAGCACGGAACTAGTCAGTGCTCAGGAGTTTCTGTGATGCACCTCTGCTGCCTCACAGGGCAAGCCCCTGCCTCTTAAGGTGGCTCTACACGATTTGTAAGCTTACTCCCATATCTTTCCAAAATTTCCTTTCTAAACCTTCCACAACTTGGACCAAATCCTATCATTCTAAGTTACCTGCAAGCCTAACACGTCTTAAGATGGCTAACTAACCACTCCACCCCTGTCCCAGGCTCCGAGGATTTTCATTCAATGATTCCCTGGCCCTTCCCACATTGTCTTCTGCAGGGAGACACATCTGGATGTTCTTCTCACTGGATGTCCTTACTGATCCTATTTTATCCGTGCCACCTATGAAATGGGATCCCAACAAGTTTTCCAGTGTATATAGGTTAGAGATCCCCTGACTTATTCTGTGCACAGCATCTCAAGCCTGAGAACTGATGGCAGGAGACTGTAGCAGGCCCTCCAGAAGCATCCGAGGCCTCCCAGCCTCTGATCCTCCTTCCCAGTCTTATTCTGACACTCAGTCCAGAGCCCTGCATCCCAGCCTCCCGAAGCATGCCTTCATTCACACTGCTTCTCCTCCCAGCAATAACCATCTGCCCATCGCTGGCTGTTGAACCCATCATTCAAGGCCACGTTGGGAAATAATAGCAATAATAATGGGACCTACCATGTGCTGAGTGGAAGCATTTTATGTAGGTAATCCATCTAATTCTCCCCCAAAACCCTGTTAGATCAGAGTTACTGTCATATGCCATTTGACAGGGGAGGAAACAGGAAAACTTGCCCAGGAAGAACCAGGATTCAAATCTCATCAGCCTGGCCCTGGAGTCTGCAGGCTACGCTTCCATCCAACAAGCTCTCTGTGGTGTTTCCTCCCTCTCCCTCTCCAACTCTGGCTCAGACTTGCTGTCTCTTCCTCCATGCAGCCAGCATTTTGTGCAGACATGTTCTATCACACTTATCTCTTTTTATCACAGTGATTTGTTTACACATCTGTTTCTTCCATTAGAAGCTAGACTATTCACTGTTTGGGTACAGAGATCATATGTTCATGAGGGTGAACCCTCGAAAGTGAATCTGTCAAAGCTATGGGCTACTATTATCTGGTCATTTAAAACAACTATCATACCTGTATTTAGAGCCAGGCATTTGCTGTGCTGGCAGTACAGAAAATAGATGATTGATAGGCACTAAAAGTTCTGCATACCTAATGTGTGTGTGTGCACCTGTGCATGTGTGTATGTGTGTGTACAGGGGAGAAAATGGATTTTCTGCACAGAACTAAGGTCAGAGTATGCAAATGAGTATCTCAAAGCGAAGCTCTCCTCGCCCTAACATTTGAGTTGGGGAGCCCCGTCTAATGGCCAGCTTGGCATTACTACATCTAAAAGCAAAATCTGGGCAGCCCAGGTGGCTCAGTGGTTTAGCATCGCCTTCAACCCAGGATCCTGGAGACCTGGGATTGAGTCCCACATGGGGCTCCCTGCATGGAGTCTGCTTCTCCTTCTGCCTGTGTCTCTGCCTCTCTCTCTCTCTCTCTCTCTCTCTCTCTCTCCCCCTTTGTCTCTCATGAATAAATAAATAAAATCTTCTAAAAAAATAAAAAAAGCAAAATCTTCCAGCCAAGGAGCCCTCCTCACTGACACAGAGTTATCAGGCATACTTCTCACTCCTGGGAGAGACAGATGGAAGACCTAGAATGGCCTGGTCAAGAGCAGAGTCATTGTCTCCAATACTCCTAAGCAAACAACTTGGTCCTTCATCCTTAAATAGGAAACTATAGCCAGAATCATCAGACACCTGGGGAAGATGAGCACCCTGACAGAGGATAAATGGAAAATAAGAGATTCCATGATAAACACAAGTATTTTAGAAATCACAGTAGAACTTTACAAAAAAATCTAATTAGTCTTCAAGAAGAAATTGCACTATAAGACAAATTGAATATTATAAAAGAGAACATCAAATAGTTTTAAAATAAGAAATTACTACACGAATACTTTGAAAACACTTCCCAAAAAGTAAAATCCCCTCTCGTAAAATTTTATGAAGAGATCAAAAATAAAAGACAGAGTCGATCAAAGATAAAAAGATAATGGGGAAAAAGGGAAAAAGATTATTAATAAAATAATAGAAGAAAATTCCTTCTCTCTGTGCTGAATATTCAACATGGTGAATGGGTAAAGAAAAAAGACACATTTTTGTGAAATCTTAGGACAAAAAAGAAAGAAGCATCCAAGAAAGCTTCCAGAGAGAACAACCAGACATCTATAAAATAATAAAAATCAGAGTGGGAAGAGAGAAGGGTTGTGATTTCATACAATAGATGGTAAGGTTAATCTACAGAAAGATACATTGACTCTTATCAAGGAGAAAAAAATAAAGCAATAGAAACCCCCCCCAAAAAAAAACATTTAAAAATAAGCTCCCCTGGCTGGCTCAGTCGATGGAGCATGAGACTCTTGATTTTGAGGTCATGCGTTCAAACCCCACATTGGGTCTAGAGTTTTATTAAAAATAAATAAATAAATGCTTAAAAGAAAAAATGTAAAAATAAAGTGCACAATGAAATCATGGTCCAAATTATTAGGCATGATTCTGGAATCCTGGGGAAGAACTGATGAGTTTAAGACAAGAGAAGCTATGTGAAATCCGACCTTTCTTCCCACCAGACACAGTCTATTGCTGGTGGGACAGGGGCTGGGACGTGAGCCCACCAAACCCTGCCATCTGAGGGTTCCACCACAACAAACATTTACAAAGTCAACAAAGTGCAAACCAATTACTTGTTTTCAACCTGCAGAATCAAACTGTAGACAAACAAAATGCCTAGAATATGATTATGAAACAGACTATGTGATAAATCTGATGCTGTAGCAATACAGGTGGAGCTAGCAAGATTTGGAAAAGAGAAAGGAAAGGATATGGGGAGACAATGGTAGGAAAACTGACATTATCATCTGATCTAGTGAGGAATTAAGAGAAACTATCTAGGGGCACCTGGGTGGCTCAGTGGTTGAGCATCTGTCTTGGGCTCAGGTCGGAATTCCGGGGTCCTGGGATTGAGTTCCACATCAGGCTCCCCGCGGGGAGCCTGCTTCTCCTTCTGCCTGTATCTCTGCCTCTCTGTGTGTGTCTCTCATGAATAAATAAATTAAATCTTAAAAAAAAAGAGATAAAAATAGAGAAACTATATAAAGGTCAAGGAAAGGAGAAAAGGGTGTAAAAATAAGAATAAAAAAAGAAAAACTAAAAAACACTGTCTCAAAAATAATTAATTAATTAAATTAAATTTTAAAAGGAGGCACCTGGGTCACTCAGTGAGCTAAGCCTCTGACTCTTGATTTTGGCTCAAGTTGTGATCTCAGGGTTGTGAGATCGAGCCTGCATTGAGCTCCTGGTGTGAAGCCTCTTAGGATTCTCTCCCCCTTCCCTGGCCCCTTCTCTCTCTCTCTCTCTCACCCTCTCTCTCCCTTTCTCTCTCAACAAATAAAGTAATTAAGTAAACAAAAAATAAAAACAGGTGGTGGCTTAAGTTTATCATTTGTAGTTATGAAGATAGCCCAGTGAAAGCACTAAAAATGAAACACAAACATAAGAAAGAAGACAGGGAATAAAATGAGCTACAGAGAAGGTAAATGAAACCCTCATCTTCCCATGCTAGGAAATCAGTCAATATTGCCTCAGTGAATAAATCAAGAAATCATACATAAGTATGTTATTTGCAGTTATGGAATGAGTCACTAAGAACTTCAAACAGGGATCTTTAAAAGAGGTCGCCTCTCAGGCCTCAGAAAGGAGGCCAGAGTGGAGGCAGGACTATTTTAATTCACCCACAGAAGACCAGGACAGACACCATTTCCATCCCTGCTCCAGACTTGTGGCAAACCGCTGTGGTGTCAGAGTCTACAAAAAAGAAGCATCCAGGGATCCTGTGTACGTGAAGGGATCTATCCTGGATTCAGTTTCTGGGAAGGCCTCCTTGAGGAAGTGATATTTAATCCATGCCCTGAAGTATGAGTAGAAGTTGATCTCAGTGATCCTGGCCTAAGGAGGAATCTATTCTTTCGAGGGGGTGGAAATGGACGGGTAGAAGAGAGAGAGAAGAGCCTTCAAGGGAGAAGCAACACACAGGGTGCCAGAGCCGGGAGGGACTGCGCCCATGGGAAGCCTGTATCAAGTGCACTCCAGCTAAAGCAGCCCAGGAGCCGACGCGGAGCCTCTGGGACAGCCAGGCCACCAAGCTGCATGCTCCCAAGGGATCAGCACCCTCTAGAGCTGTGCAACAGGCCAGCCTGGGGGACGAGGCTGAGTAGTGGCAGAGGGCAAGGTTTTTTGCAGGAGGCCAGGATGGGGCCAGAGGAGAAAGGGAAGCATGGGGACAGCAGAGGACAGCTCAGAGTAGCCTTGGGTGGGAGAGCAGAGGGCATGGATTAGATATGAACACAAGGGCCAGCGTGTCCCCCCATCCCCAGCACGTTACCCACCTCAGTCTGGTTCAGAGGAGCGGCTCCCTTGTTACTCTCCTGCCCTCCAAGAATGAGAAGACATCAGCCAGAAAAGCTGACCTTCTTCCTCCCATGTCTTGCCCTGCCCAGTGTACTCTCTGCTGGGGGTGAGGGTGGGGGTGTTTGAAAGAGAGGAATACAGTTTTTGTTTTGCTAGAGAGTCTGTTCCAGAGTAGTGCCTGATGAGTTGGAACTTGAAAATGGAATGCTGAGAAAGTAATCAAAACAGCATCCACTTTTTGAGTGCTTTCTCTGTAGCCCGCAATGTGATAAATGCTATTGTGCATTTTTTTTTTGCATTTAATTTATCCTGGAAAGAATTCTAAGGGTGACTATACGTTTATTTCCTCCAGAAAAGGAAGTCTAGTCTCAGAGAGATGAAGTAAGTCTCCCCAAAACATTACAGCCGGAAAATGATCAAACTGGCATTTACACCGAGGGGGCCTGACTCAAAGACTTCCCTCCCTAGAATAGATTCTGCTGGAAAGGGTGAGAAAGTAACTGCATCTCATCTCTTTTCAAAATAGCCTGGATTACACATGTCCTTTATCACAGAGCTCTGCACTTGTCTGGAGCATAAACACGTGGGCAGGAGCTGCTGTATACACATTACCACTACATGGGAACTCAGTCTAAACCAATGTGGGTAATACAGCAAGTGCCCCTCGGAACTCAAGTGCTGAGTTTGCGAAAGATCCGTCCAGACTGCTATTTTTGTGTTTCCTCAGAAATCTTATAAAGGGCAGATCTGCTCATCTTTGAACACCTTGAAGGTCAATACCATATCTGACTCATATTTCTCCCTGACATCTAACATAGTTTCTGGTTCACAGTAGAAGCTCAAGAAATGTTTGCTAAATCAAGGTATTTTAGTTCAAAAAAACTGTAATAATTGTTCTTATCAACCCAATCTCCCAGTGACCCCTACCAATCCACATGATATTGGTAAGAATCACTTGCCTTGTGTGTTCTGACCTATCCTAAAACGCACTTGCTGGAATTCCTGGAAGATAGTGGTGCCTCAAAACGCACAGGAGGCCTGTGCATTTTTAACTATGTGAACATAATGGAAGGAATTAGCAAAGACTAGTATTCAAGCACCGGACTCTGGAGTCAGAATCCATGCATTCAGATGTTGGCTCCTCACTTTGTAGACTGCAGGACCTTGGCCAAGTCGTTATAATTCTCTGTGCCTCAGTTTCCTTATCTACCAAGAATTATAACAGCATGTACCTCCTAGGGTTGCTCTTGGGGATGAAATGCACTAATGCATCTAAACACTTGGAGCAATGACTTACACAGAGCCAGCACTCAATATAAATGCTAATATCATTAGCTGGGACATGGCTCGTTTAGTGTACCCAGTGAAGGCTCCAGCTGTCGGCTTAAGACCCGCATGTGCCTGTGCACACGTTTGCTTTCACCCTTACAGCCACCCCTACTGTCAGGTCTGAAGTGATTTGGAACCTGCCAGACAGGGCACTGACCTTTTCAACATCAAGTTTAATTAAGGCTAGTGAGTAGCTAAAGTGTAATGTTTCATGTCTTTCCATGTAGTTCAGTAAGAAAGATTTATTAACTCATTAAAATGTCTTGTTAGTTATTTTCAGCTACTCAGAATGACTGCTACTCCCAGCCAGCGACTCATCCCAGAAAACACCAAGAATAGAATCTGACTTTATTGACTTCCTAGGTGGCATTTGTGTCACTAGATCACGTTGCTCCAACATTAGGATAAAAAGCTTCAACAACAACAAAAACACACACACACACACACACAGAAAAAGCTTCAACAGGTGTGTGGTGGTTGGTTAAAACTCACCTGCCTCTGGTGGTGACAGACAAGAGGCTATGGACAGGTCATGATGAGGCCATGTTAGGCTGGCACCATATCCTGCTTCTTCTAGTTATAGAGGGGAGCTGGCAGCTGTCAGGTTCCCAGGAGCTAGGTCTCTGTGATATGCTGGCCTTGCTTCCTATCCTGAGCAACCACCTGAGCCCACCAACCTTAAGTTATTCGACTCCACCCTTCATTTGGCCCATCAGACCGTTTCCATTTCTAAAATGTAATCTTTCTGCATCTGCACCTGCCTTTCCCATCCTTTCAATCAATTTACAAATACATAGTCTCCTTTTCAGAAGCTCACTGTTTTGCAGAGCAGGAATTCCAATCAATATCCAATTCCTCAAATTATTTTCTCACCCCATCCTGCAAAACATGCTAACTCTAGCCTGCGGTCATAAATCCATATTTATATTTTTTGGTCTACCTGTACATTCTCTCTCTTCTTTCTAGTTTTTTTTTTCATTAGATTAAAAGCAGTAGAACATAGTGGTTAATGACATAAGCTGGGAAGGGGTGAATCCAGACTCTTCTGTTTACGAGCTGTGTGACTTTGAGTAAATTATTGACTTTGTGTCTTTAGCACTTCATCAATATCATGGAAGTAATAACAGTCCCTTCCTCATATAGCTGTAGTGGAGACTACATTTTTTAAAAGCCAACTGAGGTTCTTAGAAGAATACCTATCAATAATTAAGTATCAAATTAATTCTATAATTTTGTTCTTGTGGTTCTCCGTTGTTTTTACTGTTACAAGGTGTTAATGGGCAGGGGCCCAATTGCCTGTAGTGCCAAGCAGAGATCGATATTTAATAAAAATCCTTTTGATAATGGGCTATTGATGAGAATAGGAATGAGGGGAGAAATGCCAAATAAGGTCTAGGTTTTTAATAAATTAAAGTAGGCAATAGTGATTTCCCTAGCAACCAGATTTCTGAACGCATTTCCACCACCATTGCAAACTTCCCATTTATTATGATAATTTCCTGCTTTCAAATATTGAACACGAAACAGGAAATTAGTTTGAGGATGATGGTCTCCATCCAGAAAGGAAAGCAATTTCCGCATCAAGTAACCAGACACTCTTCCTAGGAAATTTCCTTCAGAAAATGGATATGATGAACATGGACCTTGAAAAAAATCTCAGTAGACTTAAAAATTTCACTCATAGAAAGGAAGGACAAGTTGCTTTTCTTGTCTGGATAGCCCAAATTGTCATCATGATTTTGCTTTATTTTCTAACTGCCTTCTAACTGCCTTCTAGAAATGCACAGAGAGATCTGATCTTGCATTTGGAAAATGATGGCTGTCTGGTGACTCCTTCCCTCCTTATACTGGGGTCACATCCATGGACAGAAGCACAGAGGCTGGGAGGCAGAGGCTGGCGGCACAGTGCTGTACACGCAGGGAGCTCTATCAACATTTCATTAATGATGAAAATGGATCATTTTTAAAACTTCATAGTTATACTAGTGTGATGTCCAGACAGGAGTCTGGTTACCCACTAGTATTTCAAAGAAAACCTAACACTGATCACATCACAGACTGCATAATAGAAGCTTTCCAGTGGGTTAGGATCAACAGCAATTAAGGCTGTAAGGTAAATATGAAGACAAAGCCCCTGAATCTGCATATAAACAGTCTGTGTGTTCAATGTGGCAAAGTTTAGCAAAACTAATGTCAAAATGATGACACATAAAATAATATGGCTGACATGGGGCACCTGGGTGGCTCAGTTGGTTAAGTGTCCCACTCTTGGTTTCAGTTCAGGTCATAATCTCAGGGTCGTGAAGTCAAGCCCCACATTGGGTTCTGTACTCAGTGCAGAGTACACTTAGGAGTCTCTCTCCCTGTGCCTCTTCCCCCATCTCTCTCTCTCTCTCTCAAATAAATTAATTAAATAAGTAAATAAAATAGTTAACACACACACACACACACACACACAATATGGCTGACCCATCCCTGCTTTCATATAGACACATATTCAGACACCACCAATACCATCTCACTCTCTTTATATGAGATACCTTGAAAATTGATCAGCAGCTTTTGTGAGAGACAGAAATCATGAAATTAGTAGGTCCAAGGTAATACAGGTACAGCATGACCAAAATATGTGCTTTGAGGAGTATTTTTATCAATAACGGAAAAGCACCAATAAAAAAAAAATCAATTCTGGCTCAAACATAGATAATAAAGAAGAAGTAAGAAGCCAAGGAAAGTTGGCAGGAGTTTCAGAAGAAGATGCCAGAAACCAAGTCAAACCTAATAATCATAACATCTAACAGCTGCAGAGCACTTACCCTCGGTGGAGCGCTCCATGCATTCTCTCTATAAATCCTCACAAGTCAACAAATTACTGTTATTTTCTCCTTGGCATAAATGAGAAAGCTGAGACTCAGAGAGGTTGAAGAAGTTGCCTAACTCACACCAAATGAATACCAAAACTCAGACCAGGTCTCCCTGATGCTGAAACCTGTGTACTTAAACACCAGAGTCAGTGGGAATGACCCAAGGTAAAAGCTGAAGAGGGTAGAGGAGGCAGTGAGCCCTGAGTACTTTGTTATAGCAGCCTGAACAGACCAAGACAACAGCCAATTTATGAACGAGCGATTAGAAAAATTCTGCTCATAGGCTTCTAGAAATAGCATGCACCCTTTGTTCTCTACATTACTTTCTTGGTACGAAAAAATACATACACATGTAAATTTAAAACCCAACCCAACAATATTCATGGGGTCCCAAATTTATACTACACCAGTTCTGTGGGACTCCTACATCAAACAACGAAACAGAAGACCACTAAACCTCTAGGGCAGTGGCAAAGGAAATGTGACGCCTCATCAGAGACATTTTCAGAACCCAGAGTATACTTGTCTCATGCAAAATAAAGAACAAAGATGAGCTCATGGTAAAAACATGCAAACCGTGCAAGGAAAAGACTTGGGGAGATAAAGTCAGGAGGCAAGAACAGTAGCTTTTAAAGTCTTATGGGTGGGATGTCTGGGTGGCTCAGCGGTTTAGCACCTGCCTTTGGCCCAAGGTGGGATCCTGGAGTCCCGGATCCACATCAGGCTCCTTGCCTGAAACCTGTTTATCCTTCTGCCTATGTCTCTGCCTCTCTCTGTGTGTCTCTCATGAATAAATAAATAACAAAAATATTTAAAATAAAATAAAAAAGTCTTATGGGTCTATAATTAAATATTTCAATTTAAATATGTCCAAAACTATTACGTTTGGGAAAAAAAGCTATGAGACATAATAAAACAACAGAACCTTCAAACAGACAAAAGAACCAATTAGAAAAAAATAAGTAGAGCTTCTACAAATAAGCCAGTCATTTTTCCCAGACTTATTGAGGTATAATTGAACAATGGAAATTTATAAATATATATTTACCAGGTATAACATGATTTGATGTATATATACACTGTGAGATGATTGTCACAATCAAGCTAATTAACACTTCTGTACCTCCTATAGTTCTTTTTTTGTGTGGGTGTGGTAAGAACCCTGAAAATCTACTCTCTTGGCAATTTTGAAGTGTGCAATATAAAACTGTTAACTCTAGTCACCACGCTGTATATTGAATCTCCAGAACTTACTCTTCTTAGAACTAAAAGTTTATACCCTGTGACCAACATCTCGTTTCCCCTCCCCCAGTCCCTGGTAACTGCCATCTTACTTTGCTTCTATGAATTTGACTTTTTGAGACTCCACTTACAAGTGAGATTATACAGTATTTGCTATTCTTTGTCTGGTTTATTTCACTTTGCATAATATCCTCTAGGTCCATCCCTGTTGGCATCAATGGCAGGATTTCCTTCTTTCTTTTGACTGAATAATATTCTATTGTGTTAGATACTGCATTTTCTTTTTTTTTTTTTTAAGATTTTATTTATTTATTCATGAGAGACAGAGAGGCACAGACACAGGCAGAGGGAGAAAGCAGGCTCCATGCAGGGAGCCTGACACAGGTCTCGATTCCCATCTCCAGGATCACACCCTAGAGCCAAAGGTAGCGCTAAACCGCTGAGCCCCGCGGGCTGCCCAGTAGTGCATTTTCTTAATCCATTTGTCTGTTGATGGACACAAGTTTTTTTTGTTTTTTTTTTTTTCCCCATGCAGCGGATAATGCTGCAATGAACATGGGAGTGCAAATACCTGAGATACTGACTTCATTTTCTTTGGATGTATACCCAGAAGTACCACTGCTGGATCTTAGAGTAGTACTATTTTGAGTTTTTATTTTATTATTTTATTTTATTTTATTATTTTATTTTATTTTTATTTTATTTTTATAAATTTATTTTTATTGGTGTTCAATTTGCCAACATATAGAATAACACCCAGTGCTCATCCCATCAAGTGCCCCCCTCAGTGCTGTCACCCAGTCACCCCCACCCCCCGCCCACCTCCATTTCCACCACCCCTAGTCCGTTTCCCAGAGTTCTGTCTGTCCCCTAGTCCGTTTTCGTGTTCTGTCTCCCTCCCTGATATTCCCCACTCATTTTTTCTCCTTTCCCCTTTTGAATTTTTTGAGGAAACTCCATATTGTTTTCTATAATGGCTGTCCCCATTTACATTTTCATCAACAGCTGTGTAAAGGACTCCTTTTCTCCACATCCTCACCAACACCTGTGTCTTTTTGATAACAGCCATCCTAACAGATTTGAGGGGATATCTTATGGTAGTTTTGCCATTTCCCTGATTCTTAGTGATATTGAGATCTTTTCATATACCTGTTAGCCATTTGTGTATGTTCTTTGAGAAAATGTTTATTTAGTTCCTTTGCACATTTTTAAAAAAGGTAATTAGGGTTTTTTGCTATTTAGTTTTTATGAGTTCCTTATGTATTTTGGATATTAAGCCCATGTCAGATAGACGGCTTGCAAATATTTTCTCCAGTTCTGTAGCATGCCTTTTCATTTTGTTGATTTTATTTTTGCTGTGCAGAAGCTTTTTAATTTGTCGTAGTCCATTTGTTTTTTGCTTTTATTGCCTGTGCTCTTGGTGTCAAATCCAAAATATTAATGCCACATCAATGTCAAGGAGCTTTTTCTTCTTATGTGGTCTTCTAAAGGTTTTATGGTCTCGGTCTTACATTTAAGTCTGTAATCCATTCCAGGTTAACTTTTGTGAGTGGCATAAGATAAGGCATTCTTCTGCACGTGGATATCCAGTTTTTCCAGCACCATTTATTGAAGAGATTATCTGTTCCCTTTAAGTATTCCTGGTATCTTTGTAAAGATTAGTTGCCCCCATTTGCATGGGCCTACTTCTGGGCTCCCTATTTTATTTCATAGCCTATGTATCTATTTTTCTGCCAACTTTTTTGATTAATACAGATTTGTAATATAGTTTGAAACCAGGAAGTGTAAAGCCTCCAACTTTATTCTTCTTTCTCAGGATTGCTTAGCTATTCAGAGTCTTTTGTGGTTCTATATAAATTTTAGGATTCTTTTATCTATTTCTATGGAAAAAAATGCCATTAGAATTTTGATAGGGATTGCACTGAATCTGTAGATTGCTTTGGGTAGGATGAACATTTAAACAATATTAATTCATCCCATCCTTGAATACAGGATAGTTTTCTAGTTATTTGTATTTTCTTTGATTTGTTTCTTATAGGTTTCATTATATACATCTTTTACCTCCTTGGTTAAATTGATCCCTAAGTAGTTTGTTCTTTTGATGCTATTATAAATGGAATTGTTTTCTTAATCTTTTTTCTAGGATTGTTCATTTTCTAGTTTGTTGTTCATATTTATAGGCACAGCTGATTTTTATATTTTCACTTTGTATCCTGCAACTTTACTGAATTTATTAATTCTAATAGTGTTCTGGTAGTCTTTGGGATTTTCAATATACAATATCATGTTATCTGCAAACAGTGAAGATTATACTTCTTCCTCTTTGATATGGATGCCTATTTTTTTCCTTGCTTAATTGCTCTGGCTAGGACTTCCAGTACTATGTTGAATAGTAGTGGTAAGTAAACACCCTTTTCTCACTGCTAATCTTATAGGTACAACTTTCAGCTTTTCACCATTATGATGTTAGCTTTGGGCTTATCATAGAAAGCCTTTATCATGCTGAGGTGCAGTCCTTCTACACCTACTGTGTTGAAGTTGTTACTATCAAAGATGTTGAATTTTGTCATATAGGTTTTATGTATCTATTGACATGTTCATAGGATTCTTATCCTTCCTTCTGTTAATGTGGTGTGTGATGTTTGTTGATTTGCAGATGTTGAACTATCCTTACATCACAAGAATGAATCCCACTCGATTATGGTGTGTGATCCTTTTAATGTACTGTTAATTCAGTTTCCTAATATTTTGTCAAGGATTTTTACATTTATGTCCACCAGACTTTATTGGCCTATAATTTTCTTTTCTTGTCCGCATTTTGCTTTTGTATGAGAGTAATGCAAGCCTCATAAAATGAGTTTGGGAGTGTTTCTTCTTCAATTTTTTGGAGAAGTTTGAGAAGGATTAGCATTAATTCTTCTCTAAATATTTGGTAGAATCCACCACTGAATGTCATCTGATCCTGAGCTTTTCTTTGCTGGGAGAGTTTTGATTACTGCTTTAATCTCTTTACTCATTATTGATCTATTTGAAGTTTCCATTTTTTTCATGATTCAGTGTTAATTATATGTGTCTAGGATTATCTCTATTTCTTCTAAGAAATCCAATTGTTGACATATAATTGTTCATAGTAGTCTTTTATGATCCTTTGTACTTCTGTGATACCAATTGTAATATCTCCACTTTCACCACCTTGTTTGGGTTTCAATTTTTTTCTTGGTTAGTCTGGATAAGGTTTGCCAATTTTGTTTATATTTTCAAAACCAGCTCCTACTTTCACTGATCTTCTTATTGTCTTTCTAGTGTATTTTATTTCTGCCCTAATCTTTATTATTTCCTTTCTTCTTGATAACATTTGGTTTATTTTGTTGTTCTTTTTCTAGTTCCTTGATGTGTAGACTAGGTTGTGTGAGATCTTTCTTTCCTCTTAACGTAGGCCTTATCGCTGTAAAATTCTCTCAGAACTGCTTTTGCTTCATCTCATAAGTTTTGGTATAGCGTGTCTCCATTTTTTTTGTTTCAAAATACTCTTTGACTTCCCTTTTGATGTCTGACACATTGGTTGTTTAGCAGTGTTAATTTCTACATACATTTGCACTCTCCAACTTTTCCTGTTAATTTCTAGCTTCATACCATGGTGGTTAGAATTTTTTTTTTTAATTGAAGTTCGATTTGCCAACACATAGTATAACACCCAGTGCTCATCCTGTCAAGTGCCCTCCTCTGTGCCTGTCACACAGTTACCCCATCCCCTCACCCATCTCCCCTTCCACTATCCTTTGTTTGTTTCTTAGAGTTAGGAGTCTCTCATGTTTTGTCACCCTCTCTAATTTTTCCCATTCACTTTCCCTCCTTTCCCTTATAATCCCTTTCACTATTTATTAAATTACCCGTATGAGTGAAACCATGTAATGATTGTCCTTCTCTGATTGACCTACTTCACTCAGCATAAAACGCTCCAGTTCCATCCATGTTGAAGCAAATGGTGGGTATTCATCCTTTCTAATGACTGAGTCATATTCCATTTTATATATATGCCACATCTTCTTTATGTGCCAATCTTCTTAAGTTTGTTAAGACTTGTTTTGTGGCCTAACATATGATCTATCCTGAGAAGGTTCTACACACACTGGAGAAGTCTGATTTCTGCTGCTCTTGGATGGAATGTTGTGTGTATATCTGTTAGCTCCATTTGGCCTAAAGTATGGTTCAAGTCTGCTGTTTTCTTGTTGATTTTCTGGCTAGTTGATATGTTGTTGAGAGTGGTATGTTAAAGTCTGCTACTGTTATTTTATTGCTATTTTCCCCTTCAGTCTGTTAATATTTGCTTTATAGATTTATATGGTATATTGGATCATGTATATTCATAACTGTTATAACCATAGTCATTAATCTTAAAAAAAAGTAACGTCCCCTCAAACCAGTAGGTTAGATCCTGCTAAAGAAAGATGTGGGGAACTGAAGAAATATCTGAAGTAATTACCAGTATAAAAATATAAATGGGTAAAAATATAAAGAAAGATCATGATTTGAAAAATGAATTAAATGCCCAACACATACCTAAAGAAAGTTGTAGTACAGAAAAAATAGAATGGGCAGCCTGGGTGGCTCAGTGGTTTAGTGCACCTGCCTTCGGCCCAGGGTGTGATCCTGGGGACCCTGGATCGAGTCCCATGTCGGGCTCCTTGTGTGGAGCCTGCTTCTCCCTCTGCCTGTGTCTCTGCCTCTCTCTCTCTCTGTGTCTCTCATGAATAAATAAAATCTTTTAAAAAAATAGAATGGGATTAAAGTATTATTTAATGTGGTAAACCTTAGAATTTTCCAGAAATTCTTGGAGAATGTTCTAGAGTTAGAAAACAAAGTAAATATGAGCAATAGATATTTCAAAAAGGGATCATACAAGGAAGTAAAAATACATCCAAATTAAGTAAACTCCCTTTTTAAAGCACGAAGAGTCATAGATTGAATTTTTAAAATCCAGTTATATGCCATTGATAAAAGATACTTTGATAATGGCACAGGGAGGTTGAAAGTAAAAGAAAGAAGTAAGATATGGCCAACCAAATACTAACCAAACAAAGCTATATTAGTAGTATGGATATCCAAAGAAATAACATAGCCTTTCAGTAAGACCAAGAATCTTTACTCTTGACCAGCCCACAGAAGTACAAACTGATTCTCCTTCTTATTGGGCATTGAAAAGAACACATATGCCTGATCAATATAGGTACATACCATGTACCAGAGGCTGTGTTAATCTTTTCTAATAAAAGGTACTGCATTTGACACAAACTTTTAGAATTGAGGCTATTTGTTACATGGTGGTAGTATATTTTTTTTTTAAGGTTTTATTTATTTATTCATGAGAAACACACACAGAGAGAGGCAGAGGCACAGGCAGAGGGAGAAGCAGGCTCCATGCAGGGAGCCCGACATGGGACTCAATCCCAGGTCTCCAGGATCACACCCTGGGCAGAAGGCAGCACTAAACCACTGAGCCACCGGGGTTGCCCAAGTGGTAGTATATTATTGCTACCATTTGCAGTGGCCAGGCCTAGTAAAGTAAATGGGGATATGATGGGGACTGCCACTCTTGCATCCTTTACATGTTTAAGAATAGCACTGATCTCTATTATCCCCTCAACATGTGACTTTGATTCTTGGCCTGGAGGGAAAATTTCTTGGCTTTTCCTACTATAATAACCCCTGTTCCACAGTTCATAAGAATCAAGGTGAAAGCTAAGAATGCCCATTCTATTTATTTCAGACTGAGGAAATGACCCTGGATGGGTCCGTGTACTAGTGGACCCACTGTGATATGAACTTTGGCCAGGACCCCATGTATTATCTGATTCCCATATGTCTCTACAGTGATAGAGGAGGCCATAATATCACTGTGGGTCCCTAAGAATCAGTGTCAACTTGGAACCTGTATTCAGTAGTGCTCAAAAAACTGAGCATGTCCCTTTCTTCTGTGTATGGTTCTCCAAGTACATGTCTATAGTTCTTGTTGGGGAAGGAGTGAGGAAATTAGTAAACTGCCAATGTCATGGTGTTTCAGGGTCCTTCTCCATGGGGACCTGGCTTCCATAGTTAATTGGTCTGGGACTAAAAAAATAGCTCGGGCTGAAAACCAGACAAAGGATTGTGACCATTTATTGGGGCAACTGACTTCAGCCTTCTGCTCAATCCTTCTTTACTCCATTTAGTAATATATATGAAGCAACATCCTTGTTAGCTGTCCATTGATCTTGCCTTTAGGAACACCATATTCTGTTAACCATCCTTGCCTTGCAGGATCCTGTGGGTGCCAATCCAATATTGCTGTCCACAATAGTAATTACTCCAACTTAGCTTTGGTTAAGTGCTCTTCTGGGATCCCATCATATTTATTGCTGCTACAAAGCCCCGTTCTGCAACAGCATCTCCTACCATCCATTCCAGCCTACAAAATACAGCAACTGCTGAGCTGCTAAAAAATGCTGGTATTAAAAAAAAAATGCTGGTATTTACCAGCACATTCATTGTCTTAAGAAGTGGTGTGTCTTCCAGTCTCTCCTAACACTTGCCTGTGGAGACTTGCCATAGGAGACTTATTCTAGCATGCTCACATCAAGGCATTTTTTTTTTTTATTGGTGTTCAATTTACTAACATACAGAATAACACCCAGTGCCCGTCACCCATTCACTCCCACCCCCCGCCCTCCTCCCCTTCTACCACCCCTAGTTCGTTTCCCAGAGTTAGCAGTCTTTACGTTCTGTCTCCCTTTCTGATATTTCCCACCCATTTCTTCTCCCTTCCCTTATTTTCCCTTTCACTATTATTTATATTCCCCAAATGAATGAGAACATATAATGTTTGTCCTTCTCCGACTGACTTACTTCACTCAGCCATCAAGGCATTTTTTTAAATCTCTTCCTCCATAGCCTGCCATGACTGTCTGACATCTATACTTCATTTAATTGGAACCAGTGCTTTTTCCAATCTTTTTTTTTTAATTTATTTTTTATTGGTGTTCAATTTACTAACATACAGAATAACCCCCAGTGCCCGTCACCCATTCACCCCCACCCCCCGCTCTCCTCCCCTTCCACCACCCCTAGTTCATTTCCCAGAGTTAGGAGTATTTATGTTCTGTCTCCCTTTCTGATATTTCCCACACATTTCTTCTCCCTTCCCTTATATTCCCTTTCACTATTATTTATATTCCCCAAATGAATGAGAACATATAATGTTTGTCCTTCTCCGATCGACTTACTTCACTCAGCATAATACCCTCCAGTTCCATCCACGTTGAAGCAAATGGTGGGTATTTGTCATTTCTAATAGCTGAGTAATATTCCATTGTATACATAAACCACATCTTCTTTATCCATTCATCTTTCGTTGGACACCGAGGCTCCTTCCACAGTTTGGCTATCGTGGCCATTGCTGCTATAAACATCGGGATGCAGGTGTCCCGGCGTTTCATTGCATTTGTATCTTTGGGGTAAATCCCCAACAGTGCAATTGCTGGGTCGTAGGGCAGGTATATTTTTAACTGTTTGAGGAACCTCCACACAGTTTTCCAGAGTGGCTGCACTTTTTCCAATCTTCTAAGAGTTATCCCAGTAGTATATTAGAACTGTGTCCCAGGGCCTGTGCTGGGGAATTCAACCTTGTGTCACCAGAGCATGCTTCCAAGTTGGAAAGCTCTCCATCCAGTTGTATACTCTTCCCAACTTGATCCAACATCCTTAGACTCCACTGCAAGCCATGCTATCCTGGTTCTTGCAGGATGATAAGCACAATCTAGCAAGTGATCTGCCCTCGAATTAGACCTCTGCACAGTATTCAAGCAAAGGGGGCTCTAATTTCCAATGAGAGGGAGTGATTTCTTCATATCCAGAAGGTTCATGAGAAACTAGAGTAGCTTCAATGTTCTCAATTGCATCTACCCAGATGGTCCCACACCAAGTCTTGGGGTCCTTCCACTATTAAGGACCTAGCATTGCTATAGGGAACTTGCCTAGGCTGAGAATTCAGTTTTGAGTTCTTCTCTTATTATCTCCTGGGTTTGGTCTTCAACTCTATCTGCCTCTGAACATAGGAAGAAAGAATTATTTTAAATGCTGCCAATGAGGCCCTTGGAATCTCATACTCTGCTTTAAATTGCTGATTAATAGATCTGGACCTGTCATTTCCTTTGTTCAGAGTTTAAAGAACACTTAGTGAGAGCAACCTAATTTCAACAGTCCTCCTTAGCAATAACCACTTCCCCCATGTACCTCTCAGATCCCAGAGACATTGCACCAGCGAATGTACTCCTTCCACCTATATGCTGTCTGAATTTACCACAGATGATACAGTACTCCAGAGACTATCAAAACTCCATCTACCTCCAGTGATGAGACGCCCATTGCTTGCTGGCTAATGAGTTCTCTACCTCAAAATTCCACCCTAAAAATCTATTTCCCAAGCCCATGCTCTTCTGGTACCCTTGATAGTGTTGTATCTTCTAGATGCAGAACCTGAGATGAGGATTCTTGTATGATTGATGGAGGAGAAGAAGAGTGAGAGAAATAGGAGAGGGCAGAGGGGAAAATAAAGCAAGAATGTGGCCCCGCTGAAAAGTGACCTGTTCCCACAGGGGGGTCTGGAGCATGTATGGCACCAACGAGTTGGTGTCATCTTGAGACAAGGGGGCTGACATTATTTCCTCCCATGTCAGCCATCACTGTGAGAATGGGACTCCCTAGGAAGGACAGCTTCTATTGACCTTCTTAAGAGAAAGTCAACACTCATAGCATTTGGTGGATGGGTGCACTGGCCACATAAAAGGGGATCTGGATGGGGTGCCACCAGCATCCCCTGCCCACACCCACTGACCCGAGTCAATGAAGAAGAAAGAGAAACCTACAAAAGCTATTTAGAGCCAAATAACAATAAAAACTTATACTGAAACGTGCGGTTGTAGCTAATACAGCACATATGGGTAAATGGACAGCCTCAAAAGCACGCATTAGAAATGAATCAAGGCAAAATAGGATTAGCAAGACATTCAACCTAAGGAGTTACAGGAAACACAGAGGAAACAGAGGGATGGAAATATTTTAATAATAAGAATAGAGAGCAATAATGAAACTGAAAAAGAGTACAAAGGATCAGAAAATTGGGTATTTAAAAAAACACTAATAAAAATAAGTATCTGGTGATACTGAACAAGAAAAAGGAGATATATAAACAATACTAGGAATGAAGAAACAGAACATGACTATATTTGGACAAGAGTTTTAAAATGTTTTAAAAGACTATAAATAGCTTTGGCAAACAAACTTGAAAACATGAAGGAAATATAAATATAATTTGCTAAATAAATTGTCAACTCGATTCAATAAATAGAAAATCTATTAGACATGTAGCCATTAAAGAAATTAATTTAAAAAAAAAACTGTTTCAAACACACACATACACAGTATCAGGCACAGCAGTTTTTAAATCAATCAAGCACTCAAGAAAGAGATGACCCACACCTGCAAAATGTTTAGTGAACAGAAAAGAAGACAAAGCTTTCCTCCTTATTTTATGAAGGAATTATAACTTTGAGAGTAAAACCAGAGAAAGGTCATATGAGACTCAATCAAAAGAGGTCACTTCCATTTACAAAGATATGCAAATCCTAAATATTAGCAAATCAAGTCCATCAACATATAAAAATGCATATTATGAGTTATGGTTTGTCCTAAGAAGAATGCTACAGATTAACATTGGGAAAAAAGATTAATATAATTCACAGCATTAAAAAAAATGAAAGGAAAAAAATCATGAAAATCTTAATAGATGCAGAGTCTTATAAAAACCATTTGTAGCTCATCCTTTTGGAGTTTGCAAATAAAACAACCTCTTAGGAAACTACAAGTGAAAGAGAAAGTTAACTTGATAAAATATATACAAAACCAAAAGTATAAACAAACATTAAATTTAATGTTAAATACTGGAAGCATTCCCTTAGTATCAGGGAAAGACAAAAAATATCTACCATTGCTGCTATCATATAAGATATGCTGAAGAGTTCAATAAGAACTATGCTACCTAGTTCAATAAGAATTAGATTAAAAAAATGTTAAGAATTGGAACAGAAAGAGAACTAGTGATAGTTTTGCAGACAGCATTACAGTCTTCATTAAAAAGCCTACAGAAACTTACAAATCACTTTTAACAAGAGAGTTCAGCAAGGTCCTAAATACAACTTACATAAATCAATGACATCCCTCAATATCATGAATATATCACTGGAAAACATAATTTAAAAAAATTATTCAACTCACAATAGCCACCGTTATTATAATAGCTCATAATAATGAATTATAAGCTCTCTGGGAATAAATATATTAGAACAATGTGTTCAAGACCTTTACAATAAGAATTATGCAAATTTTTGTATTTCTTTAAAAAGCCCTGGATAAATGAAAGTTTCAAATTTTAAAAAGATATTATAAAGATCTATGCAGTTTTAACCAAACTCTCAACAGAGCTTTTCACAGATCCCGACAAGTTTAGCTTATAAATGTCTATGGAACAGTAAAGTGTCAAGATAATTTTGAATGGAGTGGGAGATTCATGCAACGAAACATCCCTTATTATAGAGCTATAGTAATTTAAAAGTGAAGTTTCAGCAGAAGGAACCCAACAAAATAGAATGGAAGCAGAAACATCAGGCTGACATTCTATGAACAGACCCTCCTCTATGGGCCATTTGTCACAAACATGCTTCCTTCATCTATGAACACAAGAACTTAATACAGTATCACAAGGAGAGCTGAGTACCCCTAAGGCTTGGGTAATGCCTGTCCCAAGAGATCATATCGTTAAAAAAGGAAAGAGAGAAAAATAGAGAGAGATCATATCTAAAAGTTTTAGGGAAGGACACCTGGGTGGCTCAGTGGTTGAGCATCTGCCTTTGGCTCAGGTGGTGATCCTGGGGTCCTGGGATCAAGTCCAGCATCAGGGTCCCCCTAGGGAGCCTGCTTCTCCCTCTGCCTGTGCCACTGACTCCCTGTATGTCTCTCATGAATAAATAAAATATTTTTAAAAATAAAATTAAAATAAACATTTTAGGGAAGGGATCAAGCATGGAGTATCACATGCCTTTTTACATAGCATTGTCATGACCATTGTTGCATGCTTGCTCTTTTTAAATTTTTTTTAGAGAGGAACTGTGCCTTTCAATACCTTAGATGAGAAGTGTTTTCCATTGCATCTCAATATTATCAATCATCCTGGATATAAAAGAAAAGAATAATCAACACATAGGTGGAGAAGCAGTGTCCAAATTCTGAAGAGCTTGACCCTGGGCGGGCCTCCTTGGATCCACTTCTCCACTGGGACAGCCTCTCATACTCTTCTAAGGAAGGAAGTGACTAGAAAACAAATGTGAACAATAAAGGATACCAAATTGATGTTATCTTGGTATAAAGAGTCTTTGTTGAAAATAAAAGTTCTAGGGATGCTTGGGTGGCTCAGTGGTTGGGCATCTGCCTTTGGCTCAGGGCATGATCCTGGAGTCCTGGGGTCGAGTCCCACATCGGGCTCCCTGCATGGAGCCTGCTTCTCCCTCTGCCTATGTCTCTGCCTCTCTCTGTGTGTCTCTCTCATGAATAAATAAATTAAATCTTTAAAAAAAGAAAATAAAAGTTCTAAACTTGTATTTTCTGCTGTATATTCACTGACCAAAAAAAAAAAAAAAAAAAGAAAGAAAGAAAGAAAGAAAAAAAATCCTATTACATAATTCAGAACTCAGCAGAAACGGATTTGTGTTCATCTGCTCAGCTGCCATAACAAGACACCACAGATAGGGTGGCTTAAACAACAGATGTTTATTTTCTCACTGTTCTGGAGGTAGAAGTCCATAATCAAGGTGTTGGTGGATTTAGTTTCTGGAGAGGCCTGTCTGCCTGGCTTACAGATGACTGCCTTCTCGCTGTGTCCTGAAGCGGCCTTTGCTCTGTGTGCACAAGCAGGGAGTGGAAACTCAGCCTGTCTCTTCCTCTTCTTGTAAGGACACCAGTCCTATAGATTTAGCCTCACTTTTAAGATCTCATCTAACTGTAAATGCCTCCATGAGCAATATGACCTATCTGCAAATACGGTCATATTGGGGATCAGAGATTTCAACATACAAACTTCAACATACAAACATACAAACTTCATACAAAATTATGTGTGGGAAAAACAAAACAAAACAAAAAAAACACAAAATTATGTGTGGGGACATAATTCAGGCCATGATAGGATTCTCCTCCAATCTTGACCCAAGAATTTTCTTAAAACACAGGAAAACTTGGTATAGTTCCCACTACAAATCGATGGAGAAAAAGATAGCATGTTCAATAAATGGTGCTAATGGGATGTAAAGTACAACATAGAGAAGGAACATAGTCAATAATACTGTTAGAACTTTGTATGGCAACAGAGGGTAAGTACACTTACTGCAGTGGGTAGGTCATGATGTATACAAATGGCAAATCAATATGTTGTACAGCTGAAACTAATGTAGCGCTGAATGTTAACTATACTGGAATTAAAATTAAAACTTAATTTTTTTAAAAAAAGAAATATATTAGTTCATATTAGTTCTGCTTCCTGATCTGCTGGCCACTCACAGAAGTGATAATAAAATTAGAAAATAAATATATCTTCAAGAAAATGGAACATTTGGGTTTGAGGCAGCTATGGGATATCCAACTAAGAGTTGTATGCCCAGGTCTGGAGCTCCCATGCAGAAGACATCTGACCTAGAGACACAGATTTGGGAGTCACAGGTACATAGGTGGCTGTTAGGATCGTGACTACATGTGAGATTGCTCAGGGACACCACCAAAATTCAAAGAGATGGAAGAGGGACTAATAAATTAGTAGCCAGAGTTGGGGGGAGAACCACAGTAGTCCTCACACTTCTCTGTATCTAAAAAGAATAAATACAGAATAGAATAAATAAATACAATACAATAAATAATACAATAGAATAAATAAATACAACCCAGGGGTGCCGCCCTGGGTTTTAAACTTGATGTGTATTTTTTTTATATTTTAAAAATCATTTTTGTTATTATGAAACCAATAATAAATGCAAAGAAAAGGGCATGATATCGCTGCATCATTTTTGTCTCTTTAATGGAAGATTGAGTTTATGAGGACATTGGGAGATCTATATAAATATTTAATAGATTGAGGAACCATTAGGGAGAGAAACACACTTGGAAACCTGCAGAAAAGCTGTATGTTTATTTTCATAAATAAGAATTTTATAACCAGTGCATGGCTAGTCACTTTACAATGCCTTGTAGAACTGACAGTAATTGTTGGTTGTGGGAAGTCTGTAAGGAGATTTGATCTTGACAATCCAGATGCCTTCTTCTTTGGTGAGGTTTGCTTTTCCACTCTCATGGAATAACAGAGATACATGAGTGAACTGCTCAATGGGTATTCTCCTCAGTTATGGGACCTCAATACACATATTTTGTTATCACACATCAAGAAGGCTAAATGCTTGTGCTTAACTACTTTTCTCACACATGAAGGGAAAACACAAAACGACTTTAATTTGGTAGAATGAAAGCAGTGACTTGCCCACAAACTACAGCAGAATTTTAGCTACCTTCTTTGTAAAATTGTAAGTTTAAAAAAAATTGTAAGTTTATTCCCATAGCTCTATCTACAAAAAATGTGTGATTTGGACAATTTGTTTTGTTTTAAAAGATATTTTCATTTATCATAACAAAAACTCAGGACTTGTGTTTCCCTAAAACGATTTCATAAAAGAAAAAACGATGTTTTCTTTCATGAAAATTTCATCAACTAAACAACATGTGCATGAAGGTGTAAATTACTTTTCTTTACGTAATGAAGCTTAATACCCATGCCAAATAGAAACAGAAGTATTGTTGAATACATGGTTTAAATAAAAAAGTTTCTACTGCATTTGTGAAAAAAAATGTCATGCAGAGAATTGATAAATGAAATATCAGCCACACAACATCATAAACAAACAATAAATAGGCCCAGACACATTTTAGTTACATAAAACACGTATCTATTTACTCAAAAGATACAGTAAACTTTTATATTTCAGAGTGAGCGCTAATACAGAAATAAAAAAAAGCTAATGCTCATAATTTGATCAAAGCACAAATAACTTGCCTTACAAAGAGAAGTTCTAAACATAAATCACATAAAAATGATAAGCTCAACTAAACCTTTACTTATAACATCAATAATCACCCTTAATCATTGTACATGGTAAGGATTTAAGGCACAAAAGAAGCAGTGAAGCAACAACCAGAATAAGTTTTTTCCAAACTTCTTTTGAAATTGACTATGGCCATTCCCTCTTCCCACTTGCCATGACATTTGTGGTCATAACTCAGCCACTCAATTAGACTATGTGGTTTAAGCTGATAAAACTATAGGGAATTCATTTGGTCCCATTCACAGATTAAAGCTCAGTCTGTTGTTGGCTTAAGCCAACAGAGCTCCATTACTTACCTCCTGATTTTATAAATGCTTTATGGTTATCCAGACATTTTAAAATTCTTTCCTAATTCCCCGTATTTTATAGGATGCCTGCCTTTTCCAAAACAGTATTTCCCTCTGCATCAACAGGTTGGAATGCACTTTCACACTCTCTCCAAGTCCCTTAGAATTCATGATAAGAAATACACAAATTTTATATGGTAAGAATCAGACCCATTTCCATACCAGGATAATTTCTGGGAAGCAAGAATCTTAAGAGCATTTACAAGACTGATATTTAATAACAAAGAACTGCATGTACTCATCACCTGAGACAGACAGATTAACCTTAAAAAAAAATGCAAAGAAAACAAGAAAGTGGTGCCACTCCAGGACATTAGAGTCACTCAGGGACACTATGAAGTTTCTGCACTGAACCAGAGCATTATAGATAAAGAGGTGAAACAGTAAGTCAGTCTTTTATTCTATTTGTAGTGAACCTGGCTATTTGGTACCAAAGAGAGTCCTCTATGCATTCCTGCAAATCATGCACACACATTCATGAACAGTGGTAACCTTTGGACAGAGCCTTTGTTGGTATGAAATATTCTGCACCTGAGGCATATGGTCCTTAGGGCTGGTAACAATGAACTAAGGGACTGGACTCTGTCATTAGGTCAGGAAAACAAGATGATCCATCATCTGTCTGTCTGTCTATCTATCTGCAATCACTCCTCCATACAATAAATTTTTCATTAAAATTCTGGTAACTTTCTTACTCTGAAATTTTAAATTTCTTAAAGTCTCCAGGAAACAAGTTTTAAAGCACCATGATCTATATCATTTCTTAGTGTTTCCTCTCCATGTGTGTTTTACACATTGCCTCTCTCAGAAGAGCCTTATTCTATTAACAACGCTATGCCTGGAGAGGCCTGTTCAGTATTTTAAAGTGTGTGAGTGCAACTGTACAAGTATTTGATATGTATAAGTGAATATCTATTTATTCTCTCTGTTCAGATTGGCAACAGTTCAGATGTTTCTTTGTCTCTAGTAATTAATCTGTTTAAAAATTTTTGCTTTGCTGCTTTATTGATCAAAATGAAAGTACAGAGTTAATTCTTTAGGAGAGTCAGTGAATAACATAAAGAAGCCTTCTTGATGTTCTATGGTCACAATTTTGAATAGACAGACGTTCATCCCATCTTATGTATAAGATAGGTCATTTAGTGAAGTCTTCCAGGATGTTGGTTTATGAGCTATACGCTGGAAAAGTTAGCATGAAGAAGCTCACATTAGTATGGCTTCACAACCATATCCCTCAGAGATATCCAAGAGACTCCAAGCCACATACCTAGGGGCTGGTTCTGTCTTTACAGACCATACCAGGAGCCAACACTCCAGAATAAAACATGAGGGTATCATGCTCTTCCTGTGAGCCTGGCATTTGAATATTTCCCAAAACGCATAGGGGAAAATGTCTTATTAAGTGGAAAGTCATCCTATGGCTATAGAGAAAAATAGTGAGTAAAAAGTTATCATATGGCCATAATATCATATTGTATAACTAACTAGAAATCAGTGGATGTTGCCTAGGTGATGAACAGAGGAGGCTACGGAGCAAGATGGAACATCTTTAGCATGAAAATGACACTAGCTAAAATTTGTGTCTTTTTCTGCAAAACTCTAATGTTCCAATTCAACTAAGCAACCAGTTGTTTATAAATGTCTTAGAACCCAATTAAGTTTGAGGAAAGAGTTCCTTAAAACTAAAAGCATTCCGCTGGCTAGCACAGCAAAGCTACAGGGGTTTTTCACAGTATCCTCCCTCTTGGAAAGGAACAATACTTGCAGCCTAACCCAGATCTCTTCTGCTCACTCACATAAATGCTCTCCAGATCTGTCCTTGAGCCCAGCTTAACCCTTGCAGCTAGCCTGCCACTGGGACCACCATTCCCACAGAGAAAACATCCACATGGGGGACGTGAATCAGCATTCCTCCTTTGTGTTGACGTCATCTCCAAAATGACAGGCACACTTTGCATTTTCTGTGAACGATGTCGTCCCATGGTTAGACGACATATTTCATTCTTTTTTTTTTTTTTTTTTTAGTAATATATGTCTGCAAAGTGTTATAGAGTGATTAGTTGTTCATGCCCTCAAGGGAGGCCACAATTATATCTTGTCAACAGGCGGTAAAACATGCACATTGGTCCAAGAGAAGAATTATATCCTAATTTTTAAATTTTTTGCTACAGTTACTATGACCTCTCATCATATTGAAGTATTTGTATACTTTGTTTTTCATGTAAAACAATATTGGGCTTCATTGAAATAACTCTTAAAAAGGCTCTGAAAACCTAAGCTTCATAGTATAATGAAGAACAGGAGGGGAAAAAAAAAAACTCAAGAGATTCCTTTTAAAAAAGGAAAAAAAGAGAAACTCATTAAAGAAAGAAAAGAGAAAGAATCATCTTGAGAATTAGTTATAATTTCAGGCATTTACCCCTGATTTCTATAAACTATTTAAAATAATTAACCCCAGGCCCAGTAATGGCATGGGAATTTAACATTAAAAAAACAGCTAGTCTTATTTCCCTAGCAACACAAGACTGTTGTTTGTAGTCTACTACATCTCATATTGTCCCATTTGAAAAAATAAGCTGACTTGTAAAAAGCACAGTCTAGATTTTTATACAATATAGAACCCTCGTTGACAATTCATCCTCCCAGATCAATACACCCTTATATCACAATCTCTTTCCAATACTGTTACACATTATAGTCTCTGTTTATGCTTCCTATTTGTAGAAAATACTAAAATAGCTGCTAGGAAAAAATACATTAGTTTTCTGTAGTATTATTAAGTGCTTGATATAGCTACCTTTATTCCAAATGGGTGGTTATGAAACCTGGAGGGGAAGAAAATCTTTTAAATTTAGGATTAACAATGAATTCTACAAAAGCACTGGAATTTTACATTTCAAATTTATAACGTCTACATAATCACAAAATATTTTTAATACGAAAAAATATATTATTTCTATATTTAAGGAAGATCTGCATCATCTCTTGACAATTCAAAAAACTAATACAATCGTATTTTTCCCCATATCTACCTAACAAGGCCATTGGGAGTTCATTTAATTAGCCCACAGAATTGTAATAAGGAACTGGTCTCATTACGACAACTTAAGTATTTTTCAACAATTTCTCCCAGATGGATTCTAATTATTTAGGAAGGAATCTGCTTGAAAGTCTAAACATAACTGGCCATTACAATAAACATTTGCTAATAACCACAGGGGCAAAAGTATGACAAGGCCAATCCTAACAGAAATAAGGAAAAAAGCAAGTCAAATGGAGCAGTGACAAACTCTTCCTATTAGGCAGTCTAGTTTTTTTTTTTCGTTTTTTGTAAAAAAACTCTAGGGAATTCAATCTTTAGATTAGCCAATACGGAGTTTTCTAACATAAGAACATGATGGAGAAGAGATGGATATTACTGGTGAGGGCAGACTAGTTCCATGAAAATCCACAGAATACCAGAACTTGCAAACCAGCCAGCCAGGCTCAGTGAATGTAACCTGGGTGTCCCATGGTAAAATTCCTTCCTGAATGTGTCACTAAAGACACAAGGATTAAAACCTGAAGCGCTTGAGGGAATGTCATGTCAAGATTAATCACCACTACCCTGAATGAAGACTTCCACCTTCCAAAGTGAACACCCTGTGCTGTCTTTTTAATTTGTGTAAGATGGATTTGGGATGAGGAGGAAGAAAGAAAAGAATGTTGACAAGTCACGGAAACATTTCAATCTACTGCCAGTCTCTGAAACTAAACTACAGTTGTTTATGCAAGAGTTTATTGCTTTAAAAAAAATAGCACATGCTTTCCTATTACCATCTCTTTAAAATTCTCTGCCTTCCTAGATAAGTGCTATAGGATAAACTCCCATCTAATAGCCTCATTTCTAAATTTATAGAAGAGGATCCAATAGGTGTGGCCCTATTCTTTTCCATCGCTTATAAAGACAAGTGGCCAATTGTCATCCGGGGAAAGTGCTCCTGTACCCTTTTAATTTTCCTAAAAGACTTTTAAAAATACATTCCATGAAAAGAAGTCACTCTCCTTTAGTAGCTATTCAAAATTATCTAGTCTTTCCATTAAGCCTCTAATCTTAAAATTCAGTAGGTAGTATTCAACCATATTGTCACATTATGTTCCGCAGTAACTATACCCTTATTATTCAAGTATTATAACCCTTCATTTGTCTGATAATCAACATACTCTTCTTTTTGAAAATTATCTATGCTATGACAACATAGTCCTTGTTTTGTTTGTTGTTCTCATTTTCTCACTGTGGGCTGGTGATTTTTACTTCTGGTCTTGGTGGTCTTTGGTGGTCTAAGTCAGCCTGGAAGAAGAGAGATCATAAAAAGATATTTAGCTCTTTAGTCACAAAGGTCATAAAATTCGCAAGGAAAAAAATTACTCTGTGTTTCATGTAAAATCGTATAAATATTCAATTAAAAATGGTTCCTTGGGTCCCCTTTCTTTTTCAGTTGAGCATTACCCAGTGGACATGCCATTCTCAACACCTTGCTTGCACAAAAGCCCTGCCTGGAACCATAATCTACGATGTGCTTCCTAAGAAGCACAGACTCATTTCTTGTGCTACAGGCTTTACTTTTCTCAATTTTGCCTCTTGATTACACTTTTAAGTTTTTCTTTTCAACAGTGTATTTTCATTTCAGCATTTTCAGAGGAAAGAGGAAAAAAGCACAGCAATTCTATCCTCATGTCACATTAACCCAGCCCCTACCAGATGTTCTATTAGTTAGAGTTCACAAACTCTTGTGAATACAGTACCAAGTGCCATCAAGTATCAGAGAGAGAAAAGCGGGAAGGAAATCAAGTATAGAGCAGTATTTCTCCAACAGCAATGGCATCCCTGCCCCTTGAACTTCCTTCAGGGTATTAAAAATCGCGTCTTGTGTACAATGTGTCCTTTCCCTACTAGATTGAAATCCAAGGGGATGAGATTAGAATTAGTTGATTTTCAAACTCTGCCCTAGGGAACCCTGAAAGCTCCACAGCCGCCAGAAGGGCCACCAGTGTGAAGACAGTAGGACTAGCTCCAGGGCCCCTCCACCTCCAGCCATAATTTCTGCACAAAAAAAAAGAAAAAGAAAATGACCGGGGTGGTCTCTTATTTCACGTTATCTCAGGAAGTGTTTCAAATAGTACTTTGAATATAACACAAGCCCAATAAATGTCAGTTGCTTGTTGTGTATCTGTCATATGCACCTGCTGTCTTCCTATAATCACAATATACTGTGTCTAAGGACGGCTACATAGAACAAAATGTTACACGATAAACTGAATTCTTAGTCATTTGAGAAGTAAACAGTCCTTTGGAAATGGTTAATTTTTAATGTGTAATTTATAATTTATATGTATCTTCTTTTTCATAGACTTGATATGCTTAAAATGTACCTGAACTAGTACTTTAGGAAGAGTGAAAACAACACACACTGCCATTATAAGAGAGATGAGTCAAATAAGATTCAATCTCTTTCTGGGTAACTGCTTTGCTCTGGTATTTGCATAGTTTTTAAAATCCCTAACTCAGGACACCTGGGTGGCTCAGCAGCTGAGCATCTGCCTTCAGTTCATGGCATGATCCCAGATCCCAGGTTCAGGGATCGAGTCCCACATCGGGCTCCCTGCAAGAAGTCTGCTTCTCCCTCTGCCTGTGTCTCTGCCTCTGTCTCTCTCTGTCTCTCATAAATAAGTAAATAAAATCTTTTAAAAAAATAATAAAATGAAATAAAATAAAATAAAATCCCTAACTCGCCATGTATCAGGCACTTGCTCCTTTGCAATTCCACAAGCTTAGATTCCCGTCAATACATTCTGGGGAAACTTGCACTTCAAATTATATAACCTTGATCTTGACTGAGGCTCAGTTCTTATAAAAGGCTTATTTTTAAAAGTTAAACTTACAGAATGGAATATAGGTAGGTACATCCATTCATTTCCATTAAACAGTTTTAGGTTATGACACTGAAGGGAAACCTAGACTACTGGAAGGGTACATACTGGATCTGACCACCTAGGTCCCACATAGGATTTACACTTTGATTTCATGCAGTGAATTTTCATCGAAGGCAGCCATCACAAAGAACTTCGTGAAGTCTACTATTGCAGTCACCATATAAATGACAATGTGTTTTCCATATGACACCAGCAGATAAACCATTTGGCTTCCTTTCAGAAAGTAAAAGTGTGTTTGTATAGGCATGTATGTGTGTGTCTGTTTCCTTGAGAAGTTCATTTTGTTTCCTTACTGAGGGAAAAGGAATCATGTAATTGACTGAAATTTTTTTTCTAATTTTAGCTACAAACAACTTCAGAATATAAACTGCCACTAAATTTCAGTGACTGTGGAGAACTGCAGATGGGGAATTTATTGACTACAACTATGAGTCCCTCATCTTGAGGAAAGATGAAGTGGAAGACACGTTGGGTGTTTTCATTTAGATGTTAAGGATGGTTTTTGTATGAGCCAGAATAACAGATTACAGAGAACTCTGTACTGGTTATTGAAACCTGGCCACAAGAACTTGTTCGCATTTTAACGTTACTAAATTTGATCCCCCTCTAAGCAAAATAAAACAGATGAAGCAATAATAAATCATCAAGAGAACCCCACTCATGAGACCGGGCATCAGGAATAATGATAGCAAAGCCTACTTGAGAGGTTACAGCCTGAGGAGGTGGGCCCTGGCCAAAGAGTTAGACAGGAAGGAAGGGCATATGTGGTTAGTGGGGATGCTGTGCAGTTCACCCTGCCCCTCACACTGTGACACTGAACTTGAGCCTATTTATCAGTCCCTAATTTAATCATCTCTCCTCTGGAAGAATGCCTGCACATTGAGAATATCCTGCTGCAGGAACCCTGGTGGAAAAGCAAGCTAGGAAGGAGGCTTTACCACGTATTTCCTTACCCTCTATGTATAATAAGTAGAACCACATGTTATTAAGTTCTGGTGCATCAAATGCTTAATTTGGCTAATCCATTTAACACAGACTACACAAGTCAAACTAACATCTCCAAAGACGTCACCTGTGACAGAGGTGACGTTCTTTCTTTCATGTCTAGGTCTCATGGCCTTGATGCTCCTTTCTTGTTTGTACCTTTCCTGATCTTAATGTATTTGCATTTGTTTATATTTGTTATATACATTCTTAGGACCTCTGCAAACTTTGTAGAATGAGATTAGGATGGATGGATGGGTAGGTGGGTGGATGAGTGGGTGGATGGGTGAAATGGGTAGATGAGTGGGTAGATGGGTGGATGAGGGGATGAGTGGGTAGATTGGTGGGTGAGGGGATGGGTGGATGGATGAGTGAGCAGTAAATGAGTGAGTGGATAGATGGGTGGGTGGGTAAGGGGATGGGTGGGTGAGTGGGTGGCAGGGGGGATGAGTGGGTAGATGAGTAGGTAGATGAGTGGATGGGTGGGTGAAATGGATGGATGAGTAGATGGATGGGTAGATGAGTGGGTGGGTGAGTGGATAGATAGGCGGATGAATGGGTGAATAGACAGACGGATGAGTAGGTGGATGACAGGACAGACGCATGGATTCTGATAGATGGATGACAATACTTATTAATGGACTAAAATAACATAGTCGAGTAAATGGTATTGAGTCCTTCTCTGCTCAACAGTAAGTGGTTTCAAAGAAAGACTTAAGAAAGTCTTAAGTGCTTGAATAATTTGCTAAGTGCCTGGGCATGCACACCACACACACATTCGAGCATGAACACCAGGGAGCAAAAGCAATAGAATTACCTCATTTTGTCCAGTGCCAGCTCCTTGAGACTTGACATCCTCGTCCACTGCCTCCTGAAGCTCAGTAGTAACCTGATCCAGCTCCTCCCCATTTTCTTCATCGGTGCCTCCATTACCTCGGGTGGGACCTGCAGGCTCCTCCCTGTGGTCCGGGACCTCCTCCACCTCCTCAGAGGCTTCTGTAGCCTCCAGATCTCCTCCTTCTTCAACTTCACCATTCATTCCCGAAAAGTCTTCTTTCTGCTCTGCATCCTTGTTTGCTTTCTCTCCATCTTCTTCCTCATCTACTATTTCTGCTGGTCTCTGGTGGGTCAGAATGAATAACAGATGAAAGCAAGCAGCGCAACAGAGATTCTGCACTGCACATTAGAATGATGTAATAATTACTAAACCACAGTCAGGTAAAACTTCCTTACATGTGCATAGCAGTCTGCAGTAGAGAACGTGCTAACTCTCATTGAATATCTACTAAACGCCACTCTTCACCACGATTTCCTCATTGGCTCCTCACCACAATCCTGTGAGGTTAGTATTATTCCCCTATTACAGGTGAGAAAACTAAGGTACAAAGACCCCAAGTATCTAGCCCAAGATCCTACTGTACATAAGTGGAAGAGCCAGATCTGGGATGAAGCATGTACCTCCAGTGCTTAGAAGCCCCTGGGGCAGAAAGGAAGCCAGACTGCAGGGTCCTTGGCCAATATCTAGTGGAGTGTCCCACCCTGAGGAGGAGGTTTAAAAAAAAAAAGACAAAAAGTCCTGCGGAGATGTCATCATCCTTACCACAACTGCCTGGTGTGTATTTACGTCTCTAAGTACAGAAAGAGGGCGATGGTGGTAGTACCAGGATGGGAACCCAAGTCATCTAGCACCAGATGTGGACCACTTCCTACACAATGCCTGGGAGTTCATGGTGTATCTCAAAACACAAAAACGATCGTGCAGATCTAAGGCCAAGAAACTATATGTTCTTTCTATAAAAACAATAAGTGCTCAGGAATTTATAAGCTCCAATTAGGCATTTCACAGTTATTTGGATACATGTAAAGCTGCTTTAAAAGACACAAGGGGCTGACTTCCAGAGCCAAGACTTTGGAGACCCAGGTTCAAGCACTGGCCATCCATCAGCTAACTCTGTGAGCACCAGAGTCCCCACTTATAAAAGGAGAATATAATAAAACACCCAGGGGGAATAAATGAGAGAAGTTATATGCATGCCTACCACAGTACCTGGCACATCACATCCTAAGAAAACATTAGAGTTGCTCCCCATCTGTCTGATACACTCTCTCCTAGAATCCTCAGGTTTTTCATTGCCTCCAATAAAAGAACAGCTTTTCTTTTAAAGTGTAGGAAAGAACAGAACTTGTTCTAAATTAGGACTCTAGCCCTGCCTCTTTCTGGTTGACAGTAGACAGGTCACCTAGTCCTCCAGCATCTATAAAAGGAGGGTCTGAGATGCAATTACCCCTGCCCCCCCCCCCCCCCTTGTAGCTCTGGAAATCCATTCTCCTCAAGCTGCACAAATGCTTGTTATGAGGTCTTCATGGTCTTCTTGTAAAATTAACATAATACTCTCCATTTTGGAAGTAAAGGGAAAACAAACAAAGTAGACTGAAAGTTCAGGGCAAAACTCGACACATTATTTTGAAGTGGAAAATGTTGAACCATGAAAGCTTATATTCTGCTCAAAGTAGAGTCTCAGTTTTGACCGCATGATTATCAAAGACATACTTTAAAAAAATGAAAGAAAAAAATCAGTTGCTCTTAAGATATTCCAATAACCGTGGTGTTTTGTCTTCTCACAGCTTAAATAATAGTACAGTGTGGCTCTGTCTTTCACATTTCCACTCGGATGCTTATGCCCCATGTCGAAAGGCATGGGGCCCCCAACACCCCTAAGCTTGCTGCCCAGGGCGAGGCCCCTAGGAAGGCCAGAAATGGGCATGTATGTGTGTGGATGAATCTGCCAGATGGTGCTAAGAGAAAAGACAAAGATTTATGGCATGGAACCCCACAATGCTTGGCAAGGATTTCCAGCTTTTATGTATAAGACCTAACTGAAGGCGAAAAAAACTTCCAATCTTGAAGAGGCAAAACAGTATGCTCCCATCTCCTAAGCCCTATCCCACTCTCTCTGTACAGAGAACACTCATGGCAAAGCAATGAGGCAGACACACTTCGAGCAATGGGCAATGGAAGAGTCTGGTAAGTGAGAGGGTGGGCACTGTCATTATGAAAGCAGAAGAGAGGAAATGTCAGAGAGGGGACTCGAGGTGAGGAAGAGCTAGAAGAAGGAGCCAACTCAGAGAATCATGGTGGGTGGCTTCCCACTCAAGAGGTCAAGAAAACGCTGAGGGGTTTCGAACCCAGACCCAGAAGCTCCTTTCTTAGTGACTCAGAAGGATGTGTGACCCTAAAAAGACATCTGGAGGGATCTGTCACCATAACCCTCATGACTGGGCCTGGAGACCCACCTGGGCTGAACAATAGTCTAGACGCTGGACATTCAGAGACAGATATGACACAGAGTCTCGAATCAGGGAGCTCAGAGCAGCGCAGTCACAGGGCACAGTATAATACAGCATGAGGTGAGAAGTGCCCAGAGCATGGGTCAGGAAAGGGACCTTTCACAGTGGGGGTGGCAGCCTGCCATCAGGTCTCCAGGCTCTGGTCACCGTGACCAATGCAACACCGCGTGAACACTGCTTGTGGGTGGAGAACACAGTGCAGCACACGTCTCCCGTCCATGCTGAGTGTCATGCTCTGTGCTCATCCATTTATCATTCCTGAAACCCTCACAACAACCCTGCAAAGTGCACTTCTTATATCTCTTACCCACATAAGGAAGATGAGAAACCACTCAACGCTTCAGCAGTGGTCACCAAGTAGGGCTAGGATTTGAACCCAAAGCAGTATTTTTTTTTAATATTTTATTTATTTATTCATGAGAGACACAGAGAGACAGGCAGAGACAGAGGGAGAAGCAGGCTCCATGCAGGGAGCCCGATGTGGGACTCGATCCCAGGATCACGGGATCACACCCTGAACTGAAGGCAGATGCTCAATCGCTGAGCCACCCAGGCATCCCAAAGATTTTATTTATTTATTCATGAGAGACACAGAGAGGTAGAGACACCAGCAGAGGGAGAAGTAGGTTCCCTGCGGGGAGCCCAACGTGGGACTCGATCCCGGGTCTCCAGAATCACACCCTGGGCTGAAGTCCGCACTAAACAGCTAAGCCACCCGGGCTGCCCCCCAAGGCAATATTTTGCCAAGTCCTGCTATTCTTCCTCAAACAATGGGAGAAGCTGCTATTTCGCATAGTCACTACCGTGTTTTCAACAGCCAGAAAATGTGACTCTGCAAGAGGCAACATCGCTTTTAATGTTTAAAGAATGACCGACCTGAGAACAAAAACATTTCTGGATCTCTATTAAAGACTTTTGGTGTGATCTAGGAGGGAACATTATAAAGATTGTTAGGCAGAGTCCCTGAAGCATTACATACAAAAATCCAAAAATACTACAGCACTAATGGCCAACAAGAGCACATTTCTTTTTAAATTATTTCTGAGAACTGGATAATTGTCTATCACCCTCCTAGAAATCATTAAGGTACCTTAACTTGCCCATTTGGTTTTGATTTGAAAGAGAAATTATACAGAATTTTATAATAAAAGCATTTAATAATAATAACAGAGAAAACCCAAAATTTATGGTGATCATTTAGGAATCTAGATCTGTTCCTTCTCTCTGAGAATACAAGAGCTTGCTGAAGTCTGTTAAGGTGACTACTTCTTTTTTTTTTTTTAATTCTTTTTTTTTTAAAGATCTTATTTATTTATTTGAGAGAGAGTGTGTGTGCGCGTGCACATGAGTGGGGGTGGGGCAGCAGGCAGAGGCAAGGGTTGAAGCAACTCCCCACTGAGCAGGGAGTCCGAAGCGGGGCTCCATCCCAGGACCCTGAGATCATGACCTGAGCCGAAGGCAGATGCTCAACAGACTGAGCCACCCAGGTGCCCCAAGGTGACTACTTCTGTGTCAACAGGAAAAGTCTGTTTTCCCTTCATGAAATCTAGATTTATACCAAAAGGTGGCAAAACGAGTGTGAGTTAGTTCTTAGTTCTTAGTTTTGTGTTTCTCCTCTTCCTCACTACCAATTTCCAAAAACATATACATTTTTTTTTCTTCTTTTCATGCAAGCAACTGGGACAAACTCTAACCTCTCTCCAAGGAAGGAGACACCCAGTCCTGAATTCAGGCCCTGTTCTTCCACCATCACTTGTGGAGGCCGAGAAAAATTAAGGCCATCCCACCTCAAGTTTAGCATTAGCACAAGTACAGCCATCTTAGGCCCCTGTGAATAGGAGCTGAACTTTATGGGAAAAACTGCAGAATGTCCTCAATGTCCTTGGCAGGTAATCCCATATCAGAAAGACAACAGAGCTCAGAATTGCCCTCGGCAGAGAATCCCATATCAGAAAGACAACAGAGCCCACACCCATGGTAGAAAGTCCCATATTAGAATAAGAACAGAGCTCAATGCCCTTGAAAGCCCCACATCAGAATGTAAACAGGACTTGGAGAAATTCTTCCACCCCTTCTGAAAATCCCCTAGACCAGCCTATAAAAAACCCAGCTGTAACCCACTTCGAGGTCCAAGTCCCTGCTCTGCTGTGTCGAGTATACTTGGACCCAAGCTCGAGCTTGCTAATAAATATGCGCTTGCATCGGTGTCAGCTCCTTGGTGGTTTCTCGGATTCGCAATCTTGAGCACAACACACTAGCACCACTGCTAACACCTAGTATTACACCTCCCATCCCATTACTTCTATTAGACTTTCCCAACATGGCTATTTTACCGTCTTCACATGAAGCCACATCTGGTTAGTGCAACTTTACGAAATGCAACATAGAGGTGCTGCACTACCAAATGGATCAGTTTAAATAAGACAGTAACATGAGTTAAAAGGTTTTTAATCCTCGAAAATATCCACAGTGTAGAACACAATTTATTATTACTATGACACTACAACTCAGGCCAGGAAAAAAAAAAATTCTGCTCTGACATATCTGTAATGAATAAATGAAAAGCAATGTGCTTTTTGGTGTAATCTCCTTTGAAGCAGGCATTAAATTATTAAGGATGTTTCCAGTGCATACATCAATCAAATCGTCCCCGGAAGGAACACCGGGTTTCACACCCATTCACACACACACACACACACACACACACACACACAGATAAAATCTATACCATGGTGAAGGCCTGCAGAGAAGCAAAAGAATGCTCATTCCACAGTAGGGTGGGGGTCCCTGGGGGGAGGAAGCTGTCCTTCAGGACAATGAGGAAGAAAGGAGGCAAAGTCAGCTCTGCTCACTTCCTCAATCCTTTCCCTCCTTCTCTTGCTGTAGAGAAACTCTCCGGGACTCCAATGACCCTCACACAACAGTGGCCTGATGTTCGGCCCTGGCAGTGGGACACCCACAAAGGAGAGTTTACTCGGGTGAATGTCCTTCTTAGAAGGCCTTGGGATGTCATCTAACAGCTAGTACAGCTCTTCCCTGGGGGGCAGGCTGTGAGTTAGACAGCTCTGCACAAAGCCACAGAAAGTCACATATTGGAGGATTTCATTTCTGTGAAGCATTCAGAATGGGTCAACCTATAGAGACAGATACCAGATTCGTGGTTGCCAGGCATGGGGAGAGGGGAGAATGGGAAAGTTCACTTAATAGGCATGAGGTTTTGGGGCACCTGGGTGGCTCAGTTGGTTGAAGCGTCCAACTCTTGGGTTTCAACTCAGGTCATGATCTCAGGGTCC